>NC_079551.1:18969133-20421633 GCF_015846415.1 Triplophysa dalaica
TGAAGTTGTGTTAGTCTCTCTCTGCAATTCTGAGAGCTCTTGTTTTCTGCTCTGTGGCTTTGGGCTTGTGCCTGTATATTTGATCCTATTGTCTAAGTTTCGTCCCTGGTGCCTGTTCTGTGGATTCGTTACCTTTATTTTGTCTCTGTATGGCTTTTGATTCTGGATTTAACCAATAAATTTCTGCATTTGAGTCTTTAACTTGTGTTCTTCGTGAGCAGTACGTGATGACATCATGTTCTCTTGTCTCTTGCCGTTACACCTTTCAAACTGTTGGTAGTAATAATAATATTAATGGCCTTTGGCCTTAAAGAGATAGCTCAGCCAAAAATAAAATTCTGGCATTTATTCACCTTATTGCCATTTCAAACCAGAATGGATTTCTTTCTTCTGCAGAACACAAAATATGTTTGTATTTGAACAATGGCGTTACCAATTCACTTCTATTGTGTGAACATAAAACCACTGAGAAGTCAGTGGGTACCAACATTGTTCAGTGACCAACATTCTTCTAAGTATTTTTTTATTTTTGCAGCCATACAGGTTTGAGATGGCATTATACAGTCGTCTACAGTCAAAGCGAGTCAAAATCTCTCCTATAGTATAATGTCAAAGTGAAGTTTATTATAATTTTCCTATGGAGTTCAGAGTAAATAATAAAATGCAGTTGAAACCTTGGTGCAAACATAAAAATAAAGTTCTTGATGTTCTAGGATAACTGTAACGGGCAACAATAAATAGAAATTCAATAGATAAACCACAAACAATTTGCATACATAAATAGACATACACACAAACAAACAAAACAACAGTAGCAGATAAACAAAATACAAACAATTAACATGAAAAAGCAATATGCATTATAATAAATTATATATCAAATTTATTACTAGCACAAAATAAATGATTCTGGCTCGCTTACAGAAGTAATGATGGTCATGAGAAACTGAGAGAGTCAGACTTTAGACTGAGAGAGTTGAATTCCTTTGTTTGGTGTGGGTAAAGTATAAAAATAAGAAGCAGTGGAAAAAATAAATGAATTAGTGGCACTAGACTGCAGATAAATGGTAAGTCCTCATGTTGTATTCAAGTGTATTAATATTCAATTTTATTGATACAATTGTGTCTTTAATGTGCTATGAGAAAGTCATATTAAAGAGATCAGTTATAAACATCAGAATCATACAGAAGTGAAATACATTCAACAGAATCAGACACTATGGCAGACTCTTACTCTCATACTTGGTCTACTGAATGGTGTTTTATTCATTTTGGTCATAGGTGAGTTATTATTCTTTAGTTAAACATCAATATAAACATTGTCTTTGATAAGGTCTTTGATTGTATTGTGTTGTTCTAAAGGACTATTAAAGGCTTTTATTGATGGGAATAAAACAATTGAAGAAGGTTTTATAAAACTCCCCAACACTGATCTACAGCAGGTGATCTACAGAAGCTTTACTGATCTCAAACAGGCTAAAGGTAATGATCTCAAATCACACAATTTTATCGAAATGTTTCAGAGTTGTAATACAGTACAGTATCTTAGCATCATTTAGATAAATGTAATATAAAACAACTGCCTTCATCTTGCTTAGAGATTGTAACACATCTCAATAAAATGGAAGGAAGGAGGCGGGAACCGGAAGACATTTCATACATTTAATAAATTAATATAACAGCCGGCGGCCCCTCACGGACGACCGCCGGCGAACAAAACATGAACATAAATATAAATACAAACATAACATAAGTTCGGGCCCGGTCCTCTCTCTTCGACGGTCCGGTCGCTCGTTCCTTTTATGCTCCCATCTCCTACGTGATTCGAGGCCGGTGTGCGCACAGCTGGCGCTAATTCACAATTACTCACCGGACTCGAACCACGGTCTCGCCCCGCCTACTCTACTACATACCCCTATCACCCCTCACAGGCCGGGGGGTACCCCCGCGACTGTGCAAGCTCCCTCCCCCTCCTTCGGGGGGGTGGGGTGGGGGGTATGCAGCGACGAGACGAGAAAACGGAGACGAGAGCCCTCGGAGCGACCGGAAAGAGAGAGGGGAGAGAGGAAAAAAAAAATTAAACTCCGGTTCCCCGACATGCTGCCGCTCGTTCCTCAACCAGCCGGAGTACTCTCCTTCGCGGTGCCTTGCGGTGGCCCTGGGGCTTCGGTGGACGGCTCGACCGTCCGCCCCCTGGCGGCCGGCGGTGGCTTCTCCTTTATCCGGGAGTCGGGGCGGGTTCCCCGTCCCCTGTTCCTCCCCCTTGGGCGGACGGACGCAGGCTCCGGCCTCTGGCAGGCGGTGGCTCACCGGGCACTTCCGCCCCCTGCTCCTCCCCCTCGGGGGACGGACACAGGCTCCGGCCTCTGGCGGACGGCGGCAACCCCCCCGCTCCCACTTGGACGAAAGCCACCCCACCTCGACCCAGGGGCGCGGCAGCAAAGGTCGCCGTTCCACCGAAGTTTTGACGGTGGCCGCACTGTGCACTTCCGTTTCCCCAGAGCCACCGCTTCGGGCAGCCACTGGCGGACGCCCTTCGCGAGGCCCTTCGCGAGGCCACTCGGCGGCGAGGACTCTCCGACAGCATGTCTCTCCTTCCTCCCGGGTTTCGGCACCACTGTAACACATCTCAATAAAATGGAAGGAAGGAGGCGGGAACCGGAAGACATTTCATACATTTAATAAATTAATATAACAGCCGGCGGCCCCTCACGGACGACCGCCGGCGAACAAAACATGAACATAAATATAAATACAAACATAACATAAGTTCGGGCCTGGTCCTCTCTCTTCGACGGTCCGGTCGCTCGTTCCTTTTATATGCTCCCATCTCCTACGTGACTCGAACCACGGTCTCGCCCCGCCTACTCTACTACAGAGATGTATTCATTCGCTCTTTCAGTGTGCAGAAGTGAAATGTTCAAAGCTTCATAAAGTCTTGTTCCAGGAAACAATAGCAACTGTGCCGCTTCAAAGCTGACAACACAATCTGTACAACTATCCAGACATATATATCACAAAGTGTACAGAAATATATATGATGAATTATATTACCTTACCAATTTAGTGATATTGATGTTTTTGTGATAATGATGTTTCTATTCTTTTACATTATTTTGATAGCACATTACAGTCCAGTGATATTGTCAATTTATTTTAACATCCACTCATATTTCTACAAAGGAAGCTATCAATAGTGAATTTCTATGAGCATTTTACGTTTGACATAAACCATATAGATCTGATTGGTCAAACTATCATTTTGGTCGTACTGTAATAAATCGATTGTTTTCTCGCCTTACCAAACTGTGAATAGCTTGAGGCAAAGAAAAGTTAAATGATTATAACTTAGTAATGTCAGTCATCACTGAAAATGTATGTTTTAGTCAATAATCATGACACTGAAAATGTGAATTATGTTTATCCACTGTGGTTTTGGATTAAAAAGAGACAAAGTGTTCAGGTTAGCATTTCTGTTTTTATACTTTTTTGTAAATTGTTCATAATTTTTTCGGTAGATCAGATTTTTGTCAAACTACACTGGTTTGCTACTAGCGGACTGCAGCCCGGGTGGTTGGGGAGGCAAATTCTCGGGCCTGGGTGGAGTTCGGTGAGGCCATGGAGAAAGACTATCGGTCGGCCTCGAAGAGATTCTGGCAAACCGTACGGCGCCTCAGGAGGGGGAAGCAGTGCCCTACCAACGCTGTTTACAGTGGAGGGGGGCAGCTGTTGACCTCGACCGGGGATATCATCGGGCGGTGGAAGGAATACTTTGAGGATCTCCTCAATCCCGCCGTCACGTCTTCCATTGAGGAAGCAGAGGCCGAGGGCTCGGAGGCGGACTCGCCCATCACCCGGGATGAAGTCACCGAGGTAGTCAAGAAACACGCCTCTGCAGCTTCGCGTGGCGGTCGGGCCAGTGGCCTTGGACTGGCAGACCGGGATGGTGGTCCCTCTTTTTAAGAAGGGGGACCGGAGGGTGTGCTCCAACTACCAGGGGATCACACTTCTCAGCCTCCCCGGGAAAGTCTATGCCAGGGTACTGGAGAGGAGAATCCGGCCGATGGTAGAACCTTGGATTCAGGAGGAACAGTGTGGTTTCCGTCCCGGTCGTGGAACACTGGACCAGCTCTATACCCTCTCCAGGGTGCTGGAGGGTTCATGGGAGTTTGCCCAACCAATCCACATGTGTTTTGTGGATTTGGAGAAGGCATTCGACTGTGTCCCTCGCGACATCTTGTGGAGGGTGCTCTGGAAGTATGGGATTCGGGAACCTTTGCTAAGGGCTATCCGGTCCCTGTACGACCGGAGCAGGAGCTTGGTTCGCATTGCCGGAAGTAAGTCAGACTTGTTCCCGGTGCATGTTGGACTCCGGCAGGGCTTCCCTTTGTCGCCGGTTCTGTTCATAATTTTTATGGACAGAATTTCTAGGCGCAGCCAGGGGCCGGAGGGCGTCGGGTTTGGGGACCACACGATTTCATCTCTGCTCTTTGCGGATGATGTCATCGTGCTGGCCCCATCAGACCAGGACCTTCAGCATGGACTGGGACGGTTTGCAGCTGAGTGTGAAGCGGCTGGGATGAGAATGAGCACCTCCAAATCTGAGGCCATGGTTCTCAGTCGGAAAAGGGTGGCTTGCTCACTTCAGGTAGGTGGAGAGTTCCTGCCTCATGTGGAGGAGTTCAAGTATCTGGGAGTCTTGTTCACGAGTGAGGGAAGGATGGAACGGGAGATTGACAGACGGATCGGTGCAGCTTCTGCAGTAATGCAGTCGCTATACCGGTCTGTCGTGGTGAAGAAGGAGCTGAGCCGCAAGGCGAGGCGATTTACCGGTCAATCTACGTTCCTACTCTCACCTATGGTCATGAGCTGTGGGTCATGACCGAAAAGACAAGATCCCGGATACAGGCGGCCGAAATGAGCTTTCTCCGCAGGGTGGCCGGGCGATCCCTTAGAGATAGGGTGAGAAGCTCGGTCACTCGGGAGGAGCTCAGAATAGATCCGCTGCTCCTCCACATCGAGAGGGGCCAGCTGAGGTGGCTTGGGCATCTTTTCCGGATGCCCCCTGGACGTCTTCCCGGTAAGGTGTGCCGGGCATGTCCCACCCGGAGAAGACCCCGGGGAAGACCTAGGACACGCTGGATGGACTATGTCTCCCGGCTGGCCTGGGAAAGCCTCGGTGTCCCCCCGGAAGAGCTGGAGGAAGTGTCTAGGGAGAGGGAAGTCTGGGCATCCCTGCTTAGACTGCTGCCCCCGCGACCCGGCCCCGGATAAGCGGAAGAAAATGGATGGATGGAGACTGGTTTGCATTTAAGTGTTAAAAAAATTACTCTTGCAAACCAAATAAAATATACTGTAATTATATAGTTTATGTATTTGTAAGAAAAAATGTATGTTTGTTACATTGTTGGTACACTCAACTAAAGTGTTTAATCAAACCCAGAAATGTGTTCCAATGGTCTCTGCAACCAATGACTAATACACTCTCACCTTTGACTAGACCTGTGGTTAAATCTTGAACCAGATGCAATGTTTTTCTCAGACCACTTACATATTTATCACATTCACACAAGTCTTCTTCCAAACCTTAAATGGAAACTGTAGCACTTTGCAGCATTAAAATGTATAATTCATCAGAGAATGTTCAGTGCTAGATATTCATATTCAGTAACCAATTTACTATATGTAACAAAGATCTTTAATAGTCACACAAAAACTATTTATATTCATATTTTGCCATATTGATAAAAATGTTTCCTAATATGAAGTATGCTATAAGTGACTATTGACACATTTTCTGTAAAATAACATTGTGACATGTTTTTGTAGGCAGAGCTTAGGTGGGGTTAGAAATATTCCCCTGACCACATATCTAACGCTATGTAGCATGTTTTCTTTGCCTGATTTTTTTTAATGACAAAAAAAAAATCACTCACATTCTAAGACTGCAATTGTTCTTAAAAAGTTAACTTCTATGCAAGGAACCTGGCCAAACTGTACTTGTTCACTCAATGGATGGACGAACTGACAGTTAATACCGTATATTCTCTTTATTTTTCTTTTAGTATTATTTTATTAAAAAGTGTATTGATATTTTATAAGCATTACCTTTTGAACACATAGGGTATGGTTGCAAACTTTGTTAGTTATACAACAAGCAGTTCACTATTGGCCAGAAACTAAACGTAAAGGAAACTGTTTGTCATCTCATTTTCTTAAGTTATCACAAGTGCATTAGTATATAGGGAGAAAGAACAGTAAGAAGACTCATGTTTAGTGTCAGGTTTGTGTTCAAGTAAATTCTGTAAGTTGATTTTTTTTGTATCTGAATTTGTGAGAATTAAATTCAGGTTTTTAAATTGGAAATCAAGAATTTTCATATTTAAATTTCATAGAGGTAAATTCGAAACAAATAAATTCAGATACATGGTTTCCAAAGTAAAATAATTCAAAATCAAGTATTCATAGGCTGTTAAATTTCAAAACATTATGTCTCTTATTTGCTTCCATAGTTTGCCGCTGTTTTTACACGCAGGCATCTAGAATACGCTCTCTTGGTTAAACACTTGGTTTCTCTGTCTGGTGAGTGTAGATGTCAAGTCACTTAATAAGTTTAGATTGAGAGCTCTAGTCAGACACTATTATTCATCTATGAACTATTTTACTTCTCTGGACCGTGTGACCTTTAAATAATCAAATGCAACATAACACAGCATATTCCTCCTTTAAAAATTAAATATAAATCAATTACCTTAACCTGTTACTATAGAGGATACTTGTCCAGCTGAAGTACATAAGTCTCCCTCTAGTGTTAAAACACTTGACTTCCTGTTTGATGATTGAGACCTTTTGTATAGAGCAATGAAGATGAATTCACTTTATGCAGTGTGTGGTGTGAAGCAGTTTTTATTATTTTAACGTGTTCAGATCACAGCAACAACATGAGGATTATTCAGCTTCAGCTCTGTAAGTTTATTTAAATTTTTATGATGCTTTTAGTTAGAAAATGTTTTCTATTTTTTAAAGCGGTTAATAATACCTGCCACTTTCAATGCTTTTTTATTAATCCATGTGTCATTATGAACGGGTTTCCTTGTTTTTATCTTAAAGGTCTATTAATGTGGTTTGAAGCGGCAGAGACTTTAGATCAACTGACTGATTTGGGACAGAATGTGACTATAAACTGTGATCTGGATGATGAGGACGTTTATTGGGTTTTACAGAAACAATCAGATTCTCCTACAGTGATACTGCGCTCATTCTCAAACCCAACATTTGCTTTTCACTTCAATAAAACATTGAAAAACAAATATTCAGTACAATCTAAACATCGTCTGGTCATATATAACGTCACTGTAGATGAGTTAGGAGTTTATTACTGTATGAACAAAGATACACCTCCAAAACTCAGTCACAGCACAAGACTGAACATCATTGGTAAGTACTTTTCCGCCATCAGTGACCAAAACATTAACCCTTACTGTGATTGTTAACATAAATTGAGCTTCTCTTTGGTTGATCTATCGAAAAGGGAATATGTTGTTTTACTCAGTATTAAAACAATCTGTTTACACTGAGTTCTTGTGCTTGAGAAGACTGACAGTCATTACTGTAACTGAATGCAATGCACATCTTTATTTTCAGAACCAATAGTAATCAGAGGTCGCACCGGTGCGACCAGCCGTTCGAGGGAAAACAATTCTCCGCAACTCTGCAAGTCTCCCTGTGATTCGACAACAGACACGCATTAGGCCCATATCTTGGTCTAAACCAATCAGAGATAGTGAAGGGCGGACCTCTCCTCTGATTCGCCGTGGTCCAGATATTCATGTACGCGTGTGTAACAGTGATCACGTAAAACGAAAATTATCTGACATTGACGGATTTTTTTAAAAATCTGAAGGCCGTCCGTAATTTTGGAGGATTACAATGAGGGCAATTTGTAAATCCCCGTTTCCCTTCAGCGTGATAAACTCGCGAAGCGACCTGCGTGTTTTCACCTGTCATTGTGACTGACTAGACATATGATGCGATCTGGGAAACCCGTCGGATGTCGCGCTGGGATGCGGAAAAGACAGTTCACCTATCAAAGTAATGAAGGAATATCAATGCACATTTTCCGCCAGTCATGTGTAAACTATGGCATGCAAAGTTTTGTTAAACAATGTTTTCGTGAGTTGACAGAGCTCCCCGTCTACAGCACCATTAGTTATCCCCGTTCCGCTGCTCATGCGAGCCGGTCCGCGATCGAAAACATACAAGGGATGATCAAAAGTCCAGACACTATGCACATGATAAACAACGTAAAACTTGCTTCACTGCTTATTAGTTGTTGTCCGTAATGTTTGTTAGTTTCCTTGTGTACTGTAGTGATAATGGCAGAGCTCTCGTTCTTTAAGTGTGCGCTGCACCATTTTCCTTACTTTTGTTTTATTCAAACGGTTTTGTACAGTATTTTCGGACGTCACGAAAATACTAAATACCACCTGACGACACCTTGCACCATAGTGACGGGTAATAATAATTATGACCGATATTTTACGAGCGTGTCAATCAAAATGACGGACAATAAAAAAGTCTAGCGCAACCGCTTGTGTGTTCGTTGGAAAATCCGTGTGCTGCAGTCACACAAAGAGAGTGAGAGAGGCAAATAGCCATCAGTAACACAGAGTGGTTGTAGCAGCGGATGATGGGAGAAGATGAAAAGAACAATTGACAACTTTTTCGTGAATAATGTTTAGTTAAGGTCTGATCCGTCCGAAAATCAAAAGCATTGCTCTGACACGGAGCACTCAACATCCCAGGTTTTGTCAAGGTCCATTTATCTTGAGATCTTTTAAGTTTAAATTTCTGCTCAGTGAAGCACTTTAAGCACCAACACTTTTTCAGTAAATCATTTACAAGTATATTTTGCCAATACGGACATTAGAAGTGAACTGGTAAAACTAGTTAAATGTTAAATGTGATGAAGTCGAAAATTTGGGTGCACTTAACTTTTGTGCCGGTGCACCTAAGAAAAAAAGTTAAGCGCACCATTGCAAAAAGTTAGTCTAGAGCCCTGTAACAGAGCAAAACTCAACACAATTGAAGACTTTCACTCTCATATCAGGGGCCCGTTTCAGAAAGCAGGGTAAGTGCAAACTCAGAGTAAGTCAACCCCAGAAAACGGAATACTCAGGGTTTTTGGTTTCAGAACGCGAGGTATGTCAAACCCACGACCGCGGAGTAAGTCAAGCCCATTTCAGAAATCGAAGTATCTTATACTCCGAGTGAGTAACCAGAGTAACCTACTACGTGAACCTAACCTGGTCGGGAGCAGGTTTTATTCCGCAAACCTAGGGTTTGTTACAATCTCCGCCCCCTTTTCGAAGCGCGAGCGGTGTTGAAATGACATACGTCATCTGTTTATTGATTCGTGTTCCTAATCGCGCTCTATTTAGTCACACAGAACTTAAAATAGCATGTCCGTTTATTCAGGAACCCATAGAAGAGGAAGCTGCATTAATTCGCAGAGAGTTACATTTATGTCGGGAAGGAATTGTGAGGCCCCGTTTGGACGTTTTATCTTAACTTTTAAGGCCAGTTTAAGAAGTATATTTAACATTTCCCAATCAGTCATCCTACTAGCAAGACTATTTTATTTCTTTAAACTTTCCTGAATGAATGATGTTATTGTATTTCTACCACGGCGTTTTAGTGCCACGTTAAAAATAACATAAATTCAAGATTACGAGAATAAAGTAGAAATTTTACGAGATTAAAGTCAAAATGTTACGAGAATAAACTCGTCGTAATACGTATTTTATTTTCGTGAAAGTTGTAGTTTAAGAGTTTAAATTATGTTTAAGTACGTCATCTGAATCAGTGAGTTAATTCGTAGTTCATGTCAGATTTTGACATTTCGACTTTATTCTCGTAACCTTTCGACTTTATTCTCGTAACATTTCGACTTTATTCTCGAAATCTTTTTTATTTACGACGCCGTCGTATATTTCATATTCAGCTGCTGCCAAGATCTTTTTATTGCAGAAGGATTTCACCTACATGAGAGCGAGAGAGTTAAATATAATTCGCATTTTCACAGTTTCAACAAAATAAATATAAAAGTGATTGACATATAAACTGGCGCATTAACACGTGAAGCACTTTTCTCCCACGCCAACTCTCTTTCTTTTGCTGCTGCGGCTGTGTTGCACTTTTTTCTAAATATCTGCTCATATTCACTGTACGCTTGTAACAGTTCCTTCAATTTGATTGGCGAGAAATGAACAGAGCGCTTTTTGTCACGTGCCGTTGCCATGGTGAATCGTGCTATCTTCACTCAATTGATGATGGCTTTTCATCGCCATGCTGTACGCGCGTAACCTAGAGTGAACTTACTCAGGGTTGATTGAACTAACTCAAATCAGCTGTTCTGAAACTGAAAACTCAGAGTAGCGATTCTCTGAGTAAATCAACTCAGAGTTCAGATTTTAACTCGGTGTTGGTTGAACTTCCTTATTGAAACGGGCCCCAGGTCTGCTGAATGCTGTTCTGATCATAACAGGTGAGATCTTTCTGCAAAACAATGATTTTAAGATAATGCTGCTCACAATGTGGCTCTACAACAGAAAGGTGAGTAATTGTGTACTGACACATTAGAAAAAAGAAAACTAAAATATTAATAACCACAATATTGACTCACTGTCATTAGGATTCTTAAATGTTGTTATTGTTGAAATTGGATGTTGGAACAGATCTGGAAACAGTTCACAACTTTATAACACTGAACTGCATCAGACGCAACATTTAAAAGAGCCTCAAGACCCAAATCAATTACAGGTAAGATTATTAATATCTTTAAAGATATTCACTGAACACAATTAACCAATAACTGATTACTGTGGTTTATTTGTTAATATTGATTTCCTTTTCATCTTTCAGTTTGTGACAGTGGTTTTCAAGCTGTTTAAAATATTAAGACCAGCCAGATCAACAGCACCTACTGTGTGTTGCTAAAAAGCTGTCAAAGTAAATCTGTATTTATTTTGTACAATACACCATTCACGGTTCAATTCATGGTCTAAGAATTAATAATCTAACTTGTTTTTTTTATTAATTAGATTTTAAATAACATTTTTTTATAGTAACATGCATATCTCTAAATAATGAAAATCCCTTAGTAACAATACAGTTTCTTATCAATGTTTTCTGATGTCAGAATTTTGATATACAAAACTTTTGAAAGATTTGTTTTGAAAGAAGTAGGCTAATGTTTGTTTAAAATGTTTGAATCAGTATCTATTAGTATAAATATGCAAATTCTGTAGAAGAAAACAGCATAAGTTTAAATATCACTAGTTGATAATGCTGACTATTTAACAACTAGTTAATAACTTTCTGTTTTGCCTTGATGTATAAACAAAAGTGTTGCAAAAACCATACACATCCAGTAGTTTATCCTGGCTTTTTTATTTTAACATCAGGTCAAATTATGTGTTATGTAATTTTATTTTCAGCAAACACTTGAATAAAAATAATATGAAGTCAAGAAAAAGTTCCCAATGGTTTGGTCATGCAGCCCATGACTAATATAGTCTCACCTTTGACTAGACCGGCGGTTTAACCTTGAACCAACTGCAGTGTTTTTCTCAGAGCAATTAACTTTAATGTATCGGCTCATGGTTTTCTTAACCACAAATGGAAACAGAAGCATTTTAGTATGGTTACTATAGGGTTTATATGTTTGCTTTATAATTCACAAGTTATGCACATTTAATATCACACTTATGTAACATGGAATAACCTTAAATACTTTTATATAGACGTGCTAGTAGGAGTGATGGTTTATGAAAATACTGCAAAGGAAACCAAAGTCTGAAGCGTCGCATGTTTTCAAGCAACACATGGGGAAAACCCCAAACAGAAGTGAACATCCCTATAACCTACTGCAAAGGGCAGATGTCTTAAAGTGGGAATTATGGAGCAATAATTGTAAAATAGGTGTTTAGAAGACACTCAGCATAGGAAACAACACTCATTGGTACAACTCTTCATACGGTACCCTTTCCCCAAAGCGCACAAAAGCACAAAGATTTCAATCAGAGACTGAAACAGACAGAAGTAGTGATGCTCAAAGACATCCTAAGACCCAAATAATGGTCATTCAAATATATCAAATATATAACATACAAATATATCAATGGAGTCCCTGTTAAATATCAACTATAACCTTTATTTAGACTTTGTATAAACCGACAAAGCTGGTTAGTGTTGTGTCTAACCTTCATGTTCCTTTTGTTAAAAATAAAAAGGCTTGCCACAGGAAGTCCCAGTAGACTTTATAAATGTCAAAGTTTATTCATGATAAAATGTTTTTAAACATGTGGAATGAAAAAAATGACTCGTTATCAAACTATTTCAGCGATGAAGGTAGAAAATCAGCAGTGAAGTTGACTTTGGCTGACTCTTCACACTCACAGTGTGGAAAAGTTCACCTCTCTGTACTGACTAACAGAAGAAACAATATAAGCATATGTGCTCATTACATTAAAATTATGATCCAAAAAAGACAAAACACTCCTTAATGAATTGATGACAGTTTAACATATGCACCTGTACTTTGTTCAACTCTTCGTGTTGTTTTTGATATAAATATTTAGTCTGTAGTAGATCAAAATCATGAAGTTTTAATCTTTCTCCTGAATAACAACTTCCATAACCTACTGGAGAATATGAGCATATCAATATTTTTACTGCCATAGTTATTTTTATACATTTAATTTTATTACAAACAATATCTCACCAATAACCACAATGATCAGAGCAGCATTCATCAGAGCAGATATAATGATGATAGTGTGCCATTGTGTCTCATTCTGATGAATACAGTTCCCTGTCTGTCGGTCTCTCTGCGTTGTGTCGAGCCAACAGATGGGGTTCGCTCTTGAGAACCAATCAACTCTGACTACTATAGAAGAGGCCAATGAAATTTGACGAATGAAATTTGTATGCCGGTCTCCGCCCCCGGATATCAGGTATAAAGCGAAGCCGGCGTGCAGCATTCATTTACCTATTGTTCCGAAGAGCCTGAGAGCCTCTCACGACTGGAGCAGAGGATGATACGTGTTGTGGCATAAGGGACACAACGTCTCGTTCCCTTCATCAGGGAACTGAGGTTACGTCCCGGCCTGAGGGGGAAGGCTGCTCTGCCCAGCCAACCCCCAGGGGGTGCTTGCTTAGTGATGGAAGGAATACCTGATCTCCAGTGTCTGGGTAAGAAGGGAGATGGGTGGGATACCTGTTCTTAGCCATCGTGTTTGGGTAAGAGAGAAGGTAAATAGCACACTAAACCCAGCTTGTTCAGGGTACGCAGATCTAAAATTGGGCGCGACCCGCCGTCTTTCTTGGGAACGACTAAGTGCGGGTTGTAACCCACTTAACATCTTGGTTTGAGGGACGAACTCGATGCCTGTTTCGGTGACGAGGCAGGAGCCGTCCCATACCGACTGATCAGAGCCATGGCTGTGAAGGTCGGGCCCGATGTTGTTCACCCTGGGGTCTTCCCGTCAGTGTCGCTTCTTGTGAGAAGGTTGCTGACGGGGTGGGGGTTTCCCCCTCGACCTTCGCTTCCGGGGTGCCGCCTGTGCTGGGGGCACAGGAACCGGAGCCGATGTCGAAGGGGTCCAGGACTGCCGGGAAACAGACGTCAAACAGGATCTCGGAGGCCTCTGGGCGTAGTCTGCTGAGCGCAGTCCTCAACGGTGTCACCAACAGCCCATCCTGCGAGACGGGTGCACCAAGAAAGCTGACTTTCTCTGTGTCATTCTTCTGCATAAGGATCGCCCAGAGGTGTCTCTCCTATACCACCTCGTGGACATCGTCCGACCCAGGGCTCATGCCGCCACCTTGGTCGCCCGTACAGCGCGGTCAGTGGTGGCACGGAAATCCTGCATTATACCCGTGTTGGCCTTACCCTCGTGGAGCTCTCTCAACGCCTTGGGCTGGTGGACCTGCAGAATGGCCATGGCGTGGAGAGAGGGGGCAGCCTGGCCCACAGCAGCGCAAGCCTTCGACACCAGTGATGCCGAAGTCCTACACGACTTGGACGGTAGCCGTGGCCGATTCCCCCAGGTGACAGCCGTCTGCGGTCACAGGTGCACCGCAACCGCACGTTCCACCTGGGAGATCTCGACGTAGCCTTTGGCTGCCCCACCATCGAGGGAAGTGAGGGAGCCGTAGCTGGTTTGAATGGAGCGGGCCGTGAGTGGAGCGCTCCAAGTCTTACACAGCTCCTCATACACCTCCGGGAAAAATGTCACTAATGCTGCTAGCGCTGGCAGACATCGGAGCCTTAGCCACCGACGTCACAGGCTGGGTAGCAGACGAAATGGTAGCTGGTTCCCGTAGGAAGACAGCCACCCATGACCGCAACTTCTGGATGACAATCTGCCCACAGTACGGGCAAGATGTGTCAACGAAAGCTGCCTCAGCATGCTGGACGCCCAGACATCTGATGCAGCTATTGTGTCCGTCCCCCTCCTCAATGAGGGTGCCGCACCCAAGAAACAGTGGTACATGCCGCGCTGGAGAATGCTCAGTCCTGAAAAGGACTTTTTAGAAAAAAATCTCTAAGAACTCTTGAACCGCCGAGACGCCCAAGGGAAGGTCGCTGCAGGTTGGGACGATCCGCTGTTCTACATCGTAGATCCGGCAATGTAGGAGAAGAATTCGTTGAATTCATCTTGTTCGTAGTCATGAGCGAAGGCTCTGAAGAAGAAAAGGTAAATGAATGCTGCACGCCGGCTTCCTTTTATACCGGACATCCGGAGGTGGAGACTGGCATGCAAATTTCATTCGCCAAATTTCATTGGTCTTTTCTATAGTAGTCAGAGTTGATTGGTTCTCAAGGGCGAACCCCATCTGTCGTTCTCGACACATTGTCGAGAGACCGACAGAAAGGGAACCGGGGGTTATGGCTAAATGTAATATTTTGAGTGAGGCCTAGTGTTGTATATTAGTTAGTTGCTATTTACAGAACAAGGTAAGTAGCTTTACTGAGCAAAATTAAATGAAAATTGGGCATAATGATGACATTTGGAATACCATTATTTTATTCCTTTTAATTTTGTGTCCGTAAACTTGATTTTTTTTCTTATTTAAAAATAACATTTATAACGTAAATAAATTATATAGCTTTCCAGTGGCTCAGTGGTGAGAGCTAGGGTGACCACCTGCTAATAAGCCCAAGGGGGGACAAGGGGTATGTTTCTGAGGGACAATGTGGGACACTGGCTGGCACGGCGGTGCCCCCACCCCCCAGACAGACTCACAGATAGTGGTTTACCCATTTCTAGCACATACCACCTTACATGGTATATTAATAATGCCCTTTTCCCCTAAACATGTGTAATTGCTGATGTATGCTCATGAATAGGCCAGCCAATGTATATTTTTTTAAAATAAAGATTCACAATATTTTGAACATTCAATGAATTGACAAATGCACTTCCACTTACGATTTACTTTAGCTATTTAATTTCCCCAGTCTTTCTTGTACCCACACCTTCTCTTTTTAATTAATGGCTCAGACCAGTGGCCTTGTTAGGCCCTTTTTAGGGGAGCTAAAGCCCCCCTAAAGTTCTAGCTCAGCCCCCCCTAAAATATTGTGTGTAATGTAATCTGCACAAGAATTCAAGATCGCTTTATAGCCCCCTTTAAAACTCTTATTATGAAAACGGCGTTAGGCTGCGTTATTTAGCGCATTCTTCAGTTCACACAGTAGCACATTGGAGTTAACATCATTAGCAGAGTAACTTTACAAGGTGTGTTCATTAACATGACGTCTGCATTTTTGCCATTCTTTGTTATAAATGCATCTTAATATGATGTGGAAGCGATACAAGACTGTTTTGGTGTGGAGGTCTTAGATGAACACACAGTCATGCAGAGAGAGTGACAGCGCTAGTGTTAAACAGAATGAATGGCAGGGAAACATATTAAGTTATTCTTACTAAAATATGATTCAGCAGTTAATTGTGACATTTTATTTTATGGATTTGTGGCTGTTGTTGTCACTTTGAAATATAAATGTTGCAGATTGACCGATTAATGTGATATTCATTTGAATAACAATAACTTGTATTTATGCTTTTCTGCATATTCTTTCTTAATTCTTTATTTTAGTAACGTCTACAATATGTGGTGATTAGAGTGTGGCTTTCTCTATATATATATATCCTCATTGGAGGCTGAGCCCCCCTAATATTAAAAACCTAGAATCGCCCCTGGCTCAGAATCAGTGTCTTTCTCCATTTTTCAAATTGGAGCGCGCATCTAAAAGTTCCTTCTTAGTGTGTGCACGTGTGCGCGCTGTCATGACAACAACAACGGAACAACCTAGTCAGCAGTTCATCTGATGGGTGGTTGTGGCAACAGTAGCGTGCTGAACTGTCAAGTAATGTTCGTTTGGTTGTCTGGGGCTCGAGGATATAGAGCGACCAACTTTTTTTTGAGCAAGCTTTGATTATGCGTGACACGGTCTCAATTTGCGGGACGCATGAATTGGGCTTCAAACGCTGTGCGCGCACGCGCTACGCGGGACGGGTGGTCACCCTAGTGAGAGCATGGCGCTAGCAATCCCAAGGTCATGGGTTCGATCCTCAATGTTTTCCAATATCCGTATGCGTGTGGATGGAAATCTTGAATGGTCTAGAATGCAGTCCTGTTGAAACGCTGAGTTTGGGTTCTGAGTCCAAAGTTCCATGGCCTAATCGGATTCCCTAGAGTGGAGCCCCATGCCGGGGTGTCCGTTGGAGTGTCCTCCACATCCTCTTTCTTTTCCCTACCAATTCCTAATTCCAAATTGTGATTCCTAATTCCTAATTCAATTCCTTGATTGTGTTTTAAATGCATCCCTGCCCTGCCCCCAGATGGTCTGCGGGCCAATGCCATGAAAGTGATAAGTGTGCCAGAGAAAGTTCCTTTGTTTCTCATGGGGCCTCATTTGCATAGCTCTGACAGTATGGTCACTTTGCATTTAATACCTAAACTTAGTTATGGACATAGTATGATGCATGATATGTTTTTAGAACATAGCTCATCATATAGGGAATTCAAAGATGTGTAGTTACATATAGAACATCCATGGCATTGAGCTGTGAATCATCGCAATGTATGAATACATCGAATGAATCCTATATCAAAACTTGTCCATCTAACAGTTACAGACTATTTAAAATGGCACGAGCGCCAACTCACAACCTAGACATTTGGATTCATTTATAGAAAAGGATAGTTAATCACATAAGTTCCTACTTGTCAGAGAAGTTTCTCTGGTTAGCCTCAGATGATAAATAAGAGATGAGACAGAGACTTCTCACCAATGCTTTGAAACTAAGGAGTCGTAAATATCCTACAGAGTAACCAATTGGTTATCGCACTCTCTGTGAGAGTTCAAGACCTAAAACCAGACCCATGGAGCCATCCTTGCTATCGTAACTAGAAACCAGGAAAAAAGGGCGTGAGGGGGTTTATGGCTTTCCTCTCAATGATCCAGTCACTATATTATGAATGCTAAGATTTCAGAGATGCAACAACATATCTTTTGCGAATTCTGCTGTTTTTAATGAAATCTTATGCAGTTTGTCACATAATGTGATGTGTGCTCTACTTGACATGCCTAAAAACATATAAGTTTATCACAAATAAGGCATAAGATATGACTGCATGTATGATGGATTTTATTAACAGTATAATTCAATAGATATTATCACAGGTAATAAAATTACTTTTTTGGTCAAATTTGTATTGAACATTATTAAATAAGTTGTTTGGAAAAACTGTTTCTTAAGTAGATAAATATGTTAAATATGTTGTAGGCTACCAGCAATGTCCAAAAACTCTTTTTTGTTTCAGAAATGTCAAATGTAGTAGCTTGCATATGGCAACCTGCACAAGAGAGTACAGGAACCGTTTTTTCCCTCTTCAAGCACTGCTAAGACTTGTAAATTTTCTCACTCACAGCCGAGTTTTATATCTGACTCTCCAACTATTAGATCAAAACTATCTTTGACTGAATGCATCAAATATGGCCTAATTCGTGGACAAGAGTACTGATATGCATTCATCGGGAATTAAAATAACTTTTACCATTAACTGTTGGAAATTGTAAGATGTGTACATTGATCCAGTGATATTTGGATATTTTTTTAGAAAGATAATTCAAAATATATACAATATTTAATATAAATACATAAAGTTTTACATTATCAGCTTATATTATTTAATTTAAAGGTAATTTAATTTAAAAAGATTAAATAATAAATTTAATACAAAAATTGCGCAGTGTAATTGTAATATTACTGTAATTTTTTTGAATATTTTACATAATCTGTGATTCCACGGCCACGTGACGCTCATCAAAAGCACACACATGCGCAGACAACCCCTAAAGCTTGAATGAACTTAACCTGGAACATAACCTGCTCCCGAGCAGATTATCTTCAGAGAGTTAGTTGCTATAGTTACTTTCTGGAATACACCCCAGGCTTATGTAGACGGAAGTGACAAGGTTAACTACAAACAGATGAGGGTATTCAACATAAGGATAGCAAAGGGTTATGGGAAATGTAGTGTGCAGTGAAAGGCCAGGTGATGAGGGGAGAGCCCTCTAGTGGATTTGAGAGGGCACTTCAGCTGCTGACTGTGACGCAAACGTCAATCATTAAAAATAGCATTAAACTTGGAGAAAGCTTTAAGCCGGACGTCCTTTTTCAATGCAAGTGCCAATAAATTAATTTCTTGTGACTAAATTATGTTTTTATCAGTGCCTACATACAGGTTGTTGCTAATACGTCATAGGTCAAAGAGCATAGGTCCCATAAATCATGCCTGATCCAGTATGTCTGAAATCTACCCATACTACTCCCACTCAAACTATATAGAACATACTGTTTTAATGGTCGATAGGTAGGTACCTTAAAACAGTATGTACTAGTATAAAATTTCAGACGGATTTTATATTTAAAATTTAAAATTAAGATTTAAATATTCAGAGGATTTCAATACGTCTTACATCAGACGTAGACTCTCTCATGAACGTGCATACTACCATTGTCCGAACCCATAGATTACAGTTAGTACTTTTTTTATGTAAATATTTTTGGTACAAAAACCCATCTTTTAGCTTACGTTCAGGGGTAATGTTATTTTCATGAGGAATATATGTGCTTTTGGAGGTTTAAACTCATGCAATCCACTGCAAATACCAAGCTGGAAAGAGCAGGGTATTATTAAATATAACTCCACTTAAAGGTCATAAACACCTCGGACAGCCTTCGAGTGAGTAAAATGTAGGTGAATTTAATGTTTTTCTTATTGTTTTTTATACACAAGCAAAGATAACACGTACAGCATTATAATACATGCTAAAACTTGGGTCTATTTAAGTTTAAAACATTCAGTCTTCTGAATGTCAAATTTAATTCTCATGGTTCTGCCTCATGTCATATATTTCTTGGTCTTGTGGCAGAACCAGGACAGGATCCCCCGTTTCTTGTAGAGAGAGAGGTTTCAATGAGAGGCCTCATTGAACACCATACTGTCTGAGTCGCGTCTGTGCTTCCCGACCTTTCGTCTCATTATTGCCTGTTAATTACCTGCTTTCTGTACCTGGGTCCTCTGTCCATGTAACCTCACCTGAGGTTTACAACATTTATTCTAACCTGTATCTTTCCTTTATTGTACAAAGAGTGAATGCTGATATCATTAAATAGGTACAAAACATGGAAATCGCTAGCACTATTTATTTGTAACCTCGATTGTTTGAAATCTAGCCCAGAATGTTTTGGTCTGTAAATATAATAGGAACTCAGTAACTTAACGTTTTAAATTCGCTGCTAACACTGTTCATGATCCTGACTGCAGCCTCTCACCTACACGCTGAGACTGACACACACATACACACCATGTGACCGATTTCAACATATCCCTAGAACATCAAGCAATGGAGCTGCTCGACAATATAAAATATAACAGTGTGAGGGCAGAGAAGACTACAGAATGGCAATGGGGTCTGCCAAGTAACAAACAAATCATGATTTAATTTTTGCAGAGACGAAGAAAGGTAACTTATTGCGCAAGTACAGTACATTCAGACGAAAATGTACACCTATAATTCCTAATATAAAAATCCAGACTATCACAACAAGCCTGCAGTTTTCCATGATTCTGATACTGTGGCATAATCTCGGACAAAATCAAGACAAAAATAGCAAAAATGAATTCAGCAATTGAAGGGCAGGCTATCATTGTGCCCTAATCGATAGTGTTCAGACGAGTTACCCAGTTCATTCTATCAAACAATTGATTTATTACTTGTTTTTTGTACATGATAAAAAGCTTGACTCTGCAATTCAGATTTTTTGCTTTTGAAATGCTTTTATTTCTTTGAGACAATTTACAAGTTATGGAAGTTTAGAGATGATGTGGTGGTACAATTTCAAAGGTGTACTCTATGCAGAATTCTCATGAGGGTCTTCGAGAACAAATGTAAGCTAGTGTGGTACTACAGGCTTCATCGTTCCAGCAACGGTTACCTGTAAAATGAGATAAAAATTACATTTACATTAAATTAATATAGATGTCAGTATAATGAAATGTAAAACAATACATTAGTCAACAATATTATAATATGTATTTTAGATACAAACAATATGTGTCAACAAAACTAGCAACTTTACTAATACAGCCTTGTAAATTGTCAGAATTGACAGGATTCACACAACAAAAGTAGAATTCTTACTGCTCAAGTTTATCTCCAGGCAGTGCTCAGAACCTTTAAAATTGTCAGGTTGTGTTTTGCACCAGTTGGTGTAGTCAAATGGAGATCCGTCAGTCCACAGACATTGTTGTTCCTTAAGAAAGAGAAGAGCCAAAAACATTATAAATAATATATGAATAAATTAACAATCCCAGTGAATGTTATTTTAGTTAAAATCATAAATTACCGTCTAAACTGACAAATTTGGTCTGGTGTAACTGAAAACTGTTTGTGTGTAAATATTTTTAAATCTGAAATATTTACAATTTCACCATCATGACCTCCAATCCAAACACGAGTGTTAACAGGTACCAGACTCAGGAGAAAATCATTTTGTGCTTTACTGCGCACAGACGCAAGATTTCCATCAAGGCTTTGACAATTTTTCTAAAGAGAGATTTTTTTCGGTCATTCCAAAGTCAAATAATTTTAGCTTAGATGCAGAAATGGATTATTCTTGAAAAATGTTGAGATGAAAGTACCTCTGCTGTGACCCAGTCAACTGCCTGGGGGAAGAACTTGAAGCATTGAACTCCAAAAGGTGTCCATCCAAATGAACAGTCTTCAGCTATACAGTTCATGAAATATTAGAGATTTACTCGCTGTAACACTGACAGTAAAGAAAGGTTTTATTTATTAAAGCTCTTTCTTTTTCTCTTTTATTTATGCTTTAGACTGTATAACCTCTTTTAATCATGACAATATTGATTCATGTCACAAATTTGACATTAAGAGCACAGAACAGTATTTCAGAGTTTGTTAATACTTTCTAATTGCATTAATAAATAAATGTGTTGGTTACCTGCTGAATTCTCCACAGAAAAGACCAAAAAAAGAAGCGCAAGACCTCTCATGACTGCCATGATAAATCTGAAAATGAAACAAAAACAGCAATGCAAAAGTGACACATCTGAACTCAAATGCAGACTATTTAAAAGTTAATATTAAAGACAAAAGCATCAGTAGTTCAGTGTTTAAACTCACCACTCTTTGGATTCTTGCTTTCAGAACTTTAATGAGGATTGAGCGAAGCTGTATACAGAATCCCACTTTTATACATTTTTATTTATGAAATGTAAACACTGTAAAATAAAGTGTTTATGAGCCTGCATGTTCTACAAATAACTTGGAATTTTGGGTGGTAACATGGTGTCATATAAAAAACTGTACTTTATTGGCTGTTATCATTGACTTCACACATATGGTAAGTTGCCTGTTTACTTACTCTGAAGTTTTAATTTTCGAATGAAGCTAATAAAGTGTGACAACACGCGGATTAACTTTGTTTGTTATTCTGTAGCCTACTGTTTGTACAAGGATTGTATAACATTTATGTGGAAAGGAGCTAAGAAACCAAATAATTGATCCTCTGCTCTTTAGTGATAGACTCATGACATGGTATAAATTAGTTGTGTAAGAGTGTATGTACACAAAAAACTACACTAGGCTGAGTGCACCAGGTGTTTGCAAGTCATTTTAATGATGTGTTTCATTTAATGTATTTATTTTTTAAAGTGGTGTTTGTTCATGTTTAAAGGTTTTGCTATTCACTTTGCATCAATCTTCTAAATAAAGGAAAGAAAAAGAAAGCAAAAGTGTGATGAGTGGAATCCAGTAAAGTCTTCCTGAAATTAGCTGCCTTATCAAGAGGGGATTTTTGCACACTAAAACCTTGCAACAGTGAGGGAACTTGACATTGAGAGTGTCACAAATAAGCAATAACTGGGCTAACAACAGTTCTGAGATCAGTTTTGGGGTTGCATTAGTCAAGGTGTTTGGTTTATGTTTTTAGGGTGGGGCAGAGTCCAGGTGTGACACTTAATCTGCCTTAAATGTGCGTCATCACAAACCTCTCAAAGCACTTTATGGTAGTGAGTTCCACAGGGACCTCTTGGGCACAAGCATGATGGTGGTAGTCTTAGGGCATGTGGGAACGATGGCACTGATCAAACAGGTGTTAGTCATGTTAGTGAGGACATCTGCCAGCTGGTCTGCATATCCTCTAAGCACATTGTAAAAGCTGCTGGTAGGCAAACAAAGGTGAGCAACGTCTCCACGAGATTGTAATGCCACTGAGCCTCTATCTCTGTTTATGCCCTACAGGATCGGATATCTAGAGACCGGTTAAAGGAGCTATATCGCTAACCCGAAAGTGAAAGGACCCGGAAGGAAAGATCCGTACTGCTTCAGGAAAGAAGTAAGGAGAAGCAAGACTCGGTGCCTGGGGACCAAGCACCGCCTAGGAATTCTTACTCAGTGGCATTAACACCTTACTGTCTAATAAAATACCCTTCGGGGTGGTACTTTGTACTTCTGTGTATGTGTCGTTGCTTCGCCCGTCACAATTGTTACCATTTACTCTACAAGTGTACCATTTTGTCTGTATCAGGCATTTTAATTTAATATCTAATATGAAGTGTATGAATGAAGTGAATAAAGTGTAATAACATCCGCAATGTAGATTTTACATTAATTTTCACAAGACAATTTGGTAATCTTGAATTGGCATCGGAACTATGATTTTGTTGATACAAACGTTAAATGAATGAAATGAAAAGACCGCAGTACCTAACACAGGGAATATATGCAGGACATCACATCATTAAAGCTTAGGAATTATCTTATCATTTACTTATTTTAACCTCATTGAGTTTCAAATCAGGATCACTTCTGCAGAACATAAATTATGATATTTTGAAGAACGTCTATTTTAAGAAAAAAAAAGCTTTTCTGGTTAAAGTAACTTTTCCATCTTGAGGTATGTAAATACATGGATAAAAATATAAAGAGTATAGTCTAATAAAAAAAGGTTTCCATATGAGAAAGTGTGCTTACAATTCTTTCAATATATAGTCATTTCACAGCATTGTGTCATAATGTGACTTGAGTCTTTGTATTAACACATGTTAGCCAGCAGATGTCCTCCCCATGCCGTTTTTCAGCTTCATCAACAGTCATTTGACAACAGAAAGTCACAGGTCGAGTAGAGCTACCCTTTCAGCCACAGCAATGACATGAAAATGAGAGGGACAAGGAATAAAATAACAAGTTTCCTTTGTGTGACTCATAAAAAGTCTCAACGAGACAATGACACACGCTTATGTGATTCTAAAAGTGACACAATAACCTACGCTTAGTGAACGGGAAACTCCATAATCATGAGAACACAAATACAATTCTGCATTGCATGCGGTTCAAGATTATTCCACAGGTCTTGTCACGAATTCCACCCGTGGCCTTCTGTCCGATTGCCAACAGAGGTCGCCTTTTCATTATATTGACTCTCACACTTCACAGACTGTTAAACATCACCCTGGACTACATTTCCCATGCTCCATTGCACTATCACAAGCACACCTGAAACCAATCACACGCAGCTGCTACCAATCACACCCACTATTAGATTCAGTCTCAAACGACCATTCAAGGGCCGGGTATTGTTTAAGCGTTTATGCTGTTTATTGTAGCTTCTTTACGGAGCCAGTTCCCTGTTGTGGTTGTCAAAGTATTTAGTTCTAGTTTCCATAGTCTAGTTAAAGTCTTGACTGTTTTCTCGTGTTCTGATCTTCTGC
Organism: Triplophysa dalaica; assembly: GCF_015846415.1. Classification (NCBI taxonomy): domain Eukaryota; kingdom Metazoa; phylum Chordata; class Actinopteri; order Cypriniformes; family Nemacheilidae; genus Triplophysa; species Triplophysa dalaica. Next base: position 18,993,506 of record NC_079551.1, read on the forward strand.
CTGTGTATTGAATTGCCCCTCTTGTCAAGCCCTTTAGATTATGTTCGCCGTTGATCAACCCCCACCTGTTTTAAGATTATTCTTGTGTCCCGTCTGAAAAATACCTGTTTGCTGGTGTTCGGCATTGCCTGTGTTTTGACCATGTCTCTGAATAAAGCTATGCGTATGGATATGCACGTCTCACGCCTCTGTCATTCCGTTACAGTCAAAGATGAAAGTCTATTAGTCATTGTTACAGATTGACCATTTGACCACATTTCTGGGTCCGGGAGAAGCCGTTTGTTGCAGCAGAAGTCAACAGAAGCGTGTACGTGTAATTGATTAATCTTGTCTTATTCGGTTTAAACGCAGTTTTGTTGCTTTGTTTACTACCGGCATGTTATGTGTAGAAGTCACATTGGTTCTCGTGCTGGTTTCGTTTGTTTATTGTGAGATATTGTTAGGCCTGTCCTGCTGAATTCAATTGTGGGATTCAAACCGGTATATAAGTGCCTAATCGCGTGAAAACCGAAGAGTGTAAAGACCATCGACTCCACCTAGCAAGGACCCCGACAAATCACTTGAGGAGTGCACTTCAGTATTAACTTTGTGCAATTATATTTATTCTCTCTTTTTATTCGTCTTGTACATTACTTATGCTCCTATTTAACTATGTGTTTCCAAAACCCTTCTGTCATTACAACTCCTAAATCACCGGTATCATTTTGAAGACCACGCAATGCTAATCATCTTTAAAATCTTTCTGTTTCAACAACTACCTCAATTACATTTCCCATTGGTTTATGGAACTGCCAATCTTCTGTAAACAAAGCATATTTCATCACAGCTATTGCTATACATTCTGGTCTTTCTCATTTTGCACTAACTGAAACCTGGATCAAGCCAAAGCTCACTGCCACAACGGCTGCTTTCTCAAATAACTACACTTTCTCCCACAGCCCACGCATATCAGGGAGGGTTGGAGGAACCAGTCTACTTATCCCTAACCACTGGATATTCAAACAGCTGGTACCCTCATGTGATAACATCTCCATCGAATAACATGCTGTTACTATAATCCACCCTGTTAAAACTCATGTTGTCAGTTATCCATTGTCCCCCAGGTCAGCTTGGACATTTCTTGGAGGAGTTGGATACGCTTCTGTCATCCTTCCCCGAGGATGGTACTCCTATGGTGGTACTTCGAGACTTCAAATCCCACCTTGAAAAACCACAGGCCGCCGACTTCCACAACCTGACTGACTGCGTCGTTTGACCTCAAGAGAGTTCCAAATTCAGCAACCCATAAGTCTGTTAATCAACTAGATCTTATTAACACACGATACTGCTCCACTCATCACTCTTGAACTCCACCTAACTTCTCCTGACACTACACATGCTTCCCCACCGGTCACTTTCCGGCGCAACCTATGAACACTCTCTCCCTCCTGCTTATCCTCTGAGGTCACCGCCATGCTCCCTCCCTCTGAACAACTCACTCTCTTGGTTACTTACAGCACCAGCGACACTCTTTGCTCCACACAAACCTCCTGCTTAGACAGCTTATGCCCTTTTACATCTAGGCCATCTAGTGCATCCCCTTCTGCCCCCTGGTTATCTGATCTTCTCCATAAGCACTACGTTCAGGTCTGCTGAGAGAAAGTGGCGCAGATCAAAAGAACCTACTGACATTTGTCTCTATCAGTCTCTCCTCTCTTCTTTCTCTGCTGATGTGTCCTCTGCAGAAACCCAGTACTACCACGCGTAAATCCACAACTTGCCTGACACTCGTACTCTCTTTAAAATCGCTCTGCTCTTCTTTTCCCGCCTGCCCCCTCACCTCCATCAGACTTAACAACTGATGATTTTGCTTCTTTCTTCGTAGAAAAAACGGCCACCATCAGCAGTCAGTTCTCAGCCCCGTTGCTTCTTGATGACTCCCAAACCCCCGACACATGCTCGCTCGCCTCTTTCTCTCTCCTATCTGAAGATGTCGTTTCCAAAGTCATGTCTTCTAACCACCCAACTACCTGCCCGCTAGATCCTATCCCTCTCATCTCCTCCAGGCCATCTCTCCATCGGTTGTTCCCGCTCTGACCCACATTATCAACTCTTCTCTCACCACTGGTACATTTCACACATGCTTCAAAGAGGATTACCCCACTACTGAAGAAACCCACTCTTAATCCTGCACTGTTAGATAAATACAGACTGGTATCTCCACTTCATTGCTTGAACGTGTTGTAAGTAACCAGCTCTCATCCTTTCTCACGCAGAACAACATCCTGGACAGAAACCAGTCTGGTTTAAAGGGGTCATATGGCGCGAATATGTTTTTTCTATGTCTTTGGTGTGTTATAAATTGTCCATGAATGTTTTAGACACGTAAAAACCTAAACCTAAACGCAAGTAGGGCAAGAAGGGCAAGACGGGCAAAAGAACTCGCGTTATTTATAAAAAAAGATCCTCTGTTTAATTTTGTAGGCTATATGAGAGCAGTTTTATTGCACTCAATTTTTGCTTTTTGTTCTCCTTACAGTTGTGTTATAAAAAGTCTGATGCTTAAAAGCAAAAGCATTTCCGTTGTCATTAGTATTGACACTTTCAGTGTATTACTGACATTACTAAGCTATAATCATTTAACTTTCCTTCTGGGTCCAGATATACACAGTTTGGTAAAGCGAGAAAATGCTCGCTTTATAACACATCGACCAAAATGACAGTTTGTCCAATAAAATCTATCCGGTTATTTCCAAACGTATGCTCCTAGAATTTTGAGTGGATGTTTAAGTAGATTGCGAACTTCAACTGATTCTTGCATGTTAGAGTTGCCAATATTATGACACTATCATGTGCTATCAAAATACTTTAAAGGAATAAAAATATCATAAAATCAATAATTTATCAGAATGAAATTAAAGTTGCAATCAGTAAGTTTTTTTGATTGAAAATGAACTAAAACCAATATCTAGCAAGTACATGAAAGAACAGTGATTTCCACTGTGTCATTATCCTTGCTGGATTCAACACGGAATGCTTGTAATAATGGTTTGGAATTTTCCTTGTTGGGTAGTGTTTCTCCAAAAATCTTTATTTGGTGTTTTCTGTCTATGGGTCATTTTGTTACATTCGTGAATAGAACGAAGAGGATCCGGCTGCTAGCCCACATGTGGATGTGGCGGGTGACAGGGGTAGCATTGTACACAGATTTTTTTCCTTGGAGCCTTTTATTATTTAGGGCGACAAGTATTACTTTTACCAGCGGTTAATTCTGGGATTTTCTGTCAGGTTCGTGTTACGGGAGATTTCATGAGAAGTAACAAAACGGGAGACTCCCGACCAAAATGGCAGCTTTGCTCTATCTGTTTATGTTCTTATTTGTTTCGTGTCATATCATCTGCCATGTTAACTGTTATGTTTACTACGATAAATATAACAACTGATGTACCTTCTTGGTTCCCACTGATGTACAGTAAAGATTCTCACCGGTTCACTGTCACAGGCCACATGTGACATACGACTCAAAACATCAGACTTCTCTGCGCAGTTGAGCAGTGCTTAATCACAACTCACGTAAAGAAAATACCTCTATACATCACCTGCAGTAGCAATTACAAACTGAGATGGCAACAAAGTGGCCATTCTTATGGACATCCACTTAAAGACACCGTACTGTTTTACAACTCTGAAACATTTCGGAAAAGTATTGTGATTTGAGATAATACCCTGTGGTGAGTCTCCCTTAGCGCAATCAGCGTCACCATGGGAACAGAGGGAAGCAACGAGGCACAGCAGCCGGTCGTCAGGAACTAATCTCAGCCGGCATAAAAGCCGGAAACAACAGAAGCACAGGGAGCTACGACTCCCTGCGAAGAGATCACTAATGTTTGTTTCCCCTTTCCTTGAACATGCTCTGACGAAAAGGGTACTGGCAGATAGCCCTGGCCCCACACACCAGGGAAAAGACCGCGTTCAGCACACCCTCTGGTCACTGGCAGTACAGGGTACTCCCTTCTGGGCTCCACTGCGCCCATGCTACGTTCCAGAGGATGATGGACGTCCTCCTACGCCCCCATCAGGCCTATGCCATGGTCTACATCGACGACCTGGTCATCCAGTCGGAGGGATGGGGTGACCACATGGACAGATTGCGGAGACTGCTGATCGACTTGAGGAAGACTGGGTTGTTCGCAAAGCCGCGGAAGTGTCACATGGGGCTCGACGAGGCTCAGTATCTGGGTTTTCGCGTGGGAGATGACTTATCCAGCCCCAGGAAAAGAAGATGGAGGCCATCAGGAAAGCCCCACAAACTCAGAACCATACCCAGGTACGAGCCCCCTGACCGACCTGACCAAAAAGCAGCAGCCTATGCCTCGGACACGGGCCTAGGCGCAGTCCTATCCCAGACTCACCCCCTCTGAGACCCGCTAAGCAACGGTCGAAAAGGAGGCCTTTGCTATTAAGTGGGCAGTCCTGGCGCTCCGATACTACCTCTTGGGAAGATGCTTCACTTTGGTCACGGACCATTCTCCACTTCAATGGATGGCTGAGGCAAAGGACACGAACGCCCGGGTCACCCGCTGGTTCCTGGCTCTCTAGGACTTCCACTTCACAGTGACACACCGAGCCGGGGCCTCCCACAGCAATGCAGATGGTCTGTCGAAGATGTGGTCAGGTTGGGCGTCCCGGTCAGGTAAGCGACACCCATTCCCCCTTCGACCCCACCCTTTCATCTATAGGACGTTCCGCTGATACTCGTCGACGCTTAGGGGGGGATGTCGTGAGTCTCCCTGAAACTACAAAAAATGAGCATGTTACAGCTAAATGAACACCTGTCCATATGACCTATACAGACCAAAATATTTATTTTCTACCAGGCTGTAAAACATGTTTTTTTGCGCTGTAAAGTTGACCATTTTAACATGGTGCTCAATGAGATTCTGCTCCGTTTTGGAGCCAGCCTCTAGCGGCCACTCGATGAATTGAAGTTTCAGTCACAGCCGTGTTGGTTTCACGAGAGAGACCGGAAGATTGCCCCTTGGTCTAATGTCAATGGTGCAATATGTTTTTGTTTTTTTTAAAGAGCACGTAAGTAATATGCACCTGAAGGCGATTGTACACCGAGCGCACATTCTGCTTAATACACACAGATGGACAAAAACATGCCAAATATTAAAATTAAAAGGATTACAATGTAAAATATTATAATTGTGGACGTAAAACTGGTATGCTTGCACGTGTGGCATGCGAGGGAGGGCACTTCAAGAGTGCAATAATCCAACATATATTTTCCCTCTCGTTTTAAATATCTCTCTTCCTGACTGCGCCACCCTGGGAAGGTGGAGGGTGGTTGCCCATCCTGTCACACACGCTTTAACCTCGCTGAGTTATAACTATTGTGGCGAGTCGGCCCGTTCCCAATCAGCGTAGCCATGGAGACGCAGGCAATTATTACAGACACCTGCCAGTCGTCAGCACCTGCCGCTCGTTTCCAAAGAGGATTAAAGCGGGAGAGCGATCAGAGATGGTGAGCTGCGAATCCATAGTAACCTGTGTGCGGATCCTGTTGCTTTCTCTCTTCTCTTTAAAGATACGAGCGCCTGACAACCGGCAGAAACACCAGACACGGATGGAAAAATTCTCACCACGAGGACAGAGAACCCGGAAGCACACACCCAAGCTGGATTCCCCCACGTGACACATACTTATTAGTTGTTTGCTTCACAGGATTGTGTGTTTAAATAAACCACCCTCTGGGGCCTTACACCTGCAAGTAATTTTTGTTTCTTGCTCACCACATTATGCATTCCTGTGCATGTTTTTGCTCTTGCAACTCTGCTGTGTAAATAGTGAATCCGTCATGGCGCTATCTAATGCCCTGGGGAGCGTGCAGGCTTTATTGGTCTGTGAAAAGTCAAATAAGGAAGTAAGGGCATCCAAATCTGCCTTTTCATTACTCAGGTTTCAACTTACTGCTGAATTGTCTAGAGAAGAGCTTGATTTGTTGTTTCTAGTGGCCTCAGTTTCTATATTTAAAGAGGAACAGGACCGTATTACAGATTGGGAGGAGCCTTCATTCTTGCACTATCAGTCTCGGCACTCTCAGTGATGTGAGTTCAGCCCTTCAAGTTGTTGAGTCTAAAAAGTGTTCTTACTGCAGGACACAGTCATGACCCCTGCTTGGGTGAATTTAGTTCTCTCAAGATTCAGCTCGAGTCAGAAACTCTGTCTTAAGTGCCAGAGCTCCTTCAACACACCGTACTCATGCCATTTAGTGGAAGCTGTTTGTCTCACGGTGGACAGATTGGGAAGAATTATTAGATGCTGGATGTTTTCCAGATGCTCTTAACTTTAATGGAAGCCATGACAGTCAAGATCCATTGGGACAGGTGTCAATCCTAGGGCCCTATGTTTTCTGTGCTGCGGACGGATTTGTGGAATGCAGGCATGAAATCAGAGATTGCTGTATAACATGGAATGGCATGGAATCTGGTATATTTAGGGCATGTCTCAATCAGCTCCCTTGTTCATTAGTCAGGGCACTGATCAGTGAGTCCATTTTAACGCCATTTTCCAGTGCAGTGAAACGTTTGTTCCCTAAAAATGTTGATTAACCGAAAAGTCAACTCAATAAACTTCACGAATGTATGGAATGTAAATAAAAACAAAAGAAAGATGTAAGACAGTGGTTTATGTTACCATAGTTGTACTATACATTATGCCCTTTTATCTTAGTATCTTGGTATTTTATAATAGTTTATGAGTAAATACTGTAGTTTACTTAAGTATTTTTCGAGTAGGCTATAATATTTTACTTTTGTTTAATATAAAATGGAAAACACAGAATACAGCACAATTGGATCAAAAAGGGAATTTGTGAAAAAATTAAAACAGATATTTAATAGGCATTTTACTAGCCATAACGTCAACACGAAGGGTCTGCAACATAAATGCTTTTGCAGTGACTTCGCAGTGTCTGTCAGTGTTTGTTTATCTTCACTTTCAGTGGTCTAAACCTCAGAAGGAAAAAGAGTGGTAAAGTATTTCAGTTTGCTTTTTGCAATGATGCTCTGTGTGTTTGTGCACATGTGCACTTGTGTCTAGATTTAAAAATCTATTTTAATCACAGCACAGTCAAAAATACAAGCACCACACCCTCAAACATTTTTTATTTGCAAAAACTTGGAAACCCTCTACTTTACACTGTCTGTAGCATTATCTATTTACAAGTTCACTTTAACCACTTGTAGCTCCTGTAGCTCAGTGGTAACAGCAAGGTTGTGGGTTCTATCCCAGGGGATTGCAAATACCTATATAAAATGTATAGGATAAAGCAATGTAAGTCGCTTTGGATACAAGCGTCTGCCAAATGCATAAATGTAAATGTATAAGTAGAGAGAAAATGCACAGGTAGAGGGAACTTTTTTAATTATGAAGAATTATTTTGTTTTTATTCAAAGTAGTGGACATCACTTAAGTGTTTTTATTTTCAAGTACATTTTCAAATATCTGTACATCAGTGTTATTAGTAATTACATCACAACATTATAAAGGATATATAATGATTTTTACTCCACTAAATTTTATAAATAAATATAAATTATACCTTGAAGTACATAAAAACTGCAGATTTTATATTTCAATGACAAAAAAAATATATATATATTTAGGAAAATCTCTCTCATAAAGTAATGATTCTTGATAATGTGCTTGAATAAAAGTAAAAATTCTTCCCTTCTATCATTCTCTGCTTATATTCATTCTACTTAATAGAATAAAAACACCCAATCAATGGCCTGTATCTGTGGTTGCTCTTTAAAAAACAGTTTGTTGTTTCTGACCCCCACGGTAGTATTAGTATAATTAGAAAATGTCTTTGTGAAGGAAAGATGTTAGGCCAAAAACATTTTTTGAAGGGAAATCTGAAAGGTAGGAACCGACTAGAACATCTTGCTGCTGATGGAGTCCATGTACTTTGCCGAAGGAACACTAGATGGATGTGGAAAAAACTTTGCATTGTGGAAAAAAAACAGACTATGCACCATAGTGTAAAATGTGCATATCGTGTTATGGGGCTACAGTATATGTCCGTGAGGGTCTTGTGCTTTTGTTTACTGTGTTCAGAATAAAGGGTTTGCTTTTGTTTAGTGGGTAGACTGTATGGTTAAATCTACACACAAGGGCACATGTGCACAAGCACACTAAGCATCATTGCAAAGTGCAATGCCACCCTATTTCCATCTGAGGTTTAGACCACAGGAAAAACCTAAGGTTTACAGGTATGAGAAACACATTGGTCTCGATTCACAGTTTAACCTCCCATCTAGTCAAATGTGAGATTTAAAAGTAAGTGGGTGACAAGTGACATAACCGGAATTAGTTTCTGGTTTTAGCTTAAGTTAAGCACAGAGTGTGGATATCCCCTTTCTTTCTTACCTTCTTTCTATTTTCTTATACTTAAACGTTTCTTTCTTACTTTCATGTGGACATGTACAACTGATTTAATTTATTTAACTAATATGACAATAGACAGACATGTGGAAAACAAAAATCTTAATAATATTAACATTATAGTCCAATGCAAAAATACCTAAACCAATAGGTACCCTTTAATACGAATTGGAAGACTATTTAAAATATATTTTCAAAAACTGAAAGAGATGAAATAAAACTGTACTTCAAAGCTATGAATTGTTTCATTAGAATATTTTTTGTCTCAACCTCAACCTGTCCTCCAACCCATACTAGTAAAAGTCATTAGTTAAATACGTAGCACTGGATTGTTCACTGAATTAGCGCCTCATCCAGCAACAGGAAAAGCTCCCGTCATAATTTAATTGCATATTGTTTTATAATTTTGCAACAGTGACACATATTGGAGTGTAATTTTCAATTTAAACAGCCATGATTAACTGAATTTACAGTATACATTACATTCAAACACTATTATTACTTTATGCTTTTTATCAGGTTAGTGAGTATAGAGTTTTATGAGCTTTAGAGAAACACAGATGATACAAGCATTGGGAGGGTAAGTTTACACTTATCTCAAAAAGATAAACCACATCAAGCACACAAAGACAAGTTGGCTAAGACAAAACTCCCATTTGTAAAATGACCCATATGCTAAATATGTCTTTAATAAATGGACTTAAATAAAAGGAAAGGTTAAGGTTACGGTTAAATATTTTAAGGAGTCCAATAAGACTTCATTATGTTATGTTTTTTACGTTTGTAATTGCCTACCAGTTCCAATCTGTAATGATCAGCCTGATGCCATATAATTCATTCCAAGACTTTTTCATTCTGTGTAATACAAGAAACAACCGTAAACCTGTTCCCGATTTACTTGACTAACCCCTAACTGTACATTCTCCAGAGAGCTTAACTTTTTACGTTTTATCCATCATGTCATGTGCCTAATGAAGCAAGAATTATGGGGCAAACCTCTTAGTAAATCAAATGTTGTATCCGGATGAAAATACTCATTACTGCCCACCATTAATTTGAAAGATTATTGTATGAAATTCAAATAAACTTTACATATCTTTATTGGAAAGTGTTTGAACAATGCTTATGTACTGTACTGTACTGTACTGTACATGCACCTTAGTAAATACAAAATGCAAAAACATTTTTCAAACAGCTTTAAAACCAATATATATGATCTAAAAAGTTGATTAAAAAAGGTTTATTTTCAGCAAAATCTGAGCAGTTTACGGTTCATTGTTACAAAGTCCAGAAAGGCAAATAAAATCATTGTACAGTTAACAAAGGCATTTTTATCATTGATAACTCACTTCATACATTAGATATGCTTTCTAAATTAAGTCAACAGCAAAAAGGTAAAATACTTCAAACTAACTCAATATTTTTTATAAAAAAAAAGTCTAATTAACTTTATAAGTTTATACACTTGCGTAGCACTTAATATTTTTGTACTGTAAATAAATATGATGTCATTTATATTCCTGTGCTTTTAGCCTTTGCAGCTTTATAGCAGAATAGGTGCAGTTGTCTTTTCTGGGACGGAAATTTTTATGCATTTTGGAAAAGTCCACCGCTGCATACTGAAATATCAACAGTAGAAACAGTATTAATATTTAAACTGCAGTTGTCCCTCAAACCAAATGGACATTTCATAACCAACCAATGGTCTACTCATCCTGAGTAAAAGTTTAGCAGAAAACAATGAATTTTTATAATGATTTTAATGGTTTTACCTGTCCTTGATTTGGATCTTGATGCTGTTCTGTAACTTGTGTCTGCTGTATGTCAGTGTTATTACATTGTCCTGAGCTTTTTCCATTTTCAATAACATAGACTTTTATTAGTCCAAGGAATAACACAGAGGATTCAAACTTGGGTCGTCTGAAGACCTTTTGCACTACAACATGGAGCATTGTCCACGTGGCCACAGGCTACAACATTCATAAACTTTTTTGAACACAAAGGATTTTATGTATGAGTGTATTAGAATAAAATGCATGTTTATATGTATTATTAGATTAGATTAGATTCAACTTTATTGTCATTACACATATACAAGTACAGTGTAACGAAATGTAGTTTAGGTCTAACCAGAAGTGCAATTAGCAAGTGCAGATATACAGTGTGAATAAATACAGAATACAATATTAGGAAAATACTTTACAATGGGCATGTACTATGAAAATATGACAGTCGGTATGTACTATGAACAATATATACAGAAGGCTATTACTGTGAACATAAATGTACAGGTGGTTATGAACAGATAACAATATAGACTATACAATAATGCAAGTGACTTGATTGTGCATTAGTTACAGACATTAGCTATTAAAGTTACAGTGCAGTAGATGAGTTAATGCAGTTATTAAAGTTACAGTGCAGTAGATGAGTTAATGTGGTTATTAAAGGTTACAGTGCAGTACATGAGTTAATGCAGTTATTGAAGTTATGGTGCAATACATGAGTAGATGCAGATAATACAGTTACAGTGCAGTAGATGTGTTAATGCGGTTATTAAAGTTACAGTGCAGTAGATGAGTTAATACAGTTATTGAAGTTATGGTGCAATAGATGAGTAGATGCAGTTAGTTATGCGATAGGTGCAGTAATGCAATAGATGATATTATTATGAGTGCTGTAACTGGTGTCCAGCTCAGGGGTTTTACCAATTAAATAATTTCACTTGACTAATTACAGTAATTTGAAACTATAAAACGTCTGTGTTGGCTTTTAAATGAGGCTATAAACAACAGTAGCGCAATAAGTATATACATTTGTTCAGATTTTTTTCAATGGTACTTTTCTTTTGCACTGCTGCCAAGGAGCTTAACAGAAAATACAAATGAATACAGATAGTAGTGACAAAAGTAAAACTGGATGGTCTGAGATATATAGACACATAAAATATGTAATACATGAATAGAATACATGGTGTTATTGAATTTGTTCAATACTATAGACTAAACGAATTGGCTTTATGTTTATCAGACTGTTCAAAGAACTATTATACAAGTGTGTATTTAAAATCTTAAGAAAAAAATATATACTAAAGGTTGTGGATTGGTATTTCTTTAATAATAAATAATTAGAAATAAATGCGACCTCATCTATCTAGAGAACATCATTCATATTTTTACAAATAGCACCACACTATATGTACTTACCCACAACTGTTATAATCAGAACCGCATTTAACAGACCAGATGTCATGATTCCACCTCACCTTGTCAGGTATTTCTTGGTCTAGAGGTGGAATCATACAGGATCCTCTGTTTCATGTGGGGAGAGACGTTGAGTCTAGTCTGTGTTCCCGCCCTTTCTGTCTCATTAGCTTCCCCTTATTGTTTGTTCCCCGCTAATAATAAAGTAGCTAGTTTTGTTGACACATATTTTGCATAACACATATTGTTTATATATAATATACGTAGGATAATATTGTTTATTAATTTATGGGTTTACATTTAATCATTCTGACAACTATATTCAATACATGTAAATGTAATTTTCATCCCATCTTACAGATAACGGTTGCTTGAACGATCTCCACTGTGCTATCAAACTAGGTTACGTTTGTGCTCGAAACCCCTGATGAGAATTCTGCATACAGTACACCTTCAAAATTTTACCATCATATAATCTCTAAACTTCAATAACTTGAAATATGTCTCAAAGCAATAAAAGCATTTAAAAATCTAATTATCTGAATTGTAGAATCAAACTTTATATCATGTAAAAAAAGGAATCAATCAATTTTATGATTCAATAATATGGGCAACTCATTGTAACACTGTGTATTAAGGCATACTGAAAGGCTGCTCTTCCATTGCTGTTAATCCAGTCACTTAAAGTCTAATTCACACTGATCCAACAAATAGCAACAAATTTGCTTGTTGTTTCTTTTTTGTCCCGGAATGGCCGTGTGTATAAAGCCAACAACGAGAGCTTGGAATTCCAAAAGTCCTATTACATAAAAAAACAACAGAGTGAAACCTATGATGGCCGGGAAGTGCAAAACAAAACAACAAATCGCAAAACAAAACAACAAATTTAAAAGCAAAATAAAACCCCCAAAATCAAAATAACAAATCTGAAAACACAACATCAAATCCAAAAGCAAAAGCAAAATAGTAAATCGTAAATACAACAACAATTCAGGAAACAAAACAAGTCAGAAAACACAACTTCAATTCAGTCAAACCGGAAAGGTATTTTGTTGGAATGAGATAGCTACTGCTGATTGGATGAAACTCCTTTCAATCAAGATATTCAAGATGCTAAATGTTACTATGAGAAAGGAAATGTGATACAGCGAATATTCATTTATTAAGATTCAAAAGCCCCATTTAGTTAATAAAGTCTAAACCGTCTCATCTTGCACTTGCATTAGGAGATGACTGTCTGTTTCACACTGCATCCATGCTCAGCGTGAGCCCTGAGCAGCATGCATAGTGCATCTTAAAACTGCCTGTGTACCATCCCTGATCCTTTTCATCTCACATGATACATACAATTTAAACATATAACATGATATTTACTTTGATATGTGTCCCTGAGGTTTATGGTGAGGGAGTGACTTTTTTACAAAGGAGCATCTATTGAAAGAGTAAATTGTTATAAATACTTGGGCATATGGTTGGATGACAAACTAGGATTTCAGATTCATTCTGAACAACTTTTAAAACATCTTTGACTAAAGTTGAGTTTTCTACTCCGTTAAAAGAAATGATTTCCTTTTAAAGCAAGAAAGAGAATTATACAGAGTTGTTTCCTTTCAGTATTAGATGATGGCGATGTGATCTATATTCATGAAAGTTTATCTTTAATTTAAATGTTGGACTATGTATACCATGCTGCCTTACATTTTGTGACGAGTGTTTCTTCACACACCCATCACTGTATATTGTGTGAACTGGTGGGATTGTCCTCTTTGTTTTAAAGAATGAACGTGCACATGTTACTGTTTATTGTTAAGGCATTGTTGGGAAAATTACCATTTTATATCTGCAGTCTTTTATCTTTTTAAACTTGTAATTACAGTACCAGATTTTGTAATTTTGCAAGGATCGTCTAATTTCCTTTTATTATGAGGGCACATGATTTTTAAAAAGAGAATGACCAACAGTGATAATATATGATAGTAAACACTGCAAACTTAATAAAAAATGGAATTGTCATTTTTTATTTCACAGGAACTTTAAGTTTATAATCACAGTCGCAAGATGTTATATAAAAACAAACTTGCTGAACGTTTATAAAAAGTAAATTGTTTTAATCGATTACACAACATTTACCTCCACTTTCAACACACCACAACATCTGTCAGCTGTATTGCCATGTGCTCCACCAGAGGGCGATCCCTTCTTGTCCTTTGACATTTTAACATGCAAAACAATTCCCATAATCCTTTGCCCATTATGCTTGATCATCTATATTATTCTTGTTAACTCAGCCCATTTGAAGTAATTTAGGGTGAAGTTGTGTTAGTCTCTCACTGCAATTCTGAGAGCTCTTGTTTTCTGCTCTTTGGCTTTGGGTTTGTGCCTGTATATTTGATCCTGTTGTCTAAGTTTCGGCCCTGGTGCCTGTTCTGTGGATTCGTTACCTTTATTTTGTCTCTGTATGGCTTTTGATTCTGGATTTAACCAATACATTTCTGCATGTGAGTCTTTAACTTGTGTTCATGAGCAGTACGTGATAACATCACGTTCTCTTTTTTCTTGCCGTTACACCTATCAAACTGTTGGTAGTAATAATAATATTAATGGCCTTTGGCCTTAAAGAGATACCTCAGGCAAAAATTTAAATTCTGGCGTTTATTCACCTTATTGCCATTTCAAACCAGAATGGATTTCTTTCTTCTGCAGAACACAAAATATGTTTGTATTTGAACAATGGCGTCACCAATTCACTTCTATTGTGTGAACATAAAACCACTGAGAAGTCAGTGGGTACCAACATTGTTCAGTGACCAACATTCTTCTAAGTATTTTTTTATTTTTGCAGCCATACAGGTTTGAGATGGCATTATACAGTCGTCTACAGTCAAAGCGAGTCAAAATCTCTCCTATAGTATAATGTCAAAGTGAAGTTTATTATAATTTTCCTATGGAGTCCAGAGTAAATAATAAAATGCAGTTGAAACCTTGGTGCAAACATAAAAATAAAGTTCTTGATGTTCTAGGATAACTGTAACGGGCAACAATAAATAGAAATTCAATAGATAAACCACAAACAATTTGCATACATAAATAGACATACACACAAACAAACAAAACAATAGTAGCAGATAAACAAAATACAAACAATTAACATGAAAAAGCAATATGCATTATAATAAATTATATATCAAATTTATTACTAGCACAAAATAAATGATTCTGGCTCGCTTACAGAAGTAATGATGGTCATGAGAAACTGAGAGAGTCAGACTTCAGACTGAGAGAGTTGAATTCCTTTGTTTGGTGTGGGTAAAGTATAAAAATAAGAAGCAGTGGAAAAAATAAATGAATTAGTGGCACCAGACTGCAGATAAATGGTAAGTGCTCATGTTATAATCAAGTTTATTCATATTCAGTTTTATTGATACAATTGTGTCTTTAATATGCTATGAGAAAGTCATATTAAAGAGATCAGTTATAAACATCAGAATCATACAGAAGTGAAATACATTCAACAGAATCAGACACTATGGCAGACTCTTACTCTCATACTTGGTCTGCTGAATGGTGTTTTATTCATTTTGGTCATAGGTGAGTTATTATTCTTTAATTCAACATCAATATAAACATTGTCTTTGATAAGGTCTTTGATTTTATTTTGTTGTTCTGAAGGACTATTAAAGGCTTTTATTGATGGGAATAAAACAATTGAAGAAGGTTTTATAAAACTCCCCAACACTGATCTACAGCAGGTGATCTACATGAGCTTTTCTGATCTCAAACCAGCTAAAGGTAATGATCTCAAATCACACAATTTTATCGAAATGTTTCAGAGTTGTAATACAGTACAGAATATCAGCATCATTTAGATAAATGTAATATAAAACAACTGCCTTCATCTTGCTTAGAGATGTATTCATTCGCTCTTTCAGTGTGCAGAAGTGAAATGTTCAAAGCTTCATAAAGTCTTGTTCCAGGAAACAATAGCAACTGTGCTGCTTCAAAGCTGCCAACATAATCTGTACAACTATCCTGACATATATATCACAAAGTGTACAGAAATATATATGATGAATTATATTACCTTACCAATTTAGTGATATTGATGTTTTTGTGATAATGATGATTCTATTCTTTTACATTATTTTGATAGCACATTACAGTCCAGTGATATTGTCAATTTATTTTAACATCCACTCATATTTCTACAAAGGAAGCTATCAATAGTGAATTTCTATGAGCATTTTACGTTTGACATAAACCATATAGATCTGATTGGTCAAACTATCATTTTGGTCGTACTGTAATAAATCGATTGTTTTCTCGCCTTACCAAACTGTGAATAGCTTGAGGCAAAGAAAAGTTAATTGATTATAACTTAGTAATGTCAGTCATCACTGAAAATGTATGTTTTAGTCAATAATCATGACACTGAAAATGTGAATTATGTTTATCCACTGTGGTTTTGGATTAAAAAGAGACAAAGTGTTCAGGTTAGCATTTCTGTTTTTATACTTTTTTGTAAATTGTTCATAATTTTTTCGGTAGATCAGATTTTTGTCAAACTACACTGGTTTGCTACTAGCGGACTGCAGCCCGGGTGGTTGGGGAGGCAAATACTCGGGCCTGGGTGGAGTTCGGTGAGGCCATGGAGAAAGACTATCGGTCGGCCTCGAAGAGATTCTGGCAAACCGTCCGGCGCCTCAGGAGGGGGAAGCAGTGCCCTACCAACGCTGTTTACAGTGGAGGGGGGCAGCTGTTGACCTCGACCGGGGATATCATCGGGCGGTGGAAGGAATACTTCGAGGATCTCCTCAATCCCGCCGTCACGTCTTCCATTGAGGAAGCAGAGGCCGAGGGCTCGGAGGCGGACTCGCCCATCACCCGGGATGAAGTCACCGAGGTAGTCAAGAAACACGCCTCTGCAGCATTGCGTGGCGGTCGGGCCAGTGCCCTTGGACTGGCAGACCGGGATGGTGGTCCCACTTTTTAAGAAGGGGGACCGGAGGGTGCGCTCCAACTACCAGGGGATCACACTTCTCAGCCTCCCCGGGAAAGTCTATGCCAGGGTACTGGAGAGGAGAATCCGGCCGATGGTAGAACCTCGGATTCAGGAGGAACAGTGTGGTTTCCGTCCCGGTCGTGGAACACTGGACCAGCTCTATACCCTCTCCAGGGTGCTGGAGGGTTCATGGGAGTTTGCCCAACCAATCCACATGTGTTTTGTGGATTTGGAGAAGGCATTCGACTGTGTCCCTTGCGACATCTTGTGGAGGGTGCTCCGGGAGTATGGGATTCGGGACCCTTTGCTAAGGGCTATCCGGTCCCTGTACGACCGGAGCAGGAGCTTGGTTCGCATTGCCGGAAGAAAGTCAGACTTGTTCCCGGTGCATGTTGGACTCCGGCAGGGCTTCCCTTTGTCGCCGGTTCTGTTCATAATTTTTATGGACAGAATTTCTAGGCGCAGCCAGGGGCCGGAGTGCGTCGGGTTTGGGGACCACACGATTTCATCTCTGCTCTTGCGGATGATGTCATCGTGCTGGCCCCATCAGACCAGGACCTTCAGCATGCACTGGGACGGTTTGCAGCCGAGTGTGAAGCGGCTGGGATGAGAATCAGCACCTCCAAATCTGAGGCCATGGTTCTCAGTCGGAAAAGGGTGGCTTGCTCACTTCAGGTAGGTGGAGACTTCCTGTCTCATGTGGAGGAGTTCAAGTATCTGGGAGTCTTGTTCACGAGTGAGGGAAGGATGGAATGGGAGATTGACAGACGGATCGGTGCAGCTTCTGCAGTAATGCAGTCGCTATACCGGTCTGTCGTGGTGAAGAAGGAGCTGAGCCGCAAGGCGAGGCGATTTACCGGTCAATCTACGTTCCTACTCTCACCTATGGTCATGAGCTGTGGGTCATGACCGAAAGGACAAGATCCCGGATACAGGCGGCCAAAATGAGCTTTCTCCGCAGGGTCACTCGGGAGGAGCTCAGAATAGATCCGCTGCTCCTCCACATCGAGAGGGGCCAGCTGAGGTGGCTTGGGCATCTTTTCCGGATGCCCCCTGGACGTCTTCCCGGTAAGGTGTGCCGGGCATGTCCCACCGGGAGAAGACCCCGGGGAAGACCTAGGACACGCTGGATGGACTATGTCTCCCGGCTGGCCTGGGAAAGCCTCGGTGTCCCCCCGGAAGAGCTGGAGGAAGTGTCTAGGGAGAGGGAAGTCTGGGCATCCCTGCTTAGACTGCTGCCCCCGCGACCCGGCCCCGGATAAGCGGAAGAAAATGGATGGATGGAGACTGGTTTGCATTTAAGTGTTAAAAAAATTACTGTTGCAAACCAAATAAAATATACTGTAATTATATAGTTTATGTATTTGTAAGAAAAAAATTATGTTTGTTACATTGTTGGTACACTCAACTAAAGTGTTTAATCAAACCCAGAAATGTGTTCCAATGGTCTCTGCAACCAATGACTAATACACTCTCACCTTTGACTAGACCTGTGGTTTAATCTTGAACCAGATGCAATGTTTTTCGCAGACCACTTACATATTTATCACATTCACACAAGTCTTCTTCCAAACCTTAAATGGAAACTGTAGCACTTTGCAGCATTAAAATGTATAATTCATCAGAGAATGTTCAGTGCTAGATATTCATATTCAGTAACCAATTTACTATATGTAACAAAGATCTTTAATAGTCACACAAAAACTATTTATATTCATATTTTGCCATATTGATAAAAATGTTTCCTAATATGAAGTATGCTATAAGTGACTATTGACACATTTTCTGTAAAATAACATTGTGACATGTTTTTGTAGGCAGAGCTTAGGTGGGGTTAGAAATATTCCCCTGACCACATATCTAACGCTATGTAGCATGTTTTCTTTGCCTGATTTTTGTTAATGACAATAAAAAAATCACTCACAGTCTAAGACTGCAATTGTTCTTAAAAAGTTAACTTCTATGCAAGGAACCTGGCCAAACTGTACTTGTTCACTCAATGGATGGACGAACTGACAGTTAATACCGTATATTCTCTTTATTTTTCTTTTAGTATTATTTTATTAAAAAGTGTATTGATATTTTATAAGCATTACCTTTTGAACACATAGGGTATGGTTGCAAACTTTGTTAGTTATACAACAAGCAGTTAACTATTGGCCAGAAACTAAACGTAAAGGAAACTGTTTGTCATCTCATTTTCTTAAGTTATCACAAGTGCATTAGTATATAGGGAGAAAGAACAGTAAGAAGACTCATGTTAAGTGTCAGGTTTGTGTTCAAGTCAATTCTGTAAGTTGATTTTTTTTGTATCTGAATTTGTGAGCATTAAATTCAGGTTTTTAAATTGGAAATCAAGAATTTTCATATTTAAATTTCATAGAGGTAAATTCGAAACAAATAAATTCAGATACATGGTTTCCAAAGTAAAATAATTCAAAATCAAGTATTCATAGGCTGTTAAATTTCAAAACATTATGTCTCTTATTTGCTTCCATAGTTTGCCGCTGTTTTTACACGCAGGCATCTAGAATACGCTCTCTTGGTTAAACACTTGGTTTCTCTGTCTGGTGAGTGTAGATGTCAAGTCACTTAATAAGTTTAGATTGAGAGCTCTAGTCAGACACTATTATTCATCTATGAACTATTTTACTTCTCTGGACCGTGTGACCTTTAAATAATCAAATGCAACATAACACAGCATATTCCTCCTTTAAAAATAAATCAATTACCTTAACCTGTTACTATAGAGGATACTTGTCCAGCTGAAGTACGTAAGTCTCCCTCTAGTGTTAAAACACTTGACTTCCTGTTTGATGATTGAGACCTTTTGTATAGAGCAATGAAGATGAATTCACTTTATGCAGTGTGTGGTGTGAAGCAGTTTTTATTATTTTAACGTGTTCAGATCACAGCAACAACATGAGGATTATTCAGCTTCAGCTCTGTAAGTTTATTGAATTGTTATGATGCTTTTAGTTAGAAAATGTTTTCTATTTTTTAAAGCGGTTAATAATACCTGCCACATGCTTTTTTTTAATCCATGTGTCATTATGAACGGGTTTCCTTGTTTTTATCTTAAAGGTCTATTAATGTGGTTTGAAGCAGCAGAGACTTTAGATCAACTGACTGATTTGGGACAGAATGTGACTATAAACTGTGATCTGGATGATGAGGATGTTTATTGGGTTTTACAGAAACAATCAGATTCTCCTACAGTGATACTGCTCTCATTCTCAAACCCAACATTAGCTTTTAACTTCAATAAAACAAATATTCAGTACAATCTAAACATCGTCTGGTCATATATAACATCACTGTAGATGAGTTAGGAGTTTATTACTGTATGAACATAGATACACCTCCAAAACTCAGTCACAGCACAAGACTGAACATCATTGGTAAGTACTTTTCCGCCATCAGTGACCAAAACATTATGGATACTGTGATTATTAACATCAGTTGAGCTTCTCTTTGGTTAATCTATACAAAAGGGAATATGTTGTTTAACTCAGTATTACAACAATCTGTTTACACTTGTGTTCTTGTGCTTGAGAAGACTGACAGTCATTACTGTAACTGAATGCAATGCACATCTTTATTTTCAGAACCAAAAGTAATCAGAGGTCGCACCGGTGCGACCAGCCGCTCGAGGGAAAACAATTCTCCGCAACTCTGCAAGTCTCCCTGTGATTCGACAACAGACACGCATTAGGCCCATATCTTGGTCTAAACCAATCAGAGATAGTGAAGGGCGGACCTCTCCTCTGATTCGCCGTGGTCAGATATTCCTGTACGCGTGTGTAACAGTGATCACGTAAAACGAAAATTATCTGACATTGACGGATTTTTTTAAAAATCTGAAGGCCGTCCGTAATTTTGGAGGATTACAATGAGGGCAATTTGTAAATCCCCGTTTCCCTTCAGCGTGATAAACTCGCGAAGCGACCTGCGAGTTTTCACCTGTCATTGTTACTGACTAGACATATGAAGCGATCTGGGAAACCCGTCGGATGTCGCGCTGGGACGCGGAAAAGACAGTTCACCTATCAAAGTAATGAAGGAGTATCAATGCACATTTTCCGCCAGTCATGTGTAAACTATGGCATGCAAAGTTTTGTTAAACAATGTTTTCGTGAGTTGACAGAGCTCCCCGTCTACAGCACCATTAGTTATCCCCGTTCCGCTGCTCATGCGAGCCGGTCCGCGATCGAAAACATACAAGGGATGATCAAAAGTCCAGACACTATGCACATGATAAACAACGTAAAACTTGCTTCACTGCTTATTAGTTGTTGTCCGTAATGTTTGTTAGTTTCCTTGTGTACTGTAGTGATAATGGCAGAGCTCTCGTTCTTTAAGTGTGCGCTGCACCATTTTCCTTACTTTTGTTTTATTCAAACGGTTTTGTACAGTATTTTCGGACGTCACGAAAATACTAAATACCACCTGACGACACCTTGCACCATAGTGACGGGTAATAATAATTATGACCGATATTTTACGAGCGTGTCAATCAAAATGACGGACAATAAAAAAGTCTAGCGCAACCGCTTGTGTGTTCGTTGGAAAATCCGTGTGCTGCAGTCACACAAAGAGAGTGAGAGAGGCAAATAGCCATCAGTAACACAGAGTGGTTGTAGCAGCGGATGATGGGAGAAGATGAAAAGAACAATTGACAACTTTTTCGTGAATAATGTTTAGTTAAGGTCTGATCCGTCCGAAAATCAAAAGCATTGCTCTGACACGGAGCACTCAACATCCCAGGTTTTGTCAAGGTCCATTTATCTTGAGATCTTTTAAGTTTAAATTTCAGCTCAGTGAAGCACTGTAAGCACCAACACTTTTTCAGTAAATCATTTACAAGTATATTTTGCCAATACGGACATTAGAAGTGAACTGGTAAAACTAGTTAAATGTTAAATGTGATGAAGTCGAAAATTTGGGTGCACTTAACTTTTGTGCCGGTGCACCTAAGAAAAAAAGTTAAGCGCACCATTGCAAAAAGTTAGTCTAGAGCCCTGTAACAGAGCAAAACTCAACACAATTGAAGACTTTCACTCTCATATCAGGGGCCCGTTTCAGAAAGCAGGGTAAGTGCAAACTCAGAGTAAGTCAACCCCAGAAAACGGAATACTCAGGGTTTTTGGTTTCAGAACGCGAGGTATGTCAAACCCACGACCGCGGAGTAAGTCAAGCCCATTTCAGAAATCGAAGTATCTTATACTCCGAGTGAGTAACCAGAGTAACCTACTACGTGAACCTAACCTGGTCGGGAGCAGGTTTTATTCCGCAAACCTAGGGTTTGTTACAATCTCCGCCCCCTTTTCGAAACGCGAGCGGTGTTGAAATGACATACGTCATCTGTTTATTGATTCGTGTTCCTAATCGTGCTCTATTTAGTCACACAGAACTTAAAATAGCATGTTCGTTTATTCAGGAACCCATAGAAGAGGAAGCTGCATTAATTCGCAGAGAGTTACATTTATGTCGGGAAGGAATTGTGAGGCCCCGTTTGGACGTTTTATCTTAACTTTTAAGGCCAGTTTAAGAAGTATATTTAACATTTCCCAATCAGTCATCCTACTAGCAAGACTATTTTATTTCTTTAAACTTTCCTGAATGAATGATGTTATTGTATTTCTACCACGGCGTTTTAGTGCCACGTTAAAAATAACATAAATTCAAGATTACGAGAATAAAGTCGAAATTTTACGAGATTAAAGTCAAAATGTTACGAGAATAAACTCGTCGTAATACGTATTTTATTTTCGTGAAAGTTGTAGTTTAAGAGTTTAAATTATGTTTAAGTACGTCATCTGAATCAGTGAGTTAATTCGTAGTTCATGTCAGATTTTGACATTTCGACTTTATTCTCGTAACCTTTCGACTTTATTCTCGTAACATTTCGACTTTATTCTCGAAATCTTTTTTATTTACGACGCCGTCGTATATTTCATATTCAGCTGCTGCCAAGATCTTTTTATTGCAGAAGGATTTCACCTACATGAGAGCGAGAGAGTTAAATATAATTCGCATTTTCACAGTTTCAACAAAATAAATATAAAAGTGATTGACATATAAACTGCCGCATTAACACGTGAAGCACTTTTCTCCCACGCCAACTCTCTTTCTTTTGCTGCTGCGGCTGAGTTGCACTTTTTTCTAAATATCTGCTCATATTCACTGTACGCTTGTAAGAGTTCCTTCAATTTGATTGGCGAGAAATGAACAGAGCGCTTTTTGTCACGTGCTGTTGATGATGGCTTTTCATCGCCATGCTGTACACGCGTAACCTAGAGTGAACTTACTCAGGGTTAATTGAACTAACTCAAATCAGCTGTTCTGAAACTGAAAACTCAGAGTAGCGATTCTCTGAATAAATCAACTCAGAGTTCAGATTTTAACTCGGTGTTGGTTGAACTTCCTTATTGAAACGGGCCCCAGGTCTGCTGAATGATGTTCTGATCATAACAGGTGAGATCTTTCTGCAAAACAATGATGTGATTTTAAGATAATGCTGCTCACAATGTGGCTCTACAACAGAAAGGTGAGTAATTGTGTACTGACACATTAGAAAAAAGAAAACTAAAATATTAATAACCACAATATTGACTCACTGTCATTAGGATTCATGTTGTTATTGTTGAAAATGGATGTTGGAACAGATCTGGAAACAGTTCACAACTTTATAACACTGAACTGCAGCAGACACAACATTTAAAAGAGCCCCAAGACCCAAATCAATTACAGGTAAGATTATTAATATCTTTAAAGATATTCACTGAACACAATTAACCAATAACTGATTACTGTGGTTTATTTGTTAATACTGATTTTCTTTTCATCTTTCAGTTTGTGACATTGGTTTTCAAGCTGTTTAAAATATTAAGACCAGCCAGATCAACAGCACCTACTGTATGTTGCTAAAAAGCTGTCAAAGTAAATCTGTATTTATTTTGTACAATACACCATTCACGGTTCAATTCATGGTCTAAGAATTAATAATCTAACTTGTTTTTTTTTATTAATTAGATTTTAAATTAAAAAAAATTATAGTAACATGCATATCTGTAAATAATGAAAATCCCTTAGTAACAATACAGTTTCTTTTCAATGTTTTCTGATTTCAGAATTTTGATATACAAAACTTTTGAAAGATTTTGTTGAAAGAAGAAGGCTAATGTTTGTTTACAATGTTTAAATCACTATCTATTTTTATATAGATGCAAATTCTCAAGAAGAATACAGCATACGTTTAAATATCACTAGTTGATAATACTGACTATTTAAAAACAAGTTAATAACTTTCTGTTTTGCCTTGATGTATAAACAAAAGTGTTGCAAAATCCAAATATATCCAATAGTTTATCCTGGCATTTTTATTTTAACATCACGTCAAATTATGTGTTATGTATTTTTATTTTCAGGAAATACTTGAATAAAAATAATATGAAGTCAAGAAAAAGTTTCGAATGGTTTGGTCATGCAGCCCATGACTAATATAGTCTCACCTTTGACTAGACCGGCGGTTTAACCTTGAACCAACTGCAGTGTTTTTCTCAGAGCAATTAACTTCAATTTATCGGCTCATGGTTTTCTGAACCACAAATGGAAACATAGAAGCATTGTAGTATTGTTACTATAGGGTTTATATGTTTGCTTTATAATTCACAAGTTATAGAATAACCTTAAATAATTTTATATAGACGTGCTAGTAGGAGTGATGGTTTATGAAAATACTGCAAAGGAAACCAAAGTCTGAAGCGTCGCATGTTTTCAAGCAACACATGGGGAAAACCCCAAACAGAAGTGAACATCCCTATAACCTACTGCAAAGGGCAGATGTCTTAAAGTGGGAATTATGGAGCAATAATTGTAAAATAGGTGTTTAGAAGACACTCAGCATAGGAAACAACACTCATTGGTACAACTCTTCATACGGTACCCTTTCCCCAAAGCGCACAAAAGCACAAAGATTTCAATCAGAGACTGAAACAGACAGAAGTAGTGATGCTCAAAGACATCCTAAGACCCAAATAATGGTCATTCAAATATATCAAATATATAACATACAAATATATCAATGGAGTCCCTGTTAAATATCAACTATAACCTTTATTTAGACTTTGTATAAACCGACAGAGCTGGTTAGTGTTGTATCTAACCTTCATGTTCCTTTTGTTAAAAATAAAAAGGCTTGCCACAGGAAGTCCCAGTAGACTTTATAAATGTCAAAGTTTATTCATGATAAAATGTTTTTAAACATGTGGAATGAAAAAAATGACTCGTAATCAAACTATTTCAGCGATGTAGGTGGAAAATCAGCAGTGAAGTTGACTTTGGCTGACTCTTCACACTCACAGTGTGGAAAAGTTCACCTCTCTGTACTGACTAACAGAAGAAACAATATAAGCATATGTGCTCATTACATTAAAATTATGATCCAAAAAAGACAAAACACTCCTTAATGAATTGATGACAGTTTAACATATGCACCTGTACTTTGTTCAACTCTTCGTGTTGTTTTTGATATAAATATTTAGTCTGTAGTAGATCAAAATCATGAAGTTTTAATCTTTCTCCTGAATAACAACTTCCATAACCTACTGGAGAATATGAGCATATCAATAATTTAACTGCCATAGTTATTTTTATACATTTAATTTTATTACAAACAATATCTCACCAATAACCACAATGATCAGAGCAGCATTCATCAGAGCAGATATAATGATGATAGTGTGCCATTGTGTCTCATTCTGATGAATACAGTTCCCTGTCTGTCGGTCTCTCTGCGTTGTGTCGAGCCAACAGATGGGGTTCGCTCTTGAGAACCAATCAACTCTGACTACTATAGAAGAGGCCAATAAAATTTGACGAATGAAATTTGTATGTCGGTCTCCGCTACCGGATATGAGGTATAAAACGAAGCCGGCGTGCAGCATTCATTTACCTATTGTTCCGAAGAGCCTGAGAGCCTCTCATGACTGGAGCAGAGCACGATACGTGTTGTGGCATAAGGGACACAACGTCTCGTTCCCTTCATCAGGGAACTGAGGTTACGTCCCGGCCTGAGGGGGAAGGCTGCTCTGCCCAGCCAACCCCCAGGGGGTGCTTGCTTAGTGATGGAAGGAATACCTGTTCTCCAGTGTCTGGGTAAGAAGGGGGGTGGATACCTGTTCTTAGCCATCGTGTTTGGGTAAGAGAGAAGGTAAATAGCACACTAAACCCAGCTTGTTCAGGGTACGCAGATCTAAAATGGGGCGCGACCCGCCGTCTTTCTTGGGAACGTTGAAGTGCGGGTTGTATCCCACTTAACATCTTGGTTTGAGGGCCGAACTCGATGCCTGTTTCGCCAGAAGGTTGGTGACCTCTGCCCGAAGTACGGATGCGTCCCTGCCTCTGACAGAGGGAGAGAGGATGCCCCGAAACTTGGGAGGGTTTCTGGCGAATTGGATCGAGTAGCCAAGACGGACCGTCCTTATTAGTCACCGAGACAGTGTGAGCAACTCTTGCCAAGCTCCCAGGGACTTTGACAGGGCGACCAAGGGGACAGTCTGCTTCACCATTTCCACGGGGGGTGGTTCGTCGGCTGGTGGAGCTAACCACGTCTCGCGGGGGGGACCCCTGAGGGAAGGTTGGCTGCGCCGACTTACTTGCATGGTGGGACAGCTGTATGCACTTTCGGTTTGAGAATGGCGACAGCTGTCGTGTATGTACAACCTCACACCTCGCCAGGGCGTGAGGTCAGGATGCCGGGCACAGTCCAGTGGAGTGTGAGATCGGCTGCAAGGTACACCAGGGGAGAACGAAAAAGCACTGTGAGAAAGTGGGCGCCAGGCGCTGAAATGGCTTTGGTGACGAGGCAGGAGCCGTCCCATACCGACTGATCAGAGCCATGGCTGTGAAGGTCGGGCCCGATGTTGTTCACCCTGGGGTCTTCCCGTCAGTGTCGCTTCTTGTGAGAAGGTTGCTGACGGGGTGGAGGTTTCCTCCTCGACCTCCGCTTCCGGGGTGCCGCCTGTGCTGGGGGCACAGGAACCGGAGCCGATGTCGAAGGGGTCCAGGACTGCCGGGAAACAGACGTCACGCGGGATCTCGGAGGCCTCTGGGCGTCCGAGTCACGGTGCGGTATAATGTGGCTAATCGCCACTGTCTGCTTCTTCACCGTCGAAAAACTGCTGAGCGCAGTCCTCAACGGTGTCACCAACAGCCCACCCTGCGAGACGGGTGCACCAAGAAAGCTGACTTTCTCTGTGTCATTCTTCTGCATAAGGATCGCCCAGAGGTGTCTCTCCTATACCACCTCGTGGACATCGTCCGACCCAGGGCCCATGCCGCCACCTTAGTCGCCCGTACAGCGCGGTCAGTGGTGGCACGGAGATCCTGCATTATACCCGTGTGGGCCTTACCCTCGTGGAGCTCTCTCAACGCCTTGGGCTGGTGGACCTGCAGAATGGCCATGGCGTGGAGAGAGGGGGCAGCCTGGCCCACATCAGCGCAAGCCTTCGACACCAGTGATGCCGAAGTCCTACACGACTTGGACGGTAGCCATGGCCGATTCCCCCAGGTGGCAGCCATCTGCGGTCACAGGTGCATCGCACGTTCCACCTGGGAGATCTCGACGTAGCCTTTGGCTGCCCCACCATCGAGGGAAGTGAGGGAGCCGGAGCTGGTTTGAATGTAGCGGGCCGTGAGTGGAGCGCTCCAAGTCTTACACAGCTCCTCATACACCTCCGGGAAAAATGTCACTAATGCTGCTAGCGCTGGCAGACATCGGGGCCTTAGCCACCGACGTCACAGCCTGGGTAGCAGATGAAATGGTAGCTGGTTCCCGTAGGAAGACAGCCACCCGTGACCGCAACTTCTGGATGACAATCTGCCCACAGTACGGGCAAGATGTGTCAACGAAAGCTGCCTCAGCATGCTGGACGCCCAGACATCTGATGCAGCTATTGTGTCCTTCCCCCTCCTCAATGAGGGTGCCGCACCCAAGAAACAGCGGTACATGCCACGCTGGAGAATGCTCAGTCCTGAAAAGGACTTTTTAGGAAAAAAATTATATGAGCTCTGGAACCGCCGAGACGCCCATGGGAAGATCGCTGCAGGTTGGGACGATCCGCTGCTCTACATCGTAGATCCGGCAATGTAGGAGATGAATTCGTTGAATTCGTCTTGTTCGTAGTCATGAGCGAAGGCTCTGAAGAAAAGGTAAATGAATGCTGCACGCGGAGGTGGAGACAGGCATGCAAATTTAATTCGCCAAATTTCATTGGTCTTTTCTATAGTAGTCAGAGTTGATTGGTGCTCAAGGGCGAACCCCATCTGTCGTTCTCGACACAACGTCGAGAGACCGACAGAAAGGGAACCGGGGGTTATGGCTAAATGTAATATTTTGAGTGAGGCCGAGTGTTGTATATTAGTTAGTTGCTATTTACAGAACAAGGTAAGTAGCTTTACTGAGCAAAAATAAATGAAAATTGGGTATAATGATGACATTTGGAATACCATTATTTTAGTCCTTTTAATTTTGTGTCCGTAAACTTGATTTTTTTTCTTATTTAAAAATAACATATATAACGTAAATAAATTATATAGCTTTCCAGTGGCTCAGTGGTGAGAGCATTATCTAGCAATGCCAAGGTCATGGGTTTGATCCCCAATGTTTTCTGCACATAGTCAGAAACAAATGTATAGGACAGTGTAATGTAAGTCACTTTGGATAAAAGCATCTTCCAAAATGCATTAATGAACATCATCTTAGATCACTACATGGCATACATGAAAAGAGCGAAGTATCAGTTTTTTGGTTTCGGGTCAGCACCTTTCCAAATAAATATTAAAATCGCATGTAAAATACTTGCAGAAACTTTTTTGTACACAGCAACCTTGTAGTGTAAATAGTGTTAACAGTGTAAACACATAGTCAAAAACAAATGTAGAGTACAATGCGACGTAAGTAAGTTTGGGAAAAAGCGTCTGTCAAATGCATAAATGTAAATGGTAACAGACAATCAAGTCAAAGTGCTTGGAGGATATGCAGACCAGCTGGCAGATGTCCTCACTAACATTACTAACAACCTATTTGAGCTGTGCCATCGTTCCCACATGCCCTAAGACTACCACCATCATGCTTGTGCCCAAGAGGTCCCTGTGGAACTCACTCCCATAAAGTGCTTTGAGAGGTTTGTCATGAGGCACATTAAAGGCAAATTAAATGTCCCCCCTCACTGGACCCCCGCACCTACCTTAAACATAAACCAAACACCTTGACTAATGCAATGCAAAACTGATGTTAGCACAATTTTGTACATACACTCTTAAAAATAAAGGTGTGTAAAATGTTCTTCACAGCGATGGCACAGGAGAACCATTTTTGGTTCCACAAAGAACCATTCAGTCAGATCTCTTTCTTATATTTTCATAATCTGAAAAACCTTTCGGCGCAAACCTTTTGTAAAACAGATTGACCATTTATACCCAAAAAGTTACTCTTCAAGAAAGACTCGGAAGGCAATATGTTATGTAGTGAACATTTATTAAACAGCTGTTAGACAGAATATATGGTTATATTAAATGTGAATATGCAGTTTCTTAGAGTTTGCCCTGTCCATGGCTCGCATCCAGAGGGACAAGAAGTCCTCCACTTCACGCCTTGAGATGAAGGCGGGGGCGTAGCCAACCCCCTGGGTTTGTATGGACAGGGACCTCCTGGTGGGGAGGATGGGGGCGAATTAATGCTGCTTCGACTGCGAATGCAAAGAAGGGGTAAGTGGCGATCTTTTATGTCCTTGTTGGAGGGTGATTGGTAAGGTGTTGATTGGTAGAGAATGATGCAAGATTGAGTCTTCCTGGCAGAACCTGCGCTAGAGCTATATTGCACCGTGAAGCACCTAAAGTTTTATGAATGTATTGCATATGTTTGAAGGATTATTTTCTTATAACCAACTAATATACATCATTAACATTTACATTTAGTCATTTAGCAGACGCTTTTATCCAAAGCGACATACTCAACTCAACTCAACTTTATTTATATAGCACTTTTTACAATTTTCATCGTTACAAAGCAGCTGTACATGAGACACATTGATTACATGTAAAACAACTAAAGGCATGTACCTGTAAAAACAAGAAAAAGGTGAAAACAACAAAGACAGACATACAAATGCTCCACACACACAATATGCAAACATACTTACACACATTG
Organism: Triplophysa dalaica; assembly: GCF_015846415.1. NCBI lineage: Eukaryota > Metazoa > Chordata > Actinopteri > Cypriniformes > Nemacheilidae > Triplophysa > Triplophysa dalaica. The sequence continues at coordinate 19,023,351 of NC_079551.1, forward strand.
ACATAGACGCACACACACACAAACACACTCGCACACACAAACAGTGAAAGCAAACACATTGGCGATAAAGGAGAGAGAGCCACAGGTCAAATATTAAACGGACAATAAATTGTTATATGCAATATTAATTATGTCTAATTTCTGAATTCTAAAGCAGCCCCCCCGGCCAGGCAGATTGCAAACAGTATGCAAACGGTGGTGAGGAACCCAAAACTCCCATCGAGAAAAAAAACCTCAGGGGAACCCAGGCCCAACCAGGGGATTCCAGTTCCCCTCTGGCAAAAGCTGCTGCCTCTGCACAAGCTCAACAGTGCTTGTACAACAAGGCTAAATAAAAATAAAAATAAATATGGATTTAAGATTATCATTAACAATTTAATAGCATTTGAAATGTTGTAGGAAAATCAAAGTCCTCGCGTCCTTTATCCAGCTCTATCCTCTTAGCTCTTGTCAGGTCACCGCTTCCCATTCTCAGCTCTGCCATCAGGTCTGGGCATGAACTGCATCCTGCGGTAACCTTGGAACAAAGAGACAAGACTGGCTGAGAGTAGAGTACTGTTCTGCACTCTTTGATGCAACAAGTACATCATTTGTTGTTGGATGTGTTCCTGGTTCCGGTTGATCTAAATAATGCAGCCTAAATCCTCTGAGGATCAATATTATGGAGGTGTATTGTATGCAAGATTAAAAAGATGAGTCTTTAGTCTAGATTTAAACTGACAGAGTGTGTCTGCCTCCCTGACAGTGCAGGGAAGAATATTCCAAAGTTTAGGCGCATACATAGAGTTAGGGAGCAACAAGCAATATGTCATACAGGAGCCATAATACATTAGGTGCCAATACAATGTTACTAGTATCAACAAAAGCTAGACCACTACCTGTTGAGAGAAAGGGTTAATGAGTTTTTTTTTTGTCTGTCAGATATTCACAGAAGAGTTGGGTTTTGAGTAGTTTTTTGAATGTTGTGAGAGATGTGGATGACCGGACAGAGTTGGGAAGAATGTTCCACCAGGAAGGAGTTGTGAAGTGGAATGAGCGGGAAAGCGATTTTCTGCCCTTATGAGAAGTCAACACAAGACGCCGCTGGTTTGCTGAACGCAGGGATATTGATGGGGTGTAGGGTTGCAGGAGGGTGTGAAAGTAACCCGGTATAGATCCAGTGATAGTCCTGTAGGCAAGCATAAGTGACTTGAATCTGATGCGGGCTTCGACGGGCAGCCAGTGGAGAGAGATGAGAAGGGGTGTCACATGAGCCCTTTTGGGCTGTTGGAGGACGAGGCGTGCTGCTAGGTTCTGGACCAGCTGGAGAGGTTTGATAGCCTTTGCAGGAAGACCAGCAAGGAGAGCATTGTAGTAGTCCAACCTTGAGATTACCAGGGCCTGGACAAGGAGTTGTGCCGCATGCTCCGTGAGATAAGGTCTAACCTTTCTAATGTTGAATAAGGCGTATCGGCAATATGACTCTGAGGTTCCTGGCTGTTTTGGAAGGAGTGATTGTGGTATTGCCAACATGGATGTTGAGATTGTGTTGCACCGTAGGGTGCGCCGGAAACACAAGTAGTTCAGTCTTGGCAGGGTTCAGCTGGAGTTGATGCTCTTTCATCAAAGGTGTATCTAAACTTAATAAAGGCCTTTATGGTTTTTTATTAAACTCTACTCTACATGGTAAACATAATGACGACAAACAAATACATGAAACACAAACACGCTAGGAAGTGCAGAGAGAGTGAGAATGTGAGACTGAGAGAGTGAGAGGGCATGGCCGAGGTATTCTAATCGGATACTTGCAATCTCGGTGTTGGACCAATATCCGTATGCGCGTGGATGGAAATCTTGAATGGTCTAGAATGCAGTCCTGTTGAAACGCTGAGTTTGGGTTCTGAGTCCAAAGTTCCATGGCCTAATCGGATTCCCTAGAGGGGAGCCCCATGGCGGGGTGTCCGTTGGAGTGTCCTCCACATCCTCTTTCTTTTCCCTACCAATTCCTAATTCCAAAAAGCCCAAGTGGATCGGTGATGGTGTTTAAATGCATCCCTGCCCTGCCCCCAGATGGTCTGCGGGCCAACGCCATGAAAGTGATAAGTGTGCCAGAGAAAGTTCCTTTGTTTCTCATGGGGCCTCATTTGCATAGCTTTGACAGTATGGTCACTTTGCATTTAATACCTAAACTTAGTTATGGACATAGTATGATGCATGATATGTTTTTATAACATAGCTCATCATATAGGGAATTCAAAAATGTGTAGTTACATATGAAACATGCATGGCATTGAGCTGTGAATCATCGCAATGTATGAATACATCGAATGAATCCTATATCAAAACTTGTCCATCTAACAGTTACAGACTATTTCAAATGGCACGAGCGTCAACACACAACCTAGACATTTGGATTCATTTATAGAAAAGGATAGTTAATCACATAAGTACCTATTTGTCAGAGAAGTTTCTCTGGTTAGCCTCAGATGATAAATAAGAGATGAGACAGAGACTTCTCACCAATGCTTTGAAACTAAGGAGTCGTAAATATCCTACAGAGGAACCAAATGGTTATCGCACTCTCTGTGAGAGTTCAAGACCTAAAACCAGACCTAAACCTAAAACCAACTCTCACAGAGAGTGCGATAACCATTTGGTTCCTCTGTAGGATATTTACGACTCCTTAGTTTCAAAGCATTGGTGATAAGTCTCATCTCTTATTTATCATCTGAGGCTAACCAGAGAAACTTCTCTGACAAATAGGTACTTATGTGATTAACTATCCTTTTCTATAAATTGAATAATTTTGAACACAATTGTAAAACCAGACCCACGGAGCCATCCTTGCTATGGTCTTTTGATGATGGTAACTAGAAACCAGGACAAAAGGGCGTGAGGGGGTTTATGGCTTTCCTCTCAATGATCCAGTCACTACATTATGAATGCTAAGATTTCAGAGATGCAACTACATATCTTTTGCGAATTCTGCTGTTTTTAATGAAATCTTATGCAGTTTGTCACATAATATGATGTGTGCTCTACTTGACATGCCTAAAAACATATAAGTTTATCACAAATAAGGCATAAGATATGACTGCATGTATGATGGATTTTTATTACAGTATAATTCAATAGATATTATCACAGGTAATAAAATTACTTTTTTGGTCAAATTTGTATTGAACATTATTAAATAAGTTGTTTGGAAAAACTGTTCCTTAAGTAGATAAATATGTTAAATATGTTGTAGGCTACCAGCATGTCCAAAAACTCTTTTTTGTTCAAGAAATGTCAAATGTAGTAGCTTGCATTTGGCAACCTGCACAAGAGAGTACAGGAACCGTTTTTTCCCACTTCAAGCACTGCTAAGACTTGTACATTTTGTCACTCACAGCCGAGTTTTATATCTGACTCTCCAACTATTAGATCAAAACTATCTTTGACTGAATGCATCAAATATGGCCTAATTCGTGGACAAGAGTACTGATATGCATTCATTGGGAATTAAAATAACTTTTACCATTAACTGTTGGAAATTGAAAGATGTGTACATTGATCCAGTGATATTTGGATCTTTTTTTAGAAAGATAATTCAAAATATATACAATATTTAATATAAATACATAAAGTTTAACAATATCAGCTTATATAATTTAATTTAAAGGTAATTTAATTTTAAAAGATTAAATAATAAATTTAATACAAAAATTGCGCAGTGTAATTGTAATATTACTGTAATTTTTTGAATAATTTACGTAATCTGTGATTCCACGGCCACTTGACGCTCATCAAAAGCACACACATGCGCAGACAACCCCTAAAGCTTGAATGAACTTACCCTGGAACATAACCTGCTCCTGAGCAGATTATCTTCAGAGAGTTAGTTGCTATAGTTACTTTCTGGAATACACCCCAGGCTTATGTAGACGGAAGTGACAAGGTTAACTACAAACAGATGAGGGTATTCAACATAAGGATAGCAAAGGGTTATGGGAAATGTAGTGTGCAGTGAAAGGATTTGAGAGGGCACTTCAGCTGCTGACTGTGACACAAACGTCAATCAATAAAAATATAATTAAACTTGGAGAAAGCTTTAAGCCGGACGTCCTTTTCAATGCAAGTGCCAATTAATTTATTTCTTAATACTAAATTATTTTTTTATCAGTGCCTACATACAGGTTGTTGCTAATACGTCATAGATCAAAGAGCATAGGTCACATAAATCATGCCAGATCCAGTATGTCTGAAATCTACCCATACTACTCCCACTCAAACTATATAGAACATACTGTTTTAATGGTCGATAGGTAGGTACCTTTAAACAGTATGTACTAGTATAAAATTTCAGACGTAGCAGAGAAATATAAAAAATTACTCAGAGGATTTCAATACGTCTTACATCAGACGTAGACTCTCTCATGAACGTGCATACTACCATTGCCTGAACCCATAGATTACAGTTAGTAATTTTTTTTATTTAAATATTTTTGGTACAAAAACCCGTTCAGGGGTAATGTTATTTTCATGAGGAATATATGTGCTTTTGGAGGTTCAAAGTCATGCAATCCACTGCAAATACCAAGCTGGAAGGAGCAGGGTATTATTATATTTAACTCCACTTATAGAAGGTCATAAACACCTCGGACAGCCTTCGAGTGAGTAAAATGTAGGCTAATTTAATGTTTTTCTTATTGTTTTTATTCACAAGCTTTAGCATATATTATAATGCTGTATGTGTTATCTTTGCTTATGTCTATTTTAGTTTAAAACATTCAGTCTTCTGAATGTCAAATCTAATTGTCATGGTTCTGCCTCATGTCATATATTTCTTGGTCTTGTGGCAGAACCAGGACAGGATCCCCCGTTTCTTGTAGAGAGAGAGGTTTCAATGAGAGGCCTCATTGAACGCCATACTGTCTCTCTGAGTCGCGTCTGTGTTTCCCGACCTTTCGTCTCATTATTGCCTGTTAATTACCTGCTTTCTGTACCTGGGTCCTCTGTCCATGTAACCTCACCTGAGGTTTACAACATTTATTCTAACCTGTATCTTTCCTTTATTGTACAAAGAGTGAATGCAGATATTATTAAATAGGTACAAAACATGGAAATCGCTAGCACTATTTATTTGTAACCTCGATTGTTTGAAATCTAGCACAGAATGTTTCTGCCTGTAAATATAATAGGAACTCAGTAACTGAACGTTTTAAATTCGCTGCTAACACTGTTCATGATCCTGACTGCAGCCTCTCACCTACACGCTGAGACTGACACACACATACAACGTGACCGATTTCAACATATCCCTAGAACATCAAGCAATGGAGCTGCTCGACAATATAAAATAAAACAGTGTGAGGGCAGAGAAGACTTCAGAATGGCAATGGGGTCTGCCAAGTAACAAAATCATGATTTAATTTTGGCAGAGACAAAGAAAGGTAACTTATTGCCCAAGTACAGTACATTCAGACGAAAATGTACACCTATAACTCCTAATATAAAAATCCTGACTATCACAACAAGCCTGCAGTTTTTCTTGATTCTGAAACTGCGGCATAATCTCGGACAAAATAAGGCAAAAATGAATTCAGCAATTGAAGGGCAAGCTATCAGTGTGTAATAGTGTTCAGACGAGTTACCCATTTCATTTTATCAAACAATTGATTTTTTACTTGTTTTTTGTACTTGATAAAAAGCTTGACTCTGCAATTCAGATTTTTTGCTTTTGAAATGCTTTTTTTTATTTGAAACAATTTACAAGTTATGGAAGTTTAGAGATGATGTGGTGGTACAATTTCAAAGGTGTACTCTATGCAGAATTCTCATGAGGGTCTTCGAGCACAAATGTAACCTAGTGTGGTACTACAGGCTTCATCGTTCCAGCAACGGTTATCTGTAAAATGAGATAAAAATTACATTTACATTAAATGAATATAGTTGTCAGAATAATGAAATGTAAAACAATACATTAAGCAACAATATTATAATATGTATATTAGATATAAACAGTGTGTGTCAAAACTAGCAACTTTACTAATACAGCCTTGTAAATTGTCAGAATCTACAGGATTCACACAACAAAAGTAAAATTCTTACCTGTATAGCTGATCTCCAGGCAGTGCTCAGAACCTTTAAAATTGTCAGGTTGTGTATTGCACCAGTTGGTGTAGATATATCGGGTTCCGTCACTCCACAGCCATTGATTTTCCTTTAGAAAGAAAAGAGCCAAAAACATAAATAATATAAGAATAAATGAACAATCCCAGTGAATGTTATTTTAGTTAAAATCATAAATTACCGTCTAAACTGACAAATTTGGTCTGTTGTAACTGAAAACTGTTTGTGTGTAAATATGTTTAAATCTGAAATATTTACAATTTCACCATCATGACCTCCAATCCAGACACGAGTGTTAACAGGTACCAGACTCAGGAGAAAATCATTTTGTTGTGGCCTGCGCACAGACGCAAGATTTCCATCAAGGCTTTGACAATTTTTCTAAAGAGAGATTTTTTTCAGTCTTTCCAAAGTCAAATCGTTTGACTTCAATGCAGATATGGATTATTCTTTAAAGATGTTGAGATAAAAGTACCTCTGCTGTGACCCAGTCAACTGCCTGGGGGAAGAACTTGAAGCATTCAACTACAAAAGGTGTCCATCCAATTGAACAGACGTCAGCTATACAGTTCATGAAATATAAGAGATTACTCGCTGTAACACTGACAGTGTAAAGAAAGCTTCAACAAATAAAACCTATCTTTTTTTATCTTTCTGTTATTTATGCTTTAGACTGTATAACCTCTTCTAGTCATGACAATATGGCACAAATTTGACATTAAGAGCACAGAACAGTATTTCGGAGTTTGTTTATACTTTGTAATTGCATTTATAAATAAATATGATGGTTACCTGCTTCATACTCCACAGAAAAGACCAAGAAAAGAAGCACAAGACCTCTCATCACTGCCATGATAAATCTGAAAATGAATAAAAAACAGCAACAGACTTTTTAGTAGTTAAAATTAAAGACAAAAGCATCAGTAGGTCAGTGTTTAAACTCACAGCTTTTTGGTTTCGTGCTTTCAGAACTTTAATGAGGATTGTGTGAAGCTGTATCCAGAATCCCACTTTTATACCATTGACTGTGGGCAGCGCCCCTCCAGCCTGGATACACTAGGCTGAGTGCACCAGGTGAAGGTGATTTACCAATCAATTTGCGGTTGGAGTCACACACACACACACACACATCATTTCTACAGAGCAGCAGTGGGAGCGAGCAGCATGAGAGGTGAATGAGATCTGGGAGTTTAGACTGAAACACCAAGACTGTTTGTGCAAAACAAAGCTTTCAAGGAAGACGCAGCCGGTGAGCTCCTTGCTATTCTTGGATGCAACTGGGCCTTGTTGTTGCATTGTTGTAGTCCATTGTTTGCAAGTCATTTTAATGATGTGTTTCATTTAATGTATTTATTTTTTCATTTTTTAAAGTGATGAGAGATTATATTGGTTGATAATGACTGTGAATTGTGTGCAGCTATCTCTATGACAATTTGGTAATCTTGAATTGGCATGGGAACTATGATTTTGTTGATGCAGAACATAAATTACGATATTTTGAAGAACGTGTATTTTAAGAACAAAAAAGCACTAAGATATATCTTATAATTTCTTTTTTTGGCTAAAGTAACTTTTCCATCTTGAGATATGTAAATACATGGACAAAAACATAAAGAGTATAGTATAATAAACAAAGGTTTCCATACGAGAAAGTGTGCTTACAATTATTTCAATGTATAGTCATTTTCACAGTCATAATGTGACTTGAGTCTTTGCATTTATACATGTTGGCCAGCAGATGTCCTCCACATGGCGTTTTTCAGCTTTATCAACAGTCATTCGACAACAGAAAGTCACAGGTCGAGTAGAGATACCCTTTCAGCAACAGCAATGACATGAAAATGAGAGGGACAAGGAATAAAATAACAAGTTTACTTCCATCACCCTGAACTACATTTCCCATGCTCATCACAAGCACACCTGAAACCAATCACACACACTATTAGAATCAGTCTCAAACGACCATTCAAGGGCCGGGTATTGTTTAAGCGTTATGCTGAAGTATTAAGAAAAGAATATCTGATAATATATCTGTGTTTGCAGCAGAATTAGTTGGCATGATGGTAGCACTACAGTGGGTTGAGGATGTAAAACCAAGATTAGTAGCAATATGTTCAGATTCTTATGCAGCAATTACAAGCCTAGTAAGTGGAAATAAAGCATCAAGGCAAGACATTATATATGAGATTCTTGCAAGTTTATTAAGAATAAGTAGTGTTAGCTTAATAGTGTTCGTGTGGGTTCCTGCTCATGTGGGATTGGAGGCTAATGAAGTGGTTGATAAACTAGCGAAGCAAGCTGTAAAACACATAGAGATAAATATTCAAGTGACTCATAATCCTGAAAAAAAGAGGTTAAATGTAAAATAAAAGAATTCATAAACAATAAATGGCAAGAAGTATGGAACAATGATAGCAAGGGTAGACATATGTATAGTATACAGAAACAAGTAGGAAATGGAAGAAGTGTTCCATTGTATCTTAGAAAAGAAGATACAATCATTTCTCGCATTCTAACAGGGCACACTAGATTAAATCATTCATTGTTCAAAATAGGAAAACATAAAACGGGTAAATGTAATTATTGTGATCAGGCAGAAACAATAGAACATGTTTTAATAAAATGCATAAAATATGTAAAGGAAAGAATAGAACTTATGAAGGAAGTAAGTAAATTGGGTGTTGTATCATTTAATATGGAAAGTCTATTGAAAATACATGCAGAACAAGAAAAAATATATAGTGTTATTATGAAATATTTTAAAGCTATTGGAGTAGACAGGATAATTTAAAGTAATGGGGTTTTTTTTTTAAGTTGTTAATTTCTAGACGCTTATTAGTGCTTCACACTGCAGTCCAGTTGGTGGTGGTAATGCACCGAAAGTTGGTTTGCCAACCGCCATAAAACACCATTAGAAGAAGAAGAAGCAGCAGCGTTATGCTGTTAATAGTAGCTGCTTTACGGAGCCAGTTCCCTGTTGTTGTCGTCAAAGTATTTTGTTCGAGTTTCCATAGTCTAGTCAAAGTCTTGACTGTTTTCTCGTGTTCTGATCTTCTGCCTGTGTGTTGAATTACCCCTCTTGACAAGCCCTTGTGTTCGCCGTTGATCAACCCCCACCTGTTTTAAGATTAGTCTTGTGTCCCATCTGAAAAATACCTGTTTGCTGGTGTTGAATTAACATCTACGGGTAAATGATATTCAGGTAACATCCATGGGGAAATAAACACTAGTAACTTCAACTGGTAAGTATACAAAGGTAAGAACCACGGGTAAATAAATACAGGTAACATCCACGGGTAGGTAAATACAGGTGACATGTATTTAACCCTGTGACCTCTGGTAAACTGTCTCTACGGAATCTTCTTGCTGTGACTCCGATAGAAAGAAAAAACAGAACAATAACAGAAAGCTCTGGTGGTCATCCAAAACTCAAAGAACCACAGTAACATTCTTAACTCTCTTTCAATTTCATTCTTCCTGACCGACAGAGGCAGTGCTTTACACTGGAGGACTTATAACAATAAAGTCACCAGGGGGCCTACTCACAACTTTAAAGTTGAGGTTCCCGACAGGATTGCTGTTTTAATTAAGTCTGTTGTAGCTAAATTAATTCTGTGGTAACGTGAAAACGTTCACAGATGACCACATTTCTGCCATGAAGACGTCATTTGGGGGATACCTTTTAGTGCTGCCTGCCCAAGACGTTGAGATGCATCTTGTTGAATGACATCTCCCAACTGAAGGCAAGAAACATCCATTAGATTCTTACGCATGGGTGATAACCTCCACCACCAGCCAAAAATGTGTTTGTGTGTTGAATCAATTCATGAGGGAGAAAGGGAGAAATAACTTATACTACAATGTTTATAATTCTTTTAGATGATAAGAGATGAGAACTCCTTACAAGCCTTGTGAAAGTCAAGCTAGAGACACTGCAAGCAATCTTTAGGTGAAACAGGTGCTTGATAAAACTGCACAAATGTTCATTGTCAATAACTAACTATCAATGTCAATAATAGATGCAACTTACACACATAAAGTTTGTGAAAAATCTAGTTATTAGGGATGGGTATCAGAGTTTGATTTTAACCATTTTTTTCAATATGATTTACTGTAAGTCTCTGACTTGGCCTTAGTCAAACTAAATCAAAATCTAATGTTTATACTTTCACAAGATATTCTTCACATTATGTAGTTGCCCTGCTTAAAAAAACAATAGAACCCTGCCCAAAACACAAGAGATGCAGATGGGAATCAATAGAAAATACATAAAATAAAAATTTATAAAGAAATGTGTTTCATTATGGTATTTAAATGGAAACCACTAGAATGTATGTAATACTATTTTTAGCAGGATCGGTTTGTGTAGAAATACTTAATAGCTTTTCCCGTGGATCACTAATGTCCATTGAAAATTGCCAGCTGATAAAACCTGTGCTTTAGTGACTGTATACATAAATAAAACTCTTAACTGACTGATTTAAAAACAGCAAGTCCCCCCAGCTTTCATTGGCTATTGAAATCTTTCTTGATTACATATAGAGGAATACTCTATCCTTGAATTCGTGAGTGTGGTGGTGCTCATGGGTTGTCGACCTGGGACGGATGAGTAGGCTGGGGAGGAATCAGAGTATACTCACTACTATACTCACTCAGTATTTGCAGGGTTTGCCCCCTTCTTTTTCAGGACCTCTGCAATTCGACTGGGCATGCTCTCAATCAACTTCTGGGCCAAATCCTGACTGATAGCAACCCATTCTTTCATAATAACTTCTTGGAGTTTGTCAGAATTAGTGGGTTTTTGTTTGTCCACCCGCCTCTTGAGGATTGACCACAAGTTCTCAATGGGATTAAGATCTGGGGAGTTTCCAGGCCATGGACCCAAAATTTCAACATTCTGGTCCCCGACCCACTTAGTTATCACTTTTGCCTTATGGAGCGGCGCTCCATCGTGCTGGAAAATGCATTGTTCTTCACCAAAATGTTGTTGGATTGTTGGAAGAAGTTGCTGTTGGAGGGTGTTTTGGTACCATTCTTTATTCATGGCTGTGTTTTTGGGCAGAATTGTGAGTGAGCCCACTCCCTTGGATGAGAAGCAACCCCACACATGAATGGTGTTAGGATGCTTTGCTGTTGGCATGACACAGGACTGATGGTAGCGCTCACCTTTTCTTCTCCGGACAAGCCTGTTTCCAGATGCCCCAAACAATCGGAAAGGGGCTTCATCGGAGAATATGACTTTGCCTCAGTCCTCAACAGTCCCTTTACTCTACTTTCTGCAGAAGATCAATCCGTCCCTGATGTTTTTTTTTGGAGAGAAACGGCATCTTTGCTCCCCTTCTTGACACCAGGCCATCTTCCAAAAGTCTTCGTCTCACTGTGCGTGCAGATGCACTCACACCGGCCTGCTGCCATTCCAGAGCAAGCTCTGCACTGGTGGCACTCCGATCCCGCAGCTGAATCCTCTTTAGGAGACGATCCTGGCGCTTGCTGGACTTTCTTGGACGCCCTGAAGCCTTCTTTACAAGAATTGAACCTCTTTCCTTGAAGTTCTTGATGAACCTATAAATTGTTGATTTAGGTGCAATCTTAGTAGCCACAATATCCTTGCCTGTGAAGCCATTTTTATGCAACGCAATGATGGCTGCACGCGTTTCTTTGCAGGTCACCATGGTTAACAATGGAAGAACAATGATTTCAAGCATCACCCTCCTTTTAACATGTCAAGTCTGCCATTCTAACCCAAACAGCCTGACATAATGATCTCCAGCCTTGTGCTTGTCAACATTCTCACCTGAGTTAACAAGATTATTACTGAAATGATCTCCGCAGGTCCTTTAGTGACAGCAATGAAATGCAGTGGATTTTTGGGGATTAAGTTAATTTTCATGGCAAAGAAGGACTATGCAATTCATCTGATCACTCTTCATAACATTCTGGAGTATATGCAAATTGCTATTATAAAAACTTAAGCAGCAACTTTTTCAATTTCCAATATTTATGTAATTCTCAAAACTTTTGGCCACGACTGTATTTAGTTAATCTCAGACATGGGCCAAATATAAATAAATACATAAAGTCTGCCCTTTCATTGCTGTTAATCCAGTCATTTAAAGTTTAATTCACACTGATCCAAAACATGAATGTTGATTTATTTAACTTATTTTGATTCTATTTTTTTGTTTTGAATATAATAGTCACACATTTCTATATTTTGCCATGTAGATAAAGATGTTTGCTAATATGAATTATGCTATTAGTTGCTATAGACAGATTTTCTGTAAATTTACATTGTGACGCGGTTTTTGTGGGCGGAGCTTAGGTTGGGGCAGAAAGATCCCCCTGACCACATAACTAAAGCTATGTAGCATGTTTTGTTTGCTTGATTTTTGATGATGACTAGAAAATATCACTCACTGTCAAGGACTGCAACTGTTCTTAAAAAGTTCACTTTAATGCAAAGAACCTGAACAAACTGTACATGTTCACTCAATCAATTGACGAACTGAAAGGGTTTTTCCTCAAGTTAATACCGCATATTCTCTTTAATTTTCTTGTAATATTATTTTATTAAAAAGTGTATTAATATTTTATTAGCATTACCTTTTGAACGCATAGGGTATGCTGGCAAACTTTGTTAGTTATACAACTAGCAGTTAACTATCTGCCAGGAACTAAACAGGAAACATTTCATCTCATTATTTTAAGTTATCACAATTGCATTAGTATAAAGGGAGAAAGAACAGTGAGACTCATGTTATGTGTCAGGTTTGTGTTCAAGTAAATGCATTTGCTAACATTTGCCGCTGTAGTACATGCAGGTGTCTAGTATACTCTCTCAGTTTATATTTAATATACACACTTGGTTTCTCTGTCTGGAGAGTGTAGATGTCAAGCCACTCAATAAGATTAGATTGAGAGCTCTAGTCAGACACTAATATTTGTCTGTGAACTATTTTACTTCTCTGAACTGTGTGACTATTAAATAATCAAATGCAAAATAACACAGCAAATTCTTCCTTTATTAATTTAATATTAATTAGACAACTTAACTGGTTATTTTCAAGGATACTTGTCTAGTTGAAGAAAGGAAGTCGCCCTCTAGTGCTAAAATTTAAAACACTTGACTTCGTGTTACAGGATTGAGACCTTTTGTATAGAGCTTTGCAGATGAGTTCACTTTATGCAGTGTGTGTTGTGAACCAGTTTTTATTATATTGATGTGTTCAGATCACAGCTATAACATAAGGATTATTCAGCTTTGTCAGCAAGTTTATTGTGTGTTCTGGTGCTCTTTGTTAGACGATGTTTTCTGTATTTTAAAGGGGGTTAACCAGCCCGAAGCTCCCCAGCCCGTCACCTGTAGAAGAAGAGGATTACGTGCCTGTATACGCACCTGACTGCTTTGCAGTGAAGCTCCCCAGCCGTAAATTCTCTGTCTGTCGCCTGTAGAAGAAGAGGATTGCATACCCGACTAATCACATGACTGCTCGCAGGAATCCCCCTCGTCGTACCCTTCTGTCTGCTTCCCGCTGTGAAGAGGAGTACGTACCTGAATCGCGCACCTCAACTGTTCCACCACAGTTCCTCCGGTCGTAAGTCCCGATTCATCCTCCCCCTGGGAAGAAGGGAGTGCGTCCCCGAAATACGCACCTAAACCCTCCTGCAGCAGCCTCCTCCCAGTCGGGAGCCCCGACTCGCCCCTTCCATTGGAAGACCGCAAAGCCACTCACCAGAACACCCCCCTACACTGCACTCTGTGGGCCTTCGGCGGATCCACAGGACGGAACGACCCTGCCCAGAAGACTCATTCTCTTAAATCTCTTATACATTTTTATACTCAATAAAGTACCGTTACTTGAAGTCTTGTTGTCTGTTGTCTTTGCCTGGCCTCTGTCCGACTCCCCAAGGGTGGTACGGGTCTCAGGGGTGGGTGTAGCCTGATTGGCCCGCCCCGACCTGTGACACTTTCCTTGTGTTTATCTTAAAGATGTATTAATCTTGTGTCAGGCTGCAGTGACTTTAGATCAACTGACTGATTTGGGACAGAATGTGACTATAAACTGTGATCTGGATGATGAGGACGTTTATTGGGATTTACAGAAACAATCAGATTCTCCTACAGTGATACTGCGCTCATTCTCAAACCCAACATTAGCCTTTAACTTCAATAAAACAAATATTTAGTACAATCTAAACATCGTCTGGTCATATATAACGTCACTATAGATGAGTTAGGAGTTTATTACTGTATGAACAAAGATACACCTCCAAAACTCAGTCACAGCACACGACTGAACATCATTGGTAAGTACTTTTGCTCCTTCAGTGATCAAAACATTATGGATACTGTGATTATTAACATCAATTGAGCTTCTCTTTGCTTGATCTATCCAAAAGGAAATATGTTGTTTAACTCAGTATTACGTGAATCTATTTAAACTGAGTTATAGTGCTTGAGAAGACTGACAATCATTACTGTAACTGAATGTAATGAACATCTTTATTTTCAGAACCAGCTGAACGAAGCGAGTTCAATACAACTGAATGCAAGAATCACACAAATGTAACAGAGCAAAACTCAACACAATTGAAGACTTTTACTCTCATATCAGGTCTGCTGAATGCTGTTCTGATCATTACAGGTGAGATCTTTCAGATATACAGGTATGTGATTTTAATCTAATGCTGGTAATAAAAGAGTCGCTCTAAGTGAGGTTGAAATTGTGAAATGAATTAATATTTATTAGAAAAAAACAAAAGCTCTTTGAAAAATGATTAATTACCACAAATATTGACTCTAAATTCATTGTCATTAGGATTCTTAAATGTTGTTTCTGCTGAAAATGGATGTTGGAACAGATCTGGAAACAGTTCACAACTTTATAACACTGAACTGCAGCAGACACAACATTTAAAAGAGCCTCAAGACCCAAATCAATTACAGGTAAGATTATTAATATCATTATGATATTCATAACTAAAATCAACCAAGAACTTGATAACTTTTTAATTTGTTAATACTGATTTCCTTTTCATCTTTCAGTATGTGACAGTGGTTTTCCAAGCTGTTTAAAATATTAAGACCAGCCAGATCAACAGCACCTACTGTATGTTGCTAAAAAGCTGCCAAAGTAAATTTATTTCTGTGTACGGTGTCCTTGATTGTCTAGTCAGATGCCTTAAAATAAAATAATAATCTGTACAATACAGGATCATTCAATGGTTTATGCATTAATAACCTAACTTGTTTTCTTAAGCACCACTAGCTAAATTGCATCACAAATTTTAGAAACCGATGCATGATGTAATTTATCTGTAAAAATTGAAGTTGCTTTGGAAACCATACAGTTTCTTCTGACTGCTTTCTAATGTCAGAAATGTTGATATCCCAAACCATTGAAATTATTTGCAATATCTGAAAGATTTTGATGACGATAGTAATGTTTTTCAAGTGTTTAAATCAGTTTCTTTCTGTATAAATATTCAAATTCTGCAGAAGAAAACAATTTTATGCTAACAAACTTTCTGTTTTGCGTTGATGTATGAACAAAAGCATTGCCACACAAATCCAATTGTTTATTCTGGAATTTGTCTTTTAACATCACATGAGTGTTTAGGCCTATGTGTGACATATTTTCATTTTCAGCAAATACTTGAATAAATATATTATAAAGTCAAAAAAAAAATTCCAGTGGTTTGGAGCCCATGACTAATATAGTCTCACCTTTGACTAGACTGGCGGTTTAACCTTGAACCAACTGCAGTGTTTTTCTCAGAACAATTAACTTTAATGTATCAGCTCATGGTTTTCTGAACCACAAATGGAAACAGAAGCATTGTAGAACAGTTACTAGGGTTTATACATTTACTCACAAGTTATGCACATTTAATATCAAACTTTTGTATCATGGAATAACCTTAAAAACCTTTTCATAGACATGTTAGCAGGAGTGATGGTGAATGAAAATACTGTCAAGTATCCAGCTTAGCTTGTGGTCACACAACATGTGAAACCTGCAAACAGAAGTGAGCATCACTATGCCCTATTGAACAGGGACGAGCTCTTAAAGTGGGAAACAACGATATCATTTATTATTATTCAATATTAGTATCCTTTTCCCAAAGCACACAAAAGTACTATAGATTTCAATCACAGACAATTAAATTATGCTCAAACACATCCTAAGACCCCAAAACTGTTGTTTAAACAAACAATTTAGGTATATTTCTGCCATCTGTGATTATATCAAGTTTAATCATGATAAATGTTTTTAAACATGTGGAATGACAAAAAATAGAATTAAACTATTTCTGTCGCGATCTTCAGGGAAAGACTCCTGAACCCAGGGTATAGAAACAAGACTATTACGAACAAAAACCGACGATGGGGTAAAACAAGGACAGGATTAAATGACAAAACAGAAAAGAAACCCTCGAGGGGAATTAACCAATGGAACAGAATAAATATGCATATAGAATCGACAAGTTAAAACATTTCAACAGGCCAAGGTAATCCAATGGGGAAATGGACCACACAAGGTAAATAATCCACAGGGTTTAGACAGTAATATGATGAACAAGGCAGGGCAAACAAGACATGTAAGCAAAAAAACGAATGAGCACATGACAGCAAACACAAGGGGATTAAATAGGGAGACTAACAAAGGAAAATTAACAAAGGGAAACGAGAGGGGCGAAGCCAAAGAGATTTAAAATTTTTACAGTCGTAGATGTTCATAATGAACAATATCTCACCAACAACCACAAGCATTCATCATAGCAGATATAATGATGATAATGTGCCATTGTGTCTCATTCTGATGAATACATTTCACTGCTGTCTGATTCTGACACTCTGAGAAATGATAATGTTGAGTCGGTTTTGTAAAGACAATTAAAAATATATATATTAAATCCTTTATTAAGCATAAGCGGATGACTAAAGTAACACTTACCAATGATGTCTTGTGTTGTGACTGAGTTTTGGAAGTGGCATTGTATATGACCAGATGAGGATTAGATTGTACTGAATATTTGTGTTTGAATGCTTTAAGGAAGTTGGATTATCCTCATGTTGTTACTTTGATCAAAACACTATAATATAAAATAATGTAAAATGACCTCTACTGCAGATCTCACAAAGACAAGCTAACAGAGGAAGTCAAATACAATCTTAACAATCATATGTAGTCAACACCCAGACATTCAATCTAAGAAGGGCTCTCGTTGGTTAGTGTCATTTTTTTGCATTATAAATGTAGCATTTTAAATTTCTGTAGTAATGCATTCATTTACACAAAGTAGAAGTAGTAGTTTGTGTTAAAAAGCTGCATATTGTCAAATATCAACATTAGTCCCCAGTTTTATGACTAAAAGTCATCGAAAATTTCTGTCAGTAGGCCTACCTATTAAATTAGGCCTGTGCAAATCCAACAACCTGTGTGTACATGTGATTTAAATAAAAGCAATATAAAATTGTGGTTATGGCAGTAAGTGGTTTGGTTGAAGGCCAAAGGCAACATGGGTAACCACAGTGTGCTAAAATTCAGCAAGTGAAGAGGCCACAGAGCACATATGAAGAGCTCATTTGCGAAAACAGATAACTTGTCCCATTCCATGTTTTTTATGTGCATAATTGACTTTCCCCCAGGGGTTGTATGGACAGGGATGGACAGGGAGGATTGGGCCGAATCCATGCTGCTTCGACAGTAAAAGGCAAAGAAAGGGTAAGTGGCGATCTATTATGTCCTTGTTGGAGGGTGATTGGTTAAGTGTTGATTGGTAGAGAATGATGCAAGATTGAGTCTTCCTGGCAGAACATGCGCTAGAGCTATATTTCTATGGCACCGTGAAGCACCTCTAGTTTTATGAATGTATTGTATATTTTTGAACGATTATTTTCTTATTAACAACTAATATATATCATGTAATCAGTCTATCACTAAAGAGTAAATAATCAGTAATTCGGTTTCTTAGCTCCTGTCCACATAAATGTTATAAAATGCTTGTACAAACAGTAGGCTAGAGGAGGAAGCAAACAGGAAACTTAGCATTAAATCAATGGGAACAGCCAATCAAGTCCATCATTTAATATAACACTAAGTTACCACCCAAAGTTCCAAGTTAGTTATTTGTAGAACATACAAGCTTATAAAACAGGTCATTTTACACTGTCTACATATCATGAAGAAAATGGTATAAAAGTGGGATTCTGTATACAGCTTCACTCAATCCTCATTAAAGTTCTGAAAGCAAGAATCCAAAATGCGGTGAGTTTAAACACTGACCTACTGATGCTTTTGTCTTTAATATAAACTATTAAATAGTCTGCATTTGAGTTCAGATGTGTCACTTTTGCTGTTTTTTATTCATATTCAGATTTATCATGGCAGTGATGAGAGGTCTTGTGCTTCTATTCTTGGTCTTTTCTGTGGAGAATGCAGCAGGTAAACAACACATTTATTTATAAATGCAATTACAAAGTGTCAAACAACTCTGTTCTGTGTTATTAATGTCAAATTTGAGACATGAATCAATATTGTGATGATTAGAAGAGATTTTACAGTCTAAAGCATAAATCACAGAAAGATAAAAAGATAGCTTTAATAAATAAAACCTTATTTTCCTGTCAGTGTTATAGCAAGTAAATCGCTAATATTTCATGAACTGTATAGCTGATGACTGTCCATTTGGATGGACTCCTTTTGGAGTTGAATGCTTCAAGTTAATCCTTCAGGAAGTTGATTGGGTCGGAGCAGAGGTACTTTTATCAACATTTTTCAAGAATAATTCATTTCAGTATCTAAACTAAAACGGCTTGAATTTGGAATGACTCAAAAAAATCTCTCTTTAGAAAAATTGTCAAAGCCTTGATGGAAATCTTGCGTCTGTGCGCAGTAAAGCACAAAATGATTTTCTCCTGAGTCTGGTACCTGTTAACACAAATGTTTGGATTGGAGGTCATGATGCTGAAATGGTAAATATTTCTGCTTTAACAACATTTACATACAAACAGTTTTCAGATGCAACTTAATTTGTCAGTTTAGACGGTATTGTGTGATTATAACTAAAATAAAATTCACTGGGATTGTTAATTTATTCATATATTATTTATAATGTTATTGGCTCTTCTCATTCTTTAGGAAGAACAATGGCTGTGGACAGACGGATCTCCATTTGACTACAGCAACTTGTGCAATGGTCAACCTGACAATTATAAAGATTCTGAGCACTGCCTGCAGATAAACTGGAGCAGTAAGAATTCTATTTTTGTTTTGTGAATCCTGTGAATCGAGACAATTTTCTCTGCTTTAATAATAAAGTAGCTAGTTTTGTTGACACATATTTTGCATAACACATATTGTTTAGATGTTATTTACATATGATAATATTGTTTATTAATTTATGGGTTTACATTTCATCATTCTGACAACTATATTCAATAAATGTAATTTTCATCTCATTTTACAGGTAATGGTTGCTGGAACGATAACCAATGTGGTATCGAACAAGGTTACGTTTGTGCTCGAAACCCCTGATGAGAATTCTGCATACAGTACATCTTCAACATTTTACCATCATATAATCTCTAAACTTCCATCACTTGAAATACGTCTCAAAGCAATAAAAGCATTAAAAAATCTAATCATCTGAATTGTAGAATCAAACTTTCTATCATGTAAAAAAAGGAATCAATCATTTTTTGATTCAATAATATGGGCAACTCATTTTAACACTGGATTAACAGCAATGGAAGAGCAGACTTTCAGTATGCCTTAATACACAGTCACTCTGATCCAACAAATGGCAACAAATTTGTTTGTTGTTGGTTTTTTATTGTCACGGAATGGCCGTTTGTATAAAGCTAACAACGAAAGCTTAGAATTCCAAAAAGTCCTTTTAAATAAAAAATCAACAGAGTGAAACCTATGGGGGCCGGGAAGTGCAAAACAAAACAACAAATCGCAACACTAAAAAACAAATCTAAAAGCAAAATAATACCCCCAAAATCAAAATGACAAATCTGAAAACACAATATCACATCTAAAGCAAAATAGCTAATCATAAATACAACAACAAATCAGAAAACAAAACGACAAGTAAGAAAACACAACTACGAATAAGTCAAAACGGAAAGGTAGGTATTTTGTTGGATAGCTACTGCTGATTGGATGAAACTCTTTCAATCGTGATATTTAATATGCTAAATGTTACTACGAGAAAGGACGTGATACAGTGAATATAAATTTATTAAGATTCAAAAGCCCCATTTTATTAATAAAGTTGAAACTGTCTCATCTTGCACTTGCATTAGGAGATGCATGTCTGATTCACACAGCATCAATGCTCAGCATGACTCCTGAGCAGCACGCATAGTGCAAATAAAAGGCTGCCTGTGTACCATCCCTGATCGTTTTCATCTCACATGATACATACAATTTAAACATATAACATGATATTTACTTTGATATGTGTCCCTGAGGTTTATGGTGAGTGAGTGACTTTCGCGACTGTTTGCTTTCGCTTATAAAGGAGCATCTATTAAAAGAGTACATTGTTATAAATACTTATGGTTGGCATATGGTTGGATGACAAACTAGGATTTCAGATTCATTCTGAAAAACTTTTAAAACGTCTTTGATTAAAGTTGGGTTTTCTTCTCCGTTTAAAGAAATGACTTCCTTTTAAAGCTGGAAAGAGAATTATACAGAGTTGTTTCCTTTCAGTATTAGATGATGGCGATGTGATCTATATTCATGAAAGTTTATCTTTAATTAAAATGTTGGACTATGTATACCATGCTGCTTTACGTTTTGTG
This sequence comes from Triplophysa dalaica, assembly GCF_015846415.1. Lineage (NCBI taxonomy): Eukaryota > Metazoa > Chordata > Actinopteri > Cypriniformes > Nemacheilidae > Triplophysa > Triplophysa dalaica. The sequence goes on from NC_079551.1 coordinate 19,044,265, forward strand.
ACGAGTGTTTCTTCACACACCCATCACTGTACATTGTGTGAACTGGTGGGATTGTCCTCTTTGTTTTAAAGAAGGAACGTGCACATGTTGCTGTTTATTGTTAAGGCATTGTTGGGAAAATTACCTTTTTATATCTGCAGTCTTTAATCTTTTTACACTTTAATTTCAGTACCAGATCTTCTGCTAAACTTCTCTTAAATGTTTTAAGAGTACATTCTGAGAGGCAAAACTGCCTTCTCTTGTTTTCCCCTTTGTTATGGAACGAGTTGCAGAGTATTATTTTGCTGGAATTTTAAAAAATCTATTATGGTGGAAATATGTACTTGCTATAAGTAAATTACACATTTGTATTCATCTGGATGTGGGGCAAATGATTTTGCTTGTTTATGTTTTTGAAACGGTCTTATTGTTAATCTTTTTGTGCTGCCATTTTGGTCAGGACTCCCTGGGCAAAGACATTTAGTAATTTTGCAAGGATCGTCTCATTTCCTTTCATTATGAGGGCACATGATTTTTAAAAAGAGAATGACCCACACTGATAATATATTCATAGTAAACACTGCAATATTTAATAAAAAAATAGAATTGTCATTTTTTATTTCACAGGGACTTTTAAGTGTATAATCACTTTTGCAAGGTGCTTTATAAAAACAAACTTGCTGAAAGTTTATAAAAAGTAAATTGTTTTAATCGATTACACAACATTTACCTACACTTTCCAAGGCCACAACAAATGTCAGCTGGAGTGCCCATGTGCTCCACCAGAGGGCGATCCCTTCTTGTCCATTGAAATTTTAACATGCCGTACACTTCCCATAATCCTTTGCCCATTATGCTTGATTATCTTCATTATTCTTGTTAACTCAGCCCATTTGAAGTAATTTAGGGTGAAGTTGTGTTAGTGTCTCACTGCAATTCTGAGAGCTCCTGATTTCTGCTCTGTGGCTTTGGCCTTGTGCCTGTATATTTGATCCTGTTATCTGAGTTTTGGGCCTGGTGACTGTTCTGTGGATTGCTTACCTGTGTTTTGTCTCTGTATGGCTTATAATTCTGGATTTTCCCAATAAAGTTCTGCATGTGACTCTTCAACTTGTGTTCTTCAGAGCAGTGGGTGATGACATCATGTTCTCTTGTCTCTTGCAGTTAAGCCTGTCAAACTGTGGGTCATAAATAAAAAATAAATATTATATAGCTCAGCCAAATATAAAAATTCTGGCGTTTATTCACCTTATTGCCATTTCAAACCAGAATGGATTTCTTTCTTCTGCAGAACACAAAATATGTTTGTATTTGAACAATGGCGTCACCAATTCACTTCTATTGTGTGAACATAAAACCACTGAGAAGTCAGTGGGTACTAACATTGTTCAATTACCAAGATTCTTCTAAGTATTTTTTTATTTTTGCAGCCATACAGGTTTGAGATGGCATTATACAGTCGTCTACAGTCAAAGCGAGTCAAAATCTCTCCTATAGTATAATGTCAAAGTGAAGTTTATTATAATTTTCCTATAGGGTGCAGAGTAAATAATAAAATATAGTTCAAACCTTGGTGCAAACATAAAAATAAAGTTCTTAATGTTCTAGGATAACTGTAATTGGCAACATTAAAAAGAAATTCAATAGATAAACTATAAACAAATGGCATATATAAATGAACATACACACAAACAAACAAAACAACATTAGCCTATAAACTAAAAACTAACAATTAACATGGAAATGCAATATGCATATAATAAATTATATATCTGATTTATTACTAGCACAAAATAAATGATTCTGGCTCGCTTACAGAAGTAATGATGGTCATGAGAAACTGAGAGATTGTAAAATAACATGGTATGACAGACTACAGTGTGGTCAGAGCAAACTTGACTTCCTCTGTTTGGTGTGGGTAAAGTATAAAAATAAGAAGCAGAGTTAATTTGTGTCCTAATAAAGACAACATGAGAATCACACAGCTTCATATCTGTGAGTATATTGATTTAAAATTTATTTGCTGCAAGTTTCTACTTATATTTGTTATTTGTTGACAGTAGATTGAATAGTGAAATGATGATTATGATTTCTATAGATCTCTTCATATGGTGTCAAACTGCAGAGACTTTAGATCAACTGACTGATTTGGGACAAAATGTGACTATAAACTGTGATCTGGATGAAGGAGACATTTATTGGTTATTACTGAAAGTACCAGATCCTCCTGTGATGATATTACGCACTTTATCAACAACATATTTTCTCTTCGACACAACTCTGAGACAGAAATATTCAGTACAATCTAAAAATCATCTGTTTATAAATAACATCACTGTGAATGAATTAGGAGTTTATTACTGTATGAAGACAGATACACCTCCAAAATTCAGCAGTGGCATCAGACTACAGATAAATGGTAAGTGCTCATGTTGTAATCAAGTGTATTCACATTCAGTCTTATCTACACAATTGTGCCTTTAATATGCTGAAATGATGTTCACTAACAGTACACATTTGAATTGCTACATTAAAATATTGTAAAGATACTCATTATTTGCAGAGCCAACAGAAAGTCCAAATGAAGAGATCAAATATATACATCAGAATCATACAGAAGTGAAATATATTCAACAGAATCAGACACTATGGCAGACTCTTACTCTCATACTTGGTCTGCTGAATGGTGTTTTATTCATTTTGGTCATAGGTGAGTTATTATTCTTTAGTTCAAAATCAATATAAACATTGTCTTTGATAAGGTCTTTGATTTTATTGTGTTGTTCTAAAGGACTATTAAAGGCTTTTATTGATGGGAATAAAACAATTGAAGAAGGTTTTATAAAACTTCATAACACTGATCTACAGCAGGTGACCTACAGAAGCTTTTCTAATCTCAAACCAGCTAAAGGTAATGATCTCAAATCACACAATTTTTTTATGAAATGTTTCAGAGTTGTAATACAGTAGAGTAACTCAGCATCATTTAGATAAATGTAATATTAAACAACTGCCTTCATCATGCTTATACATGTATTCATTTGCTCTTTCAGTGTTCAGAAGTGAGATGTTCAAAGCTTCATAAAGTCTTCATCCAGGAAACAATAGCAACTGTGCTGCTTCAAAGCTGCCAACATAATCTGTAAAACTATCCAGACATATATATCTCGTTATGTATAGATATATTTATGATAAATTGTATTACCTTACCGATTAAAAAAGCGATAATAAAGAGATAATTTTCCCGTTTTACCAAAGTGTGCATAGCTTGACCCAAAGGAAAGTTAAATGATTATAACTTAACAATGTCAGTCATCACTGAAAGTGTCTGTTTTAGTCAATAATCATGACAACGAAAATGTGACTAATGTTTATCCACTGTGGTTTTGGAATAAAAGAGATAAAGTGTAAAATTTGTCATTTCTGTTTTTTATATTTTCTTGGAAATTATTTAAAAAAATGTTTTGGTATATTTCTACTAAGGCGGTTTGCCTTTAAGTTTTAAAAAATTTGTGTTGCCAATCCAGATAAATTAAACTGTTATTATGTAGTTTATGTTTTTGATAGAAAACAGGGTTAAGGTTGTTACAGTGTTTTTACTCTGAACTAAAGTGTTTATTAAACCCAGAAATGTGTTCCAATGGTCTCTGCAACCAATGACTAACAGACTCTCACCTTTGACTAGACCTGTGGTTTAATCTTGAACCAGATGCAATGTTTTTCTCAGGCCGCTTACATTTATCACATACACAAGTCTTCTTCCAAACCTTAAATGTAAACTTTAGCACTTTGCTGCATTAAAATGTATAATTCATCAGAGAATGTTCAGTACTAGATATTCATATTCAGTAACTAACTTACTATATGTAACAAAGATATTTATACTTCATACAGTTTGACTTTAATCAATATAGTCAATCTCAGGCAAGAGCCAAATAAATAAATACATAAAGTCTGCCCTTTCATTGTTAATCCAGTCATTTAAAGTCTAATTCACACTGATCCAACAAATGTATTTTGTTGATTTATGTGGGCAGAAAGATCCCCTTGACCACATATCTAAGGCTAGGTAGCATGTTTTGTTTGCTTGCTTTTTGATAATGACTACATAAAAACTCACTGTGTAGGACTGCAATTGTTCTTGAAGAGTCTACTTTAATGCAAGGAACCTGACCAAACTGTACGTGTTCACTCAAAGGATGGACGAACTGACAGGATTTCCTCCAGTTAATATCGTATATTCTCTTTAATTGTCTTGTAGTTTTTTTATTTTTTATTAATATTTTATTAGCATTACCTTTTGAACACATAGGGTATGCTTGCAACCTTTGTTAGTTATACAACCAGAAGTTAACTGTCAGCCGGACAATAAACAAAAAGGAAACTGTTTGTCATCTTATTTTCTTGAGTTATCACAATTGCATTGGTATAAAGGGAGTAGGAAAAGTGAGACTCATGTTATATGTCAGGTTTGTGTTCAAGTAAATGCATTTGCTAACGTTTGCCACTGTAGTACATGTAGGCGTCTAGTATACACTCTCAGTTTATCTTTAACATACACACTTGGTTTCTCTGTCTGGTGAGTGTAGATGTCAAGACACTTAATAAGATTAGATTGAGAGCTCTAGTCAGACACTAATATCCGTGATTGAACTGTTTTACTTCTCTGAACTGTGTGACTATTGAATAATCAAATGCAAAAAAAAACTGCATATTCCTCCTTTATTAATTAAATATAAATCACTTAACTTAACCGGTTGTTTTCGAGGATACTTGTCCAGCTGAAGTACGGAAGTCTCCCTCTAGTCTTAAAATTAGAAACACTTGACTTCCTATTTGATGATTTAGACCTTTTATAGAGCTCTGAAGTGGAGTTCACTTTATGCAGTGTGTGGTGTGAAGCAGTTTTAATTATATTAACGTGTTCAGATCACAGCAACAACATGAGGATTATTCAGCTTCAGTTCTGTAAGTTTATTGTGTGTTATGATGCTCCTTGTTAGAAAATGTTTTCTGTTTTTTAAAGGGGGTTAATAATACCTGCCACTTCCAGTGTTGCATTTTTATTAATCATTATGAATGGGTTTTCTTGTTTTTGTCTTAAAGGTGTATTTATGTGGTTGCAAGCAGCAGAGACTTTAGATCAACTGACTGATTTGGGACAGAATGTGACTATAAACTGTGATCTGGATGATGAGGACGTTTATTGGGTTTTACAGAAACAATCAGATTCTCCTACAGTGATACTGCGCTCATTCTCAAACCCAACATTAGCCTATCACTTCAATAAAACATTGAAAAATAAATATTCAGTACAATCTAAACATCGTCTGGTCATATATAACGTCACTGTAGATGAGTTAGGAGTTTATTACTGTATGAACAAAGATACACCTCCAAAACTCAGTCACAGCACACGACTGAACATCATTGGTAAGTACTTTTGCTCCATCAGTGATCAAAACATTGTGGATTCTGTGATTATTAACATCAGTTGAGCTTCTCTTTGGTTGATCTATCCAAAAGGGAATATGTTTAACTCAGTATTACGTGAATCTATTTAAACTGAGTTATAGTGCTTGAGAAGACTGACAGTCAATACTGTAACAGAATTCAATGCACATCTTTATTTTCAGAACCAACTCAACTGAGCGAGTTCAATACAACTGAATGCAAGAATCACACAAATGTAACAGAGCGAAACTCAACACAATTGAAGACTTTCACTGTCATATCAGGTCTGCTGAATGCTGTTCTGATCATTACAGGTGAGATCTTTCAGATATACAGGTATGTGATTTTAATCTAATGCTGGTAATCAAAGTGTCGCTGTAAGTGAGGTTGAAATTGTGAAATGACTTAATATTTATTAGAAAAAAACTAGAGGTCTGGGAATTATTATTAATGACCTCAAATATTGACTCTAAATTCATTGTCATTAGGATTCTTAAATGTTGTTTCTGCTGAAAATGGATGTTGGAACAGATCTGGAAACAGTTCACAACTTTATAACACTGAACTGCATCAGACACAACATTTAAAAGAGCCTCCAGACCCAAATCAATTACAGGTAAAATTGTTAATCTCATTATGGTATTCATAACTAAAGAAACAACCAAGAACTGGATTACTGTCGTTTAATTGTTAATATTGATTTCCTTTTCATCTTTCAGTATGTGACAGTGGTTTTCCGAGCTGTTTAAAATATTAAGAGCAGCCAGATCAACAGCACCTACTGTATGTTGCTAAAAAGCTGTCAAAGTAAATCTGTATCTGTGTACGGTGTCCTTGATTGCCTAGTATATTGCCTTGAATGACGATAGTAATGTTTTTCAAATGTTTAAATCAGTTTCAATTTGTATAAAAATTCTAATTTTGAAGAAGAAAACTATTTTATGTTTACCAACTTTCTGTTTTGTCTTGATGTATGAACAAAAGCGCTGCCAAACAAATATATCCAATTGTTTTTTCTGGAATTTGTCTTTTAACATCACATGAGTGTTTAGGCCTATGTGTGACATATTTTCATTTTCAGCAAATACTTGAATAAATATAATATAAAGTCAACAAAATGATTCCAAAGGTTTGGTCACGCAGCCCATGACTAATATAGTCTCACCTTTGACTAGACTGGCGGTTTAACCTTGAACCAACTGCAGTGTTTTTCTCAGAACAATTAACTTTAATGTATCAGCTCATGGTTTTCTGAACCACAAATGGAAACAGAAGCATTGTAGAACAGTTACTAGGGTTTATACATTTACTCACAAGTTATGCACATTTAATATCAAATTTCCGTATCATGGAATAACCTTAAAAACCTTTTCATAGACATGTTAGCAGGAGTGATGGTGAATGAAAATATTGTCAAGTATCCAGCTTAGCTTGTGGTCACACAACATGTGAAACCTGCAAACAGAAGTGAGCATCACTATGCCCTATTGAACAGGGACGAGCTCTTAAAGTGGGAAACAACAATATCATTTATTTTTGTTTAATATTAGTATCCTTTTCCCAAAGCACACAAAAGTACTATAGATTTCAATCACAGACAATAAATTATGCTCAAACACATCCTAAGACCCCAAAACTGTTGTTTAAACAAACAATTCCGTTGGTTAGTCTAGAGTCTAACCTTCATGTTCCTGTTGTTAAAAAAAATAAAACCCTTGCCACAGGATGTCAGTAGACATTCTAAACATCAAAGTTTAATTGTGATAAATGTTTTTAAACATGTGGAATGACATAAATAATGTATAAAAGTATTTCTGTCACGATCTTCAGGGAAAGAACCCAAGTGCAGGCAGCGGTGGTATAGAAACAAGACTATTACGAACAAAAACCCACGATGGGGTAAAACAAGGACAGGACTAAATGACAAAACAGAAAAGAAACCCTCGAGGGATTAAACAATGGAACAGAATAAACTTGCGCTAATTAACAAGAACCAACACCAAATAACAGCAATAACACAACATAGAGAATCGACAAGGTTTAACAATTCAACATTGCAAGGTAATCCAATGGGGAAAGGGAGCACACAAGGCAAGATAAATAATACACAGGGTTAAGACAACAATGCGATGAACAAAGCAAGGCAAACAAGACATGTAAGCAAAACGAACGAGCACATGACAGCAAACACAAGGGCATTAAATAGGGAGACTCATAAAGGATAATTAACAAGGGACACGTGTCTGCCATGAAACACTAGTAGAAGTCTAAACAGGAGATGAGAGGGGCGAAGGCCAAAGATGAGACTGGAGAGAGCGCATGTTAATCTTTCTCCTGAATAACAACTACCATAACCTACTGGAGAATATACGTATTTTATAGCTGCATTTAATTGTCAAGTCATGTTTTTATTGTGCATTCCAGGTTATATCAATCAAATTACAGTTTGGTTGTTTTGATTAAGTAATCATCACTCAAAAATACAGCTAACACAATAAAAACATGATAACACAATAAAAAAAAATGATTTAGAAAATATTCATGAATGATGTTTTCTGTTTTTGGTAATGAACTCCCCATATAGTAAGTGATGGCACACATAATAAAAGACTATTGTGTCGTTCACACAACATTATAAATTGTAACCTCAGGAAGAAACCTAAACACGAGCAAAAAAAAAAAACTCAGAATGACTGTATTGTGATGTGTTATTTATTGTGTTCTAGTGAACTTAATAAAATAAATATTTTATTCTGATATTTTCAACATGCAACAAAAACTCAACTAAACTGATTTAAATTGCTTGAGACACCACATGCATGTTCACATAAACTTATTTATAAGATTAATTGTAAAATGGAAAATTAAATCAATTAAAAGTGTACTTTGAGTTTTTTAATTAAAGGTAGGCTACATACTTTTGTCCTCAAGCGCAGGTCTCTCTTTGACAAGGTCACAAAAACAGACTTGAAGAAACTTGTAACGGAATAAAACATCAGTTTTGAAAGAACTCAATCATGTGTCTGTAGGGGGATCTGTGCTCGTCTTGTGACTTTCTGTTGATGATGCTGACACGTGGCACATGGATGACATCTGCTGGTTAAATTGTGTAAGTGCAAATATTTGAATCAAACTAAAATTTGTCATAGAAACTGAGAGACCTCACATTGGCAAATATTGACATCTGCGCTATCACTATGCTAATACCTTAATGTTTGGTTGACGCCTATTGCAGGACGTTCACATAAAGTCACATGAATATTTGTTATTCACAGACTGATATGATCACACATGTGAATAAACATTTCAGTATCCAGTTTCAACTTCAGTGTCAGGCATAAAGAACAGCCAACTTAGACAAAAAACAGACGTTTTTAAAAAGGTAAAATGATTTAATCTAGATTCTTCTCGTTTGTACATTACCATGTACTTGGACATAAAATCCAATTGACATTTTTTAAATACTGTATATTTACTAATCAGCCATATATGTACACATTGGGTGTGGTGGGTGATCTGGCGCAAGGCTGCTGTCGCATTATCCAGGTGCATGCTTCACATTGGTGGTGGTTGAGGAGATTCCCTCCTTCCATGTAAAGTGCATTAAGTGTCCTGAAAAGCGCTATATAAATGTAACAAATGAATTCATAACTATACCAAACCTCCAGCAGTGGACCAAATCCAGAAGATTCATATTCAGTAAAGTATAAAAAGTGGATACACAACTCATAGTATCATCATTGCTTATTTCCAACTACTGGTCCATAACATAAAGAAAATAACTAGAGATAAGAACATATGCTTAACCCTGTTTTTGTCCCTTTATAAATCATAAAAATTTCTTTGCTAACAGAAGTTCTTGACATTTCTGTCTGTTATCTGCCAATGTTTATCTGTTTTACCCTCACACTGAAACCATTTGTTTGATGTGTTATCAGTCCAGGAACAAGAAATAAAACTCTCTGCAAATATGAGCAGAGCATATAAATTTATATCCGTAATGAAACAGGACCAGGGTTTTTCTTATTCCAATGTATGAAGTAATGCACATAGTCAAATAGTGGGGGTACTGACCCTTTATTGCTGTCCAGTTTTGAAAGAGTAGTTTTGCCCCAATTTTGAATCAATTAAAATCATTTGTGCACTTTAAGACGGTGGTTTCAGCTATCTGAACATAAAAAAACGCAAATGCATTATGTTTCATATGATATGATAAACAAATGTTATTTTTTTTAAATATTGTTTTTAGATTTATAGGAAAAGTTTTTGCAGGTGCTGGTCCTAAGCAACTAGCTCCGACACATGACCAGCTTAAACCAGCTACCATGCTTCAAAACATACCTAACCAGCATGTTTTTTTCAACAGGGATTGTTTAGTGACTGTTCTCTATCAAATGCGTATGAAGTCTATTTTAAGAATGACCGCTTTGTCTTGTTGACCACTTTGTCAGAGATAAGATTCATTCAGTGTACAAAACAGTATTGCTTGAGTGAGTTATCACTGTTTGGTGAACAGGTGATTTTTAATCTCTGCTCAAATGTGAAATAAATGTTCTAGTTATGACTCTGTATCTGAGAAAAGTTAATGTAAAATAGTTTAGGTGCTAAAGGGTGCTACAGGAACAAACTGACCACATGAAGTAACCAAATAATGACAACCATTCACCTTCATTGAGCCGCATTCCTTACAGAGCAAAGGCTCAGCTGTTTTGTTTAACAAACTTAAATGGCCTTCTGCTTGCATTGAAAGTTGCTTTGTTATTTTCATCTATACTGCTTTATGAATACTGAGATACTAGACTAAGAAATCAAAACGAAACTGTTTAAAAATCACAAAATTCCATATTTTATTTAATGTTCAAAGGTACACCATAATTAAAACATTTGCAGTCTCTGTAACAACAGATTAAAGAGTTTTTGTATCACCAAAAGCATATACTGTACATTTCACTCATCTCAATTGAACTTGTGATGATACCAGGTCAGACAGACAATAAGAATGCAGAACATCCAGTTGGAAAAGTGAAAGAGGAAACAGAGTGAAGGTATTTTATTTGCATCATGAATTTGCTTTGCAAATTTCTACTTTACAAGTCATCTTTCTCTGGGTTTGAAAGTGTCTTTAATGTTATTAAAGGTGATTTAAAGTCATTAGCCCAAAGTGCTGCATGTTTAGATGGATATTGTTTGTCCAGAAGGTTTGTTCTTATTTATTATTTGCCCTGTATGAGACTACATAAAACGCAGTGACTCTAAAGGTACTTTAAGAATGTCGAATGTGCTTTGCCACAATTGGCAGACGACCTTATTGACCATTTTCTCAAAAGAAAAGGCACAGTGGTTACCTTACAATAGTGGTAGATTTGAGTCACCATATGAACAAACCCAAAAAACAAATAACTTGGTCTCTATGGACACCAGTTTACATGTCAGCTGTTGTCATTAACATGTTATCTGGTCAAACAAGTCTGTCTGGGGGGTAGGTATAAAAAAAATCTTTGGCATTTTATACAATGCATTTTATGAAGAAAAAAGCGTATATATATTTGTGAAAACCAGTAACCAAAACTATAGTTGTCTTAGTATACACTGTAACGAATTGCTGTAAAAACTACAGCGTTATTTTACAGAAGCTGACTGTATTTTAAATAATACAGAATATTGCTGTAAAGTGCAATGCATTCTGGGGTCACGTGACGGATTAACTCAATGTACAGAATATTGCTGTAAATTTCAAATCTACAATGGCGGGATGATTTTCAACAGTCGAGATTGGGGTAGTGCGCAAAATGAATGATTCACACCTGTGGTAATTTATCACGTATTTTTTTTCCATATTTGGTAACTATCATACTGGTAACTTTATATAGAGGTATCTAAATTCGCGGTTCATATTGCTAACCCCGGATTCAACCTCCATCCGCGGGGACCGAAGGAGTCTTGCGGGGTTTCAGCAGCGCCGTCGCGGTAAGATTTCAAACATTCTCCGTCGCTATAGCACCTGAGGACAGAAGTTGTTCATGTTATTTAGAGTTTTTGTTCACACCAGGAGTGAAGGCGGTATGTGACGAGCTACAGTTCATTGTATTAGTAAGTTGACGGTTGTTTTTTTAATGTTGAACATCGCGCCCGCCGTAGACTCGGTAAAAGTTACATGCTTCGACAGTTGGGATACCACACTCGCTCGTGATTATTTTGTGGTGTAATTCAAATTTGCAAATGCAGTTATCCGTTAAATCGAGCGCCCAAATTAAAATGAGTCACCATAGCTTGAGGTAAGTCGATGTTCACGGAGGATAGCCCGGTAAAGTGATTAATGTACGTAACCATCTAGATATACAGTTTATGTATCGGAGGCCAGCTGAGAGCTTGAGCAAAAGACGTTAGCGACACCCTCATTGTATAGCAGGCCTGTCTCCCAAATAGGACCGTTGGAGGGTGGGAGTGAGACCCGTTACAAAATACTAGTGTGACAATTTCTTGACCGTGACATCCCTAACGTTAGTTGGATTACATTTCTGTATAAGTACGGTTTTAAGTGTAAGTTACTCTGTTTAATTTGCTTAGAGTTTGTTTGTAGAGTCACTTATACTAAAATGTAGTTAAAATGTAAAATGCTTAAAGATAATTGTATAGTCACTATTAACTATTACTATTGTCACATGTATAATTGTTTGTTTTAGGACACACTTTGCTATGCAGGCCACTGGATACTGACTACTGAAGGTTAGGTTGTGTGTGACGGTGCTCAGCACAGCTTCATGTCTGGCCTTCCCACTCTGTTCATAGCATGTTACATATTCAATCTTGAGTACCAGGATGGGGCAGCATGTACTTGGAGTCCAATGAAAGGTATTAATTGAACAACTTCCTTACCTGCTTTTTGTAGATATGTTAATGTTATATACCTGTTAAGACCTTTAAAACAATATTTCTCAACGAGAGATGCAATTTTTTTGGGCAAATTATTTAGAAGTCTCCCCTATTTAACACTAGCAAGCTGATGATTTAATTCATGTGTTTTAATATAATATATTTTGTACATTTAATATATAACATTTAGTTTTTCCTGACTCTTTGTGGATATTAATCCAGAGAGTGGAACAAGAAGCGTCATCTAAAATGCCAGGATACAGAAGAAACAGGTTGCAGTGAACCCACATGTCGCCGCTCTTCTAAACACAATGATGAATATTCAGTGTAATTGATGAAAAGTAAGAAGCACACACACACACACACACACACACACACACACACACAGACACACGCACACACACACACACACACACACACACACACACACACACACACACACACACACACAGATCTCATCATTGAATTACATCATTTTATTATTCTCTGACTGTAGATGTTGTCCTCTGTTTTTCTCTGACTATAAATTGAATATCTAACATTATTCTCTTGTTTCATTTCCATAGTTCCAGCTACTTGTTGTGCTCTGATGGATCAAGATGTGGACCGTTTTACAGACTCACTTGGGCCTTGTTTTGCAATGTTGTTTCATGATGGTAATGTTGGTTAACGTGTTGTTTAAACATGAATGTTTAAAGAGCCATGTTGGATACTATGAAGTTCTTACTGAATAAAATTATTTCATGTACAACAACGTACACAATTTGTCTGTAATGTATTTTTGTATCAATTAAAAAAAAATAAACACTGTATATCCAGTATGCAAAACATACTGGATATACAGTGATTTATGTATTTCTTCTAAATAAAGTAAATTAAAATCAAGCAATTTGCTGTAAAAAATACAGCATTATACTGTTGCTATTCAAAATTACAGTTTTTCCTGTATTCTGCAATTACAGTAAATGGCTGTAAATTAAATTACAGTACTGTGGCTGTACAATTTACAGTAACTGGCTGGCAACCCTGCTGCCAGTAGTTTACTGTAAATTTTACAGGATTTTTTTTACAGTGTAACCTATAACCTTTTAAATTTATATTTAGGGTTATTTTTTATTATTGGTATTTGGTATTGGAAAATCTCATTTTGCTTGAACTTAATAATGATTTGTTCTCAATGGAACCTAAAGTATGGAGCATGTGCAGTAAAAACAGTATTTTTTTTAAATACAGATGTAAAGCAGAGATGATACTAACTCTTAATAACCTTGTTCTCATAGCACACATTCAAATTTTTCAGTTAACACCAAATTTCTGTATAACGCTGACCTTCATTCTGCAATATCCAGTACATTTTGGGCTAAAAGGTTGCTTTAAACTGTGCACTGTAAAGTTTGAGAGTGAGATTATCACAAAGTCACTGTGTTTGATTTACTTTTACAAAAGAAGAGAATAACAGATTGTAGATCAATGGGTCACAAGACAAACATTGAATAGCCATTCACCAAAGTCAATTCTCATTGACATCAGCAGACAAGTTCCAAAGTCAAAGATTAGATGAAGGCATAATGATTAAAAAATTGATAGGTTGATATGCTGTGGAATTTTCAATATTCATTCTTACTGGAGATTCTACATAGGCCTATTTCAGCTCTAGGGTGTTGTAATGTTAAAAGACAGAATATGCAGTATATCTACAGCCCACAGTATTTTGCATAAAGCCAAATTAGTTTACATTTGCAAATAAACAGACTGAATTCAGGTTGATGTCGGTTGTTTCCCAAGCTCAAAGAAGCACGAGACTATTGACAAATGATAAAAATGACGAACTAAAGGTGAAAACTGGAATATCATTCAACGTTTATAAATCAGTAAATGATGGAATGTTTGAGGTTAATATGACATGAAGCTGATACTGTATGGTGGTGGTGATTACTCTCAGCAGTGAGAAACGATAATGATTGACGCGATTGACTGTAAAAAGCTCCTCCCATAACTCCCTTAACTTTCGTTTATTATTTCAGCTGTTTAGTGTTGTCATTCCTGTATGAGGAACGGAACGAACATGAATGAAGAAAATATGGATTATCTTCTGCGAAGCCGTTTAAAGCCCCCGTGAATACAGCGCTATAAAGGTGCGTAACACGACTAAATAACTATTAATATTACTTCTCTTGGGATCACAACAGGTGTCGACACTAGTAATGATCAACTGTTATAACTTGTGTAAACCATTTAAGACTTTTTACCGTAGTCATGGAATTGTTCAGTAATTGAGGAATTTATTGGTTTATTTATATTATATTTATTGCTCCGTAGATATTAAGGGCGATAACCAAACAACCACTAAATGTAAATAAAAAATCATTCATAGAAGAAAAAACATAGTCTACTGTAAATATTCAGTAAATATGGAAAATGTATGTTTGAAATGTTTTCGAGTAATAGCCACTCTCTTAAATCTGACGGAACAGATGTGACATAAAATAAACTGTCGGTCTAAACATAAGCAATATTATTTTTGGGTTAAGGGGGTAATTATGTTCTTGTTAATATGTTTAGTGTAGGCTATAGCCTTGGCTATTATTTAAACAGGTAAGTTTAGATGTTTGACGTGATTGTTGAATTCCGAAATGACGTACAATGATGAGAACTTTAAGATCACACTCCACTCCTTAAAAACAAGCTTTACATTTTTGATGCATCAATCACATTTGTTACATAAGACTATACTAATGTCTGTATTAGAAGTGACATAAAATAATTAACAATAACCCTAATATTAAAAAAGACCATGATGACTATTGTGTGCATTTGTAATAAACTATTTAATAGCCATTAAAAAATGTGTCACAATGGTTACCAAATCTCTCTCTAACTCTGTTCTTGTGATTTTGTTAGACACGATAACCTTGTTCTGACAATCTGACAGCCCTGACCTGTTTATTTAAACACATATACTTTGGAATGATCAAAGTTCAGACGACAAAACCTTACAAATGTAATGTTCTAATGTAATGTACTGCTGTAACAATTGGGCAGAGTAACCAGGCAGAGAAGCTGAATCACATGCAGTTAAAGATCTGATAAGATAAGATAAAACAAAACAAACAAGGTCATAATCTGAAAATAGAGACAAGAGGAAACATGCAAAATGACTGACAACCAACAAATGAAACACAAGGGCTTAAATACACTGGGAAAACAAGAGCACAAGAAACACCTGGGGCAATAATTAACAGAAAACTACAAAGGACTACAAAATCAAACAGGAAACAGGAAGAAATGAAAGTCCACATTAAACTCTGTTAATAAAACAATGTTACACAGGTGACATAGATTAATACAGTATACACTAAATATACTGCAGATATAGGCCTATACATATATTGACCGATACTAAATAAACAAAGTATGCATAGATTCAGCAGAATAAATAAATGCTTAAAATATAGGCTCACAGTCTTACAGTTTAATTTAAGGTAAGTCTATAAACTATGAGGAAAGTTGAATTATTGCAGATTTCCATTAAGTTTACTGTTTACATCTCCCGTGTTCTTTTACATTCTCGAATTCTTCTTGTTTGACAAAAATCTTTTTGGAGACGGATGGAGGAATACCTGTATGTCTTCCTGTTGTGTTATTTGCACATAAATACACTCACAGTCACTTCACTAGCAACACAATGTGAGTATCTGGATGGACCCCTTTTGCTTTCAGAACTGCCGTCAAGAAGGTTCTGTTCACTTTCCTCTTTTTTCAGCTTGAGCTTCCTTTGACATCAACGAGGCATTTTCACTCAGATAACAGTTCTTTACTACATATTCAGTTTTCTTTCTTCCCATTCTCTGTGAACCAAAAAGAAGATTCTTTGTGAAAATCCTCAGATCAACGGTTTCCTAAATATTCTGGAACGATGTATGTCAGCATGATATCAACTCAACCTGCCATCTAGTGGACAGTAAATGTAAGTTAAGTGCAGTAGGGAGTGTCCTCAGATTCCCAATGAGAACAATAGAATATCCACAGGCTTAGTAGTCAAGGCACAGATTTATTCCACGCTTCATGAAAATCAAATTGTTAATCCCAGCATTTGCGTGCAGATAAAATCAGGACATCTGTCAGGACACCAGACAAATAATGTTGGCGTTTAGAACCCAGTGCTTAGAGACCAATTAAATTGTTCACCAGTCTGTTTACGCCCTAAGGGATCTCTCTGGGGTTTCATGTCATTGTTTTGCGGTACAGCTTTCATCCAAATTATGAATGAAATCTGCTTAAACCACTAAAACTAGTCCCACAACATTGTGACAGGTGCACCCTGAATTACTGTTTCATCTTTATGAGAATCAAGTAGAAAAAAAGAAACCCAATAGTAAGATAAATGTTAATGTAGGTGAAGAAAACTACAATCTAGATTAGAAAAAAATAAAATCGATTCAATCATCAATAATAGAATGAATTAGAATATAGTACTTTTTTTATCTTTCCAATGAAGTCACAAAAAACATATATAACATGGGCTATAAAATATGACTACTAAAAAGCTTTCCAATGACACTGGTCCAACGTTATAAAAGCAATAAAAGCGATTTCTCTCCTCAAGAATCAACTGTTTCTTGTTTTTCAGTGACATACAGTATCTTTGAGTGTTGAGGACTAGTGCTTATTGAGCCTACATTCAGTACGAGTATAATCCTGTTAATATCAGATACTTTTACTGAAGTCGTTTTGGAATTGGTGACTTGTAACTTGTAATAGAGTATCTTTCGCTGCAAGGTATCTGTACTTTTACTTAAGTATGGTTTTCAGGTTCTCTTTACACCTCTGCCCCAGGTTTGGTCCTGGAGGGCCGATGTCCTGCAGGGTTTAGCTTCAACCCTAATCAAACACACCTGAAGCAGCTAAACAGGTCTCACTAGGCACAGCAGAAACTTGCTGGCAGGGTTTTTTGAGGCAGTTGGAGCTAAACTCTGCAGGACACCGGCCCTTTGTGTCCAGGAACAAGTTTAGGGATCCCTGCTGTAGACTATAAAAACACACTTACTCTAAGACAGATTAAACAATAATATCAGACCTACACTAAAAAAAATCTGTAAAATAGGGCACAATATACTGTATTATTATGAAGAATTTTTCTGTATTCATTATCATAGTTTTTACATGTATTTTACATTTTGCATTAAATTGAATTTTAGCATTTAAAACTGTGTTCTTCTGTGTTTACTTTAACTCTCCTTATATTACTATGTTGCTCAAGCTCTTTCCACCATTTAACCAATCATTGCCAATCATCCAATCACATATGGACAATTTCTTTATACCAGCTCTCTGCCCTCAGGAGAAGTTTGTTTTGGAATGGGAATAAGCGGCTCTTTGCTCTTTCTGGTAACAAGTGGCTGTGTAGAGATACAATGAAAGTGAGTTATTTCTATTTTTGAGGGTAAAAAGATCCCCTTAAAATTTTCAGCAAAGATCCATGTTCAGTCACTTACAGTATAGTTCCAGTCAGGGGTACAACAAGCTGTGTTGAGATCTGGATTTGTATATAGGATTCTATCCACAACATGGTTTTGTTCTTTGAAACAATTGTCCAATGCGCAGTCATCTTTATTTAATACTCAACTCTCAACTCAACATTATTTATATAGAGCTTTAAAAAAAATCCATTGTTGCAAAGCAGCTGCAGAGACATATTGACTATAAACAGAACAACTAAAGTTATATACCTGTAAAAACAAGAAAAAGGTGAAAACACAGAAGACAGACACACACACAATATGCACACATACTTACACATGTCGCCATAGACACACAAACACACACAGACACACAGACAAGCATGCGCGCACACACACACAGACAGACACGCATGCACTCACCTTGAAAGAACGAAGGTACGATAAAGGAGAGAGAAACACAGGTCAAATATTAAACGGACTATACATTTCTATATGCAATATTAATTATGTAAAACTTCTGAATTCTAAAGCAGCCCCCCCGGCCAGCCAAATAGTGCAAAACAGTAAGCAAACGGTGGCGGGGAACCAAAACTCCAGTCGAGAAATAAAACTCAGGAGAAACCAGGCCCAACCAGGGGATTCCAGTTCCCCTCTGGCAAAAGCTGCTGCTTCTGCACAAGCTCAACAGTGCTTCCACTACATGGCTAAATAAAAAATTAATAAACTTACTAATAAGGTAAATTATAGAGTTAAGATTATCATTAATAATCTAATAGCATTTGAAAATAATACATTATTAACTGCATTAAGATATTGATGTGATAAGATTAGCTACACAACATTAGAAACATGAAAAAAGATGTATATTGTAAAAATCTTAGTCTTTTGTAATTTACTGCCTTTGTTTTAAATATTCTTTCACATGAGCATTATTCCTGATATGTTTTCTCTTTGGCTTCCCCTGGTGGTTCTTTTGTGCAACATATTCTGCACACCCATACAAAGTAAAACACAAAAGTCCAGTCAACAGATAAGGGTTTACATCTTGAGTCAGGTAACAAACAAATACATTTAGTTACCACATAAACTTATAAAAAACCTAAACCCAAATTATTGTCATACCAGCTGAAAAAGTGTTTTGTAAGTGTGGCAGTACAACAGCACACACATTACACCAACATTCTTTTATAAAAACAGAAAAAAAATCTGATATGTAAATACGATAAGCTGTGATAAATTGTTAATAAAAGGCACAATGTAAAGCAGAATATTAACATTACACCACATCCTCCTTACAGTGCAATGTTCAGAACCTGTTACAATAACTACAAGCAGTCCAACAACATTGAGAAAGTCCTGCAATGGCTTAGAAAAAAATAAGTTAATTATTTGAATAGCACTGGCATTAATTGCTTAAAGTTAGAGATTCCATTTTTTTATTATCTGAATGGATAGTAAAACAGGATGCATAAATTGCTTTAATGGGACCTGCATATACTTTTTTAAGTACAGAATGATCACAATCACAACAACAAAAAGTTAAACAATAAATTTGTCCGTATTACTTTCTGGACTAAACTTATACACAATGTTTTTGTGACTGTACTTCCAATTCACTTCTTGTGCATTATTTTAATCTTCTGTGGAAGAACAAGGTAAGACAGCAGGGTCACCAACATAGCCTGTAACCGAGACCTCCAGAGACACTGAAATCAAAGGCAGGTTTAAAAATACACAACTTGTCCTTAGACCATAATTAAGTATTTGTCTTTAAAACGTAGTTAGTTTGTTGCTTTGCTTACCTTTAGGTTGATAAGGCACCTGCAGAAAGAAAAAGACCAAAATGATTTAAAACTTATTAACTAATGTGATGAGTTTCTTCCGATAAGAATCACATCTAATTGAATAGATGCGTACACTCGATTCATATGCAAAAAGGACAATCACAAAAACAACTATAGGCAACCACATGTTTCACTGCGTATATTTAGTGAATCCTGACAGTGCTTTTTTAAAGTAAAATCTTCCGTTCTCTCCGTGTTCTTCTGTAAACTTGAAAATAAAATGAAACTGAGATCCTGTCTGACCACTCGAGGGCGAACGCAAAGATAGAAGACAAAAGCTGCGTCCCAATTCGACTTCTCATACCATGCCATTAAAGTATGTACTGCAGCCTATTTACGTTGGCCGCTAGGTGTCACTGCGCTGCAACAGAAGAAAACACAAGCAAACACAAAAAAACACAAGCAAATTCAGAAAGCATCTTCATTAGTTTGACGACACATGCTCTGCAAATACTCGAAACACAAACAAACACAGAAACGCGCTGCAAATTCTCACAACACAAACAAATACAGAAACGCGCTGCAAACTGCACAGGCGACAACGGAAGTGTTTCCGGGGGACCCCAAAAACTGATGCACCTTATTGGGACGCGATTCACTATGACTGTTCAAATTCTTTCAATAGCATCTGGCTGCAGACGAGATGCACTGTCAGACACATGCACTGTCAGCCGCGCATGCGCACTCGTCACATGCACGCTCTAACGTCTTTCACGAGGTGAACTGTAAGATTCTATTAATAAAATGTGAAGGTTACTGCTTTTTAAGAGTACCGTGAATACTGGTGGTTCAGTTCAAGGCCAGGTATTTATTATAATTATAGCTGAAATACATTAATGGGCATCTGCACTAATAATGAAAATACATAACTAAATAAAACCTTTTCTTGTACACGTATTCTTCCACCCTAAAATTATAAACAAACTCACATATATACATAAATGTCTCATTCTACAATAAACAGGTGCTTGTTAATCAATGGTTTAATGATAAAGTTTTATTATATAGACATACTATATATATATATATATATATATATATATATATTATAGTTTATATATATAGTTTGTTTATATAAAAATAATTGTTCTAATATTAATTTGTTTTAATATTGTAGGTTAGTTTTGTTGTTTGAAATAAAACATAATTTATTATACAAAGAAACGTGAAGCATTTTAGAAATAATACAAGGGAAGTTGTTCATTTTGTAAAAATAAATCTTGAATAAATCGCATCGTGAGCTGAGTGAATCGTTATATATTAAATCCTTATATATTAAAACGATACTTTACATCTATCTAATACTGTATGAATGAAATCAATATACTTACAACATTCGTCTGATAATGTTAAAGAACATTTTCGATTATATTTGTCAAATAATTCATAATAACACTTTTACTTCGACTTAATCTTGTATGAGAATAAATAAATTGAATATTTAATAAATATACTTAAATTGGCTTAAAAATACTATAATTGGCCTGTAGGTGCATTTAATTCACACACTTGTCTGACAGTGCGTTTGTTTGAGTGCGCATGCGCGGCTGAGACTGCATGTGTCGGAGTGCGCATGCGCCGCTGACAGTGCATCTGGCCTGAGAGTGCATCTGGTCTGCAGCCAGACCCTTCTCAATTCTTTAGTGGAGTCACAAATAATGCAACATGGGCAAAAATCTCTTAAAACGTAGATGCTGATTCATTCACGGAGCTACTACTTATCAGGGAACACATTTTTTATAAAGTTTGAAGGAGTTGTAGGATGCGACCTTAAGTTTAGTCTGGTAGTTTAGTCATGCTGTAAGCATTTTTACTTCTGCCTATTGTATTTCGTCTTCAAAAGTAACAAATGTGGCATTAATTTGTAAAGATTATCTTGATAGACAAAACCTGTAAACATCATAAACCTTTGTTAATCACAGAGCTTATTTTTTGCGATCTTCCAAAAGTCCATGGGGAAAATGCACAGGGTTTCGATCGAGGGAACGATATGTATAGCTTTGGCACTGGAGACTGTGGTTCGAATCTGCCTCCTGCTAAAAATGCTCTTTCAACTTTTTCTATCACATAACAGATCATAAAGGTATTTTATATTTCAATAAAATTAATTTAAGACTTAAAAGTTTAGGGTAAGGTTAGGGGTAGGTGTAAGCCAGTGGCGATCCATTAATCCTCTTCAGGGGAAGCAGTAATATGAAGCTCGGCAAAACATGCATTTCTGTCATGACAACTCTCGGATAAGCATGGTAGTATTTAAACATAGAGCAGCAAGCTCATTGGCTGCTGATACGGAGGGAACCAATCACTTCAGCGTGTAGTAGTTATTATGTTAGATAGGTTTAGACTTTCAGACTGCGCCACCTAGAGTTTCATGGCAGAACTATTCATTTAGCCCATCATGTGTATGGCTCGTCATGTCAAAATACGTGCCTGCTGCAGGCAGGAGGCAACGATCGCGACTGGTGTAAGACATTAATATCTCAATAAGTTCCCATCATTTTAATAGTTTGTAATAAATATAATGAATTACACTCTGTTATTATTGCACAATGTTTAATGCACAACAATACGGAGGTGCAAATAGTAACGTTATCTGCCACTATTTATAATTACCAATAGCATCTAACTACTATTTCTACTTAATCCAAAGAAAATACAGCTATAGCAGAAAGGATACACCACATTTATCCTCCTGTGAAAGAAAGTTGCATTTGAAGGGTGCATTCGGAGTGTCTTACTTGTTAGTATGGAAACCAGACAGTCTCAATGACATAGTAGCCTTCGAATGCGACCTCCGGAGGATTCAGCCTTACAAAATGACAACACTAATTGGCCTATTGAAAGCGCAGAGATTGAAAAGTAATAGTTAATAATAAATATGATATTCAAGCAAATGAAAGTCTAAACAGTTTGGAAATTTCAGGTGTTGGTTTCAATGTACTCGCCTTCTTATGAATCGTAGCTGTTGGTTGCTCAACTTTCATTGTTGGCGAGCGGTTGGTTCTCTGTTCAGTTGTTCTTTGATATTCAGTTGTTGTATAAAGTGTAGTTGTTGATGTC
Source organism: Triplophysa dalaica (assembly GCF_015846415.1). Classification (NCBI taxonomy): domain Eukaryota; kingdom Metazoa; phylum Chordata; class Actinopteri; order Cypriniformes; family Nemacheilidae; genus Triplophysa; species Triplophysa dalaica. Next base: position 19,066,937 of record NC_079551.1, read on the forward strand.
TTAACACTTGGTTTTAGAACATAATAGCTGAACTTGTTTGAAAATGTTTTGAAAACACCATATTTGAGTTATTTCTACAAATCTGTGTAGACATACCTTAAGTTTAGTGCTTACAGCAAGTTGCTGTACCTAATAAAGTGGCCATCAATCGCATGAATAAAAAGAGATATACTAATAATAATAACAATCTACCCAGATACAAAAAAGTAATACATAAAATAAATAAAAAGATAAGATTAAATAGGGGTGGAAATATCTGAATGAGAGAATTGGGTATGCTGTGCCACATTTTATGTGTGATGTCGTCTATGTGAGAAGGAATGAAATAACAGAATAAAGTACTTCTAAAACTAAAGTGAATGACGGGTTGGGAACCCCATGAGGATGAGTCAGTAGGGTGTGCAGACACAGGTGATAGCTGGCAAAGCAAACATTCAAAGATGAAACCGGGCTGAGACCCAAACATGCATTATACAAATCACAGGTAGGATAAAAACGTATCAATACTCGAAAAAAAAGGTGCTTTACATCACTTAAATTGGTTAATGGCTTGTAATTAAAGGTGAACCACTTATAGAACCATATCTTGGTGTTTCATGGGTTCTTCAGCGGTTCTTTGGAATGACTGAGGTGCTACATAGAACCGCTAAAGAACCATACAGGGGCATAAAAGGTTCATTATGCGGATAGCATGTATGGTTCTGAAGAACCACTGAAGCACCAAGATATGGTTCGATGTAGCACTTAAAGTGGTTCCCCTATGATTACAAGCCCAGAACCAATTTTGTTGCTTTATAGGCACTTTCCGACCGGATAAGTTCAGGAACAAAGTTCCAGAATGAGTACAGAGGGCTGTCGTTTCAATAACTAAGTTTTCGCCAAAAGGAACTATTTAGTTACGTAAGCCGGTTGACAGCGACGTCATTTAAAAATGTCGAACAACGACAATCAACTAAACAACAGAACTTTGGGCAATCAGCATTTGCTTAGGTCACGGATCGTTCCTGTCCTGCTGGTTTAGACCCTGCCTTGGACATGGAGCTACAATGTTCCTCCAAAAAGGGTCTCCGGAACTAAAATTCAGTCCTATTCCTGCGGTGCGAACACAAAAAATGCAGGTACTTCCGGCAAATTCCACTGGAACTATGAAATTGTTCCTGAAAGCCCCTTTTAACAAAAATTTTTTAGTCTATACATTATCGTAGTCTAAAGTCTCTTTGTATGCTTATTAATATTTGTATCATAAATCAAATATTTGAATTTTTAAAATATTTACTTTTCTTAAACCCTGTGTGAAATATGAATGTCACATTAAAGTCACACTGTAAACAATAATTATTATTTTTGTATTGATATTTTATTTAATACACAAGCAGATCAAGTGCTAGTCAAACACAATTATCACCAGGAAAACAGTCAAACTTCCTGGCAACAAATAACAAAGTTGCAAGAAAACACTCCCTTCTTGCCTGACTCTTAGTTGTCATGTTTTCCTTAGATCAATGTAATAGTAACAATTCATATAAAAACTGAAATGCTTTAAGACGTGGATGTTTACATAAAAAAAAAAGTTCATAAGCATACCCTGTGTCCAAAATCACCTACTTCCATAACGGTAGTAGGCAAAAATTAATGAAGATGTTGAAAATAACATGTAAAACTGTAACAGGGGTGACTCATTTGAAATTTAAGTACGAAGAAATGTAGTTTTGTGGTGCTTGTTTACAGCACCCATAAATAGCCTACGGGTCACATGAGAATGAAATGACAGACGTACACGAGACCGTTTTCAACTAAAAACCCACCCACCCACCAGCTGACTTATAACCCACCACCGTTTGACATATACCAAGGCTGCTCAAACAGACCGATCGGTGTATGAAATTAACGCGTCGCAAGAGTGTTTCAAAAGCGTGTGTTTTTAAAGTAAAGAAACTTTTGTGCTCAAAGTGCTTTAAGGTAAAGTATCTAGTAAAATCAACTATCAGATATCATTCACTGAAAGTCATAAGAAAGAAGATTAGCGCAAATAGCTAGAATTTAACTGCTAGCTAAAGAGTGACTTGTGATGTCGGATCGCAGTTATTTCCGCGGGCAGGTGGTTCAAGTAACAAAAATAACTTTCTGATTAATTGCGGGTGGGTTAATTAATATTAACAAGATGCGCCTCTGTCATAAGAATTAATGGGGAGGAATGAAACACTCAATATGGCCGCTCTAGTGAAGGAACTCCGCCCTCCCCTGATACAGGGATTCATGTCCCTTGTCGGCCGTGAATACGATTATCAAATCTTGTCAAATGGATTGCTAAATAATTATTATTACATCCATCACAATGAAAATGTAGGCTATTGAAAACAAAAGGACGAAAGCAGTCTTAAAAATACTGAATTCTGTTCTATACTGATGAAGAATTCGCTGTTTATGCGTTGTTAAACGCATCACTTTTAGCATCACTCTTCTTTTTGCCGTGCTCATTTTATTAATTTTTGTCAGACAGCAGTAAACTGAATATGGAATATATAGTACCACAGACTGTATATACGATTTAGGTTGTATTGCATCAATTTAGTCATTTCAAACCAAAGGCAATTGGTTAACTCATCACAGCTTAGAAAAGTTAATTCTGTGAAAAACTCATTAATTGCTTACACGGCGTCTACATGGGACTAGATCGGCATCCAGTGTAGACACAGCGTTAAAGTAAAAAATTCTATTTGTTTTAGTAAGCTGATCCAGGGCAACAGGATGCAATCATTTTTCTAGCATGAACTCCATATCCTTTTTTTATGCACACAATGAGCAGAATCCCAACAGCAAACAAAAGTAAAACAGCAACAACAACAACAACACATACTGTTGTAACAAGCTCTGATGGTTTTTGTGTTTTTTTATCTCCTTCTTCAATGTTTGTTTCTGTTGTATCTGTAAAACGATAAAAAGTTGAAATTAAAATGGTGTGTAGAGGACACAATATTTCTTGCCTTATTGTTTCAAATGTAGCCTTCAAAATGAGCCACAGTTAAAACATTCTTTATAGTTCTTTTGCCTATGTAAACTTTTTTTAAATAAGAATTTTAATGTGATCACCTTGTACCCACCTTTTGGTTCAACGATGAGCTGTATGTTCGTAAAATAATCTGTTGGTGTGATTATGCAGGTGTATACGCCTTGATCAGTTTGTTTAAGCTTCTTTATTTTGATAGAGTATGTTCCATCTGCATACTGCTCAGGAAAAGATTCAAACTTTTCATCGGGTTTACTTTGTGAACTGCCTGGACTAAACTCATAGACAGTGTAGGTGTGATTGTATATCCAATTCACTGTTTGTACTTTATTTTTATCTGCTTTGTAAAAACAATCTAAGACAGCATTCTCTCCAACATGGCCTGTAACTGAGACCTGCAGAGACACTGAAAACAAAGAGAGGTTTAAAAATGTAGAAATACACAACTGTCCTTAGATTATATTTAGGGTATTTGCCCTACAATTGCACCTAGTTTGTTAGTTTGTTTACCTTTGTGAAGTAATCCTGCAAACAGGTAGATGACAAGGCACCTGAAAATGAAAAAAGACCAAACATATTTGAATATAAGGTAAAGTGGTAATGTTGCTCCAAAAAGCAAAAGACCATGTATTTTTTAACAGATGCTGTCTCCATGACACCATTTGTAATGAAGACCCCTGTCTGGACCTTTTACAGTTTGCCTTTAAACAGATGGGCACAAACTTTATGAAGACACCACGTTTTACATTATTTGGAGAGATATGATGACTAGAGGAGTCCTAAAGTGGGTTTGTCCAAAAAGAGACACATCCCAAATGTTCAGTGCTGTGTTGACTCGACAGGGTTGTGAAGGACTAGAATAATCATGCGAAAGTAATACCTTTAACGATGCTGCAAGGCTAAGCAATAAAAGACAAACCGCGTGGGCTCGTTTCTGTTTATGTTTGTGAACGTTAATATACAACAAAGCTGAGACCCTCTATGACCACACGAGGCGCAAGAACTGAAAAAGAAACTGAAACCTAAACCATATACTTTATTTGTATTTATTATATAACGAAAAAATAAGCCAAATTGAAAAACAGTCTCTAAAAATGTTTCTTTTACATAAACAAAGTAAAAATCAACGTGAAATGTTTAAGAACAAACAAAGCGCATAAGGTCGCTGTTTGCCTAGTGTGCCTAATATAAACATATGAAAATTAATCTAACGTTACATTCAACTGTTAGCGTAGTAGCATTTTTGTTCTTTTACACTTCTTACGTCAAGTCGAAGCTTTCATGAAATTAAAGTTTCAACTTGGCCAGGCCGATGAATGGAGAGAAGTTAAAAACTCAAATGTTGATATTAAAGCACTAAAACTCAGTGAATGATCATTATGACCACAAATACTATTATATTGTTTGGTCTGGACATTCTTGCTTAGCAAGCTAAGCAGATAATATTAGTTGACGATAAATAAATATCAGTGAGACCACCGCCCTAAACAGCATTTAATAGAAATAAATATATGAGCCCAAATCATAGGCTTTATAAACCAAACAAAGAAAAAACCGAAGCCTAGCTGATAAGACGTACATACCCGAAACTCATAGTGCTTTCATATTACGAAGATTAAATATAAATGGAACAAAGGACTGGAACAAAGTTCTCAGAGCGCGAGTCCGAAAACCCGGAAATGTGTTAGCATTTACTTAGCTAGCATCTCCAGTGTCGTTACCACAAATGGGTTTTAGATAAATGTTTAAAAAAGTGTTTCGTTTACAGAAACTCAAGGTACTTTAAACTTTTTATTCTACGACATAAAATACAGCAATGACACCCCATTCATGATTTTTAAAAGCTTCAACATCTCTTTAAATAGACGGTTGCTAAGAAGTGGCTAAGTGAGAACAAGTAGGGCGAGTTCCAATCCGATGTGAACATTGCTATAGGCTACGTTCTTCGTACTGCAGGGCTTTTGGTGAGTAAACTGTGGAAGTCATAGCAAAATTGTGAACAATAACGTGACCATCCGAAACAAGCTTGGTAAATTGAGCATTAAAAAAATAATGAAATTTCCACTCTATCTGAAACGACTTTTCGTTAGGCGTCCCTACTTGAAGTACCCTTCAGGGGTGAATAAACCGCATTTGACATGCGCCCACCGCCCTTGTCCAGGGCATTAAACGTCATCACGCAAAACAGGAAACTCCTCCAAACCAGTTGATCTTAAACCACGCCCCGCGCCATGACTCGCGTACATAGCGATTTCATTGGTCAGCTCTGTTAATACTGTGATATGTTGTTCTATTAATGCACTTTATGCAATAGTGCGTTGCGTTTTATGTATGTTGATATGCAATGAATGAATGTAAAAAACGAAAAGCTGTTTGGTGGACACCACAAAATCACTTACGCTGTCTACCAGTATCTTATAGCCTTATTGCTCCCTGAACTCTCTGCAAGTCTAATGGATAAAAGTGTTTGCTTAATGACTAAATGTAAAAATGTTAGTGTAAATCTACCGGTATCTGATTAGATTACGGAAAATTCTGAGGTAAATTAACTACTCCAGTTGTGCAGAGCATTAGTAACGTTATTAGTTTCTTTAAGATTAGAGAGCTGGGTTCAAAACTGCCTTGGGTCAAAGAGTACTTTTCCCATCACATATCAGATCCTATAGGCATTTATTTTCAACAAAATAATACAAACATTTGAAAAGTGGCTAACATGTAACATGCTCACCAAAAGCCCTGCAGTACAAAGAACGTAGCCTATAGCAATGTTCACATCAGATTGGAACTCGCCCTACTTGCTCTCACTTAGCCACTTTTTAGCAACCGTCTATTTAAAGACACGTTAAAGCTTTTAAAAGTCATGAACGGGGTGTTATTGCTGTATTTTATGTCGTAGAATAAAAAGTTTAAAGTACCTGGAGTTTCTTTAAACTAAACACTTTTTTTAGACATTTATCTAAAACCCATTTGTGGTAACGACACTGGAGATGCTAGCTAAGTAAATGCTAACACATTTCCGGGTTTTCGGACTCGCGCTCTGAGGACTTTGTTCCAGTCCTTTGTTCCATTTATATTAAATCTTCGTAATATCAAAGCACTATGAGTTTCGGGTATGTACGTCTTATCAGCTAGGCTTCGGTTTTTTCTTTGTTTGGTTTATAAAGCCTACGATTTGGTCTCGTGTATTTATTTCTATTAAATGCTGTTTAGGGCGGTGGTTTCACTGATATTTATTTATCGTCAACTTATATTATCTGCATAACTTGCTAAGCAAGAATGTCTAGACCAAACAATATAATAGTATTTGTGGTATTAATGATTATTCCCAGAGTTTAGTGCTTTTAATATCAACATTTTAGTTTGTTTCCTCTATCTATTCGTCGGGCTGGCCAAGTTGAAACTTTGATATCATGAAAGCTTTGACTTGACGTAAGAAGTGTAAAAGAACAAAAATGCTACTACGCTAACAGTTGAATGTAACGTTAGTTTAATTTATATATGTTTATATTAGGCACACTGGGAATACAGTGACCTTATGCGCTTTGTTTGTTCTTAAACATTTCACATTGATTTTTACATTGTTTAAGTAAAAAAACATTTTTAGAGACTGTTTTTCAATTTAGCTTGTTTTTTTGTTACATAATATATGCAAATAAAGTATATGGTTTAGGTTTCAGTTTCTTTTTCAGTTCTTGCGCCTCGTGTGGTCATAGAGGGTATCAGCTTTGTTGTATATTAACGTTCACAAAAATACACAGAAACGAGCCCACACGGTTTGTCTTTTATTGCTTAGCCTTGCAGCATCGTTCAAGGTATTACTTTCACATGATTATTCTAGTACTTCTCAACCCTGTCGAGTCAACACAGCACTGAACATTTGGGATGTGTCTCTTTTTGGACAAACCCACTTTAGGACTTGCACTCGTCTAGTCATCAATTCTCTCCAAATACTGTAAAACGTAGTGTCATAATAAAGTTTGTGCCTGTCTGTTTAAAGGCAAACTGTAAAAGGTCCAGACAGGGGTCTTCATTACAAATTGTGTCATGGAGACAGCATATGTTCAAAAATACATAATCTTTTGCTTTTTGGAGCAGCATTACCACTTTACCTTATATTCAAATATGTTTGGTCTTTTTTCTTTTTCAGGTGCCTTGTTATCTACCTGTTTGCAGGGTTGCTTCTCAAAGGTAAACAAACTAACAAACTAGGTGCAATTGAAGGGCAAATACCCTAAATATAATCTAAGGACAATTGTGTATTTCTACATTTTTAAACCTCTCTTTGTTTTCAGTGTCTCTGCAGGTCTCAGTTACAGGCCATGTTGGAGAGAATGCTGTCTTAGATTGTTTTTACAAAGCAGATAAAAATAAAGTACATGCAGTGAATTGGATATACAATCACACCCACACTGTGTATGAGTTTAGTCCAGGCAGTTCACAAAGTAAACCCGATGAAAAGTTTGAATCTTTTCCTGAGCAGTATGCAGATGGAACATACTCTATCAAAATAAAGAAGCTTAAACAAACTGATCAAGGCGTATACACCTGCATAATCACACCAGCAGATTATTTTAAGAACATACAGCTCATCGTTGAACCAAAAGGTGGGTACAAATCGATCACATTAAAGTTCTTAATTAAAAAAAGTTTACATAGGCAAAAGAACTATAAAGAATGTTTTAACTGTGGCTCATTTTGATGGCTACATTTGAAAAAATAAGGCAAGAAATAATGCGACCTCTACACACCATTTTAGTTTCAACTTTTTATTGTTTAACAGATACAACAGAAACAAACCTTGAAGATGGAGATAAAAAAACACAAAAAACACCGGCGCTTGTTACAACAGTATGTGTTGTTGTTACTGTTTTACTCTCTGTTGGGATTCTGCTCATTGTGTGCATGAAAAAAGGAAAAATGTTTGCATCATGTTGCCTTGGATCAGCTTACTGAAACAAATATAATTTGATACTCTAACACTGTGTCTATACCGATCTAGTCCCGTGTAGACGTGGTGTAAGCATTTAAACGTTATTCACAGAATTAAAGAGTAGGTAGCATGAGATCATGAAAATGACATTTCATGCAGTCTGTTATGTTGCCGTGTTTGAAAGTAAGCTGTCTGACAAGTTGTAAGTCCGAAGGTGAATAAATAAAATAAAAAAGTTATTTGCTTGTAAAAATGGGAGTCGACTCTGAATCACACAAACGAGACGTGGACTAGTACATCCACGTATCTACATCACTATACCTAGTCCCCGCCTACGCTTGGCTAAGACTGACGTGAATTGACTTATTTCTCCTCCCCAAACACTGTCGTTCGTTCGTGATGCGTGTGTATCATGTCTAGAACCTGTGTTCTACAGTGTGACACTAAGTCCGTCTTATTTCAACTACCAAAGAAGAACGTCAGAGGGAAAAATGGTTACAATTCATTTTTCAAACGATACCAAAGGATTTTAACCAAATCGGGAAGTGAGAGAACCCAAATGCAGGCAGTGAAGGTGATAACAAAATACTTTAATTAAATGGAACAAGAACACAAAACAAAAACCCACAATGGGGTAAAATACAGGGGATAACAAAGACAGCCAAACAGGAACGAAAAACTCACGGAGGGTAAACAAGCTGTTACAAAAATCTTAAAGATAACCAACTGTAGCAGAAGCGCTGGAGCAGAAGCGGTGGAGCAGAAACGGTGGAGCAGAAACGGTGGAGCTGTATCAGGGGAGGGCGGAGTTCCTTCACTAGAGCGGCCATATTGAGTGTTTCATTCCTCCCCATTAATTCTTATGACAGAGGCGCATCTTGTTAATATTAATTAACCCACCCGCAATTAATCAGAAAGTTATTTTTTGTTACTTGAACCACCTGCCCGCGGAAATAACTGCGATCCGACATCACAAGTCACTCTTTAGCTAGCAGTTAAATTCTAGCTTTTTGTGCTAATCTTTTGTCCTATGACTTTCACTGAATGATATCTGATAGTTGATTTATCTAGATACTTTACCTTAAAGCACCTTGAGCACAAAAGTAGTTTCTTTACTTTCTTTGCTTAAATCACCGCGAGAGTGATTGAAAAAAGGTAGCTTTTCAAACTCTCTTGGGACACGTTAATTTCATACACTATCGGTCTACGTGAGCAGCCTCGGTTTAAGTCAAACGCACTTAATAACAGACAGGTCTGACTCTTTCAGGAAAACAAACAAAGCTTATAATTCATTACCCGGCCTTTTTGCTCATCCAGATCCACTTTGATCGTCCGTTCATTTTTGCTAGCATTCACAAGAATAACATTAATGTTTTGTCCTTAAATGAACACAAAATGTCTTGTTTTTAACACAACTGTTTTTAGAATGTATCATGTTAAAAGCAAACTGCGTAGTATTTTTTATAGACAAATGACAGCTGTACATCTACATCACAAATGAACAGTCAAAATGCAAAGAAAGTTTACCATTTTTAGTTGAAAACGGTCTCGTGTACGTCTGTCATTTCATTCTTATGTGACCTGTAGGCTATTTATTCGTGCTATAAACAAGCACAATAAAACTACATTTCTTGATACTTAAATTTCAAATGAGTCACCCCTGTTACAGTTTTGCATGTTATTTTCAACATCTTCATTCATTTTTGCCTACTACCGTTATGGAAGTGGGTGATTTTGGACACAGGATATGCTTATGAGCTTTATTTTAATGGAAACATCCAGGTCTTAAAGAATTTCAGTTTGGGTATGAATTGTTACACAAAGCAAATGCAGGCACTCCTGTTACATTGATCTAAGGAAAATATGACAATTAAGATTCAGGCAAGAAGGGAGTGTTTTCTTGAACCTTTGTTATTTGTTGCCAGGAAGAGCCACTGTTTTCCTGATGATAATTTTGTTTGACTACCACGGGATCTTCTTGTGTATGAAATAAAATATCAATACAAAAATAATAATGATTGTTTACAGTGTGATATTAATGTGACGTCCATATTTTAAACAGGGTTTAAGAAAGTAAATATTCAAGAAATTCAAATATTTGATTTATGATATAAATATTAATAATCATACGAAGAGACTTTAGGCCACGGATAAAATATGCGGATCGATCAAAGTGTAAAGGGGGGCTGCTAGTGCATGTGCAAACATCAATCTTTGTTAAAGATAGCAATTGTTTCCTACTATGGGGAAGGCATATGACACTAGATTGAATGGCTTCAGACTGGTTATATTAATTTACACTAAAAACAGAAGCGTTAGTTTAGCTTTTTATTTTGGACCCGAGTTGGATAATAAAACAAGCAGATTGACCAGGAGATATTTGCAAGCAGCAGTTTCATAAAAGTTTTTAAGAGGTATGAGCGCAGACACACACACAATTTCAGTGTATTACACAGAACAGCTTTCACAGCCGATGCTAAAGTCATGGAAGCTGTTATTTGACCGTCGGTTATCTTAGAATGTGTGTAGCTGAACTCTAGTGAAATGAGTTTTGTGCGTAACTAAGTCAAAATGTTTACATTCTCTGATAACCAAATACTACTCCAGTGGCTTTTCCTCTTATCTAAGGAAGGCCTTGCTCATTTTTTGGCGTATTCCTTTGGGCGGAGGTTATTAAAAGCACTCGGAATGTTGACATCATGTACCCTGGGTACATTATCCTTGATAATCAAATTCTGTTAAAGACAACATCTCGCTTGGCACTGAACTTTGAGCTTTATCATTTTGCAGGTATTACTTATCCTCTAACAGCAACATTACACACTAACAAAAGGTTCAAAAATGGGATCGCTGGGAATGGAATCTTATTTGGTTTATAAGGTTGTCTCGTGGTCTAGATGAAACGAAGCAAAGGTCCGAATCAGGACCGTGGTCCGCCAATTGAGGATGACTGATGTAAACACTTGTCCAGAAGCACTTTCGGTATGAGTTTTTGATTATTTTTATTATTATTTTAAAGCTCACATATGGAATGAAATCCTAAATATATTTGTTTAACATCCATCCATCCATTTTCTACCGCTTACCCGGGGCCGGGTCGCGGGGGCAGCAGTCTAAGCAGGGATGCCCAGACTTCCCTCTCCCTGGACACTTCCTCCAGCTTTTCCGGGGGGACACCGAGGCGTTCCCAGGCCAGTCGGGAGACATAGTCCCTCCAGTGTGTCCTAGGTCTTCCCCGGGGTCTTCTCCCGGTGGGACATGCCCGGAACACCTTACCGGGAAGGCGTCCAGGGGGCATCCGGAAAAGATGCCCGAGCCACCTCAGCTGACCCCTCTCGATGTGGAGGAGCAGCGGATCTATTCTGAGCTCCTCCCGAGTGACCGAGCTTCTCACCCTATCTCTAAGGGATCGCCCGGCCACCCTGCGGAGAAAGCTCATTTCGGCCGCCTGTATCCGGGATCTTGTCCTTTCGGTCATGATCCACAGCTCATGACCATAGGTGAGAGTAGGAACGTAGATTGACCGGTAAATCGAGAGCTTCGCCTTGCGGCTCAGCTCCTTCTTGACCACGACAGACCGGTACAGCGACTGCATTACTGCAGAAGCTGCACCGATCCGTCTGTCAATCTCCCGCTCCATCCTTCCCTCACTCGTGAACAAGACCCCCAGATACTTGAACTCCTCCACTTGAGGCAGGAACTCTCCACCTACCTGAAGTGAGCAAGCCACCCTTTTCCGGCTGAGAACCATGGCCTCAGATTTGGAGGCCTTTAACCTTTATTTGTTTAACATTCCATTATAAATGTTCGGCTTTGATTGTATTTTGTTTAAACGTTTGGGTATTTAAAAAGAACTAAAACAGGAAGTTGTTCTGGTCTGGACCAGCGTTGGACCTTGGGCATGTTCGTACTCAAAAAAACAACAACACATCTCATGTGTGCATTTCATTAGCACTTTAATTATGCCTATACAGATTGCTAAAGAGATGACGTATTTTTGTAGCTCATCCCGGAAGTTAATATTGCAGTGGTTCCAATTCAAATTGGCTTTTAAAATATCACAGAAATAACCTCTGTAACTGACAAAGGATTATGTCTTTTTTTGGTCGAGTGAACCAGTGCGATGCCAACTTCCCCATTGCCCTATGCCTACAATGCTTGATTTTTTCCCCCAAACCAGGGGCATGTATCAGCTCAAACCAGTGCACAATGTTTTGCTATGGTTTCTGGGTTGAACAACATGTTTCCAACAGGGTGTTCAACTGCACCACAATTTCCGTTTAAGAAACGTTTGCATCGTTTTGTAGGAGCTGAACGCAGCCCAGTTCAGCGAAAACTCTGCCCCTTGAGCGAAAACCCCCATTAGAAAATAATTATAAAAAACGTTTTTTTAAAAGGAAACATTGGTGCGGTTTAACACCCTGTTGGAATGAGGCAAGAGTTGAACTACGGCAGCTGAGAAGGCCATTCTTTTTGTTCTTTTAGAAGAGTTTTTGGAGCTTGATGATATTGGTACAAATACATGTTAAATATTACAAAATACATGTTCCCTATCAATACTTCACTCGTACTGCGTAGCAGGATGCTATGAGTAAAACTCCTTTTTCTCTGATGACTGAAGCTTTTTAAAAACGCAGTAACTACTGCACGACCATTTGTTATTGCAAAATAAAACTTTGAACCAATGGTAGCGAAGCAGTTTTGCGGGCTCCATCGCAATAGGTCCGTTCAGTTTCGCAGCCATTGGTTCAAAGTTGTACTTTGCACAAACCAATGGCGGTGCAGTATTCACTGTGTTATTAAAAAGCTTCAGTCATCTAAAATAAAAAAGATTTTCCCCTATACAGTCCTGCTTCGCAGAACTCGTTCCAGTATCTCAGGTAACCGAGGTTACGTAAGTAACCGAGTACGTATTCTAACATCTTCAATTGTTATTTACACGAAGCTGCAGCGGAAACATTTGTAAACGACTTTACTTGGACAATTGTACAAGTTGTCTCTTTAATAGCGGGTGGGTTATATACATGTTGCTGTTGATTGGGCTGACATTCTTGACACACCCACCTAACAAGAGAAAACATATCTCAAACCCTGTTGCACACCGTTGCAAACCGTTTCCAGGAAACACGTTGTTCAACCCAGAAAACATAGCAAAACGTTGTGCAGCGGTTTGAGGTGGAACAAGCGTTGTGGGCATAGGGCAATGCGGAAGTTGGCATCGCACTGGTTCACACGACCAAAAAAAGACTTAATCCTTTGTCAGTTACAGAGGTTATATCCGTGATATTTTAAAAGCCAATTTGAATATTGGGCTTTTTGTCTAAGGAACAGTGTGATATTAACTTCCGGGATGAGCTGCAAAAATACGTCATCTCTTTAGCAATCTGTTTAGGCATGATTAAAGTGCTAATGAAATAAAAATTAGAACATATTATTTCTCTGATATTGCACTGTTTATTATTTTAAATTATTTAGCCATTGTTTTTTATTCATGTGAATACATTTTTACTCTAGATGTTTGTTTTCAATTTATACATGTGTTCTCATTTTGGAATTTTATGTTTGTTGAAGGGGTCATCTGGGACCGCTTCATGATTCCCTTTCTTTTTAGTGTGTTATAAAGCATGCATAGGCCACTTCAAGCATCACACACACTCTCAAAATGCAAAATGCAAAATGCAGTTTCTAATGGATTTGTATTAGTCAGTCTGTTTACTGTTTGCTTAAAGTCGCCAAACTTTTGAACAGATTTGTGATATTTAATGAACCATAACGTTTTAATCAACATTTAGCATTATTGATAAGCATGTTAACAGTTGTGACCCTGTGAAAACTCAGGCTAAAGTCTCAAAATCGAATTTATTGTAACAAGCATCAAGCAATAATTTCACAAAGATTTCAATCTTTAAAGGAGTCATGAACTGGCTTGTTTATTTTTTTATCCTGTTGTATGAGGTCTACTTATGATGTTTGTGTGGTTTTAACATTCACAAACATAAAAATCAATAAGTATCTGGGTTTTGAGGCCGGCTCGAAAAACTCACGGTTTTATTGCGCGTGCCCAAGACTTTAGATTGAAGATTTGGAAGTAAATGGACACTGCTTTGATTGGATAGCAGTTTGCGTAGTAAATTTAGTCGCATTCGCACGGGACAAGTAAAGCCTGTTATTTTACTCAAATAAACTGACTTAATTCCTGGATGTGATGGCAAGGCTTTGCGTTTTGTTTATATAGCCTATAGTTTTATGGTGTTTAATGTTATCTGACCATACCTGGCAGCATTTGAGACCCGTGATCGCGAACTGGACATAAGATCACCGTGATCCCTGGTCTCATATGTTACGAGAGTTTCCGTGATAAAAAAAATTCTCCCGACCAAGACAACAGTGTTGGCAGACTTATGAATATTACCCAGCACCCGAAATAATATCAAAACAGCCTCCATTATTCGCAAATGGTGGATAAAACCTTGAAAAATTACATATGAGCCCGCCAAATCAAAGAGATGCCGATTTGCATGGGACTAATATTATAACAGGACCTCTTTATTTGTCAAAATATGCGAATTGTACTTCACAAATTAATGACATGGCCGATTCGCACGGGCTTAATATCACAGACAACCTCTCCAATTATAACAAATGACTAGAGGACCCTAGGTAACACTAATCCCGTGTAAATTTGGCTCCGGGCATATCAAGTGATCTCTAACAAAGCAATAGTGACACATAGTACAAAAATTGTGTACTCTCATAAGATTGCTGCCTCATTCCTATCAGATCCAATATTGATGGAACATCACTGCTTTTTAATTTTAGTCTCTGCACAAATCTAGAGTCAACATTTGTCTTGTTCACAAAGGAATCCACTGTTAAATGAAGTGAACAAACAATTTTTTACCCACATGAGCTGGAACGTCTTTAAAAATAAACTTCAACCACGCATGACTAAGGTCGGAAATTCAAAGGAAGGTTATGCAGCGACTGTTCTTCCACAACCAGGCACTGACTGCATAATTTTGTTATCTTTAAAGGAATCTTTATTGCTTGCTCGCTCTATCTGGTTCCACGCAACTTGTGTTAATTCAGTACTGTCATGCTTGAACCAGTAAGCGGGGCTAGAGAAGTAGTTGTTGATATTCTCCTATGGAGGTGGTGTTCTGTCACGGAATGCATGTGTGAGCAGAACCCAGATGCAGGCAGATTAAGTTAACAAAGACTTTTATTAAATAAACAAAACAAAACCCACGATGGGGCAAAACAGAGACACGTACAACAAAACAGAAAACTTTCCACGAGGGGAACAAAACAGCTAGTAAATAATAAATCCAAACACGAACTGGTACTCCACAGGAAAAAAGGTAATCCACACGAAAATGGCAATGCGAGTAAAGCGCACGTACAGAGGCCATAAAAATACACACAATGAACCGACACAGGACTAGGAAAACACAGGGTTTAAGAAGGGAAACAATAACGAGGGATAATGACACAGGGAGAGCGACGGGCAGGTGACAGGACTAAACATTAAAGGGAGACAGGTGATAGAGATAAAACACTAATGTAAGACTCGCGGAGAAACAAGGGGGCGGGGCTACACGGAACACCGGAGGACACGCGGCGGATTATCAAAACATACCCCACGTGTCTCCACATAAAAAAAAACATACACACAAGACATGGTACTGAAACAACCCTGTCCCCAAGGCACGAAATCCAAGAACAGAAAGGACAGGATCGTCACAGTGTTCAACCTATCTAAAGTTGAAGTCCAGGACCTGCCGTTTGCTGGATCTGGTGTTAATATCAGTTTTAATTTCAGTAACAGCAGTTCTGACACTTACAGGATGTTCACTTGAATACGATTCCCTCTTTTATAACAAAAGCTCAGTTAAAATTGTAGTCTTTATACAAGAGTCCTTTAAAATGGCATTATTTAGTCAATATTAAAGATATTGTTGTTAATTTTCACAGAATATTCTGTAGGATGATTTTATGTAGAAAACAGTGAAAAGAGTTTTTGCTTTCTGTAGGATGATTTTATGTAGATAACAGTGAAAAGAGTTTTTGCTTTCTGTAGGATGATTTTATGTTGAAAACAGTAAAAAGACATTTTGCTTTTTACAAGCAGGGTCACATTTTGTAATGTACAACGTTCTAATCTAAAAATTATTTAAAGATGGAATTAGTTCTGGTTTGGAAAGAATAGTTCAGTAAGTAATGCATTTTCTGTTTATGATGAGACCATTTTAATTGTTACAATACATCTGTTGATTGAATGCTGTCAGAAGTTTCTTATTTGCCATTAATAATTATCAGTCTTCTATTAAGAGGGTATTCTCCTAGCCACAGAGCCTACAATACATACATACATACATTGTCTTGGTTAGGTGTGTAACCTCAGTTCCCTTTCTGTCTGTCTCTCGACGTTGTGTCCAACCGACAGATGGGGTTTGACTTGAGATCCATTCATCTTCTGACTAGTTTTGAAAAAAATCCAATGAAATTGGCAAATTAAATTTGCGTGCGGGCCTGCTGGTAACGGGAGACGGCAGGTAACTCAGGATCTCCTCATCCCATCCAGAAGTCAGATGTGGAGGTTCCAGAGGTCTGGTCTTGAGTGCCAGGCCGTGCTCTTCCCCTAAGAAAGAAGGTCCTTCATCAGGGGAATCGGCCAGGGAGAGCTTTCGTCAGAAGCGGCAGATCTGAGAACCAAGTCTGGTTGGCCCAGTGGGCCGCAACCAACATAACTTGATGTTCCTCTTCCCTGAACTTGCACAGGACCTGTGTAAGGAAGCTCACTGGGGGAAGGCGTTCTTCCGCTTGTCCCATATCCAGCTGTGTGCATATGCATCTGTGCCAAAGGGGGCCTGGGTCAGGGAGTACCAAAGCGGGTAATGGGTGGTGTCTAGGAAGGAAAACAGATCCACCTGCGCCTGCCCAAACAGCTCCCAAATGAGCTGGATGGCACATTCTCCATGGAGCGTGACCTGCCGAGAGAACGCGACAACTGTCTGGTTGTGGTCGCCCAGGATATGAGTGGCGCGCAGGGATTGCACCACCTGGTGGTTGATATACGCTACGGGAACCATACTGTCTGTGCAGAGACGCAGATACTTGCCCTGGATGAGAGGAAAGAACCTCTTCAATGTATATGCCTCTACGGATGGGGTCCCGTCCAGCTCCCCGACACTGCATGCCCGTTGTACTCAGCACCCCAGTCGAGCATGGAGGCCTCTATCATCACCACGACGCGCCTCGAGACCTGCCCCATCGGGACTCCAGCGCAAATGAAGGACATGTCTGTCAAGGGGGCTAGGGTGCAACGGTAGTGAGACGTGATGTGAATACGCCTGTGCCGGTGTGCCACGCTCTCCAAGGAACTCGACTCTGAAGCCATGGCTGAAGTGGTCTCATATGCATCACCCCGAGAAACACGACTGCCGTCAAGGACGCCATTTCCCCCATTAGCCTCAGTTTTAGTGAGACTGCTGCCTGACGAGGGTCAGACAGCGCAGCATTGACTGGGCATGCTCGGTAGTGAGACGCGATGTCATGGTAACAGAGTCTAGTTCTAAAACGAAATAAGAGGTGCTCCGTGCAGGGGAGAGCTTGCTCTTGTCCCAGTTCACCTGTAGGCCCGGTCGGTCGAGGTGCCGAAGCACAAGGTCCCTGTGTGTACACAACAGATCTCGTGAGTGAGACAAGATGAGACAGTCGTCGAGATAGTTGAGGATACACACCCCCTGCTCTCTGAGGGGAGCGAGAGCTGCCCCCATGACCTTGGTAAAGGCACAGGGAGACAGGAGCAGACCGAAGGTCAGGACCTTGTACTGGTATGCTCGACCCTCGAAGGCAAACCAAAGAAACGGTCTGTGGCGTCTTTGAATCGAGACATGAAAGTATGCATCCTTCAGGGCGATTGCCAAGAACCAATCCTGATGTCAGATAGACATCAGGATGCGCTTCTGCGTCAACATTCTGAACGGGAGCTTGTGAAAGGTCTTGTTCAGAGTGCGAAGATCCAGGATGGGGTATGTAAAAACCCTGAAGTCTTCTTGACCAGAGGGACGGGCTCGATCTCCGCCACAGGTATGGGAGCATTCTGGCCTCGCACTGAGGTGAACAGAATTCCCCGAAACTTGGGCGGGCGCCTGGCGAACTGGAGCGCGTAGCCTAAAGATGGATCATCCTCACCAGCCACTGCGACGGGTTGGAGTTGTAACCAGGCCCCCAGATACTGTGACAGAGGAACTAGTGGGGAGGAACTAGTGAGGACCAGGGCCCTAGGGAGACGACCGAGTCAGCTGATTTACCAGCCTTAAGTCTTCTGTGTGTTATTGTTTGATTATTTTGTTTGAATGTTCATCGGTTCTCGCCTCCTGCTTCCCTACTTTAAACTGTGTTATAATAGGTTCTCAAGATCAAACCCCATTCTGTCCGACAGAAAGGGAAATTGTAGATATCAAAATATAAAATAAATGGCCTGATAAAAGATCATATCTTATATATTTATGTATACAGTATATATATCCAAGGGAGATTCATTTATTAAATCTTTATTTATTTTCAAAAAACATATTTTCCGAACCAATATTTGTAAGAAAATATAAAGACCGGACCTCTTGGAACTTAAATGAATACGTCTGGTTTATATCTTTTGAAGTGGCTAATAAGAAAGTTCAAAGTTACAAACCTGAAAGTCACAAAACTCTAAGTTTCACACAAAAAAGATTCACTCTAAGAGAGAAGTCTAAACTGGTGAGGTTCTCAAGGGCAAACCCCACCTGTCAGTTCGACACAACGTCTCGTTCCGTCCATCAAGGAACTGAGGTAACATCTGTAACCAAGACTTATTTAATCATGTGACATTTAATTAGTAACATTACCAGGCTTTTAAAGAGTACCTACACTCTAAAAATGGCTGGGTTAAAAACAACCCAATTGGCAACCCAGCGCTGGGTAAATATTGGACAGAACACATGGTTAACACAGCATGCTGGGTTATTGAAAAACCCCCAATTGTTGTCATTTTAACTATTCATGTGTTTAATTCGGGGTTGTTCTAGCTGGGTTATTATTAATTTCTTCTGTACTTCATTGTCAATCAAGACAATTGAAAAAATCATTTTTATTTGACTGTAAAAATAATTGTTAAGAAATGTTTTAACTTTTACAGCCAACAACAGCAATATTTTTAGATTTGCATGATTAAAAGAAAATGGTTTAATTATAATAAATAAAAATGTTTCATATCAAACATTAACAAGCATTATAAATAACATTAAAAATAACTAATAAAAAATCTCCACAATATGTAGTAACAAATGTCAATTGATAAAAATAACTAAATACATATAAATAATGTATAATACATTATGAATTACACCACTTAATACATTAAGAAACCACACGTGTAGCAAATCAATTTAAATTAAATAAAAATAAAAAATTAAATACAAGCTACCACACTCGTCTTTCTTTATCATATGCACAAACCTTGAAATGTTTGGTTTAAAACAGAGAGATCAATATAATTGACTGCCCGCTTTATATCCAGAGTGAACACCGAGAGAGGCGTTCCTGAACCGTGAATGCTTGACCGCGCTCGCGGGGCACTCGCCGGTTTGACTCAAATTTTGTTAAATTCTCACTAAAGATCATAACATAGCTTACATGTGATGGGGTTCACTAAAATTGTATTAATTCGCATTGTCGCGCATGTTCACAGGACTATGCGAGTCAATTTATATCTGAGGTAACAGTTGCTGGTCGTCAAAATTACATCACTAACGTTAGTTAAGACTTGCAAAATGTTAAAAATTCTGAACATTTCAATAAATATTCCCTTAAAACGTAAAAAACGTACCTTTAAATTGCTCCAACCAGTTACTTTGTCCCTTTGTTTTTTATTAAAATGAAATTTGCATATGTAAGGGAGTACGGTGGAGGTGTCTTTGAGTTAATGAGGGGTGGGGACTAAGGTAATTGAAGTGTACAGGTGATGCGGATTAAAAGGCTGATAAAAAGACTGTTGGAGAGGCTGCTTGTCGTTCGGGAGCTCGAGTGTGGGTGACACGCTAAACGGCCGCTCGAGATAAATAGTGTCTCCGGCGGTGAAGATAGGTAGCCAGATAGAGGGGGAGTTAATAGAGCTAGTCAGTGAGGGCCTTCTTTAGTGGTTAGGAGAGCTCCTGAAACCTGGATTATAGCTGACAACGTGCTAGTGCTACTGCATACCTTGTGCTGGTGCCACTTAAACTGGGATTATAGCTGGCAACGTGCTAGTGCTGCCGCCTACCCTGTGGTGGTGCGTCTGAACCCTGGACTACAGTCTGACCCCGTGAGAGATCGAACTCTGTGTCTGAACCCTGGACTACTGTCTGACCCCGTGAGAGATCGAACTCGGTGTCTGAACCCTGGACTACTGCCTGACCCCGTGAGAGATCGAACTCTGTGTCTCCGGTGATCGCCGTTGGTTGGGAGATTGAAGCAAGCCTTGACTAAAGGGGGGTAATGTGCCGTACTGGAGTGTGTTTATGGTTTTAATGCAATAAAGCTTTCATACTTGTCCCTGTGGTGTTCGGTCTCTGCCTTAAATTTGCCTGGGTGTTACACTGGTGACAGCGGTGGGATCTTTTCTTGTAACAATTAGACAACAGGCAATGGAGGGCAGAGAGGGACACCGAGAGGGACACCAAGAGGGCCAAGCAGGGCCGTCGAATGTTGCCATTTCGGCGACGGTACCTTTGTTGGAAGCCACAGCTGCATCAGCAAACCGAGCTTTTTCACGCCCTATATTTATGCCAGAGACTTTCACTGGCATGGGACGGGAGTGGTCTGATTGGAGAGAGCAGTTTGAAATGGCAGCTGTGGTAAATAATTGGAATGATGGGACGAAGCTTAAATTTATGGCGCTTTTATTGGCGGGTCGTGCTCGAGATATCTTTAGTGGCCTCCCTTTAGAGGCCAAGCATAGTTATGTGTTATTAAAAGATGCGTTGGGCAAATGTTTTGAACCATGTGAAACCGCAGAATGGAACCGAGTAAGTTTTTCGTCACGTAAACGGCAGCCGAATGAAACAGTGCGTGAATATGGTAATGCTCTTCGGAGGTTGGGGGTTAAAGCATACCCGGCTGTAGGGGCAGATACGCAGGATTTACTGGCCAGAGACCATTTTATTACACATGTAGGGAATGGAGAAACTCTCATGCGGCTCCGTAGCTTTAAGCCCCTTACGTTAGAAGAAGCGATTAATATTGCCGTAGAATTCGAGCTGATTCAGGGATTAGAACAATGTACGGTTCATCCCGATTCAAAAGTGCGGGGGTTGCATGTACCTGAAGTAGAGATTAAAGTAGATGTGCTGACTGGGGTCATAGATGCACTGCGTAATGAAGTGCAAACATTGAAAAAATCTGTGCAGCAATGGCTGGAAGTTGCTCCCCCGCTAGTTAGAAATGCACCCCTGCAGAAGGATAGTGGAGAGTCCTTGGTAACAATGATGAGCGGAAGTAGACCGGCTCAGCCGTTAGTGGGGGGGTGTTGGGAATGCGGGTGCAATCGGCATTTGAGGAGAGAGTGTCCTTATCTATCGGGAAATGGGAGGGGGCAGGCACGTTAGGCCAAATGCCTGCCCCAACACGGGAACAACTTTGTCAATTGGCCTCACCGTTCCAGAGCTATCCTAGGGTCTATCTGGCCGCCATACTAGGTGGGTGTGATGTGAAGCTTTTGGTTGATACAGGTGCCCAGGTTTCAATAATACCCAAGCAGAGGTGGCTGACCATTACTGATGGAGGGGCTCGACTTGAGTATCATGATGGTGTGGTCAGGGTGGTTAGTGGGGGAGAACTGCCGATTTTGGGACGTTGGCAGACTGTATGTCAGTTTGACTCATTAGGGGTGATAGCAGAGTTTCTGGTGGCAGATGTGGAGCCACAGGAAATTCTGCTTGGTGCAGATTTTTTGTTAAAATTCGGTGCTGTTATTAACCTTGAGCAAAAGAGCTGCCGATTAATGGGGAAACAAATACCTCTTATTTTTGCCAACGATAGGGATGCACAGGTACGCGAGGTTATAGTGCATGTGGATACATCTGTTCCCCCTCGTAGTGAGGTTCTAATCACAGGGGCGGTAGAGGGGGTCGTTGATGGTTCGCAGGGCATGTTGGAGCCATCTACCTCTCTTAATGCCCACTGTGATCTTTTGGTGGCTAGAGTGGTGTGTAAGGTGGAACAGGGTCTTTTGCCCGTTCATGTTATTAATGTTACAGAGGATACTCGTATTTTAAAACGTGGAATGAAAGTCGGGACATTATTCTGTGACGCTGAGGTAGAGGAGGGAGGTGGGGATTGTGGGAATCCTATGAATACGGTGGACATGCTGTTAGATCGGTTAGGCTTACGGGAAAAAGAGTTTGGGGAGAGTGAGATGCATGCAGTACGTGAGCTGTTGGGTAAAAGCCTGTCCGTTTTCAGTGCAAATAATGCTGATTTAGGGACGACCAAAATAATAACGCATCAGATTGATACTGGGGAGGCAAAGCCTATTAAGGTATCCCCGCGGCGGGTCCCTCTGCATTTACAAACGGAAGTGGCGGAGAATATCAGGGATATGCAGATGAATGGAATCATACAGCCTTCGTGTAGTCCGTTGGGAGCCCCGGTGGTTCCGGTACGTAAAAAGGATGGGACCTTACGATTTTGTGTAGATTATAGGCGGCTGAATGATGTAACGAGGAAGGATGCGTATCCTTTACCGCGAATAGATGATGCATTGGACAGCCTTGCTCACGCCTGCTGGTTTTCCACTCTTGACCTGGCCAGTGGGTATTGGCAGGTCGAGGTGGATCCCAAAGATAGGGATAAGACCGCATTTACAACGCGACAGGGTCTGTTTGAATTTAATGTTCTGAGCTTTGGACTATGTAATGCAACTAGTACCTTCCAGCGTCTTATGGATTTGGTGTTGGCGGATTTGCAATGGACTACTTGTTTGGTCTACTTGGAAGACATTATTGTTTTCGGGAGAACATTTGGGGAACATCTGCAACGGCTTGAGGAGGTACTTGGTAAATTACGGCATGCGAATCTGAAGGTTAAGCCATCTAAATGTGTGATGTTTTCTACACGGGTTAGTTATTTGGGGCATGTTATAACTGCCGATGGAGTACGAACTGACCCGGCAAAAATAGATGTGGTAGAGCAATGGCCCATACCGAGAAATCAATCAGAGGTGAGAAGTTTTGTGGGTTTGGCATCTTATTACCGGCGATTTATCCAAGGATTTGCGGAAATTGCACGGCCATTACATCGTCTTACAGAGAAGGGGCGAAAATTTAAATGGGATGATGAATGCCAGAATGCATTTGTACAGCTTAAAGCAGCTTTGGTGACATCTCCGGTTCTTGCATACCCTGACCCGCGGAGACCATTTATTTTAGACACAGATGCCAGTAATGTGGGCATTGGGGCCGTTCTGTCTCAAGAAATAGATGGGGCAGAGCGGGTTGTGTCGTATGCAAGTCGAGCGTTAACGAGGAGCGCAAGTATGCCACCACAAAGAAAGAATTGCTTAGCTTGGTGGTTTTCACCAAATACTTCAAACATTATTTGCTGGGTAAGGAATTTATGTTGCGGACGGCCCATAGTTCTTTGAGGTGGTTGCATAATTTTCAGGGTCTGGAGGGGCAGCTGGCTAGATGGATCGAACAGTTAGCTAACTTTCAATATAAAATTGTGCACCGGCCAGGGAAGAAACATGCTAATGCGGATGCGCTTTCACGGTTGCCCCAGTTGGATGCTAAGTGGGGAAGTGATCAAGACTGGGGTCTGGGAAACGCCTCTGTTCGGGCTGTGCGTGAAGTGACTCCATCTGAAGAGAGCGAGACCGATGATGAACTGGTCATGGCACAGAGGAAGGATAAGATTTTGCAGGTGGTAGCACAGTTACGATTGAACGGGGAGGAAGGGTGTGTGGAAGCCCAGAACTGTGCGGAGGTGAAGGGATTTCTACGTGTTTGGGGGCAACTTGGTTTTGAACGAGCGCGACTTGTGCGTTATCTGCCGAGTAATACAGATGCGGCGTCAAAGGTTCAGGTGGTCCTTCCAGAAGCAATGATTCCAGATGTGCTAAAGATGCTACACAATTCTATGACCGGTGGCCATTTAGGTGTGCAAAAATTACAGGCAGAGGTGAAAGATCAGTTTTATTGCCCTGGCTGGTTTGGGGATGTGAGGAAGTGGTGTAGGGAGTGTACAGAGTGTGCTTCTCGGAAAGGGGATGTCCCAAATCGTCGTGCCCCTTTGCAACCTACAATTGCTTCGCGGCCTTTTGAACGTGTGGCAATTGATATTTTGGGACCCTTACCTTTGACTGGTGGAAAGAATAAGTACATTGTAGTGATCGGGGATTACTTCTCTAAGTGGACTGAAGCGTTTGCCCTGCCAAATCAAGAAGCAGTGACAATAGCTACAGTTTTGGTGCGGGAGTGGGTGTGTAAGTTTGGGGTCCCCCGTAGTATCCATTCGGATCAAGGGCGAAACTTTGAGTCCACATTATTTTCAGAGTTGTGCAGGTTGTTGCAGATGTATAAGACAAGAACTACATCATATCACCCGCAGTCAAATGGTATGATCGAGCGGTTTAACCGTACTCTGCTTTCTATGCTTTCTTTGTTTATAGAGAATAATCAGCAGAATTGGGACACGCTGTTGCCATATGTGATGATGGCTTATAGGAGCAGTACACACGCTACTACTGGATTCTCACCATATAAGGTTCTTTTTGGGAGGGAGATTGTTCTGCCAGTTGATGTTGTGCTGGGAGTGGGTGAAATGGAACGCTTCACGTCAGTGAATGATTATGTGGTAAAAGTAGCAGAGAGTTTGTCTACAGTAGCGGAGGCAGTAAAAATTCACCAAATGAAGGCTTCAGGGCTTCAGAAACAGAACTGTGATTTGAAAGTTTCGTATCAGGGGTATACAGAAGGAGAGCTGGTGTGGGTGAAAAATACAGCGCGTAAACGGGGGGTGTGCCCAAAGTTACAGAGACGGTTCGTGGGGCCTTTTGTTGTCCTGGAGCGTGTAACAGAGGTTCTGTATAGGATAGCGCCTCAAGAAAAGGGCATCGAGAGGGTTGTACATTTTAATCGCCTCAAGCCATATGTTTCCAACTCATTTGCAGGGGTACCGGAGTGGCAGAGAGAGGAAGGTTGTCGAACGACTGGTGGAAATGAAGAGAGGGGGCTGCTGTATGATCCTGAGCGGATGTTTGACCCGGAGATGTCTCAAGACACTGAGTTGCTTCCCGATGGGGCGCTGAATGCTGGCACGGTGGAAAAACCTGTCCAGAGTCTTGGATTAGAGTTGATGGGTGGCCCGGTGCTGTCTACGGATCCTTCATTGGCTCCTGACCAGGCGGAGGGACTAATTCCACATCCTGATTTGGCGCTGTCTGACGAGGGAGCAGGGTCTTCAGAGGTTGTGGGAGGTTCCGGTGGGTTGCCTAATCTGATTGTGCAGGTGGATTCCTCGGGTGCTTCTGTTCTGGGGACGACTCCTAGGCTGAAGACAGATGTGTCGACTATCGGTGGGACATCTGAAACAGATCATGGATTTGGGGGAGGAAGGATGCCCCGGGCTAAGAAGTTACCCACTCGATTGTTGGATTATGAACTTGCCCTTTGACTCGGGGACGAGTCTTCTCTGTTAAGGGGGGGTAGTGTGATGTAAGGGAGTACGGTGGAGGTGTCTTTGAGTTAATGAGGGGTGGGGACTAAGGTAATTGAAGTGTACAGGTGATGCGGATTAAAAGGCTGATAAAAAGACTGTTGGAGAGGCTGCTTGTCGTTCGGGAGCTCGAGTGTGGGTGACACGCTAAACGGCCGCTCGAGATAAATAGTGTCTCCGGCGGTGAAGATAGGTAGCCAGATAGAGGGGGAGTTAATAGAGCTAGTCAGTGAGGGCCTTCTTTAGTGGTTAGGAGAGCTCCTGAAACCTGGATTATAGCTGACAACGTGCTAGTGCTACTGCATACCTTGTGCTGGTGCCACTTAAACTGGGATTATAGCTGGCAACGTGCTAGTGCTGCCGCCTACCCTGTGGTGGTGCGTCTGAACCCTGGACTACTGTCTGACCCCGTGAGAGATCGAACTCTGTGTCTGAACCCTGGACTACTGTCTGACCCCGTGAGAGATCAAACTCGGTGTCTGAACCCTGGACTACTGCCTGACCCCGTGAGAGATCGAACTCTGTGTCTCCGGTGATCGCCGTTGGTTGGGAGATTGAAGCAAGCCTTGACTAAAGGGGGGTAATGTGCCGTACTGGAGTGTGTTTATGTTTTTAATGCAATAAAGCTATCATACTTGTCCCTGTGGTGTTCGGTCTCTGCCTTAAATTTGCCTGGGTGTTACAGTACACTCAACGTCTTCAGGGCTGTAAACGCGCGAGACTCTTCAAATAACCCAGCGGTGAGCAGAAACAACCCAGCACATTAACCCAGCGGGTTTAACCCAACACCTTGAAAACTAAAACTACCCAAAAAGTGTTTAACATGTGGAAAAATAACCCAGCAAAACAACCCAACGGACTCAACCCAGCGGTATGGGTTAAAAAATAACCCAGCCATTTTTAGATTGTAGCAAATGTTTTTTAGGCCCTACTTTGGTTTATGGAGTGTCCAACAACAAGTTTATGTACATACAATGTGTTTAAACACTATAATCTCGTAATAATAGGCAGTTATTCGTACCTTACTTCTTGACTGACTCTCAAATGACGAGAGTCACGTTCCGCGATAAATCTGTCTAGGCCCCGCTTACCCACTAACCTTGTGTCATGTGATTTGTCAGATGTAATTGGTCAAATGCGTTCATCATTTGTCGCAATTGGAACCCCACTACCACCATTACAGGAATACGGTTTACATGTGGTTGGATGTCATGTATATTATATGTGTAGCTAGAGATGGCTGCGATTTTACCCTACCAATTTGAGCCCGAGTCTGAAGATGAAGAAGACGCTAATCCACAACAAACTCCACCACGACTGGAGCAGGATGTCTGTCAGTGGCAAGTGACAACTCTTGTCATAAAAACTTCCAGTGTGACAAGATGCATGTTGTGCTTTTTCTCATCAATGAAATACATTTTTTTTCTTAAAATACTGTTAATACGTTAGTAATACTATTATTTCGTCGTAACTGTGCGTTCTCATGGTACATAGAGCATTTCAGACATAAGTTCTCGCGTCAGTCTCAGCAAAACGTAGGCGGGGACTATGTATATCGACGTAGATACGCGGTTGTACTAGTCCATGTCTCGTTTGTGTGATTCAGAGTCGACTCCCATTTTTACAAGCAAATAACTTTACTTACAACTTGGGAGAGCTTACTTTCAAACACGTCAACATAACAGACTGCATGAAATTTCATTTTCACGATCTCATGCTACTTACTCTTTAAAAAAAGTTGCCAGCCTACGCCAGCGTTTCTTAAAATTTTCACCAAACTTTAATGCCTTTGGACGTTTTTTCAGCTTCAATGGCGGTGAAAGAGTTACAGACTATTTTGGAGTTGGGTGAGGGTGCATGCAGTCTTCCTACTTTTTTGTCCTGGGCTGATCACATGCCTGATGAAACACATTTAATACTCAGTAGTACACACATATGGTTCTTTAATGTATTTGCATTGTACTAAAATGCGTTCATTTTCAATATTGCAGAAGGCTATGATTCAACGTTGCAAACTCAGTCATCACATATTCCGCTCCATGAACAGGGATCTAATATTTCTGTATAAATACGGATTTCCATATTTTCTGACCTCACTCGGATCCCCTGCCTGAATTGCATAAACTCAATTCATTTTCATTCGTGACGGGATTGGGGGGTTGAGGGTTTGTGCGCAGAGTCATCATGCAGTCATCATACGTCCAAAAGGATCCTTTCTACGCTCTCTACATCATGCACACGCTTGATATAAATCCAGAGCGATATCTTCATTCAGAAAACTTACATACATTCAGAACCTATCTTTATGTATGACATTTTTTATTAGCAGTCGATTATTGTCAAATTTGAAATTCGACATTAGCGAAATGTTATCTGAGCTTAAAGTTAATTGTGCAAGGTATGGTTTTTGTCATTATCAGTCGTTTATTGATAATATTGTAGTGACCTAGTAATTTACTAATTATGGCAAATTTGCAATGTTTGCTATGGCTGTCACGGTTGTTCTCTGTTTTGTTTTGTATTTTCCTCCCATGGTTTATTTCATTATTAGTTAATTAGTTTTCACACGTGTCTTATGATTAGTTTATCCCCAGCACCTGTTCATCCCTCGTTATATGTTGTATTTAAGTTCTCCCCTAGAGTCTATTCCTTGTCAGTTATTGTTTAATGTTAATGTGTGTTTGGTTCGTGGTTCCTGTCTTTCCTTTGGATTGTATATTAAATATATCTTATTTTTCTTTTTGTTTGGACATTCTCTTCTGCCCGCCACACGTGACAATGGCTAAATACATGCCATGGTTTGCTTGCCAGCAGTAGGCTATGATTCAAATCAGTTATCATATCTTCTGCTCCATGAACAGGGATGTGATGTTTCTGTAAAAACACCTGAAACAGGTAGCCAAGTGCATCTCAAATTTTTTAACATTAACATTTTAATTTAAAATTATAGTCATTATGGCCTTTAGAAAAATGTGTTTTTGAGGAGGTGGGGTAGTACACAAAAGGCCCCTGTGGCGCGGCCTAAGCCTTTGTTCTTAATGGCATTTTTTCCTTACATTACTTTTATGCATTAAGTAGTTTTGAAACTAGTACTTTTACCCTTTTACTTAAGTAAAAAGCTTAAGTTGATACTTCAACTTCTACCAAAGTCTTTTTAAAACCTCGTATCTATACTTCTACTTGAGCAATGAATGTGAATACTTTGAAACCTCTGTCCATAGCTCAGTGTCTGCTGAATTAATCTCTGGCAATGACTAATCATTTTAGTCATTGCACATATTCTCCATGGCCCAGCTTCAAACACTACACTACATTTAACTTAATCACATCCTTCAATTTTTTTGTTAAATGTTGTCCTCGAGCAAATTAGCCATTGTTGATAGTAAATGCATTGGACTGTGTAAAACAGATTATTTCTAACAAATATGATAACTTTCTCACTCAAAAGGCACACATTTTATACACCAAATTAATTAATTCATTAAAGGCACTAAAAATGATCTTAAAATACTTTTCAAAGTGAGTGTATTCATGGGTTATTGAGAGTTTAAAATTGTGCATACAGTGCGGTCAGAGAGAACTTCATTTACTTCCTCTGCTTGGTGTGGTTAAGACTTTTCCTCTTCTTATAAAACGGCAGCAGTGGAGCTCATTTGTGTTTTATGAAAATTACAACATGAAAATCTTGCAGCTTCAGATTTGTGAGTGTATTTACCTGAAACTGAATTATGTCTGTATATTTTGTTTTTCTATTCACAGTGCATTTGAAGGTAAAATCTTAATCGTTATGGCTGTGTTTTGTTTCATAGATCTCTTCATATGGTGTCAAGCTTCAGAGACTTTAGATCAACTAACTGATTTGGGACAAAATGTGACTATAAACTGTGATCTGGATGAAGGAGACATTTATTGGTTATTACTGAAAGTACCAGATCCTCCTGTGATGATATTACGCACTTTATCAACAACATCTTTATTCTTCAACACAACATTCAGACAGAAATATTCAGTACAAAATAAAACTCATCTGTTTATAAATAACATCACTGTTAATGAATTAGGAGTTTATTACTGTATGAAGACAGATACACCTCCAAAATTCAGCAGTGGCATTAGACTTCAGATAAATGGTAAATGCTCCTGCTATAATATTTTTTTTTATTATTGTTTTTAAATAGATTAACAGTGAAATCGATCATAGCTACAATAAAATATTGTAAAGTGACTCATTATTTGCAGAGACAACAGAAAGTCCAAATGAAGAGATCAGATATAAACATCAGAATCATACAGAAGTGAAACATATTCAACAGAATCAGACACTATGGCAGACTCTTACACTTATATTCGGTCTGCTAAGTGGGGCTTTGTTCATTGTTATAATGGGTGAGTTATTTTTTTTCAATTCATTCTCTAACCAAAGAAATATTAATATTAAGCTATTGGTTTTAATAAGTCAGTACTCTATGTTGTGATACATGTATAAGTTTTCTTCTAATTGCTTATTTAAAAAACGATCATCCATAGTCTTTAATCCTGTTGAATGGTATTTTATTGTATCATATTCAGGGTTGTTAAAAGTTTTTGTGGTTGGAAATAAAAGATTTGGAGAATGTTTACAACGTAACACCGACCTACAGCAGACCCAAGTGCATGAAGACCCAGACCAACTACAGGTAAATATCAAGCAGAATTTGCTAAAGAAGTTTTTGATTCTTGCAGATTAATCGTAAGTGTTTCAGTATTGTTTAAATTATAAAACAGCTGAGCTGACAATGCTTACAAATGCATCCCCATTTGCTTTTTCAGTATGCAGAAGTGGACTTTTTAAAAGTGCGTAAAAAGTCTCGACCCAGAAAAGCCGACAGCACCTATGCTGCTCTAAATCTGCCAAAACTACGAACACAACAGTAGGAGTAACCAAACACATATCTCACAGCTTACAACTATTTGTTTTTCATTGTTTTAAGACATTATAACAAACTTTGAAATTCATGGAACAACCAGCACTATGTAAAATAGTCTGCATCTAACATGAGTTGTACCCTTAAATCTGACTTAATGAATGCAAAACAAATTCCCAGTTGTCGAGTATTCTTAAGTATCTTAAAATCTTCATTTCAATTAACAGATCATACATGTATATGTTAAGAACCACTTTGAAAGGCCTGCTTATTTCACTTCCTCCTGGAAAATCTTGTGCAATAAACATATAATTAGATGTGACTGCTTGAAACCAGTTCTAACTGTAAATATAGTGTATTCTTTTTTCTTGTTACAATTTTCTTTTGTTTTACTGCCTAGCATGACCAGTGCATTTGTGATAAAAATGGTTCATCTTCTTATTTATCAGAAGAAAATGTATGTGGTGTTATGATGGACATTGAAAACTGTGAGAATTTTTTTTAATGTGAGTTTAACTTCCTCTCTTTGATCTGACTGTAATGTTCTCATGAAACAAGCTTTGAAGAAAACGCAATCAGTAAAACACAGGACTTTTCTTCAACTTACATAATAATGCATTATAATGTGTATTTGGGAGTTACAAAGTGAGGCAACTGCTTATATTTTTCTGTATTCCAGCTATTTTCATAACTCTTAGAGCTAAATTTACTTTTTGTGAATACAAAACTTTGGACCAGGGTTCCCTAAATCTTAAACTGCAGAGTTTAGCTCCAGCCCTGATCAAACACACTTGAGCAAGCTAATCAAGGTGTTCAGGATCACTAGAAAATCACAGGTAGGGAAGTTTGATCAGGGTTGGAGGTAAACTCTGCAGTGCTCTGGACCTCCAGGGTAAGATTTGAGGAACCCTGATATAGACAAACAAGCTTGTAAAATGTAATGCTATTTTTACATGTAACATGGTGAAATCCAATTCTATTTATAACTGTACATGTTAATTGAGTGGTTTATGTGAATAAACTGGTAAAAATAAACAATTCAAATCAGCTACTGTAGAAGTTCACTCAATGTCTTTTTAAAACTAGATATTCAGTTAAATGTTTTATTTTGACTCAGCTGTACAGTTTAGTATAACATTTTATGAGACTGTATACTGTAAGCTGCTGCCCAGATTCCATATATATTAATTATTAAATTAAATTGATTTATATAGCGCTTTCACAATGTGCATTGTTCCAAAGCAAATAAGAAAAACTGAAAAACACCGAAAGATAAAACACAGCACAGTGCATGCTGTTTATAGACCAAGCAAGGTCATTCTAATAAATAATATCTAAATAAATGAATGCAGTCTCCCGGTGAGCAAGCCAACAATGCCCTGCTGTGGCGAGTAACCCAACCTCCAATGATGAATAAATGGTGAAAAAGAAAACTCAGGAGAAACTAGGCTCAGCCTGGAGGACCAGATCACCTCTGATTCCGACCAAAAGCCACCGAGCAAACGTCCACGAAGAACAGGGAGAGCCCACCAGCCGCGACCCAGGAAGCCCCACCTGCCGAAACAGTGCAGGTCCAACCCGGTTGCATATAAACAGGTTTATCTGACTTTAAAGCCAGTGATTTGGTTTCATAACAAACAGACTTTCTGTTTAATATAAGCATATTATCAAGGCTAGTTTATAGGAAATCTACCAGGGGAAAAGTTTCATGTTGATATTGGATATTTTGTTATCTGAAACAAGATATAAAGGAAAAGGGAAAAAAAGAATTGAATGCAAAAGTCTGTTCGAGTGTATCCACTGTGGTTTAATGAAAAAAACAGAAAATAATTCCACGGGTCACTTGGTAACCGTTGACTTAAATAGAGTCTCAACTTTGACTAGACTTGAGGTTTAACCTTGAACCGAGTGCAGTGTGTTTCTCATACATGTAAACATTCGTCTAAACCTCAGATGGAAACAGGGTGGCATTGCAGTTTGCTCTTTGCAGTGATGCTCTGTGTGTTTGTGCACATGTGCCCTTGTGTCTAGATTTAACCATACCAAAGAGTCACGATTCTCATCAGATTCTCTTCTTTTCTACGAAGCAAACTTTTAAACCTGAATGATGTGAAGAAAAGCACAACATCTTCATGGACACACCTCACGTAGAGCAGGTTTTCAGAAAATACTGGAACTTGTTAAAGGATTAAACATTAGGCTTGCTCATGCAGGATTTTTCAGTACTGAAAAAAATATATATACGCTGAACTGAATCATCCACACTTTATATTTTGTATATTTAGACTAGGAGAGTACATGGTCATGGGCTAATATCTGAAATATTAATAAAAACAAATATGTATTGCATGTTTATATATTGCACGCTATTTTTTAAAGGACTAAAGCTACTGAGTTAGAAAGTTTTTTCGCACCCGCAGACCATTCAAGCCAGGGTGATACTTAGAGGTTTCTTTGAAGTTTCTTTAGCTTTAGTCTTACTGAACTTATTTCTTCAAAATCCAACTCTTTATATCACACATGTCCATGTTGCAGTTTGCTGAATGACATGTTTAAAGTTGCAATAAATACAATGTGCACAACAACAACAACAAGAAAACATTCAACAAGATGTGATTCACCAAAACTTTTCATCGTGTATTTCTTGTGAAAGTGTTTCTTAATTTTTTCTTCTTATAACGAGCATGACATCAACCTCAGGAACTTCATCTCTATCATGATCACATTAAGATCACATCATTTACAAATAACTGGTATGTTTATCAGTGGCTTCATATGTCATGTTGAGATATGTTAGAGAAATAGTAGAAGCATATTAATAAACAGATATCATAGGAACCCAAACATAAAAACAAAACACTTTTAAATATCAGAAACATCCAAAAGTTGAAGAACTGCATCCTATAATGAAGATTAAGACCCAATACTTGTAAGAACATTTCTTTCTATATGTGACCCAGAAAACATCTCTTCCTCTGAGTGGAAACATTAACAAGCTTTAGACAAAAGCCTCCACACAAAAACCACACTGAACAGTTAGTGTGCCATAGCAGAACTAAGGGCATTTTTTAATTTACTTTTTAGTTTATATATCTATAATTACCTTGTGACAGTATAAAGTGTGTAGTTAAAAGTCAAATGTCAAATTCAATGCCATAGAAGAACCTTTTGGTTCCATAAAGAACTTTTAACATCGGAAGAACCCCTTTGTTTCACATAAGATTATTTGTAGAAAAAAAGGTTCTTCAGATTATAAAAAAACCTTTGACTGATGGTTCTATGTTGAACCAAAAATATATTTAGAATGACGCCGTGAAAATCTGAAATAAAGTGTATTTTTTAAAGCAATGTGTCTAATACTGTATGTCATTCATAAACAAATGCATTAATGTAAACTTGATAAAAAATTATAATGATAATATTTAATATAATATATAGAAATATAATAATAATTAGAAAAATTGGGAATTAAAGATAATCATTTATATTTAATGGCTATTTATTATATAAATTTAATTACAAGTACACTTTTTTTGCAGCAGAGTACTCACTCCTGCCCTCTGCTGCACAAAGGCCTAACCATGAGTCAATAAGAGATTCTAATTTAATGCAATGCACTAAACTAAATATTGATTTTTAAAAACACATTAAATTTAAGCATCTCAGTAAACACCCTAAAAAGACAATGAAGGTGTGTGTTTGACTTCCTCTCTGCATGGGGAAGTCAACTTGCCCTCTCACATTAAAGAGTTCAAATTATTTGCTGCATAGCGATTATAAAGACAGTCAACAGCATTACTGCTTTTGTTTAATGTGTAGTTGGGATTAAGAAATTTTGTTATCACTTGTTAAACTAAAGAGTTTGGACACTTCAACAAATATATAATGCAGGGACATACAGTACTGTAAACACAGAAGTGTTAGCGCAAGTCATCCGTTAGGGGGCGCCACTAAAGTTAAATTCCAGCAGCTTAGTTTAGCGTTACATTTGATTATGTATTACCTAACATACATACACACACAACGAAGAGCCTGTACAATGAATCAACAAACCGTCGACAGTATTTATTTTTTAAACTAAAGTCCTTAGCCTACATTAATCAAACATATATTTGTTTAAAGTTATGAAAGAAAGGTTGTAATTGCATATCATTGTATATACACGTGTAATTATGTTAAAAGAGATACAATGTATATTGTGTGTGACAAGCACATAATCTAACATTTAAACACACAATTTAAACAACGACTGTTGTGCTTACAACTCTGTAATACAAACTTTGAAGGCTAAATTTATAAACAATATTTATACAATCCAATAAATAACTGAAAACAAGCAAAATGTGTTTTGATCACATGTTTTTTTAGCCTAAAAGAAACTATTTCTCTTTCATAATTTTTTATAACAATTATCATTTAAATGATGCATTTTGCATCTATATGACATCTGACAGTAGAAGTGTCAGGGCCAAGGCTTGAACTCGGTCTCCAGTGTGAGAGAGTAACTCTCTACCACAGAGCGACAGGGGAATGATGAACCCAAAAGAACTCAAGAGGACTTGGAATGAATTAAGTCTTTAATAAATAAAGTCTTTAATAAAATAAAGTTCTATGACAAAATTAAGTGTAAAACAAGTTATCCAAACAAGGTGTACAAGAAACAAGGTATCCAGAAGGTTTATCCAAAAAGTTTAAATATAAATAATCAAATCGGAATGTTCAAAAAAGGTATTCCAAACATCCAACATAATAATCCACAAGGCAAAAGGTTTGAAAAGACAGATTTCAAAGACTTGAGACAAAAAGACATTCAACAACCTAAACTGGAGACTTACTTGAAAGGTTGGCTACTGAACGCTAAACACCAAGCACAGGACAGAGAATAAAAGGCAACTTGAATACACTGGGGAGTAACGAGGCATATGTGAAACAACAACACTAATGGCAAACAACAGGTGAAAACGTCTCAGGATAATTGGCTGTAACCCTGTTCCCTGAAAAAGCGGGTACGAGATGCTGCGATTCAAACGCTATGGGAACGAGAATACCAACGCCACCGCACTGAAAGTGTCTAGACCCCTTAAGGTTGTGTAGTGTGTGCGCAAAATCCGAGAGGAGGCCTCAGATATGACTCTGGGATATAGACTCAAGGACGCGTGCATCCAGACTATAAAGTCTAACAAATGTGTGCGAAGAGGACCATCCCGCTGCACAGCTTTGTCACAGCTTGTCTGGACAGCAAGTCTGCTCCCACATTCATATGCCCCGTGATGTGAATCGCTCTGAAGAACCCAATACTTGTGAGCTTCGCCCCCGAAAGCGAACCTCAGGAATTTCCCGTGTTGTGGCAGGATCACTATATGAGAGTATGCATCTTTCAGATTGATCGTCACAAACCAGTCGTGGGACTGAATGTGAGACATAATCATCTTGATTGTAAACATTCGAAACTTGTGCATCTTCGGATGCAATCCCCCATCCTTTTGGGAATTAAAAATCACCGGCTGTAGTAGCCTGATTCTATGTCTGGTAGGGGAACACGTTCTATGGCCCCTTTAACCAGCAGAGCTTGTAATTCTTGTGCCAACAGATGTGCTCACTTCGGTTGCACGGACATGAAGACCACGCGGTTCGCGGAGGGCGATATGCAAATTCAATCCTGTAGCTCTGGTCTACGGTTCTTTCTACCCATGGAGAGATAACAGCTTCTGTGAAAGGGGTATCAATTTTGGCATTTCGTCTTATTGGGGGGATGCCAGGTGTCTGGTGTCCTGAGATATCGCACGAGACAACCAAACATCTAGCATTCTTTTTGAGCTTGCTAATCCCTGAAACGCTGGTGGTGGCGGAGATTGCAAAGCGGCTCTGTTAGGGTGCCGGTCGGGAGCCTCCAATTTCTCTTAGAATTTTATGCATGCCTTCTTGGGGGGGTGCACACCCCCACAGTCCCGGGAACTCATGTCTCAGGATCTCTTCTTAGAAGAGATGAAGCACCTCAGGTCCGGCCCTCCCGAGGCGGCCTGAGGGGCACGGTGGGCTGATCCCCGGCCTCTGCAAGGGGGGCACGACTCGTCACACTCTCCCTGAGGACGTGACGCCTCAGGTAGACTGGACCCAACCGAGACTATGTTTATGGTTGGGACTGGGGAACTGGTCCGGAGTGAGTGGCAGACAATCCAGACGCTTGAGCACGGAGGGAAGATATCTAACAAACGCCTCCTCGTGGTGCCTGCCTCCCAGAATCTGGTGACCACGGTATTGACCGCATCGCCAAACAGTCCGGAGGTGAGATTGGGGCATCAAGGAGGGCCGCCCGGTCCCTGTCTCTGATGCCTGTGAGATTCAGCCACAATGTTGTGCAGGGCAGCACCAGCCTAACCTTTTGTCTGAAAAGCCTTTCCCAAAAGCCTTCCCGCCTTCCTTACCACAAAAAGTTACAAACATCGGCCTCATAATGGGCGCAAAATTTACAAACCGGGTTCCTAGAGTCAGAACAATGTTTTGTATAGGTCTATATCTGTTTTATATTTGTACACTAGAGGGAGTAGTGTGCTATTTCAGTGTTTGTCATTGTTCAATTCAATTCAATTCAAGTTTATTTATATAGCGCTTTTCACAATGTGTATTGTTTCAAAGCAGCTTTACAGGGGCAAACAGGAAAAACAGAAAAGTTAAAACACAGCACAGTGCATGGTATTTATACAACGAGTAAGTTCATTCTAATAAATAACATCTAATTTCTAAATAAATAAATGAATGAATGCAGTCTCCCGGTGAGCAGGCCAACACTGCCCTGCTGTGGCGAGGAACCCAAACTCCAATGATTGATTAATGGAGAGAAAAACCTCGGGAGAAACCAGGCTAAACCGGGAGGGCCAGATCCCCTCTGACATGTCATAGCTGCACTCAGACTGCTGACGTGTGGTTTAGGTTTAGCATTTAATACCAAATATTGTAACTTCAGCATTAATAAGACAAATAGTCCGTTTTTGTTATTGGTTGGGGATGTAGTGGTCTGAGCTGGGATGGTCCGATGGTCATATTTCTCTTGGCAGCTGGTGGAATTGCCTTAGATGGAGCTGGGATGGTCAGTCAGTCTGCAGCTGTATCTGGTGTAATCTCAAATTGGGGATGGGCATCTGTCGGTCGTCTGGACATGGTGGAACTTCTTCCTACCTCGGGATGGGCATCCCGAGGCAGAGGCGGAAAGAGAATAAAGAGAATAATTAGCGTAGCTGCTGTTCATTAACTATGCATTAAATAAAAGCTTGGCTGAAAAGATGTGTCTTTAATCTAGATTTAAATTGGGAGAGTGTGTCTGACCCTCGAATAGTATCAGGAAGGCTATTCCAGAGTTTAGGTGCTACGTATGAGAAAGCTCGTCCACCTTTGGTGGATTTTGTTATTCTAGGTGTTGTCAAAAGTCCTAAGTTTTGAGATCTCAGCGAGCGTGATGGGTTGTAACGTGATAAAAGCTCGGTTAAGTAAGTAGGTGCTAAACCGTTCAGGGCTTTGTAAGTAATTAAAAGAATTTTAAAATCAATGCGATACTTAATGGGTAGCCAGTGAAGCGATGATAAAACTGGGGTTATGTGATCGTATTTTCTTGACCTAGTAAGAACTCTGGCAGCTGCATTCTGAACTAACTGTAGTTTGTTTATCGATGATACAGGACAACCACTAAGTAGAGCATTACAATAGTCAAGCCTTGAGGTCACAAATGCATGAATAAGCTTTTCTGCATCTGCAACACATAAACTATTTCGTAATTTGGCAACATTTCTAAGGTGGAAGAAGGCTGTTTTTGTGATATTTGAGATGTGATTTTTAAATGACAGGTTGCCGTCTAATATAACGCCTAGGTCTTTAACTGTATTTGTTGGAGTAACAGTGCAGCTTTCAATTTGCAGGCTGTAATCGGAGATATTCTGTTTACTTAATTTTGGTGCTATAAGTAATATTTCTGTTTTGCTAGAGTTTAAAAGGAGGAAATTACTAGTCATCCAATGTTTTATGTCCTCGATGCACTCTGCCAGTTTGGATAGCTTAAAGGAATCATCTGGTCTTGATGAGATATATAGCTGAGTATCATCTGCATAACAGTGGAAGCTAATTCCATGTTTTCTAATAATGTTGCCGAGGGGCAGCATGTATATGGAGAAAAGCAAGGGTCCTAAAACCGATCCCTGAGGTAATCCATAATTGACTTGCGTAAGATTTGACGATTTCCCATTTAAATGGACGTATTGATATCGGTCTGTTCAGTAAGATTTGAACCATTGCAGTGCCTGTCCCTGAATACCGATATAATGGTGTAAACGATCTAGTAGTATTTTATGGTCTACAGTATCGAAAGCAGCACTAAGGTCAAGCAGGACTAATAGTGAGATGTTACCTTTATCTGAAGCAATAAGAAGGTCATTTGTAATTCTAACGAGCGCAGTTTCAGTGCTGTGATGCGGTCTAAAGCCAGACTGAAACTTTTCGTGCATGTCATTATTTTGTAGGAAGGTACACAGTTGAGTTGACACTACTTTTTCTAGTATTTTAGACAAGTACGGGAGATTTGAAATCGGTCTATAGCTTCCAAGTTCATTTGGGTCTAAATTTGGTTTTTTGATAAGAGGCTTAATTACAGCCAGCTTAAAGGGTCCTGGGACATGTCCTAGATTAATAGACGAGTTGATTATGTTACAAATGGGCTCAATTACAGCAGGTAGTAACTCTTTTAATAAAGTAGTCGGAATGGGGTCTAATAAGCATGTCGTCGGTTTGGATGTTGCAATAATTTTAATTAAATCTTCCTGATTTATAGGAGAAAAACACTCTAGCTTTTCTTTTTGGGTGAAGGTTGAAACTAATTCTTCCGACAAACTTCGAGGTTTGGTTTTAGCTATGTTGTCTCGTATTATTTCGATTTTCTCGGTAAAAATTTCATGAATTCATTGCTACCAAGGTGCGGCGGAATACCCAGGTCAGGTGGAGTCTGTTTGTTTGTTAATTTAGCAATTGTACTAAATAAAAACCTTGGATTGTTTTTGTTATTTTCTATGAGGTTACGGAAGTGCTCGGCTTTTGCTGCTTTTAGTGCCTTTTTGTAACAGCTTGTACTCTCTTTCCATGCAATTTTAAAGACCTCTAATTGGGTTTGTTTCCATTTTCGCTCCAGTTTACGCGTTTCTCTTTTTAGGGCGCGAGTGGTGTTATTATACCATGGTGCTATGTTCTTTTCATTTATCCTTTTTGACTTCATAGGTGCGACCGCTTCTAATGTATTAGAGAAAATAGTGCCCATGTTGCTGGTCATGTCATCGAGCAATTTTATATACGTTGGAAAGGTTATTAGAGAAGTCAGATCTGGCAAGTTCTTTACGAAACTATCTTTAGTAGTTGAGGTGATTGTTCTACCTTGTCGATAACGAGATATACAACTGATTTCTGCAGTGCGCAGTGTACATGTTATAAGATGGTGATCGGAAACATCGTCGCTTTGAGGTATAATATCGATATTGGTTAGATCGGCTCCGTGAGATATAATCAAGTCTAGGGTATGATTAAGGCGATGAGTAGGTCTATTGATGTATTGTGTTACACCACAAGAGTCTAGTAGTTTTTTAAACGCCACAGCTAATGGATCGTTAGCACTGTCTACGTGGATATTAAAATCTCCAACAATCAGTACTTTATCGACGTTAACCAATAGATCCGATAAGAAGTCTGCGAACTCTATCAGAAAATAAGTGTAAGGCCCAGGGGGTCTATACACAGTAACCAATGTAAGAGAGACCAATGATTTTTTACTTTTGTTTGGAACTGTTATGTTCAACGCAAGCATTTCAAATGATTTAAATGTATGCATTGTTCTCCGAGTAACGGTAAGAAAGTCTCTAAAGATTGTTGCATTGTGGCAAGGGGGGCGTGGTCTGACACGGTCTGCGGCAGAGAGGCGTGTCGGGAGAACGACGGTAAGTAAGCAGATCAACGCTATAGTGAAAACACCTGCTTCTTATTCTAGTAATTGGCGAGGAGACGCTTTTAAGGCACGACGGAGGAAGCAGACAGGGAGAGAGAGACGGCTGAGAAACGTGTCCCAGGAGAAGCCTCGAGACGTTGTGTCCAGGACTAAAAGGGAAGAATCTTACTCAACGAAGAGCTATAAATAGACAGTGTGAATGTTTGATGCCGGAAGTAAACCCGGAAATAACCAAATAAAAGATTCTTACGTTTCTCAGTCACGCCGACCCCGCCTCCTTTCTTCCTCAGAGCTTGAACTTTGTTACAGTCATCATCAGAGCAAAGGGGAACGAGTAGTAGATATGATACAATGAATGTCAAACGTTATTTATTCTGCACAATTTATTACACAATGCTTGGTCTTTGACCAAAATGTCTGTGAATGAAAGCAGTAAAAGATGAGTTAAAGAAAATAAGAAGCACTGATGTTAAATAAACTATATAAATAGTGATTAAGTGAAATAAGATAAAATAGTCAGGTTCAGTTTTTAAGTTTTTAAAAGAAGGGGCCTGAGTTGTTTTCTGAATTTTTGGTATTTGACCATAATGTCTGTTAATGAAACGACACAAAACGAGTAAAAGAAATAAGAAGTACTGATGATAAATAAAATAGACAAATAGTGATTAAATGAAATAAGATAAAATAGTATTTTGAAGTCAGGTCTTCAGTTTAAAAAGAACTTTGAATTGTGTTGAATCTAGTCCATTTTAACCATGTAATAATGAAAATGAAATTCCAACTGTGTTGGGGGATCCTCTGTCCCCCTTCCTACCCACACATCCCCCTTCCTTCCCACACACCCCTCCACCCCCAAACCAAGACCTAGCTTTGACCCTGGCTGTCTGTTTACCTGGCAACATGATGTGCTGCGGGTGATTTCTAAATTAGAGATTGATAAATGAAATGTTTATGTGTGTGACGTTTCTTCTCAGAGCGATTTGGTTTTGACTTTTATCCGACAAATGGTGAAAAGTGTTCGAGACTTTGGGATTTTGTCTTCTGATCAACGTGTTGCAAACAAAGTTTATGTTTGTGTGTTTTTACGACCAGGGTGACTTCCAAGAAGCCTATATAGCCTATAGTTGTATTGCGTTTAATGATATATGACCGTACCTATCAGCATTTGAGACCAGTGATCCCGAACCGGACAAAAGATCACCACGATTGTGGGTCTCGTTACGAGAGTTTCCATGATAAATAAACAAACGGGAGTGTAAACAGGTTCAAATAATGGGAGGGAAGAAAGGAGTCGGGGTCGGCGTGGCTGGGAAAACTGTGAGAATCTTCTTTATACCAAAAGTACTTCCGGGTATTCACTTCCGGCTTCAACATACAAATTTCTACACAATCTTTCTGGATCGTAGATTCCTTCTGGTCAGCCCTTTGGACGCAACATCTCTTGGCTCCGGCACACACGTTTTCCCAGCCGCTCTCTCCTGCCTCTGGACCTGTCGATCCGTTTTATAGCGTCTCCTCGCCAATTACTAGAACGAGAAGCAGGTGTTTTCACTAAACCGTTGATCTGCCTACCCACCGTCTTTCTCCCGACACTCTCTCCTCCCGCAGACCGTGCTGAACCACGCCCACTTCTCCACAGGGAGACTCCTGGTAACTTATGGATATCACTCAGCACCCGAAAAATACCAAAACACTTCAAATCAGCCTCCATTGTTCTCAAACAATGTATAAAACCTTGAAAAATTATATACGAGCCCGCCAAATCAAAGAGATGCCGATTCGCACGGGCTAAAGATCACAGACAACCACTGCAATTAATAGAAATAGACTAGAGGTGCTGGGGTAATACTAATCTCATGTGAATAGTGCTCAGGGCACATAAAGTGATCTCTAACAAAGCAATATTGACGCATAGTACAAAAATGATGTACTCAGATAAGATTGCTGCGCCATTCTTATCGGATCCAATATTGACGGCACATCACTGCTTTTTAATTGAAACTCTCCACAAATTCAGTGTCGACCTGTGCCTTGATCACAAAGGAATCCTCGGAGAAATGAAACGTACAAACGCTCCATGTTTTTCCATGATGAGCTGGAACGTCTTTAAATATAAACTTTAACCACGCATGACTAATATCGGAATCCGATGGAATCTTATGCAGCAACTGTATTCTTCCACAGCCAGGAATGGCACAATATTCAACTTTAACGGCATGTTTGTTTATTGCTTGCTCACTCTATCTGGTTCCGCTCCACTTGTGGTACTTCAGTGCAGACGTGCACGAACAAGTGGGCCGGGCTACAGGTGTAGTCAATGATATTTTTCTGTGTAGGTGGTGTTCAACCTTTACAGATAGGTGCATTTCAGAACCTGTCGTTGGCTGGGCCTGGTGTCAATAACATATGTAATCTCAGTAACAAGGGGGTTTTCAGCTCTGACACTTACATGATGTTTGCGTGAATATGAATCGCTCTTAGATAACAACAGCTTGGGTTAAAATTGTGATTTTTTTTATGGGTAAGTTAGCGGGGTCACCCCAACTTTCGGTTCCAAAAACAGAGATAACTTTCAGGCTATGCAAGTAACCATAGCACTTTCTGAAGATAACCTGCTCCGGAGCAGGTAATATGCAGGGTTAATTCATTTTAAGGAAATATTACTAAGCTTTAGGTTGTGTCTGCCGCTG
The DNA here is from genome assembly GCF_015846415.1 of Triplophysa dalaica. Classification (NCBI taxonomy): domain Eukaryota; kingdom Metazoa; phylum Chordata; class Actinopteri; order Cypriniformes; family Nemacheilidae; genus Triplophysa; species Triplophysa dalaica. Next base: position 19,110,174 of record NC_079551.1, read on the forward strand.
CGTGCACTTTTGATGAGCGGCAAGTGGGCGTTGAAGCACAGATTACGTATAATATATGATCATTTTACAGCGATATTGTAATTAATTTCCAATCTCACCAATCGCAATTCAGCATTCACAATTCATTTTATTTACTTAATTTAACCTTTTAAAATAAAATCTTTAAATAAAATAATGTAAGCTGTTATTGTTAAACTCTATGTTCTAGTAAATACTGTATATTTAGACTTATATTTAGACTTATATTTAGACGTAGACTTTTTCATACTGACGGTTTTGCTTAAAAATGTCTTTCTGATCCTCAGCCTCCTCCTACAGTTTAGTATTGAAAGGCCTTTCTCCAAATTACAATTAAACTTTCAGGAGCCATTTTCACCTCTTTTAACATTTCGAAAGCAATGGCCTTTCAGCAAACAAAGTCAAAAGAAAGAAAATGTGTCACGGGTTACTTGAGGACAGACTGATATCACACCATAGATCGGATTGAAAGCTTTAATGAAACAATCCACAACTGAAAGAAAGGCAGTCCAAATAAATAACTCCAGATAAATCCAACACAAACAAAAAAGGGATTCCAAATCCCTGGAAAGACAGGTCACAGACTGATACAAAAACTCAAAGTAAACAGGATAATATTCCAGAGGATAAAATAAGCCCCGACATATATCAAAGACGTTAATACTCGAAAAAGTCCTTTAGAAACCAGGGAGTATAAATGCAGTCCACGTGATGCGTTGCAGCTGAGACATGTAATCACTCAATGAGGCGTTATTGTCTGGTGAGCATGTGCGAGAGGGTCCGGAATCCGATGCACATGAAGGGCCGTGGCAAAATGATAGTCCATGGGGAAAAACATGGAACACAGGCAGGAAACACACAGGAGTGTAACAAAATGAACAAAATGTAAACCTCTACCTCTGTTACAGCAGACCTTCATCCTCTGCTGCAAATTAATAGTCATAGTGTAGTGAAAAGCATTACACAATTTTTTTCCAAAATTATGACCAATGTAGTAGTTTCTGGAATTAAAAGAGTCTCCATTACATCAGCAACTGTTGCAAATAAAGCTGATACGAAACCAGTTGTCAGAAAACCAAATAAAGATAGATTTTTTAAGAAAGAGAAGGAACTAAAAAGAGGTTTAACACTCAAAATTATCTCAACAAATCTACATTTTATGTTACAAAGATAGCCATGATGAGTATATATTTTAGATATTATAGATAAAAATTGTGTATACATTTTAAATATGTATATATGTAATAAAATACTTAATTTAGAGTGCTTATAGTTTTATAAATACATACAGTTATATAATTTTATCATTTTTAATCCCGCACTTTAAAACTTAAAAACACTGATGCAGATTTAAGTCTTCTGTGGAAAAAAAAACGTGTTGTTTTACAGTCACAAACTTTAAGCTTCCCGGCCGTTTCCATGGTGACTCGTGAAATCTGTGATCCATTGACAAGGTCTTCATGTTGTTTCTGTGAGCGCGTGTTAACTCTGGGTATCTTTCAGGAGGTTAATTAAATTTACTCTTCAAACATGTTCTGGAACTGCCATACCCCCAGTAAGCAAGGTTTGGGTTAATTAACCCTGCCTTCTGGAATACCCTCTCGGGTGTCAAGCAGCAACCAACAAAGAAAGCTAAAACAGATCTGAAGGGACTCTTAACAAGCATACAAGGAGAAAAATTGTAAACTTGGAGGATGGATCCAGGGCAGAGAATGGTAGTGCAGAATCAGAACTCAAAAATGAGTTCTCATTACAGTATATGACTTAATCTGTAACGGGTGACAGTTGACAGGTATACCATCCTAAGAAATAAGGTTCTTCAGATTATAAAAAGATAAGAAAGAGAGGGTTCTTTACAGAACTTTTGGCTGAATGGTTCTTTTTGGCACCAAAAATCAATCTTCTATTGCATCGCTGTGAAGAACCCTGTGAGCACCTTTATTTTTAATAGTGTAATTGTTTTGGTTTGCTTTTCATTGTACATGAGTTTGTAATCATGAGGCATCTCTCTCTTTTCTTTGTGCAGTGGACATCAATTTGGGACCTCAAAATCTGACAGAAGTCAGAAATCAACCCATAAAGTAGCTGGGTTTAGAAAACACTGTAATCTTCATCATATTCTTATATGTTGTCATCTTAGAGATGGGGAACTTTGGAATGCTCTTGTCATTTTGTGACCAGCTACAAAATGAAAATCGACAGTCAACTGCAACTGGCTTCTTAGTTTGGCGATTGCAGATTTCACTATCATATTGTCCTTGATTTTCTGCATCATTGCCATCTTTTACAAGAACAATTGGCCCTTCGGCGACTTCTTCTGTAAATACTCACACTTTCTGAAAATACAAAATATGTTCTCATCATCTCTGCAGCTGGTGCTCGAGACGGCTTTTAGTGTGGATCATCTGGTTTCACATTAAACTTGTCTTGCTAACGCCCTGGTACCAACTGCTCCTGGTGTTCAGATTTTTTTTGGTCCATACATGATTGGAATACAGTATAAACTCTCCTCCGTTCTCTCATATTGTCATTCTTGGTTTAGCTAATGTCAGGCTTATGAAAACAAACCAATCCATGTATCAGTGAGGAGGAAGTGAGGATTCTACCAATGACCTAAATTAAATAAGCCTATATTTTATTCACCCTCAAGCCATCCCAGGTTTATCTGACCTTCTTCTTTAAGCAGACCACAATTGAAGATATATTGATAATATCCTGGCTCTGCAGCTAGGTAATGGTAGTGGATAAAGTTTTGTGTAACAAAAATAAATAATTTTATCTATGGCTTCCGGCAATCGCAGTATGCACGTTAACAAGAACTTCTGGCTGAAGGCTGACCTCTGACCCGACATATGATGTAAGTCGCATACATAGAGCTCCGATAAGAATATAAGATCGAAGAAGTGGAAAGGATTGAGCAAATGTAAACGCTGGGCACAAACGTAAAAATCGCCTACTATATAGTATGTTAATAGGCGATTTCAGATGCACAGCAATTTTTTATTCTAAAATTGTAATTAAATAGTCATGAATAGTATATCTGAAACCTCAGCATACAATAACCAGTAGTTGAGAAATACCCTGACGGTATTCCATGATGCCACGGGAGCTGAGCAGTAGTCAAGTTTTAAACGTCAATCAAATAGAAATAGCGTAAAACTTGGGGAAAACATTAAGCCGGACGTCCGTTTTCAATGTAAGTGCCAATAAATTAATTTCTTGTGATTAAATTATGTTTTTATCAGCGCCCACATACAAGTTGTTGTTAAAACGTCAAAGAGCATAGGTCACATGGCCATAAATCATGCCAGATGCAGTATGTCCCAAATCTACTCATACTACTCCCACTAAAAATATATAAATCGTACTGTTTTTAATGGTCAATAGGTACTTTAAAACAGTACGTACTAGCATAAGATTTCAGACACAGCAGAGAAGTTTAAAAAAAAAATAGTGTATTTCAATGAGTCTTACATCGACCCTCTCATGAACGTGCATACTGCCATTGCCGGAAGTCATAGATTATAGTTAATATTTTTTTAACATAAATGTTTTGTTACAAAGACCCATCGTTTAGCTTATCTTAAGGCGTTATTTTATTTTCATGACGAATATATGTGCTACAAATACAAAGCTGGAAAGAGCCAGGCTATTATTCAATATAACTCAGATTGTGGTCCGGTTAAAGAAGGTCATATACACCTGGGACGTCTTGAGAGTGAGTAAAATGTAGGCTAATTTAACGTTTTCTTATTGTTTTTTATACACCAGCTTTACCATATATTGTAATGCTATATGTGTACTTGTTATTGTTGTTTGTATCTTTAAAACATTTAGTCTTCTGAATGTCAAGTTTATTACTAACCTGTGGCTTTCATCTATTGTATAGAAGTTGATTACTCAGATACTTAAATAGGTACCAAGCAGACAGACAAAAGACACAACCATCGCCTAGTGTATGTGTTGCAGCGAGTGACCAGGAAAACAATCTTTAATTTCTTGGAGATGCACATTTTTTACTTGGAGGTATTTGTTTCGAAAACACAAAAGAGCCAAATAAAGTGTAGCTTTATGAAATACCTTCTCCACTGTGATTTTCGACAACAGCTCGACTACTTATTTTCACCTGTTGTCTTTATGTTGATGATCTTACATTTTTCACTCCCAGCGGCATGCATAGGCTTATTTTTATTCAGAACCATAAAATGTCTTGAGTATCATCCGTCCTCTTCATGATTTCTATTTCTGCCAAACATTGTGGTTAGCAAAAATAGCTCATTTTAATTATTTTTTTATTTATTAATTAACTTGTGTTTCATTTCATTCAAAGTCACTCTCTATGTCAACGTTTCTATACACTTTGCATTACATTTATTTACACATAATTTCTGGCTGTTTGGTATTCCCAATGACTATAGGGTTTTAGATAACATAGTCAGATAACATAGTTATGTTAGTCAACATAAAAAACAATTCTGATTAAGTGCATAAACCTCTTTATTATTGAAATAATAATTACATAACTTTTCGAGGATACTTGTCCAGCTGAGGAAAGGAAGTCTCCCTCTAGTGTTGAAATTACAAACACTTGACTTCCTATTTGATGATTTAGACCTTTTATATCGAGCTCTGCAGTGGAGTTCACTTTATGCAGTGTGTGGTGTGAAGCAGTTTTTATTATATTAACGTGTTCAGATCACAGCAACAACATGAGGATTATTCAGCTTCAGTTCTGTAAGTTTATTGTGTGTTATGATGCTCTTTATTAGAACATGTTTTCTGTTTTTTTAAGGTGGTTGATAATACCTGCCACTTTCAGTGTTGCATTTTTATCAATCCATGTGACATTATTAATGTGTGCTTTCCTTTTTTTTATCCTAAAGGTGTATTTATGTGGTTTGAAGCAGCAGAGACTTTAGATCAACTGACTGATTTGGGACAGAATGTGACTTTAAACTGTGATCTGGATGCAAATGAAGTTTATTGGATTTTACAGAAACAATCAGATTCTCCTACAGTGATACTGCGCTCATTCTCAAACCCAACATTTGCTTTTCATTCTAATAAAACTTTCCAAAATAAATATTCTGTACAATCTAAACATCGTCTGGTCATATATAACGTCACTGTAGATGAGTTAGGAGTTTATTACTGTATGAACAAAGATACACCTCCAAAACTCAGTCACAGCACACGACTGAACATCATTGGTAAGTACTTTTGCTCCATCAGTGATCAAAACATTATGAATACTGTGATTATTAACATCAGTTGAGCTTCTCTTTGGTTGATCTATAAAAAAAGGAATATATTTAACTCAAGTGATAGTGCTTGAGAAGACTGACAGTCAATACTGTAACTGAATGCAATGCACATCTTTATTTTCAGAACCAACTCAACTAAGCGAGTTCAATACAACTGAGTGCAAGAATCACACAAATGTAACAGAGCAAAACTCAACACAATTGAAGACTTTCAGTCTCATATCAGGTCTGCTGAATGCTGTTCTGATCATTACAGGTGAGATCTTTCAGATATACAGGTATGTGATTTTAAGATACTGCTGGTAATCAAAGTTTTGTTCTAAGTAAAGTTGAAATTGTTTAATGACTTAATATTAATTAGAAAATACAAAAGCTCTGGGAATTATTATTAATGACCACAAATATTGACTCTAATTTCATTGTCTTTAGGATTCTTAAATGTTGTTACTGTTGAAAATGGATGTTGGAAGAGATCTGGAAACAGTTCACAACTTTATAACACTGAACTTCAGCAGATGCAACATTTAAAAGAGCCTCAAGACCCAAATCAATTACAGGTAAGATTAGTAATATAATTTATGATATTACTGAAAATAATAAACCAAGAACGGGATTACTTTCATTTATTTGTTATTGATTTCCTTTTCATCTTTCAGTATGTGACAGTGGTTTTCCGAGCTGTATAAAATATTAAGAGCAGCCAGATCAACAGCACCTACTGTATGTTGCTAAAAAGCTGCCAAAGTAAATCTGTATTTATTTTGTACAATATATGGATCATTCACTGGTCTATGAATTAATAACCTTACAACTAGTTTTTTATTAAAATACCACTAGCTAAATTGCATCAAAGATTTTAGAAACCGATGCATGATAAAGCTTGTCTGTAATTATAAAAAATGCCTTGGAAACCATTTCCCAACCATTGAAATCATTTGCAATATCTGAAAGAATATGTTGAGGATGGTAATGTTTATTTCAAATTTCGAAATTGTTATCTATTTGTATAAAGATGCAAATTCTGAAGAAGAAAACAGCCTTAGTTTAAATATCACTGGTTGATAATGCTGACTATTTCCAGTTAACAACCTTCTGTTTTGCCTTGATGTATGAACAAAATTGTTGTCAAACCAATTATATCCAATAGTTTATCCTGGAACTTTATTTTAACATCACATGATCATGTCAGTTTATGTGTTATGTATTATTATTTTCAGCAAATACTTGAATAAAAATAATATAAAGTCAAGAAAAAAAATTCCAATGGTTTGGTCATGCAGCCCATGACTAATATAGTCTCACCTTTGACTAGACCGGCGGTTTAACCTTGAACCAACTGCATTGCTTTTCTCAGAACAATTAACTTTAATGTATCGGCTCATGGTTTTCTGAACCACAAATGGAAACAGAGAAGCATTGTAGTATGTTTACTAGGGTTTACACTTTTGCTCTATAATTCACAGGTTATGCACATTTAATATCACACTTTTGTAACATGGAATACCCTTCAAGGGATAGTACACCCAAAAAAGAACACTCGGTCATCATTTACTCACCCTGAGTAAATGTGTGGAGTATTTCAAACCTGAATAAATGTCTTTGTTCCGATGAACATAGAAGAAGAATTTTTAAAGAATGTAGGAATACCATAGTAGGAAAAAAATATGTTATATATTTTTTGTTCTTTTGAACACAAAATGAGATATGATAAAAGATTAAAGGTAAACAAACAGTTCTTGGGCACATTTAACTAACATCAAACAGAGAACGTCAAAATACACTTTAACACACACTGTAGTCAACATCTATAGATAGTCAATATAAGGGGGGCTCAAGTTGGTTTGCGGGATTTTTATTTGCTTTTTTTAATGCACTCCATTACCAACCTTAAATCAACTGTGAACAGGCCACAGAACATATGAAGAGTTCATTTGCAAAGACAGATAACTGCTTTTTTTAATTTTCACATATCAGGTTTTTTTCCTGCATTCAAGGTAATAGCAATCAAACTCCAGTTGGGTTGTTTTGATTAATAATTCAAAAATACAACTAGCTAACATAATATAAACATAATAACACAATAAAAACATGATTGATTGAGATTGAAAATTAATACAATTGGGGTAATCGGTTTCTGCAAATTAACCATTCATATAGTATATTATGAGACACTAGCACACAATATGTCCTTCACACAACATTAGGACTTGTGACCTCAAAAAACAACTCAACACGAGGGAAAATCCCTACACAAAATGACTCTATTGTCGTGTTGTTTTTAATTCAAGATAAATGTATTGCTATTTAATGTTAACTATAGGGTGAACATATGAGACATTTCGACCGGACGCATGCTTACCAGGATTTGGGTGCGTCTTCGGCGAGTCGAATTTTTCAACCGCATACGTCATCGAGGTTCTCACATTTCAGTAAAAAAAGCATTATAAAATTTAACATTGCTTAAGACGTATAATCATTGTAGTCATTCTTACCTTGAAATATGATGGTTGTCTTATAAAATACAACCTGAAATAATAAAACCTCGATGAGGTATGCGGTCGACAAATGCGACTCCCGGAAGACGTGTCCTTGCCAGAATTCGGATGCGTCTTCCGGATTGCTCTTCATATATCATACAATTGTTATTGTATTTGATTCACCTTTGTGTGGGATTGCCCCATTTCAAAATAAACCTTATAAGGATGATACAAGAACTCTTCCTAATCATCCCGTCTGGATTTAATTTATTGTGATAACATATGCTGTATATCCAGTGGGAAAAGTGAAAGAGAAAACAAAGTGAAGGTATTTTTGCATTTTTTGTATTTTGCTTTTTTCATGGCTTTCAAAGCGTCTTTAACATGATAACAGGTGATTTAAAGTAATTGTGTATTTACAACCCCAAGTTCTGTGTGTGATTTGCTGGATATTGTTTGTCCAAAATATATGTTGCTGTTGTTTATTTTTTGAACTAGGTCAGACTATGGGTGCAGGCCTTATAAAAACACAGTAATTCTAAATGTTACATACAACCTGATTGATCACAGTCCTACTGTAGTTACACTTGAGTCGCCATACAAACAAATGCAAAAACAATTCATATGGTATCTATGGACACCAGTTAACATTTCTGCTGTTGTCATTTACATGTTAACTGGTCAAACAAGTCTGTCTGAAGGGCAGGCAATTATCATGCACAGTCTGACTGGAAAAAGATTTGACAGATAATTAGTCTTATACCATTTCCCATGATGATACTGGACACTAAAAAATGAAAAGAAAATCATTCCCTTATATCTAATTGTAAAAACAATACATCACCCAATATAAGATTACAAACAAAATTAGATACAACAATGTAAGACACAATTTCAGTCAATTTCCAGACACTCACTTGAACACTGGTATGTACAATGTGAAGAAATAGAAAAGAACAGTAAAAAGTACACTTTATTTACAATAAATAGACTGGTAAATATTTTAGACATATAAACAAAAAAAGGCCTTTTAGCTACTGTACTCAGACTGAAAGAAACCTAACCTTATGCAACATCACTGCTTGATCTAATTGTTTCAAATAAACAAGGCAACAAAGAAAATTAACTCTTAAACAAAACAATAAAAAAACCATCAGAAGTACTTTTAGAATTACTGTGAATAACAGTGTGGGTGTCAATACTTTCTACTTAAAATTTGATTCAGGTAAAGGAGTCAAGCACACGTAATAAGAGAAGGACAGTTAGTTCCTGTTGTTAGTTTGAGCTTCAGGCACAACAATTCTTCCAGCGTGAATATAGAAAATTTCAAAAGCAGAATGAGGACAGAAGGAGAAGAAATATAATATATTTGGTGGCCTTTTAATTTGATTAATATGACTTCAGCAGCCATTTGTCATGCAGTCTAGTCAGATATACAAAAACGGAAAAAAATCTATTCTATCTATTCTGTTAATCTATTGATTAACAAACGGACAGTTTTGAAATGTAGCACAGGAAATTAAATTTTAGACATCTATCTCATAGACATGCTCTTTTCAATGACACAACTTGGCTGTCATCTGGAAATCAGAGCATCTTAATCAGCTCAGTAGTCCCCTAGGTCATTAAGATGAACATGACATGAGCTGCGACCCATTTCGACAGAATACTCTTACAAAATCATTCAGTCTTAAAATAAATAATGATAAACAACTGTGGTTTTCTGGATTGATGGAATATGAAGGTGGAATATAGTAGTTGGGGTAGAGGAGGTGTATAGGAAGAATTGTCACTAAAAACAATAAGGTTGAGGCCTAGTAAGCAGGTAGGATGAGCCAGTAAATCAGTTACTTGAGCTAAAATTTACAGAACTTTTACTAAGAGGCATCAGTGCCACCGTTAGAGGGGAGCCCTGCGTAATCCAGATAATTCTGTATGGTTGCTTTAGGCGTGTTTGGTATCGGTTTTAACCCAACTGGGCAGGACAGGCACGATCAACTAGCAGACCCCCCTGAACAAGAGGTTTTATAACCCCAAATCACTCTGGTAATTACTATACATACAATAGATACAATAAACAGGGAAAAACAAAACACAATAATTATTATGTTTCTCTTTCCTCCTTCTACATCTGATGCCTTCTCTTCTGGTGATTCTGTGCATAGTAAATATTAATTCAGTTAACTTTTAGACATTTAGGCAATCATTTCCTGCTTTCAGACTTAAAGAAAACATTGGTAAAATTATTTTTATGTTACAAATTGGTTTTTACATACCATTAACAAGCAGCTGTACCGTAACACGTTCAGATGAGTGTGTGATGTAGCATTGGTACTTTCCTGCATCAGTGTGTGTGAGATTGTTGAGTTTTAAGGTGAAGTTTCCGGTCTTGTACTCATCAGGGAAAGTTATTAATGATGGCCAAGACATTTGTCCTGTCATTGTATCTCCAAAGCACATCTATATCCTGAAGTTTCTGATAATTTTTCCTTGACTTACATGGCAAAAAAACAGAGTTTCCAGTAACCCCTTCAACATTGTCCTCTGAATACACTGAATTAAGAGAAAAACTTATTTGGATCTGGTGTTTTTGCAGGCGGCCTGAAATCAACTTTTAAACTCTGTTGCTCACCTGTATCAGCGGTGCAGATGTTTTTCAGCAGCACAAATACACAGATGAACCAACAACTATTGAAAAAAATAAAACAAGTTTCTATAGCTACTTGGATAATATAGTAACTAGCAAAGCAATATCACGCTCACAGACTTACAGCTTCATACAAAACTACAACCAAACTTATGTTCCCTTCAAATGCTAAAACATAGCTATGGATTTTCACACGCTTTGTCTTTCTTTTTGCTACTGTGCGCTTAACACTAAATTTATCCCAGTCAAAACTATATTAAGACAAATGCTAAAGAGAAAATGTATAAAGCTGTGACCTAATGCAAAATCAAATTTAGCCCGTATAACTTTAACCTGCGCATAGTTTAAAGTTCTTTATATGTTAACAAATTATTTTATTAACTAAAAACATAAAACAACAACCCACGAGGGGGTAAAACAATAATACAACTGACACTAGACTAGGATAACTCACTGACAGGAAACACGACGCAACGTCTATTCGATTTATTCGAACAGCGGGTACAAAATGAACAAGAACAAACGAGCACAGGACAGTGAATACAAGGGCATTAAATAGGGACACGAACAAAGGAAAATTAACAATAGGCAGGTGTGGGTAATGAAACACTGAAAGGAAGCTAACGAGGAAATGATTGGGGCAGGGCCATAGACGAGACACGAGAAAGCACATGGCATGTCAAGATGACAGAAATGACAGAACCATGACATGTGTGGGCTAAGCACCTGGCAATGTCAGTGGTGACACCAATGGTTATATGTACTTGTTACATACACTTATAACTGAACTGTAATTTTCTGTTACACAGGTGACTATTATTGGATCCTGCTTGGACACAGGGGCAACAGAATGACTGTAGGCAATGTTAAATGACAGCAGTCCCTCACCTGAACCCCAGCCCACAAACCTATTATCTAGCCAGGACAAGGTCATGCATTGAAATGAAATGCATTGAACTCAAGTTAGTGACTCGCACTAGAGTCGCATTTTAAAAGACTTCAGACTTGACTCTGAAAAAAGGACTTGTGAATATTGAAAAAAAACGAGTCTTTTATCCTTGACTTGCTGATATCATAAGGAAAGAATGTGTACAGCTGTAAATAGAACTTTTATCATAGAATTTCATGATGGACGTTTCACTGCGTATTCCGTGTAAACTTCAGTCACATGAAATATGGCTGCATGCTTGGCGCCATGTGTTCTCACATTCGGTTTCATCAATGTGTCAGAATCAGGAACGTCGGGAAGATCGGCTAAATGTAAAAATGTGGAAAAATAATTAAAGAAACCGGAACGACAATATCAACTTTATTAGCCATCTAAGAATGAATACACAAAGGTTAGTCACATATAGCAAGCTATTTGGACATTGCTTGATCACCAGACTTAATCTATTCCACAACTTTACTCCACATAGAGAATTACAAAAACTTAAGTGCGAACCTTAATATTTTTAAAGTTACCTTCCCTCCTAAATTGTACTTCCCTTCTGTATTAGAACTTTTTTTTTGAATATTCCCAGGGAGTAGGTTTTATCTTGCATTATACATTACTTGTACAGATTGAAAATGAATCAGATCATCTTACTTTAATCTATTGAATTTAAAAATAAAGCATTTGTCTGAGCTCTAAAACCAGCATTATGAATGAACCTAATTGCTCTTTTTTTATTATAATGAAATAGCCTACTTTTATACGTACAGTATTACCCCAAACCTCCACACATTCATTTAAAAATGGTAATATCAGCAGACAATAAAGAATGTGGAGTGATTTGTAGTTCAAAACAATCTTTGCTTTATTCAGTACTGCTACACTTTTAGAAAGGATATTTTGTAGATGATTTATATGAGATTTCCAAATTATTTTATAATCTATTGTCACCCCGAGAAACTTCTTTTCAGTAACCCCTCTAGGACTATGCCATCAACCTGTATCTGCGGTTGTGTACTTCTTATCACATAACATACATTTAGTTTTATTAGTGTTTAATGATAATTTATTACTATAGAACCTTTTTTTTAATTTGCCCATTTCTGTAGTTATAGTCTCTACTAGTGTTTTTAAATCCCTCGCAGAACAAAAATTATTTGTATCATCTGCAAATAAAAAAACTTTGCAGATATCATTTATGTAAAGAAAAAATATTTTTGGGCCAAATACTGACCCCTGTGGAACGCCACAAACGATATCTAAACATAACGATGAATATTCTCCGTACTTCACAAATTGTCTCCTATCTCTTGAATAACTTTCCATCCAATACTATCCCCCTGATGCCAAATCGTTACAGTTTTTTATTTAATATATTATGATTGATTGTATTGAAAGCTATCTTAAGATCTATAAATACTCCAACAGCATATTGTAGCTTTTGTATATTCCTCAATAGAATCAATTAATACGAGAGATGTAAAGCTGTTTGATCTAAATTCATATTGACCGTCTGAAAGTATTTTTTTTTTCCAAAATATTGGAAGATTGTGGAAGAAGAGAAACAGGCTTATAATTTATGAATCTGTGTTTATCCCTATTTTTATACAGTGGCACCACTTTAGCTATTTTCATTTTGTCTGGGAATTTACCAGTTTTAAATGATAAATTACAAATGTATGTTATGGGTTTTGAAAGCCCCTTAATTTACTTTTTCACCATTTTCATATCAAATTCATTGCAGTCAATGGATGATTTGTATTTAAATGTATTAACTATATCTAGGCTTATTATTTGATTTTCTTCCACCATTATAAGGAACATTGAGTCCTTTCTTTTCTTGTTCCAATCTCCCCTTGACAGTGGTTCAGGGATTTCTTCTGCCAATTTTGGTCCAACACTCACAAAATAAATCAAGAAATGTGCATTTCTAGCAATATCCGCGTTTTCTTTCATTAGATGTTCGTTAATGAAGACATTAGATCCTTTAAGCTTTCTTCCTTGATTTTGCAGAACCATTTTGTGTTTTCTATTATTCAATCTCAAAATGATTGCTATAGCTTTTGTTTCTCCGAAGAACAAAGAAATAGCTGTTACTCTCAACATGTTTTTGTAGGGAATCAATAATTTCACAACACATAAAAAAGAAAGTGTCTTAAAACATTTGAGTTTTTTACCCTTGTGATGTTAAACATGCTTCATTCACCACTTGCCTGGGAACTGTTAAAAGTGTTGGCGTATTACATTTTGCCATTGTGGTGATCTACAACTGCACTGTAGCACCAGTTATATTACCACTAAACATCACATCACCTTGGAATTCAAACACATATTATTTAGTATTTGTCTTTTCCCCAAATAATATGAAAAACAGTAGCTATACATTAATGCTCTATAATAATCAACATAATAATTCAGATCTTACTTGAGATGATTAGTAAAATGATTCGACCAATAGAGCATTCTGCTTTGAAAAAGAGTGTAAAATGTGGTCAGGGGAAACTTGACACACTTCCTCTGCTTTAGACGTTTTTTCCTGTCTGTGTGTCAGAGCTCTTTGGTAAAGTTCATTTTAAAAACGTTGACATGATGCAAGTTTCAATATATTGAAGGTATCAGAGCAAATCAACAACATGAGGGTTATTTACCTTCAACTCTGTAAGTTTATTACAAATATCTTCTTGTAATATTGTATTTTCTATTGTTATACTGCCTTTGAGTCATCCTAAAATGCTCTTAATTGTCTTTTAAAGATCTATTAATCTGGTGTCGAGCTGCAGTGACTTTAGATCAATTGACTGATTTGGGACAGAATGTGACTATAAACTGTGATCTGGATGATGAGGACGTTTATTGGGTTTTACAGAAACAATCAGATTCTCCTACAGTGATACTGCACTCATTCTCAAACCCAACTTTAGCCTATCACTTCAATGAAACATTGAAAAACAAATATTCAGTACAATCGAAACATCGTCTGGTCATATATAACATCACTGTAGATGAGTTAGGAGTTTATTACTGTATGAACTGTATGAACAAAGATACACCTCCAAAACTCAGTCACAGCACAAGACTGAACATCATTGGTAAGTACTTTTGCTCTCTCAGAGACCAAAACAAAATAACTTTTAATATGTTAAAAGTCGTTCACAACAATGTCAGAAAAAGTACAGAACTTTCCCACTACTGGGGTGGTACCCTGAAGGGCTCCTTTTAGTCCATCAGGTACAAAACATAAAGTACTTTGTTTGGGTACATAATTGTATGCACCTATTGTTTATCTTTAAATGTACTGTTAAATGCTGGAGAAAACAAACATTTAATAGGTACCAACCCTGTGATAACTATTGTACCATATAAATGTTTCAGTTTTGTACTATTCTCCTGACAGTACTGCAGTTTTGATGAATATAATTGATGTTTATTTGTTGCTTGACCCACAGATGAATTAACTTGTTTGTAATCCCTAATGTTGTAAAAATCAAGTAATCATGACCATGGGATGCCGCATGAATTGAGGGAACAAGTTTACTCAGTCAGCTAACTAGTCAAATTTTAGTCAGTCAATTTTCAGTGTATATATTAATCTCAACAAGTCAGATATTGTCATCCACAGACAGTAACACTCATTTCTATAACAGACTAATTTCTTTACAGTGCCAGCTCAACTAAGTGAGTTCAATATAACGGAGTGCAAGAATCACACAAATGTAACAGAACAAAATTCTACACAATGGAAGACTTTTACTCTCATACTTGGTCTGCTGAATGCTGTTTTATTCATTTTAGTCATAAGTGAGTTATTTTTCATAAATTCGGGCTCAATATAAACATTGTGCTTAATGTCTTTAAACATTTTGAATCTGATTTTATTGTGTTGTTCTGAAGGACTATTAAAAGTTGTTATTAAAGGAAATAAAGCATTTGAAAAATGTCCTCTACTACTTCATAACACTGATCTACAGCAAGTGACCTACAGATGCTTTTCTAATCCCAATCCAGTTAAAGGTAATGATCTCAAATCACAATACAGTACAGTATCTGAGCATCATTTAGATAAATTTTGAATAAAACATCTGCATTCTTTATGCTTATACATGTATTCATTTGCTCTTTCAGTGTGCAAAAGTGAAATGTTCAAAGCTTCATAAATTCTTGTTCCAGGAAACAATAGCAACTGTGCTGCTTCAAAGCTGCCAACACAATCTTAAAAACTATCCTGACATATCTGATATATCTCACAGTGTAAAGAAATATGTATGATGAATTATTTTACCTTACCAATTTAGTGATATTAATGTTTTCGATGTAATGATGTTTTTATTCTTTAACATTATATTGATAGCACATGTTAGTCTTGTGATGTTGTCAGTGTATTTTAACATCCACTCATATTTCTACAAAGGAAGCTATCGATTGTGAATTTATATGAGCATATATGTTTGACAATAACCATATAGATCTGAGTGGTCAAACTGTCCTTTTGGTCGAACTGTAATAAAGCGATTATTTTCTCGCCTTAACAAACTGTGTATAGCTTGACCCAAAGGAAAGTTAAATGATTATAACCTAGTAATGTCAGTCATCACTGAAAGTGTATTTTTTAGAGAATAACCATGACAACGAAAATGTGACTTATGCTTATCAACTGTGGTTTTAGAATAAAAAAAAGATAAAGTGAGAAGTTTTGCATTTCTGTTTTTTAAAACATTTTATAAATTATAAATTGTTGATAGATAACATTTTAAGTTCAACTAAAGTGGTTTGCCTTTAAGTGTTGAAAAATTTGTTTCAAATAAAAAATCCTGTCAGTATATGTTTTATGTATTTTTTAGAAAAAAAGGAAATGTTTGTTACAGTGTTGTAACACTCAACTGAAGTGTTTAATAAACCCAGAAATGAGTTCCAATGGTCTCTGCAACCAATGACTAATATACTCTCACCTTTGACTAGACCTGTGGTTTAATCTTGAAACAGATGCAATGTTTTTCTCAGACCACTTACATGTTTATCACATTCACACAAGTCTTCTTCCAAACCTTAATTGGAAACTTTAGCACTTTGCTGCATTAAAATGTATAATTCATCACAGAATGTTCAGTGCTACATATTCATATTCTGTAACTAAATTATTATATGTAACAAAGATATTAATACTTCATACAGTTTGACTTTAATCTATATAGTCAATCTCAGGCATGAGCCAAATAAATAAATACACAAAGTCTGCCCTTTCATTGCTGTTAATCCAGTAATTTAAAGTCTAATTCACACTGATCCAACAAATGTATTTTGTTGATTTATTTATTTATCTTATCTTGATTCTAATTTTTTTTTTATATAAAAAGTCACACATTTCTACCTTTTGCCATATAGATTAAAATGTTAATGCTGAATAATGGTGGTAATATGAATAATGCTAAGATTTTAATGGCTATAGACACCTTTTCTGAAGGTAGCCTAAACATTGTGACATGTTTTGTGGACGGAGTTAAGGTTGGGGCAGAAAGATCCCCCTGACCACATAACTAAAGCTATGTAGCATGTTTTGTTTGCTTGCTTTTTGAAAATGACTAGATAAAAATCACTCACTGTCTAGGACAGCAATTGTTCTTAAAAAGTTTACTTTAATGCAAGGAAACTGGCCAAACTTTCCGCGATCCCTCAATTGATGGACGAACTGAAAGGATTTCCTCTAGTTAATACAGTATAATCTCTTTTTCTTGTAGTATTATCGCCTCCTATGACCACTTTCAACAAGTTGGTATGATTTCTTAGGGTCTTCATGAAATGTCTGGAACATATTTTGCTTAAAAACACTCAATGGCTGTGTAAACAAAACCCTCAAAAACATTCATCAGGCTTTTCAACACACGAGTAGTGTCCACTAAAAATAAAATAAATCCACTGCTGTCACCTCCTAAGTTTGCACTCTGTGCAGCGACCACATTGCATGTTGTTCACGAACTTTAACCATGCAGTCTCTCACATAAACCGTTTTCTGGATTGCTAGATGCACCGGGCCCGATTATAGCACTTAAACTCAGAAAAAGTGGGGTTTTCACATGATGTCTCCTTTAAGTTATCACAATTGCATAAGTATAAGGGGAGAAGGAACAGTGAGAAGACTCATGTTATGTGTCAGGTTTGTGTTCAAGTAAATGCATTTGCTAATGTTTGCCGCTCTTTTTACATGCAGGCGTCTAGTATACGCTCTCAGTTGATCTTTAATATACACACTAGGTTTCTCTGTCTGGAGAGTGTAGATGTCAAGACACTTAATAAGATTTGATTGAGAGCTCTAGTCAGACACTATTATCTATCACTGAAATATTTTATTTTTCTGGACTGTATGACTAAATAATCAAATGCAAAATAACATTGTATATTCTTCACTTCATTAATTAAATATAAATTATAAAACGTATCCAGTTGTTTTAGAGGATAAATGTCCAGCTGAAGAAAGGAAGTCGCTCACTAGTGTTAAAATTAAAACACAAGACCGCCTATTTGACGATTGAGACCATTTATAGAGCATTGCAGATGATTCACTTTATCCAGTGTGTGGTGTAAAGCAGTTTTTATTAAATTGATGTGTTCAGACCACAGCAACAACATGAGGATTATTCAGCTTCAGTTCTGTAAGTTTATTGTTTGTTATGATGCTCTTTGTTAGAAAATGTTTTTCTTTTTTTTAAAGGTGGTTGATAACACCTGCCACTTTCAGTGTTGTATTTTTATTAATCCATGTGACATTATTAATGTGTGCTTTCATTGCTTTTATCTTGAAGGTCTATTAATGTGGTTTGAATCAGCAGAGACTTTAGATCAACTGACTGATTTGGGACAGAATGTGACTATAAACTGTGATCTGGATGATGAGGACGTTTATTGGGTTTTACAGAAACAATCAGATTCTCCTACAGTGATACTGCACTCATTCTCAAACCCAACATTAGCCTTTTACTTCAATAAAACATTGAAAAACAATTATTCAGTACAATCTAAACATCGTCTGGTCATATATAACGTCACTGTAGATGAGTTAGGAGTTTATTACTGTATGAACAAAGATACACATCCAAAACTCAGTCACAGCACAAGACTGAACATCATTGGTAAGTACTTTTGCTCCTTCAGTTACAAAAATATTAGCGCTTACTGTGATTATTAACATCAGTTGAGCTTCTCTTTGGTTGATCTATACAAAAGGGAATATGTTTAACTCAGTATTACAAAAATCTGTTTACACTGAGTTATTGTGCTTGAGAAGACTGACAGTCATTACTGTAACTGAATGCAATGCACATCTTTATTTTCAGAACCAACTGAACGAAGCGAGTTCAATACAACTGAGTGCAAGAATCACACAAATGTAACAGAGCAAAACTCAACACAATTGAAGACTTTCACTGTCATATCAGGTCTTCTGAATGCTGTTCTGATCATAACAGGTGAGATCTTTCAGATATACAGGTATGTGATTTTAAGATACTGCTGGTAATCAAAGTGTCGCTCTAAGTGAGATTGAAACTATGTAATGACTTAATATTTATTAGAAAAAAACTCAAGCTCTGGAAATTATTATTAATGACCTCAAATATTGACTCTAAATTCATTGTCATTAGGATTCTTAAATGTTGTTTCTGCTGAAAATGGATGTTGGAACAGATCTGGAAACAGTTCACAACTTTATAACACTGAACTGCATCAGACGCAACATTTAAAAGAGCCTCAAGACCCAAATCAATTACAGGTAAGATTGTTAATCTCATTATGGTATTCATAACTAAAGAAACAACCAAGAACTGGATTACTGTCGTTTATTTGTTAATACTGATTTCCTTTTCATCTTTCAGTATGTGACAGTGGTTTTCCGAGCTGTTTAAAATATTAAGACCAGCCAGATCAACAGCAACTTCCTTATTTTGCTAAAATGCTGCCAAAGTAAATCTATATATATATATATTTTTAAATATATGGATCATTTACTGATTAATTTAAATACCACTAGCTAAATTGCATAAAAGATATTAGAAACCGAGGCATGATATAGCTTGTCTGTAATGATAAAACTGCATTGGAAACTATTTCCCAACCATTGAAATGATTTGCAATATCTGAAAGATTATGGTGAGGATAGTAATATTTTTTCAAAATGTTTAAATCAGTATCTATTTGTATAAAGATGCATATTCTGAAGAAGAAAACAGCCTTAGTTTAAATATCAGGGGTTGATAATGCTGAATAGTTCCAGTTAACAATTTTCTGTTTTGCCTTGATGTATAAACAAAAATGTTGCCAAACCAAATATATCCAATATCATGGAATTTTATTTTAACATCACGTCAAATTATGTGTTATGCATTTTTATTTACAGTAAATACTTTAATAAAAATAATATGAAGTCAAGAAAATGTTTTCCAATGGTTTGGTCATGCAGCCCATGACTAATATAGTCTCACCTTTAACTAGACCGGCGGTTTAGCCTTGAACCAACTGTAGTGTTTTTTCTAAGAAAAAACTTTCATGTATTTAATGTATCAGCTCATGGTTTTCTTAACCACTAATGGAAACAGAGAAGCATTGTAGTATGTTTACTAGGGTTTACACTTTTGCTCTATAATTCACAGGTTATGCACATTTAATATCACACTTTTGTAACATAGAATAACCTTAAAGGGGTAGTTCACCCAAAAAAGAACACTCAGTCATCATTTACTCTACCTCTGAGTGTTTCAAACCTGAATAAATGTCTTTGTTCCGATGAACAAAGAAGAAGACATTTTAAAGAATGTTAGAAATTTTCATTTCTGGGACATTATTCACTACCATAGTAGGAAAAACATATGTTATATATTTTTTGTTCTCTTGAACACAAAATGAGACTTTTTAAAGAATTTAGGTAAACGAACAGTTCTGGGGCACATTTAACTAACATCAATCAGAGAACGTCAAAATACACTCTAACACACACTGTAGTCAACATCTATAGAAAGTCAATATAAGGGGGGCTCAAGTTGGTTTGCAGGATTTTTTATTTGCTTTTTAAGGCTCTCCATTACCAATCTAGCATTTTAAACTGCTTTAGCAATTTTTTCATTTTCATCGTATATCATCAGATCTCACACATGCATGCAGATGAGATCATTCAATGTGTAGAAAAACTTTATATTGTCATCCCCACTTTTATGACTGAAGTGTCACATTTCTCTAAGAACCTATAAAAGTATACAAATACAACTACCTGTGTGTACATGTGATTTAGATAAAAGCAATATCATATTGTGTTTATATTAGTATATCAGTAAGTGGTTTGGTTTGTAGGCCCAAGGCCACATGGATAATCACAGCGTGCTGAAATTCTGCTGGAACAGAACGATTGCAACTGTGAACAAAACACAGAACATATGAAGAGTTCATTTGTAAAGACAGATAACTGCTTTTTAAAATTTTCACATATCATGTTTTTCTCCTGCATTCCCGGTAATGAAAGAGGTCCTTCACACAACATTAGGAATTGTGACCAAAAGAAAAAAACTCAACACGAGGCATAATTCCCTGTCAAAATGACTCTATTGTGATGTTTTTTATTCAAGATAAATGTTTGTGTTCTGGTGAACTTGTAATATTTTATATTGCTATTTATTATTAACACGACTAAATTGACTTGAACTGCTTGCTGAGACACCACGTGCATGTTCACATACACTTACTTGAAACATTATTGGTAAATTGACAAATTAATCAAAATAAAAGTGTATCTTTAGTTTTTTTATTAAACTTACAAATACTTTGTCCTCGATCGTAGGTGATCGTGTCACTTCCGGAATCAGAAAAGCGCGTGTTCGTCATTCGCTGAAACTGTCACAAAAACACGAAGAAACTTGTGATTCTGTCCATTGTGCTTTCAGTGATAATAAAGTTATAAAACACATCAGAATTGAAGGAACTCCAGTGTCTGTAGAGGGAGCTGTGTTGATACTGTGACTTTCTGTTGATGATGATGACACATAGCACGTGGATGACATCTGCTGGTTAACTTTTGTAAGTGCAAACACTCGAGTCACCACGACACAATCCTGTTTTTGTTAAATAAAATTATTTTGCCAGAACAAAGGCATCATAGATTGTATTTATTTACAATAAATTGAACATATCTTTATATTTTCCTAAATCCAATGTTGCAGTCCAGACGTCAGAAAAACATGAAATTACACACAATTTCTATGAAAAAAACATGTGCTTATAATGAATGTGATGAAAAGGACAGTTTTTGAGAGATGACATAGTTTGTAGGTTTTCTGTGAATAAAAGTGCACAAACCAGAAACGATAATACCCAACAAATAGAAAAGGAAATTTGTATGAGGAAAATTGACCATTATATTGTAGATCTGACAATTCTGAAAGTGGCTTGAATAAATCATGCTTTTAAACAAACAAAACATTTCTTAAATACTGTGAGACTTTACATGGGCAAATATTGACATCTGTGCTATCAGTAGGCCTATGCTGAAACACTTTAGTAAGAACTTTATTTTACAGTCAGGTTGACCTTTGTGTGGGATATTGCCCCATTTCAAAATATACCTCATAAGGATGTACAAGAACTCTTCCTAATCACCCCGTCTGGATTTATTTTATTGTGATAACAACCTGCTTGAAGGTTTGATCTTTTCTGTGTTGAATGTTTGTTTATATTATTTGCCCATAGTTTCTGAGTAAACGTTCATCTCTGTGGGCTATAAAAACACAATGACTCTAGATTA
Source organism: Triplophysa dalaica (assembly GCF_015846415.1). NCBI lineage: Eukaryota > Metazoa > Chordata > Actinopteri > Cypriniformes > Nemacheilidae > Triplophysa > Triplophysa dalaica. The sequence goes on from NC_079551.1 coordinate 19,132,288, forward strand.
CTAATGCTTTGAGAGCCAGTTTGAACAAGAAAATCTGCCCTAAATTACTCTTACAATAGTGATAAAACAACAACTGTTAACGCAGATTTTAAATACAAATACATGATACATTAATTAAAAATGCTTTCACTTTGTAAGTTGACTTTCTCTCATGTCTGTTCTCCTTCACAATCTCCTAGGAAATATTTTTTGTAATATATTTGAATGTCAGTGTGTATTTTTCAGCAGTTGTAAATGATTTGTGATTTAGTCATTTTAAAGCTCAATTCATTAGATAAATAATAATGTCCGACAGTTTGGTTAACCCCTATAATAGGACGTTCACATGAATATTTGTTTATCACTGACTGATATCATCCCACATGTTAATAAACATTTCAGTGTCCAGATTATATTCAGTTTATACGGGCAAAAAGAATTGCCAACTTTGACTAAAAACAGATGCTTATAAAAAACTGATATGATTCATTCTTCAAATTTGTATATTACATGGTACATGGACATTACATCTAATAGACATTTTTTTTATCTATTATACCGAACCCCCACCAGTGGACCAAATCCTGAAGATTCATATCCAATAAAGTATGAAAAGTAGATACACAACTCATAGTATCACCATTGCTTATTTACGACTACTGTACCATAACATAAAACAAATAACTACAGGTAACAACATTTGCTACACAGCTAAACCCTGTTATTTTATCCCTTTTTAAATCATAAATAATTAAAAAATATATTTGAAAGCTTTCAGGATGTACCATTGCTTTCTTAGCTAACAGAAGTTCTTGACATTTCTGTCGGTCATGTACAGATGTTTATCTGTTTTACCCTCACACCCTGAAATCATTTGTTATCAGCCCAGGAACAAGAAGTAAGATGCAAATATGAGCAGAGCATATAAATTCATATTCACATTTTGTTTCCTTAATGAAACTGGACCAGGATTTTTGTTATTCAAATGTATGATGTAATGAACATACAGTAAGTTACTCAAATAGTGGGGGTACTGTATGAAAAGGAAGTCATTTGATCACCCTGTATTATGGCTCATTGAACTGAATTTTGACCCTTTATTGCTATCGTTTAGTTATTTGAAGAGTAATTTGGCCCCAATTGTGAATCAGTTAGAAACATTTGTGCGCTTTATGACGGTGGTTTCAGCTGAACATTTTATTTTAATTTTCTTTCATCTGATATTACACTCTAAAAAATGCTGGGTTATTTGTTTAACCCAACAGCTGGGTTGAGCCTGTTGGGTCATGTTGTTGGGTTGTTTTCTCAGTGTTGGGTCATTTTTTGAGTAACCCAAACGCTGGGTTACCAGTCTGGTCCAATTGAGTGACAGTTGAGAGAGTAAACCCCTCCCACTCCTCGACGCATCAGACAAACTTTACCTTCGCGGGCATTTTGATCCACTTCATCTCGGAAAGCTGTTATTCGGAGAAGAAAAGGTATGTTTACGAGTTTTTAATGTATAAAACTATTACTGTACAAAAAAAATGCAAAAGTATGCAAAATTCGGCTGTTCGCATTAGGTTTGTAAAGTAACGTTACAATCTAGCTTCGTTAGCTTTGTATAGCTAGTCTGTAACGTTATGCCCACGTTGTTCTAATTTACAGCTTTTTAATCATTTAAACTTCATTTTTGGTCAACATTTCCCTTTGAAATTTCTGACTCGTGTGAGTCATTTAGTTCAGTAACTTACGCACATTGATATTAGTTTAAGGTCGACACGAGAGCGTCGTGTAAAAAGCAAACATCCAGCATTTTATTTTATTTTAAATACCGCTAATGTTCGGTGAGGGAACTTAGTTTTAATAGTCTTTTAGACGAGAATGTAGTTGTTAAGAACTCAAATACGTGATTTATATATAAACATAACGCCTCTTTGAGAATTTGTTAAGACGCTGTCGGAGGTGTGAGCATCAGGCTGTCAGCGGTCGTGTCTCCGTGGAGAGCAGCTCTATCTCGGCCATTGCCTCGGGAGTAGCCGCTCTTATAACGTTAGTGGTTAACAATGCGATATAATTTATTTTGGGTATATGAGACGAACAATTGTTGCTCTTTTTAGACTTCTACTTATTCCCGAGTGTGTCGAATTAGTTAAGAGTTGTGTTAACGTTTATAATATTATTTTTTAAGACTGTATTTCACTTTCTGTACTATATCCCACTCTTCTTTTTTCCCACACTGACAGGATGCAGAATAACAGCTAATATTAATGGATCATTCTATTCAAGAGAAAGTCAACTGGAACGTGGATGTTTTCATAACAGGCTTAAAGGTAAACATTATTTAGGTAAAATGTTAATGTACTTCTTTATATGTTTATTATAATCCATTGTGCTCTGGGCAGGCCAGTTTCCTTACATTCTTCTCTTGTCTCTTTTTCTCTTTATAGATGAACAAATTGATAAAGAAACCCTCCTGCTGCCACTTCCAAAAGTGCACGCCACACTGTTGTCTACAACTCTCAGGAAAAGAATCCTCTTTAGCAAGACTGCTCCGTGGATATCTCAGGTTAAGCAGTGCTGAAACCGAAAGAACTAACGCTCTTTAAAATGTTTTGTGAGTTTAGGGTGTCCCTTTTTCACATCCATAACGCTTGTTTATTTATTTTTTTATAGAAAACTTGTGCATAGACTGATATTTTATCATATAAATGCGGTTCTATCAACAAGGGTTTAGTAAAATACTTTTCATAGTGTTTTTATGTCGCATCCATAACGCTGGAATTGACCTAAAGCATTTTACTCGTGCCACTTTGTTAACTGTATATGAATTTTTGAAGTGTTAAGTTGTCTAACTATTTATATTTACTTGTGCCACTTTAATAACCTTGTTAAATGTATATGTTAAAATCTAAACTAATGTAATTTATTGAAGTTAATTTTCCTTAAATATGTATAAACATACATTTCATCAAAGTGTTTTATATGCCATTTTATTGTTCATTGAGCATAACATATTGCATGTTTTTATGAATTCCTTTTGTCTTGCATTTTGATCCTTAATAAAACTTTTGATTCTTACTGATGCCTCGAGTATTTCTCTGTGATTTTGTTATTATTATTTTTAAACATTTCGGGTTTGTTTTAAACCAGCAATGTAATTTTTAAGCAAAAGTTGATTTAAATAAAACAACCCAGCATGTTGGGTCAAAGATATAACCCAACTGGCTGGGTTAAAATAACCCAACGCTGGGTTTGTCCATATTTGACCCAACGTTGGGTTACCAAAATAACCCAAATTGGGTTGTTTTAACCCAGCCTTTTTTTAGAGTGTATGAACAAATGTTTTATTGCAAAATGTTACAAATGTTACAAAACATTTTTAATAGAGTATTTAAATTTATAGGAAAACCTTTTTGCAAGTTCTTTCTTTCTGATTCAAAACAATATAACATTATAAAGATGATGGTCCCATGCAACTAGCTCCTGCTCATGACCAATTAGGGACCAGCTCATGACCAGAACATGACCAACTTAAACCAGCTCAAACCAGCTACCATGCTCTGAATCATACCTAACCAGCATTTGCAGTATTTTTCAATAGCTCTTTGAAGTCTGGAAAACAGGATTGTCAGTGTACAAAAACAGTATCGGCTGAGGTGTATTGTTCGGCGAAAAGGTGAGGTTCAATCTCTGCTAGGCTGTGAAATGAATGTGCTGATGACTCTGTATCTGCAAGTCTTCTGCTTCCATTAAGGTGCTTTGTTATTTTCATCTGTACTCCTTCGTGAACACTACTTATTGAAATCAAAACTAAACAGTTTAAAAAACAAAAAATTATGTTTTTAATTTCATGTTCAAAGCTACACTAGTTAATAACATACATTAATCATTTCCACAAACTTCTTGTTTGTTCAACACACATCAAAATATTAACCCTTAATTCAGTTTTCTGTCCGATTTTAGTTGATGATTTCTTCATGCCTCATGCTTTGACAAGAGATCAGGGTGTTTTTGTGTCACAAAATTCATATAAGTTTCACTCATCTCAATTGAATTATTACAACTTTGAATGATTCAGAACATAAGAATGCTGTATATCCAGTGGGAAAAGTGAAAGAGAAAACAAAGTGAAGGTATTTTTTGCATCGCAACTTTGCTTTGCAAATTCTGCTTTACGAGTTCTGCTTTTCATGGCTTTCAAAGCGTCCTTAACATGATTAAAGGTGGTTTAAAGTCATTGTGTATTTATAGCCCCACGTTCTGTGTGTACAGCTGGATATTGTTTGTCCAAAATATATGTTGTTTTTTATTATTTGCACTAGGTCAGACTACATAGGTGCAGGCCTTATAAAAACACAGTGATTCTGAACTTGTGGCATTGCCACAATTCCCATACGACCTGATTGACCACAATCCTACTGTAGTTACATTTGAGTCGCCATACAAACAAATGCAAAAACAAAGAATGTGGTCTCTATGGACACCAGTTAACATGTCAGCTGTTTCCATTTACATGTTAACTGATCAAACAAGTCTGTCTGAAGGGTACATAGTTATGGTATTTTATAAAAGCATATCAAATGCCTTTTATGGAAAAAGTATATATTTGTGAAAAACAGTAACCAAAACTATAGCTGCTTATAGTAAACCTAAAACCATTGTAAAATTTTTACAGCTGTATTCAGCCTTTTTAAGGTATATTTTATAGTTAATTATAGTTATTAATTGTTGATATTGACGGGGAGGACCAAATTAAAGAATATATTTTGACATTTTGCCAAACATGACATGACATGATACTGGAAATTCTGCGTTTTTCAGCTCTAGGGATTTGTAATGTAAAAAGACAGAAATAATATCCAGTATAGGCTATAGGCTACAGCCCACAGTATTTTGCGTAAAGCCAAATCAGCCTACATTTGCAAATAAACAGGGTGAATTCAGGTTGATGTCGGCTGTCGTCCCAACTCAAAGAAGCACGAGAGAGAGATAAAAATGACGAGAATAGAATGAGAAATGATCAAATGATGCCCTTGTTGAGAACTACAATATCATTAACATTTATGATTGAAAGTTTCCGCTTAACGCATTCACTGACAGGTGAAGATGAGACGACGCTGATGCGGTTTGGTGATTTAATCACAGCAGTGAGGTAAGTGATGATGACTGACGAGACTCCTGTAAAAAGCTCCTCCCTCACTCCTTTAACTTTAGTTCATTCATGTACCTGTTTGGTTGCTGTCATTCCAGCATATGTTGAACGGTAGCGACTATGTATGAAGAAAATAAGGATCTTCTGCGAAGGCGTTTGAAGCCCCCGTGAATGCAGCGCTATAAATGGCAGGTGCGTAACACAACTAAATAACTATTAGGCTATTAGATATTACTGCTATATTTGTATCACAACAAGTGCCGACACCTGTAGTAATAATTTACTTTGATAGCTCTTGAATGCCTTTGATACCATTTAGACTCGTTTACCGTTGTCATGGAATGGTTCAGTAGCCTATCGGCTATGAATGTATTGAGTAAATCAGAGAGCTCGTCTCCAACGAAATAAACTAATTATGTATTTTCTCTCTCCGGAGATACTAAGGGAGATAACCAAACAAGCACTATAGTCTATATGTAAAAAAAACATTTACGGAAGAAATAGCATACTGGAAATATTGTGGATATATGGAAAATGTATACTGGCAATGTTTTTAAATAATACTCGACCGAATTTTTTATTGAAATATTGATGAAATATAAGCTAAAATTGATACTGATTTAACCGACTGGATCCATAACATAAAATAGCCTACACACTGTGGACATAAGTGTGTAGGCTTCTGTGTTAAACCAAATTAGTAAAGTGTTAATATTTATATGACAGATTTCTCTTATTTTTCCTCTAAGTTCTTTTCTACTGAACCTATTTTCTCATGTGTAGACAGATCTGGTCATTGGCAGTAAAAGTTCTGAAAGGTCACTTATGAAATGATATGACACTATAGAGACAGAACAGACGTAACATAGAGCTGTTGGTAGAAGCATAAGCAATATTGTTTTGGTGTTAGGGGGTTTATAATGTTTTGGTTAATATGTTGTGTGAAGGCTATAACCTTGCATAGTATTTAAACAGGTAAGTTTAGATGTTTGGCGCTATTGTTGATTTCCAAAATGACGTACAATGATGACTCCATTCCTTAAAAAATAGCTTTACATGTTAGATGCATCAATCACATTTGTTACATAGGCGGGCCTACTCTGATGTATGTATTAGGTGTCTCACAATATACTAGTTTTAAAATAATTAACAATTACCATTTTAATAAAAGGCATTTTTATCAATATATTTAATATCCATAAATTTGCCTTGAGAGTCACAATAAATACCAAATCTCTCTCTGCCTCTGTTCTTGTTATTTTGTTGGCCACGATAACCTTGTACTGACAATCTGACAGCCCGGACCTGTATATGTATGCACATATATCTTGCAATGAGCAAAGTTCAGATGACAAAACCTCACACATGTAGGCCTAAGTGTAATGTAAACCTACTACTCTGTTAATAAAACATTGTTACAAGGTGTACATTGATTTATACAGTATACACTTAATATGGATATAGGCAGAAACATACAGTATATTGTCCAATATTAAATATACAAAGCATTTATAGATTCAGCAGAATAAAAATAGCTTAAAATATAGGCTCGCGTCATTTAAGGTAAGTCTATACGGGGAAAGTTGAATTATTGCAGATTTACATTAAGTTCACTGTTTACATCTCCAGTGACCTCAAATTTCTCAAATTCTTGAGAAAAATCTTTTTGGAGACTGTTGCAGGAATACTTACTGTGTATCTTTCTGTTGTGTTATTTGAACATACATACACTCACCACCCACTTTACTAGATACCATTCTAGAACCTGGATGGACCCCTTTTGCCTTCAGAACTGCCTTCAAGAAGGTTCTGTTCACTTTCTTCTGCACAGGCATGATGCAAATTTCCTGTTCTACCGCATCCACAAATCTGTTTACTGTGAAGACCATCTGAGAATGTTGAAGCACATGCTGAAGAAACCATACTCGAGAGATGATCTGAGCTTTGTTTCATGACACATTATCCTGCTGGATATGCCATTAGAAGAATGATGGATGGTCATCTGAATACTTATAATTTACTCTTGCTTTTTTTCAGCTTGAGCTTCCTTTGACATCAACAAGGCATTTTCTTACTGCATAATAATTTTCTTTTTACCATTCTCTGTGAATGATTCTGTGTGAAAATCCTCACATCCACGGCTTCCTATATACTCTGGCACAAACAATTGTCAAGTTCAAAGTCACATTTTAAACCTATTTTGATACTATTGACCGTCTGCATGCCAAAAAGCATTGAATTGCAGCTCTTTATTGACAAATAAGATATATGCACATTTACCTAATAAAGTGGCCATCAGTTGTTTACATTAAAAGAAACCAGAGTTATGTGTGCCAGAAGAAATACTCCAAGTAAAAAAGGACAAAATAGAGGTTTTAGGTTTCTTAGCATGATATGAACTCCACCTGCCATCTAGTGTAGACTAAATGCAATAACCACATGCTTAGTAGTCGACGCACCATTATTTTCCACAAGATGAGCATACTTCAGGAAAAAACTTATAACAATAATAATAAAGTAGTTAAATTGTAAATCCCAGCATTTGCATGCAGATAAAATCAGGACATCTGACAGGATTGGTCGGACACCAGATAAATAATGTTGCCGTTTAGAACCCAGTGTATAGAGACCAATTAAATTGTTCACCAGTCTGTTTACACCCTGATGGATCTCTCTGGGGTTTGATGTCATTGTTTTGTACAGCTATCATCCAAAGTATGAGTGAAATCTGCTTCAACCACTTAAACTAGTTCCACAACATTGTGAAAGGAGCACACCCTGAAAAAGCACACTTTTTTATCTTTCTAAGAAACAAAAAGTAAAAGAGAAACCCAATAATAAAATAAAAAATTAATGTAAATATGGGGGCACGGTGGCTTAGTGGTTAGCACGTTCGCCTCACACCTCCAGGGTCGGGGGTTCAATTCTCGCTTCCGACTTGTGTGTGTGGAGTTTGCATGTTCTCCCCGTGCCTCGGGGGTTTCCTCCGGGTACTCCGGTTTCCTCCCCTGGTCCAAAGACATGCATGGTAGGTTGATTGGCATCTCTGGAAAAATTGTCCGTAGGGTGTGAGTGCGTGAGTGAATGAGTGAGTGTGTGTGCCCTGCGATGGGTTGGCACTCCATCCAGGGTGTATCCTGCCTTGATGCCCGATGACTCCTGAGATAGGCGCAGGCTCCCCGTGACCCGAGGTAGTTCGGATAAGCGGTAGAAAATGGAATGTAAATATAAACTTAAAAAAACATTATTATCATCAACGATAAAATTAATTCGAATATTGTACTTTTTTATCTTTCGACTAAAGTCACAAAAAACATCTATAATATGTGCTATAAAATAGGACTTTGCTAAAAAGCTTTCCAGTGACACTTGTACCATTTAGGATAAAAAACTGGCACACCAAAATAACATCTGTCAATATTCACTCGCCCTCATATAGGGTTTATACTATAGGAGTTTAACAGGAAGGGATACAGCAACATCTATTGGGCATGTACAATTCAATACAGCATAATTTTTGTCTCGCTGAGAACAGTTGATTATTTTTTTATATTTTTGTAAGGTTGGTGTAGGTGTAGGCTTTAGCTAATATAATTTATTGTGTTTGTACGGCGAGATTTGCACCACTTCCGGCCGTTGAGGTATCCCTTCTAGCAACAACACCCCGCCCCCCCCCCCCCGATGGATTCGTAGACTTGGCGAGCACGCGCGATTTAAGTCCACGAGACCGCAAGTCAACATGAAGTATTTGGGAAATGTGATTGACACAATGTGAGGTCGTATTTATTTTTTAATGTTTACATTTCGGACTCAAATGTACGGTGGCCGCTGGGTGGCACTGCGCTGCAACAGAAGAAAACACATGCAGACATAAAAAAACAGAAGGAAATTCAGAAAGCATCTGCGTTAGTTTGACGACACATGCCCTGGCTGACAACTCCACTAACGAATTTGAACAGTCAAAATGAAGCGCGTCCCAATCAGGTGCATCAGTTTTTGCGGTCCCCCGGAAACACTTCCGTTGTCGTCTGTGCAGTCTGCAGCGCGTTTCTGTCTTTGTTTGTGTTGCGAGAATTTGCAGCGCGTTTCTGTGTAGGTTGTCGTAAACCACTCCATCCCCCCAAGAAACGCCTGCTTTTGTAAAGACCCACTGTGAACATACTGCCACTTTGTGGCGACAACCCAAAATACACTTGAATGTGCAAACACCTCCTGAAAATCTCGAATTTTCTTGATGGTTCTACGGGTCTTAATCAATATTTAGATTTTTACAATGGTAAGTTGAGGATGGTGTTACATTCCAAAAAAGGATGGGCTTTTTCAACAAATGCTGGTAAAAGTAGAATAATCAAATACAAACACCTGTCCATAACCGCGGATATAGAGATGAAGAGGAACAACATAAAGCAGTAGTGCACAGAGTTTATTAAATAGACATAATTATTATGCACAGTCTGACTAGAAATAGATTCAACAGGTTATTATGCAAATAATTATAGTCTTATACCATTTCCCATGATGTTTTTGAACACTAAAAATTTAAAAAATCATTTCCTTATATCTACTTGTAAAAACAATACATGATAAGATTACAAACAAAATTGAATACAACGCTGCAAGACCCAATTTCCAGACATGCACGCGCACAATCGTGTTTTATGTATAAGGTGAAGAAATAAAAAAAGAACAGGTAAAAGTACACTTTTTTTTTAGAATAAATAGACTGGTAGTTATTTTGAACATATAAACAAAAAAGGCCTTTTAGCAAGTGTACTCGGACTGAAAGAAACCAAACATTATGCAACATTACTGCTTGACCTAATTCTAACAAAGCAACAAAGAAAATCAACTTTTAAACAAAACAATAAACCATCAAAAAAACCTTTTAGAATTACTGTGAATAACAGTGTGGGTGTCAATACTTTCTACTTTAAATTTGATTCAGGTAATGGAGCAGAGTTAAAAAGAGAAGGCCAAGTTAGTTCTTCTTATTAGTTTGAGCTTCAGGCACAACAATTCTGCTAACGTGAATATAGAATATTTCAAAAGCAGAATGAGGACAGAAGGAGAAGACATATTAAACTATATGTGGTGGCCTTTGAATTTTATTAATATGACTTCAGCAGCCATTTGTCATAAAGTCTAGTCGGATATACAAAAACTGAAAAAAAATCCAGCGGATAACGTATATGGACCCTGCGCAAAAACATAGTGACGAACTTCTGAGTCTATTGATTAACAAACGGACAGTTTTGAAATGTAGGACAGGAAATGAAATTTTAGACATCTATCTCGTAAACATGCTCTTTTCAATGTCACAACTTGGCTGTCATCTGGAATTCAGAGCATCTTAATCAGCTCAGTAGCCCTTAGGTCAACAATATGAACATCACGAGCTGCGACCCATTTTGACATGATACTCTTACAAAATCATTCAGTCTTTAAATAAATAATGATAAACAAATGTGGTTTTCTGAAATGATGGAATAAGAAGGTGGAATTAAGTAGTTGGGGAAAAGGAGGTATATATATATATAGGAAGAATTGTTACTAAAAACAGGAAGGTTGAGGCCTAGTAAGCAGGAAGGATGAGCCAGTAAATCAGTTACTTGAGCCAAAATTTACAGAACTTTTACTTTGAGGCATCAGTGCCACATTATTCTGATTGGTTGATTCAGGGGTGTTTGATGTCGGTTTAAGACAAGCTGGGCAGGACAGGCACGCTCCAGTGGCAGAAACCCCTGAACTAGAAGGTGTATTACCCCTTTTCATCACGCAGGCAATTACTATACATACAATAGACACAATAAACAGGGAAAAACAAAACATAATAATTATTATGTTTCTCTTTCCTCCTTCTACATCTGATGCCTTCTCTTCTGGTGATTCTATGCAAAATAAATATTAATTCAGTTAGCTTTTAGACATGTATGCAATCATTTCCTGCTTTCAGATTTAAAGAAAACATTGGTAAAATTATTTTTATGTTACAAATTGGTTTTTTTCACATACCATTAACAAGCAGCTGTACCGTAACACGTTCAGATGAGTGTGCGATGTAGCATTGGTACTTTCCTGCATCAGTGTGTGTGAGATTGTTGAGTTTTAAGGTGAAGTTTCCACACCCGTACTCATCAGGGAAAGTTTGGGTTCTGTTCTTGTACTTGAGCTTCTGATGCTCTACTGAAGCTTCACCATTAATGATGGCCAAGACATTTGTGCTGTCATTGTATCTCCAAAGCACATCTATATCCTGAAGTTTCTGATCATTTTTCCTTGACTTACATGGCAAAAAAACGGAGCATCCAGTAACCCCTTCAACATTGTCCTGTGAATACACTGAAATAAGAGAAAAACTTATTTGGATCTGCTGTTTTTGCAGGCGGCCTGAAAACATCTTTTAAACTCTGTTGCTCACCTGTATCAGCTGTGCAGATGTTTTTCAGCAGCACAAATACACCGATTATCCAACAACTATTGAAAAAAATAAAACATGTTTCTATAGCTACTAGGATAATATAGTAACTAGCAAAGCAACATCACGCTCACAGACTTACAGTTTCATACAAAACTACAACCAAACTTATGTTCCCTTCAAATGCCAAAACATAGCTATGGACTTTCACACACTTTGTCTTTCTTTTTACTACTGTGCGCTCAACACTAAATTTATCCCAGTCAAAACTATATTAAGACAAATGCTAAAGAGAAAATGTATAAAGCTGTGACCTAAGGCTTTTGCAAAATCATATTCAGCCTGTAACTTTAACCTGAGCATAGTTTAAAGATCTTTATATAGTTAAACTTCGTAAAAGGGAAAAGGCATTAGCCATTCAATGCTAACAATGACGTATTTGACGATCTATAACATTTTACTCAAAATTCATTAAACATACCCAATAATCATGGTGCCACAGTATTATGAATCGATGAATATCGTACAAATACTCGAGAGTCCGAAGTCAGAAACTTCTCTCCTTTTTAAATTGGCTTTTTAAACCAAGAACTGTTTGTGCTTCCGTGTATACTCCTAATGTTGTGTTCGCTCAGTCTGATCGCAAAATACCGCGAGAGTACCGCGGTACCTTGATGTCTGTTGGTTGGCGCGGGATGGCATGATGTCACCCATATGACGTTGCGGGCTTATGGAACGCGAACGGGGACAATATGTATACCGCGTAACACGTGAAATTTGGACGCTTCAACGTGACAATTTTAAACGTGGCTTTTTGTTCCGTGTAAACGCGAACGTTTCTTATGGAACGCCAGGAGGGTCAAAAACGTGCGTATTTTAACGCCTTAACAACGCGTAGAGTACGCGTTGTTTACGCGTAGAGTACGCGTAGTCTACGCGTGAAAAATCGACGCGTACTCTACGCGCAAACAACGCGTACTCTACGCGTTCTCTACGCGCAAAGAACGCGTACTCCACGCGTGACGTCAGACGTCAATTTCGCGTGTTTTTGAACCATCCGGCCACTTGCCCAGTTTGGACGTGTAAGCCTGATGAGTTCCCATTGGCTGCCGAGCGGAAGGGTTAAACCATTACTGTAGGCCTAGGGGCATTGCCTTCAATTTCTGACTCCCTGCCATCACATTGCATGTAACATGCGAAAGATCCTCTTATCTATTTATGTATCCAGTTATCTAATATGCTATTAAATATAGATGTTTTATAATCTTTTTAATCGTTTACTGCCGTGTCATGTTAGTAACCGTTTTAGCAGAGACAATTAGTTGATAAAAGACACACGCAATGTGTCAGTTCAAGTGGTGTAGGGGTTAGAGTCGTTGCTTTGTTGCAATATATTTTGGTGTCTGGGTTAACGTAGGATCGAAACCTACTCGTCGCTAAAACTGATCCTCCTTTAACAAAATTTGTTTTAGAAATCCTCTAGCCACAGTTTTAAGCGCTGTCCATAGATATATACGTTTTAATTTTTTAACTTCACGAATCAGTAAATTTATTCATGTTCAATAATTTATAGAATTGTAGGTTTTATAGTCTTACTAATTTTCAAACCTTGGCTACAGACCTTTTTTATTTCTTTGCAGTTAGGAAGAATAGGTTTAAAGTTTCATCATACTTGATGAAAATAAAGTAATGTTTTACAATACAATTTAATTGAAATATAAAATAAATAAAAGTGAATTCATAGAAATCCGTTTTTTCTTTAAAAATACATTAAACAAATATAAAAAAAACCTCATTGTCGCCTGAACACATAATTTGTAAGCGTAGACAAATTACTGCTTTCATAAGATAAGGACATGCTGGCCCATCAATAATAGTCACAACAGCTAGCATAAATGTTTAGAATGAAAAAGTTTACATTAGTTTTCATGAATATTAATTTGAACGAATATGACCAGTATGCACTCCATCCAGGTTGTATCCTGCCTTGATGCCCGATGACTCCTGAGATAGGCGCAGGCTCCCCGTGACCCGAGGTAGTTCGGATAAGCGGTAGAAAATGGATGGATGGATGACCAGTATGAATAAAACTAGTTTCACACTTAAGAATCTAATGTTTGGTCTGGTTTTCTATATCTTCTACAAAAGGTTTGTCTGTAATTTAAATTATAGAGGGATAAATAAATTCCTTCTCCAAAGAAAATCAGCATTACAACATTTCTGATGTGTTATGAAAATATAATCCCCACATATTACCCACACAAAAAAAAACAAGAGAAATAAGTAGGTATAGGTTAAACGGTGCACACACAACACAGGGTTTTATATGAATATTTTCTTGTCTCTACTCAAATACAAATAGTCAAATTCATTTTTAGGCCCAAGTCTTTTTGTGTTTTGTGTCGGTGTGCATATGTGGTCGTGTTACAATGCAGTGGAGCAGCCAATATACAAACCTGCGTAATCGATGTGCACAGAACAATCCCTTGTTGTGCCCCATATATATATATATATATATATATATATATATATATATATATATTGTCACAGGCCGGCTCATAGCCTGTGGCAAAAATGAGGGGACACGCACAACAAGGTATAGGCCAAAAAAGGTTGTCTTTATTATAAACCCAAACTATTAACTTTAAACAAAGAAATAGGAATGAGGTGTGATAATGTCATAGTGTAAAGTGTATGCAAAGTGCATGGATGTGTGAATCTGTGTGTGTGTGTGTGTGTGTGTGTGTAAACATGACTGAGTGGAAACTAAGTAAAGCTACAAAGGAACAAACAAAACAGGATCATACCTGAAGGAGCAGAGAGACCGAGAGAGTGGTTAGTGAAGCAGTTTAAATACCCTGAGCCCAGGTGGCTCCAATCACTAACGACCCTCCTCTGCCTACAGGAGGAACCGCCCCTGTGAAGCAGAGGAGGGGCCGTGACAATATATATATATATATATATATATATATCTTAGTTTATGTGCTGTGAGATGGTGGGGCTTATCATTCATACATTTTATATTGATTTAATCAATCAACTAAAATGGTATTTTATTTAAGAATTTGAAACGACAAAGGAGGAAGTCAATAAAAACCCCAAACAGTTGAAAGTCCCTCATAACATTTTGTCATGAATTATTGGGGTGTGGTGAGAGACAGATTCGGTCCGATAATAAAATTAGGCCGATATATTTGAGCCGATAAATTATGATTGACTTCTTCTGATTGAACCACATCAGTCTGCTGGTTCTTGTCCGGAGGCACCTGTAGCGCCGGAAGGCAGGAGAGTAAACAGTCTATGAGCGGGGTGAGAGGAGTCCTTGAGAATGCTGTGAGCTCGACGCACACAGCGTTTCTTCTGGATGTCCTCAATGGAAGAGAGTGTAGTCCCTGTGATGCGCTGGGCTGTTTTCACCACCCGCTGCAGTGCCTTGCGCTCAGCAACAGAACAGTTCCCGTACCACACTGTGACACAGTTGGTCAGGATGCTCTCTATCGTGCAGCGATAGAAGTTCACCAGGATTGTTGAAGACAGTTGGTTCTTTTTTAGTGTCCTCAGAAAGAAGAGACGCTGGTGAGCCTTCTTGACCAGGCATGAGGTGTTGGTGGTCCAGGACAGGTCCTCCGAAATATGGGTCCCCAGGAACTTAAAACTGGAAACACGTTCAACATATAGACTAGTTCATGTTTTTTTTTTAAAAAGAGTACTAAATGTTACCTGGTTTACCTGTCCACTTTTTGTCTTTTGTTTCAGGCTCACAATAATGTATATTAGGACACTAACATATTAAGTTATCTGTAATCGGTTTCCAATGTTAAAGAATGCAAAATTAACATATTGGTGCATCCCTAGTTTGGATTTAGCATGGATGCTTGTAATCACATCAGAAGAACTACAGTATATTACTATAGTTACAATTGAAGAGTTCAGATGCAAAAGCCTTTGAGTGCCATCTCAAATTTTGTTCTAAGATGAGCATTTTCGATTAGGTTAATATTCAGTTATTTCACTTAAATGTTAATCAAAGGAAGCTATTCGGTGCTATTAAAGGGCAGAACAAGCCTGAAAAAAGCAGAATAAAACTTTTCTGGCCAAATTCTGTGCCTGTTCATGCAGCCTTGCTTGAACACATCAGGAGTGCAGCAATTTTTATATCCCCGAACCAGAACAGTTATATAAGCAGAAGAATTTTCAGACATGCCTTTCACAATAGTTATGCACATTTTAGATATTAGAAGTATATCACATAAAAGATAATTCGTACATGTCAGTAGGGAAAATAACATATAGGATAAAATTAGAAAGTACCTGGTTGATAATGTCAGATGATGAGGATTTGGGAAAGAGGGTGGATTTTTAAGATTGGGACGACAGAACAGCAGTAGAGGAGCTGTAAGAAGGCAACTTAAATTGGACACAACATATGTGTTGGATCAAATTGGTTTACACTGAGTAGCTGCACCCGATGAGATCAGAGCAAGATTGACTAACCTGGCCTGTCAGAACTTACACTATGCGTACGCTTGATACGTGCTGATGTTTCAATGTAATGTAGAGCTTGCGAAAATGTGGAGCTTAAGGGGAATATGTGAACTTGACAAAGGGGCTCATTTTGACATTTCTATATGTTACAGGATCAAGCAAATGTTTCAATTCAATTCAAGTTTATTTATATAGCGCTTTTCACAATGTGGATTATTCCAAAGCAGCAACAACTTACTGCCATGGCTGAGCTTTTTTAAAACAACACAGCTACACAAGGTGCAGTTTCTTCAGTTCATGTGCTGAACTGGCAGGAATTAGTCAGTGTTCCTTTTAACCAGTTCAGTCCTAGCCAAATACAGATGCGGCAACTCCAAGAAGTAGACATTCTTGCAGGACCTGTAAATAGTCAGGCCATGGATGCACTCCAAACTGTGATTCCTATTGTACAAGAGTAAACTTCTGCCTATGAGTCCATTTGGATACTTTTCCACATGAAAAGTTTTTTTTTTACATCACACCCTTCTAAATGGATGCATGTTATGTTTGTGAATTAATACAGTATATTAGTTTTATACTGCTAAAATAAGTAATGTGACATCTTGATTTAAACTTCAGATTAAAATTGTTTAAAAGCTGACCTTCTTTTTTTTGCCTGTGTAGACATAAACCATGCCATTTTCACAAAACATTAATATAGATTAATATTTTAATCAGTGCTACCCTGTAATGGCTTAGTTTGTATTTTATAGTTTATAACAGCAGAATTTGAATATTATCCAGTTATTGTTTACATCCAGTATTGGCCAAAAGTTTGGACAAAGATTTTTTTATTATTTCTTTACATTTATCAAGGAATCATGAAAAAGTAATACAATTTATTAAATTAAGCAGTACAACAGTTATGAACAGTACAACAGTGTTTATATAAATATTCTTGTAAAATCGTAGGCATATCACAAGTGATACCTCCTTCATCCTGTATGCAGTGGATATTGTGATCAGACATTTGCCTCGGAAGCTGTATTTCCTTATAGAAAGTATTTGCAATTACGTCCAATTTTTCACTTTTAATTTATTGAAATGTTTTATTGATTATTTGGTTATACATGAATAAATGTACTGATTCATGAAGTTAAAAAATAATAAACGTATGTATACATAGATAGGGCTTAAAACTGTGGCTAGAGGATTTCTAAAACAAATTTTGTTAAAGGAGGATCAGTTTTAGCGACGAGTAGGTTTCGATCCTACGTTAACCCAGACACCAAAATATATTGCAACAAAGCAACGACTCTAACCCCTACACCACTTGAACTGACACATTGCGTGTGTCTTTTATCAACTAATTGTCTCTGCTAAAACGGTTACTAACATGACACGGCAGTAAACGATTAAAAAGATTATAAAACATCTATATTTAATAGCATATTAGATAACTGGATACATAAATAGATAAGAGGATCTTTCGCATGTTACATGCAATGTGATGGCAGGGAGTCAGAAATTGAAGGCAATGCCCCTAGGCCTACAGTAATGGTTTAACCCTTCCGCTCGGCAGCCAATGGGAACTCATCAGGCTTACACGTCCAAACTGGGCAAGTGGCCGGATGGTTCAAAAACACGCGAAATTGACGTCTGACGTCACGCGTAGAGTACGCGTTCTTTGCGCGTAGAGAACGCGTTGTTTGCGCGTAGAGTACGCGTTGTTTGCGCGTAGAGTACGCGTCGATTTTTCACGCGTAGACTACGCGTACTCTACGCGTAAACAACGCGTACTCTACGCGCAAACAACGCGTACTCTACGCGTTGTTAAGGCGTTAAAATACGCACGTTTTTGACCCTCCTGGCGTTCCATACTGCAAAGTCATGTATTTGGACCCTTAGGAACGCCATACAAAAACTTCGTGTTAAGACGAAAGAAACTATGGAAAGCCAAAGTATCCATAAACGCCTGGTAGGGCGTCTTCTTGCACAGTGGCGCGTCAAAAGCGTACGTTTTGACCGCAAACGCGCGTCATTGACGTGTGATTTTCCATGTAAACGCACGTTCTCGACGTGCGCTTCGAGTTGTCGGGAAACGCGCGTCGAAAACGTGCGCTTTTTGTATCAAAACGCGCGTCCTTGACGTGTGATTTGCTATTGAAAACGCGCGTTCTCGACGTGCGCTTGGGAGCTACCGAAAACGCACGCTTTGAGTGCGCGTTTTAACCTGCCAAAAACGCGCGTTTTCGACGCCCGTTTTTGGACGGATAAACGCACGTTATGAACGTGTAGTCAGGTCAACAAAGCATGCAGTGAAAACGTGTATTTCAAGTGTCCAAACAGGCGAAAAGAACGTGCTCTCTTCATGTCGAAAGCGTGTGCTCATTTTTTAGCGATTCAGTGTGTCATGTTTTGTCCGCTAGGTGGCGTAAGGACTCTTGTTGAAGACAACCAAAATAACATGGAATTATCGAGGACAACTGAGTGTAATGATGTGAGTTATTATAATAAACGGAAAGTGGATCATGATTGTTCAGTTATTATAAGTGTAATTTAGCTCCACAAAAAAGACAGAGCCTAATGAGGCGCCGTATTGAGTTTAAATCAAACTGCGCTTATGAATACATATTTAACAGCGTGCATACACATATATACATTCCTCAGATTGACATGTATTCTTTTGGATGTTCAAGCAAACACATATGAAAAACATGTGCGCACTTATGAGAAATCCATACCAATACATCTTATGTTAGTAATGCATGCATATACACTTTTTCGCGCAAACATATAAATTCGATGCGTGAAAACACACATACAATACTCGCACATACATATAAACTCTGCGGACACACACGTCTATGCGTATATACACATCTTTTAAACACTCGCACATACTGTACATACAAAATATGACACGCTTTAGTTTGCATGCATAGTGTTTTCATTTATGGATGTGCGTGATATTTTCAGTGTAAACGGAAGGTAATTCAGTGTAAACGGAAGTCTTCTTCATTTAGATCAACATGAATCTGAGAGCGATAATAGCTTTAACGTTTATTAGTGCTTTGCTTGCTTTTGCACGTTGAAATGAAGATGATATAGCCGATTTCTTTAATAGCGTTTTAAAGTGCCAAACACCGTGTCCAATTTCAATTTTTTGACATTATAATGGGTTCTAATGCGTTTCTAATGTCTTTTGTGGTGTCGCGTGATTTTTTTGCAACCAGAAAATAACGTTCCCAGAACGTTGCAGGCTGTTTTTTTAATTACCAGAAAATAACGTTCCCTGATGGTTCTTTTTTAATGGTAAAAATATTCAAAGCTGGTAAATGTCAGTGACATGTGCAATACAGAAAATATAAGATGGCATTAACACATGTTATACTGACCAAATTAAATGAATAAATGAACTCTTTAATGGCTGAAAATAATAAACCAGTTAAGCTAAATGAAAATACAATTATATAAATGCATGTGTATTTCTTAAGTGTGGTTGTCTGTGTTACTGTGTCTGCGCTCGAGCACGTGCTTTCCGCGCACTCCCGCCATTTAAAAATAAGTGGTCATTTTACCTCACTCACTAACACATTAGTTTAGCGGTTTATTAATTCATTTAAAAAAACATCCCCATTTGAGAGTAAACTTATATTTTCGTGGTTTTCGATTTATTTGACATCTAAATCAACAGACCATGATTTAAGGACTAAAATTCGGGGCTTTTGATTGTTATTTCTAAAGACTTAGCCGCGCAATACTTCTCTGTTGAGACAAGAATATTGTTAGCGTGAAGATAATTAAATGTTTATTCTTTATTCTCAAAGAAATCTGCTATAAATATTCTGTTGAAGTCATTGGTTATTTTATTTAAATATCTAAAATGTCTGGTGTTGAGGTTGGCCAACACACAGTGTACTTTTATTATAAATTATATATACTGCGCTGTTTAAATCAGCTACTTCAGTAATGAGAACGGAATTAATAGGCGAAAATAATTATATAATGCATTGATTTCATCCTCCATGTGTGTGATGATTTATTTTACTTATTTTAATTAGATTAGACAAGCGATGGATAAATGGATGTATTCATTACTGACATGTTGTTAGGCCAAACGGACCCGAGAAAAATATTTTAGGCTAACGTTCTGGGCTGGGTTTCCCAAAAGCATCGTAAGCCTAAATTGATCGTAAAAACGATCGTACGATTGATCTTAATATTACGGTCTGTTTCCCAGAAAGATTTTGGTTATCTTAACGGAAATAAAACGTTAGGTTCACGGTTTCTATAACGTTAGATTAACGTCCCAGAACGTTATGGGAACCAAAAACTAACGTTCTATTAACGTAAAGAAACTTTCCAGGAGAACCAAAAACGAACCTTAGAAAATAACGTTATGGGAACCAAAAACAAACGTTAGGGGAACGTTGGGAACCAAAAATTGTTAGCTGGGTTGCACAAGCAAAGTACTTATAAACGTCAAGGCAATTATCTCCCTCAGATTAAAGGTGATCTAAATGAAGAAGACTTCCATTTACACTGAAATGCCTTTTGTTTACACTGAGAAGTTCACCCACATATGACATATGTATGTATGCATTACTAACATAAGATGTATTGGTATGGATTTCACATTAGTGCGCACATGTTTTTCATATGTGTTTGCTTGAAAATCCAAAAGTATACATGTGACCAATGTATATATGTGTATGCACGCTTTTAAATATTCATAAGGGCAGTTTTATTTAAACCCAATACGACGCCTCACAGAGCCCGTCTTGCGTATGAAACATGAAACTTTTCTCTAAAACGGGCTTGGGGATAGCCAATGGATAAATATCTTTAATCAAACCCAACACTTTTTGTAATAGTTGTGAGGTCCAAATGTATAAGCCACATTTACCACATTTCTCCCTGAGATTCAGCCTCTTTGCTGTGGTGCTTCGGCTCATTATAAAATAATATTATAATGCAATGCGGTGGTTAATGCCATTTAACACAACACTCTAACATAAGCTAGAATGCGAGTCGCTTGTTACATATGGTTCTCACGAGCAGGCGAGTATAATAATTGATAAAATATATATTAATTTTTATATTCTCACAATAATTACACATGTTCTTTATAAAATATTGAGAACATATTATGAAATGTTCGACAATCGAACATCCTTGCAGCATCTTTATATATTTTATTTTGGGAGGTGCGTTTGGAATATTCATAATCCACACATCAAACCACTTTGGAAATCCTAAAGGAAATTGTAACGTTAACTTCTAGTTCATTGATTAGATTAACCCAATTTAAAGCGATTTCTTCATCAGTCTGCTGTCCTGTGAAACTCCTCTTTGATAGATTTGTGACCAGAAAACAATACAATCTCTGAGAGAGCGTGAAAGCGAGGTACAGTTTCCTCCGCATATACATCACAATTACAATGTTCTCTGCATCCACTATGTTATATATGGATATAAATAAGTAAAACAATAAAAAATGTAAGTAAATATAAATAAACATAACAATATATATATATATATATATATATATATATATATATACACATTCATATATACAAATAAATATGGAGACGTGGAAAAATCCTCTCCCGACGTAAATTTCACTCCCTAAGAATTAATGCAGCCATACTCATCTAGGATCCAGTATAAAAAGCCATGCCAGTCCGTGTCTGCATGATGAAATGTTCAATAAATGAATGTACAAACAATTTCTAGACATGTAAAAGAATAAAAAACGAATAAAAGTGAATTTTTTATTTTGAAAATCATTTGACAAATCTTGTTTGCGTTTTCTCTCCACAGTTTTACTTGTTTTAAGTACCCTAAACTCCACAAGACTAAATATTTTTCATATAGAAAACGCATTGGTCTAAGAATTTTTGATATTTGTTCTTGAAATAAGACAAGAAAACTCAGCAAGAAAAGCATTTTTCAGCGTAAATTAATCTTACGCTTTAAAAGGAGGAGACCGAAAGATACTTTGGGTTTTCCGAAGAAAAACCTGCAAAGGACAAGGCCGGATTCTCGAAACTGTTTTTAAGATTATGTAAAAATGTTATTAAGATGAATCAATGAAAGTTTTGTCAGAATGTTCATAAGTGCGATTCTAGAACATTTCATGATAATTTCTCAATATTTTATAAAGAACATCTGTAATTATTGTAAGAATAGAAAAAGTAATTAATATTTTATCAATTATTATACTGGCCTGCTCGTGAGGACCACATGTGTAACAAGCGACTCTCATAGCTTATATCAGAGTGTTGTGTTAAATGGCATTAACCACCGCATTGCATTATAATATTATATTATAATGAGCCGAAGCACCACAGCAAAGAGGCTGAATCTCAGGGAGAAATACAAGAGGTCACATAAATGTGGCATATAAATAGTACCTCACATCTACCTTAGAAAGTTTTGGGTAAAATTAAAGATAATTATCCACTGCCTTCCTCCACGGCCATTTTAAAGAAAAGTGTCATGCTTCATACGAAAGGCAGGCTCTGTCTTTTTTGTGGAGCTAAATTACACTTATAATAACTGAACAATCATGATCCACTTTCCGTTTATTATAATAACTCACATCATTACACTCAGTTGTCCTCGATAATTCCATGTTATTTTGGTTGTCTTCAACAAGAGTCCTTACGCCACCTAGCGGACAAAACATGACACACTGAATCGCCAAAGAATGAGCACACGCTTTCGACATGAAGAGAGCACGTTCTTTTCGCCTGTTTGGACACTTGAAATACACGTTTTCACTGCATGCTTTGTTGACCTGACTACACGTTCATAACGTGCGTTTATCCGTCCAAAAACGGGCGTCGAAAACGCGCGTTTTTGGCAGGATAAAACGCGCGCTCAAAGCGTGCGTTTTCGGTAGCTCCCAAGCGCACGTCGAGAACGCGCGTTTTCAATAGCAAATCACACGTCAAGGACGCGCGTTTTGATACAAAAAGCGCACGTTTTCGACGCGCGTTTCCCGACAACTTGAAGCGAACGTCGAGAACGTGCGTTTACATGGAAAATCACACGTCAATGACGCGCGTTTGCGGTCAAAACGTACGCTTTTGACGCGCCACTGTGCAAGAAGACGCCCTACCAGGCATTTATGGATACTTTGGCTTTCCATAGTTATTGTTTTGGACCGAAAGGGACGCCATATTTTTGGGCGTGGTATATGAAGACACGATCGTTTGTATCGCCATAACGCGAACTTTTTGGCCGTGTTTTGTTTAAACGAACGTTTTTGTCGTGTCAACAGGTCCTTTTTGAGCGTCTAATACTTTGACTCTTATTTTGAAACGTGACATACTAATCTTTCTGTTAAAGTTGAACTGCTGACAATTTGAGGTCAATAAATAAATTCAAATCACTAATTATATATCGCTGTTGTTTAATTGCTTCTTTTGAGCCATACATATATTCATATTCTATCCTGTGGTGTATGGTGTATAACGTTTTTATATTCAACTTAAAGGTCACTGCACACACATATTACAGCCTATAACATCACTTATGTCTTATATTCGTCTCAATACAGAATTTTAAAGAATATATTTATCAAATAAAATGTATTAATTGAAAAGGGTTTAAACTATTTTTTTCATGCTTCAATGTAACCATTATGTCCAAAATGCACATATGTGGATAAGGGAGCAATTAAAGGCATGGTTAGAATACCAAAGGACATTAAAGAGACCGTTGTACTGACTCAAGCAGAGATGAACAGCCCTAAAAGGACAACCTTTCCGGGCATTAACTTAAAAACTTCCAGCTTCTTCAATCATGAAAAGCACTGTGGCAGGAGTGGTGTCATTCAGGTTCCTGGGCACCACCATCTCTCAGGACCTGAAATGGGAATATCACATTGGCTCCATTGCTAAAAAAGCCCAGCAGGGGATGTTCTTCTTACATCTGCTGAAGAAGTTCAACCTACCACAAACTCTGTTAAAACAGTTTTACTCAGCAGTAATAGTCTGTCCTCTGCACATCCACCACTGTCTGATTTGGCTCAGCCACAAATACAGACATCAGAGGACTACAGAGGACGGTTCTGACTGCTGAGAAAATCACTGGTGCTCCCCTGCCCATCCTGCCCACCCTCCAAGATGAGCAAGATACATCCAGAGTGAGTAAAAGGGCTCAGAAAATCACCCTGGACCTCTCTCATCCAAGCCATCATCTCTTCACAATGCTTTTTCACAATGAAAACTGCTTCTTCCCGCACGCCATCTACCTCTTGAACAGTTCAATGTTTTATACCCACCGTGCAATTAATAACTCTGTGAAATAATACTTAAGTCCAATATTAATTATATACTCCAGATTATACACCATCTATTTTTATTCAACTTTTTATGTAAATTATATTTAATTCTGCTGTACATAGCACATACCTTGTATTACAATAGTCGATTCTTAGTTTTACTTGTACATATTTACATACACACATAGCTTTACTCTCTTCATCTATATCTTATGTTTATTATATTGTATTTCTTATTTTTATACCCATAGGCCCTTATTTAAATCCTCTGTGTACTGTATTCTATTGTGTTATGGTCTCTGTGTACTGTTGTTGCTGCTTCTGTGTACTGGATGCTCCTGTCACCAAAACAAATTCCTTTGTATGTGCGAACATGCATACTCGGCAATAAAGCTCTTTCTGATTCTGATATTAAAAAATAGGAATAAATAAAAGAGTGTGTGGTTTTCATTGTCATCATTTCTATTATGATATCATGTGGAACATACACAGTGGTCGAAAGTTTACATACACCTTGCAAATTCCTAAAAACTTTTGAAATTTAATTTATTCAGATAAGTGTAATTTCAACGATTTGTTTTTATTTTAGTAATGCCCTGAACAAATTATTTGACAAATATTCCACAAAGCAGAATAATAACTGAATATATAAAAAATCATCCCGTTGAAAAGTTTACATATTGCTTATTCTTATAATACTGTTTGATGTACCTGGACAATCAATTATAGTTTGTGTTGTCTGATTGTTGTCTAAGAGTTTTTTGTTTATGAGCCATTTAACTTGTACAATGCTCTTCAGAGAAATCCTCTGAAGATACATGTATGAGTGCTTGTTGTCAGTCTGTAAAGATGAATCAATCATTGTATAGTCAAAGCTGGACATTGGTCAAACATGCAGAAAGTGCTGAAAAATCAAAGACCAGGGAACAGTTAATGGAACAAGGACAACTTTAAACCCTTAAACAACTATCCACACACACTGTCATTGATTTTCCAGGTCACACTGTACTGTATTAAGAATCAGGTGTGTGACTTTTGACCACCATACTGTATATCTCTTCATAGGCCTGTCTATATGTAATGTGCAGGGCAAATTTCAAAGTAAACGTAAGGCAATATGATGCTGTATAATGCTTGGTAATATTAAAATCGCCCCGTGTGATAAGAGGACGTCAATCCAATGCAGGCCGTCAAGCTTCTTTGACAGTTTAAAAGTTAAAACGGGGATTCTGGGACGAAAGATGAGATGACAACCCATGACATCGGACTGACATCACAACCAACGTATCACTCAGAACTTCTACGTTTGCCTACGTACATGCCCACGAACAATTGCGTTCTCATTCGCAAACAAATGTTACGTGTGACGTTTGCATAGGTATTTGATTACCTAACAGCGCATCATCTCTCACGCAAAAAATGGGCCATCGCATCACAAATGCAAATATAATCTTAAACAGAGCAACGCTATTGGCTGGTGTACGGTCTGACGCGAACACGCGAACTCAACATACATATTTACGCGTACAAATTAATCGCGTTGACGCGTCCAAATTTCACGCGTTTCATGTTAAAAGTATTGTCCCCGTCCGCGTTCCATACGGGCTGCTTTTCACCCTCCTATTACTTCGATTTCAAACTTGTAGCCTATTTTATTGAGAAGTACTTGGCTTGGGCCAACACATATAATAGTTTAAATCACATTATAATATGTTGGATTTTTCATATGCTATAAGCAATTAAAATAATTTCAATTAAAAAAATCTCTTGACCACTAGGGGGCTTGAAACTGCTCAGAATTCTCCTTTTTCGCAATGCGCGAAATTACCCATTATGCCTCTCGTACGCTCGTTCTGGTTCGCCATTTGATCACATTGCCAAATTTGAAATATGTGGCGAAATTATAAATTATATCAAAATAGCATTTTTATATATTATGGCTAGTAGGTGGCGCTATACCGAAACTTGATGTGTCACCTCAGGTCTAGAACTTGATCACATATACCAGCGTCTGATAACTGCTAAATATAAATCTGATAAATATAAAAGAAAATGACTAAATCTACCAAGTTTCATATTGATACATAAAAAGTTTGACAGAGACTGCCTTATTTGTTCATGCGCTATGCAAGAACGGATTAACCATTCAAAAATCCAAGCATCGACCCCTGAGGGACCCCAGTGATCATGTGGTGAGCAGTGGACAGCGAGCCCCTCCATGACACCCTGAAGGATCTGTCGGAGAGGTAGGATTTGAACCAGCTAGAGCCTGAGATTCCTAGTGATGACAGGGTTTCTAGCAGTATCTGGTGATTGACAGTGTCAAACTCTGCAGATAGCCATTGCTGTGTATATAAGCAGCGGTATAAAATGTGTTTTTAGACATTTTTCTAAATTCATTAGGCAACATGACCCACAAATTCCCCCTCTACTTACTTGGGAAAAAAAACTTATTATAACGCTTTGTATCTTGGATTAATGTAGATATTACCATCCAAAAAACTTGTCTGAATATCAAGTGGTCTGGAATCTGACAGACCAGAAGGAATTTTTACAAGTCTATACTCTTCCATCTTTTCCACAGCATATCAATAAATGTGATCATCAAAATAAATAACATTAACAATCCGCATAAAAGCCAACACAATGTTTTGTCCACCTTTGGGAATTAATGAACAACTTCTCCAAAGATTGGTTCATGTTCAGAACTAACTGACTACATCAGAATGCTCCCTGTTCTGTATGTATGTCCACCTACAACTACTGTGTTTGACACATTGACTGTCTCTGTTGCTTCAGAGCTCAGTTCTTCACATATTTGGTCACCATGTTCCAAAGAACGTACAACAACAGGATATGCATTTGGTAAACATATTTTAAGATCGAATGGGTCCCCAAATTTCCAACAATACATGTGTTGCACCTGATTCTTGTAAACCAGAGTTAGAGATATTCTTGAAATTGCAAACAGCATGTGCATGTCGTTTAAGGGGATTATGCGTAGCTTCAAACCTCATACATCAAAGTTTTGACAAAGGTCCAAACTGAAACATCATACTAGGATAATGAATAATAAAGTGGTGTTTTGGGATAAGGGTTCGAAAAGGATAAAGTTCTTTGAACAACTTTTGATGATCAATAATAAGCTGTTTCAGGAACACTGCAAGACCTTTGGTTACAACAGGAGAAAATATAATGCTGCATATCTCTCGCAACAAAATGAACAACTGCCAGTGCAGGCTTTCACGGGTAACAATGTCCCCTAGAAGAAAAGGCAAGTTTTGTATCAAACACCACATCTGAGTGGCTGTTAGTTTAAGTGCTGTTTCGGATTTCAAGTTAAGGATGACAATCGGTTTGTTTTTTATGTTTGAATACCCATAATCATAGCTGCTTATTCGTTCATTTAAATGCAGGCACAACAGTTTTTCTTCAAAAATGAAGCGTTGAAGTAAAAGTTTAAGGTACTGTTGGGTAATTTCACAAACTGTTGGCGACTGTGTGCTAATCCAATTCCTGCGATGGTTGAAGGTCTTCTCCATTGCTTTTCTGATGGTAGCTATGTTCTCAGATGATGGCTTCATTCTCTTGATGACACTCAACTATTCACTTGGGTCTTCATCAGCCGATGACAGAGTTACTAATGCTCCTGGTGAAACGCTGCAGGGAACTTTACGTTTTCGTTGATAGCGTCGCTGTCCCTCTTCAAGATGCCGCCTCATATTCCGAAGTTTGATTTCGATGAATCCTTTATGGGAGACAGGATCATGTAGATGTTCCTACAAACACAAATAATTGCAAAAGTGAAATTTTGGGTGCTTCTCAATTCTTATTTGTGCATATTCGTTTCCTTTCCCACGTCTTAGCTCCACCCTCCTAGGATATTAATTATAATGGAATATCCTCACTCTTTGTATAAAGTTAATTCTCTGTTATCAAATTATCAAGTGCAATTAAAACCACAAATATTTAACAAGAAAAACAAAGTTAAATACATATTTGAGTTAGAGTTCATAGGCTGACTACATTAAAATTAAGACATTCTTAAAAGTGCTGTAAAATTAATGTGTGTCTGTACAAGTTATCATTAATATAGATTGGTGGTCTATACAGAAATATTAAATATACTGTCTGAAACGAGTCCACATTTACAATAATTTTATGATTAATATCAACATTTACGCGTGTTCAAAGACGTGACGATGTGAAGGGGAGGAGATTTATACATGTATCAGGTTTAGTTGATAAAACACTTCCGCACAGGATACACTTGTGCATTCTCAGTCATGACTCTTCAAAAAGCCTCCTCACTGTGCAATTTTAAGAATTGCGATATCCTACAAGATGGCTGAGCTCGATTGGTTTTCAGGTCATAGTATGTAGGACGTAGGAGCGAGGAGACAAGGAAGCATATTGAGAAGCACCCCATATAAGGCCCAACTTTTATCAATGGAATATTGAGAGATTTCAGCAGAGATTAGATATAAATTATGCAAGATTCTGTTTGTACAAGATTCAAGATTTACGTATCCCTCATTCTCTCCAGATATCCTGAGATTCAGAGAAGGAAAAACTCCAGTCAAAAATTTAGCCAAACTTATCTTGTCTGCAGTTGAGGGGTAGCTGTTTGAGAAAAGAAAAATGAGAACAACATTACAATGTAAACCATCAAATATCCAAAAGATGAATAGCATTAAATTACATAATGTGTACTAATTTTGTTATATATCCAAGTATGTTGAATCTCCTTAATCTTACAACCCTCACATTTTTCATGTGATCATTAACATGTGAATGCTGTGAGCAGTCATTACCAGTGTAGTTTAAGATACATGTCACCTTTACAATGCAATTTAATAGATGGATTAATTTACAATCCATGTTTTGCAACAAGATCACCAACGCAGATAGTGATGATCTTTCTCCTTCCTTCTGTAGATAACACACCAGTGTACTGATATGTAGTCAATCAGTCACCTTCTTCGTCAGGAATGACTTTAATGGCAGATGGTCTTCAGCCTGACAACAGATCCATATAATGCAGTTTTTAAGAAGACTTGATTTAGTACAAAAAAGTGATTTACTAATTATTAGTGCAGAGCTCACTTGAATATTTTCATTCTGAGGAGGCTGCATATTAATGACTTGAAGTTGTAGGATGACTTCTGTTGTAACATGAAATTGAAATTTGTCATTTTCTTGCACAGTTGTTGTAATGTCACAGTCAATGTAATCGTTGAAGTCTTTGTTATATTTAAGAAACCGTTCTAACTTAACAGGATCAGAGAATTCTGAAGAACAGTTTCCCAAAAGCTGTGAGGCATCACTGATGTGTAAATCTCTCTGCATGTTTCTGTCTTGTCTTTGTAGATGCTAACAAGCACAGCTTTAGTCAGTCCAGTAGCCAATGACCCAGAAGTCAATGGTACAAGATCATTAACAAATGGTTCCATTTGCTGTGTAATAAAAAAATAAATGAATGTTAACATTTAGACATAACACAAAATTACACAAAACAACATTACACAATACACCAGCTAAAACTTATTTTCTTTTTATAATATTAATGCATGCACATGTAAGGTATGCAGCTACACATACACCAGCATTCACTTTCTTTCAGATTTCAACATTTTATTACATTATCAAGTGACTTACATGTTTGCTAGCAAATTAACTGTGTGTTTAAAATTTGGGAGCATGGAAAATAAGTCAACCATGGCTATATATAAGATTATCTCTGGGTGTCCCGGGGGCGACCGTGTCGACAAACGCTGGTGTGGTTGCAAAAAAAATCACTCTTGCCAATTTGTGCCAAATTAACGCATCTGGCAGGGCAGAAGCAACCTCAGAATTACTGTCACCAGCGGGAAGTGACAGTCTTCTCGCAGGCAAAAGGCGGTTTTTAACGAGCAGAGCACCAGCGATTTAAAGGGGACTCGCATTAAGTTAAGGATTCACACATAAATATAATTTGACCATTTATTACAGTTTTATTATGAAGTGAATATTACAGGATAAGAGGGCTGCTGTTAAGAAAATTTTACTAAAATTAAATATCTGAAAAAGCTACACTGAACGTGTGTTAAGCAGATCAGTCTACAGCAGGGCCGGACCGAGGCGTAAGCGAACTAAGCGGCCACCAGGGGGCCCCCCAATTGTTTTGTTTTTACAATTAAATAACTTAAAACAAGTTATATAAATGAATGAATAAATAAATTAATGAATATGAATGAATAAATGAAATGAATAATTCAAGATCAGAAAATTCTGATTTGCCGACAACTGCTGCTGTGACTGCTAGCGGTTGAGTCATGTGCAATTGCGCTTAGACACATTTGCGTGCATTGACAATTCGCGCCGGCGCGCAAGTGCGTGTCACTGTAATTAATAAATGACAAGCCATGTCACAAAAAAAGATGTATCCCTCTGGTGCCGAAAAGAGAAAGAAGAAAAGGACAGAGGAGGAGAAAAAAAAGCAAGATAAAGGTATGTTTGCATGATTAGTGACAAATTGTGCTCACGTCACTTGAGGTAGCTGCTAGTCATGACTCGTGATCTTATATAAGCCATTACCAGAGCTAACGTTAAATCCCCGCCATCAACAGTGAAATGTCTCACATTATTAATATACATTTATCTATGTGTATTTCACGTATTGATAATAGACATCAGTTTAAGTTGGAGAAAACAGCCGAAGGAAAACTTAACCTTATAAGTTAAAGGGATGCCCGCTAGCATTGCTGTGTGTGTTGAAGTGAATGTTAAATATACCAATACCATGTTGGTTGCACCAATACATATGAATGTTTGTCTATTTTGGTTTTATACAGCTTTCCTGTAGCTCAGTGGTAAGAGCATTGCGTTAACAACGAAAGGTTGTGGGTTTGATCCCAGGGGATTGCAAATACCTATGTAAAATGTATAGGATAAAGCAATGTAAGTTGCTTCGGATAAAAGCGTCTGTCAAATTTCTAAATGTAAACGTATTTAAAAGATTGCACATTTAATTTACATTTGCACATTTGCAAATTATTTATTTCTTGTTTTGTAACAGTTTGTATTCAGAAGTTGAAGAGTAAAGTCTTCTATTTAAGTACCGTATTGAGTATTTTTATTCATTTATAATGTAACATTATAGCGTGACATTTGTGTCAATAATCTTCAAGCACAGGTGACTCCGCGTGCTGGGAGGGGGCCCCCAAATCAAATTCTGCTTAGGTCCCCCAAGAGGCTCGGGCCGGCACTGTCTACACAAAGTGTGTTGAATGGTGTGACAAATTAATAAGATGTGTAAATTGTAACCTACACATAACTACTGTGTGAAACAGATAAACCCTTTCAACACAATTTTTATTAATATTGACACAAAAGAGGTATAGTGGAGTGCTACACATAATTTGTGTAAATTTCTACACATTCGTATTAAGAGTGTAGATGCTATGTACCAAATTTGGTGCAAATCAGACAAATTGTCTAGGACAAGTTCGAAAAAGTATGTTTCTCCAAAAATTCAAAATGGTGTGAATTTTTTGTGTCTTAACATGACGTCATAGGGTACAATCGAATTGGTGTCAGCCAAGGGTTCATAGGTAAAAAAATATTTTGTTTCCAGGACTTAGTATAATGGTCAAATTATCCAAACACTAAGTTATACAATAACAACCAAAAAGGAGCGGGGCGCTTCAGGTAATCCGTTTCAAGCCGCATTAAAAAATATGTTAAAAATCTAAGTAAACTTTTTCACTTACTCCAGGCTTAATCACAGAGGCACACAGCAATTTAAAGGAGTAGTGTGCAATTTTTTGGAGTGTCTGTTGACAGAAATGCAATATAATATACACAACTGTCTTCAGATGTGTATAAAGACCTTACATAAAGAAGCTTTTTATAACCTTAGAATGAGCTATTTCTATTTACATACACCGTGGGACCCCTTGTATGGAATTGCCCATGTTGCACCGCCATGTTTCTACAGTAACCCTAAACAGACAAGCGGCTCTACAGAGCGTTTTCTGTCACCATGTTGTACACGCAGCTTCTCCAGGATTTTGACCCAGTTTTCACTCTCCATGAGCCTGCTCCACAGCCTTCCCACTTGCCCGCTCCCGAGTCTCTCCATGAGCTCTCTTCTTACTCTTTCCAGATCAAGCCCGCTTATGAGCCTCTCCACAAGCTCCCTCCGGGGTTTATACCCAAGCCCATTTCAGAGCCTTCCCACGAGCCCGCTCCAATATTCATTCATAGACCTGAACAAAGCCAGTGTTCACCGTGGCCACCGCAACCAACTCAGCTCCAGTGTCACAGCCACGGCGGCCGTTAACACCTCCACTCTCTGCCCCAGTGTTATGGCCATGGTGGCCTTCTTCACCACTGCTCTTCGTTTCAACGTCACGGCAACGGCGGCCATCCTCTCCTGGCCACCGGTGTAGCCTGCAACGCCCTGGCCCCCTGAACTGCCTACACTTCCCTGGCCCCCAGGTACTGACTCCATCGCCCTAACTCCTGGTGACAGTAGCACCCCTCCACCCGCCCTCCCTGGCTGTACCATAGGCAGAAGGAAGAACCCTCCAGGAGGGGGGAGTAGTGTCATGCTACCATCAGCTCCACTTGACTGTCATGATGTCAAACACATCTTATGACAAGCCAGGTGGCGTTCAAAGTGGGCTTAATATGTACGATCTACTTCAACATGCTATTTGAGTATAAATATGTGTCACTATAGTGATAATCCTCATAAATAATTTGTAACAAATTTGTAGGTGGGACAAAGTCCATCCACGACAGGTGACAGACACTGTACATCAGCATAGATCCCAGCCTCTTATGCTCACTAAAGCAGATAGAGACATCGGGCTCATCTGAGATGTGCAAAATCTGCACAGAACTGATTACCACAAGACATCTGCCATTGCTGATATTTTTATCTCCTGAGTACAAGCTATTGTATTTATAATGTTAAATGACAGCTCGCACATTTGCACATGTGGTGGCACATCCTAATGGTATTAGGGGCATAACATTTTGTGAACTGTATAGGAATGACCCTACTCTCATGCGCATTGGGAAATATAATAATGCCATAGACAAGAGGATAAGAGATAATGCTTTACAAGAGGTAACTTAGCCAGTCAATATGATGTCGAAAACAGACCTGTGTGGGCTCAGCACCTGGTAATGTCAGTGGTCACACCAATGGTTATATGTACTTATTACATACACTTATAACTGAACTGCAATTTTCTGTTACACAGGTGACTGTTTTTGGATCCTGCTTGGATACAGAATGACTGCAGGCAGTGTTAAATGACAGCAGTCCCTCACCTGAACCCCAGCATACAAACCTATTATCTAGCCAGGACAAGGTCATGCATTAAAATGACCTTTGGGGAACTGAAGAGAAGAATTAAGTGTCTAACAATGAGGATTGCACCTGACAGGATTTATCTGACTAACCAAACAAATGTCTATGTTTTTTTTCTTATAAAAACAGTTCTTAAATTCTTAAAGTAGTTGCTTACTTCAGCAGTACTCCTCCTAGTAACATGTCCTTGTAAACTAGTGTGTTGACAAAATGTTAATATGCTCTCTTATTTGTATGTCACTTGGATAAAAGCGTCTGCCTAATAAATACATGTAAATGACAGGGCCTGTGTGAAATTACTGTTGCATGTGCTATACATACATTTTTTAAACATTAGTTTTTATTTTTCTTCTTGACAAGACAAACATGCTGATGAGTATAGGCATTTCATAATAATAAGCAGCAAGCACTTATGCTTAACCTGCAATAAGATATGTAGGCTAATATATCAAGAATGTAATGAACATTGTGAAATAATGATCTTAATTTGAGGTTCTCCCAATTAAGTATTTGTCTTCTATTGCTTGTCAGTGTCATTTGTCCGGAAGTGTGAGAGAACCCAAGCGCAGGCAGCATTAAATTGGTAAACAGAATAAATTGAATTTTTTAATAATCATTGAAATCTTTACTTAAATAAATGTATCTAATTCAATTTAAATGTCTGCGGTTGGTTAATTTAATATACAGTTGGGCTGTTTTAATCTACATAAACTATCATATTCTCTAAAATAAAATATATTTTTTATGGTTCTGTATTTGTGTAAAAAAGTCAGAAACGTCACAGCTGTGTCCTGCTGCTTTCGCCACGCAACATGACCAGCAGGTGACACAATTAGGAAATACTCTGCGAGGCGAGGACGTCTCGAGGTCGGGGGCAAAAGACGAGACCGGAGAGAACGCATATTATGACGTGTCCGACAATAACATGTTTCTCTCCACACAAAACCTAAGGCTTTGCCAGTCTTGTTGTTCGGCTTTTTCATTCATTCAATCTTAAAACACATATTATTTATTAATTGTCTTTTCCCCAAACAATATGAAAAACATTAGCTATACATTAATGCTCTATAATAATCAACATAATAATTCAGATCTTACTTGAGATGATTAGTAAAATGATTCGACCAATAGAGCATTCTGCTTTGAAAAAGAGTTTACATGTGGTCAGAGCAAACTTGACACACTTCCTCTGCTTTAGACATTTTTTCCTGTCTGTGTGTGAGAGCTCTTTGGTAAAGTTCACTTTTAACACGGTGACATGAAGCAAGTTTCAATATATTGAAGGTATCAGAGCAAATCAACAACATGAGGGTTATTTATCTTCAACTCTGTAAGTTTATTACAAATGTCTTCTTGTATTATTGTATTTACTATTGTTAATAGTGCCTCTTAGTCATCCTAAAATGCTTTTATTGTCCTTAACAGATCTATTAATCTGGTGTCGAGCTGCAGTGACTTTAGATCAATTGACTGATTTGGGACAGAATGTGACTATAAACTGTGATCTGGATGATGAGGATGTTTATTGGGTTTTACAGAAACAATCAGATTCTCCTACAGTGATACTGCGCTCATTCTCAAACCCAACATTAGCCTATCACTTCAATGAAACATTGAAAAATAAATATTCAGTACAATCTAAACATCGTCTTGTCATATATAACGTCACTGTAGATGAGTTAGGAGTTTATTACTGTATGAACAAAGATACACCTCCAAAACTCAGTCACAGCACAAGACTGATCATCATTGGTAAGTACATTTGCTCTCTCAGAGCCCAAAACAAAATACATTTTAATATGTTAAAAGTCATTCACAACAATGTCAGGAAAAAGTACAGAACGTTTCCCACTACTGGGGTGGTCCCGTGAAGGGCTCCTTTTTGTTCATCAGGTATAATACTTGAAGTGATTCTTTTTGGGTACATGATTGTATGCACCTATTGTTTATCTTTAAATGTACTGTTAAATGCTGGAGAAAATAAAAATTTAACTGTACCTTTAAGGTACACAATAGGTACCAACCCTGTGATAACTATTTAACCATTTAAAGGTTCAGTTTTTTACTTTTCTCTTGCAGTACTGCAGTTTTTTTTTTAAATATAATCTATGTTTATTTGTTGCTTCATCCACAGATTAATTAAGTTATGTTGTTTGTACGCACTAATTTTGTAAAAATCAAGTAATCATGACTATGGGGTTCGGGCCCATGAATTAAAAATGTAAATTTTTACAATATGCAAACTTTAAATTAGAAGTTCAAAATGCAATGAGGAACACCCATAAGCCTTTGCACTTGGATGTTATTTATGTTTAGTCAAAAAATAAAAACAGATGGCTCATTTAAAGACGCATTTATATACTTTGTGCTTATTTAATGTACTTAATGAAAATAATAATAAAGTCTAGTCAACTTAACAAGTTAAGTTCAAACTACATGAGCATCAAGTTAAGTGAACTTTAATATACAAGTTTCGGGACATAAATAAATTGAGGCAACAAGTTTACTTAGTCAGCTAACTATAGTCAAATTTCAGTAAGTCAATTTCCAGTGTAGATATTAAACTTAACAACAATGCCGTCATATATTGTCATCTACAGACAGTAACACTTATTTCTATAACAGAGTCATTTCTTTACAGAACAAACTCAACTAAGTGAGTTCAATACAACTGACTGCAAGAATCACACAAATGTAACAGAACAAAATTCAACACAATGGAAGACTTTGAGTCTCATTTCTGGTCTCATGAATGCTGTTCTGATCATTACAGTCATAGGTGAGTTCTAATTTAGTAACTGTAACTGTGTAAAAGGCCTTTTGACATTTGTACTGCATTTATACTGTATTTTTATATAAATACAATTTTATTGAAAGATTTCATAACCTTTATGTGGACATAATAATTATGTCAAATTATTTCAAATGCATTCTCATATAAAATGGGAGACTACTTGAAAGCTTTTCACTCTTTAGGACTCATAAAAGTTTTCGTTACTAAAAATGGATGTTGGAAAATATCTGGAAACAACTCTGGACAAATACATGAAACAGATCTACAGCAGACACAAGTTACACAACAGCCACAAGACCCAAACCAACTACAGGTAAAACATTACAGAAAGTCTTTATTATTATGAATTCTTGCTAAACTGTAACCGGCAAACTATGAATGACTGAATGACACATCACAGACAACTGCAGTTTGAATTTGACTGATTATCTGTTGATCTTTCAGTATGTTGCAGTGAACTTTGGCAAGCTGCGCAAAAATATTCGGCCAAGCCAAGAAAACAGCACATATGCTGCTTTGAAGCTGCCAAACACAAAAGCACAAGAATATGAATAACATCTTGAAAATACAGTATTATTAACTAGAATTGTATAATCAAACTTATTTTATATGATATCTTATCACGGTTGGATATCTTTATAATTAAATGAATGTAAAATAATTAAAAAGTAAGTGTCAAACTTACATTTGTACCTTTTTTAATTGGTAATCATTATTTGAAACAAAAGTCAAGTGTTAAATTTCATCAAGTAGGCCCAATATCAGAAACAGATTTATAAAGTAGTCTATTTCTCATACAAAATTCAAAAGTGATCTTTTTGGGACTAAAGTAACAATAACAGTACAATACAATAAGTGAAATAAAAAATATTTTTTTAAACTTGTATTTGATTACCCTCATTTCTGCAATAACTAATAAATACAATAACTACAGTTTCTTTGTTTGTCATTGGAAAGAAAAAAATTAAATCTGTATCCAGAACAACTGTTAATGTGTCTTTCATCTCTTCCATTAGTTCTGGACAGAAATGGCAAGTTCTTATAGAATCTACACATTATTAATTATTAATTAATTTCATAGTTCTTGGTACTTTAAAAAGGTGCAAAATCTGAACGATTTCCATAGAACATTTTCCTGTCAAACACGTGATTCTCATATGACTGCTAGTTTACGAAAACGGTCTGCCATACCAAGTATAACAAAATGAAATGTTGAACATCTGCTTTTTGCACTCACTAATAGTTATTCTGATAGTCCAATACTGAAAAAACGTAAACGCTTTTGTGCCGTTGAACTAAAATAAAGGTAGATAATTTAATGCCAGACATGTATCAGTATCTTTTTTATGTTTTATGTTTGGGGACATGGCTCATAATATTAATTTGCGATGTACTCCTCTGGCCTGTGTTCAATATGTTTGTTCCTGTATTAATGTGTTCTATTATCTTATGTCTTTACCCCAACACCATGACCTGATAATCATCCAATTATAAGGTCATGACATGCACCTAATCCCATCATTCACCTCACTGGTTCCGGATTTCATCATCCTGTGTTTTACCCTCTGGTTTGTTGTCTTCCGGTGAAATCTTTATTTTTACCTGGTGTACTTGCTACAGGCTTTGTTCACACACATTTGACAGTGGAATGCTCATAAAGAGTAAACATTTGTGGGTCCATTTAATTGTGGTGAGAGCTATTGCACTGTTGCAGGAAAGCTGTAAAAATTTATAAATAAAAAAAAGAGCGATTTTTTTTGTTTATTTTTGTTTATTGTTTTTGTTTTGCCAAAACTGTGAACATGGGCACTAGAACTTCGTGCAACAACTGACTACAAAGTAGTATGTGCTAGTTATAATGTACTGTACCTCACAATTGTTCAGATCTCCGCAAAAGAAGCCGTCCATTCCAATCTATATATGCCTCAGATAACATTTTGTATAACGGAAGTCTTGTTTCTCTTTTTCTCCCCATGTAAAACTTTTATGTTTTGCAATAACATTATTTAGTCTGCCAAAGGTTAAAGTTTGGTCCATTTTTTACTGTTTCAACTGTTTATAGCTTAACATGATGCTATAAAAGTGAAATGGCTGTACCGTCCATAATAACCATGAAATGTGTGATCAATGCCAATCCAGCGTGATTTGGTTTTTAAAACATTTAGCAAGCTGAAATGTTGTTTGATTAGCAAGTTGTCGAATATATTCAGCTTTTTTTGTGCATAGATCATAACAATTTTATATTGAGAGAAATTAAGAAAGCAACTGCAAGGGTGAATTAAACCATCTGGTTTAACTAAATTAAAACCAGAAAATAATTCCACTGGTTCAGTCACATGGTAACCAAGTCTCAACTTTGACTAGACTTGAGGTTTAACCTTATACCAAGTACTGTGTGTTTCTCATACCTATAAACATTTGTGTATCGCAGTTGTGTAAACCTCAGATGCAAACAGAGTGGCATTGCAGTTTGCTCTTTGCAATGATGCATATGTACCCTTGCGTCTAAATTTAACCATACCACCATAGAGTCACGAATCAGAGCTTGTTCTAAAATACAAAGCAACCTTTTTAACCTGAATGCAAAGAAAGCTGTAAAGAAAAGCACAAATCCCTTATAAACATAGTCACAGTGAAAATAGTGTAATTTCAAGGAAAGTTACACAGCACATGTATAACAGAGTTTTACAGTATTTTTAGTAATAGAATGGAGAGTACGTTTTCAGAAAATTACTTTAACTTGTTGAAAGATTAGACATTTGTGGGCTTGCTTTCAGTCATGCATGATTTTCCAGTACTGAACTAAAAATAATAAATATTAACAGGAAATTAATCATCCACACTGTATATTTAGTTTTTTTTGGACTGGCATTTACAAAGACACTAAAAAGGCGACCACATGGTCATGGGCTAAACTTGATTCTTATCTAAAATATAATTAAAGATATTTATTGAATCTTTATGTATCGCATGCTATTTTTTAAAGGACTTTAAAGGACAAAAAGTTTGTTCTCACCCGCAGACCATTGAAGCCAGGGTGATACATCAAGGTTTCTTTGAAGTGTCTTTAGCTTTAGTGTTGTTGAAGTTATTTTTAAAATGTGTGATTCACAGAACTGGATTTTTTCATGTTGAAGTTTGCCGAATGACATGTTTTAAGTTGCAGTAAATAAAACTTGCACACCAACAACAACATGAAAACATTCAACAATATGTGATGGTAAGAATTCACCAAAATGTTTAATCGTGTATTAATTGTGAAAATGCAAAAGTGTTCTTTATTTTATATTTTAAATAAAGAGCATGACATCAACCACTGGAACTCCAGCTTGCATTGGTTAATCTCTAGATCATGATCATCAAAGATGTTTATTAAAAGTATCAGTTGCTTCATATGTCATTTTGACATATGTTAGAGAAAGAGTAGAAGCATATTAATACACAGATATCATAGGAACACAAGCAAAAACAAAACACTTTTTAATGTCAGAAAGATCCACAAGTTGCAGAACTACATCCTATAATTAAGATAGAACATTTCTTTCTATACTGTGACCCAGAAAACATCTCTTCCTCTGAGTGGAAACACTACCAAGCTTTAGACAAAAGCCTCCACACAAAAACCACACTGAACGGTTAGTTAGCAGAACTAAGGGCACTTTTATATACATAGAATATATATCTGAAATAAAGTGTATTCTTTAAAACAATGTGTCCAATATGTCATTCATAAATAGAATGCATTAATATTAATTTGAAACAACAAATTGGGAATATTTACATTTAATGGCTATTTACATATATACATTTAATTACAAGTACATTTTTATTTGCAGCAGAGTACTCACTCCTGCCCTCTCCTGCACAAAGGCCTAACCATGAGTCAATGTGAGATTCTTATTTCATGCTGCTATGTACTATACTAAATATAGGTTTTGAAATACATATTAAATGTTAGCATCTCAGTAAACACCCTTAAAAGACAATGAAGATGTATATTTGACTTCCTCTCTGCATGGGGAAGTCAACTTGCCCTCTTCATGAATCAGTTTAATTTATTTGCTGCTTAGTGGTGGTATAAAGACAGTCAGCAGCGTTACAGCTTGTGTTAAATCTGTATCTAGGATTAATAATAATTGTTATCACTTGTTAAACCAAAGAGTTAAGTCACTTCAACAAATATAAAATGCAGGGAAATACTTACTGTAAACACAGAAGTGTTATCGCAAGAAATCCATTAGGGGGCGCCACTAAAGTTAAATTCCCGCAGCGTAGTTTAGCGTTACATTTTATGCAAAACAAAACTCACAAGGTAATGAAGTGATGAATATTTTATTTTATTCACTTTTCAAACTTTTTTTACATAACACACACACACACACACAAATAAGAGCCTGTACAATAAATCAACCAATCTTGGCCAGTAAAACAAATGTTAAACTTAAGTCCTTGTACATTAAGGAAACAATGAAAAATGAAAAACAGTTTTAAAATGTTATGGCAGAAAGGTTGTAAATGAATGTGTAATTATGTTAAAAGAGATACAAAATCTGTTGTGTGTGACCAGCACATAATCTAACATTTAAACACACAATTTAAAAACGACTGTTGTGCTAACTCTGTAATGCAAACTTTGAAGCTAAGTTTAAATATATATATATATATATATATATATATATATATATATATAATCCGATAAATAGCAAATACAAGTAAAATGTATTTTGATCACATGTTTATTTAGCTTAAAAGGTATTCATTGAGATTGTAAAAATATACAGTTGATTTCACAAACCTGTTATAATGTATTCATTTTATTATCTAAAAACAATATATTTTGTGCGTGCAATAAAATCCAGGTTTAAAAGGTCTTTTGTCTTTCATTATTTTTCATAATATTCATCATTAAAATTATGCATTTGCATTAATAATAATTCTCATTGCATATGACTGTAATAAATGGTTGCTGTACTATACGGTTAACTGTAATACAATCATTAAAAAATTTAAATCAGCATATTACCATAAAAATCTTAAATAACTACATATTTTTATATTGTATGTTCTTTACAGCAATAAGAAGAAAATGTGCATATTGTCATGAAAAAAAATTGACTGAAAAAGAGCCTAAATGTCCTAAAATGAGCATCTTCTTTATACAGCTTTTTTATTTTCCTTTCCTTTCACTCTTGAATAAAATACAACATGAACTTGACAAGTTTTGTTGAATTCGGACTTCTGAGATGATATGCCGAAAGGACATTTTTGATGCTTAATACCTAACTGTTTATTTATTGTACAACAAACTTTCACCTTATATATCTTTGACACACAATCTGAACCAACTATGAAACAACCTGGAATAGACAAGGACACAACTTTCCATTCGACAACCACAGAGAAGAACAAAGACACAAATATCCTGGAAGTGTTTTACATGGCCAGTGAAGATCATTTTAA
The DNA here is from genome assembly GCF_015846415.1 of Triplophysa dalaica. Lineage (NCBI taxonomy): Eukaryota > Metazoa > Chordata > Actinopteri > Cypriniformes > Nemacheilidae > Triplophysa > Triplophysa dalaica. Next base: position 19,174,194 of record NC_079551.1, read on the forward strand.
AAGCTTACTGCTGGATCTATGGGGCCATCTCTTTAACTTATCTATCCCAGATGTCTCAACACATGAATATATCCAAGACACACACAGAGTCACTGTATTCAGTTGGGTTGAATTGTTGTGACTTGATGTGTTTTAGAGATATGTGCTTGTCTTTAGAGACTAACATGCAAAGAGTCATAAAAACAACAAAATATTTACTCAGGGATGTTTTCAGGAAAGAGCCAAAGAGATTGGTCATGGTGAGGAAGGAAACATATGAAGGGCACGTCCTGGGTTGTGTAAGAAAGTATAAGCAAACTTCCTCACAACATGAAGGCACTTGCCATTGTCAGATTTGTACACTTGGGTACAGTCAGTAAATAACATTGAAAACATTGAGACAAGAGTCCCAACACAATCACATGACAATTCAAACATGTTTCTATGAATTAACCCTTATGTAAAATACTTCTGAATTCTCATGAAATCATAAAAAAAGACACAAGGACTAATAAATCTTAGTGAAGGAAAAAGAAGTCAGTTTATGGTTGTGGAGAGGTTTGTTTATGGCAGTGTGGTTGGTTGTCTTTTTATACTATTAGCTTTCCAAGCAATCCTTTAGAATAGGTGCTAGTCTTGTCAAAAGATTTGATGAAGAAAGAGTCACAATAGATGTCTTCAACTGTGGATGGAGAGATTATATTTACAATGTGAGCATCCAGTTTACATTGTACATTTTCAAAATCGATATTGGTTAAAGGTCTTGTTTGAGAAAACTACATTTCCCATCATTCTCTGGGGCAGCACATAAACTGGTATGCAAATGTGATTTTTTGTTTTTGTTTTTAATTGTATTATTTATATTTACCATTCATTTTATTGAAATTTAAACAACGTATAGCTCCCCAGATAATAGCACAGGCACTTTTGTAAGATGTCTGCTAAAGATCTCGAAAACATCTGCTGTTTAAAAACATCTGATAAACGTCTTAGAAAGGCCAGTTTTACATACATTAGATCGTGAACATCTTACAGACATCTTCTAGATGCCTATATGACATCTGACTGTAGACGTCTCAGAGATGTATTGCAGATGAGCATGTAATCAAAAAATATGTCGTCCAGATGTAAATGCAGACATCAGATAAACGTCTCAGTTGTATGTGTGCTATCAGGGTCGTCACGTTGTAATAAGGGTTTCCGAACTCGTAAAACTAAATTTCAAGGAGGACTTAAAGACAGAATCAATAAACAAAAGAAACAGATTGAGAATAACACAAAGTGAATTATGCCGCATCTGTTACAGCTACAGACAGCGTAAATCCATTCCAGCTGCACAGCTACAGGCTGAGCGGTTTTTTTTGTGCTAATGTTACAGTTCGCAATTGCTAAATCACATGCAGGCATTGCTATTACTGCCAAGAGCTTTAAAGCTACAAAATAAAACTTTTTTTAAAACATTTGAGAGGACTCTACAGAAATAAAAGGTAAATCAGAGTTTTTCTTGTCTGTAGCCCTTTGATGTCATGCTAACAGTAGCTGTTGATGGTTGTAGCTTTAGAGATTAAGCTACAAGCAAGCAATTTCTCGTCCAAATAGTCAAACTTTCTTTTTCCTTATAAAAGGTCTGAAGTTTCACCTCATTCAAAAGGTTCGTAGGAGGGATTTTGCCTCCTAACTCTCGCTTTACGATTTTCTGCCTCTTGCTTCCACTTCAACGTATGTAGTTTTTGTTGTCTGCGTTTTTCGCGGTACCAGAGCTGTTCGCAGTACTCGTCCGCCGTTAACCCGCTGACTCCCATCAAATGGAGTTCTTTGAAGCTCCGGGGCAAGGCCGCATAATTCCCATCAGGTTTCGAGTCGGAGGGTCGAGCGTTTTGCGATCTTGACATGTGGTTCTGGGGAATGACGTGGAGCTCGTGGCGGGGTAACGTGCGGGAGAACGAATGTTCGTAGGCTACGCACATGTACAGCCCAGCGTTGACAGAGGATAAACGCTGGAGGAGCAGACCACGTTGCATGTGGATAAGGTTTTCCTCACCTGCAACCAACTAAAGATAGAAAGAAGTTTGCGTTAGACTTTATCAGGCTAAATGGTGAAGATGAACCGATACTAAATTTCTCAATAGCCGATTATTAAGTGTTATATCTGCCAATACCGTTTCTGAAGATTGAAATTTCTTAACTTTCTGATTGGTATTAATTCATGTGATGACTATTATTATTGAACATCAAACTGGTGATATTTCAACTGGTCCTCTTTTGGTTGACAGGATATATCGGCCCTCATCGCTTTTATTGTTCAATACCGATTATTGGCCGATATATCAGTGCATCTCTAGTAACTGGTATCCTTAATTCTGATTTGTCAAGGTTGACTGTATATTATACATTTATGATCGCTCAATTAAAGTTTATAAAAGGGATGCAAACGCACCTCTTTGCTATATTGACTGTGGGTTGGCTGCATTATCCACTTGATCGATGCCTGCGGTGACTTCGGGATACATTCCAGGAAAGTTGAGTTTCCCTCCACCCCGTAAATGTTTTTCAGCTCGGCCTGATCTGAACATGTAGAAGAGAAACAGCACTATCAGAAACAGCATCTTTCAAAAATCCAATGAAGATGAAGTGGGTGAAGTGAACTAATAGACATGTGTGGCAAATGGAAAGGCTACATGTTATAAGGTTAAAAGTCACGTGATGAAAGCAACATTTTCAAATTTCAAAATGTTGAAGTGTACATAAGTGATTCGAACACTAGAGGGAGTAGTATGTCATTTTTTCCAGTGTTGATCATGATCGGACCAAAGGGAAAAGTGTAGGAAGGTGAAGGGCAAGTCATTAATTACCATCTCTCATGTCCTGACACTGGCTCGAGGGGTCTCCGTACCTCACATCCTGTCTCCGGGCGTGCCTGCGGACCAAGAGAGGATGTTACCCATGTGTAGGACCCACCCTCAGATTTATTATTTGACAGCTTTTCTCTGTGTTGTACTGGGATATTCAGGGTTAAAGTGATAGTTCACCTACAAATGAAAATTCTGTCATCATTTACATATGTATGAGTGTATGAAAGATGTTGGTAACCGAACATTGGTGGTATCCATTCACTTGCATTGGTTTTGTGTTTATACAATAGAAGTGAACGGGTACAGTTGCTGTTCGATTACCAACATTCTTTAAAATATCTTCTTTTGTGATCTACGGAATAAAGAATTGCAAATAGCTCTTGGTTTTAGATGACAATAGGGCGAATTATTATTACAGAAGTTTCATTTTTGGGGAATCAACAAAACTGCTCTCCAAACAAATATGGCTCAGAAGGTTTCAGCAGTGAATCAATTGTAATTCAACAAATGATGACAGAACACTAAGCTTACAATTTATCTATTGTCTTAAAATATTAAAACTCAACAGATGAAAAATGAGATCATTTCCAATAGACAGCACCGCTTATGTCATTTTTCTAAATGTCTGGGCATCACAAGATGACATTTCACTGACCCCTTGCTTTTAAATAACAGGATTTTTAAAACATAATTGTGTCTTTCATACATCAGCAGTGTAAGTTTTTTATGAAATAAGAGACAAGTCCAAATATCTGTATTATTAACAAATACAGCCAATATGAGAATAAAATATGATAATATAATGTGTGCTATATGCAATAGAAAAGAGATTCTACCTTTTGTTGCTGGGGAAGTAGTTGGTGCACGAGGAGCCGTCCCAAGCGCAGTATGGATCTCGAGCTAGACAGCAGTCTACACACGCTTTACCGTACAGATCACATCTCTGAACGGGCAGCTGGACGACACCTTCATCGCTGCTCACAAACAACACTTGCTGCAGGAAAAAATAAAAAAACATGACATAAAAATGAGATGCAGTATGAACTGTCCAACATTAAAGGGATAATTCAGCCGAAAATGAAAATGATGTCCTCTTTTCCTCACCTTCCTTTCATTTTTAAACCTGCAGACTTTCTTTCTTCGGCGTAACGCAAAAGAAGATATTTTTAAGAATGACGGTAACCAAAAAACAGCGGTGTCCATTGACTTCCATTGGTTTTGTGTCCATGAAGAAGAAGTGAACAGGAGCCGCTGTTCTTCGGTTACCAACGTTCTTGAAAATATCTTCTTTTGTGGTTTGAAAGGACATGAGGATAAGTAAATGATGACAGAATTTCATTTTGGGTGAACTGTTCTTTTAAGAAGCAAATGAATCATAAATAGTGTACAAAAATATCAGGCTATACACTTCTTTTCTCAAACGCTTGCCCTATCCTTCAATTTCTCAAATAGAAAGTCTCCTGTTAGCCACCCACCCAACATGTCCACTTACTCTTTTGGTGGAGAGCTCCATGTTCACAACCGGGGTCTGAGACTAAAGAAAGAGAGAGACAGTAAAAAACGTGTCAACGCATAAAATGAATCATCACGTGAACAAAGAAGAAAAAGATACGCATTGTTGGCTCTGAATGAGGGCAGATCATCATAACAGACCCTTGAGGAGGTTTTAAAGCGTTCTGCTTCACTGGTTCATTTCGTCTCTATAATACTGACAGCAAATGGGCCTTGACTCCTAAAACCACCCGCTTTCTCCAAAGTGCTGTGGGACGCCAGTGGACGATGGCTGCTATCATATGTCACCTGCTGGCTTAAGAGCCCATACAGAAATTTGATATTTGGCCATGTACTCCATTTAATTTTGGTTCATATGGACATTTTTGTATATTTTTGTAAATCCACTATTTTTGCTAAACATACAAAAACATAAAGCGCAGAACATGGGTTTTCAATCCAGTATATGTATAAATAGGTTTATGTGTCATACACATACTATTTAACTAATTTTGTAGTTTTTTAACACTATGTACTGTATATATACAAAAACGTGATATTTGTTATATACTGTATGCTAAATCCATACCTACTTTAAAAAAAATTGAAAGTGAGGGCTAAATTTACAAAACATCACTTTTTCCTTTAGTATTATGAAAACGTACATGTTCCTCAATGTTTGATGCTTCAAATAAATGATCTTCTCTTTTCAATGAACATTACTTTTCATGTCCCGTCTCTGGGTTTGGTCTCTAGCACCTTTGGAAATCTGACAGTATCTGTTTTTCCTCTTTAGCAGTTATTTCTGTTTGGGAAGTGCTTGACATGGTAACAACAACCAATAGGAGCCTGGGGTCAAAGGTCACGAGAGAGTCCTGTAGATTGGTATGACAAACCAGCGGAGGAGGAAGAAGACATAGATAACATTCAATTACCTTGAAAACTTTGAGCTCCTCTAAAACGATTTCTTCAGTCTCCCAATTCTCTTTAGGTATGGAGACCACCTTCAGCACCTTACCATCATCATGAAAGCAATGGCCTTTCAGCAAACAAAGTCAAAAGAAAGAAAATGTGTCACGGGTTACTTGAGGACAGACTGATATCACACCATAGATCGGATTGAAAGCTTTAATGAAACAATCCACAACTGAAAGAAAGGAAGTCCAAATAAATAACTCCAGATAAATCCAACACAAACAAAAAAGGGATTCCAAATCCCTGGAAAGACAGGTCACAGACTGATACAAAAACTCAAAGTAAACAGGATAATATTCCAGAGGATAAAATAAGCCCCGACATATATCAAAGACGTTAATACTCGAAAAAGTCCTTTAGAAACCAGGGAGTATAAATGCAGTCCACGTGATGCGTTGCAGCTGAGACATGTAATCACTCAATGAGGCGTTATTGTCTGGTGAGCATGTGCGAGAGGGTCCGGAATCCGATGCACATGAAGCGCCGTGGCAAAATGATAGTCCATGGGGAAAAAACATGGAACACAGGCAGGAAACACACAGGAGTGTAACAAAATGAACAAAATGTAAACCTCTACCTCTGTTACAGCAGACCTTCATCCTCTGCTGCAAATTAATAGTCATAGTGTAGTGAAAAGCATTACACAATTTTTTTCCAAAATTATGACCAATGTAGTAGTTTCTGGAATTAAAAGAGTCTCCATTACATCAGCAACTGTTGCAAATAAAGCTGATACGAAACCAGTTGTCAGAAAACCAAATAAAGATAGATTTTTTAAGAAAGAGAAGGAACTAAAAAAAGGTTTAACACTCAAAATTATCTCAACAAATCTACATTTTATGTTACAAAGATAGCCATGATGAGTATATATTTTAGATATTATAGATAAAAATTGTGTATACATTTTAAATATGTATATATGTAATAAAATACTTAATTTAGAGTGCTTATAGTTTTATAAATACATACAGTTATATCATTTTATCATTTTTAATCCCGCACTTTAAAACTTAAAAACACTGATGCAGATTTAAGTCTTCTGTGGAAAAAAAAACGTGTTGTTTTACAGTCACAAACTTTAAGCTTCCCGGCCGTTTCCATGGTGACTCGTGAAATCTGTGATCCATTGACAAGGTCTTCATGTTGTTTCTGTGAGCGCGTGTTAACTCTGGGTATCTTTCAGGAGGTTAATTAAATTTACTCTTCAAACATGTTCTGGAACTGCCATACCCCCAGTAAGCAAGGTTTGGGTTAATTAACCCTGCCTTCTGGAATACCCTCTCGGGTGTCAAGCAGCAACCAACAAAGAAAGCTAAAACAGATCTGAAGGGACTCTTAACAAGCATACAAGGAGAAAAATTGTAAACTTGGAGGATGGATCCAGGGCAGAGAATGGTAGTGCAGAATCAGAACTCAAAAATGAGTTCTCATTACAGTATATGAATTAATCTGTAACGGGTGACAGTTGACAGGTATACCATCCTAAGAAATAAGGTTCTTCAGATTATAAAAAGATAAGAAAGAGAGGGTTCTTTACAGAACTTTTGGCTGAATGGTTCTTTTTGGCACCAAAAATCAATCTTCTATTGCATCGCTGTGAAGAACCCTGTGAGCACCTTTATTTTTAATAGTGTAATTGTTTTGGTTTGCTTTTCATTGTACATGAGTTTGTAATCATTGTCCGTAGGGTGTGAGTGCGTGAGTGAATGAGTGAGTGTGTGTGCCCTGCGATGGGTTGGCACTCCATCCAGGGTGTATCCTGCCTTGATGCCCGATGACTCCTGAGATAGGCACAGGCTCCCCGTGACCCGAGGTAGTTCGGATAAGCGGTAGAAAATGGATGGATGGATGAGTTTGTAATCATGAGGCATCTCTCTCTTTTCTTTGTGCAGTGGACATCACTTTGGGACCTCAAAATCTGACAGAAGTCAGAAATCAACCCATAAAGTAGCTGGGTTTAGAAAACACTGTAATCTTCATCATATTCTTATATGTTGTCATCTTAGTGATGGGGAACTTTGGAATGCTCTTGTCATTTTGTGACCAGCTACAAAATGAAAATCGACAGTCAACTGCAACTGGCTTCTTAGTTTGGCGATTGCAGATTTCATTATCATATTGTCCTTGATTTTCTGCATCATTGCCATCTTTTACAAGAACAATTGGCCCTTCGGCGACTTCTTCTGTAAATACTCACACTTTCTGAAAATACAAAATATGTTCTCATCATCTCTGCAGCTGGTGCTCGAGACGGCTTTTAGTGTGGATCATCTGGTTTCACATTAAACTTGTCTTGCTAACGCCCGGGTACTGGTCCTGGTGTTCAGATTTTTTTTGGTCCATACATGATTGGAATACAGTATAAACTCTCCTCCGTTCTCTCATATTGTCATTCTTGGTTTAGCTAATGTCAGGCTTATGAAAACAAACCAATCCATGTATCAGTGAGGAGGAAGTGAGGATTCTACCAATGACCTAAATTAAATAAGCCTATATTTTATTCACCCTCAAGCCATCCCAGGTTTATCTGACCTTCTTCTTTAAGCAGACCACAATTGAAGATATATTGATAATATCCTGGCTCTGCAGCTAGGTAATGGTAGTGGATAAAGTTTTGTGTAACAAAAATAAATAATTTTATCTATGGCTTCCGGCAATCGCAGTATGCACGTTAACAAGAACTTCTGGCTGAAGGCTGACCTCTGACCCGACATATGATGTAAGTCGCATACATAGAGCTCCGATAAGAATATAAGATCGAAGAAGTGGAAAGGATTGAGCAAATGTAAACGCTGGGCACAAACGTAAAAATCGCCTACTATATAGTATGTTAATAGGCGATTTCAGATGCACAGCAATTTTTTATTCTAAAATTGTAATTAAATAGTCATGAATAGTATATCTGAAACCTCAGCATACAATAACCAGTAGTTGAGAAATACCCTGACGGTATTCCATGATGCCACGGGAGCTGAGCAGTAGTCAAGTTTTAAACGTCAATCAAATAGAAATAGCGTAAAACTTGGGGAAAACATTAAGCCGGACGTCCGTTTTCAATGTAAGTGCCAATAAATTAATTTCTTGTGATTAAATTATGTTTTTATCAGCGCCCACATACAAGTTGTTGTTAAAACGTCAAAGAGCATAGGTCACATGGCCATAAATCATGCCAGATGCAGTATGTCCCAAATCTACTCATACTACTCCCACTAAAAATATATAAATCGTACTGTTTTTAATGGTCAATAGGTACTTTAAAACAGTACGTACTAGCATAAGATTTCAGACACAGCAGAGAAGTTTAAAAAAAAAATAGTGTATTTCAATGAGTCTTACATCGACCCTCTCATGAACGTGCATACTGCCATTGCCGGAAGTCATAGATTATAGTTAATATTTTTTTAACATAAATGTTTTGTTACAAAGACCCATCGTTTAGCTTATCTTAAGGCGTTATTTTATTTTCATGACGAATATATGTGCTACAAATACAAAGCTGGAAAGAGCCAGGCTATTATTCAATATAACTCAGATTGTGGTCCGGTTAAAGAAGGTCATATACACCTGGGACGTCTTGAGAGTGAGTAAAATGTAGGCTAATTTAACGTTTTCTTATTGTTTTTTATACACCAGCTTTACCATATATTGTAATGCTATATGTGTACTTGTTATTGTTGTTTGTATCTTTAAAACATTTAGTCTTCTGAATGTCAAGTTTATTACTAACCTGTGGCTTTCATCTATTGTATAGAAGTTGATTACTCAGATACTTAAATAGGTACCAAGCAGACAGACAAAAGACACAACCATCGCCTAGTGTATGTGTTGCAGCGAGTGACCAGGAAAACAATCTTTAATTTCTTGGAGATGCACATTTTTTACTTGGAGGTATTTGTTTCGAAAACACAAAAGAGCCAAATAAAGTGTAGCTTTATGAAATACCTTCTCCACTGTGATTTTCGACAACAGCTCGACTACTTATTTTCACCTGTTGTCTTTATGTTGATGATCTTACATTTTTCACTCCCAGCGGCATGCATAGGCTTATTTTTATTCAGAACCATAAAATGTCTTGAGTATCATCCGTCCTCTTCATGATTTCTATTTCTGCCAAACATTGTGGTTAGCAAAAATAGCTCATTTTAATTAATTTTTTATTTATTAATTAACTTGTGTTTCATTTCATTCAAAGTCACTCTCTATGTCAACGTTTCTATACACTTTGCATTACATTTATTTACACATAATTTCTGGCTGTTTGGTATTCCCAATGACTATAGGGTTTTAGATAACATAGTCAGATAACATAGTTATGTTAGTCAACATAAAAAACAATTCTGATTAAGTGCATAAACCTCTTTATTATTGAAATAATAATTACATAACTTTTCGAGGATACTTGTCCAGCTGAGGAAAGGAAGTCTCCCTCTAGTGTTGAAATTACAAACACTTGACTTCCTTTTTGATGATTTAGACCTTTTATATCGAGCTCTGCAGTGGAGTTCACTTTATGCAGTGTGTGGTGTGAAGCAGTTTTTATTATATTAACGTGTTCAGATCACAGCAACAACATGAGGATTATTCAGCTTCAGTTCTGTAAGTTTATTGTGTGTTATGATGCTCTTTATTAGAACATGTTTTCTGTTTTTTTAAGGTGGTTGATAATACCTGCCACTTTCAGTGTTGCATTTTTATCAATCCATGTGACATTATTAATGTGTGCTTTCCTTTTTTTTATCCTAAAGGTGTATTTATGTGGTTTGAAGCAGCAGAGACTTTAGATCAACTGACTGATTTGGGACAGAATGTGACTATAAACTGTGATCTGGATGATGAGGACGTTTATTGGGTTTTACAGAAACAATCAGATTCTCCTACAGTGATACTGCGCTCATTCTCAAACCCAACATTTGCTTTTCATTCTAATAAAACTTTCCAAAATAAATATTCTGTACAATCTAAACATCGTCTGGTCATATATAACGTCACTGTAGATGAGTTAGGAGTTTATTACTGTATGAACAAAGATACACCTCCAAAACTCAGTCACAGCACACGACTGAACATCATTGGTAAGTACTTTTGCTCCATCAGTGATCAAAACATTATGAATACTGTGATTATTAACATCATTTGAGCTTCTCTTTGGTTGATCTATAAAAAAAGGAATATATTTAACTCAAGTGATAGTGCTTGAGAAGACTGACAGTCAATACTGTAACTGAATGCAATGCACATCTTTATTTTCAGAACCAACTCAACTAAGCGAGTTCAATACAACTGAGTGCAAGAATCACACAAATGTAACAGAGCAAAACTCAACACAATTGAAGACTTTCAGTCTCATATCAGGTCTGCTGAATGCTGTTCTGATCATTACAGGTGAGATCTTTCAGATATACAGGTATGTGATTTTAAGATACTGCTGGTAATCAAAGTTTTGTTCTAAGTAAAGTTGAAATTGTTTAATGACTTAATATTAATTAGAAAATACAAAAGCTCTGGGAATTATTATTAATGACCACAAATATTGACTCTAATTTCATTGTCTTTAGGATTCTTAAATGTTGTTACTGTTGAAAATGGATGTTGGAAGAGATCTGGAAACAGTTCACAACTTTATAACACTGAACTTCAGCAGATGCAACATTTAAAAGAGCCTCAAGACCCAAATCAATTACAGGTAAGATTAGTAATATAATTTATGATATTACTGAAAATAATAAACCAAGAATGGGATTACTTTCATTTATTTGTTATTGATTTCCTTTTCATCTTTCAGTATGTGACAGTGGTTTTCCGAGCTGTATAAAATATTAAGAGCAGCCAGATCAACAGCACCTACTGTATGTTGCTAAAAAGCTGCCAAAGTAAATCTGTATTTATTTTGTACAATATATGGATCATTCACTGGTCTATGAATTAATAACCTTACAACTAGTTTTTTATTAAAATACCACTAGCTAAATTGCATCAAAGATTTTAGAAACCGATGCATGATAAAGCTTGTCTGTAATTATAAAAAATGCCTTGGAAACCATTTCCCAACCATTGAAATCATTTGCAATATCTGAAAGAATATGTTGAGGATGGTAATGTTTATTTCAAATTTCGAAATTGTTATCTATTTGTATAAAGATGCAAATTCTGAAGAAGAAAACAGCCTTAGTTTAAATATCACTGGTTGATAATGCTGAATAGTTCCAGTTAACAATCTTCTGTTTTGCCTTGATGTATGAACAAAAATGTTGCCAAACCAATTATATCCAATAGTTTATCCTGGAACTTTATTTTAACATCACATGATCATGTCAGTTTATGTGTTATGTATTATTATTTTCAGCAAATACTTGAATAAAAATAATATAAAGTCAAGAAAAAAGTTTCCAATGGTTTGGTCATGCAGCCCATGACTAATATAGTCTCACCTTTGACTAGACCGGCGGTTTAACCTTGAACCAACTGCATTGCTTTTCTCAGAACAATTAACTTTAATGTATCAGCTCATGGTTTTCTGAACCACAAATGGAAACAGAGAAGCATTGTAGTATGTTTACTAGGGTTTACACTTTTGCTCTATAATTCACAGGTTATGCACATTTAATATCACACTTTTGTAACATGGAATACCCTTCAAGGGATAGTTCACCCAAAAAAGAACACTCAGTCATCATTTACTCACCCTGAGTAAATGTGTGGAGTGTTTCAAACCTGAATAAATGTCTTTGTTCCGATGAACATAGAAGAAGAATTTTTAAAGAATGTAGGAATACCATAGTAGGAAAAAAATATGTTATATATTTTTTGTTCTTTTGAACACAAAATGAGATATGATAAAAGATTAAAGGTAAACAAACAGTTCTTGGGCACATTTAACTAACTTCAAACAGAGAACGTCAAAATACACTTTAACACACACTGTAGTCAACATCTATAGATAGTCAATATAAGGGGGGCTCAAGTTGGTTTGCGGGATTTTTATTTGCTTTTTTTAATGCACTCCATTACCAACCTTAAATCAACTGTGAACAGGCCACAGAACATATGAAGAGTTCATTTGCAAAGACAGATAACTGCTTTTTTTAATTTTCACATATCATGTTTTTTTCCTGCATTCAAGGTAATAGCAATCAAACTCCAGTTGGGTTGTTTTGATTAATAATTAAAAAATACAACTAGCTAACATAATATAAACGTAATAACACAATAAAAACATGATTGATTGACATTGAAAATTAATACAATTGGGGTAATCGGTTTCTGCAAATTAACCATTCATATAGTATATTATGAGACACTAGCACACAATATGTCCTTCACACAACATTAGGACTTGTGACCTCAAAAAAAAACTCAACACGAGGCAAAATCCCTACACAAAATGACTCTATTGTCGTGTTGTTTTTAATTCAAGATAAATGTATTGCCATTTAATGTTAACTATAGGGTGAACATATGAGACATTTCGCCCGGACGCATGCTTACCAGGATTTGGGTGCGTCTTCGGCGAGTCGAATTTTTCAACCGCATACGTCATCGAGGTTCTCACATTTCAGTAAAAAAAGCATTATAAAATTTAACATTGCTTAAGACGTATAATCATTGTAGTCATTCTTACCTTGAAATATGATGGTTGTCTTATAAAATACAACCTGAAATAATAAAACCTCGATGAGGTATGCGGTCGACAAATGCGACTCCCGGAAGACGTGTCCTTGCCAGAATTCGGATGCGTCTTCCGGATTGCTCTTCATATATCATACAATTGTTATTGTATTTGATTCACCTTTGTGTGGGATTGCCCCATTTCAAAATAAACCTTATAAGGATGATACAAGAACTCTTCCTAATCATCCCGTCTGGATTTAATTTATTGTGATAACATATGCTGTATATCCAGTGGGAAAAGTGAAAGAGAAAACAAAGTGAAGGTATTTTTGCATTTTTTGTATTTTGCTTTTTTCATGGCTTTCAAAGCGTCTTTAACATGATAACAGGTGATTTAAAGTAATTGTGTATTTACAACCCCAAGTTCTGTGTGTGATTTGCTGGATATTGTTTGTCCAAAATATATGTTGCTGTTGTTTATTATTTGAACTAGGTCAGACTATGGGTGCAGGCCTTATAAAAACACAGTAATTCTAAATGTTACATACAACCTGATTGATCACAGTCCTACTGTAGTTACACTTGAGTCGCCATACAAACAAATGCAAAAACAATTCATATGGTATCTATGGACACCAGTTAACATTTCTGCTGTTGTCATTTACATGTTAACTGGTCAAACAAGTCTGTCTGAAGGGCAGGCAATTATCATGCACAGTCTGACTAGAAAAAGATTCGACAGATAATTAGTCTTATACCATTTCCCATGATGATACTGGACACTAAAAAATGAAAAGAAAATCATTCCCTTATATCTAATTGTAAAAACAATACATCACCCAATATAAGATTACAAACAAAATTAGATACAACAATGTAAGACACAATTTCAGTCAATTTCCAGACACTCACTCGCACACTGGTATGTACAATGTGAAGAAATAGAAAAGAACAGTAAAAAGTACACTTTATTTACAATAAATAGACTGGTAAATATTTTAGACATATAAACAAAAAAAGGCCTTTTAGCTACTGTACTCAGACTGAAAGAAACCAAACCTTATGCAACATCACTGCTTGATCTAATTGTTTCAAATAAACAAGGCAACAAAGAAAATTAACTCTTAAACAAAACAATAAAAAAACCATCAGAAGTACTTTAAGAATTACTGTGAATAACAGTGTGGGTGTCAATACTTTCTACTTAAAATTTGATTCAGGTAAAGGAGTCAAGCACACGTAATAAGAGAAGGACAGTTAGTTCCTGTTGTTAGTTTGAGCTTCAGGCACAACAATTCTTCCAGCGTGAATATAGAAAATTTCAAAAGCAGAATGAGGACAGAAGGAGAAGAAATATAATATATTTGGTGGCCTTTTAATTTGATTAATATGACTTCAGCAGCCATTTGTCATGCAGTCTAGTCGGATATACAAAAACGGAAAAAAATCCAGCCGGATCAGTGGATAACGTATATGGACCTTGCGCAAAAGCATAGTGACGAACTTCTGAGTCTATTGATTAACAAACGGACAGTTTTGAAATGTAGCACAGGAAATTAAATTTTAGACATCTATCTCTTTGATACACTCTTTTCAATGACACAACTTGGCTGTCATCTGGAAATCAGAGCATCTTAATCAGCTCAGTAGCCCCCTAGGTCATTAAGATGAACATGACATGAGCTGCGACCCATTTCGACAGAATACTCTTACAAAATCATTCAGTCTTAAAATAAATAATGATAAACAACTGTGGTTTTCTGGATTGATGGAATATGAAGGTGGAATATAGTAGTTGGGGTAGAGGAGGTGTATAGGAAGAATTGTCACTAAAAACAGTAAGGTTGAGGCCTAGTAAGCAGGTAGGATGAGCCAGTAAATCAGTTACTTGAGCTAAAATTTACAGAACTTTTACTAAGAGGCATCAGTGCCACCGTTAGAGGGGAGCCCTGCGTAATCCAGATAATTCTGTATGGTTGCTTTAGGCGTGTTTGGTATCGGTTTTAACCCAACTGGGCAGGACAGGCACGATCAACTAGCAGACCCCCCTGAACAAGAGGTTTTATAACCCCAAATCACTCTGGTAATTACTATACATACAATAGATACAATAAACAGGGAAAAACAAAACACAATAATTATTATGTTTCTCTTTCCACCTTCTACATCTGATGCCTTCTCTTCTGGTGATTCTGTGCATAGTAAATATTAATTCAGTTAACTTTTAGACATTTAGGCAATCATTTCCTGCTTTCAGACTTAAAGAAAACATTGGTAAAATTATTTTTATGTTACAAATTGGTTTTTACATACCATTAACAAGCAGCTGTACCGTAACACGTTCAGATGAGTGTGTGATGTAGCATTGGTACTTTCCTGCATCAGTGTGTGTGAGATTGTTGAGTTTTAAGGTGAAGTTTCCGGTCTTGTACTCATCAGGGAAAGTTATTAATGATGGCCAAGACATTTGTCCTGTCATTGTATCTCCAAAGCACATCTATATCCTGAAGTTTCTGATAATTTTTCCTTGACTTACATGGCAAAAAAACAGAGTTTCCAGGAACCCCTTCAACATTGTCCTCTGAATACACTGAAATAAGAGAAAAACTTATTTGGATCTGGTGTTTTTGCAGGCGGCCTGAAATCAACTTTTAAACTCTGTTGCTCAGCTGTATCAGCTGTGCAGATGTTTTTCAGCAGCACAAATACACAGATGAACCAACAACTATTGAAAAAAATAAAACAAGTTTCTATAGCTACTTGGATAATATAGTAACTAGCAAAGAAACATCACGCTCACCGACTAACAGCTTCATACAAAACTACAACCAAACTTATGTTCCCTTCAAATGCTAAAACATGGTTATGGATTTTCACACGCTTTGTCTTTCTTTTTGCTACTGTGCGCTTAACACTAAATTTATCCCAGTCAAAACTATATTAAGACAAATGCTAAAGAGAAAATGTATAAAGCTGTGACCTAATGCAAAATCAAATTTAGCCCGTATAACTTTAACCTGCGCATAGTTTAAAGTTCTTTATATGTTAACAAATTATTTTATTAACTAAAAACATAAAACAACAACCCACGAGGGGGTAAAACAATAATACAACTGACACTAGACTAGGATAACTCACTGACAGGAAACACGACGCAACGTCTATTCGATTTATTCGAACAGCGGGTACAAAATGAACAAGAACAAACGAGCACAGGACAGTGAATACAAGGGCATTAAATAGGGACACGAACAAAGGAAAATTAACAATAGGCAGGTGTGGGTAATGAAACACTGAAAGGAAGCTAACGAGGAAATGATTGGGGCAGGGCCATAGACGAGACACGAGAAAGCACATGGCATGTCAAGATGACAGAAATGACAGAACCATGACATGTGTGGGCTAAGCACCTGGCAATGTCAGTGGTGACACCAATGGTTATATGTACTTGTTACATACACTTATAACTGAACTGTAATTTTCTGTTACACAGGTGACTATTATTGGATCCTGCTTGGACACAGGGGCAACAGAATGACTGTAGGCAATGTTAAATGACAGCAGTCCCTCACCTGAACCCCAGCCCACAAACCTATTATCTAGCCAGGACAAGGTCATGCATTGAAATGAAATGCATTGAACTCAAGTTAGTGACTCGCACTAGAGTCGCATTTTAAAAGACTTCAGACTTGACTCTGAAAAAAGGACTTGTGAATATTGAAAAAAAACGAGTCTTTTATCCTTGACTTGCTGATATCATAAGGAAAGAATGTGTACAGCTGTAAATAGAACTTTTATCATAGAATTTCATGATGGACGTTTCACTGCGTATTCCGTGTAAACTTCAGTCACATGAAATATGGCTGCATGCTTGGCGCCATGTGTTCTCACATTCGGTTTCATCAATGTGTCAGAATCAGGAACGTCGGGAAGATCGGCTAAATGTAAAAATGTGGAAAAATAATTAAAGAAACCGGAACGACAATATCAACTTTATTAGCCATCTAAGAATGAATACACAAAGGTTAGTCACATATAGCAAGCTATTTGGACATTGCTTGATCACCAGACTTAATCTATTCCACAACTTTACTCCACATAGAGAATTACAAAAACTTAAGTGCGAACCTTAATATTTTTAAAGTTACCTTCCCTCCTAAATTGTACTTCCCTTCTGTATTAGAACTTTTTTTTTGAATATTCCCAGGGAGTAGGTTTTATCTTGCATTATACATTACTTGTACAGATTGAAAATGAATCAGATCATCTTACTTTAATCTATTGAATTTAAAAATAAAGCATTTGTCTGAGCTCTAAAACCAGCATTATGAATGAACCTAATTGCTCTTTTTTTATTATAATGAAATAGCCTACTTTTATACGTACAGTATTACCCCAAACCTCCACACATTCATTTAAAAATGGTAATATCAGCAGACAATAAAGAATGTGGAGTGATTTGTAGTTCAAAACAATCTTTGCTTTATTCAGTACTGCTACACTTTTAGAAAGGATATTTTGTAGATGATTTATATGAGATTTCCAAATTATTTTATAATCTATTGTCACCCCGAGAAACTTCTTTTCAGTAACCCCTCTAGGACTATGCCATCAACCTGTATCTGCGGTTGTGTACTTCTTATCACATAACATACATTTAGTTTTATTAGTGTTTAATGATAATTTATTACTATAGAACCTTTTTTTTAATTTGCCCATTTCTGTAGTTATAGTCTCTACTAGTGTTTTTAAATCCCTCGCAGAACAAAAATTATTTGTATCATCTGCAAATAAAAAAACTTTGCAGATATCATTTATGTAAAGAAAAAATATTTTTGGGCCAAATACTGACCCCTGTGGAACGCCACAAACGATATCTAAACATAACGATGAATATTCTCCGTACTTCACAAATTGTCTCCTATCTCTTGAATAACTTTCCATCCAATACTATCCCCCTGATGCCAAATCGTTACAGTTTTTTATTTAATATATTATGATTGATTGTATTGAAAGCTATCTTAAGATCTATAAATACTCCAACAGCATATTGTAGCTTTTGTATATTCCTCAATAGAATCAATTAATACGAGAGATGTAAAGCTGTTTGATCTAAATTCATATTGACCGTCTGAAAGTATTTTTTTTTTCCAAAATATTGGAAGATTGTGGAAGAAGAGAAACAGGCTTATAATTTATGAATCTGTGTTTATCCCTATTTTTATACAGTGGCACCACTTTAGCTATTTTCATTTTGTCTGGGAATTTACCAGTTTTAAATGATAAATTACAAATGTATGTTATGGGTTTTGAAAGCCCCTTAATTTACTTTTTCACCATTTTCATATCAAATTCATTGCAGTCAATGGATGATTTGTATTTAAATGTATTAACTATATCTAGGCTTATTATTTGATTTTCTTCCACCATTATAAGGAACATTGAGTCCTTTCTTTTCTTGTTCCAATCTCCCCTTGACAGTGGTTCAGGGATTTCTTCTGCCAATTTTGGTCCAACACTCACAAAATAAATCAAGAAATGTGCATTTCTAGCAATATCCGCGTTTTCTTTCATTAGATGTTCGTTAATGAAGACATTAGATCCTTTAAGCTTTCTTCCTTGATTTTGCAGAACCATTTTGTGTTTTCTATTATTCAATCTCAAAATGATTGCTATAGCTTTTGTTTCTCCGAAGAACAAAGAAATAGCTGTTACTCTCAACATGTTTTTGTAGGGAATCAATAATTTCACAACACATAAAAAAGAAAGTGTCTTAAAACATTTGAGTTTTTTACCCTTGTGATGTTAAACATGCTTCATTCACCACTTGCCTGGGAACTGTTAAAAGTGTTGGCGTATTACATTTTGCCATTGTGGTGATCTACAACTGCACTGTAGCACCAGTTATATTACCACTAAACATCACATCACCTTGGAATTCAAACACATATTATTTAGTATTTGTCTTTTCCCCAAATAATATGAAAAACAGTAGCTATACATTAATGCTCTATAATAATCAACATAATAATTCAGATCTTACTTGAGATGATTAGTAAAATGATTCGACCAATAGAGCATTCTGCTTTGAAAAAGAGTGTAAAATGTGGTCAGGGGAAACTTGACACACTTCCTCTGCTTTAGACGTTTTTTCCTGTCTGTGTGTCAGAGCTCTTTGGTAAAGTTCATTTTAAAAACGTTGACATGATGCAAGTTTCAATATATTGAAGGTATCACAGCAAATCAACAACATGAGGGTTATTTACCTTCAACTCTGTAAGTTTATTACAAATATCTTCTTGTAATATTGTATTTTCTATTGTTATACTGCCTTTGAGTCATCCTAAAATGCTCTTAATTGTCTTTTAAAGATCTATTAATCTGGTGTCGAGCTGCAGTGACTTTAGATCAATTGACTGATTTGGGACAGAATGTGACTATAAACTGTGATCTGGATGATGAGGACGTTTATTGGGTTTTACAGAAACAATCAGATTCTCCTACAGTGATACTGCACTCATTCTCAAACCCAACTTTAGCCTATCACTTCAATAAAACATTGAAAAACAAATATTCAGTACAATCGAAACATCGTCTGGTCATATATAACATCACTGTAGATGAGTTAGGAGTTTATTACTGTATGAACTGTATGAACAAAGATACACCTCCAAAACTCAGTCACAGCACAAGACTGAACATCATTGGTAAGTACTTTTGCTCTCTCAGAGACCAAAACAAAATAACTTTTAATATGTTAAAAGTCGTTCACAACAATGTCAGAAAAAGTACAGAACTTTCCCACTACTGGGGTGGTACCCTGAAGGGCTCCTTTTAGTCCATCAGGTACAAAACATAAAGTACTTTGTTTGGGTACATAATTGTATGCACCTATTGTTTATCTTTAAATGTACTGTTAAATGCTGGAGAAAACAAACATTTAATAGGTACCAACCCTGTGATAACTATTGTACCATATAAATGTTTCAGTTTTGTACTATTCTCCTGACAGTACTGCAGTTTTGATGAATATAATTGATGTTTATTTGTTGCTTGACCCACAGATGAATTAACTTGTTTGTAATCCCTAATGTTGTAAAAATCAAGTAATCATGACCATGGGATGCCGCATGAATTGAGGGAACAAGTTTACTCAGTCAGCTAACTGGTCAAATTTTAGTCAGTCAATTTTCAGTGTATATATTAATCTCAACAAGTCAGATATTGTCATCCACAGACAGTAACACTCATTTCTATAACAGACTAATTTCTTTACAGTGCCAGCTCAACTAAGTGAGTTCAATATAACGGAGTGCAAGAATCACACAAATGTAACAGAACAAAATTCTACACAATGGAAGACTTTTACTCTCATACTTGGTCTGCTGAATGCTGTTTTATTCATTTTAGTCATAAGTGAGTTATTTTTCATAAATTCGGGCTCAATATAAACATTGTGCTTAATGTCTTTAAACATTTTGAATCTGATTTTATTGTGTTGTTCTGAAGGACTATTAAAAGTTGTTATTAAAGGAAATAAAGCATTTGAAAAATGTCCTCTACTACTTCATAACACTGATCTACAGCAAGTGACCTACAGATGCTTTTCTAATCCCAATCCAGTTAAAGGTAATGATCAAAAATCACAATACAGTACAGTATCTGAGCATCATTTAGATAAATTTTGAATAAAACATCTGCATTCTTTATGCTTATACATGTATTCATTTGCTCTTTCAGTGTGCAAAAGTGAAATGTTCAAAGCTTCATAAAGTCTTGTTCCAGGAAACAATAGCAACTGTGCTGCTTCAAAGCTGCCAACACAATCTTAAAAACTATCCTGACATATCTGATATATCTCACAGTGTAAAGAAATATGTATGATGAATTATTTTACCTTACCAATTTAGTGATATTAATGTTTTCGATGTAATGATGTTTTTATTCTTTAACATTATATTGATAGCACATGTTAGTCTTGTGATGTTGTCAGTGTATTTTAACATCCACTCATATTTCTACAAAGGAAGCTATCGATTGTGAATTTATATGAGCATATACGTTAGACAATAACCATATAGATCTGAGTGGTCAAACTGTCCTTTTGGTCAAACTGTAATAAAGTGATTATTTTCTCGCCTTAACAAACTGTGTATAGCTTGACCCAAAGGAAAGTTAAATGATTATAACCTAGTAATGTCAGTCATCACTGAAAGTGTATTTTTTAGAGAATAACCATGACAACGAAAATGTGACTTATGCTTATCAACTGTGGTTTTAGAATAAAAAAAAGATAAAGTGAGAAGTTTTGCATTTCTGTTTTTTAAAACATTTTATAAATTATAAATTGTTGATAGATAACATTTTAAGTTCAACTAAAGTGGTTTGCCTTTAAGTGTTGAAAAATTTGTTTCAAATAAAAAATCCTGTCAGTATATGTTTTATGTATTTTTTAGAAAAAAAGGAAATGTTTGTTACAGTGTTGTAACACTCAACTGAAGTGTTTAATAAACCCAGAAATGAGTTCCAATGGTCTCTGCAACCAATGACTAATATACTCTCACCTTTGACTAGACCTGTGGTTTAATCTTGAAACAGATGCAATGTTTTTCTCAGACCACTTACATGTTTATCACATTCACACAAGTCTTCTTCCAAACCTTAATTGGAAACTTTAGCACTTTGCTGCATTAAAATGTATAATTCATCACAGAATGTTCAGTGCTACATATTCATATTCTGTAACTAAATTATTATATGTAACAAAGATATTAATACTTCATACAGTTTGACTTTAATCTATATAGTCAATCTCAGGCATGAGCCAAATAAATAAATACACAAAGTCTGCCCTTTCATTGCTGTTAATCCAGTAATTTAAAGTCTAATTCACACTGATCCAACAAATGTATTTTGTTGATTTATTTATTTATCTTATCTTGATTCTAATTTTTTTTTTATATAAAAAGTCACACATTTCTACCTTTTGCCATATAGATTAAAATGTTAATGCTGAATAATGGTGGTAATATGAATAATGCTAAGATTTTAATGGCTATAGACACCTTTTCTGAAGGTAGCCTAAACATTGTGACATGTTTTGTGGACGGAGTTAAGGTTGGGGCAGAAAGATCCCCCTGACCACATAACTAAAGCTAGGTAGCATGTTTTGTTTGCTTGCTTTTTGAAAATGACTAGATAAAACTCACTCACGGTCTAGGACAGCGATTGTTCTTAAAAAGTTCACTTTAATGCAAGGAAACTGGCCAAACTTTCCGCGATCCCTCAATTGATGGACGAACTGAAAGGATTTCCTCCAGTTAATACAGTATATTCTCTTTTTCTTGTAGTATTATCGCCTCCTATGACCACTTTCAACAAGTTGGTATGATTTCTTAGGGTCTTCATGAAATGTCTGGAACATATTTTGCTTAAAAACACTCAATGGCTGTGTAAACAAAACCCTCAAAAACATTCATCAGGCTTTTCAACACACGAGTAGTGTCCACTAAAAATAAAATAAATCCACTGCTGTCACCTCCTAAGTTTGCACTCTGTGCAGCGACCACATTGCATGTTGTTCACGAACTTTAACCATGCAGTCTCTCACATAAACCGTTTTCTGGATTGCTAGATGCACCGGGCCCGATTATAGCACTTAAACTCAGAAGAAGTGGGGTTTTCACATGATGTCTCCTTTAAGTTATCACAATTGCATAAGTATAAGGGGAGAAGGAACAGTGAGAAGACTCATGTTATGTGTCAGGTTTGTGTTCAAGTAAATGCATTTGCTAATGTTTGCCGCTCTTTTTACATGCAGGCGTCTAGTATACACTCTCAGTTGATCTTTAATATACACACTAGGTTTCTCTGTCTGGAGAGTGTAGATGTCAAGACACTTAATAAGATTTGATTGAGAGCTCTAGTCAGACACTATTATCTGAATATTTATTTTCTGGACTGTATGACTAAATAATCAAATGCAAAATAACATTGTATATTCTTCACTTCATTAATTAAATATAAATTATAAAACGTATCCAGTTGTTTTAGAGGATAAATGTCCAGCTGAAGAAAGGAAGTCGCTCACTAGTGTTAAAATTAAAACACAAGACCGCCTATTTGACGATTGAGACCATTTATAGAGCATTGCAGATGATTCACTTTATCCAGTGTGTGGTGTAAAGCAGTTTTTATTAAATTGATGTGTTCAGACCACAGCAACAACATGAGGATTATTCAGCTTCAGTTCTGTAAGTTTATTGTGTGTTATGATGCTCTTTGTTAGAAAATGTTTTTCTTTTTTTTAAAGGTGGTTGATAACACCTGCCACTTTCAGTGTTGTATTTTTATTAATCCATGTGACATTATTAATGTGTGCTTTCATTGCTTTTATCTTGAAGGTCTATTAATGTGGTTTGAATCAGCAGAGACTTTAGATCAACTGACTGATTTGGGACAGAATGTGACTATAAACTGTGATCTGGATGATGAGGACGTTTATTGGGTTTTACAGAAACAATCAGATTCTCCTACAGTGATACTGCACTCATTCTCAAACCCAACATTAGCCTTTTACTTCAATAAAACATTGAAAAACAATTATTCAGTACAATCTAAACATCGTCTGGTCATATATAACGTCACTGTAGATGAGTTAGGAGTTTATTACTGTATGAACAAAGATACACATCCAAAACTCAGTCACAGCACAAGACTGAACATCATTGGTAAGTACTTTTGCTCCTTCAGTTACAAAAATATTAGCGCTTACTGTGATTATTAACATCAGTTGAGCTTCTCTTTGGTTGATCTATACAAAAGGGAATATGTTTAACTCAGTATTACGAAAATCTGTTTACACTGAGTTATTGTGCTTGAGAAGACTGACAGTCATTACTGTAACTGAATGCAATGCACATCTTTATTTTCAGAACCAACTGAACGAAGCGAGTTCAATACAACTGAGTGCAAGAATCACACAAATGTAACAGAGCAAAACTCAACACAATTGAAGACTTTCACTGTCATATCAGGTCTTCTGAATGCTGTTCTGATCATAACAGGTGAGATCTTTCAGATATACAGGTATGTGATTTTAAGATACTGCTGGTAATCAAAGTGTCGCTCTAAGTGAGATTGAAACTATGTAATGACTTAATATTTATTAGAAAAAAACTCAAGCTCTGGAAATTATTATTAATGACCTCAAATATTGACTCTAAATTCATTGTCATTAGGATTCTTAAATGTTGTTTCTGCTGAAAATGGATGTTGGAACAGATCTGGAAACAGTTCACAACTTTATAACACTGAACTGCAGCAGACGCAACATTTAAAAGAGCCTCAAGACACAAATCAATTACAGGTAAGATTGTTAATCTCATTATGGTATTCATAACTAAAGAAACAACCAAGAACTGGATTACTGTCGTTTATTTGTTAATACTGATTCCTTTTCATCTTTCAGTATGTGACAGTGGTTTTCCGAGCTGTTTAAAATATTAAGACCAGCCAGATCAACAGCAACTTCCTTATTTTGCTAAAATGCTGCCAAAGTAAATCTATATATATATATATTTTTAAATATATGGATCATTTACTGATTAATTTAAATACCACTAGCTAAATTGCATAAAAGATATTAGAAACCGAGGCATGATATAGCTTGTCTGTAATGATAAAACTGCATTGGAAACTATTTCCCAACCATTGAAATGATTTGCAATATCTGAAAGATTATGGTGAGGATAGTAATATTTTTTCAAAATGTTTAAATCAGTATCTATTTGTATAAAGATGCATATTCTGAAGAAGAAAACAGCCTTAGTTTAAATATCAGGGGTTGATAATGCTGAATAGTTCCAGTTAACAATTTTCTGTTTTGCCTTGATGTATAAACAAAAATGTTGCCAAACCAAATATATCCAATATCATGGAATTTTATTTTAACATCACGTCAAATTATGTGTTATGCATTTTTATTTACAGTAAATACTTTAATAAAAATAATATGAAGTCAAGAAAATGTTTTCCAATGGTTTGGTCATGCAGCCCATGACTAATATAGTCTCACCTTTAACTAGACCGGCGGTTTAGCCTTGAACCAACTGTAGTGTTTTTTCTAAGAAAAAACTTTCATGTATTTAATGTATCAGCTCATGGTTTTCTTAACCACTAATGGAAACAGAGAAGCATTGTAGTACTGTTTACTAGGGTTTACACTTTTGCTCTATAATTCACAGGTTATGCACATTTAATATCACACTTTTGTAACATAGAATAACCTTAAAGGGGTAGTTCACCCAAAAAAGAACACTCAGTCATCATTTACTCTACCTCTGAGTGTTTCAAACCTGAATAAATGTCTTTGTTCCGATGAACAAAGAAGAAGACATTTTAAAGAATGTTAGAAATTTTCATTTCTGGGACATTATTCACTACCATAGTAGGAAAAACATATGTTATATATTTTTTGTTCTCTTGAACACAAAATGAGACTTTTTAAAGAATTTAGGTAAACGAACAGTTCTGGGGCACATTTAACTAACATCAATCAGAGAACGTCAAAATACACTCTAACACACACTGTAGTCAACATCTATAGAAAGTCAATATAAGGGGGGCTCAAGTTGGTTTGCAGGATTTTTTATTTGCTTTTTAAGGCTCTCCATTACCAATCTAGCATTTTAAACTGCTTTAGCAATTTTTTCATTTTCATCGTATATCATCAGATCTCACACATGCATGCAGATGAGATCATTCAATGTGTAGAAAAACTTTATATTGTCATCCCCACTTTTATGACTGAAGTGTCACATTTCTCTAAGAACCTATAAAAGTATACAAATACAACTACCTGTGTGTACATGTGATTTAGATAAAAGCAATATCATATTGTGTTTATATTAGTATATCAGTAAGTGGTTTGGTTTGTAGGCCCAAGGCCACATGGATAATCACAGCGTGCTGAAATTCTGCTGGAACAGAACGATTGCAACTGTGAACAAAACACAGAACATATGAAGAGTTCATTTGTAAAGACAGATAACTGCTTTTTAAAATTTTCACATATCATGTTTTTCTCCTGCATTCCCGGTAATGAAAGAGGTCCTTCACACAACATTAGGAATTGTGACCAAAAGAAAAAAACTCAACACGAGGCATAATTCCCTGTCAAAATGACTCTATTGTGATGTTTTTTATTCAAGATAAATGTTTGTGTTCTGGTGAACTTCCTGTAATATTTTATATTGCTATAAAGTGTTTACACGCCTCACAAACACAACTAAATTGACTTGAACTGCTTGCTGAGACACCACGTGCATGTTCACATACACTTACTTGAAACATTATTGGTAAATTGACAAATTAATCAAATAAAAGTGTATCTTTTGTTTTTAATTAAACTTACAAATACTTTGTCCTCGATCGCAGGTGATCGTGTCACTTCCGGAATCAGAAAAGCGCGTGTTCTTCATTCGCTGAAACTATCAGAAAAACACGAAGAAACTTGTGATTGTGTCCATTGTGCTTTCAGTGATAATAAAGGAATAAACACATCAGAATTGAAGGAACTCCAGTGTCTGTAGAGGGAGCTGTGCTCGTACTGTGACTTTCTGATGATGATGATGACACATAGCACGTGGAAGACATCTGCTGGTTAACTTTTGTAAGTGCAAACACTCGAGTCACCACGACACAATCCTGTTTTTGTTAAATAAAATTATTTTGCCAGAACAAAGGCATCATAGATTGTATTTATTTACAATAAATTGAACATATCTTTATATTTTCCTAAATCCAATGTTGCAGTCCAGACGTCAGAAAAACATGAAATTACACACAATTTCTATAAAAAAAACATGTGCTTATAATGAATGTGATGAAAAGGACAGTTTTTGAGAGATGACATAGTTTGTAGGATTTCTGTGAATAAAAGTGCACAAACCAGAAACGATAATACCCAACAAATAGAAAAGGAAATTTGTATGAGGAAAATTGACCATTATATTGTAGATCTGACAATTCTGAAAGTGGCTTGAATAAATCATGCTTTTAAACAAACAAAACATTTCTTAAATACTGTGAGACTTTACTTGGGCAAATATTGACATCTGTGCTATCAGTAGGCCTATGCTGAAACACTTTAGTAAGAACTTTATTTTTCAGTCAGGTTGACCTTTGCGTGGGATATTGCCCCATTTCAAAATAAACCTCATAAGGATGTACAAGAACTCTTCCTAATCACCCCGTCTGGATTTATTTTATTGTGATAACAACCTGCTTGAAGGTTTGATCTTTTCTGTGTTGAATGTTTGTTTATATTATTTGCCCATAGTTTCTGAGTAAACGTTCATCTCTGTGGGCTATAAAAACACAAGGACTCTAGATGACTAATGCTTTGTGAGCAAGATTGAACAAGAAAATCTGCCCTAAATTACTCTTACAATAGTGATAAAACAACAACTGTTAACGCAGATTTTAAATACAAATACATGATACATTAATTAAAAATGCTTTCACTTTGTAAGTTGACTTTCTCTCATGTCTGTTCTCCTTCACAATCTCCTAGGAAATATTTTTTGTAATATATTTGAATGTCAGTGTGTATTTTTCAGCAGTTGTAAATGATTTGTGATTTAGTCATTTTAAAGCTCAATTCATTAGATAAATAATAATGTCCGACAGTTTGGTTAACCCCTATAATAGGACGTTCACATGAATATTTGTTTATCACTGACTGATATCATCCCACATGTTAATAAACATTTCAGTGTCCAGATTATATTCAGTTTATACGGGCAAAAAGAACTGCCAACTTTGACTAAAAACAGATGCTTATAAAAAACTGATATGATTCATTCTTCAAATTTGTATATTACATAGTACATGGACATTACATCTAATAGACATTTTTTTTAATCTATTATACCGAACCCCCACCAGTGGACCAAATCCTGAAGATTCATATCCAATAAAGTATGAAAAGTAGATACACAACTCATAGTATCATCATTGCTTATTTACGACTACTGTACCATAACATAAAACAAATAACTACAGGTAACAACATTTGCTACACAGCTAAACCCTGTTATTTTATCCCTTTTTAAATCATAAATAATTAAAAAATATATTTGAAAGCTTTCAGGATGTACCATTGCTTTCTTAGCTAACAGAAGTTCTTGACATTTCTGTCGGTCATGTACAGATGTTTATCTGTTTTACCCTCACACCCTGAAATCATTTGTTATCAGCCCAGGAACAAGAAGTAAGATGCAAATATGAGCAGAGCATATAAATTCATATTCACATTTTGTTTCCTTAATGAAACTGGACCAGGATTTTTGTTATTCAAATGTATGATGTAATGAACATACAGTAAGTTACTCAAATAGTGGGGGTACTGTATGAAAAGTAACTCATTTGATCACCCTGTATTATGGCTCATTGAACTGAATTTTGACCCTTTATTGCTATTGTTTAGTTATTTGAAGAGTAATTTGGCCCCAATTGTGAATCAGTTAGAAACAATTGTGCGCTTTATGACGGTGGTTTCAGCTGAACATTTTATTTTAATTTTCTTTCATCTGACATTATGAACAAATGTTTTATTGCAAAATGTTACAAATGTTACAAAACATTTTTAATAGAGTATTTAAATTTATAGGAAAACCTTTTTGCAAGTTCTTTCTTTCTGATTCAAAACAATATAACATTATAAAGATGATGGTCCCATGCAACTAGCTCCTGCTCATGACCAACTAGGGACCAGCTCATGACCAGAACATGACCAACTTAAACCAGCTCAAACCAGCTACCATGCTCTGAATCATACCTAACCAGCATTTGCAGTATTTTTCAATAGCTCTTTGAAGTCTGGAAAACAGGATTGTCAGTGTACAAAAACAGTATCGGCTGAGGTATATTGTTCGGCGAAAAGGTGAGGTTCAATCTCTGCTAGGCTGTGAAATGAATGTGCTGATGACTCTGTATCTGTAAGTCTTCTGTTTCCATTAAGGTGCTTTGTTATTTTCATCTGTACTCCTTCGTGAACACTACTTATTGAAATCAAAACTAAACAGTTTAAAAAACAAGAAATTATGTTTTTAATTTCATGTTCAAAGCTACACTAGTTAATAAAATACACTAATCATTTCCACAAACTTCTTGTTTGTTCAACACACATCAAAATATTAACCCTTAATTCAGTTTTCTGTCCGATTTTAGTTGATGATTTCTTCATGCCTCATGCTTTGACAAGAGATTGGGGTGTTTTTGTGTCACAAAATTAATATTCAAGTAAAATTCAAGTTTCACTCATCTCAATTGAATTACTACAACTTTGAATGATTCAGAACATAAGAATGCTGTATATCCAGTGGGAAAAGTGAAAGAGAAAACAAAGTGAAGGTATTTTTTGCATCGCAACTTTGCTTTGCAAATTCTGCTTTACGAGTTCTGCTTTTCATGGCTTTCAAAGCGTCCTTAACATGATTAAAGGTGGTTTAAAGTCGTTGTGTATTTATAGCCCCACGTTCTGTGTGTACAGTTGGATATTGTTTGTCCAAAATATATGTTGTTTTTATTATTTGCACTAGGTCAGACTACATAGGTGCAGGCCTTATAAAAACACAGTGATTCTGAACTTGTGGCGTTACCACAATTCCCATACGACCTGATTGACCACAATCCTACTGTAGTTACATTTGAGTCGCCATACAAACAAATGCAAAAACAAAGAATGTGGTCTCTATGGACACCAGATAACATGTCAGCTTTTTCCATTTACATGTTAACTGATCAAACAAGTCTGTCTGAAGGGTATAGTTATGGTATTTTATAAAAGCATATCAAATGCCTTTTATGGAAAAAGTATATATTTGTGAAAAACAGTAACCAAAACTATAGCTGCTTATAGTAAACCTAAAACCATTGTAAAATGTTTACAGCTGTAGTCAGCCTTTTTAAGGTATATTTTATAGTTAATTATAGTTATTAATTGTTGATATTGACGGGGAGGACCAAATTAAAGAATATATTTTGACATTTTGCCAAACATGACATGACATGATACTGGAAATTCTGCGTTTTTCAGCTCTAGGGATTTGTAATGTAAAAAGACAGAAATAATATGAAGTATAGGCTATAGGCTACAGCCACAGTATTTTGCGTAAAGCCAAATCAGCCTACATTTGCAAATAAACAGGGTGAATTCAGGTTGATGTCGGCTGTCGTCCCAACTCAAAGAAGCACGAGAGAGAGATAAAAATGACGAGAATAGAATGACAAATGATCAAATGATGCCCTAGTTGAGAACTACAATATCATTAACATTTATGATTGAAAGTTTCCGCTTAACGCATTCACTGACAGGTGAAGATGAGACGACGCTGATGCGGTTTGGTGATTTAATTCACAGCAGTGAGGTAAGTGATGATGACTGACGAGACTCCTGTAAAAAGCTCCTCCCTCACTCCTTTAACTTTAGATCATTCTTGTACCTGTTTGGTTGCTGTCATTCCAGCATATGTTGAACGGTAGCGACTATGTATGAAGAAAATATGGATCTTCTGCGAAGCCGTTTGAAGCCACCGTGAATGCAGCGCTATAAATGGCAGGTGCGTAACACAACTAAATAACTATTAGGCTATTAGATATTACTGCTATATTTGTATCACAACAAGTGCCGACACCTGTAGTAATAATTTACTTTGATAGCTCTTGAATGCCTTTGATACCATTTAGACTCGTTTACCGTTGTCATGGAATGGTTCAGTAGCCTATTGGCTATAAATGTATTGAGTAAATCAGAGAGCTCGTCTCCAGCGAAATAACCTAATTATGTATTTTCTCTCTCCGGAGATACTGTGATAACCAAACAAGCACTAGTCTATATGTAAAAAAAACATTGATGGAAGTAAATGAAAATGGAAGTATTGTGGATATATGGAAAATGTATACTGGCAATCGACAGAATTATTTATTGAAATATTGATGAAATATAAGCTAATATTGATACTGATTTAACCGACTGGATCCATAACTTAACATAGCCTACACACTGTGGACATAAGTGTGTAGGCTTCTGTGTTAAACCAAATTAGTAAAGTGGTAATATTTACATGACAGATTTCTCTTATTTTCCCTCTTAGTTCCTGGATCTGTTTCTACTGAACCTATTTTCTCATGTGTAAACAGCTCTGGTAATTGGCTGTGACAGTTCTGAAAAGAAGGTAGGTCACTTATGAAATGATATGACACTATAGAGACAGAACAGACGTAACATAGAGCTGTTGGTCTAAGCATAAGCGATCTTATTTTTGGGTTAGGGGGTTTATAATGTTTTGGTTAATATGTTGTGTGAAGGCTATAACCTTGCATAGTATTTAAACAGGTAAGTTTACATGTTTGGCGCTATTGTTGATTTCAAAAATGACGTACAATGATGACTCCACTCCTTAAAAAATAGCTTTACATGTTAGATGCATCAATCACATATGTTACATAGGCGGGCCTACTCTGATGTATGTATTAGGTGTCTCACAATATACTAGTTTTAAAATAATTAACAATTACTATTTTAATAAAAGGCATTTTTATCAATATATTTAATATCCATAAATTTGCCTTGAGAGTCACAATAAATACCAAATCTCTCTCTGCCTCTGTTCTTGTTATTTTGTTGGCCACGATAACCTTGTACTGACAATCTGACAGCCCGGACCTGTATATGTATGCACATATATCTTGCAATCAGCAAAGTTCAGATGACAGAACCTCACACATGTAGGCCTAAGTGTAATGTAAACCTATTACTCTGTTAATAAAACATTGTTACAAGGTGTACATTGATAAATACAGTATACACTTAATATGGATATAGGCCGCTACATACAGTATATTGTCCAATATTAAATATACAAAGTATTTATAGATTCAACGGAATGAAAATAGCTTAAAATAGAGGCTCTCGGTCATTTAAGGTAAGTCTATACAGGGAAAGTTGAGTTATTGCAGATTTACATTAAGTTCACTGTTTCAATCTCCTGTGACCTCAAATTTCTCCAAATTCTTGACAAAAATCTTTTTGGAGACTGTTGCAGGAATACTTACTGTGTATCTTTCTGTTGTGTTATTTGAACATACATAAACTCACCAGCCACTTTACTAGACACCATTCTAATACCTGGATGGACCCCTTTTGCTTTCAGAACTGCCTTCAAGAAGGTTCTGTTCACTTTCTTCTGCACAGGCATGATGCAAATTTCCTGTTCTACCGTATCCACAGATCTGTTCACTGTGGAGACCATCTGCGAATGTTGAAGCACATGCTGAAGAAACCATACTCGAGAGATGATCTGAGCTTTGTTTCATGACACATTATTCTGCTGGATATGCCATTAGAAGACTGATGGATGGTCATCTGAATACTTATCATTTACTCTTGCTTTTTTTCAGCTTGAGCTTGCTTTGACATCAACAAGGCATTTTCTTACTGCATATTCAGTTTTCTTCCTACCATTCTCTGTGAACGATTCTGTGTGAAAATCCTCACATCCACGGCTTCCTAAATACTCTCGCACAAACAATTGTCAAGTTCAAAGTCACATTTTAAACCTATTTTGATACTATTGAACGTCTGCATGCCAAAAAGCATTGAATTGCAGCTCTTTATTGACAAATAAGATATATGCACATTTACCTAATAAAGTGGCCATCAGTTGTTTACATTAAAAGAAACCAGTTATGTGTGCCAGAAGAACAACTCCAAGTAAAAAAGGACAAAATAGAGGTTTTAGGTTTCTTAGCATGATATGAACTCCACCTGCCATCTAGTGTAGACTAAATGCAATAACCACATGCTTAGTAGTCGACGCACCATTATTTTCCACAAGATGAGCATACTTCATGAAAAAAATTATAACAATAATAATAAAGTAGTTAAATTGTAAATCCCAGCATTTGCATGCAGATAAAATCAGGACATCTGTCAGGATTGGTCGGACACCAGATAAATAATGTTGCCGTTTAGAACCCAGTGTATAGAGACCAATTAAATTGTTCACCAGTCTGTTTACACCCTGATGGATCTCTCTGGGGTTTGATGTCATTGTTTTGTGCAGCTATCATCCAAAGTATGAGTGAAATCTGCTTCAACCACTTAAACTAGTTCCACAACATTGTGAAAGGAGCACACCCTGAAAAAGCACAATGTTTCATCTTTCTGAGAAACAAACAGTAAAAGAGAAACCCAATAATAAAATAAAAAATTAATGTAAATATAAACTTAAAAAAACATTATTATCATCAACGATAAAATTAATTAGAATATTGTACATTTTTTATCTTTCGACTAAAGTCACAAAAAACATCTATAATATAGGCTATAAAATAGGACTTTGCTAAAAAGCTTTCCAGTGACACTTGTACCATTTAGGATTAAAAAAAGGCACACCAAAATAACATCTGTCAATATTCACTCGCCCTCATATAGGGTTTATACTATAGGAGTTTAACAGGAAGGGATACAGCAACATCTATTGGGCATGTACAATTCAATACAACATCATTTTTGTCTCGCTGAGAACAGTTGATTTTTTTTTGTAAGGTTGGGGTAGCTGTAGGCTTTAGGTAATATAATTTATTGTTTTTGTACGGCGAGATTTTGCACCACTTCCGGCCGTAGCTGTATCCCTTCTAGCAACAACACCCCATGGATTCTAAGACTTGGCGAGCACGCGCGATTTAAGTCCACGAGACAGCAAGTCTACATGAAGTATTTGGAAAATGTGATTGACACAACGTGAGGTCGTATTTATTTTTTAAAGTTTACATATCAGACTCAAATGTGCAATTACTAGCTTACAAAAAAAACGTCATCTCTGAGGTTCTGGATTACTTTATCCAGTATGCCTGTGGTGTAAAAAAGATACTATAAAGCATATAAAATTAGTTTAATTCAACTTTATAGAGTAGGCCTACTCGCACACTTTTAACAACAACCTTTTTTGGCCTTTTAATGTACAGAAGCAGAAGGTTAGCTGTGTGCATAAAACAAACACAGCAACAGTCACGTGCAAAAAATCATAACATGTAGTACAGAGCTCTTTCAGTCACAGCAGTCCATTCAAATCTCTCAGTTTATAAGATCAATAAAATAATAATATGTAACATAAATTATTGAAATAACATTTTTAGACTTGAATATTTAATTGTGTTTAAATACTGTACAATCCACATTCTCTATTAATCCGTTCCAGCACTTTATCAACCTTGTTTTGACGAATGGTTTATAGCACCCTTAATATGTAAGACGACTCTAGTCATGAAATCATATTTGTGTAACATGAAATCGCTCCGAGTGGAAGAAATGTGTTGTATTCAGTTCCGGAATTGATATTACTGTTTGCTCGTCGGATCGCAATTTAATTGGTTCATCACATTTTAGAAATAATCTGTCAAATCTATCCATCGGTTAAGAAAATTAAAATTATATTTTTATATACAGCACTGCTCTAGGCATATTTCAGTAGCTGGACAAAGAAGATGTCCGTACTGAAACTCGACGCCCTTGATTTGTAACATTACGTTACGAATAATAAAACATATCACAATAAATGAGAATATTCGTCCTGTGACTATATCAGTTTCATTCTGAAGGTCATATATTACTATGACCTTATCGTTACCCTCCAGTCCAGAGTGAATGGGACCACAAAGGTGGGTATGACCTCCCATTGTATGTATCGGCTTGAAAACGCACGGTTGACGAACCCAAATCCAATATCCAGTCGTCTATTCGATCTTAAGCACGACTGATTATTTATTAAATATAATGAAAGATATCCGGTGTTTCTCAAACGCAAAAGGAGGCGTCCTGAACAGGTTGCAAATCTGAAATATGATTGGAAGGAAATCATCCACAATCCTTTGCACACGTCCCCATAGAACATCGGGCGAATCCAATAAGCACTTTATTCACATAATGTTTATGTAATAAATGCAGAAAATGAGTAATTAAATATGTATAATGATTTATAATATGGTAACGTTACATGACATTATTAAAATGAAAAGTTGTATATGTTAATATTATTTTTAAACCTGAGCTAAAAATGAACTGTTGCGTTGTTAAGCAGAACTGTATTATGCACGACATAAAATAAAATGAACAATAGGAGGTGCTCTCTCTATGATTTTATCTATTTTTCTATGGTCACATGACTTCTCTCTTTAAAGTAACCGCGGATGCGATAAAATGACTAGACCGTCCTTTAGAATGACCGCTCTAGGCAAGAGGAAGCCTCAGTAGTATGTATCCTTGCCTTCTCGTAAACAACTCCATCCCCCAAGAAACGCTTGATTTTTTAAAGACCCACTGTGAACATACCGACACTCTGTGGCGACAACCCAAAATACACTTGAATGTGCAAAAGCCTCCTGAAAATCCCAAATTGTCATGATGGTTCTACGGGTCTTAATCAATATTTAGATTTTTACTAGGATGGTGTTACATTCCAAAAAAGGATGGGGTGTTTCAACAAATGCTGGAAAAAGTAGAATAATCAAACACCTGTGCTTAACCGTGGATATAAAGATGAAGAGGAACAACATCAGACAGTAGTGCACAGAGTTTATTAAATAGACATAATTATCATGCACAGTCTAACTAGAAACAGTTTCAACAGGTTATTATGCAAATAATTATAGTCTTATACCATTTCCCATGATGTTTTTGAACACTAAAAAATGAAATGTTTTTGTAAAATCAATACATCGCCCAAGATAAGATTACAAACAAAATTAAATACAGAACTAAAGACCCAATCTCAGTCAATTTCAAGACAGTCATGCGCACACTCGTATTTTATGTATAAGGTGAAGAAATAAAAAAAGAACAGGTAAAAGTACACTTTTTTACAATAAATAGACTGGTAAATATTTTGAACATATAAACAAAAAAAGGCCTTTAAGCAAGTGTACTCAGACTGAAAGAAACCTAACCTTATGCAACATTACTGCTTGACCTAATTCTAACAAGGCAACAAAGAAAATCAACTCTTAAACAAAACAATAAACCATCAAAAAATACTTTTAGAATAACTGTGAATAACAGTGTGGGTGTTAATACTTTCTACTTTAATTTGATTCAGGTAATGGAGTCAAGCAGAGTTAAAAAGAGAAGGCCAAGTTAGTTCTTGTTATTAGTTTGAGCTTCAGGCACAACAATTCTGCTAGCGTGAATATAGAATATTTCAAAAGTAGAATGAGTACAGAAGGAGAATAAATATTAAACTATATTTGGTGGCCTTTTAATTGTATTAATATGACTTAAGCAGCCATTTGTCATGCAGTCTAGTCGGATATACAAAAACGAAAAAAAAAATCCAGCCGGACCAGTGAATAACGTCTATGGACCCTGCGAAAAAGCATAGTGACGAACTTCTGAGTCTATTGATTAACAAACGAACAGTTTTGAAATGTAGCAGAGGAAATTAAATTTTAGACATCTATCTCATAGACAGCTCTTTTCAAAGTCACAACTTGGCTGTCATCTGGAATTCAGAGCATCTTAATCAGCTTCAGTAGCCCCCTAGGTCATTAAGATGAACATGACATGAGCTGCGACCCATTTCGACAGAATACTGTTACAAATTCATTCAGTCTAAAAATAAATAATGATACACACATGTGGTGTTCTGAAATGATGGAATAAGAAGGTGGAATAAAGTAGCTGGGGCAAAGGAGGTATATATATATATAGGAAGAATTGTCACTAAAAACAGTAAGGTGCCTAGTAAGCAGATAGGATAAGCCAGTAAATCAGGTACCTGAGCCAAAATGTACAGAACTTTTACTTTGAGGCATCAGTGCCACTGTTCTTATATGTTAGAAGGGAGCCCTGCGTAATCCTGATTATTCTGTTTGGTTGATTCAGGTGTGTTTGATATCGGTTTAAGCCAAACCCCTGAACTAGAGGTTGTATTACCCCTTTTCATCACGCAGGCAATTACTATATATACAATAACAGTAACAATAAACAGGGAAAAACAAAACACAGTAATTAATATGTTTCTCTTTCCTCCTTCTACATCTGATGCCTTCTCTTCTGGTGATTCTGTGCAAAATAAATATTAATTCAGTTAGCTTTTAGACAGATTTAAAGAAAACATTGGTAAAATTATTTTTAGGTTACAAATTGGTTTTTACATACCATTAACAAGCAGCTGTACCGTAACACGTTCAGATGAGTGTGTGATGTAGCATTCGTACTTTCCTGCATCAGTGTGTGTGAGATTGTTGAGCTTTAAGGTGAAGTTTCCATCCCTGTACTCATCAGGGAAAGTTTGGATTCTTTTCTTGTACTTAAGGTTCTGATACTTAACAGAAGCTTCACCATTAATGATGGCCAAGACATTTGTGCTGCCATTGTATCTCCAAAGCACATTAATATCCTGAAGTTTCTGATCATATCTCCTTGACTCACATGGCAAAAAAACGGAGCATCCAGTAACCCCTTCAACATTGTCCTGTGAATACACTGAATTAAGAGAAAAACTTATTTTGATCTGGTGTTTTAGCAGGCGTCCTGAAAACAACTTTTAAACTCTGTTGCTCACCTGTATCAGCTGTGCAGATTTTTCTCAGCAGCACAAATACACAGATTATCCACCAACTATTGAAAAAAAAAACATGTTTCTATAGCTACTAGGATAATATAGTAACTAGCAAAGCAACATCACGCTCACAGACTTACAGCTTCATACAAAACTACCATCAAACTTATGTTCCCTTCAAATGCTAAAACATAGCTATGGATTTTCACACGCATTGTCTTTCTTTTTACTACTGTGCGCTTAACACTAAACTTATCCCAGTCAAAACTATATTAAGACAAATGCTAAAGAGAAAATGTATAAAGCTGTGATCTAAGGCGTTTGCAAAATCATATTTAGCCCGTAACTTTAACCTGAGCATAGTTTAAGGATCTTAATATGGTTAAACTTCGTAAAAAGGGAAAAGGCATTAGCCATTCAATGCTAACAATGACGTATTTGACGATCTATAACATTTTACTCAGAATTCATTAAACATACCCAATAATCATGGTGCCACAGTATTACGAATCGATGTATATCGTACAAATACTCGAGAGCCCGAAGTCAGAAACTTCTCCCCTTTTTAAATTGGCTTTGTAAACTAAGAACTATTTGTGCTTCCGTGTATACGCCTAATGTTGTGTTCGCTCAGTCTGATCGCAAAATACCGCGAGAGTACCGCGGTACCTTGATGTCTGTTGGTTGGTGCGGGATGGCATGATGTCACCCATATGACGTTGCGGGCTGCTTTTAACCCTCCTATTACTTTGATTTCAAACTTGTAGCCTATTTGAATTGAGAAGTACTTGGCTTGAGCCAACACATATAATAGTTTAAATCACATGACATTATGTTGGATTTTTCATATGCTATAAGCAATTCAAATAATTGCAATTAAAAAAATCTCTTGAACTCTAGGGGGCCTGTAACTTTACTCTCAGAATTCTCCTTTTTCGCATGCGCAAAATTACCCATTATGCCTCTCGTACGCTCGTTCCGGTTCGCCATTTGATCACATTGCCATTTTGAAATAAGTGGCGCCCCCCATGGCCGACCAATGATTAATTGGTAGGTTCGACTTGGCATTACTTAAAGGTTCTGTGTGTAAGTTTCAGAGGCCACTATTGGCGATGTAGGAAATTGCAACCTACAGCTCCGATACCCCCCTCTCCCTCCCATTAGAGAAAATACGGTTGGCGTCACAGGACAAAAGGGTTCCGTAAATGATAGCGGCCATTATCGGTGGTGTTGATAATTGCTATCTACGTCTCACAGGCGAACAACAGACCGAAGCTACAGACACAGGACAGAGATGTCGTCGTCTGAGACAGCAGAGAGTAACCTTTGCAAGTCAAGTGACGAGGCATATTTTCAAAGAAAAATAAATAAATAAAGGTTACTTAATTCATCATTTACTGTTTAACATTGTGTCAGTGATTTTTTCGCTTATTATACAAAGCATTTTTTGGCACGGTAACTTGGTTCGTAACTTACTGCCTATTGAAACCGCTTGCTAATGCTAAAGGCGTGTAATCTAACCGCGAAAGTCTTAACAGACGTTTGGCATCAACCCAATTGATCAATTGTATCTTCTCAAATCTTCGTTGACTTGCTGATAAACTATGCAACTTGGAAGTTTGGATTTTATCCTATCAATTATTAAATTACACATTTGTATGCACAGAGGCTAAGCAGTATTATAATATAATTTACACCCGATTTATGCAAATTATGATTGTAAAAATGATTTCTAACTTGATTTGCACTCGGCCATGCAAAAAGGAATTATAGTACAATTACAAAGTGCTAAAAACAAGGAAAAACTCACTTGATGCTCATGCTCATCTATTAGCTAAAGCTATCAAACAAACAGTTCACTTATATTTCGGAAATTAGACAAATTTACCGGTCCAGCAGAAAGCTGGCAATTTCGGCGTCGCTTAGCACCTTTGCAGAGTATGTGTGGTCCGCCATTATCGCCAATTTTGCTTCTTACAGCAACAAAGAACAGTTTATATTTCTAATAAAAAACACGACAAGTAAATGCTTTTATTGTTCTTCCTCTTCTTCTGCTAATCCTTCTATGTAGTTGCTTTGCAAGCTGCCTCAGAACACAGCCGAAGAAGATGAACTAGTCCCGTGCATCCTTCGTTTTACGAAACGCGCTTAGTTTGTCCGTGTAGTGCTACTATAGAAACATGGCTGTGCACATTGATAAATTACATGTAAGGATGTGCCTGCACTGTATATACATAAAATGGCTCATTGTAAGGTAATATAAACATTTCGGTTCATTTTGTAAGGTATTTCTTCACCACTCACAACATAGTTTTGTATTATATATTACATATTGGTGAATAAATCCTTCAAAATCCTACACACTGTACCTTTAAGCACGTTGATTATTTAGTACAAAGTAGTAGGGTCTGTTTAAAGACCCTCTCTGAACATACTGCCACTCAGTGGGGACAACACAAAATTCACTTAATTGTGCAAACAACTCCCTTAACACTCCCCTCCCGAAAATCTAAAATTTTCTTGATGGTTCTACGGATCTTCATCAATATTTATATTTCTACAATGGTAAGCTGAGCATGGTGCTACACTCCAAAAAAGGATGGGCTGTTTCAAGATGTGGTAAAAGTAGAATAATCAAATTCAAACAACAAGGCAGATACAGAGATGAATAGGAACAACATCAGACAGTAGTGCACAGAGTTTATTAAATAGATATAATCATGCAGAGTCTGACTAGAAACAGATTCAACAGGTTATTGTTGCAAATTACAGTCTTATACCATTTCCATTGATGTTATTGAACACTAAAAAATGAAGAAAAAACAATACATCACCCAATATAAGATTACAAACAAAATTAAATACAACACTGTAAAACCCAATTTAAGTCAATTTCATGAATATAGAAAATTTCAAAAGTAGAATGAGGACAGGAGAAGAAATATTATACGCTATGTCATGGCCTTTTAATTTTATTAACATGACTTCAGCAGCAATTTATCATGAAGTCTACTCATAAATAAAATGAAATTGTATAAAATTGAAATGTAGTAGAGGAAATTTAATTTCAGCCATCTACCTTGTGAACACGCTCTTTTCAATGTCACAATTTGGCTGTCACCTAGAATTCAGAGCATCTTAATCAGCTCAGTAGCCCCCTAGGTCATTAAGATGAACGTGACATGAGTTGCGACCCATTTCGACAGAATACTCTTAGAAAAAACATTCAGTCTTAAAAGAAATAATGATAAACAAATGTGGTTTTCTGAAATGATATAAGGTGGAATATAGTAATTGGGGTAGAGGAGGTATATAGGAAGAATTTTACTAAAGAAAGGAAGTTGGAGGCCCAGTAAGTAGGTGGTATGAGCCAGTATATCAGGTACCTGATCAAACATTCACAGAACTTTTACTTTGAGGCATCAGTGTCACTGTTCTTGTATGTTAGAGGCAACCTCAGAGTAATCCAGATTATTCTGATTGGTTGCTTCAGCAGCAGACACCCCTGAATTGGAGGTTTTATAACCCCTTTTCTTCACAATGGCAATTACTATACATACAAAAACAATAAACAGGGAGACACAAATCACAGGAATTACTATGGTCCTCTTTTCTCCTACATCTGATCTCCTTTCTTCTGGTGATTCTGTGCAAAATAATTAATTCCATTAACTTTTAGACAATCAATTCCTGCATTCAGCTTTTAGAAAACATTGTTAAAAATTGTTTTATGTTACAAGAATTGTTTTTAACATACCATTAACAAGCAGCAGCACGGACACATGTTCTAATGAATGTGAGATCAGGCATTCGTACATCCCTGCATCAGTGTGTGTGAGATTGTTAAGCTTTAAAGTGAAGTTTCCATCCTTGTACTTATCAGGGAAAGTTTGGGTTCTGTTTATGTACTTCAGCTTCTGATGGTCTACAGAAGCTTCACCCTTAATGATGGCCAAGACATTTGTGCTGTCATTGTATATCCAAAGCACATTAATATCCTGAAGCTTCTTATCATTTTTACTTGATGCACATGGCAAGGAAGCATTATGTCCAACAACCCCCTCAACTTTGTCCTGTGAATCCACTGAAATAAGAGAAAAGCTTGTTTTGATCTGGTGTTTTTGCATGTGGCCTGAAATAACCTTTCAAACTCTGTTGCTCACCTGTATCACCAGTGCAGTTGTTTTTCACCAGTACAAATACACAGATGAACCAGCAACAACTGCAGAAGAAAATATAAAAAAAACATGTTTCTGTAGCTATCAGGATAATTTAGTAACTAGCAAAGCAACTTCGCAAAAGCATATTTAGCCTGTAACTTTAACCTGACCTGACCTTAAAGTTCTTTATATAACGTAGGTTAAACATCGTAAAAGGGAAAAAGCATTAGCCATTCAATGCTAACAACTACAACGTCTTTGACGATCTGACGTTATAACATTTTACTCAGAATTCATTAAACATACCCAATAATCATGGTGCCACGGTATTATTAATCAATGAATATCGTAGAAAAATTCGAAGTCAGAAACTTCTCTCCTTTTTAAAATGGCTTTGTAAAACAAGCATTATTCGTGCTTCCGTGTATACGCCTAATGTTGTGTGTACACCTCCATGCGGTGGCGCTCAGTGCCTCAGTCTGATCGGGTATGACATCAAAACACCGCGAGAGCGATTTAAGAGCTTACCGCTTCATATGTTTTACAAATGCTCTCGCGGTACCTTGATGTCATCAGCCTGTTGGTTGGCGCGGTATGGCATCATGACGTAAAACCCTATATTGACAAGGCGGGCTGCGTATAACCCTTATATTGCTTCTCAATTCAAATATAAGTTTGAAATCGAAGTACTTGGCTTGAGCCAACAAATATAATAGTGTAAATCACATGACATTTTGTTGAAATTGTCATATGATATAAGCAGTTAAACACATTTCAATTAAACACAATATATTGATGAATAGTGGGCTTAAAACTTTACAGGTAGCTATACTCTCAGAAAATGGTCATGATTAGCTACAGCAAGTGTAGGCCTACTGCATTTGATGACAAAATTTAGAATAAATGGCGCCCCAATGGCCGACCGTGGAACATTTGGTGTGGTTCGACTTGGCATGACTCAAAGAATCAAACTAGACCACTCTTTCTGATTTCAATGAAAGATTTCAGAAGTTATTCAATCAAAAACATAATTTTTTATCTTGTGACCAGTTGGCGGTGCTGTGCCGAAACTTGATGTGTCACCTCAGGTCTAGACCTACATGTATATACGCGACATATTCCAAGTTTCATATTGATACATGAAAGTTTGGCTTATTTGTTGATGCGTAAAACGAGAACATTAGCCAATCAAAGATAATCTAAATGTCTCTGCTTTATACCAAATTTGGTGCAAATCGGACAAATGGTCTAAGACAAGTTTGAAAAAGTATGGCTGGAATTTTTGTGACGTAACATGATGTCATAGGGTACAAATGAATCGATGTCAGTCAAGGGTTCATAGTTAAAAATAATTTTGTTCCTAGGACTTAGGATAATGGTCAAATTATCCAAACACTAAGTCATAAATTGACAACCAAAAAGGAGAGGCGCTTCAGGCTATCCGTTTCAAGCTACATTCACAAAAATGGTAAAAAGCTAAGTCAACATTTTCACTTACTCGAGGCTTGATCACAGAGGCACACAGCAATGCTCAGTTGTACCGCTGTCTGTTCGCTGTAATTTTTTGGAGGGTCTATTGACAGAAATGCAATAAAATATACTTAAAATGTCTTCAGGTGTATAAATAACTTACATTATGAAGCATTTTTATAACCTAGGAATGAGCTATTTTTATCTACATACACCAATTACATGGAATTCCCCATGTTTCACCGCCATGTTTCTCCAGCAGCCCTGAACAGACAAGTGGCATTGCAGATGGTGTTCTGTCACTATGTTGTTCTTCTCTTCCTGTGTTCAGTGTCAGTAACCGTAATGCTTTGAATGGGAGGGGTGAGCAGTGGAGTGAGCCGTTGGTTGCAATTCGAAACCTCACAGCTAGATTCCACTAAAATCTACGCACTGGTCTTTTACATTTAATTTACATTGATTCATTTGGCAGACGCTTTTGCGGAATCAATGTCTCATAATTTTTCTAAGAAAATTTTGGGAAGGGGCTGAATTGGCCGCCTTGATTCCCCCCAGAACGGCAAAAAGGACTGACCATAAGAAGAGCTCTCTCTGCTCCAGTGTCACGATCAGCAGCTTCCTTGCTACAGCCACCACGACTCCTACACTCCCAGCTCCAGCGTCACAGCCACAGCGGCCATTATCTCCTCCGCTCCAGAGTCACGGCAGTCATTATCTCCTCACAGTCTCCTACAGTCATTATCTCCTCCACTGCTGGATCCAATGTCATGGCCACAATG
Source organism: Triplophysa dalaica (assembly GCF_015846415.1). Classification (NCBI taxonomy): domain Eukaryota; kingdom Metazoa; phylum Chordata; class Actinopteri; order Cypriniformes; family Nemacheilidae; genus Triplophysa; species Triplophysa dalaica. Next base: position 19,218,131 of record NC_079551.1, read on the forward strand.
TCTGTTATTTCCTATCGTTCCCAGTGTGATGGCCATGGGGGCCATTGTCTCTTCCGCTCCTGGCTCCAGCATCATGGCGGCAGTCCTCTCCTCAACATCGGTGCAGGTTGGCCCCCTGAACCTCTTACTTCCACCCGTACTAATCATCCGCAACTGCAACTCAACATCATCAGCCACAGGATAAAAAGCTCACCTCTGCACCCACTCTTTTTCTGGTCTCACTTGTTGAATGAAGTCAAGTCCGAGTCAAGTACGAGAATATTACCCAATCTGCAAAGTCTCCATTGTCCTCCAAGTCTTCTGAATGTCACGTCAGTCACTGAAGTTATGTCATCATGTCACACCTGGAAGTTCAGCCTGTCATCCACGATCTCCTGCAACCCCAAGGACATTATCAGTACGCTTTACATCTCAGTCTTTACCATATTTACTTACCTGTTTGTTTTACTTACATGTCTTACTTAGCTGTGTATAAATTGCCAATGTCATGGCCACAACGTCTGTTATGGGGGCCAGGGTGGTGTAGCCTGCACCGAGGTTGAGGAGAGGACTGCCACCATGATGCTGGAGCCAGTAGCGGAAGAGATAATGGCCGCCATGGCCATAACACTGGGAACGTTAGGACATAACAGATGTTGTTGCCATGACATGACATTTATAAGAGGTAACTTAGCCAGTCAATATTATGTAAAAACAGACCTTTGTGGGCTTAGCACCTGGTAATGTCAGTGGTCACACCAACGGTTACATGTCCGTATTATATACACTTATAACTGAACTGCAATTTTCTGTTACACAGGTGACTATAATAGGATCCTGCTTGGATACAGAATGACTGCAGGCAGTGTTGAAGACATCATTCCACCTGGGGCCTCATGTATCAACGCTGCATATGCACAAAAACGTTGCGTACGCCAGCTTCCACGCTCCCGTTCGGAAGTACTAACTGTGAAATTAAAGTCTTTGTAAATGAGACCCCTAAACCACAGGCCAAAACCTATTATATAGCCAGGACAAGTACATGCCTTGAAATGACCTTTGGGTAACTGAAGAGAAGATTTCAGTGTCTAAACAAATTCAGGATTGGACCTGACAGGACTTATCTGACTAACCAATAACTATCAAAGTGTATTTTTTATGTCTAGTAATTTTATTTGTCCTTCATGTTGTTTATTCTCTCCCGTGCTTACTTCAGCTTTGGCCTCGTAAACTATCAGTAGTGTTTAGCGTGTTGACAAAATGTTATAAGCTCTCCTACTTGTAAGTCGTTTTGGATAAAAGCATCTGCCAAATCAATTAATCTTAATGTAAATGACATGGCCTGTGACATTACTGTTGCATGTGCGATTCTTAACAAGACAAACATGTTTATGTCTATACAATATGTCATAATAATATGCAGAAAGCACTTATCCTTAACCCGCAATTAGAGATGTAGGGCAATATTACATTTACGCATTTGGCAGACGCTTTTATCCAAAGCAACTTCAGTGCGATATCCTATAGATTTGTTACTAAGCACATGCAACACCCTGGGATTGAGCCCACGACCATGGCATTGTTAGCACCATGTTCTTACACTGAGCTACAGGAAAGCTATTAACAATGTAATCTACATTGTGAAATATTGATCACAATCTTAAATTCTCCTATTTAAATTTTCCTCTTTTATTGATTGTCAGTGTTTTGTAGCTTTTCATTTGATTTCATTCAATCTTAAAACACTCTATACAGAGAAATAGATGTTACTGTCAAATTTTTATGTTAGAATTAACTTCACAATACATTTGAAGAAAAGAAAAATAATATTCTACCAGATTTCTGTGCAGATTTAGCAGATGTAGGCATTTTTATTTGGTGTTTACTCCTGCAATTGTTATTGCAGTCATAAACGATAGACACATGAGTACTGTATATTATTTTAAAAGAGCTATCTTCAGTGTCCTAGGCAATAAATACTAGTGTATCATAAACATTTGTGTTTTTTACTCTTGAATCTGAATCAGAAGGAGCTTCATTACCAAGTATGTTTACACAAAAAAGGAATTTGACGTGGCGACAGGAGCTTAGCGCAGAGGAAATTACACACACGGTGCAAACATAGTGCAAATACACATTGAGATAGAAAAAAAATGAGAATTAAATAAAAACAATAATGCAATATATACAAAAGGGGAACAAAATAGACAAAAAAACAACATATAATTGTGTTGAGGAGTGTACAGATGTGTTATTTACAGGTTTGACCTATTTTTTCTTACAATGTACATCTTCAAGATGCTATGTGCAAGTGTGCAATGTGATGGACTGTGTGTGTTAAGAGCTTTAAATTTTTGAGGCTGAGTATAGCCTTTGGGAAAAACTGTTCTTGTGTCTGACTGTTCTGGTGGTCAGTGCTCTGTAGCGCCGGCCAGATGGTAACAGTTTGAAGAGGGAGTGAGCTGGGTGAGTGGGGTCCAGAGTGATTATACTAGCCCTTTTTCTCTCTCTTTTCTTAAACTGTAGAGCTCTTGGAGGTTGGTCAGGGGGGCACCAATAATCCTCTCAACAGTCCTCTTGTGATGTTAAATGAACAAAATCTTCATTTGCCTGAGAACTGCTAAAAGTTCTGGTGTTTTACATATTGCCATTGTGGTGATACGACTGCACAGTAGAAATCAACCTTGGAATTTAAACACATATTATTTATTAATTGTCTTTTCCCCAAACAACGTGAAAAACAGTAGCTATACATTAATGTTAATAATCTAACATAATAATCTAAATAATAACAATGATCTTACTTGAAATGATTAGTAAAATGATTCGACCAATAGAGCATTCTGTTTTGAAAATGAAAAAGAGTGTACATGTGGTCAGAGCAAACTTGACATACTTCCTCTTCTTTAGATGTTTTTCCTTTCTGTGTGTCAGAGCTCTTTAGTAAAGTTCAATTTTAACACTGTGATGTGAAGCAAGTTTCAATATATTGAAGGTCTCAGAGCACAAAGCAACATGAGGATTGTTCACCTTCAACTCTGTAAGTTTATTATAAATGTTGTTTTGTATTAATGTATTAACTATTGTTAATAGTGCCTTTGAGTCATTTTTATTGTCTTTTATAGATTTATTAATTTGGTATCAAACTGCAGAGGCTTTAGATCAACTGACTGATTTGGGACAGAATGTGACTATAAAATGGGATCTGGATGCAAATGAAGTTTATTGGATTTTACTGAAAAATTCAGATTATGTATACTGCGTTCATTCTCAAACCCAACAACAGCTTTTCACTTCACTAAAACATTGAAAAACAAATATTCAGTAAAATCTAAACATCGTCTGGTCATATACAACGTCACTGTAGATGAGTTAGAGGAGTTTATTACTGTATGAACAAAGATACACCTCCAAAACTCAGTCACAGCACAAGACTGAACATCATTGGTGAGTACTTTTGCTCCATCAGTGACCAAAACAAATGAACAGTTAATGTACAGAACTTTCCCCACTACTGGGGTTGTCTGTTGAAGGGCTCATTTTTGTTCATCAGGTACAAAACATAAAGTGATTCTTTTTGGGTACATAATTGTATGCATCTATTGTTTATCTTTAAATGAACTGTTAAATGCTGGAGAAAATAAACATTTAACTGTACCTTTAAGGTACACAATAGGAACCAACTCAGTGATAACTATTGTACCATATAAATGTTCAGTTTTGTACTTTTCTCCTGACAGTACTGCAGGATTTGATGAATATAATTGATGTTTATTTGTTGCTTCACCCACAGATGAATTAACTTATGTTGTTTGTAAGCCCTGATGTTGTATAAATCGAGTAATCATGACTATGGGGTTTGTTCATTTTCACAATTTATTTCTCAATGTAAGGAACTTTAAATTATCAGTTCAAAATGCAATGAGGAACACCCATAAGCCTTTGGACTTGAATGTTATTTATGTTTAGTCAAAATATGAAAACTGATGGCACATTTAAAGACGTATTTACATACGTTGTGTTATATTATCATTAAATAAGTTATGAATAAATAAGCACAAAGTTCCGTCAACTTAAGTTTAGTTCAATCTACATGAGCATCAAGTTAAGTGAAGTTTAAAATTCAAGTTTCAGGACATAAATAAATTGAGGGAACAATTTTACTCAGTCAGCTAAATATAGTCAACTTTCAGTAAGTCAATTTCCAGTGTAGATATTAAACTCAACAACAAGGCAGTCAGATATTGTCATCCACAGACAGTAACACTCATTTCTCATTTCTTTTCAGAACCAACTCAACTAAGTGAGTTCAATACAACTGAGTGCAAGAATCACACAAATGTAACAGAGCAAAATTCAACACAATGGAAGACTTTGACTCTCATATCAGGTCTGCTGAATGCTGTTCTGATCATTACAGTAATAGGTGAGATCTAATTCAGTAGTAAGGTTGTTGTAACTGTGTAAAAAGCCTTTATGCTTTTGGCTATTTGACATCTGTAATGCATTTGTATTTTTATTTAAAGACAGTTTTATTAAAATATTTATTTTATGTGGACATTATTAAACTCCCTTTATTTGTAATAATGATTTCAAATGCATTCTCATATAAAACGAGAGACTTGAAAGCTTTTCACTTTTTTAGGACTCATAAAACATGATTCATGAAACGGACAAATTCATGAAACGGATCTACAGCAGACACATAAGTTACAAAACAGCCACAAGACCCAAACCAACTACAGGTAAAACATTACAGAAAGTCTTTATTATTATGAGTTCTTGCTAAACTGTAACCGGCAAACTATGAATGACTGTATGACACATCACAGAAAACTGCAGTTTGAATGTTACTGATTCTCTGTTGATCTTTCAGTATGTTGCAGTGGACTTTAGCAAGATGCGCAAAAATATAAGGCCAAGCCAAGACAACAGCACATATGCTGCTTTGAAGCTGCCAAAGCCAAAAGCACAAGAATATGAATAACATCTTTTTTATCTTGCAAAATACAGTATTATTAACTAGAATTGTATAATCAGACTTATTTTATATGATCTCTTATCACAGTTGGATTTCTTTATATTTAAATTCATGTAAAATAATAAAAAGTTATTAAGTGTCAAATTTACATTTGTACCTTTTTTAATTGGTAATCATTATTTGAAAGAACAGTTTAGTGCTTCATTTTTGTATTTGATAGTCCCCTTTTCTGCAATGACTAATAAATGCAATAACTACAGTTCCTTTGTTTGTCATTAGAAATAACTAATTCAATCTGTTTCCAGACGAACTGTTGTGTATTAATGCGTCTTTCATCTCTTCAATTCTGGATAGAAAAGGAAAGTTCTAACAGAATCTACATATTATTAATAATTAATTAATTTCATAGTTCTTGGTACTATAAAAAGTTGCAAAATCTGAACGATTTCCATTGAACATTTTCCTGTCAAACACGTAATTCTCATTTGACTGCTAGTTTTAGAAAAGGGTCTGCCATACCAAGTTTAACAAAATAAAGTGTTGAACACCATGGCAAATTTTTTGCACTAACTAATTGTTATTCTCATAATCCAATACTGAAAAAACGTATGACATGTATCAGTATCTTTTTTAAGTTTGGGCATATGGCTCATAATATTAATTTGCCATGTGCTCTTCTGGTCTGTGTTCAATATGTTTGTTCCTGTATTAATGAGCTCTATGATCGTATGTCTTGACCCCAACACCATGACCTGATAATCATCCAATTATAAGGTCATGACATGCCCTTGCTCCCATCATTCACCTCACTGGTTCCGGATTTCATCATCCTGTGTTTTACCCTCTGGTTTGTTGTCTTCCGGTGAAGTATAAAGACGTCTTGTGTTTTTCATCTATGTGAGAACCTTGGTTGTTTTCTTTTTTAAAGCCTTATTTTTACCTGGTATACTAATACAGGTTTTGTTCACACATATTTGACAGTGGAATGCTCATAAAGAGTAAACATATGTGTGTCCATTGTGGTGAGACCTATTGCACTGTTGGAGGAATGCTGGCATGATTTTTTGGACAATTCGTGACACAGGGGAGAAATAATTTATTATAATTATACTATGAAAACAATATATTTGTAAAAAAAATAAAGACCTATTTTTTGTTAAATAAAATGTAATGTTTAAAACATTTAGCAAGCGGAAATATTGTTTGGTCAGCAAGTTGTCGAATATATTTAGTTTTTTTGTGCAAAGATCATAACAATATTTTACTGTATATCCCAATTCACCAGAAGAAAAAAACTGAGAGAGAAAATTCATTAGGAGTTTAACTTCCTCTCTTTGATGTCATATAGCAGATGTGATTGAAATGTTCTCACAAAACTTCCGGAGTAGAGTTTCATGTCAAGCTATTTTATTTTTGATGTTTTTGGGCCTTTTTCTAGAAATAAAGAAGTTAAGAAAGAAACAGCAAGAGTGAATTAGACCATGTAGGGTGGTTTAACTAAATTAGAACCAGAAGAAAATTCCACTGGTTTGGTTACTTGGTAACCGTTGACTTAAATAGAGTCTCAACTTTGACTAGACTTGAAGTTTAACCTTAAACCAAGTACTGTGTCTTTCTCATAACTATAAACATGTGTGTATCGCAGTTGTCTAAACATCAGATGCAAACAGAGTGGCATTGCAGTTTGCTCTTTGCAATGATGCATATGTACCCTTGTGTCTAGATTTAACCATACCATTGAGTCACGAATCAGAGCTTGTTGTAAAATACAAAACTTCCTTTTAACAGAGTTATACAGTATTTTTAGTAATAGAATGGACAGTAGGTTTTCAGAAAATGACTATATCTTGTTGAAAGAATAAACATTTGTGGGCTTGCCTTCAGTAATTCATGATTTTCCAGTACTGAACTAAAAATAATAAATATTAACAGGAAATTGATTATCCACTCTTTATATTTAAAAAAACACTAAAAAGTAGGCGGGCACATGGTCATGGGCTAGAATTGGCTCTATTCTGAAATATTAATAAAGATATTTATTGCATGTTTATATATGGCTTGCTATTTTTTAAAGGACTTATTTAAACCAGCTACTCAAAAAGTAGAGTCAAAAAGTTTGTTCTCACCCGCAGACCATTCAAGCCAGGGTGATACTTCGAGGTTTCTTTGAAGAATCTTTAGCTTTAGTCTTGTTGAAGTTATTTTTTAAACGTGTGATTTACAAAATTGCATTTTTTCATGTTGCATTTTGCTGAATGACATTTTTCAAGTTGCAGTAAAGAAAACGTGCACACCAACAACAACATGAAAACATTTAACAAGATGTGATGGTAAAATCCACCAAAGCTTTTCATTGTGAATTTATTGTGAAAATGCAAAAGTGTTCTTAATTTTAATTTTTAAATAAAGAGTATGACATCAACCTCATGACTTCAGCTTGGATTGGTTAATCTCTATATCACGATCACCAACATCACATAACTTCCAAATCACTGGTATGTTTATTAAAAGTATCAGTGGCTTCATATGTCATGTTGAGATATGTCATATTAATTCACAGATATTATAGGAATCCAAACATTAAAATAAAACATTTTTAAATGTCAGAAACATACGAAAAGGTGTAGGAACTACAGCTTATAATTATGATAGAACTTTTATTTCTATACTGTGACCCAGAAAACATCTCTTCCTCTGAGTGGAAACACTACCAAGCTAAATACAAAAGCCTTCACACAAAAACCACACTGAACAGTTAGTGTGCAAAAGCAGAACTAATGCCACCTTCTCTTTATCTTTTTATTTTTTTAATTACTTTTTTTGTCTTAATATCTATTATTACCTTTTGACTGTATAAAGTGTGTAGGTAAAATTCAAATGTCAAATTCGATGCCATAGAAGAAACTTTTGGTTCCATAAAGAACTTTAACATCAGAAGAACCCATTTGTTTCACAAAGATTCTTTGTGGCGAAAAAGGTTCTTTAAATTATAAAAAGGTAAGAAAGATGTGGTTCTTTAAAGAACCTTTGTCTGAATGGTTCTGTGTGAAACCAAAAATAGTTATTCTATATGGCCATAGAATATGTGAAAAACCTTTTAAGCACCTTTGCTTTTAAGAGTATAACATAGAATATATATCTGAAATAAAGTGTATTCTTTAAAGCAATGTGTCCAATATGTCATTCATAAATAGAATGCATTAATATTAATTTGAAACAACTAATTGGGAATATTTACATTTAATGTATATTTATATATATATTTAATTACAAGTACATTTTTATTTGCAGCAGAGTACTCACTCCTGCCCTCTGCTGCACAAAGCCCTAACCATGAGTCAATGGGAGATTATTATTTCATGCTGCTATGCACTATAGTAAATATTGATTTTAAAGTTAACATTAAATGATAGCATCTCAGTAAACACCCTTAAAAGACAATGAAGATGTGTGTTTGACTTCCTCTCTGCATGGGGAAGTCCACTTGCCCTCTCTTATGAAATCGTTTGAATTATTTGAAGCATAGAGATGTTATAAAGACAGTCAGCAGAATTACTGCTTGTGTTTAATGTGTATTTAGGATTAATAATTATTGTTATCACTTGTTAAACCAAAGAGTTCATCAACGTCACTTCAACAAATATAATATGCAGGGACATACAGTACTTTAAACACAGAAGTGTTAGCGCAAGTAGTCCTATAGGGGGCGCCACTAAAGTTAAATTCCAGCAGCTTCGAAAGAGGGAGTCTAGACTAAAAAAGGATGGGCTGTCTCAACAAATGGTGGTAAAAATAATAAAAACCTCAAGGCAGATACAGAGATGAAGAGGAAAAACAACAGATGGTCGTGCACAGAGTTTATCAAATAGACATAAGTATCATCTTCGAGCAGTCTGACTAGAAACAGATTCAACAGGTTATTATGCAAATAATTAAAGTTTTATACAATTTCCCATGATGTTATTGAACACTAAAAAATTGGAAAAAATCCCTTATCTCTACTTGTGAAAACATCCCATTACCAAATATAAGATTACAATCGAAATTAAATACTGTAGGAACTGTGAAAACCCAATTTTAGTCAATTTCCAGACAAGCACACACACGAATAACACTGTGAGTGCACATACGTTCTACTTAAAATTTGATTCAGGTAATGGAGTCAAGCACAAGTAAAAAGAGAAGGCCAGTTAGTTCTTGTTGTTAGTTGACCTGTTTCGACCCAGAGTAGGTGGAACACGGGAAGAATAGTCAATAAAGACTGCGAGGTGGAGGCTTAGTAAGCATGTAGGCTGAGCCAGTAAATCAGGTACCTGAGCCCACATTTACTGTACTTTGTGGCACTGTTCTTAAATGTTAGAGGGTAACCCTGCATTATCATTGCTCGTATTGATTCGTATTGGTTGCGTGTTTGATATCGGTTTGAACTAAACTGGGCAGGACAGACATGCTCCACTAGCAGACTCCACTTTACAGAACTTTTACTTTGAGGCATCAGTGCCACTGTTCATATATGTTAGAGGGAAGCCCTGCGTAATCCTGATTATTCTGATTGGTTGCTTCAGCAGCAGACACCCCTGAATTGGAGGTTTTATAACCCCTTTTCATCACAATGGCAATTACTATACATACAAAAACAATAAACAGGGAGACACAAATCAAAGGAATTACTACGGTCCTCTTTTCTCCTACATCTGATCTCCTTTCTTCTGGTGATTCTGTGCAAAATAAATAATTAAATTAACTTTGTGACATTAAGGGGCGATTCACATTTCGCATCTAAAACTGTGCGGAATTTCCTTAGTCAAATGACCCGCCTCGTATCTACATTTATAACAAAAAACACAAAAAAGCAAATATGAATCACCCCTTAGGCAAACATTTTGTGTATTTAGACTTTAAAGAAAACTTTTATTTTTGTAGCATAAACCAGTTTTTACATACCCTTAACAAGCAGCATCACGTTCACAAGCTCATCTGAATGTGTGATGTAGCAATGGTACATTCCTGCATCAATGTGTTCAAGATTGTTAATTTTTATGGCGAAATCTCCGTTCTTATAATCTTCAAACACAGGTCCAACTCTGTTCTTGTATTTTGGATTCTGATGCTCCACTGTACCGTAACCTTTAATGATGGCATACACGTTCATACTGTCTTTATATTTCCAAAGCACATTAATATCTTCAAGGATGTGTTCAATTTTACTTGAGGCACATGGTAAGACAGCAAAACCTCCAATAACCCCCTCTCCATTGACCTGTGGAAACACTTAAATAAGGGAAAGACTTGTTTCGATCTGGTGTTTTGCATCTGGCATGAAATTTCAAAATTTGTTTGTATTCAAGTAGCTGCTCACCTGTATCAGCAGTGGAGATGTTTTTCAGCAGTACAAATACACAGATGAACCAACAACTGCAGAAATAAATCATAAAACATGTTTCTTTAGCTACTAGAAACATCAAGATCATGGGTCACAACCAAACTAACATTTCCTTCCAACACTAATACAGGGTTATGGATTTTTAAAGAATTTGGGATATTCTGTCAGACTAGTTGACTGTCAAAATAATGACCCCTTATTTCACAGGTAAAGTGAATAATCTCACATTATAGGACCAGTTTGTAAGATTAAGGATGATCTATTGATAGAAATTCAACACACAACTATGCTTTCAAAGGTGTATAAAGACCTTACATAATGAAGAGATCGACAGATACAACGTCTTCCCGATAAATTTCCCATCATTGGGTATTTCATTGGGTCCGATTGATCGGTCGCCGATCATAATCGGCCGATAATCACTTTGGGAAGTATGATCGGCTGTCTCTAAAAGGCCGATCCAGAAAAGCCGATGAGATGACGCAAAATTGGCGAGACATTTTTTTACGCGCTATGAAGATGGCTTCACCGGTCTGGCAATTCTACAAGGTGTTTGAAATAGACAATGCATTATCAATCTGAAACGTATGTACCATGCGAATTACACGAGGCGGGAAAAACCCACAACACTTTATACCAGCAACCTCTTTACACATTTTAGGGTTAGTCACGTAAAGGAGTGCGAGTAGTTTTCAAAGTTAGCCTCGCGCAGAGTGAGCGGTTAGTTCAGCAGCTCGAGCGCCACTTAGCTGCAGAGATCGCGTCAACCGAAAATTCTCTGTAATCTTTCTACCAGTGATGGAAAAATCTGAAGGCAATATGTCATTTTGAAGGACTACAATAAAGCCGATTTGTAATTCCCCTATTTATCATTTTGTGTCTTTAGAACATGATCGTGAATAGACTGAACGTGACTGTGAGCAGTAGGAGGTAGGAACCGATAAACCATCTATGTGGCCGTATGTAGCTAACTTTTTAACTAGATTAACTTGTTTAAAAACCCCTAAATTATTCTTTCATCGACTAATCATTATTTCACTAATAAACATTTAAATAAATACAGCCCTGTGGAATTACTTATCTCCACAAGCGATCGCAGTTTGAATGTAACGTTAATAATTGCATATATAAACAGTGCTTTGACCATAGGTATTTAATAAGACTGACAAAAATATTATTAATGTAACATACCAGTTTAGATATGCAATGATTTATATGCCGTTTTGTTTGTTAGTTTCATGACAATGTATTATTCCATCAGTGTTTCCCATTCAATGCATTTATTTATTCGGCGTCACATTTTGTAATGTTTTTAACCATTTGTGATAGTGACTATATCTGTGATTGATTAACTAGAAAATAATCATTGCTACCATCTATTCTCTCTTTCCTGACCTGTCTGATGCGAGTTGTCGCTCTTTCTCAATGAGCTCCGTGTGTGTGCGCGAGAGTCCTCGGTCCCAACCAATGATTTTGGTGCAGTGTTTGCGTTTGTGTTTAAGACCACTCTTTTTATTTTTTTTCATTGTTAGAATGATTTATTTTTGATCAAAGACACAAGTGCACTTTATTTTCACACTTTCAGACCCCTCTATTTATTGGTGTATAGATGCAAAATGTTTTGCTTTGTATGCAAGGAGGGAGCGATTGTTCTAGATAAATTAGTTTGTTCAGTTGTGTTGTAATCAGTGTGTCAAAAACAGAAGTAAAACAGTAAATAAATATCTGTTCTGCATATCGGGCACATAAACATGGAAATAATCGGTATATGAATCTGTTTTAGAAAAACAATATCGGTCGGTCACTAGTATTGAACCTATATATTTTTATTACCTTAATACGCTATTCCATTGAGGATGGTTTGGGCGCACTCAGCAAGCGGCAGTGAGAGTTTTTAACCTAAACCTTAGTAGGAACTATTTCTATCTATACATGTGCATGAAATTTGCCATGTCCTAAACGGACACACTGCTCAACAGAGCAAAGAAGTGAAAATGTAAAGAAATCTTTGTCCTGTGTCAGCCACTGTAGGGCTTCGAAAGGGGGGGAGTGAGCCATTGGTTGCAATTCACAACCTCACCTCTAGATGCTGTTTCACAGACTAGTCCTTTAAGCAAGTTCTCTCCCATATAAGTGTATAAGGAAACATGGCTTAGTCAATCAAAAAGTGATATTAAAAAATATATATGTATTTACAACACAGTATAAATAAATCATCATATAAAGAGGCAAACTTAAAAATGAGCGTACTAGAGTAGGAACGCAACAAGCAAAGTTTTATGTTAAGCCTTTTACATTTAAATTAATAGTAAGAAAATGTGTTTTAATTGACGAATTCAGCAATACTCTGCGACAAAATTCACTACACACCATATAAAGCACACTATGTAAATGTGATCTGACGAGCATTTTATATTAATGCACCAAATTTTGTTTCACATTATGCGTTAAGCGTTATCGCATAGAAAACCATTTATGACTTAAAGCGATAACAAGCAACTTTTTGACCTTAAATGAATGTCTCTTCAATTATTTTAGTGGTAGGACAACTTTTAACTTGACAGACGTTACTGCCGTTGCTACCTAAGCAGCCTCCTATCGGCTGAAAATGCACTTCTAACTTTGGTGTTCGGTCCGGTACAAGCCCCACCTATCGCCTAATGTTGCCGGGTCTCAATAGCATGATCCTCATCACAAATTTAGTCTTATCCTTGTAAATGATGACTACCAAACCACAATAAATGTTTTCTGGTCAAAAGTAGCTGATTCCTTAGTTCATGCACGTAGACTAATGTTATCAGTATCTATAGTTACTGTACTGTATCCATTGCACAAAGCACAATCCCTTGTTGAACACAAGGGGGTAAAATACAAGGGATAACTGAGACAGCCAAACAGGAATGAAGACTAATTTAAACTAGACTAGAAACTGAAGAAAAACAAGCTGTAACAAATCCAACAAGGATTAAAAACAGAGCGCCTGAAAACAACGCTGGAACAGAACGCTGAGATACAGCGTAGGGACCAGTCCTTGATAAAGAGGTTCAAACGAGCAAGCGGATACAAAAGGAAATATAGCTGCAAGCAGCAATCACCGGGTTCGAGCAGGCTAAGGGGAGTAAGGTCGCTAATATAATTAAGGAACCTGTTATGGTAACACAAATGAAAAAGTTCAACATGTCTCTGATAATTATTTATCTAGACAGAGAATTGAGAATTATCTAGAGAATTGTACTGTGGTGGAAATTTTGAAATAGCTTGAAAGACTTAAAATGAGTATGCAAGAGTACGTCTTTAACATCATCATGGATAACTCGCGAACCATTTGATTGACATCAATGGATCAAGAGGCAAAGTTGTTCAGAATGAGGAGAAATATCATGTGATATCATTAGTTTGGTTAGATGACAAATGTCACGTGATACACAATTGCTTAAGCAATTAAGTACCCATCAATTTTGCCATTTTTACTATTATAGCGCCACCCATGATGATATATTAAGCCGTTCTGGATTTATGGCCATTTTAATGTTATAGGCTCCGCCCCTTTTTTCTATTTGGCGCCCCTAAGCGACCATGAAAGAAAATTTCAACTTTTTTTGATAATTATTTACCTTCACACTCCACACAAGTCATCTACATTGGTTTGATTCCGGTCGGTCAAAAACTCAGGGACAAGTTCACGAAGAAAGTTTTTTATTAATATCTGCGATATAACTCACAAACCGTTTGATCGACAGAAGTGGTTCCAGAGGCAAAGTTGCTCAGAATAAGGAGAGCTATCATATGATTCCATTAGTTTGGGTATATGTCAAATGTCACGTGATACACAAATGTTTAAGCACTCTTAAAACGTTATTTCGCCCCCCGGTGGCCGAATGAGTTCACATTTATTACAGACCTTAAGGACCATGAGAGGAATAAACCTAGCGAGGGTCGTTTTGATCTGCCTCAGTTAACCCGGTGTTATGAACGCTCAAACTTCATTGGGCAATGGCGGCCATGTTTTTTGAGATACGTCAATGTCCTTTATATACATGTAGCATGAGACACGGACATACCATACCAAATATCAAGTCAATCAGGCAAAGGGTTGCGTAGTTATAGCCATTTTCTAGCTCATTCAAATTATAGCGCCACCTAGTGGCCAAACAGCAAACTTTTTTTAGCCCGAATTGAGAGTCTTCACATATGTTCCAAGCTCCATGAAGATATCTCAAACGGTTCAAGAGTTGTAAGCATTTAAGTGACATAGGCTCCTCCCTTTTAGCAATTTTTTTCACCCCCCTAGCGACCGGGGAACGAAATTTCAACATTTTGTTGATAACTATTTATATTCACACTCCACAGAAATCATCAGCGTTGGTTTGGTTCCGATTGGGCAAAAATCCAGGGACTAGTTCATTATTATTTTTTTCGCATAAAATGCTAATTAGCGGAAAGATTTACAAAAACCGGAAATGAAATCGGAGATATACGTTTTTTAAGTTTTTAGCCAATGATTACACTGATATAAAACACTTGGGTGTGCGACAAACGGTTTAGGGGTTATGATCATAAACGCGTTCGGCATCGCTGTAGCGCCCCCTTTGACGAGACACGAAAAAGCACATTGCATGCCAGGCTATAAACAATGTCATGTTTTTCTCACACTAAACACGTGATACTATCATGGTTCTGCCCAAAGACTGGAAAAGCCTGAACAGAAGTGGCAGAACCATGACACCAGTAGTATAACCCGCGGGAGCCAAAAAAGTCCTTTTGTACATGCACAGTTTATTAAGTGACATGATGAAACAGCGGTTTCTGCCTAGTCATCAAATTCACGTGTATTGCACTGCCCACGTGGAAGCTTATACAGCAGCAATATTTACAACATTTATAACAGGTAATTGCGCTTATCAATGGGGGAACCATACACAAAAACCGCTCATTGTTGCTTTTAAGCTGCAGGGCGGGATTTTCAACCACTAGGGGCGAGTTTGAGAATTGACAATCCCCCAATCCCCCAACCTTTTCTCACCCCTCCCTTTCGAAGCATGATTGTGGCCGCCACAGTACAAAAAGACGCTGCACTTTGTAGCGCTCCATTCAGACCGCCAGCGACTGTCACTTGTTTCTTGCTACGAGGTCATTAGAAGGCATTCCTAGCTTTGGTAGGTCTAGTAACTAGAGATGCACATGATTGCAATGTTCTTTGCCGATTTTATTATAAGTGAAACCTGACGATTCCGATTTTATATACACAAACTATAATTGACAGAAAATAAAAAAACATTAACTTTTCTTCAATACACATTTTTTCATATTTTTTTATTATCATTACATAAATGATTGAACACTACCATTTCCCTAAATACAGTTCTACAACCTGCATTAAATTACAGAATCTTCTCTTGTCCAATTAACTCTTAAATTGAAGAAGTCTGTGACTGAAAATAATTATAAATAATAAAATATAACTAAACTTAAACCATTAATTGACCTCTTTCATTTTTGTACTCTCACAAAACTATTAGATAACAATAAAATACTTCAACTTTATTCTTGTCTGTTTCTGTTTATGAAACTATCATTGCTTTATTTGTTTTTTCTGAAATGTTAAATAACTTGTCTTTATCTTGGGTCTGTAGTAGGCTACTAAAAGAAGTGGGTTGATTTTAGCTGCCGCTTCAATAAACAGTAAAAAATACTGTACATTCTCCTCTAAATATGTATATGTATTTGCCTTTTTTGTGTTAGTAAAGAACTCAATCATATATATATCACAAATACTGGTTGATTTATTCATTTTTTATAGTTGGGATATTTTTCAAGTCGTGTTGAATGCCATTTCACCTCAGTGAAATGACCATAGTTTTTAAGTGAGACAATTAATCGGTTTGAATGGAATTTACATTTGTTTTACACATATTGAACGACTTCAACATGAGTTAAGCATGTGTCAGAGTTAAGCATCACAGTTAGCATGTAGTACATACCCAAAGTAGACGGAGCAATGAAGGTAACTACAGGACAGTCACAAATTGTTTGTGCACTACATGATGTGTGTGTGCGCGTGCGCACGTGCGCAGAGAGTCGTGCCGTTCGGTGGAACCACTCTGTCGCGAGCGTAAATGAGCCGTGAAAGACAGCCGTCTTGAACGAATGTTTACTTGCGTTTTTGACATTATTACCCGCGTCGCTGGCAACATACGATTGGCTTCGAACCTGCAAGACGTGAGACTGACCGGCCGGTCAACGGTCTAGGCCGATAATGCGACAATCGGCCGATTCCGGTTTCTGACCGATCAATCGGTGCACCTCTACTAGTAACATTTATAAACAAACCCTGCAATTACAGATGAGAGACCGATGACGTGAGCTCGGCTGCAGTACTCCTGTTGACAGTCGCTCCGAAAGTCGCTCATCATTTGCATAAAGTTGAGCAAATCTCAACTTTGTCGAGTCGTTAGACAAGCTACTCTTCCAATGGTCACTGCCGCTAGGCTACCATAGAAATGAATAACATTATCCCTGGTGGTCTGAACGGGCATAGTAGAGCAGTTTGTCCGCTTAGGGCTACTGTTCAAAACATGTAGGCCTGCTCTGTATGTAGTAGGGATGCAACAATACAGTTCACCCACGGTTCAATATGGACCTCGTTTATGGCCCACGGTTTCCAGTTCGGGTGTTTTTTGATTATTTTATGCTTAAGTGAAAGGAACATTAAAAACATAAAAAGGAAATAAAAACGATTTTACTGAAATTCTCTTTTATTTGACTTATTTTATTATCTTTAAACAAAAAACAACTTGTACAAATTCCTAGGGTATTTAATAAATGTAAAGATTTACACTGGCAGCTCACAGCAGTTTTTGGTTTACTATTCATCAACATGCCAGTAAAATAAGATTCTTGTAGAGGTTTTAAGAATCAGAGTAATTAAAATGACAATGTAAAAGTCGAAGTAAATGTGCGCTCAATGGGAAAGGCCAAAGATAATATATAAACAAGGTGCGTCACTGCCACTGCAATACATTATAAGAAATGCAATGCGAAAAAGCCGTCCGGAGGACCGCCGAGGGTCATGACTTTCGATAATGGACTTCGGCATGGTGCTGTCGATGCTCTTTATGCATGTGCTGAGATCAACGCGAAGGTTCTGCATTCATGCAGTGTAAAAATACATTCTTGATGTGCAAAATTTGAACATTATCACTTTAGTACAATGGGAATACAATAAAGCCAGCTCGCCTGTGTTCGTCAGCATTATACTCGACAACAGCACATTGCTTCTCGTGTTTCAGACAGTCTCGCTTAACAGCCCAATCACCACTCGTTATTATATATTGGTAGGGATGCACCGATCCGATACTCTTGATCGGAATTTGGGCCGATACGGGTCTTTTTTGCTGGATCGGGAATCGGACTGACGGGTTCCCTTCAATCCGATCCGTTGAGATACCCGTGGATGTTTCCCTAAAGCTTCAAAAATGACTAACTATCAGGAAATTACCATAAAAGTTGTCATGCACTGTATTTGATGTCATGTATTTCGATAGCTTTATGCGTGGAAAAAACCAATATAGCATAATTAAAAAACTGACCTCCACTGGTGCGGTAATCTGTCAATCTCCATCCAGCATGCGTGTGTACGGGAATGGTCAGGACGTTTCTCGTTCCAAAGTTTTCATTATTCTTCATAATCACTAGATAATAGACTGAGTTTTTTTTTTAAAAGCTTTTGCCAGAGAGGGTACTCGCTGAGTGTAACGTTATTAGATTAAAGCACTGGAAGCGTTCTATTTTGACAATGACCAATTGATGACCAAGATGGCGGCGCGTGAACATCGCGAGGCTCAGCGTCTCTCCAGTTTTAGCAATTATATAGTGTTTTTCTTGCTCATCTCGGGCCTGTTCGTTAAGAACAGTTGTGCATTCACAACGTACACCCGGCATGAGCTTTTGGATATCGGTTTGCGCATTCCCGGAAGTTATATCAGCAACATTCAACTCGTCCCTGAGATCGTCAAAACCTCCGATGCTACGCACCCCACACGGCCCGGCGGAAGTGCTCGCCGGCGGCGTCGAGATCGTAAACAGAGGCGGGGAAAACGCGGAGGGCTAAGAGCTAAGCTAACGCTAACACCACACCGGCTCTCTTTACCCAGCATTTTCCTTGCTAATGTACGATCATTAGTGAACAAAATGGATGAGATTCGACTCCGCATCATCAACAACAAAAGACTTTTGAACTGCAATGTCATAATCTTCACGGAAACATGGCTACACAGCGGCATACCGGACAACGCTATTGAGTTAGCGGGCTACAACACACACCGCGCGGATAGAACGGCAGAGGAATCCGGTAAGACAAGAGGAGGTGGACTGTGCATTTATGTCAATAAAGCTTGGTGCACGAACTCTGTTATTGTCGGGAGACACTGTTCGGCTAACCTTGAGTTTCTCATGGTTAAATGTAGACCGTTTTATCTGCCACGGGAATTCACTTCCACCATTATAACGGCAGCTTATATTCCACCGGATGCTGATGCCAAGCTTGCTATGAAAGAACTTCATGCAGCCATCAGTAAACAACAGACTGCTCACCCGGAGGCTGCATTTATTGTTGCGGGAGATTTTAATCACTCAAACTTAAAGACAGTGCTCCCTAAATTTCATCAGCATGTTTCCTGCCACACAAGAGGAAACAAAACTTTAGACCATGTCTATACAAACATGGCTGAAGCTTACACCGCAACCCCCCTCCCCCACCTGGGTCAATCTGATCACCTTTCTTTGTTCCTCACCCCCAAGTATTCACCTCTCATTAATCGTGTGAAGCCATCAATGAAGACCATCAAGGTGTGGCCTGCGGGGGCAGACTTCACACTCCAGGAAAGGTTTCTACACACAGACTGGAGTATGTTTGCTTCTCAGGCCACCAGTGGCTCTCACACGGATATAGACAGCTACACCTCCTCTGTATTGGACTACATCAATACCACCATTGATAGTGTCACAACTCAAAAGCAGATCACCATATACCCTAATCAGAAGCCATGGATGAACAAGGAAGTGCGCCTCCTGTTGAAAGCACGCAACACCGCCTTCAGATCAGGTGATGCACAGGCCTATAGTACTTCCAGGGCAAATCTGAAGAGGGGCATCAAAAAGGCCAAGCACTGCTACAAGTTGAAGCTAGAGGAGCATTTTACCAATTCTGACCCTCGACGCATGTGGCAGGGCATCCAGGCCATTAGTGACTATAAACCCAACCACTCCATCCCCATAACCACAGATGCTGCCTTTCTAAACGAGCTTAATGACTTTTATGCACGCTTTGAGAGAGACAATAAGGAACCCGCCACCAGGCTCACACCTTCCACCGACCACCCAATCATCACAGTAAATTCCACAGATGTTTTCACTGAACTAAGCCGGATAAATGCGCGCAAGGCTGCTGGCCCTGACGGCATCCCTGGTCGCGTACTCCGGGCATGTGCGGAGCAGCTCGCTGGGGTCTTCACGGACATCTTCAACCTGTCCCTCGCCCAAGCAGTGGTTCCAGCATGTTTCAAATCCACCTCCATTGTGCCCATTCCAAAACATTCCAGCCCGACATGCCTGAACGACTACCGCCCTGTAGCACTCACACCCATTGTTATGAAGTGCTTTGAGCGGCTGGTCCTGTCACACCTAAAAGACTCTTTACCATCCACACTGGACCCATACCAATTTGCCTACCGTAGCAATAGGAGCACAGATGATGCAGTGTCCATGGCGCTGCACTCCGTGCTCACACACCTGGACAATAAGGACACTTATGCACGCATGCTGTTTGTAGACTTCAGCTCTGCATTCAATACCGTAATCCCTTCCAAGCTAATCATCAAACTTGGAAACCTAGGCATTAACAATACAACCTGCAACTGGATTATGGATTTCCTGACGAACAGGCCTCAGCTTGTTAGGCTAGGCAACATCTGCTCCACCACAACCACCCTCAACACTGGTGTACCACAGGGCTGCGTACTGAGCCCCTTTCTCTACTCCCTTTTCACACTCGACTGCAGGCCTGTGAATGGATCTAACTCCCTCATCAAGTTTGCAGACGATACAACAGTGATTGGTCTCATCAGCAACAACGATGAGACTGCTTACAGGGAGGAGGTACGGCACCTGGCCACATGGTGCTCAAACAACAACCTGCTCCTTAACACTTCAAAGACAAAGGAGATCATCGTGGACTTCAGGAAGGCGAAAGGAGGCACACACGACCCCATCCACATTAACGGGACGGCTGTTGAACGTGTTTCCAGTTTTAAGTTCCTGGGGACCCACATTTCGGAGGACCTGTCCTGGACCACCAACACCTCATGCCTGGTCAAGAAGGCTCACCAGCGTCTCTTCTTTCTGAGGACACTGAAGAAGAACCAACTGTCTTCAACTATCCTGGTGAACTTCTATCGCTGCACGATAGAGAGCATCCTGACCAACTGTGTCACAGTCTGGTACGGGAACTGTTCTGTTGCTGAGCGCAAGGCACTGCAGCGGGTGGTGAAAACAGCCCAGCGCATCACAGGAACTACACTCCCTTCCATTGAGGACATCCAGAAGAAACGCTGTCTGCGTCGAGCTCGCAGCATTCTCAAGGACTCCTCTCACCCCGCTCATAGACTGTTTACTCTCCTGCCTTCCGGTAGGCGCTTCAGGTGCCTCCGGGCAAGAACCAGCAGACTAGGAAACAGCTTTTTTCCCAGAGCTGTTTCATTATTGAACTCTGCTCCCCACTGATTTCACTACCTCTCATAACTTTAACTTAATGCTGCTATTATAATGTTTACATTGCACTACAGGGCTGCCATGCATGACGGAACTGTACACACCAGTACTTCATGTATCTGCTCTACCGGACTGTTTACACGCATCATTTGCACTCTATACTGCTCACTTGCACACCAGGAACATTACACTGAATGCTCATTTGCACTAATGGACTACTCTCATAACTGCATTAACTCATCTACTGCACTGTAACTTTCATAACTGCATTAACTCATCTACTTCACTGTAACCTTAATAACTGCATTAACTCATCTACTGCACTGTAACTTTAATAACTGCACTAACTCACCTACTGCACTGTAACTCATCTATTGCATTATTGCATCTATCGCATAACAAACTGCATCTACTCATCTATTGCACTATAACTTCAATAACTGCATTAACTCATCTACTGCACTGTGACTGTATATCTGCATCTACTCATGTATTGCACCGTACCTTTAATAACCACATTAACTCATCTACTGCACTGTAACTTTAATAACTGCATTAACTCATCTACTGCACTGTAACTGTATATCTGCATCTACTCATGTATTGCACCGTACCTTTAATAACCACATTAACTCATCTACTGCACTGTAACTTTAATAGCTAATGTCTGTAACTAATGCACACTCAAGTCACTTGCACTATTGTATAGTCTATATTGTTATCTGTTCATAACCTCCTGTACATTAATGTTCACAGTATATAGCCTTCTGTATATATTGTTCATAGTACATACCGATTGTCATATTTTCATAGTACATGCCCAACGTAAATTATTTTCCTAATATTGTATTCTGTATTTATTCACACTGTATATCTGCACTTGCTAATTGCACTTCTGGTTAGACCTAAACTACATTTCGTTACACTGTACCTGTATATGTGTAATGACAATAAAGTTGAATCTAATCTAATCTAATCTAATTTTATGCATCATTCATACACAATAACTCTTTTTTTTAAACTTTAGGATGGATGCAATGTACTATGATTTAAACACAGAACATATCTCTTCTCTTTGTGTCATAACTGTTTTGAACTTGGGAAGCAAAGACACCCGCGACATCAGGATCATCTGGGATGCTCGTGAGTGAAGCGGGTGCATTAAGCACATCATTATGCGTCCAATGCGCATGACTTTAAATAATGTAGAAGCAAATGAATTAAGCGCATGCTTTTGTGTCCAGGATGTGCATGAGCGAGTTTGGAGACTTTTATACTGTGATAGTTTTGTGTAATAAACAGAGATTTATTTGTTAAAAATTTTGTGAGTATCTGTGCTTTATGAGACCACATTTTAGTAGATTTTAATATACTCATGGATTAATTATTATTTATGGACTGTAGTGGAGTAAGTATGATGTGCTTCATACTCTAGGGAAGTATTTTTTGTCCAAAGTACTCTGATAAAGTATAGATATTTTAAAATGTATTTGAAAGTAAAAATGCTCAAGAACTGTCCACCTCTGGCAATAAAAGATATAATATGCAAATCTACTTTGATCATGAAAAACAGTGCTAGTATCGAATCGGATAGGTATCGGCCGATACGCAGAATTCAGGTATCGGAATCGGATCGGCATGGAAAAAGTAGTATCGGTGCATCCCTAGATATTGGGGATGCGTTTATCTATCTCAGCATACAAACACGGACAGAGCCAGTTCAGTGAAATTAAGCGCACGGAAAATTTTAAATGCAAAGCGGAAAACCACAATTTACTTACATGTATTGAAGGAGGTCGTACTGGATGATTATTCAATGTTATATTGAGTATTTTGGCATCCCTAGAATGTAGATAGAAATAGCTTATTCTAAGGTAATACAAACATAACGTTAGGGATGCACCGATAACGATACCAGTATCGGCCCGATATCAAGCTCATGTACTCGTACTTGAAATGACACACTGATACCAATGACCGATACTAATGACCAATACCTCACATGACATACATAGAGCCCTTTTTTCACGCTTTGTAACAATTTTTCTCAGTCCTTTATTGGACAATTCTCCCAGAAAAGCACGCGGCACGCCCACGTGGCATAAAAACAGAATCTATTGTTCAACACGGTATGGCACGAATCTGGCAAATTAATTATTTCCTAACAAGAAATTAGCTCTGAACCGCTAACAGCTAACAAAATATTCATATACTGTTTAAATATGTATTCAGCATGTTTTTTAAGTTTCAATAGTAACCGGAAGTTACCAGTAACGTATGGAGCTGCGACCAAACAGACAAACTGAGGTAAACTTCTAACCCATTTAAAGACTAAAGACATTAAATGAATAAAAAAAATTAAGAAATAAAGCATTTAAACAGAAAACATAACTTCCTGGAACTATCTGAAAGCTCCATGAATCACGTGATATGGGCTCTCAATAGTTCCCGGAAGTTACTAGTTACGCATGGAGCAGTGACTAAACAGACAAACTGAGGTAAATTAACACACTTTTCGCCATCGTGTCTGAAAAAAAGACTGGTTGACTTGAACAAGTTATAATACACTCACATTTACCACACCACTGACCTTGAATTTTTAATAATTCATCCATAGAGTATATTGTTTACTTTAGCAAACTGAAGTAAATGTGCTAGTAAAATTGTGCTACTTATCATAATTTTTTTACTTAATTTAACAATAGTACTTAAATTTAAGTAGTAATGTACCAGTAAGATACTGGTTTATTAACATAATTGTACATTATACAGGCATCGTTTATAGGTATCGGCGAGCACCAGAAAAAAATATCGGTACTTGTACTCGATCTTTAAAAAATTGTATTGGTGCATCCCTACATAACTTAGCATTATATTGCATTTCTGTCACTAGATCATTCTTAAAATCCCAAAATGCCCCATTAACACTGCTTAAAGCAGTGTCACACTGAGAATGTTTCAGTTATCATGTTGATGTTTAATATCAGTGAAACAAATATAATTTTGAGATCCAATTTTCCGTCATTCTGTAGGCTACGTTTGGGGAAAACGCTTAACGTGAGAATATTGTTAAGATTTGATTTTCCTAGCAGTTGTTTAGGTAGGCTACTAGTGATGCCAAAATCTCAATATAATATTAAACCGTTCTGTACGACCTCCAAGGTTCAATATCTGTTTTGCGTTTGTGCGCTTGATTACATTGTGAACTGGCTCTGTCCGTGAACTAAAGCACATTGTCAACAAAACAGACATTAGTTTCACTCACCGCATGCGATTCATGTCCAGCATCTTTTAATGTTGGGACAGCTCCAAATATCAGTTTCAATTGATCCCCGAAACCAGCGTTGTATACACCGTTTATATCATTATTCACCCAAATGCAGTGAACAAACAAACACCTGAACTTTGCGAACATATGCTCTCTCTCTCTCCTGCACACAAGTGAAAGTGACGTCTGCGCATGCTCCTTCTTCTGCTCTCCGTGCTGCAGTGTAGGCGTGCCGTGTGCTTTTCCAGGAGAATTGTCCCTTAAGGGACTAAGAAAACTTTCCTAAACCTGTACGATCGCTGGGGGAGTGTATCGAGCACATACATTTTTGACAAGTTGACCATGTTAAGCAGGAGTAGACAGCACGATAAAACTTGTAAAGAAGTCAGAATGCATGACACATGGTTGTAACACAGCTTTAAGGAAAGCTATTTACGTCATAGGAAGAGCGCCTTCAAGTAGCTATTTAGCATTGCATTTCAATGGCGCACCTTATTAATATATAGTCTTTGGCCTTTCCCGTTGAGAGCACGTTTACTTCGATTACAGCAATCGTAAGCTTTCCATTACGACATTTTAAATACTCTGATGCGCAAAACTCTTCAAGAAGCTTATTTTACGGGCATGTTGATGAACAGTAAACCAAAAACTGCTGTGAGCTGCCAGTGTAAAAATTAATCTGTTCAATGCAGCAGGAATTTGTCCAAGTTGATTTTTGCTTACAGATAATAAAATAAGTCAAGTTAAATAAAGAGAATTTCAGTAAAAGTTTTTCCTGCTCCTGCAAATAAGCATATAACAATGAAAAAACACTTTAATGTGCCGAAGCCATCAGACCGAAACTACCGAAAACCGTGGGCGTAAAGAAAACGAGGTTCGACGTGTAGCGTCTCCACTTTTACGTCCATTTGTGAGATGTTTCCGAGACTAAGAATAACCCACTCAAAATGATGGTACAAATAGAGGGAAAAAATAACAGCTAAATCACAGCGACTTTAAGACGACTGCAAAAGCATCTTTAGCCGGTAACTTTAAGACGACTGTGAGTATAGTTAGCGCAGTTAAAAAACATAAGCTAACTAAAGCTAATTAGCCATTAAATGCTAGCTAACATGTATGACTTCTTTGTCGATATAGGCGTTTACTCGGAATTCATTAACGTTAAACATACCTGATGATGATCATGGTGCTACATTGTAATGAAAAAATGAATATCATACAAATGTCAGAGTCCGTAACTATGTTCTTTCCTTTCTACAATGGTTTCGTAAAAAAGCCATTATTTGTACTTCCGTGTTATTTGGGCTTCCTTATTGCAAGAGCGATTTGCATGCGCAAAACTGACGCCACTTTCGGTTTATCCCATTTTTACGACAGTCGACTCGATCCGTTCAGGTGTTGCACGATTTGTACTGCGCATGTGTAAAAAGGCATCGCGACACTTGTCCTGCGGATGTGCTCGTTGAGATATTTGGGAAAGAGAGATGAAAATATGTGATAGTATTAAATTTTTTGCATTTGATGTAAAACTTAAAAAAGGTATCTTTAAAGGAGAAATTCCTGACAGCCGTACAGAGCATCGGAAGGTAAAACGGGTGTTTATGAATTAAACCCCTACTAGATAAATTAGAAAATAGATTTGATAACAGAACCTTTAGCTTTCTACCATTAAACCGTTACAAGATTTCTTTTAGTTGTGTATTGAGGTTTATTCATATTATATTCATTATATAACCAATAAATCCAATAGGATTGTTTATTTATTCCGCAGTGTATTCATATCATATTAGTGATCATATAGTGATAAAAGTGATCATAAATGAAATTTAATCTCAGTCAGATATTAATATTATATTTTTTCTTTGCTGTGAACTGCAACCTTTAGTCTTTAAACAGATGACAGACATCGGCCCAAGCAGGCAGGACATGCAGCTAGTTGTACTGTCAGAGGAAGAGAACACATCTGCTCTTACAGAGTGCCACAATAACCCTGGACCTGACAATCACAGTGGTGTCACAGGCACCACTCAAAACAGGGTTATTGCTGGCTGCTATTGGTCCACAATAATCAACGACGTGAAAGAATGGGTAATATACTACAGAGGTGGTACTTTGCTTTTAACTTATACTTTTTCCTATTTTTTAAAGTATCTGTTCATAAGAACTTTAGCCACCTCAGGTTGTTAGGTACCTACTTGATTTATAAGTTATCTTTAGGTTATTGTCCTCGCCAACCGGGACATTTTTGTGTTGCTTTTAGGTGAGATCTTGTCACCGCTGCCAGCTGAATGACAACATCAAGACTGTTGTGCCAGTCCTGCATTTCATTAAGACAATGCTTAAAATATTTGAGCATACTCATGAGACTAACAAGCTAGTCTCAAGCATCGGTACATTTTTACCAGCATTTGACTGCTTATCATCCCCAGACCAATGGGCAGGTAATTTTTTTATGTCTGTGAGTTCTTTTTGTTTTCTTGCAGTCATTCACCAACTTTTTTAAAGGCATTGATATGTACAGGACGAAAGAACAAATCAACCATCAAACATACCCTCAGGAAGTATGTAAACAACAACCTCAATGAGTGGGACCTCAACCTTCCTGCTGTGGTGTATTGAATCAACACGGAAAATCAGGTTGTTTTTTTAAACACATTTATTTGATTTCTAATATCTACATATAATTGTCAATGGTTAAATTGAATTGATGAATTTAGCAAATATTTGATGTCAATGAGTTTTTCCCTTTTAATATAAATATAATAGTTCATGTTAATGGCGGGATGTCCGATTTCTCATAGCCATTGTTGATGTTCAAAACAGACACACCCCTACCCCCATCTTCCACTTTCGTCAGCGCTCGGCTCGACTAATGTCTATCCTGTGAACTGTGCACCTTACTGCTGACTAGCCTCTTGGGCAGGTTACGAGGCACGTCGTGGTGACGATGGACGCCTCCCTGCAGGGGTGCGGTGCAGTGTGTAACAGGCACGCAGT
Source organism: Triplophysa dalaica (assembly GCF_015846415.1). NCBI lineage: Eukaryota > Metazoa > Chordata > Actinopteri > Cypriniformes > Nemacheilidae > Triplophysa > Triplophysa dalaica. Next base: position 19,245,506 of record NC_079551.1, read on the forward strand.
AGCGGGGCGTTGGACGAACCCCCCCTGCACTTGCATATCAATTGCCAAGAGTTGTGGGCTGTGCTACTTGCACTGAGGAGGCTACGGCCTCTCGTGCAGGACAAGCATGTGCTGGTCCGAGGACAGCACTACAGCTGTGGCGTACATCAATCGTCAGGGTGGCGTACGCTCACGGCAGCAGTCAATAGGTGATCACACATATCCCGGGCAAACTGAACCAGACAGCCGACGCGCTTTCTCGTCAATATACGCCTCGTGGAGAGTGCCGACTCCACCCCCGCGCAGTCCAGCTCATTTGGATGCTGTTCGGGCAGGTACGGGTAAACTGTTCGCCTCTCGCAACACCACCATTGCCCGCTTTGGAACTCCCTGTCCGAGGTCCCCCTCGGCACAGATGCCCTTGCGCACAGCTGGCCGCGGGACGTGCGGAAGTACGCCTTCCCCCATAATAAGCCTCCTTGCACAGACACTGTGCAAGGTCAGGGAAGAGGAGCACCAAGTGTTATTGGTTGCGCCACACTGTGTCCTTGGATTGCCTTGAATTCTGCCCTGGCAACTCTCACGTTATCCTGAGACCCAGGCCCAGATACGTACCCAAAGTTCCCTGGACTCCCTTCCGGGATCAAGTGGTGGGCTTGCTGGCGCTCCCCATCGGGGAGGAAGACCCAACCCCCTCCCCATCCGCACTGCGCCTCTATTTGGACCGCTCGCAGAGCTTCAGGAGCTCTGACCAGGTCTTTGTCTGTTTTGGAGGACAGAAGAGAGGGGAAGGCTGTCCCCAACCAGAGACTGGCGCACTGGATCGTGGATACTGTCACGGCGGCATACCGATCACAGGATCTCCCATGCCTCCCACACCTCTCTAGCAGACATTTGTTGAGCTGCGGGTTGGGCTATGCCCAACACCTTCGCAAGGTTTCGCAACCTTCGCGTAAACACGGTGTCAGCCCATTTCCTGCGTGGCGACACGTAGGACTGGCATCCGGCGGGGCGTATGCCTGCGAAAGTACCTCCCCACCCTCCAAGATAGCTCTAACCGGACCTAATGCTACCGGAGGTCTGTAAAATTCCCTCAGTGGGCTGTTCCGTCTGATGTATCCTCGTGAGATGGTTCCCACTCCTGGTAACCCATGAATTACCCCAGGTAGACCTCCACCTCGCGGTTTACTACTCAGTCCGCACGTTCCATGAGATCTCCCCCAAGGGCGAGACCATACCTATGTCCACTGTATTCCTCCCCTCGGGTAGGAAGTGGCCTCTGCAGCGCATACCTAATTAAGGAAGTCGCGCTCACCCGGTGTAAACCCGATCCGGACGGCCTCTCGCCAGTAGAGAGCTAAGGCCTCCGCCTGTGAAAGGTTACCGGTCAGGGCTGTACCCATCTTTCTCCAAGAAAGCACTGGGACCCCCCAACCATCACACTGGTAGGTTGCAGTTTTGCGAAAGCCTTGTGCTGCACGCGCAGGCCTGCTAACGTCGCTTCGCCTGAGATTGTGACACGATACAGCGTTGTGGCGTTTTTCATAGGAACCCCATCTGTCGGCTCGACACAACGTCGAGAGACCGACAGAAGGGAACGTCTTGATGGAGGTTTCCTGATGGAGGGAACAAGACGTTGTGTCCCTTATTCCACAACACGTATCGTCCTCTGCTGTAGTCGTGAGAGGTTCTCAGGCTCTTCAGAACATAAGTTAAATGAATGCTGCACGCCATCTTCCTTTATACCGGATATCCGGGGGCGGATCATTGGCCTCTTCTATAGTAGTCAGAGTTGATTGGTTCTCAAGGGCGAACCCCATCTGTCGGCTCGACACAACGTCTCGTTTCCTCCATCAGGAAACTGAGGTTACAGATGTAACCAAGACGATTTTGTGAATCATGATTTGTTCCTGAAAGCATTCGTACGAAGGTTTCACGCACAAATTTTTGCTACGCATGCTTCAGGAATGAGACCCATTGTTTGTTTTGACTTCAATGCTCTCTCTGTGGTCTCATCATTGGCCCCGCCCCCTTTTAGTCTCGTTCGGCTTTCCCGAACATCATTTCATTACTCACACTTGTACCTTGTTATTATCCTTTATTAGTTTCCCTATGTTATGCCCTGTTGTTTGCTGTCCTGTGCAAGTTAATTTTGTTCCGTGTCCTAATGATGGTGTCTTGTTGTTATCTGCTATATTTCCCAAAGTCAAGTGAAATTCAGTTGCTCTAGTCTATTGTTAGTTCATTGTAGTTTTTGTCAAGTGTTTTATTTAGTCCTCGTTAGTTTAGTGTATCCAGTTTATGTTCCTGTGTTTCCCTAGTTATCGTGTCTTGTTTTCCCCATTGTGGGATTTGTTATGTTTGTATTCTTTTATTAAAGTCTTTCTTGTTAACCCCTTCAATGCTGCCTGCAACTGGGTTCTCAATCCGTGTGAATCGTGACACATGTTTTTTATTAAACCCTGAAATCTATATTGACTATATTGATTATATACTTTAAAAGTGACTTATAGAGAGTTCAGGGAGCAATATTACAATAGGTGCTAATACAAAGTTACTAGTTTCAACTAAAGCTAGACCACTACCTGTTGAGAGAAAGAGAGAGGCCTAGTTTTTTAGTACTCGCAGAAGAAATGAGTTTAAGTAGTTTTTGGAATGTTGTGAGAGATGTGGTTGACTGGACCTCCATCCATCCATTTTCTACCGCTTATCCGGGGCCGGGTCGCGGGGGCAGCAGTCTAAGCAGGGATGCCCAGACTTCCCTCTCCCTAGCCACTTCCTCCAGCTCTTCCGGGAAGACACCGAGGCGTTCCCAGGCCAGCCGGGAGACATTGTCCCTCCTACCGGGAAGGCGTCCAGGGGGCATCCGGAAAAGATGCCCGAGCTACCTCAGCTGGCCCCTCTCGATGTGGAGGAGCAGCGGATCTACTCTGAGCTCCTCCCGAGTGACCGAGCTTCTCACCCTATCTCTAAGGGATCGCCCGGCCACCCTGCGGAGAAAGCTCATTTCGGCCGCCTGTATCCGGGATCTTGTCCTTTCGGTCATGACCCACAGCTCATGACCATAGGTGAGAGTAGGAACGTAGATTGACCGGTAAATCGAGAGCTTCGCTTTGCGGCTCAGCTCCTTCTTCACCACGACAGACCACGTCTGTCAATCTCCCGCTCCATCCTTCCCTCACTCGTGAACAAGACCCCCAGATACTTGAACTCCTCCACTTGAGGCAGGAACTCTCCACCTACCTGAAGTGAGCAAGCCACCCTTTTCCGGCTGAGAACCATGGCCTCAGACCTGACTGGACCTAATTAGGAAAAATAGTTCACCAGGAAGGAGTTGACAATGGAGTGCAATTTGCTTCCCTTTTGATTTGGCAATACAAGACACTGCTGGTTTGCTGAACGCAGGCTTCTTATAGGAGTGTAGGAGGGTGTAAAAGTATACCGGTGCAGATCCAGTGATAGTCTTATAGGGAAGCATTAGTGACTTGAATCGGATACAGGCTTCAACCAATATGAAAAGGGGTTTCACATGAGCCCTTTTGGGCTGTTGGAAGACAAGGCGTGCTGCTTCGTTCTGAACCAGCTGGAGTGGTTTGATAGCCTTTGCAGGAAGACCAGCAAGGAGAGCATTGCAGTAGTCCAACCCTGAGATCACCATGGTCTGAACAAGGAACTGTGCCGCATGCTCAGTGAGATAGGGTCTAACCTTTCTAATGTTAAATAAGGCAAATCGACATGACTGCGTTGTCCTTGCAATCTTCTTGACATGACTCCGAGGTTCTGTTTTGGAAGGAGTGATAGTGGTATTGCCAAGTTGAATGGTGAGATCGTGTTGCACCGTGAGGTGTGCCGGAAACACGAATCGTCCTGTCTTGGAGTCAAAGGATTGTTAAAGGATTCAAATGATTGTTTTGCATATACTAAACAAAATTAGCCAAAACATGTGTCTAACATAGATTATTCTGTGGACTGGATTTAGTTTCCCTATTCCTCAAGAGTATTCTGACAAACAGTATTGCAAGAGTTTGAAAGTTCTTTTTTTTTATTTTAAAGATTAGTGTTTTCGTTCTTACTAGCTAAATATTTGGTTGATCGTTGTTACTGTTAGTTATCTGTTGTGTTTAGAGTTTTTTAATGAATGATGGTTTTTGATTGTTACCATGGTTGAGGTTTGTGTGTTCAATGTTGAGGTGTACAGTACTGCAGTAGTTGGTCTATTTAAAAAAAAAAAGATATATATATATATATATATATTCTCTATGTATTTTCAGCCAACATAAAATGTTTAATGTTGTGATAACTAATGACTTAAACATAATTTTTTAGATGGGTGGACTTTAGTAAAAATGTGGCAAGCTGATGCAGTAAGACTGTTGTGTTGACTCAACGGGTATTATTTAATTCTTCAAAGTAATGATACTTTGTTTAGCCAACTTAAATATGTTTGTTTATGTAATGCTGATTGTTTAATTTTTTCTAATAAAGATATTATTGTCAAACCAATTACTGTTGTTCAGCCAATTTTTTATTTCTGTTGTGTGTATGAAAAATGTTAAATTAGCAAAAATTAAATATAAAAAATGTAAGTATAATAATAAACAAATGTATTTGTCTTTTACTACAATTGTAAAGGTTTTCTGCCTCAGACAAACATAAACTTTGATCAAATAACTGTTTAAACAATAGTGGTTAGAGAGTTCGACTCGTAATCAGAAGGTTGCTGGTTCATTTCTCAGTGCCACCAGGAAATGACTGAAGTCCCCTTGAGCAAGGCACCTTACCGATGTTTGCTCTGCAGTGGTAGCTACCCACTGCACCCTACTTATAAGTCGCTTTAGATAAAAGCATCTGCCAATTTAAAAAACATAAATGTTAATATACCCAACTGTAGCTTATCATATCAACATATCAAAATTGAACACACAAATCTCAACCATGGTAACGATCAAAACCATCATTCGTTGAAAGAACTCTAAACTCAACAGATAACAAACAGTAACAATGATATTACAGAATAAATCAAGCCAGCAAGAACCTTAACACTGATCTTTAAAAGAGAAACAACTAAGAAACACAGATTTGAACATGCTGCAATGCATCTTGGGAGCTTTCAAACTCTTGCAATATTTCGAGTTCGGAATACACTGTTTTGTAAGCTGGGCAAACTTTCTGAAGCATTTTTGCCACAAACTTAAGAAACTAAGTGCAGTCAACAAAATAATCTTTGTTAGAAACATGTTTAGGCTAATTTTGTTCAGTATATGCAAATAATAATTTGACTCGTTTATTGAGTCGCACTTCATGTACTTGTTTATATTATGCTTAAATTGACTGTGAGCAAGGCTGGAAGTAAATAGCACAACACCTTAGAATTCACACATAAATTAATTGTAATTTACTAAACAAGGGAAAACAGTAGCTATACTCCATGCTCTTAAACGTTTAATAAACATCATTATAAGCATGATCATCTTGCTTGAAATGAAGAGTAAAGTGATTAGACCTATGGAACATTCTGTGTTGAAAAAGAGAGTACAATGTGGTCAGAGATAACTTGACATACTTCCTCTGCTTAAGACGTTTTTTTCCTGCCTGTGTGTCAGAGCTCTTTGGTAAGTGCATTTTAAACCCTGTATGGTGTGAAGCAGGTTTCAATATATTGTCAGTGTTTGAATCAAAGCAACAATATGAGGACTATTTACCTTCAGCTCTGTAAGTTTATTACATATAATAATTTTATTTTAAACAGATTTGATATTTTTGTTATAAATTGATGTTTTGGCACAGTGCTTTTGAGGGGTAATGAGGTTTTTATTGTCATTTATAGATGTATTAATGTGGTTTCATGCTGCAGAGACTTTAGATCAACTGACTGATTTGGGACAGAATGTGACTATAAACTGTGATCTGGATGATGAGGACGTTTATTGGGTTTTACAGAAACAATCAGATTCTCCTACAGTGATACTGCGCTCATTCTCAAACCCAACATTAGCCTTTTACTTCAATAAAACATTGAAAAACAAATATTCAATACAATCTAAACACCGTCTGGTCATATATAACGTCACTGTAGATGAGTTAGGAGTTTATTACTGTATGAACAAAGATACACCTCCAAAACTCAGTCACAGCAGAAGACTGAACATCATTGGTAAGTACTTTTGCTCCATCAGTGACCAAAATATTATGGATTCTGTGATTATTAACATCAGTTGAGCTTCTCTTTGCTTGATCTATCCAAAAGGGAATATGTTGTTTAACTAAGTATTAATCACTTAATTACATTGACTTATTGTGCTTGAGAAGACTGACAGTCAATACTGCAACTGAATGCAATTCACATCTTTATTTTCAGAACCAACTGAACTAAGCGAGTTCAATACAACCGAGTGCAAGAATCACACAAATGTAACAGCGCAAAACTCAACACAATTGAAGACTTTCTCTCTCATATCAGGTCTGCTGAATGCTGTTCTGATCATTACAGGTGAGATCTTTCAGCTAAACAGTAAGTTTGATTTTAAGATAATGCTGCTCACAATGTGGCTCTACAACAGAAAGATGAGTAATTGTGTAATGACGCATTAGAAAAAGACAAAAACTCTGGGAAAAAATATTAATTACCACAAATATTGACTCTAAATTCACTGTCATTAGGATTCTTAAATGTTGTTATTGTTGAAAATGGATGTTGGAACAGATCTGGAAACAGTTCACAACTTTATAACACTGAACTGCAGCAGACGCAACATTTAAAAGAGCCTCAAGACCCAAATCAATTACAGGTAAGATTATTTATATCATTAATGATTTACTGAAAACAATAAACCAAGAACTGGATTACTGTGGTTTATTTGTTAATACTGATTTCCTTTTCATCTTTCAGTATGTGACAGTGGTTTTCCAAGCTGTTTAAAATGTTAAGACCAGCCAGATCAACAGCACCTATGTTACAAAAAAGCTGCCAAAGTAAATCTGTATTTACAAGACATCTGTATCTGTACAATACAGGATCATTCACTGTTTTATGAAGTAATAACCTAACTTTTTTTCTTAAAACCACTAGCTAAATTGCATGATTATTTTTTTAAATATGCATATCTGTAAATAATGAAAATGCCTAAGAAACCACACAGTTTTTATCAATGTTTTCTGATATCAGAATTTTGATATGCCAAATTGTAGAAATTATTTGCAATATCTGAATGTTTTTTTTTAAAGTAGTAGACTAATGTTTGTCTAAAATGTTTAAATCAGTATCTATTTGTATAAAGATGCAAATTCTGTAAAAGAAAACAGCCTATGTTTAAATATCAGTGGTTGATAATGCTGACTATTTCCAGTTAACGATTTTCTGTCTTGCCTTGATGTATAAACAAAAGTGTTACCATACCAAATATGTCCAATAGTTTATCCTGGCATTTTTATTTTAACATCACACGATCATGTCAAATTATGTGTTATGTATTTTGATTTTCAGCAAATACTTGAATAAAAATAATATGAAGTCAACAAAAAGTTTCCAATGGTTTGGTCATGCAGCCCATGACTAATATAGTCTCACCTTTGACTAGACCGGCGGTTTAACCTTGAACCGACTGCGGTGTTTTTCTCAGAACAATTAACTTGTATCAGCTGTATGGTTTTCTGAAACACTAATGGAAACAGAGTAGCATTGTAGTATGGTTACTACTTTGCTGTATAATTCACAGGTTATGCACATTTAATATCACACTTTTGTAACATATAATCACCTTAAAGGGATAGTTCACCCAAATGAAAATTCGAATGAATTACTCACCCTCTAATTGTCTAAACATGAATACAGTTCCTTGTTTGGTCGAATTATGTAAGTAACCAACAATTCTGAGGCACCATTGACAACAATAGTAAGGATTTTTTGTCATTTTTTGGTTCTCTTGAACACAAAAGAAGATATTTTGAGGAATTTATGAAAGCAAACAGTTCTGGGGCACCTTTGACTACCATTTAAATGTTTCCTACTATGGCAATCAATGGTGCTTCAAAACTGTTGGTTGCTAACATTATTCCAAAATATCTTTATTTGTGTTCAACCGAACAAAGAAATTTGTACATATTTGGAACAACTAGAGGGTAAGTAATTCACGACAGAATTTTCATTATTCGGTGGAGAAAAGAAAGTATCCCTTTAAATACTTTTACATAGACATGCTAGTAGGAGTGATGGTGAATATAAATACGGCAAGGAAGCCAAAGTCTCAAGCGTTGCATGTTGTCAAGCAACACATGGGGAAAACTCCAAACTGGAGTGAACATCCCCTATGGCAAATGGCAGATGTCTTAAAGTGTGAGGAGCAAGAATTGTAAAATAGATGTTTGGAAAACACTAAGCGTAGTAGGTAATAAAAAACGTATTAGCTGGTACAACTCTTCGTGAGGTATAATTTTCCCACAGCACACAAAAGCACAGACATAGTAGTGATACTCAAACACATCCTAAGACCCAAATAATGTTTATTCAAATAAACAATTCAGCTATATTTCTGTCATCTATGTTCTATATAAATAGTCCATCCATTCATCCATTTTCTTCCGCTTTATCAGGGGCCGGGTCGCGGGGGCAGCAGTCTCGCGAGTGACCAAGCTTCTTACCCTATCTATAAGTGATCGCGCAGCCACCCTTCGGAGAAAGCTCATCCGGGATCTTGTCCTTTTGGTCATGACCCACAGCTCAAGACCATGGGTGAGAGTAGGAACGTAGATTGATCGGTAAATCGAGAGCTTTGCCTTGCGGCTTAGCTCCTTCTTCACCACGTCAGACCGGTACAGTGACCGCATTACTGCAGAAGCTGCACCGATCCGTCTGTCAATCTCCCGTTCCATCCATCCCTCACTCGTGAACAAGACCCCAAGTTACTTGAACTCCTCCACTTGAGGCAGGAACTCTCCACCAACCTGAAGTGGGCAAGCCACCCTTTTCCGACTGAGAACCATGGCCTCGGATTTGGAGGTGCTGATTCTCATCCCAGCCGCTTCACACTTGGCTGCAAACCGTCGCAGTGCATAGTGAAGGTCATAGTCTGATAGGGCAAACTCCCATGCCCCCTCCAGCACCCTGGAGAGGGTATGGAGCTGGTCCAGTGTTCCACGACCGGGACGAAAACCACACTGTTCCTCCTAGTCTACTAACTTCCTGTGGCAAGCCTTTTGTTTTGAACAACAGGAACATTAAGGTTAGACTCACGACTAACCAGCGTTGTCTGTTTTTACAAAGTCTAAATAAAGGTCATAGTGGATATTTAACAGTATTTGACACTATTGATATCCCTGGACGCAGAATCTAGCTCTAGGGACATGGAACGTAACCTCTCTGGCGGAGAAGGAGCCTGAGATTGTGCGTGAGGTTCAGAGATTCCGACTAGAGATAGTTGGGATCACCTCTACGTACAGCTTGGGCTCTGGAACCACACTCCTCGAGAGAGGATGGACTCTTCACCACTCTGGAGTTGCCCATGGTGAGAGGCGGCGGGCTGGTGTGGGTTTGCTTATAGCCTCCAAGCTCAGCCGCCATGTGTTGGAGTTCACCCCGGTGAACGAGAGGGTCGATGGCGGGGGAGGAAGCTGGACAGACTCGGCAGACCCAAACGTACTGTGAGGGTCTATTGGGAACGTTTGGCCGAATCCCCTGTCAGAGAGATCTTCAACTTCCACCTCCGGCAGAGCTTCGACAAGATCCCGAGGGAGTCTTTAGATACTGAGTCCGAGTGGACCATGTTCTCCACCTCCATTGTCAACGCGGCCACTCGGAGCTGTGGCCGTAAGGTCTCCGGTGCCTGTCGAGGCGGCAATCCCCGAACCCGGTGGTGGACACCGGAAGTACCGGAAGTCTCACTGGCTTGTGGGACTCCCGAGACAGCTGATGGGTACCGACAGGCCAAGCGGATTGCAGCCCGGGTGGTTGTGGAGGCAAAAACTCGGGCCTGGGAGGAATTCGGTGAAGCCATGAAGAAGGACTATCGGTTGGCCTCGAAGAGATTCTGGCAAACCGTCCGGCGCCTCAGGAGGGGGAAGCAGTACCCTACCAATCCTGTTTACAATGGAGGTGGGCAGCTGTTGACCTCGACTGGGGATATCATCGGGCGGTGGAAGGAATACTTCGAGGACCTGCCGTCACGTCTTCCATTGAGGAAGCAGAGGCTGAGGGCTCTGAGGCAGACTCATCCATCATCTGGGCTGATGTCACAGAGGTAGTCAAGAAACTCCTCGGTGGCAGGGCACCGGGGGTGGATGAGATCCGCCCTGAGTACCTCAAGTCTCTGGATGTTGTGGGGCTGTCTTGGCTGACACGCCTCTGCAGCATCGCGTGGCGGTCGGGGACAGTGCCTTTGGACTGGCAGACCTGAGTGGTGGTCCCTCTTTTTAAGAAGGGGGACCGGAGGGTGTGCTCCAGGTATCGGGGATCACACTTCTCAGCCTCCCGGGAAAGTCTATGCCAGGGTACTGGAGAGGAGAATCCAGCCGATGGTAGAACCTCGGATTCAGGAGGAATAGTCTGGTAATAGTCATGGAACACTGGACCAGCTCTATACCATTTTCAGGGTGCTGGAGGGTTCATGGGAGTTTGCCCAACCAATCCACATGTGTTTTTTGGATTTGGAGAAGGCATTCGACTGTGTCCCTCGCGGCATCATGTGGAGGGTGCTCTGGGAGTATGGTATTCGGGACCCTTTGCTAAGGGCTATGTACGACAGGAGCAGGAGCTTGGTTAGCATTGCCGGCAGTAAGTCAGACTTGTTCCCATTGCGGGTTGGACTCCGGCAGGGCTGCCCTTTGTCGCCGGCTCTGTTCATATTTTTATGGACAGAATTTCTAGGCGCATCCAGGGGCCGGAGGGTGTCGGGTTTGGGGACCACACGATTTCATCTCTGCTCTTTGCGATGATGTTGTCGTGCTGGCCCCATCAGATTATGACCTTCAGCAAGCACTGGTACGGTTTGCAGCCGAGTGTGATGCGGCTGGGATGAGAATCAGCACCTCCAAATCCGATGCCATGGTTCTAAGTCGGTAAAGGGTGACTTGGTCACTTCAAGGCAAGGCAAGGCAAGTTTATTTATATAGCAAATTTCGTACACAAGAGCAATTCAAAGTGCTTTCGTAAAATGATTGACAGAAAGAAATAAAATGTATCTTTAAAGTGCAAATGATTTAAGATCACAAAAACTTTCGATTTTTAATAAACAGTAAAATAGCAATAAAATTGATTAAAAACCGTTAAAAGAATAAGAGCAAAATAAAAATGAATTAAAAATAAAAGTGCAGTTGATGTTAACCAGCACAGTGCTCAGGTTGTGAATGCACAGCTAAACAAGTGTGTTTTTAATCTGGATTTAAAAGTAGCTGCTGTTGGTGAATGTCTGATATCTTCTGGAAGCAGATTCCAGCTACGGGTGGCGTAATGGCTAAACGCTGACTTGCCCTTTTTTGAGTGAACCCTTGTTATCTCTAACTGTCTTGATCCTGATGATCTGAGAAGTCTGTTTGGTTTATATTCAATGAGCATATCTGAGATGTATTTAGGTCCTAGACCATTAAGTGATTTATAGACAATTAATAATACTTTGAGGTTGATTCTAAAAGTAACTGGTAACCAGTGTAAGGACCTGAGTATTGGAGTGATATGCTCAGATTTTTTGGTTCTGGTCAGAATCCTGGCAGCAGCGTTCTGTATGAGCTGCAGCTGTCTAATGGTCTTTTTGGGAAGACCTGTAAGGAGTCCATTACAGTAATCCACCCTGCTGGTGATGAATGCATGAACTAGTTTCTCTAAATCTTGGCTTGAGACAAAACATCTGATTCTGGCTATGTGTCTGAGATGGTAGTAGGCTGATCTGCTTATTGCTTTGACATGACTGCTGAAACTAATGTCAGACTCTAAAATTACCCCAAGATTTTTTACCTTACTTTGTGTCTTTAGACCTCTTAAGTCAAGGTATGTATTTAACTTGTTAGTTTCATCCTTGTTACCAAAAACAATGACTTCAGTTTTGTTCTTATTTAACTGAAGGAAGTTTTGACACATCCAGCTGTTAATTTCATCAATGCATTGGCAAAGAGAGTCAATAGGCCTGTAGTCATTGGGTGAGAGGGCTAGATAGATCTGAGTGTCATCTGCATAGCTGTGGTAGGCAATTTGGTACTTTTTGATTATTTGGCCAAGTGGGAGCATATAGAAATTGAAGAGGAGCGGAGCAAGAATCAATTATGGACTGTAGAACTTCAGGTTGGTGGAGAGTTCCTGGCTCAAGTGGAGGAGTTCAAGTATCTGGGGGTCTTGTTCACGAGTGAGGGAAGGATGGAACGGGAGATTGACAGACGGATCGGTGCAGCCTCTGCAGTAATGAGGTCGCTGTACCTGTCCGTCGTGGTGATGAAGGAGCTGACCCGCAAGGTGAAGCTCTCGATTTATCGGTCAATCTACGTTCCTACTCTCACCTATGGTCATGAGCTGTGGATCATGACCGAAAGGACAAGATCCCAGATACAGGCGGCCAAAATGAGCTTTCTCCGCAGGGTGGCTGGGCGATCCCTTAGAGAAAGGTTGAGAAGCTCGGTCACTCGGGAGGAGCTCAGAGTAGATCCGCTGCTCCTCCACATCGAGAGGGGTCAGCTGAGGTGGCTCGTGCATCTTTTCCGGATGCACCCTGGACGCCTTCCCGGGAAGGTGTTCCGGGCATGTCCCACCGGGAGGAGACCCCGGGGAAGACCTAGGACACGCTGGAGGGACTATGTCTCCCGGCTGGCCTGGGAACGCCTCGGTGTCCCCCCGGAAGAGCTGGAGGAAGTGTCTAGGGAGAGGGAAGTCTGGGCACCCCGGATGAAGCGGAAGAAAATGGATGGATTGGACAGAACGAACGAGCCATAAGAGGACCCAGCAGATAGCAAACAACAGTGAGAGAGTGACAGAACCAAGTAGGCAACATGGATACAAGCCAGTCCCATCTGGCCCGCCTCCTCTGTACCATTCGTCAAGGCACTGCAGGGTGTCTTCGGGCAGGAGGAACTGGCAATGCTGTTAAATACCGTTCTCAGTGAATCACTCTCCTGAACGGAGATAAGGGTGATGAGGCCGCTGGATTTCAACGCAGTGTGTATCTTCGCCGCGGCGTGTTTAGAGTCCGCCACCTCATCGTACCCCAGGTTCATATCTCCGCTGGTCCCGATTTCTGAGAGTGGTCCTCTGCAGCCTCTCCACAACCACCCAGTCTCAATGGCAAGCGGGATAGACATGAATCCTGGTGGTTCTCGTCCGAGGCATCCAATCCTGACCCGCTGTCCCATTCACCTCATTCCTTCAGACGACCACGGAGTCCAGTGGTCCCAGTTCCGGCTGTCCGGTGGTCCCGAGTTCGATGGTCCCGAGTCCAGCGGCCAGTCTGGCGTGCAGCCCAGTTTCCAGTCCTTTGTCCAGTCAGTCAGCCCGGCCAAAAGTCCAGCCGGCACCAAGCCCTGCCCAGCCGGCCCTCCAGCCCTGCTGTCCCAACGTCTCGTTCCTCAACCACGTTTTGGAAACGGTGCGTGATGAGATGTGCCTTGCTGCCTCAGGGAGTGACTTACTGGCATCTGCCTCCGACGATTCCTTGCAGCTCCCTCCGCCGGGAACGAGCTCAGGAAGAAGCAGATGTCGGAATGTCATTCATGCTTTGCCAGGCAGCCACTCCCAGTGCTCGCGGCCGGATACATGTTGCTTCAGGGTTGAGCGCCAACCGCCTCCTCTATGCACCCATCTCACGAGGGGGGCTTTTGTTGATACTGTGGATCATCAAGCATAGCCTCCCCGAAGCGACTCGAGATCACGTGCATTTTGTGTTTCCCAGCAGCCCTGGTCCTCTTTGATGCCCTCTGGCTCCTGTGCCCCACTCAGGCAGTCCCCCGGAAGACGAGGTTAAAGAGGAGGCCAACCCCCTCATCAGCATACGCAGCAGAAGCAGAAGCGGCCCTCATGGGAAGACCCCAGGGAGACCGAGATTACCTTTGTGCCCGACCCCAGCCATTCCATGGCTGGTTGGTCGATCCAGGATGGGTCCTGCCCCGTCCCAACAGCCAACTTTAAGGAGTTTTCCTCTCCCTCTGGGTGTTTTTCACAGCCGCTCTCATCCTCTTCACGATGGTGTTTGGCAACCTGACGTTGCATCATGGCGAGACGCAACGTCATGTATACTCAGAAGCCCTCAGCACTGAACTGCATTGCTAGGTAGGTCAGTCAGCAGAGCCAATCTCCTCCACGGGGGCCTCCCCACAGCGAGAGATCCGTTCAGCCAGCCATCGATCCACCACCTGGGCAGATGATGAAGGAGATTGTACCCCTAGTCCCCCTCTCACGTTTCGAGGCATCCTCTAAACCTCTATCAGAGGCAGGGATTCTCCCGTACTACGGGACGAGGTAGCCACGCTGTTGGCGAAGGTGATCAAGCCCATCCCTCTATCCGAGATGTTCAACGGGTTTTACAGCCCTTACTTCATCAGCCCCATCCTATATCTGCGTATCCTGAACAGGCACCTGCACAAGCTATCTTTCAGGATGGTCACGCAGAAGCGTATCCTGGTGTCTATCAGATTTCGCTTACTTTCATGTCTCGTTTCTACCCTGTCATCGCCCATTCCTACGGTTCACTTTCGAGGATCAGGCATATCAGTACAGAGTCCTCCCTTTCAGTCTGTCCCTGTCCCAACGAGTCTTTACGAAGATCGTGGAGGCCGCCCTCACTCCCCTCAGGGACAGAGGTGTGCGGATACTAAACTATCTCGATGACTGGCTTATCTTGGCACACTCTCTAGATCTGTTATGTACACACGGGGACCTTGTGCTCCGGCACCTAGATCGATTGGGACTACAGGTCAACCGAGAAAAGAGTAAGCTTTCCCCCGTGCAGAGCACCCTCTTTCTCGGTATGGAACTCAACTCTGTCTCCATGACAGCGAGCCTGACCACAGATAGGCCCCCTTCGGCACGGATGCTCTAGTGCACAGCTGGCCGAGGGACAAGTGGAAGTACGCCTTCTCCCCAGTGAGCCTCATTGCACAGAACCTGTGCAAAGTCAGGGAAGAGGAGTATCAAGTGATACTAGTTGCGCCGTTCTGCCCCTTCAGGAGGTCTGATCAGCTCTTTGTCTGTTTTAGAGGTCAGCAGAAGGGGAGGGCTGTCTCCAAACAGAGAGCACCACACTGGATTGTGGACGCCGTCACGACGGCATACCGATCCCAGAATCGCCCGTGCCCACTATCAGTGAGAGCTCACTCCACCCATAGGTGGGTCAGTGTGTTCTTCGTCCCACGGGGCGAAGAACAGGCAATCCATCCATCACTAAGCAAGCAACCCCTGCGGGTGGACTGGGCAGAGCAGCACTGCCCCTTAGGCGGGGTACCTTCTGAGTTATCCACATTTAGCTCTAACCGGACCTAGTGCTACAGGACAATGTAACTCCCCCACTCAGGCGGTTCCATCTGATGTATCCTCATGATTGGTTCCCACCTTGGTAATCCATGACCTTCCCTATGTGGACCTCCAACTCGCGGTTAATTACTTCAGTCCGCATATTTTTCTCATGAGCTCTCCCCTGACTGTGAGACCATGCGGGTGTCTCCACTAGAACTCCTCCCGATGGTAGGAAATGGTCTCTGTAGTGCATTCCCCATTCGAGGAGTGCAATTACCCAGTGGCCCAGTTGTGTCTAATTCCCACAAACACGTGCCGACAGCTGCAGTAGTGGTGAGTGGCTCTCAGGCTCCTCAGATCTAAAGGTGAATGAATAGCACGCCGTCTCCCTTTTCTACCCGTATCCGGGGGCGGAGACCGGCATGCAAATTTCATTCGGCAATTTCATTGGCCTGATAGGTTCTCAAGTGCGAACCCCATCTGTCGGTTTCCACACAACGTCTCGTTCCCTCCATCAGGGAACTGAGGTTACATCCGTAACCAAGACGCTTTGTGTGAAGGGAGAGCTAATGAACCTATCGGCTTTCCGTAGTCTCTCCAGTCTGTGTCTTTGTTCCAACCACCGCATTTCCTCATTACTGTCCCATCAGTGTTTCATCCCCTACACCTGTTCCCTTGCGCAGTATCACTGTAGGAGAATCTGATTGTTTATGTACAACCCAATAAGCTTCATTTGCATCCAGATCACAGTTTATAGCCACACTTTGTCCCAAATTTGTAAATAGATCTAAAGTCTCTGCAGCTTGAAACCACATTAATACATCTATAACAAAAACAAACAAACAAAATAAGACAAGGGTTGATAAAATTGTACAAATTCGGTGCACCTCACTTTGGATAAAAGCCAACCGCAAACACGTAAATAATAAAATGTTTTTATCAATACATAACAAACATACAATCCACAATACTTGTAATAAATTTACAGAGATGAGGCTGGATTAACCTCATGTTGTTACTTCGATCAAAAACTCTATACTATAAAAAGCATTAAAAACGAACTATAGGCCTTCTGCAGATCTCACAAAGATCTCATTAAACAGAGGACGTAAAATACACTTTAACACAGTAGGCCTACACACAGTAGCCTAGTCAACATCTATAGATAGTCAATATAAGGAGGGCTCTAGTTGGTTTGTGGGATAATTTATTAGTTTTTTAAGGCTCTCTGTTATCAATGTAGCATTTTGAATTTATTAAGCTATTCAATCATCGTATTTCATCATAGCTCACACATGCATGCACATGATATCATTTATTATGTAGATTGTCAAAGTTAACAGTAGTCCCTACTTTTATGAGTAAAGTGTCACCGAAAATGTCTATGAGTAATCACATAAGTGTACTTGGAGTTTTTTAATAAAACTCTCTCTCTCTCTAAAAATTTCTCGCTGAAACTGTCACAAAAACATGAAGAAACGTGTGATTCTTTCCATTGTGCTTTCATTGATAGTAATTGATAAAACACATCACCATTAAAGGATCTTGATCCTGAAGGGGGAGTTGTGGTTTTCTGTTAATTAAGTTGACACATGGCACGTGGATGACATCTGCTGGCTAACCAGTGTAATTGCAAATACTGGAGTCCTTATGACATAATCCTGTTATACACATTTAATCTAGATTCTTCTCATTTGTATATTACAGTGTACATGGACAAAAACGGATTTTTTTTATAGATTATATAAACCCACAGCAGTGGACCAAATCCAGAAGATTCATATTCAGTAAAGTATGAAAAGTAGATACACAACTCATAGTATCATCATTGATTATTTCCAACTGGTCCATAAGATAAAGCAAATAACTAGAGGTAACAACATTTACATAGCTAAACCCTGTTGATCTGTCCCTTTAGAAATCATAAATAATTTAAAGATATTTATAAGTTAGAATGTGTTGTGTAACAGGGCTTTGTTTGATAACAGAAGTTCTTGACATTTCTGTCTGTTATGAATTCGGGTAATCTGGGACATTTTTTGAAATTTTGATTTCTGTGATTTATTTTGATATCTAGACATTAGATCAATACATTACACTTTTCTGAAATCCCTAAGATGTTTTCTAACCGCACAAGAAGAAAGAATGTAGATATTATATCCAGTGGAGACAAGCCACACCTATGTGTGTTTTGTGCCAAAACAATTCTGCCTATATTTGATAATCTGGGACTGGTAATTTTGTAATCTGGGACATATGTATTACAGGCCTAAAAAAGCCTATTAATGCATGGCAATCACAATGTCAACAGTTTTTTAATAGCATGTACAAAAGCAAAAAATTACAAGTAGAGAAATATCAAAAAGAAAACACATATTCCAATATTTCTATTTTTACACATGCAGGATTAACGGAGGATTAACAATCTATTGTGTTAATTCATTTAAAACTCTATTCAAATTGTTTAACATTCGTTAAACATTGTATTAACAATAAAACAAATCTACTAATATTTAAGCAACACTAAGCAACAATTTCATAAACAGAGAATCCATTTGTTTATTCAAATTCTCCATTAAGGGTCAACTCAGGGAACAAACACTCATTGCAGGTGAGAGAGACCCATCATCATCTATCTGATGTTATATCCTCCAGTAGTCCACATTAAAAGCAATTTCTCATTATGGCAAATATAAACCCTCGTCATTGGATTTATAAAGTCCCTAAATGCACATTTCCCCATTTGAAGACTGTCCCAGATTACCCAAAGGATGCTGTCCCACATTCTCAATCACATTTAACAATGTGAGACAACACAAAATGTTTGAAATAAATAAACTCTAAAACACATTCTCAACACTTTGATAGTACATATTCTGTTGCTAGAATAGACCACAGACATAATTTGACAGCAATTAGGAACATTGTCTTATTTTTGACAGATTTATGTCCTTAATTCGGTCAGAATATGTCACTGACTTTTGTCATGCAATTCAAAGGGGAGCTTCTTGATTGACAAGTGCCCTGCCCCTTTCTGTGCAATCACCACATAAAGTCATGTGATTTCACTTACATGACATCCATGCTAAAATAACAGTAAAAGTCCTGTTAACTAAAATGTGATAGATCAGGAAAAAAGCACTAGAGCTAAAGTGTCCCAGATTACCCTAATTCACCCTACCAATGTTTATCTGTTTTACCCTCACACTGAAACCTTTTGTTAAATGATGTGTTATCAGTCCCAGAACAAGAAATAAAACTCTAAATTCATAATAATTTTCTTAATGAAACAGGACCAGTGTTTTTGTTTTTTAAATGTATGATGTAATGCACATAGTCAAATAGTGGTGGTACTGTATGAAAAATAACTAATTCGATCACTGTATTATGGCTCACTGAACTGAAGTTTGACCCTTTATTGCTATCATCTAGTTGTTTCAAGAGTAATTTGGCCCCAATTGTGAATCAGTTAATCATTTGTGCCCTTTATGACAGTGGTGTTTAGTGACTGTTCTCTATCAAATGCTTCTGAAGTCTATTTTCAGAATGACCAGTTTGTCTGCTTTAGAAGCATCTACAAAATCTCTTCAGTGTACAAAACAGTATCGGTTCAGTGAGTTATCATTGTTATGTGAACAGATGAGGTTCAATCTCTGCTCAATTGGGAAATGATGATGACTCTGTTTCTGTTTGTCTGGTGACAAATGTAAATACTTTGCGTGGTACATGAACACACTGACCACATGAAGTAACCAAATAATGGCAACTATTCACCTTCATTGAAACCTAGCATTGCTTACAGAGAAATGTGCAGCTGTTTTGTTCAACAACCAGTTAAACTAAAACTGCCTTCTGCTTGAATTGAAAATTGCTTTGTTATTTTCATCTATAGGTCTATTGCTTCATGAATACTTATTGAGATCAAAACTGAACAGTATATAAGCCACAAAATATTTGTTTAATATCATGTTCAAAGCTACACTAGTTAATAAAACACTGCGACCACTTCTTTAGCCTTCTTAACTAATCTTGTTTGTTCAACATACATCAAAATACTAAACCTTAATTCAGTTTCCTGTCTGATTTTAGTTTTCTTATGGCGATTTCTTCATACATCATGCTTCAACAAAAGATTAGAGTAATTTTGTATCACGACAAATAAGTTTTGCTGATCTCAATTAAATTATTGCAACCTTGAATGATACAGACCATAAGAATGCAGTACATCCAGTAGGAAAACTGAAAGAGGAAACAAAATGAAGGTATTTTTTAATTTGCATCGCGACTTTGCTTTGCAAATTCTGCTTCACGAGTCACCTTTCTCTGGCTTTCAGAGCGTCTTTAACATATTTTTTTTACCCACTACATGGGTACAGGCCTTATACAAAGACAGGGGCCCTAAATATACTTAAAGCATGCCGAATTTACTTTGCCACAATTGTCAGATGACCTGATTGACCACTTTCTCAAAAGAAAAGACAGAGTCTTGGTTACCTTACAATAGTGGTACATTTGAGAAACCATGTGAACAAATGCAAAAACAAATAATATGGTCTCTATGGACACCAGCTAACATGTCAGCTGTTGTCATTAACATGTTCCTGGTTCAAACAAGTCTGTCTGGAGGGTAAGCATTAACATTTTTTGGCATATTATACAAAAATATACAAGGTATAATGAAATAAAATGATATATTAGTGCATAACAGCAACCAATAGTTTAGCTGTTATATAGTATAACCTTTAACCAGTTTAATATTCACAGTCGTTATTTTTACAGTTATATGTTGTTATTTATTTTTGATATTACCTTTTTTCAAATGAGCTACGAAAGAAAATTTGACTTACATTTGACTTTGACAGTACATTTTGGGCTAAAAGGTTGCTTTAAACTATGCATTGTTAAATTTGACAGTGAGATTATCGCGAAGCCACTGTGTTTGAAATGCTTTTACACATGAAAAAGAAGAGAAAAACAATTTCAGATCCATGTGTCACAAGACAAACATTGAATAGCCATTCACCAAAGTCATTGACATCAGCGAACAAGTTCTAAAGTCCAGGATTATATAAAGGCATAATAATAATAAAAACAAATAAATAAAAAGGAATCTACAAAATACTCGGTTGATATGCTGTGCAATTTTCAATATGCATTCTTACTGGAGATTCTGTATATTTCAGCTCTATGAGTTGAAAGACAGTAGGCTATTGGAATTATTCAGGATATCTACCTTCCACAGTATTTTGCATAAAGCCAAATTAGTTTACCTTTGCAAATAAACAGACTGAATTCAGGTTGATGTCTGTTGTCGTCCCAACTCAAAGAAGCGCAGAGAGACATAAATATGACGAGAATATAATGACAAATGATTCAAATGGCATCCTGTAAGAACTGCAATAACATTAAACGTGTATGAATTAGTAAATGATTGAAACTTTTCGCTTGACCGATTCCCTGACAGGTGAATATGACACGAAGCTGATGCGGTGGTGATATTCTCAGCCATGATGTAAGATATAATGATTGACTGTAAAAAGCTCCTCCCTGATGCTTTAACTTTCGTTTGTTATTTCAGCTGTTTAGTTCCTGTCCTTGCCATTTATAACGACCATGTATGAAGAAAATATGGAATATCTTCTGCGAAGCCGTTTAAAGCCCCCGCAAATGCAGATCGCAGGTGCGTAACACGACTAAACTATTAATATTAATACTCTTGGGATCACAACAGGTACCGAAACCTGTAGTAATAATTAACTTGTATAGCTTTTGTATGCCTTAGAAACCATTTAGACTTATTTACCGTTGTCACAGAATGGTTCAGTATTCGAATTGGGGAATTTATTGGTTATGAAAAATGGTTTTCAGATAACAATACGTGCATTCTCTCTACAGAGAATAAGGGTGATAACCAAAAAAGCAATGTAAAATAAAAAATATGGTAGAAGAAACATACTGGAAATATTTTGGAAATATGGAATATGTATGCTGGAAAAGTAATAGTCAACTAAATTATTTTTTGAAATATTTATAAAATATAAAATTGATTTATATTTAATCGTCTCGACTATCCCTCACATAACATACATACAGTGTATATTTAGACTGTCTTAATGGAGCTTGCTTGGGTGGTACAAATGCGTTATACAAAATTGTTAAAACAGGGATTTTTATATTTGACAGATTTCTCAATTTGTTTCTTAGTTCCTGGATCAAGTGTTCTCCTGAACCTATTTACTAATGTGTAAACATCACTGGTCATTGGCCGTGACATTTCTGGAAGTGACATGAGGTAGGTCACTTACTAAATCCTTCTAGAGACAGAACAGAAGTGACATAAAATAAGCTGTCGGTATAAACATAAGGAATGTTATTTTTGGGTTAAGGTGGTAATTATGGTGTTGTTAATATGTTTAGTGAAGGGTTTAGCCTTGCCTAGTATTTAAACAGGTTAGTTTAGATGTTTGACGTGATTGTTGAATTCTAAAATGACGTACAATGATGAGAAACTAATCACACTCCACTCCTTAAAAACAAGCTTTACATGTTTCATGCATCAATCACATTTGTTTCATAGGCGGTCCTACTCTGATGTCTGTATTAGGAATGACATAAAATAATTAACAATAACCATAATATTAAAAAAGACTATGATCAATATTGTGTGCATTTGTAATAAACTATTTAATAGCCATTAAAAGATTTGCCTTGAGAGTCACAATGGTTACCAAATCGCTCTCTAACTCTGTTCTTGTGATTTTGTAGGCCACAACAACATTGTACTGACAATCTGACAGACCTGATCTGTTTATTTATGCACATATACTTTGGAATGAGCAAAGTTCAGATGAAAGAACCTTACAAATGTAATGTAAACCTACTTCTGTAACAATTGGGCAGAGTAACCAGGTAGAGAAGCGGACCCACATGATTTAATAAGATAAAACAAAACAAAACAAAAAAAGGTCATCCAAAATTTGAAAATAGAGACAAGAGGAAACAAGCAAAATGAATGACAACCAACAAATGAAACATAAGGGCTTAATACACTGGGAAAACAAGATATCAAGAAACACCAGGGGAAACGATTAACACAGAACTACAAAGGACTACAAAATCAACTCAACTCAACTATATTTATATAGCGCTTTTTACAATTTTCATTGTTACAAAGCAGCTGTACATGAGACACATTGAATACAAGTATGAATTCTAAAGCAGCCCCCCCGGCCAGGCAGATAGTGCAAAACAATATGCAAACGGTGGTGAGGAACCCAAAACTCCCATCGAGAAAAAAAACCTCAGGGAAACCCAGGCCCAACCAGGGGATTCCAGTTCCCCTCTGGCAAAAGCTGCTGCCTCTGCACAAGCTCAACAGTGCTTGCACAACAAGGCTTAGTAAAAATATAAAAATTAAGGATTAAAGATTATCATTAACAATCTAATAGCATTTGAAATGTTGTAGGAAAAACAAAGTTGTCGCGTCCTTTATCCAGCTCTATCCTCTTAGCACTTGTCAGGTCACCGCTTCCCATTCTCAGCTCTGCCATCAGGTCTGGGCATGAACTGCATCCTGCGGTAACCTTGGAACAAAGAGACAAGACTGGCTGAGAGTAGAGTACTGTTCTGCACTCTTTGATGCAACAAGTACATCATTTGTTGTTGGATGTGTTCCTGGTTCCGGTTGATCTAAATAATGCAGCCTAAATCCTCTGAGGATTAATATTATGGAGGTGTAGTGTATGCAAGATTAAAAAGATGAGTCTTTAGTCTAGATTTAAACTGACAGAGTGTGTCTGCCTCCCGGACCGTGCAGGGAAGAATATTCCAAAGTTTAGGCGCTAGATAAGAAAAGGATCTACCACCTGCACTTGATTTTGAAATTCTAGCTATTACCAACTGACAGGACCCCTTAGAGCGTAATGTACGTGGAGGTCTGTAATACAATAGAAGTTCATTCAAATACTGCGGCGCTAGACCATGTAGGGCTTTATAGGTAATAAGCAAGATCTTAAAGTTAATGCGATGCTTTATAGGTAACCAGTACAAGGTTGACAGAACCGGGGTTATATGCTCATACTTTTTTGTACGTGTAAGAACTCGAGCTGCCGCGTTTTGAACCAGTTGCAGTTTTTGTAATAGGCCCGCAGGGCAACCACCTAGAAGTGCATTACAGTAATCTAGTCTTGATGTCATGAATGCATGAATTAAAATCAAACAGGAAACGAAATAAAAGTCCACAACAAACTGGGGAAACGCAGAACAGATCATGACATCTGTTCTGTTAATAAAACAATGTTACACAGGTTACATAGATAAATACAGTATACACTAAATATACTGCAGATTAGGCCTATACATATATTGACCGATATTAAATAAACAAAGTATGTATAAATTCAGCAGAATAAATAAATGCTTAAAATATAGGCTCACAGTCTTACAGTTTAATTTAAGGTAAGTCTATAAACTATGGGGAAAGTTGAATTATTGCAGATTTACATTAAGTTCACTGTTTGCATCTTCTGTGTACTCAAATTTCTCAAATTCTTCTTGTTTGACAAAAATCTTTTTGGAGACTGTTGCAGGAATACCTGTATGTCTTTCTGTTGTGATATTTGCACATACATACACTCACCAGCCACTTTACTAGCAACACCATTCTAGAACCTGGATGGACCCCTTTTGCTTTCAGAACTGCCTTCAAGAAGGTTCTGTTCACTTTCCTCTGAGTTTTTCATCATATTGCCATGAAATATGCAAATGTGTCCGCTGCACATGCATGATGCAAATCTCTTGGTCCACCACATCCCAAAAGTGCGCTGTTAGATTGAGATCTGTTCACTGTGGGGACCATCTGAGAATGTTGAAGCTCATGCTGAAGAAACCATGCTCGAGAGATGATCTGAGCTTTGTGTCATGACACATTATTCTGCTGGATATGCCATTAGAAGACATAGACACTGTGCTTTGGTCTACTGCTGTTAGAACATCTGCTTCAAAGTTGATGTGTTGTGTTTTCATGTATGGTCATCTGAATACTTCAATCATTTAGTATTCATTTACTCTTGCCTTTTTTCAGATTGAGCTTCCTTTGACGTCAACAAGGCATTTTCACTCCGATAACAGTTTCTTATTGGATATTCCATTTTCTTTTTTCCAATTCTCTGTGAACCAAAAAGAGGATTCTGTATGAAAGATCTAAGATCAATGTTTCCTAAATACTCTGGCACCACTCACCCAGCTAGCACATGTACGTCAGTAAGACGTCTGCTATCTAGAAAACGTCTCCTGTTTAATAAAATCTGCTAAACATCTTAGAAAGAGCAGTTTTATATACATAATCTATATAAAGATCCCACAGACATCTGGATGACAGAGAAGATTGCAGATGAGCAAGCTATGTCTTTCAGATGTAAATGCGGGCATCAAGTAGACGTCTGCAGGATGTATGTGTGCTATCGGAGAACTGTCTTGTTCAAGTCACCTTTCAAACCCATTTTGAACTTGAGCAGATCCTCTTGACCATGTCTGCATGCCTAAAAGTATTGAATTGCAGATCTTTGATTGACTAATTAGATATATGAACATGTACCTAATAAAGTGGCCATCAGTCGTATATATTAAAAGAAAACAAGAGTTATGTGTGCCAAAGGAACAGCAGCTCCACGTCAAATATTTTTGTTAATAAATATTTGTGAAGTCCAGGAGGGAGTTTCCTCAGATTCCCATTGAAAACAATAGAATATTAATAGGCCTAATAGACAAGGCACAGATATTTTCCAAAAGATGAGCATGCTTCATGAAAAACTTATAACAATGATAATAGTAGGTGAATAGTAAATCCCACCATTTACATAATAAAATCAGGACATCTGTCAGGATTGGTAGGACACCAGATAAGTAATGTTGGCGTTTAGAACCCAGTGTATAGAGACCAATTAAATTGTTCAGCTTTCTGTTTACGTCCTGATGAATCTCTCTAGGGTTTGATGTCATTGTTTTGCTGTACAGCTTTCATTCAAAGTATAAGTGAAATCTGCTTCAACCACTAAAACTAGTCTTAGAAACTAGAAACAGCACACACTACTGTTTCATCTTTCTGAGAAACAATTTATAGTTATTTTTTGCTTTTGTAAAATTTATATTAATAGTCCTACCTTTTTTTGTTGCTGATGTCAGTGGTGAAGTGTTTTTGTTGAAAGGGGGAGAAGAGCTCAACGTTTTGAATAAAGATTAATAAAAAATCATGGCGTGCTCGTATAAATAATTTATAATAATCACTGCAACACTGTGTAAAACACTTAGAATTTTCCTGTTGGATTGCATGGTGACTTTAAAGTCTGAGTCAATTGTAAGCATGATACTCATCAATATTATTATTCACGGACCGGTGAATGTTGGTTTGTCGATCCGAAAAAAGTAAATTCTTCCCGAACGCGAAGTCATAAAGGTCTTCTCCCAGCCTTCTTTTAAGTTCCATTTTTTATCCAACAACAGCACAGATTTTTTGTTTCTAAGACATTTTTATCGCTGGCTAGTGGCTACATCCTCTCTTGCTTAAAAATGGCTGAACGCGTGTCACTGGCGGAAGGAGGACCAAAGCGCTCATACGGCGGAATCTGTGAGCGGTCATGGGCGGGCATAAATCAATGTGACATCAGATTGTTAGGGGATCGCCAACAGCCTGTTTTGTGTCCCTGTTGTGGTTTAAAGGAGAATACAAAAAGAAGATTGGATGAATGTGTATAATTACAGGGTGTTTCTACACACAAAATGGGTATTTTTCTCCCATCATTAAGTTTTTTAAATCTCCCTCATCTAACAAATCTGATTTAATAAAAAGCAAAGCCTTTAAATAAAAAGCAAACCCTAAATTCAGTGTGTCCAATCATGTGTCCTGTCTGCCCTGTTATCAGGGCAAGTATGGCAATAAAAAGATTAAGCCAAGGGCTGCTTTAAGTAAAAACAGTACCGAAAAATCAGGACAACAGAGAATGTACATTTCTTGATAAATGGTCTGAGACAATAAGCCAAAAAAACGACAATGACACAAACATAAACTGCAAAAAAGTGGAAAGAAAACAGAGACCCCTCTCACCACAAGAGGGCGTGTGCAAAAAAGAAACTGAAACTAATAAAATGAACATAAAAGGTTGTAATAAAAACTCCACCAATGGTTTGATTTTTTGTTTTATAATTAAATCAAGAATGCGTTGGACATCATCTGTCAGGACTAATGTTCAAGAATTTATAGAGCGCACCAAATCATAAAATAAAAGGTTTGCAATTTACTAAATAGTGCAACGAATGTGTGAAGAGAAAACAAATTATTACAACTTAAGGACCTTGGGGTAAGATTAAAATTAAAAATGAATGGGCAAATAAAAAAATGTCTGTCAATCATATAAAGGTCCGGTCCTAGACTATAAACACAAAGTGGAACGAACTTTCTATCTCATATCACCTGATGTGATGTCTGCAGTGAAGCTCTTTGAGTAAGGCGTTATATAAAATGTATAAAATATAGAACATAAATGTATTATTATTATTATACTATATAAAAATAATAATAATAAATGTCTTTCATATAGCGACTGGTAAATGCTGCCCTGTGTGGCAAAACACCCATCAAAATGTTTTAGGACAATAGGAGAAACAAAGAAACCTGAAATAAAACACGCAATGTGTTCAGCCCTGACAAAACGTAGCAAAACTTTATTTAAAGAGTACGTAGCATGAGATCAGGAAAATGACATTTCATCCAGTCTGTTATGTTGCCGTGTTTGAAAGTAAGCTTTCTGCCATGTTGTAAGTCCGAAGGTGAATAAATAACAAAGTTATTTGTTTGTTAAAATGGGAGTCAACTTTGAATCACACAAACGAAGCATGGAATATTTCACCTGTGTATCTACGTCACTAGACATACTCCCCGCCTACGTTTTGCTGAGACTGCCAGGAATACGTATTTCCCCTTCTCCAAACACTCGTTCGTGATGCGTGTGTATCATGTCTAGAACCTGTGTTCTACGGTGTGAAACTATGTCGGTCTTATTTCAACTACCAAAGGAAGAACCTCTGAGGGAAAAATGGTTACAATTAATTTTTCCAACGATACCAAAGGAGTATAACCCCAGGGTTGTACTGTGCGCGCGACATTTCACCGAAGATTGGTTTAATAATCTTGGAGCATTCACTGCAGGGTATGTGAAACGACTATCCTTAAAAGAGGGGGCAATACCAACTTTATTTGGACCTGTTAGCTCCACCGAATCCCAACCTATACGTGTGACTTTTGATTTTTGAGTTAACTTCAAGAAATATTTTTGTACCTTATGTCTGTGTTTAGCTAATGCATATAACGCTAACATTAGCATGTAACGTTATTTCTGGGGTGTTACACTTTGTTTATCTTTCTATTAACTTTGCATTTTGACACCTTTGCCGCACTTGCACCTATATAGATATATATTTGGGTTTCATATATATCATTTTTCATAACGTCGACTTTCTGAAATGCTCGATGTACCATGACAACTGACAGTTGAGACGAAATAATAGTAATACTAACGTATTTAACCCCTTCACCACCGTGCCTGCCTGCATTTGGGTTCTCCCCCCTGTATTTCATGACAAACGGCTTTACTTGGACCCATTGTGCGAGCTGTCTCTTTAATACCGCGTGGGTTATATACATGTTGCTGCTCATTGGGCTGACATTCTTGACACGCCCACCAAACAAGAGAAAACTTATCTCAAACCCCGTTGCACACCGTTCAAAACCGTTTCCAGGAAGCTTGTCGTTCAACCTGAAACCGTAGCAAAACGTAGCACACCGGTTTGAGCTTGAACATGCCGCAGGTGTTCCTGAACACTGAAATGATGCACGGAAATGCCTTTCATGACATTGTAAGGCTTACAATGTAAGCAGTCAATTGAGTATTTTGGTGTTCGCGTGGTGTACCCTCTATCTCTGAGGCTCCCTTATTGTCATAGAAACCAGATAATATATTGCAAAAACCAAGAAAGTGCACAGGACACACAAATAGGATCTGAACAGTTGCTATACACAATGTGGACAATCAATCATTTAAATTAGATTCCTATCGGAAATTCACAAAAATGGGATTTTGACTAACAGTCTAAACATAGCGATGAAGAACATGGGGAAATGTAAACATTTATCTTCACACTCTGTCACAGTAGGTGGCGGTATGCACCTCTAAAGTTAGTTTGCAACCTGCCACAACGCCTAAGAAAGACGTTTGTTTAGAATGACACACTGTGGGATCATTCTACCCCCAAAAAAATTATTCAGTCAGACAGTGGCGGTTCTACATTGAATCACTCTCCGGGTCAGATCCCCTCTGGGCGCCCCCCCACCTACTCCCACCCATCCGAGAAAAAAAAAACAGCCATGTTTTACCATAACTATATAAGTGTAAGACGAACCTTATATTTCTCAATTGCACAAATCCTTCAACAGAACATTTTAAATACACAATTCTGCACAAAACAGTATAAGTAATCAGAACTTAAATATACTCTATGTACATCAATTGGCAACATATGTACAATCATGATGTGGAGACATGAGCGGAAAACAACAATAACATAAAATATTAAGAATAATATACAAATAAATATAGAATAAATATTCTAAAAATCACAAATCCTTCATCACACAAATCACACAAAAGCAAATCTAATTATTACACTATTGCACTAACAGAAAACACAAACTTAAACCTGACCTTTCTGGCCTTCCTTAATGCAAAATCGTCAATAATGTCATCATACGAAATCTGACCCTTATTGAGTGATTGATACTGCTGATAAAAGGCCAGTGAGCTGTTCCTGAGACATGGTTGACCTCAGGTACGACTTGATCAACTTTTGAAATCTTCTCTCTGCTTGAGCCACAGTGACTGGCAGAGTAAGTGCAATCCTGAGAGCAGTCCAAAAATTGGAGTAGATCTCCGATAGATCCTTATCATGCATAAAAGTGATAAGTTCAAGGAGGCTGATGGATTTTGATGGCTGACCAGTGGCAGAGGATTCTCCAAAATACTTTAGAAGTGCCCCTGAAATTGCAATTGAATTGCAATTGAAATTGACATCAAAAGACAGTAGGCTACAGTATAACTCTTATGAATTGCAAATTTAAATAAACATGCCCTTACATGCCAAATGTCTGTCATGACTCATTAGACGCTATAATAATCTAATCTAAGGGAGGAACAATTAGCTCCTTGGTTTCTGCCTCGAATTATATGCTTTGTCACAACAGAGTTACAGCAAATGTTCGTCTTTGAAATGTCCTGCACATATGTTAATTCCGTTGGCTAACTACAGGGCTCAACAATAACCC
Organism: Triplophysa dalaica; assembly: GCF_015846415.1. Taxonomy (NCBI): domain Eukaryota; kingdom Metazoa; phylum Chordata; class Actinopteri; order Cypriniformes; family Nemacheilidae; genus Triplophysa; species Triplophysa dalaica. The sequence goes on from NC_079551.1 coordinate 19,275,274, forward strand.
AAATGATGGAAATAAATAATAACTTTACTTGTAACAGTTTCGTTGCAAAGCACAATCTTATGGTGAAATGAGATCTCGTGTTTGTTGAGTTAAAACCGAATTATTGTTGTATTAGCCTAGCAAGCATCACAGCAAGAAGGCTAACAAACGTAAGAGTTACCGTTATACCACCAATTAACATTAGCCCTTCATTGCATTTACATTTACATTTACATTTACATTTAGGCATTTGGCAGACGCTTTTATCCAAAGCGACTTACATTACTTTATCCTATATATTGTACATAGGTATTTGCAATACCCTGGGATTGGTATTTGCAACCTTGCGTTCCCCTGGGAAGGTATTTGCAACCTTGCGTTGTTAACACAATGCTCTTACCAATGAGCTACAGGATAGCTTGGTGACATGGATAACGTTACCGTAATCATACTGAGAGAACGTAGTTGCATACCTTTATCTTTTGCTCTTTTCTCCTCCTTTATTTTTTTTCCTTTATTGGGCACCTGACGGCTTTAACCTTTTTCTCTCCATCGCTGTGTTTTTCTGGCACTCGACAATCAACAGTTTTCACATCCCCTCAACACTGTCACTCACGACCAGAAGTCAAGACTAAACCACTTCACCTCCACATAATCGTTTTGGATTACCTTTTTTAATTAGCCATTTCACACACACAATTCAGAAAAAAAATAACCATGCAATTATAGGCCTATGCTTTAATATTATGAATGAAATGTGCGTTATTTGGAAGAAAGTCAAGGTGTGACTGATTTTAGCCCACTAAGTGGATCCCCCTCCTTGTTCGCTCCATTTGGGAGAGGTGAACTGTCCATCGAGGGCGCGGCCCCTCCCCTTTCCACTTTTTACACAGCTTCTGCGCTTCTCAGCAAGCAGGGGCGGCAATTTGCCAATTCCCCACGCAGACAGTTTTATTATAGATAATAGAAACCCGTTTAGCGGCGGAGATTATTTTTCTTCTTCAAGTGCTTTAGTAGGGATGAGCGAGTACAGCATTATCTGTATCCGTATCTGTCAACCATATGAATTATCTGTATTCGTATCTGTACTCGGACTGGGCGTGGCCTAACCCAGAAATGGGCGGGATTTAACCCGGAAGTGGGTCGGGTTGTCTTGAGATGGGCGGGGCTTTAACCGGTATGTTATTTTAAGCATGCAATTGATATGGGTTGATCAGAAATTACTATATTTATTGCTGATTATAAAACTATTAACATGACAGCATCAGCATTGAGCTTCAGATCAATGGTTTTGATCACGATAACAAACGAACTATATTCAGAACAAGTTTGGCAACAATGAATACAACACATGCGGTTGCAATTATGAAGTAAAATGTAATGAACAAGAGTTTTCATCTCAACATAACATTATTTTTTTAACTTTTAATTAAAAACTGGTTAGAGCCAGCTGACGGTTTAAAAAAGAAAAACAAACTCCGACAGGCGGAGACGCAACGCGAGGCGCATTCTACCAAGCACCACGTCTGAACAAACCCCACGTTTATCAGAACTCTTCTCGTTAATAAGTAAGTACTACAAACCGAAATAAAAAACAAACCTGACGCTGAAGAAACCCTAAACGTTAACGGAAAAGACCCGTAAACCTGAGTGACTGAGGGAGAGACAGATAGACAGAGCGCTGTTCTCTTCTCAGTGTTCTGTGTGTGAGTGAGCAGAGCGGGACACAGTCAGCAACACAATGAGGATTTTTATTCAATCCGAGCACAGATATTGACTCGTATTACTCGTATGATACTCGTACTCGGCAAAAGTGCTTTATCCGTACCGGATACTCGTTTCAGCCGAGTATCCGGCTCAACTCTATGCTTTAGCCTCTCCCCACGTGTCGTGGAAATTTGCCTCCCCGGGCGGCTGCCCGGTTCGCCCGTGCCTAAAACCGCCACTGCAGTCAGATAACGTTGTTTAATGGAAATGACATCATTTCGGAATTTTTATGGAAAAAATATCAGCCCACAAGCAATGTTTTAAGTATTATTTTCAAAGTAAACTAAGCGAAGAATTTTTTTTTGACACTATGCTTTCATGTCGTGTTTGGCGTCCCTGTCTGAAGACTTTTTCTAAATCTAAATATTAACTTAATTCCTGACTAAAATGTGTGTAGTGGAGTAGGCGGGGCGAGACTGTGATTCGAGGCCGGTGAGTGAGTGTAAATGAGCGGCAGCTGTGCCGGCACCGGTCTTGTGTCACGGAGGAGACAGTCTTTCTAGTTTGTTATTATTTTGATTAAAACTTTATTTAAATGTCTGCCGGTCCCCCCCCCCCCCGCCTTCCTTTTATTGAACCTTTCTACAATGTGTATGAATATTTGTAGTATTGTTAAACCGTTTTGGGCAGGTATGTCATAACCGATTTAAGTGCTGCATGTCATTGGAGATGTGTCCGTCTTGTGAGCGTGGCGTGGCCTATTGTTAAAAATTTGCCTACTCGGGTTTATGTTGTATTTTTTCTGTCTGTGAGCAGGCCTGGCAACAACACCCTGATCAAATGATTTCATAACAATTTTTTTTTCGAGTTATGGTGCTAATAACTTAAACATTTTTTTAACACACCTTTGCGAACCAAATCAAGGACAGATTTTCTGTGCGTGTTAAAATAGATTATTTAAGAAAAGTCACAGAGTCCCATGCCCCTGAGATGAAGGGAACACTTTAAAAAAATGAAGTAATCTTTCAATGTGGTCAGCTGGACCCCAAGGACTGATTAAGGGTTAAACTAATAGCCGGTTTGCTAAAATTCTCAGCTGGTGTCATGATTCTGCCTCTCCATGTCCTGTTTTTTTAATCTTGTGGCAGATTCATGACAAAGCTTTTGGTTTTGTGTGTAGAGAAACATATTATTGTCGATCATGATGGATAGTCAAGTCAAATCAGTCTTTAGTTATAGTTTGTCGAGTATGTAGGAATGTGCCGAATGAAGCTTCTGAATAGGGGAGGCTTTTTCAACAAACTGCATCGGTGCTTCAAAGCTTTTGACACAGTGCTCTACTTCGCCATCTGGTGGTCAATACAAATTCCTACACCGACTGTGTCACTCAGATGTTTTGTTCATTGAAACGTTATTATAAGCTTTATTTATATATTTCATAATATATAGCATTAGAACTGGAAGTAACAAAGAAAAATAGCAACATCCAGTTCTTAACATAAGTAACATGAATAATAATTTAATAAATATGAAGACTTCCAAAATGAGATTTTTCTAATTTCTGTTTTTCATTTTTTTTTTATGGTGAATTACACTTAATATAAAAAATACAGCAATCTAACACAAAAAACTGATTATTATTTTTTGAACCAATCTCTTCATAAATATATATATGTGTATTTATTTATTTATATTTACTATATAATAATATAGTGTGAATGTGGACACAATTTTAAAGTGTTTGGTTGGTGTTGTCTTTAATCCAACATAGCCTGTAAAACTATGTACAATAGATTATCGCACCAAACTAATGGACACTAAAATAGTGTTCTTAAATAGTGTTTCTAGTGTGTCAAGAATGTCAAACAGTTCTTAAACTATTACAACACATAAAAATGGAATAGAATATGAAAATTGCATTTTAATTACTTTATTGCTCATGTGTTGAAGGAAATAGATAGTTTTTAGTGTCCCAAAGGAAATTTCTTTATTATTTATATGTATTTTACCCTATCCTCAGATGGTGCAGACTGGTGCTCTGTTGTTTGAGTATCGTTGCCCAAAGTGTTTAGATGTTTGGATCGTAATTGATGAAGCATTGAGGATGTATGAATAAGACCAAGTTTAATAGCATATCAGACATGACACTTTATTAGGAGTGTCGAAACTGAGGTTTTCCCACACTTGAGAACTGGATCTCTTCGTGCAATTTCCATTTAAAGATCAAACACACTTCAAACCACATGTATAAACTGCAGAGAACCGAGAACGGCGTTTACTAGCAGGAAACCAGTTGATGGTTGAAGAAACACTTTTATACTTTTTGGGAACAGTGTTAAACTTGGAATTTACTTTTTGACAACAGACATTAACATGTCATTGTTTAAAATAGTAGTACTTTCATTAGCAGGAGATTTGGTTAATCCAGCGCGTTTGTGTGTGAATTATGGAAGAATCTGATAGATCTAAGAATTATAAGGTAATGGGGAAGATGTGTGTGCTTCTATATGCCAGTGAGTTGCAAGGAAATGTCTTGATATTGTTGGTTTGCTGGTCAAGAAAAGCATTGTTGTGGTGTAAATGTATGATGGAGGATGTGTACAGGTGTTGATATTGTTCAAGTTGTGAACATAGTTTGTAACTTGGCAATGTAATTTCCTGTACACGTAGTACCCTGTAGACTATTTCAAAACTTTATTGTGCACCTGTGCGTATGAGGGGGTCTACAAGACACTGCCCGGGAGCCCCTGAATTCCTAATCCGGGCCTGTCTACACCAGACGCGACGCAACATGACAACATGCTTGTTCCTAATGGACGCATTGGGGAACGCAATATCGATTCTGTGGCTGTAGGGGGAGCTGTGCTCGTACTGTGACTTTCTGTTGGCGAATGACCGTTGATAAAGCTGACACACGGCACGTGGAGGACATCTGCTGGATAACATATGCAAATGCAAAGACTCACATTGACACAATGCTTTAAAAAGACGTACTGTTTGTGTTAAATTACATTATTTTGTAAGATCAACGTCATCAGAGATTGTGTTTATTAATATATTGAACATATGTTTAGATTTTTTTCTAAATCCCATGCTGCAGTCCACATATAAGATAAATATAAAACTATAGGCTAAACATTTCTATTTACAAAGGGAAATGTACATCTCATGTACGCATTTGCCAGCCGCTTCAATCCAAAGTGACTTAGATTGCATCATACTATACATTTATTTTCTAAGTATCCTATTTGCAAACCCTGGGATCGAACCCGTGACCTTGGCGTTCCTAACACCATGCTCTGGGCTGTGTTTCCCGATAACGTTGTCTCTTAGCGTGCTACGAAGACTCTAGGGGTATATCATAACTACATGTATACATTTTCTACGTGTGTTTCTGGAACTATACCTTAGGAGGTTACTTTCCTACATGCCACGTAAACAGGTGCTGTCCATGGCACTGAAGTTAAATGACTATCGATCGCTCGACAATTAATTATTCACTCTATATAGGGTCTGCTTTATGAGATATAGTCACGTACTTTATAAAATAAGCACTTTAGAAATAGCTGAGGTTGTATTTATTAGGACTCGTATAAAAACCAAATTACAAACTAAATTAATTTTTAAATTAAATGTTATATAATTATGAAATGAGTGTGCGAACCCGCTATCTCATTCCCAAATGTGTCAACACGCTACATTATCTGGCAGTACGGTCATTTATATCAATGGTCAAACTTTGGGTCACTCGTTGCTTGCTGTTGCGGTGCATTAAAAAAGTTTTTTCCAGCATCTTAAAATTAGAGTTGTATAGTTCACATGTTTATTGTGCTTGCACACTGGATAAGCAGGTTTACAATATCGAGACGAATAATATAATCAAGTATGCCATAATTGTGCAGCCCAGAACGCGGACCAAGATCTAAAAGGTGGTGAATTTCCTGCCGTGGCAGTTAAACTTTTATTTTCTATAATTATAACTGCAGAATAAATTGTAGCAGATTTTCACTGATTAAATGCACATACACTAAATTAATCCGCGGATGGCGCCGTCTTTGATTTAGCAAAAAATATTCGCTGTATCACAACTTCCTGACAAAATCTCTCCATTTAAGTATAGCCTACTCCAAATTCTTTGGTTTGCCATGCAGCTGATGCACCTTTAGGTAATATAATTAAAAAGCTAAACAACCCTCAGTGTGACAATTATAGACTTTCATTAAGACACATCAAAATACTGATGTATTTAACTTTAGAATGTTATTTGTTTGGACTACGATGTAAATAAGACTTTTTTTCACAGTGGCCACTAGCGGAGTGAACCGTCAACAGTGTTAAGGTATAGCGAAGAGTGCTGCACAGGGCTGTAGCAAGCTTTTCAAAAGTATGGGGGATGGATGTGTTTTGTTTGTTAACAATGAAAACGTTGAATGTAATGACAGAACTGTACAAAATGTATAACATACAAGATATAAAAAGCTTCCCATTTAAATGTGTGATACTAGTAAAGTATAAAAACACATTCGGAACACACAGAAAATAAGTCAAAAATATGTTGTGAAAATACACAACAGTAGACTTGCTAATGAATCAGAAATACTTTAATAATCCCAGGGGGGAAAGACAGTGGTAAACTTGATAGTGACATGGGTCTGACAGGACTGTGACCGCTAAAGTTTGCTTACTTGCACCTTGAAAAGGGAAGATATAAAAAAACGCCCACACAAAGCTTTTTCTCTGGTGGTATAAATAATGTAACAATTTTCTGTTTTTAAACATTAAAATAATATACACTTTTCGTTCATAGTTCTTCAACAGGTACAATCAAACATAATAGGTAAGTATCCACAAAGGTATTCAGCTAAACAAAAAAAGCAAAGCTCAAAATATCAAAATATATCACAATACACTGCTTAACAAGGACAATTTGTCCCTCCTCCTCGTCAATTCCCTGCCTTATTCATCACAGTTACTAAATAACCGAATTTAGCTATTTCTGAACAATATCCCAATTTGCAATTAGCATTAGTCTAAAAACTAAATATAATTCAGAAAACACTCGACATATCAACAAAACATAAACAGAACATCTCCCCAAACACATATCAAGGTTATTTAAAAACCTCGAAAGCATAAACACTCATTCAAAGTCGCTGGAAAAGGAAAACGTAAATAACCATTACCGTTCCGCCTCTTCAGCACGAGCTAACCGATAAATCTAACACACCAAGAGAGGCGGGACTTAAGGCAGAACAGCCAATCACCATCCGGTCACACTCAAAGCCGGTGTTCTGTTTGAGTGGGAGGGGAGAGGAAGCAGCCGCATCGAGAGCAGACACAGAGCGGCAAGAGAAACGGAGGAGCGACTGCTGTAAGGCGTTTGTACAAAACTGCGGAAAAACTGCAGAAAAAGTGCGGGTGTTTAACCCTCTCAACGGGAAAAGTGTGGGTGTTTCGGGAAACATATTAACGATAAGGTACAGCTTTAGGTATAACTTAAGAATGACATAATGATGAGAAGGTTTCGGGAAACGCAGCCCTGACCACGAGAAGGGGGAGTCTGCAGACCTGGAGCATGCAGTTTTACGTCCCAGGCAGATTTACGCCCTATGCAGTATTAGGACCCTGTTTTTCCTTATTTCTCCAGTAGGGGATCGCTGTTCATTATGAACCACCAGAACAGACCGAACAGATAACTTCGTCGTCAATCGCGAGTTAGAGGTATGGTAAATAATCGTTTTTGTTACTAAGAAATGGCCCAACATGCATCGTTTTTTAACGGTTAATTTATATTGTTATGAATTCATTTAAACATCTTAACATATACATATATTTATAATATAGATACGTGTGTGTGATATTTAAACTCAAAGAAAATACAATTAATACTTATTGGCGACCAGGTCAATGTTGTGTCTAGATCAACTTTAGCTAACCACGTGTGTGCCAACTCGATATCTCTTGATCATTTTCATATTTATTTTCATTATAATTTATTCTCATTTTGTCATTGTAGTCAATGCGAGATGGCATTTCCTGGTAAGATATTCTTCTGACCCCGTTAACTTGCATTATATATTATATATAAACCATTTCAGTTTAGCTGCACACGTACTCATGTTTTTTATAAAAAAAATCAATAATTGAGCACCAACAACCACAAACATGCTCAAACTTAAATTGAAAACATAAGTCCCATATGGATCTTGATTTAAGATGTTAAAGAGATGATCCAATTATCTATTGTACATACAATATACCTATTTGAAATTTTCCATTGAATATTTAACTTAATGATCTGGATTAAAATGTATGTGCACCTTAAGTGGGTTTTATCACGTTTGTGATTGTTAGTGCTCAATTAATCGTGTATCTTGTTTTCTCAAGAGTAGTTGTTGGCTGGCTAATTAGGCCTATTATGTTGTGATATTATTGATCTCATTTGTAATAATACTTGGAAATAATAAAAAAAAGTGCATTACGGTAAAAGCGTAAATTGGGTTTAAAAAAAAGCGGTCTATTGCGAACGCAGTTTCAGTCTGTGGATTGTTAATTAAATTAAATAAATATATTCATATATAATGTTACTCATAAAACGATATATAAATAAAATCCTTTTTTGCACTACAATTCAAGGCTTTTAACCCAAGCCTTTTAAAGTACAGGCCTTCAAAATGGCCTATATGTACTATTATTTATATAACTTCAGATAATAATTAAAAGAAAACTATGCGATTGCACAGTCTACCCTTAATTGCGCATTGTACACTAAAACCACTTGTAAAAGATGTGATCCCAGAACAAGAAACAATTCTGTCTGCAAATACAACATAATATATCATAAATATAACATGACCAGCACATAAGCATAAACTGTGCAAAAGGACAGTGCAACATGTACCCTATTATTCAAATAGTATGGGTATGAAAATAACTCTATTAAGGTTTATTTAAGTCTTTCATTGCCGTTCTTTGCTGTTAATCCAGTCATTTAACTTCTAATCCACAATGATCCAACGAATGCCAACAAATCTACTTGTTTGTTGTTTGATTGTTTATTTATCTTGTTTTAATTCTCACTTTATTTATTATATAGTCACACATTCCTGTCTTCTTGACATTTTTAGTAATATAGCTTATGAGGTTAGTGACTATAGAGGTTTGATCATTAGAAATGACACTGTTTTGAGCTTTGTGTCTCTATACAGAACTTGTTATGATCTGACAGGCCCTGCAGGAGCTGATCTCTCCTAAGGGGCTATTTTCACAAAGCGGAGTAATGTAAATAGTATCTTCCAGGAAGATTTTAATGTATTCCAGTAACTTAATTGGTAACACATGGTGCTAGAAACACAAAGGTCAAGGGTTCGATTGCATTGACAAGTTCATCAAATGTAGGGCTGCAACTAACGATTATTTTAATAATCGATTAATCTGTAAATAATTTTTTCGATTAATCGATGAATCGGATAAAAAAAAAAACACAAGAAAAGCAATAATTTCCAACCCTTTATTCAAAAACAGAACTAAAATCTTTAGAAAGTGCACAAGCATGTTGCTCCTTGAACATCCCTGAGCTGTTATAAAAATAATAAAATCAAACAAAAATGGACTAACACAAAAAACATACACATGTATGCTTTACATCTGCCAAATATATAGACTTTTTTAAAATAAAAGTGCCACCTGAGCTGCCAGAACAATAAATAATTTATAAAAACTAAAGAACAATACAAATCAGAAAACTTAACAGGATTTGTTTGAATGTAAGAACTTGTTCTCTACACTACACTGCAGACAGACACTCGCAGATGCACACACTCGCAAACGCACACACTTTTGCAGACGCACACACTGACAAACACTGACACACACACACACTCTCTCTCAAATTCACTTGAAGCTTATTCATTCAATTACTACCATCATTGTAGTAAGTGCAAGCTTCATTTATACACCACATTTTAACAAAGCTTAAGATGACCAAGAGCTATAAAAGAACTTTAAAATTAAATTAAAAAGTACAACACACACAAATATATTTGTCAATAACAACCTATATGGGAGAAAGCACAGAATAGCCTATACACTGCAAAAATTGCTTTTCTAACTTAGTAGTTTTGTCCCGTTGTCAGTCCAAATTTAAAAAAAAATCTTATATCAAGAAACATGTACTAGACACATGAAAAAGCATAAGAAATTATGTCTTGTTTTCTGAAAAAACACGTCAAATTAAGTGATTGTTTGCTTAAAGCAAGAAAAATTATCTGCCAATGGGGTACAAAAATAATCTTAATGAGATATCATTTCAAACAGAAGTTTTAAGCATCAATTAATTTTCTTGTCTAGTAATCTTGATTTAAGATTTTTTAGATATTTGGACTGGAAATTAGACAAAATTACTAAGGAAGTTTTGCAGTGTAGCTATACATGACAACATATTGATAAATGAATGGTCCAAAAAAGGCGAGTGAATAAAAACGTGTTTTTAGTCTTACAATGCAAAGCGCAAAGTAACTACACCACCCCTGATTATACTGTTATTAACGAGCTAATGCTAACTTGTGATGCTTGTCAATCTGGATAACGAGTAAACATCCGCACCAGGGACATTACGTTCTTCACTTCGAAACGGAACAAAAGTAGGATTCTGTAGTGACTTAACCTGCTGTTGAACTCCCTTCCTCCTCATCACAGACTCAAACATGTTTGAGTTTCAGGTGCTGGATCATTGCCGCGTTGCTCCCGCCATGTCGCGTTTGCATGTTTTGTAGTTAACACAGTTTTTCTGTTTATTTAGTGTGAAATGCTCCCGCACCTATGATGACTTGGGTCGCGGGGATTTCTCTGCCTCCGTCATGTATCTTTCCTCCGCTCGTTTTTTTATTTTTGCTCCGCCCTGTATATGAGGCGCCGAACTCTGCTAGCATCAGTGCGCGAGAGAGACCGAGTGTGTTTACCTCGCTCCGCGCTCAAATAAAGTTTTTTTTTAATAACCAAACGTCTCCGCGTCGCGCGACACAACGAATCGATAATGAAATTCGTTGACAACTTTTTTACTAATCGATTTTTATCGATTTTATCGATTCGTTGTTGCAGCCCTAATCAAATGTGACCCTGACAGTGCAAGTGGTTTAGGCTGTATGACCCTTTTCATTTGTTTTTACATCTGTTTGTTTCAGTATTAAAATTTGTAAGGAAACCTTGTGCAGCATGCAAAACATTATTTTTGCATTCTTTTCCTTAAAGTATATGTTTTTCTGTTTACTTTCACTCTCTTCATCTCTAGAGCCAAAGGTCTCTACACTATGTAACCAATCACTGCCAAGCACTCTGCCAACCATCCGATCACAGGTGGACAACGTTTGTATATCTGCTCTGCACTCTGCCCACAGGTGAAGTTTTGTATTTGGGATAGGAAAAGGTGAGAGGTTGGTACATGGGACACTAGAGATAAAATGACAGTGAGAATTTATAATATATTTTAGGGTAAAGAGACATTCTGGTCCTTCATCCCTGATATTTGCCACACTGCTTGCAACACTTCTGATACAGGTACACTGAAAAAAAATGTTATGTTGACTTTACTTAATTTTTTTATGTCAAGGGGTTGCACGAAATAAATTTATCTAAAACCAGATATATTTTTTATGTTGAGTGTACTTACATTTTATAAGTGGATTGTACTTATATTTTATAAAATGGTTTTACTAATCTCGTTCAGGAATTTCAGATTAATTATATTCACAATTTCAGCTAAACTATTTTGAGTACAATTTTTTTTGTTTTATGTTCCGTAATCTAAAATTGTGCAACCAGATCAATTTACATTTTTACATTTACATTTTAGGCATTTGGCAGACTTTTATCAAAAGCAATTTACAATGCTTTATCCTATACATTTTACATAGGTATTTGCAATCCCCTGGGATCGAACAAAGCGCAATGCTCTTACCACTGAGCTACACATTTAATGGTTTGATTTCTACATACTAAAATGAAATTTAATACAATAGTTTTTTAATCTCTTATTTTATCTTAACTTTCACAGGATCCAAAAATCCGCACATTCTTATTGACATGCACAAATTAAGATGAATGAATACGAGAGAGAACATCCTTATTCACAAATATATCTCTGTTTGTACAAACCCTTGCAGATTCATTTAATTACGAATTTTGCCGATACGAAACGAAAGACGTTTGTATTTGGATAATAACACATGAGAGTCGGTTTATTCATGGATAGTTGTTTGTACATGTTGGTGTAATGTCGAAAACCGCGTAAAGAAAGTCTCAAAATCCGAATGAACCGAACAGTATAAATGGACGCGCGTTGCAGGATACACAAATGCACAACTTCTCAAATATTATGCGCAAAAATAAATATACATGAACACAAAATAAAACATTGCAATCACAGATCTGCCTCTATTTGTACAAATCGCTTCGTGTTTATTCAAATCTAAATTTCACAGAATCAAATCATAAGGAATTCGTTTGTGAATCGTAAAATACAAATGTAACGTGTATCACGTTCACGGATGACTGTGCGTGCATTTGTTAATCATTTTGAGTCGGAATTCATCCCATATTAAAAAGGTTTCTGTTCCTGAGTGGGGTATTCCAAATCTATATTATGATTATTGTTTAATGATTTAATTAAGCAAAAATGATTTATACATTATGATTTAATCAATAATCATGAATTTGAGTTCAAAACTACAAATTAATGATTTAAAATTAAATGCACTGATTACTTAAACAGGTGTTTATATACATGACAAATTAATAATTAATTAATAATCATAATAACATATATTTACGGTAAGCTTTTACTTTTACATCCCAGGTAGTAATACAGTCTCAGAGAGATCACCTCATTTTGATAGCGATATTGTTCACATATTTTACGAAAATTATAATCTACTTTTTTTATTTTGTATTCGAATAGTGTTATTTAAGAACACCACTTCTCAATGACTGCCAAAATAAATGCCTTTAGGAAGATTTTAACCATATATACTATATATTATAACCACAACAGAACACATTGATTAATTTATATTTAAGTTTTTATCTGTACTTATGAACAACCAGCTGACTGACAGCTGAATGATTTAATAAATATTGTTATAATAATGTCATATACATTCATAACATATATATGTTTATATGAGCTTAGGGAGTTGGGGCAAATTCAAATAACAGATGTTTTCAACCATTTACATTAAAATGTGTCCATATTTAATGACATACGGTTCGTGTCATGTGTGCATTAAGTTCTTCTGAAGGTGATATGCAAGTTTTGTCACCTTGTTTTGAAACAATTGTGTATCACATGCACACTGTGCATTTCAGTAAATATATGAATGACAAATATTTATATTGTTTTAATACTTAATATTTTGTCCAATAAACTTCAGTCAGTCTTCAGTAATTTACTTTGCATTGAATGTTTTCACATTTGCATTTTTACCGGAATGGCTTTTTATTAGCTCCCCCTGTTGTTCGTTCATCTATCTGCAGCACGTATACTGTACATATATACCACATAACGCATGAATATGATGAATAAATATTATATATACTATTAAGTAAATATTTCTTATTACCATTGAAGACCTAAAACTGTGTAAAATTAAAACAGAATATTTTATTAAGAGATCTTAGTAGATCTTAGTGAGATATAGTTCAAACCTATAATATACCAAAAAGGTAACCATGCACTTAAGACTGTTGTAAGAATGCAAGGTAAAACTGCAAACCTTTATTCAGAAGAGCAATTGAAATAAATGACAGGTAAAATCTTACAGCATTGTGAAAAATTACATAAAAGGACTTGTCTTTAGACAACACTACATTGAAAGCAGGTAGCAACAAAACAAGAACAGTTCAAAAATAAATAAAAAATTCGGACAGTAAAGTCAAGAACAAAAACATGACAGCAACAAAGTTTTCAGCAGTGAATAATGAACATTATTTACTTCTGCTGTATTAAAGCTATTTCAAACAGCAAAGAGGCACAAGAAACCATACTTTTACATAATTTGCAATGAATCGATCAAAATGTTAATATTATTGAGCGTTTACGAATTTTTAATTCATAAAATATTACTGCATATACTATTAGATACATAATTGTAAATGTTATTTTATGAAGTAAACAAGTGTTGTTACTCCACTAAAGATATTATCCCGGAGATAAAAGAAGACTACTATACTACTTGTATACGAATGTGATATAGGGGGGCGCAAACGCGGTGGGGCTGTGAAGTTAATCGTAGCTTGGTTTTTTCATAAATTTATTCATAATAAAAATATTACAAACAATAAAAGTTATGTTTTAAGTGTTCAACAAAAAAAGTCATAGAAATGTTAAATGACAGATTATGTTTATTCATTTAGCAGGTTATACTTCTATCCAAAAGCATTAAACATTGTAGTATAAAAGCCATCATGCAAGTAGAAACAGAATTTTATTCTGTGGTTCACTATAGTTTACAGGGTCCCCAATGTGTAAGCAAGGTTATAGGTAATTAATGTTTTCATGGCTACTTGGGCCCAGTGTTTGTTAACTTTTCGAGATAGTTCTACACAAAAGGGGGTATAGAAATAAGGTGCCATATTTCATAAGATACATTTCTATACTTCTGTCAGAAACACTGTCGTCAATTATTAACCGATAGCATATATTTCGTTTTCCGGAATGAAACTGTTCTGGGCAAACTCTCTGCCGTCCATGCAGCCTTGCATGAACATAGCAGGAGAGCAGCAATACATGTCCCCCCACCTGGGGAACCAGAACAGTTCCTGATGCGTACCAGGATTAAATTAAAAGATCTGAAGATACAGGCAGATTAGGAGGAGATGTCTAGTGTGTGTTTTATGACTATTGTTTAATGTTTTTTAGCTGCACCTGATGGGATCAGCTGAAGCAAGCCGAACCCCCGTGACCTGCCAGAACTAACGCTACACATGATATGGTTTAGATCTTAACTGGGCAGTCACTATTACATGTCACACATTCAAGTCAGAAACAAAAACATTGAATTGACAACAAAATATTTTCTGCTGTTGCCTCAATGCACCTGCAGAATTTTTACAACACATTTTTATGATATATGAATACATGTACGGAATCTTATAAGACAAATTTATAGTATTGAAATGCAACACCAAACTGAAATGTATCCAGTGTAAGAAGACAAAGTATTTTCAACATTACTAGGCCAAAGCTAATTCCCTGCTTTGGAGATTGCAAAAAGCACTATGTACATGTATTTTTGATATCATTAAATCAGGGGTGTCCAATCATGTTTTTAAATTAACAATGTATGGCAGATTTTGACTCCAATCCTAATAAAACCCACCTAACAGATAAATAAAATACCGTCACAGATCCCAAAATGGGGACAAACATGTGACCAGTCTGTAAAAACCCAGCTTGTCATTTTTTAACAAAAAAAATCATTCTACATTTGTAATGTAAAGAACATTTAACCTTGATATGTTTTGACTGAGTAATGTCATGTCAAAGCTTATAATCATAGTGAAATAAATTGTTGAAATCAAATGTTCCTTGACCTTAGCCTGGATTATACAGACAGGTTAACAAAATTGTTTTTGTTAAATGAGGCACTTTTTTCAGACGTGGGAAACACACAAACAATTATGCACTGCCAGAGAATCCCAGGCATGCACAGAGATTATGTCTTTATAGATCAAAATCTCCAAAAATATAAAAATTGGTGTGCCAAAGCAATAATCTGCAGATTTGATTGTACCAACTACTGCTCTAATATGTTGGTCTGAACCCTGAAGCCTTCAGGAGTAGACAACACAGAACAAGAGTTGTTTTCATTTTTCTTTTTCTTAAATCTAAATGCAATACGGATGCAAATACATAACATCACCAAAACACAAAGTAGAATTAATATTCTCGTCCACAGAAGCCTGGTTTCTTTTGCCTCATCTCCTTTATATGCTGTTGATTCTGCCCAAAAAAGAAACCACACAATGATGATAAAAAAACATTTCTGCAGTGTGAACATACACAAGAGTATCCTGCTGTTGTTCCTATAGACCTACATTTAATAAAGCATTGAGCCACAAGAAGCAGTGGGTAACAGTGCATTTTATAACAGCTAAGGGCCTAAAAAAACCTTTGGTCATGTTCTTTTTTTGACAAGAAGTTGACAAAAGCAAAAAAAGGTTCCAAAAAAGTGAGGTTACAAATCTGTGCCGCGTCTGTGCAGGAAGGAAGCCCAGAGTAATATAGGCAGCTTAAAAGAAGTCTATTTGAGAGAGTGTCTTTCCAATAACTTTACATATTCAAAAACTACAATACTCATTTCTCGATAGAAATTCAATCAGAAGTTGATGAAAGTGAAAATTTAAACAAGCTTTTCGTTCGCCATTTTATTTTTTCGAGCTAGAACCTTCTCAACCAATCACGTTCCCCGGATGTTGCCATGGAAACAACAGGTCTCTGTCATTGGTTAGCTAGGAAAAAGGTGCTTGACGTAGGGCTTTTTTTTCAGAAAAGTTGACATATTTCAACCTCACAAGACGCCCTGAGGTGCAAAAAAGACCCCAGCGCTGGGGTTTAAAAAAGCGTTCTTTTCAAAAACACAGTTTACACCACAGGTCACAAACAGGCGGACTGCGTTCCGGGTGAGGTCCCCGAAGCAGTCTCATACAGACCCAGACCTACAGTCCACTGACATTTGTGAAAATGCTCAGCTATTAGTGTATCAGTTTTTTCAACAAAGACCAGAGAGCATTCTGTGAAGATATGTTAGGTGTCACTCCCCTTCTGACCAGTACAAGAGGAGAAGACATCTACCTGCCCCTTAAGGAGATGTTACATAAGAGAGGAATAGAACCAAAACACGTGATTTCAATAAGCACAGATGGAGCCCCTGTATGATAAGGAGAGATAAAGGAGCTGTAGCAAGACTGAAAAAGGACAATCCTGAGCTAATAGCTTACCATTGCATTATTCATCAATCCGTCCTCTGCACCTCCCTGTGGTGCTGAATACAATTATGAAAATGATACATTTTCTGAGGGCATCCTCTTCCTACCAGCATCACATGCTTAAGTAATACCTCAGAGAAGTTGATGCCAATGCTCATGATCTTGTGCTGCACAACAATGTGAGATGGCTCAGCAAGGCAGCGTATTAAGACGCTTTTGATCCATCAGGAGGGAAGTAGCATCTTTTTTGGCAGGGCTAAAAAGTCAGAAGGCTTCGCAGTTTTTAGAAAATGAGAAACAGATGGATAATGTGGCCTTTTCAGTTGATATCACTTCACATCTGAATTAACTGAATTTGAGGCTACAGGGCAATTCAATTTGTGAACTGATGACAGCTGTCCGCTCCCTTCAGAGGAAAATTTAGGTGTTCAAGGAAGACATGCAGGGAGACAGTGCACACTTCCCAGCAGTGCAGGAACAGGTTCAGGGACAGAGAGATGTTTCTTCTTCTGTTGACTTTATTGATAAGCTGATTGTTAACCTAAGCAACCGTTTTGACAGCTTCAGGTTTGGACAGCAGCTCACCATGTTCATTCAGAACCCATTTCTCCTCACAGATGTCAGGGGGTTCTCAAAGGAAGTCACACAGCACTTTAAATGGGCAAATGCTGGACCTCACCAGATGCAACTGGTTGATCTCCAAGCAGATGTGGCCCTAAAAGAGCAGTTGGTAAAAACTGACCCCTTCACTTTCTGGCTCCAAATGGTCCCTGAGACGGCTTTTCCAGGTCTGAGGAAAGTTGCCCGATACATCTCGACCATGTTTGGCTCCACATACAACTGCGAGGCAACGGTCTCCACAATGAACATAATAAAATATAAATATCATTCCAGGCTCACCATTCTCCATTCAAGCCCAGGTTTAAAATCCTGGCAGGTGAAGCTAGAGCCTAATTTCCTCACTGAGCATAAAAGTAGGGGAATGGGAAATAACAGGGGAAGAAAAGTGATGCCCTAAAACTGTTCAATTGTTAAGATGTATTGAGATGTATTATATGTAAAATTAGTTAAGACCGTTCAGTCAAGATGTAAAACAGAAAAGGGCAAATTCAAGCTTTTTCTCCCTTTATTTTATTTTTCTAATGCTAAGCACATTAATTGAATACACACGACTTTCACATTCTATTTATTTTGAAATGCAGCCCTGCTTTTATTAAGTTAATTAGAGGACATTATACATATCTACAGTCATACATATATGTTCAGTTCTATGATACATGACAATAAAGTAAATATTGTCAAAAAGTTTTTGAATTGTACTGAATCATTTTACATAACAGTCAGGTATTGATTACATGCAGATGTTGATACATTTACTAGGCTAGTTAAATATAAATCTTACATACTAGTTAGACATTATGAGTTTCCAGACCTTTGGGTCTTCTTTTTTTTGCACATTTTCTCTAACTGGACCTCTTTAAATTTTAGTTGAATACCCCTGGTTTTCACCATAGGATTATAAAACCAACGCTAACAGTTTAAAAAAAGAAGTCAAGACTGAACATGGCCTTAGCTGTTATAAAATGCACTGTAACCCACTGCTTCGCGAGGCGTATTGCTTTTATAAAACGGTTATTCCATTTGTGTAGCAAGGTTTTATAAAATAAAGTAAATAAAGTGAAATGCAGTCAGCTGTTATAAATCATGGTATTTTATAACTGCTTTGTATTTGGCTCAACCAATAAGAATCAAGGACCAGAACTGACTGTTTCATAAACTGGAAGTTAATACATGCATGGCCAATCAACCAAATGTTTTAAAAACTTCCTCATATTAAAGATATCTTAAACATATGTGATACCTTTTTTCTGGTAAAATTGACGACATCAACATGATCAAAATGACAATTTGCAAATTACAGTGGGTGAAAACGACAGCATCCACATTTTATTTTTTCACTGAGATTAAATTTCACTCTTTTGACTGGTCAAAAACCAAATGTGGGTCATTTTGTATACATTTGATTTTTAATGTATACATTAAAGAAAAATGTTTCAACGACAACGACACTACAGTGACTCACAGAAAATGGTTCAATTAAGGTACATTAACTTGCCGCATTCACAAGGTATTAGTAAAGCTTCTGACAGGGTCCCCCGAGAATCAGGTGTCCAACCATCTTTATGTTTAAATTGTGTTAATTTGGGCCAGATTGCACATTCTATATTCAGGGAGCTCTATTAAAGGCACACTTAGCGTCTACAGAAAACAATGTAGTGTATTGCAGTATCAAGACAAATAAATGTATTCAGACTCTTATATTTAAATAAAACAATGTCATGTAATATGAATATGTTTACACACCTTTAATAAGCAGCTGTACTTTCAGAAGGTCATTGGAATGTGTGATGAAGCATTGGTATTCTCCGGCATCAGTGTGTGAGAGACTGCTGAGTGTGATGTTGAAGTATCCTTTCTCATAATTCTCAGAGACAGTTTCAGCTCTGTTCTTGTATCTTGGGTTCTGGTCTTGAACTGAACTCTTGCCATTAATTATGTCGTATACATTCAGGCTGCCATTGTGTCTCCAGTAAACAGTAATGTCAGAAGGTTTGTGGTCAATATCACTGGAATAACATGGCAAGACAACTGAATCTCCAGTAAAACCCACAACCTGCAGGGACACTAAAACAAAAGGGGACAGAACAAATGTGCAAATGGGTAGTTGACAAATAAACAGTAAAAAAAGTTTCTTGGTTAAACACCATTTCTAAAGAAAAAAAGACACATATTTATGTGGGGTGAAGTCTGAAGTTTCAGAAACTATAAGGTGTCACTTAATTAGTCAACTCTATAACCGATATTTTAAAGCATTTTACATTTTTTTACATATTTTTAAGCATTTTTAGCAAGAATTAAAGGAGTCAAATGACACGGCTAAAACGAATATTATGGTTATTACAGTTTTTTTATTAAATATACAGTGGGTATGGAAAGTATTCAGACCACCTTAAATTTTTCACTCTTTGTTATATTGCAGCCATTAGCTAAAATCATTTAAGTTCATTTGTTTTCCTCATTAATGTACACACAGCACCCCATATTGACAGAAAAACACAGAATTGTTGACATTTTTTCAGATTTATTAAAAAAAGAAAAACTGAAATATCACATAGTCCTAAGTATTCAGACCCTCTGCTCAGTATTTAGTAGAAGCACCCTTTTGATTTAATACAGCCATGAGTCTTTTTGGGAAAGATGCAACAAGTTTTTCACACCTGGATTTGGGGATCCTCTGCCATTCCTCCTTGCAGATCCTCTCCAGTTCTGTCAGGTTGGATTGTAAACGTTGGTAGACAGCCATTTTTAGGTCTCTCCAGAGATGCTCAATTGGGTTTAAGTCAGGGCTCTGGCTGGGCCATTCAAGAACAGTCACGGAGTTGTTGTGAAGCCACTCCTTCATTATTTTAGCTATGTGCTTAGGGTCATTGTCTTGTTGGAAGCTCCAGTCTGAGGTCCTGAGCACTCTGGAGAAGCTTTTTGTCCAGGACATCCCTGTACTTGGCCGCATTCATCTTTCCCTCGATTGCAACCAGTCGTCCTGTCCCTGCAGCTGAAAAACACCCCCACAGCATGATGCTGACACCACCATGCTTCACTGTTGGGACTGTATTGGACAGGTGATGAGCAGTGCCTGGTTTTCTCCACACATACCGCTTACAATAAAGGCCAAAAAGTTCCATCTTGGTCTCATCAGACCAGAAAATCTTATTTGTCACCATCTTGGAGTCCTTCAGGTGTTTTTTAGCAAACTTCATGCCGGACTTCATGTGTCTTGCACTGAGGAGAGGCTTCCGTCGGGCCACTCAGCCATAAAGTCCAAACTGGTGGAGGGCTGCAGTGATGGTTGACTTTCTACAACTTTCTCCCATCTCCTGAATGCATCTCTGGAGCTCAGCCACAGTGATCTTTGGGTTCTTCTTTACCTCTCCCACCAAGGCTCTTCTCCCCCCAATAGCTCAGTTTGGCGGGACGGCCAGCTCTAGGAAGGGTTCTGGCCACTATGCTCTTAGGAACCTTAAGTGCAGCAGAATTTTTTTGTAACCTTGGGCAGATCTGTGCCTGGCCACAATTCTGTCTCTGAGCTCTTCAGGCAGTTCCTTTGACCTCATGATTCTCATTTGCTCTGACATGTACTGTGAGCTGTAAGGTCATATATAGACAGGTGTGTGGCTTTCCAAATCAAGTCCAATCAGTATATTTAAACACAGTTGGACTCAAATGAAGGTGTAGAACCATCTCGAGGATGATCAGAAGAAATGGACAGCACCTGAGTTAAATATATGAGTGTCACAGCAAAGGGTCTGAATAATTAGGACCATGTGATATTTCAGTTTTTCTTTTTTAATAAATCTGCAAAAATGTCAACAATTCTGTGTTTTTCTGTCAATATGGGGTGCTGTGTTTACATTAATGAGGGAAAAAAATGAACTTAAAAGATTTTAGCAAATGGCTTCAATATAACAAAGAGTGAAAAATTTAAGGTGGTCTGAATACTTTCCGTACCCACTGTATATCGAAATAAATATTGTTATCGATCAATATAGAAAAAAAAACTACTGAGTCTACTTTTTTGCCATATCGCCCAGCCCTAATCTAAGGTTAAAAGGAAGAAAAAATACAAATAGTTTCCGCCAGTAAACATTTTCTATGCCAGTCATTCAGTTCATCAGTATGTTACTGAAACTTTTCTAGTGTCTCCCTACTGCTAAGCACAGTTCATTTTTATTCAAACGATAGTGGATTAATTGTATAAAGTATAAGGCTGCTCTTTCTATAAGGAATCCTTCTGATTTGATTTTCTTTCTGTATCATGCTGATCTCATCCCTTCTGTGCAAATCATTGTGCATTTTCTCTCTATAGATCTTGTGTGCTCTTTCTTCCATTCATTTTTCTCCCTCAATTTTTTTGTCAAAAACCAAAGTAGTATGACATTTAATTGATTTATGACACTTACAACACTAAATGTTCTGCAAAAATATCAGAAATGTTTTATTAATGCATCTATTAAATTTGCGAACACCACAAATGATCAGACATGAATCCAATTTTTTGTTAAACAATATTATAAAATTGTTAAAAATAATTTTTAAAAAGACCTTGTCCTCTTGAGTGACACCAGTGTATATTTACAGTCACATCGAAGGAGGTTTCAGCCTTTTGTATCAGCTATGACCTTACTGTTTCTAGCTAACCTGTGAACAGCAGTTAGCAAAAATAATTAGCATAATTTTTCATAATTATGTCAGGGCTCTAGACTTAATTTTTGCACTGGTTCTACCAGTGCGCCTAACTTTTTTTCTCAGGTGCACCAGCACAAAAGTTGGGTGCACCCAAATTTTCTACCGCATCGCATTTA
Organism: Triplophysa dalaica; assembly: GCF_015846415.1. Taxonomy (NCBI): domain Eukaryota; kingdom Metazoa; phylum Chordata; class Actinopteri; order Cypriniformes; family Nemacheilidae; genus Triplophysa; species Triplophysa dalaica. The sequence goes on from NC_079551.1 coordinate 19,297,362, forward strand.
ACACCTCAGTTTTACCAGATCACTTTTTTTAATCGCTGTCCATTTAGGCTAAATCGACAGGTAAATGATTAACTAGCAATCTGGTCAACATCTTTACTTGAAGCACAATTCTACAAGAAAGGTAACTTACTGAAAAAGTGTTGGTGCTTAAACTGCGTCACTAAACTGAAATTTAAACTTCAAACATCTCAAGATAAATGCACTGAGGCTTGACATAACGTGGGAGGTTGATTTTCGGACGGATCAGGCCTTAACATAACATTATTCACGATAAAGTTGTCAATTGTTCTTTTCATCTTCCCTCATCATTCCCTGCTACATCCACTCTGTTTAACTGACGGCCCTAGGCTACTCGCCTCTCTCTGTCTGACTGCAGCACACGCATTTTCAAACGTGCACTCCAGAGTTTATGCTAGACTTTTTTATTGTCCGTAATTTTGACTGACACGCTCGTAAAAAAACGTCATAATCTATTATTACCCGTCACTATAGTGCAAGGTTACGTTAGGTGGTAATTGGTATGTTCATGATGTCATCACGCTGTACTTGCGTCTCGGAACATGTTGTATTTTAATACAACTGAATTCCCAATAAAGCCGTTGTTGTTTATATGCATTTATATATTTAATCTTTTAATGTTTATGTTCATATGCGATTAGATCTGGGAAAACCCAACACATGGTGCACATTTTCGTTATTACAGTTTTTGATACCATATTCAAGCCCTGCCAAATCAGTTTTTATTTATCTAACACCTTGTGTATGTAACAAAAGTTATGGCCTACTGAAGTGCAATGATGTTCAGGAACGGAATTTGGAGAAAAACGTATTTAAAGTTAAGTGATGAAAATAAAAGCACAACAGTCCAGTTTAAAAGTAAAAGTCACTTTATAGTGGTAAAAGAATTACTCTAGGAAATGTTTTTTTATTAAATTGTTATTAGTGTTGAAGTCTATAAAAATACTGTACAAAACCGTCTGAATAAAACGAAAGAAAGGAAAACGGTGCGGGACACACATAAAGAACGAGAGCTCAGCCATTATCACTACACACAGAAACTAACAAACATTACGGTCAACAACTAATAAGCAGTGAACGAGATTTACGTTGTTTATCATGTGCATAGTTATGCGTTAGACTAAAGCTCGAGCTGCAAGGTTTCTCTGAATAACAGCGCTTTTACAGCCGGTTAACGAGAACTCTGCAAACTGCGTGTCTGTATAAAAGGTATTTTACTGTGTATGAACTGACTGTGCACTTGGAATTACTAGCAAGAGCGCGTCTGTAGACAGCATCACATGGTTGCTTGGAGAAGCACTTTACAACAGGAGCCCGTTTCAGAAAGCAGGGTAAGTGCAAACTCAGAGTAAGTCAACCCCAGAAAACGGAATACTCAGGGTTTTTGGTTTCAGAACCAGAGGTATATCAAACCCGCGACCGCGGGGTAAGTCAAGCCCATTTCAGAAATCGAGGTATCTTATACTCTGAGTGAGTAACCAGTGTAACATAGTGTAAAACCTAACCTGGTCGGGAGCAGGTTTTATTCCGCATACCCAGGGTTTGTTACAATCTCCACCCCCTTTTCGAAGCGTGAGCAGTGTTGTAATTGCAAACGCCATTTGTTTATCGATTCGTGCTCCTAATCGCGCTCAATTTAGTCACACAGACCTTAAAATGGCATGTCCGTTTATTCAGGAACCCGTAGATGAGGAAGCTGCATTAATTCGCAGAGAGTTACATTTATGTCAGGAGAGAATTGTGAGGCACGGTTTGGACGTTTTATCTTAACTTTTAAGGCCAGTTTAAGTAGTATATTCAACATTTCCCAATCAGGCATCCTACAAGCAAGAGCATTTTATCTCTTTAAACTTTCCTGAATGAATGATGTTATTGTATTTCATATCCAGCTGCTGCCAAGATCTTTTTATTGCAGAAGGATTGCACCTACATGAGAGCGAGAGAGAGAGAGAGAGAGAGAGAGCGCGAGAAAGCGAGAGAGAAATATAATTCCCATTTTCACAGTTTCAACAAAATAATTATAAAAGTGATTGACATAAACTTGCGCATTAACACGTGAAGCAATTTTCTCCCTCGCCAACTCTCTTTCTTTTGCTGCTGCGGCTGTTGCTCTTTTATATGAATAAGTGCTCATATTCACCGTACGCTTGTAACAGTATTTTCAATTCGATTGGCAAGAAATAAACAGAGTGCTTTTTGTCACGTGCCGTTGCCATGGTGAATCGTGCTATCTTCACTCAATTGATGATGGCTTTTCATGGCCATGCTGCACGCGCATAACCTAGAGTGAACTTACTCAGAGTGGATTGAATTAACTCAAATCAACTGGTCTGAAACTGAAAACTCAGAGTAGCGATTCTCTGAGTAAATCAAATCAGAGTTCAGATTTTAACACCGTGTTGGTTGAACTTCCTTATTGAAACGGGACCAAGGAGGTAAACGAAAGGTTAGCCGGAAAGCCCTGATATGAGATGGACTGGGTTTGTTCTATGCAAATGACAGAACTCGTGCAAGCAGCCGCTCATTTAGAATACTCCAAATTCACTAACATTAGAACGATGTTAAGAACACGATCATGTGCGTATGCAGGTGTTATGAATTAGGTGGAAAGTTTTCGTGGAAGGTTCAAACGTGCATATAACTACGAAAAATCTATGCAATTATAAGTGAATAAATTTTTTGGGATAAAAAATATATTATTTTAGGGCACATCCCACCAAAGGACAAAATAACCTAAACTTTTACAGTGGTTCCAAAAAAGTGAAATATAATATGAAAATATAAAATCAAGATCCGGCATCAGAAAAGAGGACATGTTTTTCAGTGACAAAATGCATCAAGTTCCTACGCTTAAAAAAAAATCTTAAATAGATACTTTATGCTTATGATTTTATTAAAATTTGTATAAGTTTTAATTTACTGAACCATTCTTAAGAATTTTGAGATTTGGCTCAAAATGTTTTTAAAACTCTAATAACAAAGCAGTTTTATAACAACAGGTCAATGTAAGATACAGACATGCTTTACCATTAACTGCATTTTAAATCATGACTAATAATATACAAACTGGCACTGTTTACATGTGGCACAGACTCACCCCTCAAATTCAGTTTTAAGTAGCAGCTTACCTCTTTTTATCAGCAGCGCAAACAGACAGATGCTCAAGAAACTGTAAAATAAATAAATAAAAACGGGTTGACCGGTTTCAGAGACAATGCTTAGGCTAGTCACAGACTGAAATTAATGTTTGGAGCTATTTTAATTGAGATAACTAAAATATACAAGTGCCATTGTTTTGTCTCAAGATGCACGCCAATAATGTTTCTGTTTATGGTTCTACTGCATTTTGTATAAAAAAATGTTTTAACTAAGGCATAACGTTATTCCTGGTTTAAACTAAGCCTCTGTTTAACAGAGGTATATATATATATATTAGTATATATATATATATAGTATATTTATTAGGAAACTGTAATGCTAACCTTTTTAGAATCATAAACAGAAAGTGCATGAAACATTATTCGCTCAATGCTAACGTTAGCTGACAAACTGCGCCACTTCTTTGACCAGTGTTACGTTAAGAATGCATTAAACTTACCCGATGCCCATGGTGCCCCAATACTTCAAATAAATAAAACAAATAAATATCTGAATGGAAGTAAAGCACTATATTTAAACAACTAAAATAATCGGAGAAACTTCCGCAGATAGGCACAAATGACGTCATGTAGGGCGGGTCTTTTGCTGAGACCACTGGATTGCGCCACCAACGGAACAAGATGAAGCTGCTGGAAGCGATCGCGCCGCCATCTTGGTATACCCAACTGACAGAGAGCGCCATTGATTTACAGTCAAAATTACGATCTAAAATAACCAGTTTTCAGCTTATTAGCGCGCGACACTTTTTTAGTTCACATGTGTGTTTAAATTAATTGTTACGTCTGATGTCTTTTTCAATGTATATGTTTATTTTAGGCAGAATAGCGACGCATAGAAATCAATGTATATAAAGTGAGTGTGCATTGCACACAGGGGGGGATTAAGGTGGTAAGGGGCCCTTTGGGTGAGGCCCCCCTTAGGTGGCTTTCCGGGTGCCTTTCAATCTTTAGTTTAGTTCGTAACGGAGCACGACTTGCATGAAAAGCCGCAAATGTAAAAGCTGTCACGAGAACTCCGCTGCGCACCAGGGTACCGAACCCTGTGCACGCACTTTAGCCGATTACAACGCATTTGCTTCATGAAACCACGTGTAAGTAATGATAGTGTTGGTAATTTATCTTGGATTTGAGCAAGAGTGAGCCTTGTTTTGCGCGTTGCCAGTGCAGTCAGAGCGTCAAATGAATGGTAATACAATGTTTTTCAGATTTAAAAATAGTCCTGATTAGAATGTTTGCGAGCAGCAGAAAGCTCTGTAAGCGAACATGCAGTAAAACAAAGTGTTGTTTACTCTGCGCTGCGCTTAATAGCGTCAAGTCACTAGCGTCACTATCACCTGTCATGCATGTCCGCGGAGATGTTTATGGAACGCGAACGGGGTGAATACTTTTAACACGAAGCGCTTGAAATTTGGTTACATTGAAGCATGAAAAACATAGTTTAAACCCTTTTCAATAAATACATTTTGTTTGCTAAATATCTTCTTTAAAATTCAGTAATAAAAGTATATAAGACATAATGTTATAGGCTGTAATATGTGTGTGCAGTGACCTTTAAGTTGTATATAAAAACGTAAATATATGAAAGTTATACAACACAGGATAGAATATAAATACATGTATGCCACAAAAGAAGCAATTAAATAACAGCGATAAATGATTAGTGATTTGAATTTATTTATTGACCTCAATTTGTCAGCAGTTCAACTAAAACAGAAAGATTAGTATGTCACGTATCAAAATAAGAGTCATATTATTACACGCTAAAAAATGACCCGTTTACACGACAAAAACGTTCGTTTAAACAAAACACGGCCAAAAATGTCGCGTTATGGCTATACAAACGATCGTGTCTTCAAATAACATGCTCAAAAACTTTGCGTAAAGACGCAAGAAACGTTCGCGTTTACACGGAACAAAAAGTCACGTTCAAACTTGTCACTATGAAGCGTCCAAATTTCACGCGTTCCATAGATGTAAGATAAGTGCAAACGCACATGGGTTCGATAGAATCAAGCCGAGCCCAGGCACAAACCAACGCTGCGAGGGTCTCCAGAACAATCGCACTCGGATACACACATCAAGTACTATGGTGTTTCCACTTCATTCCGAGTTACTTTGCAATCCATTTTTGTGCTCCACTGTGCTTTTTTCAGACATTTTGCCGCTATGCCGTTTAGCAATAGCAGTGACGTAAATGAAAATGATTGACATGATTTAATCAGCAGCTGATTGGACAGATGTGACCCAAATGTAACATCTATCCAATCGTCTTATTTTTTGGTATATTTCTAAAGGGCCAATGAGGGACTATTTTTTATTTGGGCTGAAGTAAATTCAAAATAAAGTTTGTAATCAGAGGCCCCTAGACAGGTGGGGCCCCTAGGCTGCACCCTAGGCAAGCCTGTGCGTTAATCTGCGCTTGATTGCACACTGTTGAAATGGCACATGTTAATGTTTAGATTTGCTTAATAGGACTAGGTGTTATAATCCCACTATTTCAGCACAATTGTATTGCCCAATAGGACATTTATATTATCACATGACTTGTGTGTCCGATCCCACTTTCATTCCATTCATTATCCTGGGTGATAGAAGCCTTTAGTGAGGTGCTGCTGATAATGCCCTTTGTATGGTTCCCATCAATGCGACACATCTTCAGTTGTGCACCTCAGCCTGATTGTGTGTTTTGGCCCCTTTATAACAAGACATCCCTCAGCCAAGGGATGTTTACTGCAGGTTGATCAGACCAGGTTGTTTGTCGCATTGTTACAAGGTAATTTAGCAGCCCATGCTGTGGCCATCTGCCTGAACCACAGTCAGTGGCTTCTTCTTTCCGCACCACTGGACCTGTCCTCTAAAAGTCCTCTAAAACCTATTGTCAGCTATGGTGACTAGGGATGGGAATTGATAAGAATTTAACGATTCCGATTCCATTATCGATATTGCTTATCGATCCGATTCCTTATCGATTCTCTTATCGATTCTCATTGGGTGAGGGAATAAGTACAAATTAGTTTGTTTGTATTAACTCGCTTTAATATCTGATAAGAACACAGCACATACTCAGAGTATACACAAATTATGTGTAGCAACCTCAGAACAAACCTAAAAGTAGGCTTCAAAGTAAAGTCCAGGGACCTATAGAGTTTTTCACATTCATCATTGGTCCAGACAAAAAATAAAATAAAACTGCCATTTAAGTGCCATAAAAACAAAAAACACAGACTAAACAGTCAAGGAAGAGTTTGCGCCTTTGGGAATATTCTACCTGAAACCAAATTCAACTCACCAGACATACACAATAAAAAGAAGTCTTCTGTAAAGACCACAACTATCAACTTAGGCAAATTAACAATTTTTGTGCAGAAAAATTGTCATCTTTGCCCTCTCAGGAAGGATACGGGATCTTTCTGGACTTAAGGTGTCTCCAGCAGTGGAGAACACCCTTTCAGAAGGGGTGGAGGAAGCTTGGACACAGAGATACTTCTCAGCTAGAGCTGACAACACTGGCAATGTGTCACTCTGGAGATTATAATTCATATAGTAAAAGTTTACACAATGAAATGGCGCTCACATGAACGAAATAGAGAAGTTACCTTCGGCATTAATAGCAGATGACGTCTCGTTAGCTCCGCTGCTGCTTGACTCACTTGTTGTTGCTCTGTCGCTAAGTAGTAGTGTATCAAACACGCGACAGTCCTGCAAATGAATTGCGTGCTGTGTGGCCAAATGTTTCTGCATATTGGAGGTAGTTCCTACCTTGCCGAAATTTAACTTTTACAGTTGTTGCAAATGACGGCATTGGCGTCTTTTCTAGTGAAATATAATCACGCTTTAGATCGCTTCTGCCTCGATGACATGTTTGCTGCGTAACCAAAACAACGCAGCGCATGTGTGACTTCATGATGATGACATATTTGCAACAAGCGGAACCGATAAGCGGAATCGTTAAGCAGGTACGCTAACGATTCCAAGGAATCGATTCACTGGGCACCGGTTCTAAAGAAGAACCGGTTCTCGATTCCCATCCCTAATGGTGACCCATGCATTTAACCCGTCCAGCAAAGATTAGTGAACTCACGCACTGCAAGTTGTGAACACACATACACCTGCAGCAGTGGGTAGCTATTACTGCAGAGCCAGGGTAGCTATTACTGCAGAGCGAGGGGAGCAACGTTAATGCATGCTCAGTGCCCCCGGTCTTGTATGGCATAACATGCCAACACAATACCGATCGTCTCAAACATACGAGCCACCCCATTGGCTAAGGCTGTTATAGCCCCACTGGCTTCATTAATGCAAGCTCAGTGCCCCTGGTTCCGTATGGCGTAACATTCAAACACACACAACAAATTTATAACGTGGTCATTTGACAGCCCATACTGTGTACTTCCGTTTCAACCACGGCCGGCAGCTGCTTCTCTCAGCAAGAGTGGCTAGTTCTTTGACTACCATCCGTTGGGCCTGTCCTCTGATCCCCACTTCCTTAAACAGCCTCGTAGTGGAATAGAATGCCTTTATTGTCACTGTACACATGTACAATGAGATTAAATAGCCAACTCCACTGGCAGTGGAATAAATAGTACAATTTCCAAAGTAAAAAAGGGAGATAGGGTGTAGACTCTGCACAGTAGCTAATCATTGTTAATATTAGTTAAGAGAGTCCAGGGGTTGACGTGTTAGAACTACGAACAGTGCATGTGAGAGTTCAGAATGGTTATTACTTTTGGGAAGAAGCTGTTTTTGAGTCTGTTTGTTCTAGCCTTGAGGCACCTGTAGCGCCTCCCTGAGGGCAACAGTTTGAACAGGTCAAAACCAGGGTGGGAGCTGTCTTTGGTGATGGTTAGAGCTCTGTTTAGGCAGCGGGAGGTGTCCTTCAGGGAGGGGAGAGGTTAGTCAATGATCTTCTGTGCTGCCTTTACAGCTCTGTGGAGCCTCTCCCTATCTGCAACTGTACAGCTGCCGTACCAGTATGTCAGCAGGCTCTCGATGGATGAGCGGTAGAAGATCAGCAGCAGGTTGGAGTTCAGATTGTAGTTCCTGAGGTCTCCGTTGCTTTGAACCGCCAGCCTGATAAGCGGGTCTGTGAACGGCGCCGTAATGGCTGCTGGACCAGATGGCTGCTTTCAGGAGCTGGATTAACTTCCCCTGTTGGAAGTTGTGTCTATGGTGTATTATGTGTATTTGTTTTCTCCCCACAGTCCTCATGTTATGCTGTATTTTTCTTCTTAATCCATTTCGTGACACTGTACTTGTATATGTGTAATGACAATAAATTGAATCTCATCTCATCTCAAGTCTAGCTGCTGCTGAGCCCTCTTGCAGACTGCTGTGATGTTCTCTGTCCAGGAGATGTCGGCAGAGATGAGGACGCCGAGAAACATGAAAGTGTGGACCCCACTATGTCCTTATGTCTAATGGCTTAGAAATAAAGTTTCATGACTTAAAGAACATACAGCCTGTATTGTCACTGTCTGTATTTCGAATTCAGAATAAGCACATTTGTCGTATGTTGAGAAGTGTCTCGTTAATCTGCTGGTCTGATATGTACGCTACTTTAATGACTATGAACGTAACACACCATCTAATAAGACGGGAACATTCCCGACTTTAAATAATTAACCGTTTACATGCTTAAAGTCACCATGAAATCAAGCAGGAAAATTGTGTGTTTTACGGAGTGTTGCAGTGATTATTATAAATTATTAATCCGTGCACACAATTCATTTTTTTATAAAATTTGTTCTTGTATTCATTCAAGCGGAACAATCATACTATTTCATGCATTCTGACTTCTTTACACTGTTCAACATGCTGGCTTATCAATTTTAACATGGTCAACTCTTAAAAGGGATCCTTTTATCAGCCAAAAGTATGGCTAGGTGAAAGAGCCCTTCAACAAGCCAACCAACGAGCGAGACCCACTTACCGTAAAGGTTTCCGTGCATAATGTACTAAACACAGAGCGATTCATGTGACAATGTGTTGCTTGCTCGTGCTGTAGTTCCATCCCACTCTCCCTACTAGTCCCACCTCTAGCAGCTCCTGTTTTCCCGGAAATAATCATGCAGCTATATCTCTCTTTTATAAATATGATCAAACTAAATACTCTGACGTATGCAATACTACTGTATAAGCACTCAAGATTAATATGAGATTGGCAGAAACTGCGTGTGTTACACAAACTTTAAGCTCCTCTCCCACTCCCAACAACAACTCTTATCCACATGACGTAAGTGTAACGGGTACCGTGGCAACGGCACCCGGAAGGGACAGATTATTCTCCTGTAATACACAGGAGAGAAACGAGGAGACAGTGTGTCACGTTCAAGCTCTCTGGAGTAATTTATTCACAATATCATTAAACAAATATCTGTCTCTCAAAGTCACATTATGCTTCACATATCACTTTTTCAATGTCTTCTTGACATTATAATGACTTTCAGTGTTCCTGTCAATTCAAATTCTGCAATAAAATAAACTTTTCTATTTCACATTTATGTTCACTGACTTTGTATTTTTATATTTCACTCTATTCATCAAAAAAGAAATACAAAAACCATAGTAATATACCTCAATTACTCCTATTAAATGATTAAACATTTCTATTCACAATATTTACCAGTATCACATTGATACAATGCTGCAAATCACTCTCAGAATTATTAATATACTTAATATATAACTTTAAACCTTATTTAACATATTAACCATTATCAATCGACATTCAATACACATGTATAGTACATTAAACAATACTTATTCACCTTTAAAGCTTAAAGAATACCTTCATGTGCATTTGCATAAGGAAAAATTTATTTTTTTTAACTGACGTGCTCACCAACGTTACATGTGCGTTTTCAGTAGGCTGCTAATCAGTCGAGCTTTTCTCTCTCGCTTCAATCAACTCAAAAACAACCTCTGACGTACATCACTTCTCTAAAACAATTCACTTATTGTCTAAACACATTTCAGCATGGTTAAATTAAACTTTTACGTGCTTTTATACATTTACCCACCTGTAACACACAGGAGAGAAACGAGGAGACAGTGTGTCACGTTCAAGCTCTCTGGAGTAATGACAAACTCACGACTCGCACAGCTTAACACCGTTCGCTCGACTCTGCCCCTAACGGTCAGGAGTAGCATTGCACACTACTGATTACAAGGAATCACATTAAAATAAAACCCTTCTGAATGTTTCTTTTTTTCAAAATAACACAATAACATTTTCAAAATGAAACCAAAAATTTTAAATATACCTAAAGTACAATTAACATACTTGTGTGATCGTCACATAAGCAACAAAAAAAGAGGTAGGACTACAGTATACTCACTGTCCAATGGCCAGTTGTTTTTAGACTTCGCCTTCAGGCCCAACTTACAACAAACCAATCAAAATGGGAAGGGCATAATAAAGCTCCAGGCACATGAACAAAAGTGCCAATCTCATTGGTCGGCCAGTTTTTAACACGACGCGTCAAACCAAAAAAACTAGCCCAATGCACTTTTTAAATGATGGTTTTCAGCCTGCCATTTTCGCCCGTTGGTCTGAAGACTCTCATTGGCAGCCTTTGTTTAGTCACGAGGTGTTAAACGTCGGTGATAAACACGCGCAAATATTGTCCTGGTTTGTATAAACCTTTTGTTAAACTTCAGGTTCCTTTAGAACACTAAGTTTCATTCTGTGTTTTGGATCACCCTTCAAAATCAAATCATAATAGGTTGGATGCTGTGAGAGAATACTTCTGTAGATCTGAGAGCACAAAGACAATGACGCAGAGAGGTAGCATCAAGCTTTGAGCTCATTTACAGTATTTTTGGGAAGACCCATCTTTACCTAGGGAACAACTAGACATTTGTTATAACCAAATAAGGTATAGAAAGTTTTTGCAAGCAAGTATGTCTTTAGTCCATTTAGGACCTAACAAACAAAGAATGTCAGCCCCCTTTTAAAATAATGTTTATTTTTGTACGGAACTAAAACATGACACCTTTATATAGGGAGATCGAAGGGTCTGTAATACTTACCATAGGAGAAAAGCGTATTGGTTAACATGGATCACTTGAGGCACCCTCAACCAATCATATAATTGAAGTGGTTGGAGTTCACAGTTTCACAATCCATCATTCAATATTATCAAATTAAAAGATAAAACCGAAAGTGAGTCTTGCCCGTCGCAGAAATTCACTACTCTACTTTCTCTTAAAAAGTAACGTTATTATAATACCATAGTTAAGTCAACATATCGTTCACAACAAACGTAAAACATGTTAATATTAACGGACAGTCAACAGCTGTTTCCTCACAAAGCGATTTATTCAGTGTAGCTTCTCTTCCGTTGACATCCATAAAAAAAACATCTCCTTTCCTGTGTACTGTCACAGAATGGCTATGGCCTAAGGAAGCCCACGACGATGAAGTATAATCCGAAATAGAGCTTTAATAGAAACAAACATACGAAACAGGGCATCAATACAGATGCAAACAAAGGAACTAATGAGATAATGATGGAACACAGGTGAAACAGTTGAATTTATTAACAGGAGGAGGTGGGATGGCCGGCGACACCAGGGGCGAAGTGATGGAGATGATGCCCATGGAAGAGGAGCCCAGGGTGGAGCCACGCAGACAGAGAGCCAGGCTGACACAGAGGATCCAGAGGCCCAAGGCGAAGCCCTGGCAGATGTTTTATTCCCCTTGTGGAAGTTTTGATTCTTGTTTTGTTCGTAGTGTTTCTCCCATTGTGGGCTTTAGTTTTATTAGATTTTTACAATTGCATTATCCTAAACATATTTGTTTCTAAGTATGTGCAATCCCCTGGGATCGAATCCACAAACTTGCGTGGTTAACGCAATGCTCTTACCACTGAGCTACAGGAAAGCAATCTCATGAAATTTTTATTATGGCACACATGTGAATGTGCAGATTTATATTTTAGGTAAATGGCTCTTACACTGGTCTCTTCTTCATAACAAGCACCAGACACTGAGCATTTTCCCTTTAGGGGTTACAGAATAAATAAAAACAAAGCACAAAAGAAGCTAAATGTGAGACTGAGCAGCTGGAAAACAAATGTCAGCATGTGAACCTGACAGAGAGCCATATCGAAACAGTTCTGTGGTCAGAATAGCAAAAAACCTTTCGCATTCCTTACCCCTGTACCCCTCTCCCACCAAACAGGCTAGCAAAAAGTCCTGACATGGATTAGAGAAAGTACGATTATATTGAAGTTTTAAGTTACTTTTTCACATTTCATTCCTTTAAAGTGTTCTGTACTGTTCCCCATTTGCATTACCTACCTCAAAGCACTGACACAAAATGATCTATGCAATACAGCATAAAATGAAACTTATTATTGATCATTTAAAGTTTTGTACTGTTTGATAATATTATTTAGGTGCTCTCAAAGTAAAACTTGCTTATAGAAAAAAGGGTTAAATTAGCAGTGTAAAAATAAATGTGATGTCACCTGTAAATGTATTTGTATCTTAAAAAGATAAACGTCACAATGAGATTGCAATTCTTCCTACTTGTAGGCAGCATCACAATAAAGTATGGGCAGAAAATAACCCATTACACAGAAATACTTACTGGGAATAAAAGGGAAATACATTTTAAACTATAGTATAAATAATATATATAAAAATAATATCTGATTTAAAATGTATTTATATTTTAGGTATATACAGGTTTTTTTTAACACATGAGACGGAAGAACTAGCCATTGTAAAAAGAACTCTGAATTATTTGGGTCTGTATATGTTAATTTCCTCGCAGCTGATTGGTTTAGTTTTGGTGCGAGATCTCTAATCTAATGAATGCATGAACGAGGCATTTATATAGCGCATTATTGTGTATTGCTGTAGAAACCAAAGCGCTATACAATCAAATGAGGCAGGTCCATCCTCACCCACCACCAGTCTGCAGCATCCACTTGGATAATGCGACGGCAGCCACAGTACAACAACGCAAGTATGCTTACCACACACCAGCTAACAGTGGAGAGGAGAGAGAGGGATAGAGCCAATTCAGAAGGTGGGGACTATTAGAAGGCCATGATTGACAAGGGCCATTGGACACCGGTGTTACACCCCTACTCTTTACGAGCAAATTGCCATGAGATTTTTAATGACCAAAGGGAGTCAGGACTTCGGTTTAACATCTCATCCAAAGGACAGCACATTTTACAGTATAATGTCCCCATCACTATACTGAGGCATTAAGACCCATACAGACCACAGGGTGAGAGCCCCCTGCTGGCCTCACTAACACCTCTTCCAGCAGCAACATAGCTTTCCCAGGAGATCTCCCATCCAGGTACTGAACAGGCTCAGCCCTGCTTAGCTTCAGTGGGTAACCAGTCTGGGGCTACAGGGTAATATGGCTGCTCGATCAAAACATGCTCCGGAGCAGGTTAGGCGTGCAGTATTAGTTACCATGGCGATGAACACCGATTAAAGCCGAGCTACTTCCCTGATACCTAAAACCAGGGTGGGAGCAAACTTATTTTAAACTGGGCTAGCCATTTAAACGGGTTTCATGGTACGGGCCACAGGTGTAAGCTAATTCATGGGTTTATGGGTATGTTATAAGGGGCACCGTGGTATTATATTTGTTCAGTTAGACTGTACCAGGTAAAGATACAGAGGTATTGAAATAAGGTACTGTCATAAAATACATTTCTGTTACGAAATACTTAAAGACTCAATGATATAAGTGCAGCTCTAAAAATAAAAAAAACAGAACAGGAGAGGACAGGCAGCAAATAAACGAGGTCACAGGTCATAGTCAGGGCAGGCGTCTGAGTTACATAAAACAATAAACACGTCCAAGAATCAAAACACAAATAATCCAATAGAGAATTGCTCAGAAATACAGTGTAACAACCAACAAGTCTTCAATGAGTGACTAAGTGAACTAAGTATATATAGGCTGGCCAAACAAGATAAAAAGACACAGGTTATGCAGATCTACTTCAACGAGTCCAGCTAAGAATATGGGAAGTGTAGTTTTATGAGTTTGAGTGATGAAGGGAGTTCCCTGTTGTGGAGCATAAGGGCACTGCAGCTGGTGACTGTAACAATTTCTATAGTAGTTTTACAAATTAATTAGAGCCAACTTGTTCATGTAAACAATTGAATGGAAGGTGACAAATTTTTTTGCTGTTGAGGCTAAGTTAATGCATCTCCATCACTTTAATCTAAAATATTTATGGCTATTAACTTAGGTGGGGCATATTCTCTGGTGTATGGTATAAATTGCATTTCGTCCAGATGGATCTGGCATTTTGGGAACTGTGAGGGGCGAAGCAACGACACGCACACAAAAATACAATTAACCACCCCCGAAGGGTAATTTATTACACAGTTTTGACTTGAGCTTGCCACTGAGGTGAGATATTTCCAGAACGCGTGATTGACTGGCGTCTCGTCGTCTTCTTCTTCTTCACTTCCCCTCTGGGAAGTTGTGTGAACTGGCCTTCTCGGCTTCAGTACTTCCGGGTTCGCTGACGTGCTCCCGGTCCGGTTTCTAAACGTCCGTTCCTGTAGAGTACAAGCATACACAATATCTCAGTGGCGCTCTAGTCTGCGGGAGATGTCTCTCACCTTCTGCCTGTGTACCAGCGGCTTTTGTAGCCGCTGGTAATTGGTATCTGACCGTGACGAGCGGCAGCTGTGCCGCTCCAATTGCCTCCGTCTCCATGGCGACACTGATAGCGCCAGGGGTGACTCGTCACACTCCCCCCCCCCCAAAGTGTCGACCTAGTCCTGCGGGGAGACGGAGAGATGTTATGGAATGGAGGGGGAGTGTCACCTGACCGAGATGTCCCTCTTGACCACATCCTCGACAGACCATCGGCATTTCCGTGGGAGGACCCGGCCCGATGTTTCACAGTGAAGTGGTAGTCCTGGAGCATCAGGAACCACCTCGTAATCCTGGCATTGGTGTCCTTGGCTTTACTCATCCACTGTAGCCGCGCGTGGTCTGTCACCAGGGTAAAGCTACGCCCTAGGAGGTAGTACCTGAGCTCCAGGACTGCCCACTTTATGGCCAGGACCTCCCTCTCCACTGTGGCATAGCATGTCTCTGTTGGGGTCAGCTTCCGACTAATATATACGACAGGGTGCTCTATACCACCCTTCTGCTGGGACAGCACTGCTCCCAGTCCAGTGTCCGATGCATCTGTCTGCAGGATAAAGGGGCAGTCAAAATCCGGAGCATGTAGGATCGGAGACGACGCCAGGGCTTCTTTCAATGTCTGGAAGGCTTGCTCTGTTGCCGGAGTCCACTTTACCTTATCTGACTGCCCCTTTTTAGTCAGGTCGGTCAGGGGACTGGCTATGGACGAAAAGTTGGGTATAAAACACCTATAATAGCCCGCTAGCCCCAGGAAGGCCCGTACCTGGGATTTGTTATGAGGTCGGGGGGCGTCCCGAACGGCTTCCACCTTCTTCATTTGTGGTTGGATTACCCCGCCCCCCACTCTATATCCCAGGTACTGGGCTTCGGCGAGACCGAGGTGGCATTTCTTGGGGTTCGCCGTTAAGCCGGCCTTCCTGAGGTCCAGTAGCACTCTCCGCAACCTATCCAGATGGTCGTCCCAGGTCCCCGAGTGGATAACAAGGTCATCAATATAGGCCGCGGCGTAGGCTTGATGGGGCCTTAACAAAATGTCCATCATCCTCTGGAATGTGGCAGGTGCCCCATGCAGCCCGAACGGCAGCACTGTATACTGCCAGTGTCCAGAGGGGGTGCTAAACGCAGTCTTCTCCCGGGCTTCTGGAGCTAGGGGCACCTGCCAGTACCCTTTTGTGAGATCCAGGGTCGTAATATACCTTGCTTTTCCTAGCCGGTCCAATAACTCATCCACCCGGGGCATCGGATAGCCGTCAAAAGTGGATACTTCGTTAAGCCGACGGAAGTCATTACAGAAGCGGAGAGTGCCATCTGGTTTGGGAACCATCACGATGGGGCTAGACCAAGGGCTATGGGAGGGTTCTATAACTCCAAGCAGTTTCATCCGTTTGATCTCCTCTTCTATAGCCAGTCGACGAGTCTCTGGCACCCGGTAGGGCCGCTGTCTCACCACGACCCCCGGTGGTGTGCGGATCTCGTGCTGGATTATCCGAGTCTGCCCGGGCTTTTCTGAGAACACGTCCTTGAACTGACTGACCAGGGACTGGATGTTTTGTTTCTGGACGGGGGACAGCTGTTCTCCCATCTGTACCACTGGTGCCTCGGTTTCCGCGAACGCCGCCATCTGCATTGGGGATGCCACCCACCTTTTTAGGAGGTTGACATGGTACAGCTGTTCCTCCCGTCTGCGTCCCGGCTGACGGAGGCGGTAATTGACCGGTCCTACCCTCTCTACCACCGTGTAGGGTCCCTTCCAGGACGCCAGGAACTTGGACGTGTTGGTTGGGGTCAGTACTAGCACCCGGTCTCCTGGTTGGAACTCCCTAGGCTGGGCAGGCCGGTCAGACCACCTTTGCTGGGCGCGCTGGGCCTCAACGAGATGTTGCTTAACCAAGGGCATCACTCTGTCTATTCGGGATCTCATTTGTTGGACGTGTTCCACCACGCTGCGATGTGGTGCTGGTTGTTGCTCCCAGGCGTCCCGGGCGACGTCTAAGAGTCCGTGGGGCTGCCTGCCAAACAGGAGTTCAAATGGTGTAAAACCCGTGGATGCCTGGGGAACTTCCCGGATCCCGAAAAGTACATATGGTAACAGAAGGTCCCAGTCACGCCCATCCTCTGCCACCACCCGACGAAGCATCCTCTTTAGGGTTTGGTTAAACCGTTCCACAAGTCCATCTGTTTGAGGATGGTACACGGATGTCCTTAGTTGTTTCACCTTGAAGAGGTGGCAGAGGTCTGCCATCAGCCGGGACATAAACGGAGTTCCCTGGTCAGTCAGAATTTCCGTGGGGATGCCCACGCGACTGCACATCAAGAAGAGTTCCTTTGCTACTGCTTTGGCCGTGGCTTTCCGCAGTGGTAAGGCTTCCGGGTACCTTGTGGCGTAATCCACCACGACCAGGATATATTCATGTCCCCGGGCAGACTTCGGCAGCGGTCCTACCAGGTCCATCCCTATACGCTCAAAGGGTACCTCGATTACCGGAAGTGGGATTAGCGGACTGGGGGGAGGACGCTGGGGAGATTTTTGTTGGCAGACATGACAACACTAGCAGAATCTCTTCACCTCTGCTTCGAGCCCGGGCCAATGGAACCGGTCCCTGATTCGTTGGATGGTGTTTGCTGCCGCCAGATGACCTGCCAAGGGGTGGGTGTGTGCCAACTCGAGGATCGTCTCGGTCTTGCTCTTTGGTACTACCAGCAGCAGCTTTTCCTCCCCCCGTCGCATGGCGGCACCGTACAACAGACCCTTCTTAATTACAAAATATGGGAGGGGGTGCGGGCCAGGTTGGCGGTCTTCTCCATCCACAACCCGGACCTGGTTCCAACAGTTTCGTAACCTAGCATCCTCCCGTTGTTCTCGTCCGAAGGAGCCTCCTCCCATTACCTGCTGGAAGAGGTCAGCAAAAACACTAGGGTTTTGGCACTCACCCTCTGGTTCGCTGTCCGTTGCCATCAGGACGGGATGGGGTTTCCGCTCTCTCCGAGGTTTGGCTCCCCGGGCCCGACCCCCACGGCCGGCCGCCTGTACAGTGCTCGCCAACAGTTGGTCGAACCCGGGCCAGTCCCGACCCAACAACATAGGTACCGGAAGATCGTCCACAATCCCGATCTCCAGCGTCCACGACCCTGGGCCAGCCGACACTGTAACCTGTCGGGCTGGCACATAACGGGTATCCCCGTGGACACAGGTGATCGGGACGGAGGACTTCACCCCGGCTCGAGGACGGACTATCCCGGGCTGGACCAACGTTATCGAGCTGCCAGAGTCTAAAGTGGCCGTTACAAGGCGACCGTCCACCCGCACATTTCGGCGAGTGGCCCCGGACGGCACGGCCTGGTGCACCGCACATCCAGCCAGCCATGCAGGGGGCCCGGAAGAAGCTGGCTCAGTAGGCATCGGTTCATCCACCGGAGTTGGGGTTCCGGGTCTGTGTACCGGCCTCAAGGTACCCTCCGCAGGTCGCCATATCGGGTTTACCCTCCGGGGGCCCGCTACCTCTCTCTCTCTAGCTGCCGAGGCTTCGGCCAACTCCACGGCCTCCACGAGTTCTCGGATGGTGGTGGGACCTCGCATGCTGACCGCCGTCCGAAACTGTCGAGGAAGGGCCCGCAGCAGTCGATCCACGACTACCCTTTCGGCCACCTGGAGCGCACTAGGCTCCCGAGTTAGCAACCACAAGTGTCCCAGCCGAGTCAGTTGGGCGGCCTGGGCCCTCACCGGTACTTGGTCATCGTAGGCCCACTGATGGAATTGTTGGGCCGCACTAACCGGAGACAACCCTATTCTGGCGAGGATCTCCCGTTTTAAGGCTTCATAATCTTCACTTGCTGGAGGCTGCAACGCGTAGTAAGCCCTCTGGGCTTCACCTATCAGATATGGGGCCAAGATTCTTGCCCATTCGGCTTTATCCCACAGTTCCCTAGTTGCTATCACCTCGAAAGTGTGGAGGTAGGCTTCGATGTCATCCTGTGCCGTAAGCTTCGTCAGCAGGGTATGAGCAGTGGCTCTCCCATCTGGTAGGTGGGTACGAGCCGCTGCAGCTTCCTGCAGCATACTCAGGGTCTGGTTCGTACTCTCCTGCCGTTGCGCCAACTGCTCGGAGAAGCGCTGCTGACGAACCACCACCTCGGCCAAGCGTCAAACCACGTCCTCCATTGCCGGGAAGGAAAAAAAAAGAAAATTGGAAATAGAAAGAGAGAGAGCAGGTAGGGTTCCTGTAATGGACAAATAGGATGGTTACTGTCTCCTGTACGTATCGTAGCTCCGTTGCTACGCCCGCATTCTCCACCAGTTGTGAGGGGCGAAGCAACGACACGCACACAAAAATACAATTAACCACCCCCGAAGGGTAATTTATTACACAGTTTTGACTTGAGCTTGCCACTGAGGTGAGATATTTCCAGAACGCGTGATTGACTGGCGTCTCGTCGTCTTCTTCTTCTTCACTTCCCCTCTGGGAAGTGGTGTGAACTGGCCTTCTCGGCTTCAGTACTTCCGGGTTCGCTGACGTGCTCCCGGTCCGGTTTCTAAACGTCCGTTCCTGTAGAGTACAAGCATACACAATATCTCTTATCGGAATTGGTTTACTGTAGGAGTTCTTCCAGTCTCAAGTACCACCTAAACGCAAAGCATCCCTTAGCTAATTCGGAAGCAAACACAAGGTTATCTTTTTGAACATAATTTTTTTCATCACTAATTATCATAGTAGAACAACTTTCTCAAGCAGTTTGTGATGCATTTAGGAAACAGGAGATGAGCCCCTGGTCTAATGCGCCACCTGGCTTGAGACACCCGTTCTCAAAGACTTACTTTTAGTCATTATTTGGGTAGCACACATATTCTGAATGCCTTCCGCAGAATTCAAATTAGCCATTTTAATCTAGATTAATCTAGATTAATTCCAAGATTAATCTAGATTAATTCCAAGATTAATCTAGATTAATTCCAAGATTAATCTAGATTAATTCCAAGATTAATCTAGATTAATTCCAAGATTAATCTAGATTAATTCCAAGATTAATCTAGATTAATTCTAAAATTAATCTAGATTAAAAAAAATAATCTATGCCCACCACTGAAATAAACCAAGAGTTCATATTTCCTTCCTGTCTCATAAGGGTGTGTCACCAGTGTTGGGTAAATTACTCTGAAAAAGTAATTAATTACTAGTTACTCATTACATATTCAATAGTGTAATATGATTACTGTCCAAATTACTCTGTACAAAAAGTATTTAGTTACTCATTACTAATTACTTTCTATATCCTTCATCAACCTTGATTAGTTAAGTGATTCAAGAATATACATGAAACGGCTTATTTAGTTCATTCAAATAAATAATATTATTAACTGACCAAAGTATTACAAATGTGAGAATTATACATTAAAGCACAGATTTTAAAGTAAGACTTGGAATTTTGAAGTCAATTACGCTATTGCACACGCATATATTTAACAAAGTATTTAGTTTAATTACATAAAAAGTAACTGTATTTAAATTACAGAAAACATATGAGTAATCCCTTACTTTACTTTTTCAAGGGAAAAGTAATTAAATTACAGTAACTAATTACTTAGTAACTAGTTACACCCAACACTGCGTGTCACAAAGGATATCACGCATACATCTGGGGCCCGTGTCAATAAGGAAGTTCAACCAACACCGAGTTAAAATCTGAAGAGTTGATTTACTCAGAGAATCGCTACTCTTGAGTTTTCAGTTTCAGACCAGTTGATTTGAGTTGGTTCAAGATTTCGAGTTAATTCACTCTAGGTTATGCACGTGCAGCATGGCGATGAAAGCCATCATCAATTGAGTGAAGAAAGCAGGATTCACCATGGCAACGGCATGTGACAAAAAGCGCTCCGTTCATTGGTCGCCAATCGAATTGAAGGTACTGTTTCAAGCGTACGGTTAATATGAGCACATATTTAGAAAAAAGAGCAACACAGCCGCAGCAGCAAAAGAAAGAGAGTTGGCGTGGGAGAAAATTGCCTCACATGTTAATGCGCAAGTTTATATGTCAATCACTTTTATAATTATTTTGTTAAAAATGGGTATTATATTTAAAGAATGGTAGCATCAGATCATGAAAATGACATTTCATGCAGTCTGTTATGTTGCCGTTGTAGTGAATTCAATGAGGAACAGTATTATTTAAACACTATTCTTCATCAAATATGTAAGAATCATCATGAGCTTTGATCACAATTATAAGTAATATATTCTCCACCACCCTTTGTAAGGGAAACAAATATCAACCCGAATTGGGATGAATTTAATTAATAATGATCAATTATAATTATCTGGATCAAATTCATGATTTGGGGAAATCACTTAGCATTACGAGCAGGTAGCAAGAATCGGCATGTTTAGGGACTCCGGATTATGAGCATGAACTACAAACAACATCACGTGTGAAATAAAACAGGACTTTATTACCTAGACTAGGCACATACTAATCTAACACACACACATACAGTTTAGCATTGGAAGAAGGTTGAAGTTGAAGCAGAGAGAAGAACAGAGTATGGATTTATGGCAGTATATGATATTCAGAAGATCAATAGCCTGAACTAAACATCAGTTTCTTCTTGTAAAGCACCTTTGTTAAAAGGATTAATAATGCCCTATGCATCCATTAATAAGACTAAGTTTGATACTTGCACGTCTTGCCCATCAAAAGAAAGAAAGTGTCCTGATGCAATTTCTTAAGGCTCCAGGTGATCTTGGCTGAAAGTGATCAGAGAGAACCAGTTTTATGGAGAGGATCTGTATCTGGAAAGACGAGGCCGCAGCCTGGCACAAACTTATGGGTCAAAGGTGAAGTCTTCTTCTAGTTCATCCTTTGGAGATGCAGAACGCAAGGAGAGAAAGAACAAACCCCCACAAACTGCAAACCTGAAGAACAACTCCTAAAACCTTGACACAAGAACCAAAGAAAAAAAGACTCTTCTCGTGGTCTCTTTTAAACTGTAAGGATGTCACATCCTACAGACATGACTGATCCAATCAGGAGATGGCAACTTTGGAGGGAAAGTTAATTGTCTTTGTCTCTCAGATGGTGTTTTGCATGTGAGAGCTGATTGGATGTTCACTAAGAAGATTTCTAAGAGTTTGATAAAACTAATATGAAAAGAGTTAACAAAACACAACAAACATCAACATTAAGGAAATAACAAATGTAGCTCATAGACACCAAACATGATCTAAATATCATCTTGGTTAAATGAGTTACTACAAATCTAATAATTCCAGTAGTTAAACACACATCCATGGATACTTTGGATTAATGTTTAAAACAGACGTAACAACAAGAACATTAATACATGGAAATGGTATAAATGAATATATGTACATTTCCATATAAATGCATTTAGAATTGTATGTCTGTCCCCAAAGTGAGTAAAGAGAGTTCAGCTCCCTACATTTCATTCGGTCGTAAAATACTCTATCTTGATGGATTGGTGTGAGTTGCTATGGTCACCAGAGATCTTCTCCTGCTCTTGGTGTAAGTTACAGATTGGGGGTAGACCCCAACCGACTAGCTTGCTGGTGGGGTGAGGGGTGTTGTTGTAATATTTAAGAAATTTAATTTGTTATGCGTGTCTGATCGGTATCAGGTACTACATATCCCCCCTTTCGCACGTTTTTGTCTGACCTAATAGACAACAACAAGCGACAAATAAAGATGTACATGAAGATCAGACGTGTCCAACACGCACTGCAGGTAGCTCGGGTGGACTCATTGGCCATCGGTGCTTCCTGGAGAGGTGGGACAGCAGGTGTCAAGACATCATCAGATGTTGGGTGAGAGCTGTGTGAAGAGCTCTCTTACTAGTTTAAGCAGCTCCTGTGACTCAGGCGTAGGTAAGTCCGGCTCTCTTTGTGAGGACTCAGATCGGCACCTGTGTGTTGCATCGGATGATGCTGTCAGTGGCTGTTGGACAGCCAGTGGTGTTTCCCAAGAAGAATTTTGTCGTCTCCATGGTTTCTTCCAGTGGTTGGTCTGGTATCTGGCCCTATTACGATGGTGACGATTTTGTCTTCTGGCTGGAAGCTATCCTGGCATATCGTTGAAGGACATTGTGTCGTAGTGACAATGTCTGCCTTCTGGTGAAAACTTTTGAATGTTACAGTTCAGACTAAATGGTGCCGTAGAGGCCTTTCTTTCAGATGTGGCCTTATGTTTATTAAAGGCCTTCTGTGTCAGGTCACGCAGCTGATGAATGGTCATCGTATGAGGACAGGCCATGATGCCTAAATGGTGGCTTACAATTGGATGTAGATTTCTGAGGAACAGGCTCTTGAAGCTGATATCCTCCTCCATCTCGGGTTCATTGAGAGCTCCAAAATAAGCTTGTCTGAGTCTGTTAATGTAAACTCGGGGAGTTTCCTGTCTTCCCTGTTTGGTCACATTCGGCATAATTTGCAGGTGAAAGTCTACATCCCGCAGATAGGCATGGACATCGTGGTCTCCTGCAGAATTTGGAATGAAGCACTTGATGACTCTAGCCAGTTTGTTGAGGTCTTTGAGGGCCGCTCCATTTACCTTTTCAGGGATTATCTGGAGAAGTCCCTTCCCTTCTGTGGCTTCAGATGTTTTTAGGATGCTGGCTGGTGAGGTGTTAAGCAGAGAGGTCAGGCCCCCCCCTTTGTATCTTTGTACTGGGCTGAGGGACTTTGCTCTGCTTCCCTGCTGTGACAGTAGGGGATGTGTCTTCCCCTGTGGTTGCCATTGCAGCTTGTATGGGTGTTTGAGTTCTCTTTGGACCATGTCAAGCTCATCTCTTGTATTGTCCAGCTGCTGTGTCAGAGATTCAATTTTGGCATCTCTATCTGATAGTTCAAAATGGGCTGTTACTAATAATGACTTTGTATCAAACAGTTCTTTTTCCAGCTCTTCTTTGGCTGCTTTTTCTAGTAGTTGTCTTTGCTCAGCAGCTGACAGAGCTATCTGAAGTCTGTTAACCTCCTCCTGTTGTTCTATCTTACCAGACATATTTTGTGTGGTCGGGCTCTCACCTTCCAGTTGGGCTATGCGACTTTGAGCATGCTTAAGTTCCTCTTGGGACTCTGTTGCGTGCAGCTTTAGGTCGTTCACCTCGTTTCTCAGGTCTGTGAGGTTGTGGGCTAAGGAGAGGATGATGCTGGTCAGCTCCTTGTGGTCATAACTCTGGCGTGGACCGTGTGTCATTTGTCTTCTTCCCTCTTTGTCCAGTTGCACCTGTCTCTGGTGTGGGAGGTCATCAGCAGTTCTAGGTGGTAGGGCGTCCATCACCATGCCTTGCCAGGCCGTTAGATCTTCCATCTGAGACATTGGGGCACACTTGTTCTGAGAGTTAGGGCAAGAGACTAATGCAAGACCATACAAGAGATTTAAAAATAAAGCTAGGTGTATGTTGTGCAGCTAGATTTTACCAGGTGTGGTTAACTGCTTTAGGTAGCCAGTGAAGTGTGAACACTATTATTAACTTAACGGCCTATGGCTGGAAGCCAAGATTTGTATGCAACCAGAGAATTAACAATGATGTAAGACTGGTTTAAATCATTTAATCAAAACATACTGATGGTTCTTAACAGGCTTGATCTCTGAATAGTGAAGAACAAGAAGTAAACAGAGAAAGAAGAGAGCTTTCCCGATTCCGATTATGTTAATTAGTGGTGCTCAGAATTATAATTATGCCCTAACAATCAACTAGATTGTGTAGCAGAGTCATATTTCTGGAGCACATATTTAAAATAAGCAAAATCGAGAAAAAGAGATTTGACATAGATAAATAAAATAAAATAAATGGATGACTGCTATTAATAAAATTAACCAGTAAAAAATAAAATAGAAGGGAAGTGATCTAGTACTGGGAATAATCAATAGTACTGACATTTAACCATATAGGTCAGTGTTGGGCATCACTCCATTGTTGGCTAAGGCTGCTGCGTGTTCAGCTCCCATGCCTATGCCATTCAAAGTGTGTGCACTTGAGGGTCAATGTTCTATTCAAAATCCCAATACCTCTAAGAATTCTTCTCTGGGTAGGCAGTTAAATTTAATTAAGTTTGGTTCAATTAAATGAGTAACTGAGCAACAATGTTCAGGAAGGAATGCACCTGAACTTAGTTAGAGTGAGTCTGAGAAGAATTAAGGAAAGAGAGTGGAAATCAGAAAAATAGAGATTTTGTTAAGAGGGAATAGTTTCAATCACTTTACACTGCAATACACGCAAGCACTACTTAATGACTTCAATTATATATACTATGCTAACCACTTACTACTGAAGTTAGGTATTAGTAAGCTCATCTAAGGCCGTTGGGCCGCTAGGTCATGTTAGCTTAGCTTAGCAAACAAATATGGCTTGTTTACAATATGGCACCAGCCCATGACACCTATGGTAGGTGGAGTCAAACTGGTTGACAAGTCGTTGTCATGGGAACCAGTGCACCCCAGGGCACTTTAGTTCTCAAAGAGTGTCTGCACAATTCTAACAATCTCAAATAATTAAAGTGGTACACAGTTGGTTACAACATGGTGTACTGACTTAAATCAATTCAACACTTTTCTTTAGCAAGCCAAAATGCAAATATAGTTGTATTCACTAATTTTGATTATGTATGCTTTCGCTTCTCTTTTAACAAGTACTTTAAACAGGTTTCCTGTCCTTCTTTAAGGAGTACTTACACATTCACTGTAGGTTTACACTCATTTACAAACATACAGCTGTTTGTGCCTTACACACAAATACTGAAGCATTGAGGTACACACTATTTTCATTCGGCAATTGTAACAGTAATGATCACCATTTAGCTAAGCTTATATATGCAGAGTCAAAGTTTAGATGAATGGCATAGATCTGACTATAATTTAAAAGGCCCTTACAATGTAGAAAGAGGAGAATAACTCAAATCTACCTTTACATAACACCGTACTGAGATTCCTTCGTCAGAAAACAGGTTAAACAATATTGCAATTGGGATTTCTTCGCCAAAGCATATTAATTCTGGAACAGTTTCACATGCAGCTTATCTGAGTTTCCTTCGTCAGAATAGATTTATGCATTTATTAAATACTGAAATTGGGATTTCTTCGCCAAGTCAGATTAACCTTACACTGATACCATTTAAACTGTGTTAAGACTTTTTCAAATCATAGCAGAACTACCAAATCAATCTATCACTATCTACATTAAACAAGCCGCAAATAGCAACATGCATGTGTATAGCCTGTTGCATCATAACGTCCTGACTTAAAACACACTTAGGCTGACAGTAGTTTAAGCTCATAACTTTTGTTTAATCATGCCCGCATTCTCCACCAATTATGTAGTGAATTCAATGAGGAACAGTATTATTTAAACACTATTCTTCATCAAATATGTAAGAATCATCATGAGCTTTGATCACAATTATAAGTAATATATTCTCCACCACCCTTTGTAAGGGAAACAAATATCAACCCGAATTGGGATGAATTTAATTAATAATGATCAATTATAATTATCTGGATCAAATTCATGATTTGGGGAAATCACTTAGCATTACGAGCAGGTAGCAAGAATCGGCATGTTTAGGGACTCCGGATTATGAGCATGAACTACAAACAACATCACGTGTGAAATAAAACAGGACTTTATTACCTAGACTAGGCACATACTAATCTAACACACACACATACAGTTTAGCATTGGAAGAAGGTTGAAGTTGAAGCAGAGAGAAGAACAGAGTATGGATTTATGGCAGTATATGATATTCAGAAGATCAATAGCCTGAACTAAACATCAGTTTCTTCTTGTAAAGCACCTTTGTTAAAAGGATTAATAATGCCCTATGCATCCATTAATAAGACTAAGTTTGATACTTGCACGTCTTGCCCATCAAAAGAAAGAAAGTGTCCTGATGCAATTTCTTAAGGCTCCAGGTGATCTTGGCTGAAAGTGATCAGAGAGAACCAGTTTTATGGAGAGGATCTGTATCTGGAAAGACGAGGCCGCAGCCTGGCACAAACTTATGGGTCAAAGGTGAAGTCTTCTTCTAGTTCATCCTTTGGAGATGCAGAACGCAAGGAGAGAAAGAACAAACCCCCACAAACTGCAAACCTGAAGAACAACTCCTAAAACCTTGACACAAGAACCAAAGAAAAAAAGACTCTTCTCGTGGTCTCTTTTAAACTGTAAGGATGTCACATCCTACAGACGTGACTGATCCAATCAGGAGATGGCAACTTTGGAGGGAAAGTTAATTGTCTTTGTCTCTCAGATGGTGTTTTGCATGTGAGAGCTGATTGGATGTTCACTAAGAAGATTTCTAAGAGTTTGATAAAACTAATATGAAAAGAGTTAACAAAACACAACAAACATCAACATTAAGGAAATAACAAATGTAGCTCATAGACACCAAACATGATCTAAATATCATCTTGGTTAAATGAGTTACTACAAATCTAATAATTCCAGTAGTTAAACACACATCCATGGATACTTTGGATTAATGTTTAAAACAGACGTAACAACAAGAACATTAATACATGGAAATGGTATAAATGAATATATGTACATTTCCATATAAATGCATTTAGAATTGTATGTCTGTCCCCAAAGTGAGTAAAGAGAGTTCAGCTCCCTACATTCCATTCGGTCGTAAAATACTCTATCTTGATGGATTGGTGTGAGTTGCTATGGTCACCAGAGATCTTCTCCTGCTCTTGGTGTAAGTTACAGATTGGGGGTAGACCCCAACCGACTAGCTTGCTGGTGGGGTGAGGGGTGTTGTTGTAATATTTA
Organism: Triplophysa dalaica; assembly: GCF_015846415.1. Classification (NCBI taxonomy): domain Eukaryota; kingdom Metazoa; phylum Chordata; class Actinopteri; order Cypriniformes; family Nemacheilidae; genus Triplophysa; species Triplophysa dalaica. Next base: position 19,324,960 of record NC_079551.1, read on the forward strand.
AGAAATTTAATTTGTTATGCGTGTCTGATCGGTATCAGGTACTACAGTGGTTTAACTAAATTAGAACCAGAAGAAAATTCCACTGGTTTGGTTACTTGGTAAATAGAGTCTCAACTTTGACTAGACTTGAGGTTTAACCTTAAACCAAGTACTGTGTGTTTCTCATACCTATAAACATGTGTGTATCGCAGTTGTCTAAACCTCAGATGGAAACATAGTGGCATTGCAGTTTGCCCTTTGCAATGATGCATATGTACGCTTGTGTCTAGATTTAACCATACCATAGAGTCACGAATTAGAGCTTGTTGTAAAATACAAAACTTCCTTTTAACAGAGTTATACAGTATTTTTAGTAATAGAATGGACAGTAGGTTTTCAGAAAATGACTATATCTTGTTGAAAGAATAAACATTTGTGGGCTTGCTTTCAGTCATTCATGATTTTCCAGTACTGAACTAAAAATAATAAATATAAACAGGAAATTGATCATCCACACTTTATATTTCGTTTTTTTGGACTGGCATTTACAGAGACACTAAAAAGTAGGCGGGCACATGGTCATGGGCTAGAATTTATTCTATTCTGAAATATTAATAAAAATATTTATTGCATGTTTATATATTGCTTGCTATTTCTAAAGGACTTATTTAAACCAGCTACTGAGTCAAAAAGTTTGGGGGAAAAAGTATGAAATCGTTTGAATTATTTGCAGCATAGAGATGTCATAAACACAGTCAGCAGCATTACTGCATGTGTTTAATGTGTATTTAGGATTAATAATTATTTTTTTCACTTTTAAACCAATGAGTTCAACAACGTCACTTCAACAAATATAATATTCAGGGACATACGGTTCTTTAAACACAGAAGTGTTAGCGAAAGTAGTCCTATAGGGGGCGCCACTAAAGTTAAATTCCAGCAGCTTCGAAAGAGGGGGTCTAGACTTAAACTACACTCTAAAAATAGGCTGGGTTAAAACAACCCAATTTGGGTTATTTTGGTAACCCAACATTGGGTCAAATATGGACAAACCCAGCGTTGGGTTATTTTAACCCAGCCAGTTGGGTTAAATCTTTGACCCAACATGCTGGGTTGTTTTATTTAAATCAACTTTTGCTTAAAAATTACATTGATGGTTTAAAACAAACCCGAAATGTTTAAAAATAATAATAACAAAATCACAGAGATATACTCGAGGCATCAGTAAGAATCAATAGTTTTATTAAGGATCAAAATGCAAGACAAAAGGAATTAATAAAAACATGCAATATGTTATGCTCAATGAACAATAAAATGGCATATAAAACACTTTGATGAAATGTATGTTTATACATATTTAAAGAAAATTAACTTCAATAAATTACATTAGTTTAGATTTTAACATATACATTTAACAAGGTTATTAAAGTGGCACAAGTAAATATAAATAGTTAGACAACTTAACACTTCAAAACACTATAAAAAGTATTTTACTAAACCCTTGTTGATAGAACCGCATTTATATGATAAAATATCAGTCTATGCACAAGTGTTCTATAAAAAAAGAAATAAACAAGCGTTATGGATGTGAAAAAGGGACACCGTAACTTTCCTTTTCATATAAACTCACAAAACATTTTAAATAGTGTTAGTTCTTTCGGTTTCAGCACTGCTTAACCTAAAATATCCACGGAGCAGTCTTACTAAAGAGGATTCTTTTCCTGGGAGTTGTAGACAACAGTGTGGCGTGCACTTTTGGAAGTGGATGTCCAGCAGAAGGGTTTCTTTATCAATTTGTTCATCTATAAAGAGACAAGAAAAGAGACAAGAGAAGAGACAAGAGAAGAATGTAAGGAAACTGGCCTACCCAGAGCACAATGGATTATAATAAACATATAAAGAAGTACATTAACATTTTACCTAAATAATGTTTACCTTTAAGCCTGTTATGAAAACATCCACGTTCCAGTTGACTTTCTCTTGAATAGAATGATCCATTAATATTAGCTGTTATTCTGCATCCTGTCAGTGGGGGGAAAAAGAAGAGTGGGATCTAGTAGAAAGTGAAATACAGTCTTAAAAAAATAATATTATAAACGTTAAAACAACCCTTCACTAATTCGACACACTCGGGAATAAGTATAAGTCTAAAAAGAGCAACAATTGTTCGTCTCATATACCCAAAATTAACTATATCGCATTGTTAACCACTAACGTTATAAGAGCGGCTACTCCCGAGGCAATGGCCGAGATAGAGCTGCTCTCCACGGAGACACGACCGCTGACAGCCTGAAGCTCACACCTCCGACAGCGTCTTAACAAAATCTCAAAGAGGCGTTATGTTTATATATAAATCACGTATTTGAGTTCTTAACAACTACATTCTCGCCTAAAAGACTCTTATCTAAGTTCCGTCACCGAACATTAGCGGTATTTGCTTTTGATGTTTGCTTTTCGACGCTCTCGTGTCGACCTTAAACTAATATCAAGTTGCGTAAGTTACTGAACTAAATTCCTCACACAAGTCACACATTTCAGAGGAAATGTTCACCAAAAAGGAAGTTTAAATGATTAAAAAGCTGTAAATTAGAACAACGTGGGCATAACGTTACAGACTAGCTATCCAAAGCTAACGAAGCTAGATTGTAACGTTACTTTCAAACCTAATGCGAACAGCCGAATTTTGCATACTTTTGCATTTTTTTTTACAGTAATAGTTTTATACATTAAAAACTCGTAAAACATACCTTTTCTTCTCCGAATAACAGCTTTCCGAGATGAAGTGGATCAAAATGCCCGCGAAGGTAAAGTTTGTCTGATGCGTCGAGGAGTGGGAGGGGTTTACTCTATCAACTGTCACTCAATGGGACCAGACTGGTAACCCAGCGTTTGGGTTACTCAAAAAATGACCCAACACTAAGAAAATAACCCAACAAAATGACCCAACAGGCTCAACCCAGCTGTTGGGTTAAACAAATAACCCAGCATTTTTTATACACTCTCAGTTTATCTTTAATATACACACTTGGTTTCTCTGTCTGGTGAGTGTAGATGTCAGGCCACTTAATAAGATTAGATTGAGAGCTCTAGTCAGACAATAATATCTATCACTGAACTATTTTACTTCTCTGAACTGTGTGACTAAATAATCAAATGCAAAATAACATTGTATATTCTCCACTTCATTAATTAAATATAAATTATAAAACTTATCCGGTTGTTTTAGAGGATACTTGTCTATCTGAAGAAAGGAAGTCTCTCAGTAGTGTTAAAATGAAAAACACTTGACTTCCTATTTGATAATTGAGACCTTTTGTATAGAGCTCTGGAGTGGAGTTCACTTTATCCAGTGTGTGGTGTGAAGCAGTTTTTATTATATTAACGTGTTCAGATAAAAGCAACAACATGAGGATTATTCAGCTTCAGCTCTGTAAGTTTATTGAATTGTTATGATGCTTTTTGTTAGAACATGTTTTCTGTTTTTAAAGGTGTTTGATAATACCTGCCACTTTCAGTGTTGCATTTGTATTAATCCATGTGACATTATTAACGTGTGCTTTCCTTGTTTTTATCTTAAAGGTCTATTAATGTGGTTTGAAGCTGCAGTGACTTTAGATCAACTGACTGATTTGGGACAGAATGTGACTATAAACTGTGATCTGGATGATGAGGACGTTTATTGGGTTTTACAGAAACAATCAGATTCTCCTACAGTGATACTGCACTCATTTTCAATCCCAACATTTGCTTTTCACTTCAATGAAACATTGAAAAACAAATATTCATCCATCCATCCATCCATCCATTTTCTACCACTTATCCGGGGCCGGGTCGCGGGGGCAGCAGTCTAAGCAGGGATGCCCAGACTTCCCTCTCCCTGGAAACTTCCTCCAGCTCTTCCGGGGGGACACCGAGGTGTTCCCAGGCCAGCCGGGAGACATAGTCCCTCCAGCGTGTCCTAGGTCTTCCCCGGGGTCTTCTCCCGGTGGGACATGCCCGGAACACCTTCCTGGGAAGGCGTCCAGGGGGCATCCGGAAAAGATGCCCAAGCCACCTCAGCTGGCCCCTCTCGATGTGGAGGAGCAGCGGATCTACTCTGAGCTCCTCCCGAGTGACCGAGCTTCTCACCCTATCTCTAAGGGATCGCCCAGCCACCCTGCGGAGAAAGCTTATTTCGGCCGCCTGTATCCGGGATCTTGTCCTTTCGGTCATGACCCACAGCTCATGACCATAGGTGAGAGTAGGAACGTAGATTGACCGGTAAATTGAGAGCTTCGCCTTGCGGCTCAGCTCCTTCTTCACTACGACAGACCGGTACAGCGACTGCATTACTGCAGAAGCTGCGCCGATCCGTCTGTCAATCTCCCGTTCCATCCTTCCCTCACTCGTGAACAAGACCCCCAGATACTTTAACTCCTCCACTTGAGGCAGGAACTCTCCACCTACCTGAAGTGAGCAAGCCACCCTTTTCCGACTGAGAACCATGGCCTCAGATTTGGAGGTGCTGATTCTCATCCCAGCCGCTTCACACTCGGTTGCAAACCGTCCCAGTGCATGCTGAAGGTCCTGGTCTGATGGGCCCAGCACGATGACATCATCCGCAAAGAGCAGAGATGAAATCGTGTGGTCCCCAAACCCGACGCCCTCCGGCCCCTGGCTGCGCCTAGAAATTCTGTCCATAAAAATTATGAACAGAACCGGCGACAAAGGGCAGCCCTGCCGGAGTCCAACATGCACCGGGAACAAGTCTGACTTACTGCCGGCAATGCGAACCAAGCTCCTGCTCCGGTCGTACAGGGACCGGATAGCCCTTAGCAAAGGGTCCCGTATCCCATACTCCCGGAGCACCCTCCACAAGATGTCGCGAGGGACACAGTCGAATGCCTTCTCCAAATCCACAAAACACATGTGGATTGGTTGGGCAAACTCCCATGAACCCTCCAGCACCCTGGAGAGGGTATAGAGCTGGTCCAGTGTTCCACGACCGGGACGGAAACCACACTGTTCCTCCTGAATCTGAGGTTCTACCATCGAGCGGATTCTCCTCTCCAGTACCCTGGCATAGACTTTCCCGGGGAGGCTGAGAAGTGTGATCCCCGATAGTTGGAGCACACCCTCCGGTCCCCCTTCTTAAAAAGAGGGACCACCATCCCGGTCTGCCAGTCCAAGGGCACTGTCCCCGACCGGCACACGATGCTGCAGAGGCGTGTCAGCCAAGACAGCTCCACAACATCCAGAGACTTGAGGTACTCAGGGCGGATCTCATCCACCCCCGGTGCCCTGCCACCAAGGAGTTTTTTGACTACCTCGGTGACTTCAGCCCGGGTGACGGGCGAGTCCGCCTCAGAGCCCTCGGCCTCTGCTTCCTCAATGAAAGATGTGACGACGGGCTTGAGGAGATCCTCGAAGTATTCTTTCCACCGCCTGATGATATCCCCGGTCGAGGTCAACAGCTGCCCCCCTCCACTGTAAACAGCGTTGGTAGGGCACTGCTTCCCCCTCCTGAGGCGCCGACCGATAGTCCTTCTCCATGGCCTCACCGAACTCATCCTAGGCCCGAGTTTTTGCCTCCCCAACCACCCGGGCTGCAGTCCACTTGGCCTGTCGGTACCTGTCGGCTGTCTCGGGAGTCCCACAGGCCAGCCAGGCCCGATAGGACTCCTTCTTCAGCTTGACGGCATCCCTTACTTCCGGTGTCCACCACCGGGTTCGGGGATTGCCGCCTCGACAGGCACCGGAGACCTTACGGCCACAGCTCCGAGTGGCTGCGTTGACAATGGAAGTGGAGAACATGGTCCACTCGGACTCAATATCTCTAGACTCCCTCGGGATCTGGTGGAAGCTCTGCCAGAGGTGGAAGTTGAAGATCTCTCTGACAGGTGATTCGGCCGAACGTTCCCAACAGACCCTCACAGTACGTTGGGGTTTGCCGAGTCTGTCCAGCTTCCTCCCCCGCAACAAATATTCAGTACAATCTAAACATCGTCTGGTCATATATAACATCACTGTAGATGAGTTAGGAGTTTATTACTGTATGAACAAAGATACACCTCCAAAACTCAGTCACAGCACAAGCCTGAACATCATTGGTAAGTACTTTTGCTCCATCAGTGACCAATACATTTTCGTTACTGTGATTATTAACATCAGTTGAGCTTCTCTTTGGTTGATCTATCCAAAATGAAAATATGCTTAACTAAAGTTATAGTGCTTGAGAAGACTGACAATCATTGCTGTAACTGAATGTAATGCACATCTTTATTTTCAGAACCAACTCAACTAAGCGAGTTCAATACAACTGAGTGCAAGAATCACAGAAATGTAACAGAGCAAAACTCAACACAATTGAAGACTTTCACTCTCATATCAGGTCTTCTGAATGCTGTTCTGATCATTACAGGTGAGATCTTTCAGCTAAACAGTAATGTGATTTTAATCTAATGCTGGTAATCAAAGTTTTGTTCGTGAGGTTGAAATTGTGGAATGACTTAATATTTATTAGAAAAAAACTAAAGCTCATTGTTTTCAGTGGATAATTATTATTAATGACCACAAATATTGACTCTAAATTCAATGTCAGTAGGATTCTTACATGTTGTTGTTACTGTTGAAAATGGATGTTGGAACAGATCTGGAAACAGTTCACAACTTTATAACACTGAACTGCAGCAGACGCAACATTTAAAAGAGCCTCAAGACCCAAATCAATTACAGGTAAGATTATTAATATCATTAATGATATTTATTACTGAAAACAACCAAGAACTGGATTACTGTCATTTCTTTGTTAAGACTGATTTCCTTTTTATCTTTCATCATGTGACGTTAGTTTTCCGAGATGTTTAGAAAATTTAGACCAGCCAGATCAACAGCAACTTCTGTTTGATGCTAAAAAGCTGCCAAAGTAAATATATTTATATTTTTTTAAATATATTTTGATCATTTACGGATTAATTAATTAATAACATCAATTCTTGCTTTTAATTAAAATATCATAAGCTAAATTGCATCAAACATTTTAGAAACCGATGCACGATAAAGTTTGTCTGTAATTATAAAATATGCCATTTCCCAACCATTGAAATTATTTGCAATATCTGAAAGATTGTGTTGAGGATATTAATGTTTGTTTCAAATGTTTAAATCAGTATTTAATTGTATAAACATGCAAATTCTGAAGAAGAAAACAGCCTTAGTTCAAATATCAGAAGTTGATAATGCTGACTAGTTCCCGTTAACAATCTTCTGTTTGCCTTGATGTATAAACAAAAATGTTGTCAAACCAAATATATCCAATAGTTTATCCTGGAATTTTATTTTAACATCACATGATCATGTCAGTTTATCTGTTATGTATTTTCATTTTCAGCAAATACTTGAATAAAAATAATATAAAATCAACCAAATGTTTCCAATGGTTTGGTCATGCAGCCCATGACTAATATAGTCTCACCTTTGACTAGACCGGCGGTTTAACCTTGAACCAACTGCAGTGTTTTTCTCAGAACAATTAACTTCAATGTGTCAGTTCATGGTTTTCTGAACCACAAATGGAAACAGAGCATTGTAGTATGGTTATTTTTGCTTTATAATATACAAGATTTCCACATTTAATATCAGACTTTTGTAACATTGAATAACCTTAAAGGGATAGTTCACCCAAAAATGAAAATTCTGTCATCATTTACTCACCCTCAGAGTGTTTTAAACCTGAATAAATGTCTTTGTTCCAATGAACATAGAACAAGAAATTTTAAAGAATTTTAGAAATGTTCAGTTCTGGGACATTATCCACTACAATAGGAAAACAAATATGATATATGTATTGTTCTTTTGAACACAAAATGAGATGTTTTAAAGAATTTATGAAAACAAACAGTTCTGGGGCACATTTAACCATCAAACAGAGAACGTCAAAATACACTCTAACACACACACTGTAGTCAACATCTATAGATAGTCCATATACGGAGGGCTCAAGTTTGGTTTTAATGCTCTCTGTTATCAATGTAGTATTTTAAATTGCTTTAGATCTTTTTTCATTTTCATCGTATTCATCAGATCTTACACATGCATGCACATGAGATCATTGATTGTGTAGAAAAACTGCATATTGTCAAACATATTGTACCCACTTGTATAACTAAAGTGTCACTTAACATTTCTGCATGAACCTATAAAAGTAAGCAAGTACAACAACATGTGTGTACATGTGGTTTATATAAAAGCAATATCATGTTGTGTTTATATCCTATTAGTAAGTGGTTTGGTTGTAGGCCCAAGGGCACATTGGTGATCACAGCGTGCTAAAATTCTGCTGGAACAGAACGATTACAACTGTGAACAGGCCACAGAACATATGAAGAGTTAATTTGTAAAGACAGAATTTTGTTTTTTAATTTACACATATCATGTTTTTGTCATGAATTCAAGGTAATATCAATGAAACTCCAGTTGGGTTGTTTTGATTAATAATTCAAAAACATAACTAGCTGACACAATAAAAACATAATAACACAATAAAAACATGATTGATTGAGATTGAATATTAATAAAATTGGGGTTATCGGTTTCTGCAAATTAACTATTCATATAGTATATCATGGGACACTAGCACACAACATGTCCTTCACACAACATTAGGAATTGTGACCTCAAGAAAAAACCTCAACACGAGGAGAAATCCCTCCACAAAATGACTCTATTGTCGTGTTTTTTTTTATTCAAGATAAATGTTTGTGTTCTGGTGAATTTACTGAAATATTTTATATTGCTATTTAGTGTTAAAACGCAACACAAACACGACTAAAGTGACTTGAACTGCTTAATTAGACACCACGTGCATGTTCACATACGTACATGTATTTTTTCAGTTTTTTAATTAAACTTACAAATACTTTGTCCTCAATCGCAGGTGATCGTGTAACCTCCGGAATCACAAATGCGCGTGTTTGTCTTTCGCTGAAACTGTCACAAAAACACGAAGAAACGTGTGATTCTGTCCATTGAGTTTACATTGATAATAACGGAATAAAACACATCAGAATTAGAGGAACTCCAGTGTCTGTAGGGAGAGCTGTGCTCGTATTGTGACTTTCTGTTGATGATGATGACACATGGCACGTGGAAGACATCTGCTGGTTAACTTGTGTAAATGCAAATACTCGAGTCACCATGAAACAATCATGTTTCTGTTAAATAACATTATTTCGTCAGAACAAATGCATCAGAGATTGTATTTAATAACAATAAACTGAACATATCTGTATATTTTCCTAAACCCAATGTTGCAGTCCAGACATCAGAAAAACATGAAATTATACACAGTTTCTATAAAAAATGGAAATAAACATATGAGTGTGATGAATAAGGTTAGTTTTTGAGAGATGACATAGTTTGTAGGACTTCTGCGAGTAAAAATGCGCAAACCAGAAACGATAATACCCAACAAATAGAAAAGGGATAGCTCTTAGATCATACAATAGTTATTGTATTTTATTCGTGTGAGGAAAATTGACCATTAAACTGTTAATGTGAGAATTCTGAAAGTGGTCTGACTAAATCATCCTTTTAAACAAACAAAAATATCTTAAAAACTGAGAGACTTTATATGGGCAAATATGACATATGTGCTATCAGTAGGCCTATGCCGAAAACCTTTAGTAAGAACTTTATTTCACAGTCATGTTTACCTTTGCGTGGGATTGACCCACTTCAAAATAAACCTTTTAAGGATCATACATGATCTCTTTCAATTCACCCCGTCTGGATTTATTTTACTGTGATAAAAACCTGATTGAAGGATTGATCTTTTCTGTGTTGAATGTTTGTTCATATTATTTGCACATATATATTACATTCATCTCTGTAGGCTATAAAAACACAAATGACTTATGCTTTGAGAGCCAGATTGAACAAGAAAGTCTGTCCTTAATGACTCTTACAATAGTGATAAAACGACAACTGTTAACACAGATTTTAAAAACAAATAAATGATACACAAATAAAAAATGCTTTAACTTTGTAAGTTCACTTTCTCTCATATCTGTTCTCCTTCACAATATGTGAGAGCTTTCAGGATGTACCATTGCTTTCTATGCTAACAGAAGTTCTTGACATTTCTGGTGGTCTTGTACGGATGTTTATCTGTTTCACCCTCACACCCTGAAAGCATTTGTTATCAGCCCAGGAACAAGAAATAAGATGCAAATATGAGAAGAGCATATAAATTCATATTCACATTTTGTTTTACAACATTTTTGTTATTCAAATGTATGATGTAATACACAGTATGTTAGTCAAATAGTGGGGGTACTGTATGAAAAGTAACTCATTTGATCACTGTGTATTATGGCTCATTGAACTGAAGTTTGACCCTTTATTGCCATCTTCCAGTTATTTTAAGAGTAATTAGGACCCCTATTGTGAATCAGTTATCATTTGTGCCCTTTATGATGGTGGTGTTTAGTGAATGTTCTCTATCAAATGCTTTTGAAGTCTATTTTCAGAATGACCAGTTTGTCTCGTTTAAAAGCATCCACAAAATCCATTCAGTGTACAAAACAGTATCGGTTCAGTGAGTTATCATTGTTATGTGAACAGATGAGGTTCAATCTCTGCTCAACTGGTAAATGACGATGATTCTGTTTCTGTTTGTCTGGTGACAAATGTAAATACTTTACATGGAACATGAACACACTGAGCAACTATTCACCTTCATTGAAACATAGCATTGCTTACAGAGAAATGTGGAGCTGTTTTGTTCAACAACCAGTTAAACTAAAACTGCCTTCTGCTTTGTTATTTTTATCTATTGGTCTATTGCTTCATGAATACTTATTGAGATCCAAACTGAACAATATATAAGCCACAAAATATTTGTTTAATATCATGTTCAAAGCTACACTAGTTAATAACATACTGCGACCACTTCTTTAGCCTTCTAAACGAATCTTGTTTGTTCAACACACATCAAAATACTAAACCTTAATTCAGTTTTTTTTGTATGATTTTAGTTTTCTTATAGCAATTTCTTCATACCTCATGCTTCAACAACAGATTAGAGTGTTTTTGTATCATGAAAAATAAGTTTTGCTGATCTCAATTGAATTATTACAACCTCAAATGATACAGAACATAAGAATGCAGTACATCCAGTAGGAAAACTGAAATAGGAAACAAAATGAAGGTATTTTTATATTTGCATCGTGACTTTGCTTTGCAAATTCTGCTTCACAAGTCACCTTTCTTTGGCTTTCAGAGCATCTTTAACATATTTTTTTTACCCACTACATGTGTACAGGCCTTGTACAAACACGGGGACTCTAAATATACTTAAAGCATGTCGAATATACTTTGCCACAATTGCCAGATGACCTGATTGACCACTTTCTCAAAAGAAAAGACAGAGTCTAGGTTACCTTAGTGGTACATTTGAGTAACCATATGAACAAAAGCAAACACAAATAATATGGTCTCTATGGACACCAGTTAACATGTCAGCTGTTGTCATTAACATGTTCCTGGTTGTGTCATGGACTGTCACGGATCTCGTGGCAAGACAGGGCAGGAGAACCCAAGTGCAGGCAGGACTCAGACGAGATGGTATGGGTAACAAAGGTATTTATTTACAAACACTATAAACTGACAAAACAAAACCCACGCGGGGGAAAACAAAACAGGATAAATAATAAACTTAAACAAGGACAAGAACACTGACTAACTAGACTAGAAAACAAACACTGGGAAGAAACACTAAACTAACACTTACTTGAGAAAGGGTAACAGGAACTTGGGAGACGAAGAACTAAAACAGCAACAAGGCTTTAACAGGAACAGCGACAAACTTTCACACAGCACGAAGCATCAAACAACATACAGCAAACAATGCACGAGCAAAGAGACAAAGAAACATGAGGACTCTTTATAGGAGAGGTAATTAACACAAACTAGGAAACAGGAGGGTAGGGAACAATGACGCGACTCGGGGAGAGTATGGAAGGCCACAAGTGTCAAAAACATCTCTCCCCACATGAAACAGAGGATTCTGTATGATTCCACCTCAAAACCAAGAAATACTTGACAAGGAGAGGTGAAACCATGGCAGAACCCCCGCCTTAAGGAGCAGCAACCTGATGCTCCTCAAAGGCACGAACAAGACAAGGCAGACTGGGACAAAGACAAGACCAAACAAAACATGGAAAACAAGACTAGGGGCAGACAGGCAAGAACAATCAATGGGTTGGGATGGGACAGTAAAAATAACAAACAAGGAAGGGGAGGTGGGGGCAAACAAGAGTACATGAGGGGAAGTCCAGAAGGGGCAGGGCTGGGAGGGGAAGTCCTAGCCCTGGGGGACGCGCCAGAGCGCGGAGCCCCAGGGGGCTTGACAGGGCTTGGCGCCGGTCGGAAGGCCGGCTGGACAGGGCTTGACGCCGGCTGCTGGGCCGGCTGGAAAGGGCTAGACGCCGGCTGCTGGGCCGGCTGGAAAGGGCTTGACATCGGCTGGAAGGCCGGCTGGAATGCCGGACGGGACACAGGCTGGGAGACCGGATGGAATGCCGGACAGGACAAGGGCTGGACGGCCGGTTGGAATGCCGGACTTGACGGTGGCTGGGCAGCGCTCACTGGCGGCTGGGCAGCGCTCACTGGCGGCTGGGCAGCACACACAGGCGGCTGGGCAGCACACACTGGCGGCTGGGCAGCGCTCACTGGCGGCTGCTGGACCGGGCTTGGTTCCGGCTCCTGGACCGGGCTTGGTTCCGGCTCCTGGACCGGGCTTGGTTCCGGCTCCTTGACCGGGCTTGGTTCCGGCTCCTTGACCGGGCTTGGTGTCGGCTGGTCGGGGGAATCTACGGCCGAACTGGCCGCTCGGACCGTCCCACCCTCACGGCACCCCCCCAAAAAATATTTGGGGCTTGACACCTCTGGATTCGGGACCTCCTGACTCGGGACCACCGGAACTGGGACCACCGGACTCGGGACCACAGGACTCGGGACCACCGGACTCGGGACCACCGGACTCGGGACCACCGGACTCGGGACCACCGGACTCGGCACCACCGGAACTGGGGCCCCCAGGACTCGAGCCGCCCTCCGGAGTTTCTTTCTCCTGGAATGGCTCACAGGGGGTGTGGCCAGCTGCAGAGATGTGGTGGGAGGCACGGCTAGCTCCGTGGCAGAGGAGCCGGACGGAGAGTCCCACGACTCCCTCCGCCGACGCCGTCTACCGAGACTGGAGGACGGTGGAGAGGATGCAGATGGTGGGGAGAGGCCCATGACCCCGATTTGCAGGGAACGACCCTCGCGGATGACGGCCAGCGGAGAAGGAGAGTAGGACTCAACTGAGACCCTGGGCTCCGGCCGATTCATGGCGTACCTGATCAGTTCGGTGAAGCCCAGTGGTCTCAGCGTCTGCATCTCCCCCCGCGTCAGAGGGTAGTTGAGGCCGCAATTGAACAGGACCATCTGTTCCTGCTCATCATGGACCATCTCCCCTGCAGCCTCAAAGAAGCGATCCGCGAAGTCATGCACGTCGCCGTATCCCTGACGAACATTGCACAGGCGACGTGCCTGACTTGCACGTCTCGCTTCCATGCCTGCTGGGTTCAGTTTTGGCTCGTGCATTCTGTCATGGACTGTCACGGATCTCGTGGCAAGACAGGGCAGGAGAACCCAAGTGCAGGCAGGACTCAGACGAGATGGTATGGGTAACAAAGGTATTTATTTACAAACACTATAAACTGACAAAACAAAACCCACGCGGGGGAAAACAAAACAGGATAAATAATAAACTTAAACAAGGACAAGAACACTGACTAACTAGACTAGAAAACAAACACTGGGAAGAAACACTAAACTAACACTTACTTGACAAAGGGTAACAGGAACTTGGGAGACGAAGAACTAAAACAGCAACAAGGCTTTAACAGGAACAGCGACAAACTTTCACACAGCACGAAGCATCAAACAACATACAGCAAACAATGCACGAGCAAAGAGACAAAGAAACATGAGGACTCTTTATAGGAGAGGTAATTAACACAAACTAGGACACAGGAGGGTAGGGAACAATGACGCCACTCGGGGAGAGTATGGAAGGCCACAAGTGTCAAAAACATCTCTCCCCACATGAAACAGAGGATTCTGTATGATTCCACCTCAAAACCAAGAAATACTTGACAAGGAGAGGTGAAACCATGACAGGTTGTTGTCATTAACATGTTAATGGTTCAAACAAGTCTGTCTGGAGGGTAAGCATTACATTTTTTTGGCATATTATACAAAAATGTACAAGGCATTTTATGAAATAAAATAATATATTAGTGCATAAAAGCTAACAATAGTGTAGCTGTTATATAGTATAACCTATAACCAGTTTAATATTCACAGTCGTTATTTTTTACAGTTATCTGTTGTTATTTATTTTTGATATTACCTTTTTTCAAATGAGCTACAAAATAAAATTTGACATGTTTCAAAACATGACATGATTTGTTTTCAATGGAACCTATAAGTGCGATGCACATTAATGTACAATTTAAACAGTAATTATTTTGAAAGATGTAAAAGCAGAGATACCATTAATAACCTGATCTGACATTCATGAAAAACATATTAGAATCTTTAAAGTCTATTAATAAACTTGGCCTTCGCTTTAAATTATCTAAAAAACTTCTCTAAAAGTTTGCTTTAAACTCTGCACTGTACAGTTTGACAGTGAGATTATCACGAAGCCACTGTGTTTGAAATGCTTTTACAAATGAAAAAGAAGAGAAAACCAGATTCTAGATCAATGTGTCACAAGATAAATATTGAATTGGCATTGACAAAAGTCATTGACATCAGCAGACAAGTTCTAAAGTCAAAGATTAGATAAAGGCATAATAATAAATAAATAAAACTAAATAAAAAGGAATCTATAAAATAATCGGTTGATATGCTTTTTCAATATGCATTCTTACTGGAGACTCTGTATATTTCAGCTCTATGAGTTTAAAGACAGTAGGCTATTGGAAGTATGCAGTATATCAACCTTCCACAGTATTTTGCATAAAGCCAAATTAGTTTACATTTGCAAATAAACAGACTGAATTCAGGTTGATGTCGTCCCAACTCAAAGAAGCGCAGAGAGACACAAAAATGACGAGAATATAATGACAAATGATTCAAATGGCGTCCTGTAAGAACTGCAATATCATTAAACGTGTATGAATTAATAAATGATTGAAACTTTTCGATTGACGCATTCCCTGACAGGTGAATATGACACGAAGCTGATGCGGTGGTGATAATTCTAGGTAAGCGATAACGATTGACTGTGAAAAGCTCCTCCCTGATACTTTAACTTTCGTTTGTTATTTCAGCTGTTTAGTTGCTGTCCTTGCCGTCTATAACGACCATGTATGAAGAAAATATGGAATATCTTCTGCGAAGACGTTTGAAGCCCCCGTAAATGCAGATTGCAGGTGCGTAACACCACTAATAATTATTTATATTACTACTCTTGGGATTACAACAGGTGCCGACACCTAATAATTTACTTGTATAGCTTTCTATGCCTTTGAAACCATTAAGACGTATTTACCGTTGTCACATAATGGTTCAATGGTCTAATTGGGGAATTTAATGGTTATGAAAAAGGGCTTTGAGATCACAATACGTACTTTCTCTCTACAGAGAATAAGGGTAATAACCAATCAAGCAATGTAAAATAAAAAAAAATGATGGAAGAAGAAACATACTGGAAATATTCTGGAAATATGGAAAATGTATGCTGGAAAATGAATAGTCAACCAAATTATTTATTTGAAAATTTATAACAAAATTAATTGATTTATATTTAATGGTCTCGACTATCCCTTACATAGCATACATACAGTTTCTATTTAAAGTGTCTTAATGGAGCTTGCTCTGGTGGTACAAATCAAAATTGTTAAAACAGGGATTTTTATATTTGACAGATTTCTCAATTTTTCTCTTAGTTCCTGGATCAAGTGTTCTACTAAACCTGTTTACTAATGTGTAAACATCACTGGTGATTGGCCGTGACATTTCTGGAAGTGACATGAGGTAGGTCACTTACTAAATCCTACTAGAGACAGAACAGAAGTGACATAAAATGAGCTGTTGGTCTAAAGCAGGGTTCCTCAACTCTTACCCTGGAGGTCCGGAGCACTGCAGAGTTTAGCTCCAGCCCTGATCAAACACACCTGAGCAAGCTAATCAAGGTGTTCAGGATCAGTAGAAAATCAAAGGTAGGCGAGTTTGATCAGGGTTGGAGCTAAACTCTGCAGTGCTCCGGACCTCCAGGGTAAGAGTTGAGGAACCCTGGTCTAAAGCAATCTTATTTTTGGGTTAGGGGGGTAATTATGGTGTTGTTAATATGTTTAGTGTAGCCTTGCCTGTATTTAAACAGGTAAGTTTAGATGTTTCACGTGATTCAAATCACACTCCACTCCCTTAAAAAAAAAGCTTTACATGTCTGACGCATCAATCACATTTGTTACATAGGCGTACCCACTCTAATGTCTGTATTAGGAGTGACATCAAATAATTAAAGATAACCATGATATTAAAAAAGACTATGATCAATATTGTGTGCATTTGTAATAAACTATTTAATAGCCATTCAAAAATTTGCCTTGAGAGTCACAATGGTTACCAAATATCTCACTGCCTGTGTTCTTGTGATTTTGTTAGCCACAATAACCTTTTAATGACAATCTGACAGACCTGACCTGTTAATTTATGCACATATACTTTGGAATGAGCAAAGTTCAGATGAAAGAACCTTACAAATGTAATGTAAACCTACTGCTGTAACAATTGGGCAGAGTAACCAGGCAGAGAAGCGGACCCACATGCAGTTTAAGATTTAATAAGATAAAACAAAATAAAACAAACAAGGTCATCCATAATCTGAAGAAAGAGACAAGAGGAAACATGCAAACGACTGACAACCAACAAATGAAACACAAGGGCTTAAATACACTGGGAAAACAAGAGCACAAGAAACACCCGGGGCAATGATTAACAGAGAACTACAAAGGACTACAAAATCAAACAGGAAAATGAAATAAAAGTCCACAATAAACTGGGGAAACACAGAACAGATCATGACAACTTCTCTGTTAATAAAACAATGTTACACGGGTTACATGGATAAATGCAGTATACACTAAATATAGATATCCGCCTTTACATTATGTAGGCCTACATAAACTATCAAAGTATGTATAGATTTAGCAGAATAAAAAAATGCTTAAAATATAGGCTCACAGTCTTACGGTTTAATTTAAGGTAAGTCTATAAACTATGGGGAAAGTTGTATTATTGCAGATTTACATTAAGTTCACTGTTTGCATCTCCTGTGTACTCAAATTTCTCAAATTCTTCTTGTTTGAGAAAAATCTTTTTGGAGACTGTTGCAGGAAAACCTACTGTGTATCTTTCTGTTGAGTTATTTGTACATAAATACACTCACCAGTCACTTTACTAGACACCATTCTAGTACCTGGATGGAGCCTTTTTGCTTTCAGAACTGCCTCAAGAAGGTTCTGTTCATTTTCTTCAGTTTTTATCATATTGCCATGAAATATGCAAATGTATCCGCTGCACATCCATGATGCAAATCTCTTGGTCCACCACATCCCACATGCTCTTTTAGACTGAGATCTGTTCACTGTGGAGACCATCTGAGAATGTTGAAGCAAATCCTGAAGAAACCATGCTCGAGAGATGATCTGAGCATCAAAATGATATGCCATTAGACAGACACACTGCTGTAGCACATCTGCTTCAAGGTTCGATGTGTTGTACTTCAATGGATGGTCATCTGAATACATATCATTAACTCTTGCCGTTTTCCAGCTTGAGCTTCCTTTGACATCAACAAGGCATTTTCACTCAGATAACAGTTTCTTACTGGATATTCAATTTTCTTTCTTCCCATTCTCTGTGAACAAAAAAGAGGATTCTGTGTGAAAATCCTCAGATCGACGGTTTCCTAAATACTCAGGCACCAACAACTGTCATGCTCAAAGTCTCCTTTTAAACCTACATGCCTAAAAGCATTGAATTGTAGCTCTTTGATAGACTAATTGGATATATGAACAGTGGTCATCAGTTGTTTACATTAAGCAAAATCAGAGTTATGTGTGTGTAACCAGTCTGCAACTGACCGCTGTTACGTTACTGTCTCTGCGTTGTGTAATAGAAGGACCAGGACGCTGTTACTGCGGTTCACCAGACCAGGGATGTTTATTAACAGTCGCTCACACCCAACATGGAATGATCACCATCTGTGAATCAACATCAACAATGATGACAAACTGCTTGTGAAGATCTCATCATTACATCACCTCTCTCCACCGCATGCAATGCAAACTCTCCATTAACAATCAAAAATAATACACATAACATTGAAAGATGTGGAATACCTGTGAATCAACATCAACAATGATGACAAACTGCTTGTGAAGATCTCATCATTACATCACCTATATGATACAACACTAGTTAGCTGATTAATGACTCAAAGCCCTGTTAATGCATATCATACGGCCCACACAATATATCTCCACATTATTGATCCACTCACACATATAACATGCAAAAGAACACAATACACAGTCTCTGTACTGTTCACAAAAGGGATATCAACACGATTAACATACTTTACAAACTTAATTTGCTCATAGATTGAAGAGCTCTGAAAAACGCTTACCTCTCTCCACCGCATGCAATGCAAACTGAAGAGAGGCGCGCACACACTTCAAAATGGCACCACAACAGCGGCAGAAGAAAATATCAAAATAAAAGTCTCTGAAGAATAAATCGTAAAGATCAACATATATTGCTCAGAGAAAAACGGAAATACATCAGTAATAAAATAATAAGGATTTTAGTGAAAAAGCAACAATACATTAAACTTGTATTGTATTTATTATAACTCGTTACATTCACCCCTTCTGGATTTCACTTAAATCCATACTGAATGATCCAAATAAAATAACAACTGGTACAGGTCTGCAATGAAACAGTCATTAGTTCAACTTGTGAGTTACCCACTAATAGGTCAAGAAAAACCTCAGAGTGATCAAATCTAAGATTATCTTGGAACAATACGGTGCCTTGTACACCATAATATAACCTGACCCTTGTGTTTCACATTTGAAATCAAAATGTCTTCACATCATACACAATCAAAACACATTAGAATACTCTTCAAAACAAAGAAAGGAATGACCCAGTTCTCTTTTTCAGATTACCTCCTACACCTTGAAGATAAAAGGGTTTCTGAACCATTGACTCAATTAATCTGTTCACTTTCTTAACGACTCTACCTGCCCGTGTCCTAACACCCTGAACGTCAGTGACTGGAACTTGGGTATCAGTGTCAGTTTGTGAGTCAATAAGAACTTGGGCTTGTGTGTCTGTGTCACAGTCAATGTTGACATCAAGAGATGGTGAGCTGGATTGAACTCTACTCTGAGGGAGATCTCTGCTACTGTTCTCTTCAATTTGTGACTGGTCACGTGACTCTTTTCCTTTCAAACTGACATGGTCCGTTCCCACAGCTTCCTCATCATCAGAATCGGGAACTACAGGATTTTCAGAGTCTACGTTCACCCATCTTCTGGTTCTCTCCTCCAGATCTGTTGGTTCGAAGTTGTCCGCACAGAACTCACTTCTGTCACCACATGACTCACACTCTGAATCTTCCGCAGAAAGCAGAATGCTTTCCTCCTCATCAGGCGATTCAACAGGTAGGAAACTAATGTCTAGAAGCAGGTTCCGGTGCACAATCTTCACATTTCCCTTCCCATCTTCTAGCTTGTAAATGTGCTTCTGCAGGTTCATGTCTATTACAGTGTACACGACAGGGTCCCATTTATCCGCTAGTTTCCTCTTGCCTCTTTCTCCTTTATTCGCCACCAACACACGGTCCCCAACATTGAGACATGTCCCTCTGACTTTTTTGTTGTAACCTTTTGCCTGTTTCCTCTGCTCTTTTTCAGTATGTCGCTGCGCAATCTCAGCCGCCTCATGGAGGTATGACATCAATGATTTCAGGTAAGTACCATGATCAACAACCACAGGGTCATGTAGCACCTGTCTGAACATGACATCCACTGGCAGCCTTGGGACACGACCAAACATAAGCTGAAATGGAGCAAACCCAGTTGTCTCATGGACTGTAGCGTTGTAGGCAAAAGTCAGCGTTTGTATTTGCTCTGGCCATTTGTGCTTTTCTTTCAGAGGCAGGGTTCGGAGCATACTCCCTAAGGTCCGATTAAACCTCTCTACTCCTCCGTTTCCCATGGGGTGGTACGAAGTGGTGTGAGATTTGGCAACTCCTGATAGTTTCAACAGCTCTGCTATAAGGGCACTCTCGAAGTTGGCTCCTTGGTCTGTGTGGATGCGGCTCGGGAATCCATATACACAGAATACGCGATCCCACAGCTTCCTTGCAACTTGTTTTGCAGACTGATTTGCGCAAGGGAAGGCATGAGCCAGCTTCGTGAAATGGTCTGTCACAACGAGCACATCCACAGAGCGTTTTTTTCCATCCTCCGCAGACCAGAAGTCCAGGCATACCAGCTCCATGGGCATAGAGGTCTTAATACTTTCAAGAGGGGCCCGCGCAGATGGTTCGGGAGCTTTGGCTAGGATGCATCTTTGACAGCACTTGATGTATTCACACACATCGTTTCCCATTCCTGGCCAGAAGAAACGTTGGCGGGCTAGATGAATGGTTCTTGCTTGGCCCTGATGACCCGCAAGATCATGTACACCCTTTAAAGCCTGCCCCTTGAGGCTAGAAGGTAAGACCAGCTGATACCGCTTCTGTTTACTGTGTGGATCTTGTGTGACTCTGTACATCATTCCATCCTTGAGTTTTAATTTGTCCCAATGCCTGAGAAGAGATAGGGTTCTGGAACTCATGTTGGCCTTCTCTCGCCTCGATGGTTGACGCTTCGAGTTTACAAAGAATGTCACCCTTGAAATTACTGAATCAGCCTCTTGCATTTCACGAATTTCATCCGCAGCGATCGTAGGAAGGGTGTCAATACCAGCAGGTATTAAATCTGGGTAAGACTGAATTAGCTGCACAGCTCTTGCTTGAGATGTTTCTTCCCAACTGATCTTGACAAAAGGGTCTCTACTTAGAGCGTCCCCCACCACGTTTTTCTTCCCGGCTATATGCTTCAGTTCAAAGGTGTATGCTGCCAGTTTGGACACCCAACGTTGCTCACATGCTGCGAGTTTTGCCTTGGACATGATGTACGTGAGCGGATTGTTGTCTGTCCATACGGTGAATGTCTGACCTTTCAACCAATGGCTAAACTTCTCGCACACGCTCCATTTGAGTGCCAGAAACTCAAGCTTATGAACTGGATAGTTCCTCTGTGATTTGCTCAGAGTTTTGCTTGCAAATGCTATTGGACGAGCTCGCTCTTCACCCACAGGCACTTGGGATAATACAGCCCCCAGTCTGTCCAGTGATGCATCAATCGCTAAGATCAGAGGCAGAGTAAAGTCAGGGTGGGCTACAACAGCACTTTGAAGCAGACTCTCTTTAAGACAACATAATGCACTATCACATGAAGTCCAATCCGTGGGCTTGAGCTTCCTGTAAGTTCCCCTTTGAATATCTCCCTTGGTTCCTCTTTTCCTCCTCTGCCCACCAGTAAGGGCAAAAAGCGGTTTTGCCAAAGTAGAACATCCAGGAATGAAGTGTTGGTAATATAAGATCATACCAAGAACTGATTTGATCCTCTGCACTGATGGAGTACATTTATCATCTTCCATAAGATCTGCCTTAGTCAGCTTCGAGATGACCTCGACTTTGGCAGGATCTACTGAAACTCCATCCCTGTTGATGATGTGACCCAGGAATTTTACAGAGGATCTCAGTAGATGGCACTTCTTAGGGCTCAACTTAAGATTGTACTGCCTCAGACGACTGAACACGACCTCTAGTCTTTCCAGCGCTTCCTGCTCATTCGGAGCAAACACCAACAGGTCATCAAGATAACACAACAAGCTGCTAAAGTTTAAGTCTCCGAAGATGCTTACCATCATCCGCATAAAAGAGGCTGGACTGTTGCATAGTCCTTGCGGCATCCTATTATATTCGTGCAGCCCTACAGGAGTTGTGAATGCAGTGTATTTCTTGTCCTCTTCAGCCATGGGGATGTTATAAAACCCTGACGTCAGGTCCATGGTGCTGAAGAGTGTGTTTCCGCCCAGAGCAGCTAAGCAGTCAGCCTGGTGTGGAAGTGGGTGTGCATCCTTTATTGTTCTGGCATTTAACCATCGGAAATCTGTGCACAGTCTCAGACCGCCATCCTTCTTCCACACCAGGACCAACGGAGAAGCGTACTCACTCACAGACTTCCTGATTATCCCTTGTTCTTCCATCTGGGACAAAACCTGCCGCAACTTTTGGTAGTGTGCAGGATGCACTCTACAATAAGGGAGTCTGAATGGACGCTCATCCATTAGTCGTATGCGATGAACAAAACCCTTTACTTCTCCACAGTCCAATGCATGCTTAGAAAACACGTCGTTGTATCTCTCTAGCAACTGCACTAACTTCTCCTTTGTCACTTGGCTGACAGAAACAGACTGAATGTCAAGATCAACGAGGCCAACCATTTCCAATCTCTGTTTGAAATCAGCTGACAATTTAGGGGACTGCTGACTCTCCTCCGCGGACACTTCAGCTCGACTCAGCCCCTGGAAAAGTTCAAAATCTTCCATGGCAACACATGGGAACACATCTGCTAATTTGCGATTCCTCTTAAGGGTGACTGGCTTATCAGAAAAGTTCGACCGACCATAATGTCTCTTGACACAGACCTTGAATTTGTAGGTTCCACTACCACTGTGCTCCCGGGTGACATAGGAGCGTTCTTTGGCAGCTTTCCCCAGACAAGATGTTCCTGCTTGGGTAAGAGAGTGACACACTGCTGTAGCTTGATTGTTCCCACCTTGTCTGGCAGCTCTGAACCCCTCCACCGACATGTGTTGCCCATTACATCCAGGAACTGTTCACATCCCGCCAGCGGCTCCACTGTATGATTAGAAACAAGTCTCCAAAAGTCACTGCTACCTTTCATGCGATGCGCAAGGAATTTTATGACATTTGTACCGATGATCAGATCATCCCGCTGGCCAGGTACAACGAGAATAGGCACTAGACAGCTCTCTCCATAAACTTTCAATTGGACCTCATACATGCATTTTGGTTTTGTAACCTTGCCACCACATCCGACTAAGATGACTTCCTCATGAAGTGGTGTGGGTGAAGGCAGTACATTTTCACTTAACATCCTCTTTTCCACTTTGTCACTAAAAGTGCAGGCCATGGAGCCTGTATCAAGCATTCCTTTTATTGAAAACACATCATTAATACTGACTGGTGCATAGAACAAATCGTCGAATGCCTCAACTGCCTGAACATTTTGTGCTATCACCTTAGTCCCAGTGGGAGCCTGTGCGCGTGCATTCTCATAAAAGTGGTGAAGATCAACACTCTCTAGGGGTTCTTCACTTATGCTCACGCTTCCCCCTTCCAAACGTGAGCGATCTAGTTTAAACCTAATGGACCCCGGAATTGTGCTGGACCAGGTCTGGACCTGTCACTTGTACAATCCCTCTTACTGTGTCCAGGCTGAAAGCATGCAAAACACAGATGTTCTCGTCGACAATGTGTTACGGTAGAGTGATCATGAGATTGGCATACTCTACAGAGCTTGCTTTGGGGCTGGCGGGACGGCATTTGGGCATTTTGAGCGAGTGCACGATCAAGGAGATTAATCAGAGTTCTCATACAATTGTCATCCTGTACAGTGTGTGCATTACTGGCTCTGCTGCACTCACCTAGCTCTGGAGAGTCAACATTCTGTTCATCCTCATTGAATGTCTGAACGTGAGCGGTGACATGTCTTGTAACAGGGTGACGCTTTGGCTTGACTGACATCTGCTCTTTTAACTCTGTGTGGTACCGGTCAAGCTGTTCTTGGATTTCCTGTGCGGTCCACTTTTCTGGAGCTTTGAAACGGAAAACTGCAGCAAGAGTGGAATCAGGGCAGTATTTCACGAACATCATTGCAGCTTCTTGGCATGGATCTTCCATTCGTCGCCCAAGTCTCTTTAAAGCTTCCTCTGCAAAATCCACTGCTTTGTTCAAACGCACCCAGTACTCGACAGGATCCTCTCCTGCTAATGGAACAGTTCCATAGAAATCAGCCAAGGGCATACATGAGTAATTAACATCGCTAAAATGTTGTTTCAGGATGTCGATGATAACCCTTGGGTTTTCAACTGGGTTCAAAGCTGGGTTACAACGAAGAGTGACTTTGACGACATCTTTAGCTTTGCCCATCAATCTGCTTATAATCTCTTGATGCTGCTCTGCTAATGGTATTCCTCTCTTTCTCAAATATGTGTCCATCAGCTCCTCCCACTCACGCACACCAAGCTTGTCTGATGCATCACCACGGTAAACTGGGGGCTCTTTTGCTTCACTTTGCACAACCAATCTCACTCCAGTCAAGTTAAGTGAAGGGATGTCTGAGAATGTCTTACTGGTACCTAACCCCTGTGTCTGTGCACCCTTATTCTCTCCTCCACCATAACTAGCCTCTTTTTGAGATGCTAACATGGTTTGCCCCACTTGTTGAGCAATATGTGCTATCAAACCTTGCCAATTTGGATCTGCTATGTCTGGAACAGCTAAGGGCACAGTATCATGATCAGCCACACACGTGGAGCTTAACACAGGAGGTGTTCTGTTCACATTACGCTGTCTCACAATTGGGGTTTCACTAAAAAATCTTCCCCTCCCAAGACCTAACCCCGTAATTGTCTCATAAGCATCAACTTCATCATCTTTTAAACTAAATGCCATGTTTACACTTTAAGATTAATTTTCAAACAGAATAAACAATTGCGAAATATCAGAAAACGTGAGAAAAATAAATCACTTAAATGGGAAAATGCATAATTCGATTTAAGAAATATCAAATGTCCGTTGTATTCTCACAGTTCTTTTATCAACAAAACTGAACCTCAATGCAGCGTCCCTCGGCGACCCAACTGACGTTGATCCTGAAGCAAATCTTCTGATCCGGGTCACGGCACCAATGTAACCGGTCTGCAACTGACCGCTGTTACGTTACTGTCTCTGCGTTGTGTAATAGAAGGACCAGGACACTGTTACTGCGGTTCACCAGACCAGGGATGTTTATTAACAGTCGCTCACACCCAACATGGAATGATCACCATCTGTGAATCAACATCAACAATGATGACAAACTGCTTGTGAAGATCTCATCATTACATCACCTCTCTCCACCGCATGCAATGCAAACTCTCCATTAACAATCAAAAATAATACACATAACATTGAAAGATGTGGAATACCTGTGAATCAACATCAACAATGATGACAAACTGCTTGTGAAGATCTCATCATTACATCACCTATATGATACAACACTAGTTAGCTGATTAATGACTCAAAGCCCTGTTAATGCATATCATACGGCCCACACAATATATCTCCACATTATTGATCCACTCACACATATAACATGCAAAAGAACACAATACACAGTCTCTGTACTGTTCACAAAAGGGATACAACACGATTAACATACTTTACAAACTTAATTTGCTCATAGATTGAAGAGCTCTGAAAAACGCTTACCTCTCTCCACCGCATGCAATGCAAACTGAAGAGAGGCGCGCACACACTTCAAAATGGCACCACAACAGCGGCAGAAGAAAATATCAAAATAAAAGTCTCTGAAGAATAAATCGTAAAGATCAACATATATTGCTCAGAGAAAAACGGAAATACATCAGTAATAAAATAATAAGGATTTTAGTGAAAAAGCAACAATACATTAAACTTGTATTGTATTTATTATAACTCGTTACATGTGCCAATAGAACAGCCAGCTTGTAAGGTTCCTAGCATGATATCAACTCCACCTGCCATCTGGTGGACACTAAATGTAAGTTAAG
Organism: Triplophysa dalaica; assembly: GCF_015846415.1. Lineage (NCBI taxonomy): Eukaryota > Metazoa > Chordata > Actinopteri > Cypriniformes > Nemacheilidae > Triplophysa > Triplophysa dalaica. The sequence goes on from NC_079551.1 coordinate 19,350,982, forward strand.
TCCAGGAGGGAGTGTCCTTAGATTCCCATTGAGAACAATAGAATATTCACAGGCTTAGTAGTCAAGGCACAGATTTATTCCACAAGATGAGCATGCTTCATGAAAATCAAATTGTAAATCCCAGCATTTGCATGCAGATAAAATCAGGACATCTGTCAGGATTGGTCGGACACCAGACAAATAATGTTGCCGTTTAGAATCCAGTGTGTAGAGACCAATTAAATTGTTCAACAGTCTGTTTACGCCCTGATGGATCTCTCTGGGGTTTGATGTCATTGTTTTGCTGTTCAGCTTTCATCCAAAATATGAATGAAACCTGCTTAAACCACTAAAACTAGTCCCACAACATTGTGAAAGGTGCACCCTGAATTACTGTTTCATCTTTCTGAGAAACAAGTAAAAAAGAAACCCAATAGTAAAATAAATGTTAATGTAGGTGAAAATAAACTTTTTGTTTAATCTAAAATCTAGATTAGAAAAAAAAATTATCATTTACTTTTACATTTAGTCATTTAGCAGACGCATTTATCCAAAGCGACTTACAGATGGGGTAGGCAATGGAAGCAATTGGGACAGCATAAGTAAAACAAAAGCATAAGTGCAATCAAAAAAGAAGACTGGTCTCATTCATTCATTCATTCATTCATTTTTTTTTTTTTTTTGAAAATAGAGTCAGAACAGATCAGTCAGATGTTGACGGAAGAGATATGTTTTCAGGCGTTTCTTAAAGATGGCTACAGAATCTGCAGATCTTGTAGCAGCGGGCAGATCATTCCTCATAGGTGGAACAGATCCGGAGAAGGTGCGCGAGAGAGATTTTTTGCCTTTATGGGATGGCACCACAAGACGCTGTTCGTTTGCAGAGCGTAGGGATCTGGTGGGTACATATGTCTGGATTAGCGAGTGAAGATAAGGTGGTGCCGAACCAGTGGTGGTCTTGTAGGCCAGGAGCAGAGTCTTGAATTTGATGCGAGCGACTATAGGGAGCCAATGTAGCTTAATGAATAGAGGAGTGACGTGTGCTCTCTTCGATTCATTAACAATAACTCTTTCCGCAGCATTCTGGATCATCTGTAGAGGTTTGGTTGTGCAAGCTGGAAGTCCACCCAGTAGTGCATTGCAGTAGTCCAGTCTGGACAGGGGCAGTACTAGAACTTGCGTAGCATGCTCTGATAGGTAGGGTCTAATTTTCCTAATATTGTAGAGGATAAATCTACAGGACCGGGCGGTGCTGGCAACTTGATCTGTGAAGTTGAGCTGATTATCGATCACCACTCCCTGGTTTCTTGTCTTTCTGGAAGATGTGATGGTTGATGAGCCCAGCTGAATGGAGAGGTTGTGATGAGTCTTTGTATTGGCGGGGATTACAAGCAGTTCTGTTTTTGAAAGGTTCAACTGCAGGTGATGGCCATTCATCCAGAGCGAGATGTCGGCTAGGCAAGCTCAGATGCGTGCAGAAACAGTCGGATCGTCTGGGCGAAAAGACAGGTAGAGTTGTGTATCATCCGCATAGCAGTGACAGGAAAAGCCATGTTTCCGAATGACAGAGCCTAGGGATGTCATGTATACAGAGAATAGCAACGGACCAAGCACTGAGCCCTGAGGCACACCTGTGTCGAGATGTTGGGACTCAGACACCTCACCTCTCCACGATACTCTAAAGGACCTACCCGAGAGGTAAGACCTGAACCATTGTAGCACCATTCCAGAGACCCCCATCACCTAGAGGGTGGACAGGAGGATGTGATGGTTAACGGTGTCAAAGGCGGCAGATAGATCCAGTAGGATGAGAACAGATGAGTTAGAGGAAGCTCTTTCCAGTCTCAGGGCTTCAATGACAGAGAGCAGCGCAGTTTCAGTGGAATGACCGCTCTTGAAACCAGACTAGTTGCTGTCTAGGAGGTTGTTCTGGTTGAGGAAGGTTGAGAGCTGGTTACATACAGTACAACACGTTCTAGAGTTTTTGCAACGAAGGGGAGGAGGGATACCGGTCTGTAGTTTTCTAACAGTGCAGGATTAAGAGTAGGTTTTTTTAGTAGTGGGGTAATACGGGCCTCTTTAAAGAGTGCAGGAAATGTACCAGTGGTGAGGGACGAGTTGATAATGTGGTTCAGAGAGGGAACAACTGATGGAGAAATGGCCTGGAGGAGATGAGTGGGGATGGGATCTAGGGGGGAGGTAGTCGGGTGGTTAGAAGAAATGACCTTGGAAACGTCCTCTTCAGAAAGGAGAGAGAACGAGGGGAGGAAGCATGTGTCTGGGGATTGGGCTTGGTCAAGAGACTGTGCCGCAGAGAATTGATTGCTGATGGTGATCGTTTTCTTTACAAAGTACGACGCAAAATCGTCAGCTGTTAAGTCCGATGGAGGTGAGGGGGTAGGCGGGCAAAGAAGAGCAGAAGAGGTTTTAAAGAGAGTACGAGGGTCAGGCGAGGAGTTGATTTTAGCGTGGTAGTACTGGGTTTTCGCAGAGGAGACATCCGCAGAGAAGGAAGAGAGAATAGACTGATAGAGAGAGAGGTCGGTAGGTTCTTTAGATTTGCGCCACTTTCTCTCAGCAGACCTGAACGTGGTGCTCATGGAGAACATCAGAAAACCAGGGGGCAGAAGGAGATGCACAAGATGGCCTAGATCTAAGAGGGCAGAAGATGTCTAAGCAGGAGGTTAGTGTGGAGCAAAGGGTGTGGGTGGTGGTGTTAGCATCGAGGAGAGAGACCTGTTGAGGGGGTGGGAGAGTAGCAGAGACTGCAGAGGATAAGCGGGAGGGAGAGAGTGATCGTAGGTTGCGTCAGAATGTGACCAGTGGGGAAGCATGTGTAGTGTCTGGAGAAGTGAAGTCGAGATCAAGAGTGATGAGGAAATGATCCGACGTGTGCAGCGGGGTGACCTGGGAGTGATGGGGTAAGCAATAGCATGTGTAGATAAGATGAAGTTGATTACCAGATTAATGGGTTGCTGAAGTGGGGACTCGCTTGAGGTCAAACGACGCAGTCAGGTTGTTGAAGTCAGTGGCCTGTGGTTCTTCCAGGTGGATGTTGAAGTCTCTAAGTACCACCAGAGGAGTAGCATCCTTGGGGAAAGATGACAGAAGTGCATACAAATCCTACAAGAAAAGTCCAAGGTGCCCTGGGGAACGATAGATAACTACAACATGCGTTTTAACAGGGTGAATGACAGTGACAGCATGAAACTCAAAGGCGGTGTTGTTGCAAGAGGGTCCCAGCTGTTTGAATTTCCAGTCAGTAGACATTTACATTTAGTCATTTAGCAGACGCTTTTATCCAAAGCGACTTACAAGTGGGGTAGGTAATGGAAGCAATTGGGACAGCATAAGTACAACAAAAGCATAAGTGCAATCAAAAAGAAGACTGGTCTCATATAGCCTAACACAGTATACAGAATCCTTCCTTCATACGTTTTTTTTTTTTTAGAGAAGAGAAGAAAAGAATAGAGAAGAAAATAGAGTCAGGACAGATCAGTCAGATGTTGGCGGAAGAGATGTGTTTTCAGTCGTTTCCCTAAAGATGGCTACAGAATCTGCAGATCTTGTAGCAGCGGGCAGATCATTCCACATAGGTGGAACAGATCCGGAAAAGGTGCGCGAGAGAGATTTTTTACCTTTATGGGATGGTACCACAAGACGCCGTTCCTAATTCCTTAGGAATAAGTAGTCCGGTTCCTCCACCCCTCCCTGATATGCGTGGGCTGTGGGAGAAAGTGTAGTTATTGGAGAATGCAACCGGTGTGGCAGTGTCCTCCGGTTTGATCCAGGTTTCGGTAAGTGCTAAAAGCGAAAGACCAGAATATTTGGCAATTGCTGTGATGAAATCTGCCTTGTTTACAGCAGATAAACCAATAGGAAAGGTAATGGAGGTAGTTTGGGATGCTGAAATAGTGCGCAGATTGTTAGCATTACCTATGTGTGGACTTCTGCGTGTTACCGGTGATTTACGAGTTGTAATGACAGTGTGGATTTGAAAACACATAGTAAAAAATGAAGGAATGTACAAGACAAATAAAGAAAAGAGAATAAAGAGAATAAATAAGTTGCAATAGTATAAGTGCAAAACAGCAATACTCAAGTGCTTTGTCTGTGTCGTTGCTCGGTGGAGTCGCACAGGTAGAGTTGATGGTCTTTATCGATTCGATCATCAATAATGGAATGAATTAGAATTAAGTATGTTTTTTTTTATCTTTCAACTGAAGTCACAAAAAACATCCATAGCATGGGCTATAAAATATGACTGCTAAAAAGCTTTCCAGTGACACTTGTTATAAAAGCAATAAAAGCGATTTCTCTCTTCACGAATCAACTGTTTCTAGTTTTTTACTGACATGTCTTTAAGTGTTGAGCACTAGTGCTTCTTTGAGCCTACATTCAGTACGAGTAAAATACTCAAGTACTATTAATATCAGATACTTTTACTGAAGTCGTTTTGGAATTGGTGACTTGTATCTTGTAATGGAGTAATTTTAGCTGCAAGGTATCTGTACTTTTATTTAAGTATGGTTTTCAGGTACTCTTCACACCTCTTCCCCAGGTTCGGTCCTGGAGGGCCGGTGTTTGAGGCAGTTGGAGCTAAACTCTGCAGGACACCGGCCCTTCACGTCCAGGAACAAGTTTGGGGACCCCTGCTTTAGACTATAAAAACACACTTACTCTAATGCTTTGAAAGACAGATTAAACTAGAAAATCAGTTCTAAAAAAACTAGAAATTCTGTCAAATAGGGCACAATATACTGTATTATTATGAAGCGATTTTCTGTATTCATTATCATAGTTGTTTTACCTGTATTTTACATTTTGCAATAAAATGCATTTTAACATAAAAAATTGTGTTTTTCTGTGTTTACTTTAACTCTCCTAATATCTCATGTTGCTCAAGCTCTTTCCACCATTTAACCAATCACTGCCAAGCAATGTCAAGATCTTCCAATCACATGTGGACAATATTTGTATATCTGCTCTCTGCCCTCAGGAGAAGTTTTGTCTTGGGATGGGAATAAGACGTTCTTTGCCCTTTCTGGTAGAAAGTGACTGGGTAGAGATACAATGACAGTGAGTAATTCTCTTTTTGAGGGCAAAAAGATTGTCAAGGTTGGTCAGAAGACGAGGAATCAATAGCGGTAAATAATAGTTTATTGAGGTAGAAAACAAAAATAGACAGGTGGAATGGTGGTAGCCAGAGAAGCTTGTGGCAGTTCCGCTGGGTGGGTTGACTGCGAGGCCAACTGGGAAAGATCCCAGTGTACGGCAACGTCAACTTCGTTGGAACAGAGTAGCCAGGTGGAATGGTGGCAGCCAGAGAAGCTTGTGGAGGTTCCGCTTGGGTGGGTTGACTGCGAGGCCAACTGGGAAAGATCCCAGTGTACGGCAACGTCAACTTCGTTGGAACAGAGTAGCCAGGTGGAATGGTGGCAGCCAGAGAAGCTTGTGGAGGTTCCGCTTGGGTGGGTTGACCGCGAGGCCAACTGGAAAGGATCCCAGTGTACGGCAACGTCAACTTCGTTGGAGGAAGCTTGGAACCCGTCTGCATATGGCGTGAGTATTCCCCTGGGTAAGCTTGGAAGGTAGTTCCTCCTCGGAAGGCTGGTCGATGATGGTGAGAGATTATAAATGTCTAGAGGGAAACGAAGGAGATCCCAGGACCCACACAAAACAGGACAGTCAATATCAACACGAGACTAATAACAGATTAGAGATGTATAACAGAATAATCCACTGGACAAGACTGGGGAGGATATGAGCCGGACGGAACTGTGACCTAAGTCAACGATAGCACAAGGGATAAGGGGAATAGACGGTGTATATAAAGGGGTAGGTGAGATAGAAACCAGGTGTGGGTAGTGAGGAAAATTGCGATCTAATGAGAGGGGCAGGTGGCAACAATGACATGCAGACAGTGAACACGTGGTAACAAAACACGAATTCCACATGTTCAACACTCACACACAAAACAACAACAAACATGGTGGAGATCAACCCCGGAACCCAACAGTACCCCTCCCCCCAGCAGCGCCCCCAGGCGTTCTAGGAGGAGGCTCACCTCGGCTCCGATGGAGATCCACGATCAACGAGCGGTCCAAGATGTCCCGGGACGGAACCCAACTCCTCTCCTCTGCGCCATAGCCCTCCCAGTCCACTAGATATTGAAACTCCCTACCCCGTCGTCTGACGTCCAGGAGTCTACGGACAGTGTACGCAGGCTCTCCGTCCACCAGACGTGGGGCTGGAGGGGTGGGTCGGTTGCTAGCAGGGTTTAGGGGAGAGCGGAGCACAGGTTTAACTCGGGATACATGAAAAACCGGGTGAACCCGACCAAGCGAGGGGGGAAGTTTAAGCTTGACAGCCACCGGATTAACCACCTTGGTGATACGGAAAGGCCCAATGAACCTGGGTGCCAGCTTGCGGGATGGCGCCCGGAGGGGTAGGTCCTTGGTGGCTAGCCAAACCTGTTGACCACACACATAGGTAGGAGGAGAGGACCGGTGGCGATCAGCTGCTGTCTTGGTACGTCTAGAGGTTCGGGTCAAGGCCTCTCTGGCTCTCCGCCACGTGCGACGGCAGCGTTGAACGAAGGCCAGAGCCGACGGTACCGCAGCTTCAGGTTCCTGAGCAGGGAAAAGAGGAGGGTTATAACCAATGGAGCATTCAAAAGGAGACAAACCTGAAGCAGCCGATGGAAGGGAGTTATGGGCATACTCTGCCCAGGAAAGTTGTTGGCACCAGGTAGACGGATTGGCGGATGTCAGACAGCGGAGAATTCTTCCGAGATCCTGGTTGGCCCGTTCGCATTGCCCATTGGTCTGAGGGTGGAAGCCAGAGGACAGACTCGCCGATGACCCGATCTGTCTGCAAAATTCCTTCCAGAACCGAGAGTTAAACTGCGGACCCCTATCAGAGACCACATCAACTGGCAAACCATGAAGTCGGAAGACGTGATCAATGAGCAGTTGAGCTGTCTCTCGGGCTGTGGGGAGCTTGGGAATGGGAATAAAATGAACCGACTTGGAGAAACGATCCACCACCGTGAGGACCACGGTGTTGCCGCCCGACGGCGGAAGCCCGGTGACAAAGTCTATAGCGATGTGTGACCATGGGCGGGAGGGGATGGGAAGTGGTTGGAGCAGACCAGCAACAGGGCAATTACTGGACTTGGATTGGTTGCAAGTCGGACAGGCCAACACGAACTGTCTGACATCAGTGATCCATGATGGCCACCAAAAACGTTGGCGAATGGAAGCCTTCGTTCTCCGAATACCTGGATGGCAGACCAACTTGGACGAGTGGCACCACTGAAGGACGTCAGAACGCAGCGCCTCCGGAACGAACAGCCGACCCACTGGACACCCTCCTGGCAATTGCACCCCTCGGCCGGCCTCCTTTACCCGTCGTTCGACTCCCCACACAACAGCCCCGACCACCATCCCAGAAGGGAGAATGGCATCGGCCGAAGGCTTCTCGGTTGGGGCCTCGAACAGGCGGGAAAGGGCATCGGGTTTTATGTTTTTAGACCCGGGCCGGAACGAAAGGGTGAAATTGAAACGGCCAAAGAAAAGTGACCAGCGGGCCTGACGAGAACTCAACCTCCTGGCCGAACGGATATACTCCAGATTCTTATGATCCGTCCATACCAGGAAGGGCTGCGCTGCTCCCTCCAACCAATGACGCCACTCGTCCAATGCTAGCTTGACCGCCAACAACTCTCTATTACCGATGTCGTAATTCCGTTCCGCTGGACTAAGGCGATGGGAGAAATAGGCAAAAGGATGAACCTTCCCATCGTGCGCCGACCGCTGAGACAGTATAGCGCCTACTCCGACGTCTGAGGCGTCGACCTCAACAACAAACTGACGTTCACGATCTGGAATAGATAAGACAGGAGCAGAGATAAACCGGAACTTTAATTCATCAAAGGCAACCTGAGCCTTCTGATTCCACCTGAATGCTAGTTTGGTGGAAGTTAACGCTGTAAGGGGTGCAACGACCTGACCAAAATTCCTGATGAAACGCCGATAAAAGTTGGCGAAGCCCAGGAACCGCTGCAGATCCTTACGGGAGTCGGGTATCGGCCACGCGGCGACTGCCTCAATCTTGGCAGAATCGGCCTGAATGCCATCAGTAGATATGACATGTCCAAGGAACGTCACGGACTCGGCATGGAACTCGCACTTCTCTGCTTTGACAAACAGCCGATTCTCTAATAAACGCTGAAGAACCCGTCTAACGTGTCGGGTGTGTTCCTGGCGAGATGGGGAAAAAATCTAAATATCATCCAGGTACACAAAGACAAACTGATTGATCATGTCACCCAAAACGTTATTGACCAGGCCCTGGAAGACGGCTGGAGCATTGGTGAGTCCGAAAGGAAGCACCAGATACTCATAATGTCCCGTGGGTGTATTAAAGGCCATCTTCCACTCATCTCCCTCTCGAGGCTCCCTGCAATAATTCAAAAGCCGAAGACATAAGTGGTAAGGGGTACCTATTCTTAACTGTGATGTCATTCAAACCTCTGTAATCAATGCAGGGTCGCAGGGAGCCATACTTCTTTTCAACAAAGAAGAAGCCTGCGCCAGCAGGTGAGGAGGAGTGACGAATGAGTCCAGACTGCAGAGAATCACGAATGTACTTGTCCATGGCCCCCCTCTCAGGGCCAGATAGGGAAAATATACGTCCCCTAGGAGGAGAAGTGCCGGGCAGGAGGTCAATGGCGCAGTCGTAGGGGCGATGAGGCGGGAGAGAGGTCGCCCGAGACTTGCTGAAGACCATCCCGAGGTCATGGTACTCCGACGGAACCAGGGCCAGGTTGAGGGGTTCGACCTGAGGGGAACAAGTAACAGACACAGGGGACAAGGCAGAACCAAGACAAGATACATGACAAGAGGAACACCAGGAGAGGATAGTGTTATTAACCCAATCAACGTGAGGACTGTGCTGTAACAACCACGGATGCCCGAGGACAATAATGTTATTGGGGGACTCGAGTATGTACAGCACGATGATTCCCAGAAATAAAAAGACTTACGCTAGGGGTGCAATGTGTGACAGTAAGGAGATGAGCACCACCGAGCGACCAACCAGACACCGGATTAGAGAGGGGAACCGATGGAATCTGCCACCTCTGAGCCGTGGCGGCATCAATAAAGTTTCCCTCGGCTCCTGAATCCAGTAAGGCCAAACCAGAATGCGTGACCCCCTGGAACTCCAGCTTGAATGTCAGCCGAGTACGTGATGATCCTACGGGAGGAACGAGAATACTACCCACCAGTACCCCCCGATCTACTGGTGGGCGTTGGCTTTTACTGGGCACCTGGTGGCAAAGTGTCCCGTTTTCCCGCAGTAGAGGCAGAGACCTAGTGACAGCCGTTGCTGTTTCTCCGTAGCCGTGAGGCGGAGTCTCCCCAGTTGCATGGGTTCGGTGCCATGTGAATCAGAATCCATGTTAGGGAGGGTGGGGGGAATGGCTGGTTCCGTGCGGCGCCATGGACCGGCCATCAACCGTCGCTTTCTACGAGTCTCTAATCGGGTTTCGACCCGCAAGGTAAGGGCGATGAGGTCCTCCAGATTCTCCGGAACATCCATTACTGCCAATTCGTCCGCGAGGTTGTCGTTGAGACCTTCTAGGAACCGGGCTCTAAGGGCAGAGGCGTTCCATGTGCAGGCTGCACTGAGCGTCTTGAACTGGATAGCATAGTCCGTAATGCACGCGCGATCCTGTCTGAGACGAGACAGTTTGTTGGCTGCTTCATCGCCACGAACCGAACGGTCGAACAACCTCTCCATCTCCTTCCGGAACTCCTCAAAGGATAGGCAGCACGGAGACTGGGCATCCCATACTGACAATCCCCATTCCCGAGCTCGACCGGCCAGAAGAGTGAGGACGAAGCTCACCTTGGAAACTTCCGAAGCGTAGCGGCGAGGTTGGAGATTGAAGACCAGGGCACATTGTGACAAAAAAGCCCGACAAGAATTAGGATCCCCTTCATAGACCGGAGGCTTGTTGACTTGTGGTTCGGGGATATGGCCGGCGCCTGCTTGGAGTTGCGCCGTCTCCACCTGTACAGTCTGTAAAACGGTCGCCAACTGAGAAATCTGAGCATTAATAGACTGTACCTCCTGTGCTGTGGAGTTCATCCGGGAAACTTGTTGTCCAAGTAGAACTCCCTGCTGTGATATAGCAGCCCGGAGAGATTCGGCACCCGCTGATTCCATCTTGGTGCTATCGTTCTGTCAAGGTTGGTCAGAAGACGAGGAATCAATAGCGGTAAATAATAGTTTATTGAGGTAGAAAACAAAAATAGACAGGTGGAATGGTGGTAGCCAGAGAAGCTTGTGGCAGTTCCGCTGGGTGGGTTGACTGCGAGGCCAACTGGGAAAGATCCCAGTGTACGGCAACGTCAACTTCGTTGGAACAGAGTAGCCAGGTGGAATGGTGGCAGCCAGAGAAGCTTGTGGAGGTTCCGCTTGGGTGGGTTGACTGCGAGGCCAACTGGGAAAGATCCCAGTGTACGGCAACGTCAACTTCGTTGGAACAGAGTAGCCAGGTGGAATGGTGGCAGCCAGAGAAGCTTGTGGAGGTTCCGCTTGGGTGGGTCGACTGCGAGGCCAACTGGGAAAGATCCCAGTGTACGGCAACGTCAACTTCGTTGGAACAGAGTAGCCAGGTGGAATGGTGGCAGCCAGAGAAGCTTGTGGAGGTTCCGCTTGGGTGGGTTGACCGCGAGGCCAACTGGAAAGGATCCCAGTGTACGGCAACGTCAACTTCGTTGGAGGAAGCGTGGAACCCGTCTGCATATGGCGTGAGTATTCCCCTGGGTAAGCTTGGAAGGTAGTAGGTAGTTCCTCCTCGGAAGGCTGGTCGATGATGGTGAGAGATTATAAATGTCTAGAGGGAAACGAAGGAGATCCCAGGACCCACACAAAACAGGACAGTCAATATCAACACGAGACTAATAACAGATTAGAGAGGTATAACAGAATAATCCACTGGACAAGACTGGGGAGGATATGAGCCGGACGGAACTGTGACCTAAGTCAACGATAGCACAAGGGATAAGGCGAATAGACGGTGTATATAAAGGGGTAGGTGAGATAGAAACCAGGTGTGGGTAGTGAGGAAAATTGCGATCTAATGAGAGGGGCAGGTGGCAACAATGACATGCAGACAGTGAACACGTGGTAACAAAACACGAATTCCACATGTTCAACACTCACACACAAAACAACAACAAACATGGTGGAGATCAACCCCGGAACCCAACAAAGATAGATAACCTATATAACTAATTTTCAGGAAAGATCCACATTCAGTCACTTACAGTATTGTTCCAGTCAGGGGTACGTCAAGCTGTGTTGAAAGGGATTTAGGATTTGTATTTAGGATTCTATCCACAACCTGGTTTTGATTTTTGAAACAATTGTCGAATGTGCAGTCATCTTTATTTAATACTCAACTCTCAACTCAACTTTATCTACATAGCGCTTTAAAAAAATTATTTTGTTACAAAGCAGCTGTAAATGAGACATATTGACTATAAGCAAAACAACTAAAGTTAATATACCTGGAAAAACAAGAAAAAGGTGAAAACACAGAAGACAGACATACCCACAAACAAATGCTCCACACACACATACTTACACATATCGCCATAGATACACACGGACGGACACACACACAAGCATTCGCGCACACACACACACACACACACACACACACACACACACACACACAGACAGACACTCACCGTGGAAGCACACAATTAAGATAAAGGAGAGAGAAACACAGGTCAAATATTAAACGGACTATCCATTTGTATATGCAATATTAATTATGTAAAACTTCGGTATTCTAAAGCAGCCCCCCCGGCCAGCCAAATAGTGAAAAACAGTAAAACAAATGGTGGCGGGGAACCCAAAACACCAGTCGAGAAATAAACCTTAGGAGAAACCAGGCCAGTTCCCTTCTGGCAAAAGCTGCTGCCTCTGCACAAGCTTGACAGTGCTTACAAAACAAGGCTAAATAAAAAACAAATCATACTAATATGGTAAATTATAGATTTAAGATTATCATTAATAATCTAATAGCATTTGAAAATAATACATTAATAACTGCATTAAGATATTGATGTGAAAAGATAAACTACACAAAATTAGAAACATGAGAAACATAAAATCTTAGTCTTTTGTAATTTACTGCCTTTGTTTTAAATATTCTTTCACATGAGCATTATTCCTGATATGTTTTCTCTACGGCCTTCCCTGGTGGTTCTTTTGTGCAACATATTCTGCAAACCGATCCAAAGTAAAACAAATAAGTCCAGTAAACAGATAAGGGTTTACATCTTAAGTCAGGGAACAAACAAATAGATTTAGTTACCACATAAAATAAATAAAAAACCTTAATCCAAATTATTATGTCAAACCAGCAGAAATGGTGTTTTGTAAGTGGGGCAATAAAACAACACACATTACAGCAACATTTATTTTAAAAGCAAAGATTAAAGACTTTATCTTTGCTACTGAAGTGAATTATGATATACAAATATGATAAGGTGAAACATATTGTTAATAATAGGGCACAATGTAAACCAGAATATTAACATTACTCCACATCCTCCTTACAGTTTCTTACAGCGGTAAAAATGTTACAATATATAATACATTTAATGCAATGTTGTTCTTTCACTATATAGTCCCAGGAATTGTAACAGAACATGCTGCGCAACAAATTTAGCTAGACATAAACATAGTCAATCACTTATTCTTGAAAGCGGAGTGATTACAAAAGTAATATAATTAATAATAAATATGTTTTAGCAAATTAAAATAATGTTTACGAAGCCACCCACAGTCTTACAGTTTGGGAATCTGGGGAAAGTCCATTAAAGGATGGAGCACCATCCTGCTGCAGAGTTTGGCCTCTTTTATGGTTGGTAATATAAGAGGTAGCTAAGATTTCTTTATTTTAGACTATTGATGTTGCCTTCCACCCTGCAGATCTGTCGCACACCCCCATACTGGATGTAACCCCAGACCATGATTTTTCCGCCTCCAAACTTCACTGTTTTCTGGGTGACTCTCGGATCCATGCGGGCTCCAGTAGGTATACTGCAATATTTGCGGCGACTGTGGTGTAATTTAACAGAAGATTCATCTGAAAAATCCACCTTTTGCCACTTTTCCAGCGTCCATCCTTTTAGCAGGCTGTGGGCCTTGGCAAATGCCACACGGTTTTTCAATTGTCTTTTGTTTAGTGCTGGCTTCTGGGCACTGATTCGACCATGGAGGCCATTTCGAGACAGAATCCGACAAACTGTTCTGGTTGACACAGGGACTTCTGGTGACCTGGTCTTGTGGAGCTCTGCTGCAGTGGAAAATGGTATGGCCTTGGATTTTCGAGCCAACAAATGGTCCTCTCGAGCAGTTGTCTTGCGGGGTCTGCCTGACCTGGGCTTGTCAAGTCTCTTCAAATCTTTTTATCCTCTGTACTTGACGCTGAGACACATTGAAGGTGTCTGCCACATCAGTGGATCTGGTCTTCAGCCTCTTGATAATCGAACCTTTAGTCTCAGGGTGAATCTTAGGCATGTTTGCTGAGGTCTAGTTGCAGTTGATGTGAAGGTCTAGTGTACTGGGGTTCTATTTATACACACCTGAGACCTAATTGATCCATTATTAGTTACAGGTGAAGCTCATATGACAAGGCGACAACACTTATGTCTTTGCAAAAATTGACTCAATGGCCTTTACCAAGCTGTGAATATTACAATACTTTTTGACAGTTTCGTTTTGCACTGAAACATTATTACAAAAGATGTTGGGATTAAAATGAGCCATTTCTTGTAAAAAAATCTTGATTAGAAATATATTTCAGCGGCACCTCAGGTCAATATGTACACAAGCGACAAGACTTTTGTCAGGGAGTGTATACTTGTATATAAACCAAAAGACCCAGTATGTTTTCTATAGGGTATTATTTTGCTAAACTGTTTTGGAGTTGATAATGTTTTACTGTATAGCTCTCATCATAAAGTATAAGTGCAATGTTCAGAATCTGTTACAACAACTAAAACCAGTCCAACAACATTGGGAAAGTCCTGAAATAGCTTAGGAAAAAATAAGTTATTTTTATAAGTTATAAATTATGTGAATAGCACTTGCATTAATTGCTTAAAGTTAGAGATTCCATTTGTTTTAGTTATCTAAATGGATTGTAATATAGGATGCATACACTGCTCTAATGAGACCTGCATATGCTTTTTTAAGTACAGAATCATCACAATCACAACAACAAAAAGTTGTGAAAACAGAAACAACAACAGATACTGTAATAAGCTCCAGTGGGTTTCACCTTTGGAGCTTGGAATGTTAAATTTATTTTCCTTGATGATAAGATGTCTCGCAGTCATTTAATGTAAGTCTATACGGGGAATGTTTAACTGTTTATAGAGTGCTCGCTAACAACAACCTTTCTTGGCCTTTTAATGTATCACCGTACAGAAGCAGAAGTTTAGCTGTGTGAATAAATCAGACACAGCAACAGTCACATGCAAAAAATCATAACATGTAGTAGGCCTACAGAGCTTCAAATCCCTAAGTTTATAACATCAACAAAATAATAATATGTAACATAAAGTATTAAAATTACATTTTTAGACTTGAATATTTACTTGTGTTTAAATACCGTATAATCCCTATTCTCTATTAATCCGTTCCAGCACTTTGTCAACCTTGTTTTGACGAATGGTTCATATCATCCTTAATGTGTAAGACGACTCCAATCATGAAATCATATTTGTGTAACATGAAATCGCTCCGACTGGGAGAAATCAGTCCCATCTGTTGTATTCAGTTCCGGAATTGATTGTTTATTACAGTTTAGAAATAATCTGTCAAATCCATCCATCTGTTAAGAAAATAAAACTATATTTATAAATACAGCACTGCTCTAGGTATATTTCAGTAGCTGGATATAGAAGACGTCCATAGAGCCCATGCTGAAACGCGATGCCCTTGATTTGTAACGTTACGTCACGAATAATAAATCATATATCATTATAAGGAGTGTACTTGTCCTGTGACTATATCCGTTTTATTCTGAAGGTCCCACATTCCTATGACCTTAACGTTACCCTCCAGTCCAGAGTGAATGGGACCACAAAGGTGGGTATGACCTCCCCATGTATGCACTGTAAAAAAAATCCTGTAAAATTTACAGTAAACTACTGGCAGCAGGGTTGCCAGCCAGTTACTGTAAAATGTACAGCCACAGTACTGTAATTTAATTTACAGCCATTTACTGTAATTGCAGAATACAGGAAAACTGTAATTTTGAATAGTAACAGTATAATGCTGTATTTTTTACAGCAAATTGCTTGATTTTAATTTACTTTATTTAGAAGAAATACATAAATCACTGTATATCCAGTATGTTTTGCATACTGGATATACAGTATTTTTTTTTTTAATGATACAAAAATACATTACAGACAAATTGTGTATGTTGTTGTACATGAAATAATTTTATTCAGTAACAACTTCATAGTATCCAACATGGCTCTTTAAACATTCATGTTTAAACAACACGTTAACCAACATTACCATCATGAAACAACATTGCAAAACAAGGCCAAAGTGAGTCTGTAAAACGGTCCACATCTTGATCCATCAGAGCACAACAAGTAGCTGGAACTATGGAAACGAAACAAGAGAATAATGTTAGATATTCAATTTATAGTCAGAGAAAAACAGAGGACAACATATACAGTCAGAGAATAATAAAATGATGTAATTCAATGATGAGATCTGTGTGTGTGTGTGTGTGTGTGTGTGTGTGTGTGTGTGTGTGCCTGTGTGTGTGTGTGTGTGTGTGTGTGCTTCTTACTTTTCATCGATTACACTGAATATTCATCATTGTGTTTAGAAGAGCGGCGACATGTGGGTTCACTGCAACCTGTTTCTTCTGTATCCTGGCATTTTAGATGACGCTTCTTGTTCCACTCTCTGGATTAATATCTACAAAGAGTCAGGAAAAACTAAATGTTATATATTAAATGTGCAAAATATATTATATTAAAACACATGAATTAAATCATCAGCTTGCTAGTGTTAAATAGGGGAGACTTCTAAATAATTTGCCCCAAAAAAATGCATCTCTCGTTGAGAAATATTGTTTTAAAGGTCTTAACAGGTATATAACATAAACATATCTATAAAAAGCAGGTAAGGAAGTTGTTCAATTAATACCTTTCATTGGACTCCAAGTACATGCTGCCCCATCCTGGTACTCAAGATTGAATATGTAACATGCTATCAACAGAGTGGGAAGGCCAGACATGAAGCTGTGCTGAGCACCGTCACACACAACCTAACCTTCAGTAGTCAGCATCCAGTGGCCTGCATGGCAAAGTGTGTCCTAAAACAAACAATTATACATGTGACAATAGTAATAGTTAATAGTGACTATACAATTATCTTTAAGCATTTTACATTTAAACTACATTTTAGTATAAGTGACTCTACAAACAAACTCTAAGCAAATTAAACAGAGTAACTTACACTTAAAACCGTACTTATACAGAAATGTAATCCAACTAACGTTAGGGATGTCACGGTCAAGAAATTGTCACACTAGTATTTTGTAACGGGTCTCACTCCCACCCTCCAACGGTCCTATTTGGGAGACAGGCCTGCTATACAATGAGGGTGTCGCTAACGTCTTTTGCTCAAGCTCTCAGCTGGCCTCCGATACATAAACTGTATATCTAGATGGTTACGTACATTAATCACTTTACCGGGCTATCCTCCGTGAACATCGACTTACCTCAAGCTATGGTGACTCATTTTAATTTGGGCGCTCGATTTAACGGATGACTGCATTTGCAAATTTGAATTACACCACAAAATAATCACGAGCGAGTGTGGTATCCCAACTGTCGAAGCAAGTAACTTTTACCGAGTCTACGGCGGGCGCGATGTTCAACATTAAAAAAACAACCGTCAACTTACTAATACAATGAACTGTAGCTCGTCACATACGCCTTCACTCCTGGTGTGAACAAAAACTCTAAATAACATGAACAACTTCTGTCCTCAGGTGCTATAGCGACGGAGAATGTTTGAAATCTTACCGCGACGGCGCTGCTGAAACCCCGCAAGACTCCTTCGGTCCCCGCGGATGGAGGTTGAATCCGGGGTTACCAATATAAAACGCGAATTTAGATACCTCTATATAAAGTTACCAGCATGATAGTTACCAAATATGGAAAAAAAATACGTAATAAGTTACTTACCACAGGTGTGAATCATTCATTTTGAGCACTACCCCAATCTCGACTGTTGAAGATCATCCCGCCATTGTAGATTTGAAATTTACAGCAATATTCTGTACATTGAGTTAATCCGTCACGTGACTCCAGAATGCATTGCACTTTACAGCAATATTCTGTATTATTTAAAATACAGTCAGCTTCTGTAAAATAACGCTGTAGTTTTTACAGCAATTCGTTACAGTGTGTATCTGCTTCAATACGCACGATTGCCGTACACAAATCCAACATCCAGTCGTGTATTCGATCTTAAGCACGATTGATTATTTATTACATATAATGAAAGACATCGGCTGTTTCTCAAACTAAAGGAGGCGTCCTGAACAGGTTGTAAATCTGTCCGGCAGCACTTTCTCAAATAGAAGTTTGATTGGAAGGAAATCACTAACAATCATTTGCACACGTTCCCAAAGAACATCGCGAGAATCCAATCAGCACTTTCTTCACATCATTTTTATGTTATAAATGCAGAAAATTAGTAATTAAATATGTATAATGATTTATAATATTGTAACGTTACATGCCATTATTAAAATGAAAAGTTGTATCTGTTAATATTATTTAATGGACCTGAGCTAACATGAGCTAAAAATAAACTGTTACGTTTTTACTTTATTATGCATGACATAAAATAAACAATAGGAGGTGCTCTTTCTATAATTGTATCTATTTTTCTATGGTCCCATGACTTCTCTCTTTAAAGTAACCGCGGAGGTTTTTCTACTGGAGAAATAAGGAACAGCATGGGCGTAAAACTGCCGGGCGTAAAACTGCCTGGGGGCGCAAAACTGCATGCTCCAGGTCTGCAGACTCCCCATATAGCTCTGTGGCGACAACCCAAAATACACCTGAATGTGCAAACGCCTCCTGAAAATCCCAAATTGTCTTGATAGTTCTACGGGTCTTAATCAATATTTAGATTTTTACAATGGTAAGTTGAGGATGGTGTTACATTCCAAAAAAGGATGTCCCGTTTCAACAAATGCTGGTAAAAGTAGAATACACAAATATAAACACCTGTCCTTAACCGCGGGGTATAGAGATTAAGAGGAACAACATAAGGCAGTAGTGCACAGATTTTGTTAAATAGACATAATTATCATGCACAGTCTTACTAGAAAGAGATTCAACTGGTTATTATGCAAATAATTATAGTCTTATACCATTTCCCATGATGTTTTTGAACACGAAAAAAACAAATGTTTTTGTAAAATCAATGCATCGCCCAAGAAAAGATTACAAACAAAATTTAATACAGAATTAAAGACCCAATTTCAGTCAATTTCCAGACACGCATGCGCACACTCGTATTTTATGTATAAGGTGGAGAAATAATAAAAGAACAGATAAAAGTAAACTTTATTTACAATAAATAGACTTGTAAATATTTTGAACATATAAATAAAAAAAGGCCTTTTAACAAGTGTACTCAGACTGAAAGAAACCAAACCTTATGCAACATTACTGCTTGACCTATTTCTAACAAAGAAAATCAATTCTTAAACAAAGCAATACACCATCAGAAAATACTTTTAGAATTACTGCGAATAACAGTGTGGGTATTAATAGAACAGGTAAAAGTACACATATGAATTGGGTCCCTGCTATGATAACAGCAACAATCTCAAATATTTACAGAACAAGGGGGAACCCAGTGTTCCTTTAGTTTTCCCTATATCTGTCCTGATAAGTGAACGCAAAACTAAGGCCCTTTCCAGTCGCATGGCAAAGCAATCTAATCTAATTACTTTTAGACGTCACTCTGAGAATCACAGGGGTAAAGAACTAAAAACAGATACTATTCAATTAGCATTTTTAAACATTCGTTCACTAAAAAACAAATCCTTTTTGGTCAATGACCTCATCACCAGTAACAAACTGGACTTCATGTTTCTAAACGAAACTTGGTTAGATGATAGTTGTAGTGCTACAATCCTCAATGAATCTGCCCCCCCAAACTTTACTTTTATAAATGTTTGCAGATCTATTATGAGAGGTGGAGGAATAGCTGCTTTATTTAAAGATCTCTTTGACTGCAAGCAAGTTTTACTTGGTGACTACATGTCCTTTGAATACTTGAGTATTGCTTTAAAAGGTGCACCACGCATTCTGTTTACAATTATTTACAGACCTCCCAAATACTCCCCAGTCTTTGTTGATGATTTTTCAGAACTGCTATCAGCTATTTCCTCAGAATTTGACTGCTTTGTTATTGCTGGAGATTTTAATATTCATGTAGACAAGACAGAAAACAACACTGCAAATGAACTTTTAAATGTTTTAAACACTTTTGATCTGATCCAGCATGTGCACGGTCCCACACACAATCATGGACACACTCTGGATCTGCTCATTAGCAAAGGTCTAAACATTTCATCCACTATTATTAGAGATGTGGCACTGTCTGATCATTTCTGTATTTTCTTTGATATATCAATCACTCCTGCCACTGAAGATAGACCCGTCTCTATAAAAAAGAGATTCATAAATGAGAATACCAGTGAGCTATTTATGAATGCTATTTCTTTGTCACCGAGTATATCTGCAGACTCTGTGGATGTTCTCCTCGACAGCTTTAATGCAAAAGTTAAAAATGCTATCAATGCCATTGCTCCAGTAAAGGTCAGGGCGATAACTGGCAGGCGTAAAGCACCCTGGAGAAACACACCAGCAGTACAAAGCATGAAAAGAATATGCAGAAAAGCTGAGTGTATGTGGCGAAAAACCAAACTTGAAGTTCACTTTAACATCTATAAAGACAGTCTGCGTGCCTTCAATGTTGACTTAGGCAAAGCTAGACAGAATTTTTTCTCTAACATTATAAACTGCAAAATAAATAACACTCGCACCCTTTTTGCAACTGTAGAGAGACTAACAAGTTCCCCTAGTCAAGTTCCGAGGAAAATGCTGTGTGATGACAAATGCAATGAGTTTGCAACTTTTTTCCTTCAAAAGATCAGTAATATCAGAATGGAAATCAGCAAAGCTCCATGTGGCAGTCAGGTCAGTCTGACTTTCAGACAATTGATCTAAAAACCCTGGAGCAAACGGTACAGCATCTTAAGGCATCAACTTGCAGCCTTGACACACTTCCCACATCGTTTTTCAAAAGAGTGTTCAACTGTTTGGAAGCAGATCTCCTAAAAATAGTTAATACCTCACTGCTCTCAGGAACCTTCCCAGAGTCCCTAAAAAATGCAGTTGTCAAACCTCTTCTAAAAAAGGGCAATCTAGACAAAACCTTACTGTCTAACTACAGACCCATATCAAATCTTCCTTTTATAGGCAAGATCGTTGAAAAGGTTGTCTTCAATCAGCTGACCAAATTCTTGAACTTAAATGGCTACCTGGACAATTATCAGTCTGGTTTCCGTCAGCATCATAGCACAGAGACAGTGCTCATAAAGATAATTAATGATATTCGATTGAATTCTGATTCAGGCAAAATATCAGTTCTGGTTTTACTAGATTTCAGTGCTGCTTTTAAAACGTTAGATCACACCATACTCCTACATAGGCTGGAAAACTGGGTGGGGCTTTCTGGGTTGGTAAATGGTTTGGGTCATACCTTAAAGGGAGAGGTTACTATGTGAACATAGGCAACCATAAATCTGACTGGACACCCATGACTTGTGGTGTTCCACAGGGCTCAGTTCTTGCTCCGCTCCTCTTCAATTTGTATATGCTCCCACTTATAAAATAATGAAAAAGTACCAACTTGCCTACCACAGCTATGCAAATGGCACTCAAATCTACCAATCCCTCTCACCCAATGACTACAGGCCTATTGACTCTCTTTGCCAATGCATTGATGAAATTAACAGCTGGATGTGTCAAAACTTCCTTCAGTTAAATAAAAACAAAACTGAAGTCATTGTTTTTCGAAACAAGGATGAAACTAACAAGGTAAACACATACCTTGACTTAAGAGGTCTAAAGACACAAAGCAAGGTAAAAAATCTTGGGGTCATTTTGGAGTCTGACCTTAGTTTCAGCAGTCATGTTAAAGCAATAAGCAAATCAGTGGACTACCATCTCAGAAACATAGCCAGAATCAGATGTTTTGTCTCAAGCCAAGATTTAGAGAAACTAGTCCATGCTTTCATCACCAGCAGGGTGGATTACTGTAATGGACTCCTTACAGGTCTTCCCCAAAAGAGCATCAGACAGCTACAGCTCATACAGAACGCTGCTGCCAGGATTCTGACCAGAACCAAATAATCTGAGCATATCACTCCAATCCTCAGGTCCTTACACTGGTTACCAGTTACTTTTAGAATCAACTTCAAAGTATTATTAATTGTCTATAAATCACTCAATCCCACATAGCAGACAGACTCGGCCCGAATGTGGCCTCAGAATGGCACTGCTGGCGCACTGCTGGCACTGGCATGCAACAAGTCAGCCGAGTGTGGGCCATGTGCGGCAGTGATGGTACTGGATCCATGACGGCAAACAATAATTGGGCCGATTGTGGATGGAGGTGTTGGACCAATTGTTGATATTAGGTCTGTGGCCCAGATCAGTCTAGCGATTGTAGGCCACATTTGACATTGTGTAATTCACAATTATTGCACGGTTACATTTAAACATGTTTTACCTTGTACATTTTGGCAACAGGTTACAGGCAGATTTGGTTAACTCCGCTCAGCCTGTTCTACTAAAATGTTGAAATATCAAGTAAAGCAGCACTCTGTCTATTAAAAGTACTTCAGGCTGATTCTTTTTTAAAGTAACCTGGCCTTAAAAAACACTTGCACATATTTTTGTCTATTTAATGCTTTGTCATACAACTAATTATTTTCGTAGGTTACATAGATTGTGGTTTTAATAGAAAAGGCTATTGGTTCATGATGGTATTTTAATGGAAACCTTAAGAATTTTTTTAGGTTCTATTGTTTTTCAGCAGGTAACAAGCTTGCAGTATAGCAGTGTGCTGAGCTATATTTAAGGTATCAGTTACAGAATAGGTTAATAAGGTATCAGTGAAGTGAAATATCATAATCAAAATAATTTCAAAATGAGTTAACGATTTAAATAAAGAGAAAAGTTTTTATTATGTTTTCACATTTTATTGTACTTTTTAGTTTTATGGCCTAAATCAAAATAAACCAACACTTGAAAATAAATCTAATTTTGGAGCAAATATATAAATAGCAAATATATAAGTATATTTGTGAAATACACATAACAATGAATAATACGCCCACAAAAATATGTTTAATAGCAAAAAAAATTTTTACTTTGTAAAACAAACATTGAGCCAGTAAGAAAATATGCTAACACAATGTAAACACAAACTGCAAGACTTTGAAAAGGTAAAAGTGATGTTGTGAAAGACAAATAGAAAACAGCATCTCATGACAAAACATTCAATTTATTGATAGACATGTGTGACTTTAAATTCAAACTCCACAAACTGTCACAGGTTCTCGGTTTAGCTTAATGAAATGGTAGTAGTCAGTCTTTCAGGGAACATCAAAGAAGTCAGTGTAATGAACTGTAGGCCAACATCTGAGCTCTTGATATCTTCAGCTGGGTCTCACAGAAAAAAAAAGACCAGCAAGAAAAATCAAACAATTCATACCCATTACAAATCCATTCACTCACAAACTCATGTTGCAATAATATTCACATTATTGTACAACAACACAACAATTCTCTTTGTAAAATATTCCACCTGAATAAAATATCCAATCAGTGTGTATGGAACAAAACTGAACAACTAGTTGTTGATGACATCACAGTACACACATTGGGACATCTGTTAACATAAGCTTCTAATAATTTGAATTCCAATAGTTCCTGTAGTCACATATTGTTTTTCAGCAGCCATGTTAACAGATTAGAACATTTATACACAGCACATGTGCTAAAAAAACTTTTGAAACACACAACCGTGTCAGAGGGTTGTTGGCCAAACAACATTTGCATTTGAAGGATTTTTAATATCTTCCTCACCTACAGTGGTACAGGAAAAGCACGGCATGCAAAGCAAGTGCACCAGAACACTCTGATAAAGGGGATGTTCAGACACAACCTGAAACCATTAAAGATTAGATAAGAACAATAATGTTTTTTACATTCAATCACAGTCAGAAATTATAAGAATTCAACAACACTCAAAAGACATATGTTAAGCACAACAGTGACTGCCTAAGTTTATAGCACTCTGTACATTTAATTACAGTGAATATAAAGTTCAACTCATGAACGCTTAAATAACTTTCAGATCTAGATATAACATACTGTTTACATCATTTGTCTCTGTTCTAATTATTTTTTGTTCTTATTTCATTACTTACTTTTTGCTGCTTTTTAACAAATAAACGTTTTATTTACATATATGAGCTCATGTGTTGTTGTAAGTTTTAGTAAGATTTAGTAATTGTTTGCTATTTGCTGTAATAAACCATCGCATCTACCTCGAGCATTGAAATAGCCAAACGCCTATCTTAAATTATGCTTTACACTTTATCGATGCTGCATGTGGCCTTTCAACATTTTCCACATCAGACAGACCGTGTGCTATCACGACAATAAATTACAAGATTATAATGCAAGAACGTTTCAAAACCCAGAACAGTATAAGAACAACAAGTTGGTTCTTATTTTATATTTTAGTATAAGGAACTGTGTAAACTCAAAAAACATTGCTTACCTCAGACGAATCGGTGGCAGTTGGCAATTAAATCAAATGTGCAGTCTATGCGCGTGCGCAGAACTCCGACTCCTCCCACCAAGTTTTCAACCAGTTTGCATCTGGATCAGTTCATCCATTGGCTGGTTAATTGTTTTGGCGCGATTTACATGATCACGACAGCTTCTCGCGTCATCTGATTGGTTGATTTGAGTCAGGTTCACGGGATACTTTGGATTCGAAAACTATTTTCCCGCCCAGGATTCTTCTCGTCTCTTCTTCAACGGCTGTTTTTAGGTAAGTGTGGTCGGTGCTGTTGTTGTTAATTGGAACAATTTTCTTAAACGAGTAATTTTATCTGAATCCTCCATGTATTTTCAGAGCCAGAGTGTGTTATTTAGTGGGGTTTGAAGCAAAATTATTTGAGTAACGTAGGTTGACTGAGGATTTCTTAGAGGGTTTTGCATCTGATATTTTAATATGCAACAGGATCAATGTTTTTCTATTATTTATGCTTACAAATATTAAGATAATCAGCCTGCATAGGGGCATTTGGAACAACTAAATGTATTGATTTAAAACGTTTAACCTTTGTTTTACTATATAGTTTAAAAATGTATTACTTGTTTGTCAGGATTTATACAATATAATCATGATACATATTCATTTAAAAATGTATTCACATGAAATAACACATACAATAATTTCAAAATGTATCTGATTATAAATGTATAAATCTCTTAATTTGTAACTGCTCAAGTGTCTGCATGTTATATACAAGTGAATGGCACTCATTAATGTCCTTTATTGTTTTAGACATCACTAATTAGGGATCCTTAAACACATTATATTCTGGAATGGCTAAACTGTTAATGAAAATCTACTTCTTAGATAATATGAGCTTTAAAATTTGTTTCCATCTTTATGATATACATCTTTGACATGGGATTATTCACTTAATATTTGCCCTAATTTTTGAATTAATTTGGCAGAAGTCCTCCAATCCACCATCAGCGAGACCGAACTCCTCCAGTCCAGCTACAGATAAGGCATTTCAGAGGAGGAACATTGGCCATGACCCAAAAGGACCACTAAATCCTCAACTTTTTCTTGACACTTGTAAGTGTATATTTATATCTCTAAAAAATATCTTTAGTAAATATGAGATTGTGTGCTTGGTTTTATATGGATTTTAACAAGTTTTCAATAAAAAACTTATTTGCAGCTCTTCTGCTTAATATCATCAATAATCAAGAGCACTGTGCTCTGTACTAATTGTGTATAAATTGCATTAATCCTTTTAAATTGTTTTTCTAAAACATGTGACCCTGCCTTTGAAATCCCAGCTGAAGTTGTTTTGGACCTAAAATCATAACATAATGTACATAACATTATGTGAAAATATAATGTTGATACATTAAATATTGACTGACTATGGCCATGTCAAAGATCTAAATCATATTGAAATGAATGACTGAAATCACACTTTGATACTCATTCTCTCAGAATTAGATTTCACAGACAGGGTCACAAATTGTAATGGACATTTAAAATGAAAGTTCTGTCTGATTTACTCACCCTCTAGTTGTTTCAAACATGTATAAATGTCTTTATTCGGTTGAACACAAAGAGAGATATTTTGGAATAATGTTAACAACTAACAGTTCTGAAGCACCGTAGTAGGAAAAACATTTCATTTTTTGGTTCTGTTGAACACAAAAGAAGATATTTTGAGTAATGTAGGAAAACAAACAGTTCTGGGGAACTTTTGATTACATTTTACATTTTTCCTACTATGTCAGTCAATGGTGCTTCAGAACAGCTGGTTGCTAACATTATTCCAAAATATCTCTCTTTCTGTTCAACAGAACAAAGAAATGTATACATGCTTGGAACAACTACAGGCGGATTAATCCCTCTAATTATTTCTTAAGATTAAATAATGCTGTTTATAGGTTATGTTCATTTTAATTTTTATCTAAAAAAGTACATTAGGGATTGTTTAAAGTATTTAAATAATATGAATAAAAAATAGTTACACCTTTTATTGCATTTACTTAATGTGCATTATCCGTTATTTTATTTACACCATAGTTTCCACACTTAAACAGAGATGGCTTCAGCTTGCTCCGGATTGGGATGGAGGAAGAAGAGAACGGCTGAAGAGAAAGGAGATGATAAATAGCTGTGCCTCTCATTTAGAGCCATAATAGCTTATGCGTGCGAACACATACGAAATACATTCATTTCCTTTTCATGTGCACACACGCAGTTATGTGTTATGTTGTTTATAAAGTTTAATTTTGTCTTTCTTTGGTTTATAACGTTTTCATTTAGTCCGTATTCGGTTTCATTTTTTCAAGTGTTAAGGTACTGTTCATTTAAAGTCTAAAGGTTTCCGTTTTACATAAAAATATGTTCAACACAATGTGTTCACTTTATTTTTATTTGTAAATAAAAAATGTTTATTGAAAAACAATTCAGGTATTGGAAGTTATTTTTTCACATGATTTTGGCAATCATAGGCTGTACTATGGCTAAATTTGGGGGTCTCTTTTTAAAAGCCGGCATTGATCTGGTTTACTTCTGGCTACGATACGGCACCCAGTATTAAACCTACTCTGGGCCAGTTCAGGGCCAGTTATGGCTTATTAATTGGCGGAGGCTCGGACCAGTTGCGGCCCATATCTGGTCATGGTCTGTAATTTGGATCTGGGCCACCCTAGGGCCGTCATTCAATGTTGTATGTGGGCCGAGGGAAAAGTATTGGTGTGGGCCGGAGCTGGGCCAACACAAAATTGTTATGTGGGATGGTCTAGGACCTAAATACATCTCAGATATGCTCATTGAATATAAACCAAACAGACTTCTCAGATCATCAGGATCAAGTCAATTAGAGATAACAAGGGTTTATTCAAAACAGGGCGAGTCAGCGTTTAGCCATTACGCCACCCGTAGCTGGAATCTGCTTCCAGAAGACATCAGACATTCACCAATAGTAGCTATTTTTAAATCCAGATTAAAAACTCACTTGTTTAGCTTTGCATTCACAACCTGAGCACTGTGCTGCTTTACATCAACTGCACTTCTATTTCTAATTTATTTTGCTCTTTTTCTTTTTATATATACAGTCACATTTTTAATCAATTTTATTGCTGTTTTATTGTTTCTTAAAATCTAAAGTTTTTGTGATCGTAAATCATTTGCATTTTAAAGATACGTTTTAATTCTTTCTGTCAATTTTATGTTAAGCACTTTGAATTGCCCTTGTGTATGAAATGTGCTATATAAATAAACTTGCCTTGCCTTGCCTTGCCTTGCCTAATACTTTCTACTTTAAATTTGATTCAGGTAATGGAGTCAAGCAGAGTTAAAAAGAGAAGGCCAGTTAGTTCTTGTTATTATTTTGAGCTTAAGGCACAACAATTCTGCTAGCGTGAATATAGAATATTTGAAAAGAAGAATGAGAAGAAATATTATACTATATGTGGTTATTAATTTGACTTCAGCAGGAGATGTCATGCAGTCTAGTCAGATATACAAAAACGATCCAGCCTTCGAGTGGATAACGTCTATGGACCCTGCGCAAAAGCATAGTGACGAACTTCTGAGTCTATTGATTAACATACGGACACTTTTGAAATGTAGCACAGGAAATTAAATTGTAGACATCTACCTCGTAGACATGCTCTTTTCAATGTCACAACTTTGCTGTCATCTGGAATTCAGAGCATCTTAATCAGCTCAGTAGCCCCCTAGGTCATTAAGATGAACATCACGAGCTGCGACCCATTTTGACAGAATACTCGTACAAAATCATTCAGTCTTTAAATAAATAATGATACACAAATGTGGTTTTCTGAAATGATGGAATATGAAGATGGAATATAGTAGTTGGGGCAAAGGAGGTATGTAGGAAAAATTGTCACTAAAAACAGGAAGGTTGAGGCCTAGTAAGCAGGTAGGATGAGCCAGTAAATAAGGTACCTGAGCCAAAATTTACAGAACTTTTACTTTGAGGCATCAGTGTCACTGTTAGAGGGGAGCCCTGCGTAATCCTGATTATTCTGATTGGTTGATTCAGGGGTGTTTGATATCGGTTTAAGCCAAGCTGGGCAGGACAGGCATGATCCAGTGGCAGAAACCCCTGAACTAGAGGTTTATTACCCCTTTTCATCACGCAGGCAATTACTATACATACAGTAACAATAAACAGGGAAAATCAAAACACAAGAATTAGTATGTTTCTCTTTCCTCCTTCTACATCTGATGCCTTCTCTTCTGGTGATTCTATGCAAAATAAATATTAATTCAGTTATCTTTTAGACACGTAGGTAATCATTTCCTGCTTTCAGATTTAAAGAAAACATTGGTAAAATTATTTTTATGTAAAAAACTGGTTTTTACATACCATTAACAAGCAGCTGTACCATAACACGTTCAGATGAGTGTGTGATGTAGCATTGGTACTTTCCTGCATCAGTGTGTGTGAGATTGTTGAGCTTTAAGGTGAAGTTTCCACACCTGTACTCATCAGGGAAAGTTTGGGTTCTGTTCTTGTACTTTAGCTTCTGATGCTCTACAGAAGCTTCACCATTAATGATGGCCAAGACATTTGTGCTGCCATTGTATCTCCAAAGTACATTAATATCCTGAAGTTTCTGATCATTTTTCCTTGACTTACATGGCAAAAAAACAGAGTTTCCAGTAACCCCTTCACTATTGTCTTGTGAATACACTGAATTAAGAGAAAAACTTATTTGGATCTGGTGTTTTTGCAGGCGGCCTGAAAACAACTTTTAAACTCTGTTGCTCACCTGTATCAGCTGTGCAGATGTTTTTCAGCAGTACAAATACACAGATTATCCACCAACTACTGAAAAATATAAAACACGTTTCTATAGCTACTAGGATAATATAGTAACTAGCAAAGCAACATCACGCTCACACACTAACAGCTTCATACAGAACTACCACCAAACTTATGTTCCCTTCAAATGCTAAAACATGGCTATGGGTTTTCACACGCTTTGTCTTTCTTTTTACTACTGTGCGCCTTCTTAACACTAAACTTATCCCAGTCAAAACTATATAAAGACAAATGAAAAAGAGAAAATGTATAAAGCTGTGACCTAAGGTTATATTTAAAAATCATATTTAGCCCGTAACTTTAACCTGAGCATAGTTTAAAGATCTTTATATAGTTAATATTTGTAAAGGGAAAAGGCTTTAGCTATTCAATGCTAACAATGACGTCTTTGACGAGCTATAACATTTTACTCAGAATTCATACCCAATGATCATGGTGCCACAGTATTATGAATCGATGAATATCGTACAAATACGCGAGAGTCCGAAGTCAGAAACTTCTCTCCTTTTTAAAATGACGTTGTAAACCAAGCACTATTTGTTCTTCCGCGTATACGCCTAATGTTGTGTGTTCGCTCAGTCTGATCGCCAAATACCGAGAGAGTGATTTGACAGCTTACCGTTGCATATGTTTTAGAAAGCTCTCGCGGTATCTGGATGCCTGTTGGTTGGCCCAGGATGGCATGATGTCACCCATATGACGTTGCGGGCTGCTTTTAACCCTCATATTACTTCGATTTCAAACTTGTAGCCTATTTGAATTGATAAGTACATGGCTTAAGCCTTAAGCCAACACATATAATATTGTAAATAACATGACATTATGTTGAGTTTTTCATGTGCTATAATAAATAAGAATAATTTCAATTAAAAAAAGCTCTTGACCACTAGGGGCCTTGAAACTTTACTCTCAGAATTCACCTTTTTCGCAATGCTCTAAATTACCCATAATGCAGCTCATATGCTTGTTCCGGTTCGCCATTTGATCACATTGCCAAATTTAAAATAAGTTGCGCCCCCCCCATGGCCGACCAATGAATAATTGGTAGGTTCGCTTTGGCATGACTTAAGGAATCAAATGAGAGCACTCTTATGACTTTATATGAAAAATTTCAGAAGTTATTCAATCAAAATAGCATTTTTATATATTATGGCAGATAGGTGGCGCTGTCCCGAAACTTGATGTGTCACCTCAGGTCTAGACCCTGCTCACATATACCAGCGTCTGCTAACTGCTAAATATAAATCTGATAAATATAAAAGCGTCTGCTGAATGACATAATGTGCCAAGTTTCACATTGATACATAAAAAGTTTGACAGAGACAGCCTTATTTTATGCGCTATACAAGAACGGATTAGCCAATTTAAAAATATCCAAAAATCTTTTTGTCAGCATGGTCTCTAGATGCTATGTAACAAATCGGACACATTGTCCAGGAAAAGTTCGAAAAAGTATGTTTCTCCAAAAATTCAAAATGGTGTGAATTGTTTGTGTCGTAATATGACGTCATAGGGTACAATCGAATCGGTGTCAGCCAAGGGTGCATAGGTAAAATAAAATGTTTGTTTCCAGGACTTAGTATAATGGTCAAATTATCCAAACACTAAGTAATACAAAGACAACCAAAAAGGAGAAGCGCATTATGCGATCCTTTCAAGCCACATTAAAAAATATGATAAAAAATCTAAGTAAACTTTTTCACTTACTCAATGTCATGGTTCCACTATCATGTCATGTTTTATTCTTGTCTCAAGAGCCATGGCATTGCCTGATGGTTTTATGTGGGGAGAGATGTTTTTGACACTGTTGGTGTTCCATATTCTACCCGAGTCGCGTCATCGTTTTCCTACCCTCCTGTTTCATAGTTAGTGTTAATTACCTTCCCCTATAAAGAGCCCTCATGTTTCTTTGTCTCGTTGCTCGTGCATTGAATGTGAATGTGTTTATGCTGAATGTTGCTTTATGCTGAATGTGAATGTGTTTATGCTACATGTTGCTTTATGCTGAATGTGAATGTGTTTATGCTACATGTTGCTTTATGCTGAATGTGATTACGTGTTCTGGTACGTTGTATGCTGTATGCTACATCTATGCTAAGTCGTTGTTTCCTGTTTCCCCCGTGAGTAGTGAGTGTTAGTTTAGTGTTCGTTCCAAGTGTTTGTTTTCTTAGTTTCATAGTCTAGTTAGTCAGTGTTCTTGTTGTTGTTAAAGTTATATATATCCCTGTATTGTTTTCCCCCATCGTGGGTTTTGTTTTGTGTTTTATAGTCCTGTTATTGTCAAATAAACCCTGTTAACCCCATACACATCCGCCTTGTCTTGAGCCTGCACTTGGGTTCTCTGCCATGCCTATAGAGAAGATCCGTGACACTCAAGGCTTGATCACAGAGGCACACTTTTTTTGGAGTGTCTGTTGACAGAAATGCAATATAATATACAAAACTTTCTTCAGATGTGTATAAAGACCTTACATAAAGAAGCTTTTTATAACCTTAGAATGAGCTATTTCTATTTACATACAACATGGGACCCCATGCATGGAATTGCCCATGTTGCACCGCCATGTTTCTACAGTAGCCCTAAACAGACAAGCGGCTCTACAGAGTGTGTTCTGTCACTATGTTGTTCTTCTCTTCCTGTGTGGGTCACCGTAATGCTTTGAATGGTTCCAATATCAAACACCTGAATCAACCAATCAGAATAATCAGGATTACGCAGGGCTCCCCTCTAACAGTGACACTGATGCCTCAAAGTAAAAGTTATGTAAATGTTTGCTCAGGTACCTTATTTACTGGCTCATCCTACCTGCTCACTAGGCCTCAACCTTCCTGTTTTAGTGACAATGCTTCCTATATACATTTTTACATTGGTAAAATTATTTTTATGTAACAAATTGGTTTTTACATACCATTAACAAGCAGCTGTATCGTCACACGTTCAGATGAGTGTGCATTGGTACATCCCTGCATCAGTGTGTGTGAGATTGTTGAGTTTTAAGGTTAAGTTTCCGTCCTTGTACTCATCAGGGAAAGTTTGAGTTCTGTACTTGTACTTTAGCTTCTGATTCTCAACAGAAGCTTCACCAATAACGATGGTCAAGACATTTGTGCAGTCATTGTAACTCCAAATCACATTAATATCTTGAAGTTTCTTATCATTTTTATTTGACTTACATGGCAAAAAAACAGAGTTTCCAGTAACCCCTTCACTATTGTCTTGTGAATACACTGAAATAAGAGAAAAACTTATTTGGATCTGGTGTTTTTGCAGGCGGCCTGAAAACAACTTTTAAATTCTGTTGCTTACCTGTATCAGCTGTGCAGATGTTTTTCAGCAGTACAAATACACAGATTATCCAACAAGGATTAAAAAAAATAAAACATGTTTCTATAGCTAATAGGATAATATAGATACTAGCAAAGCAACATCACGCTCACAGACTTAGAGCTTCATACAAAACTACAACCAAACTTATGTTCCCTTCAAATGCTAAAACATGGCTATGGGTTTTCACACGCTTTGTCTTTCTTTTTACTACTGTGCGCTTTCTTAACACTAAACTTATCCCAGTCAAAACTATTAAGATCAATGCAAAAGAGAAAATGTATAAAGCTTTGACCTAAGGCTTTTGCAAAATCATATTTAGCCCGTAACTTTAACCTGAGTATAGTTTAAACATCTTTATATAGTAAAAATTCGTAAAAGGGAAATGGCATTAGCCATTCAATGCTAACAATGACGTCTTTGACGAGCTATAACATTTTACACAGAATTCATTAAACATACCCAATGATCATGGTGCCACAGTATTATGGATCGATGAATATCGTGCAAATACTCGAGAGTCCGAAATCAGAAAGTTCTCCCCTTTTTAAGTTGGCTTTATAAACCAAGCACCATTTGTGCTTCCATGTATACAACTAATGTTGTGTGTTCTCGGTCTGATCGCAAAATACATCAAGAGCGATTTGAGAGCTTACCGTTGCATATGTTTTAGAAACCTCTCGCGGTATATTGATGCCTGTTGGTTGGCGGGGGATGGCATGATGTCACCGATATTACTTCGATTTCAAACTTGTAGCCTATTTGAATTGAGAAGTAAATGGCTTGAGCCTACACATATAATAGTTTAAATCACATGACAATATGTTGGATTTTTCATATGCTATAAGCAATTAAAATAATTTCAATTAAAAACACATCTTGACCATTGGGGGCGTGAAACTTTACTCTCAGAATTCACCTTTTTCGCAATGCTCGAAATTACCCATTATGCCTCTCGTACGCTCGTTCCAGTTCGCCATTTGATCACATTGCTAAGCTTGAAATAAGTGGCACCCCCAATGGCCGACCAATGAATAATTGGTAGGTTCGACTTGGCATGATTTAAGGAATCAAACCAGAGCACTCTTATGATTTTACATGAAGGATTTCAGAAGTTATTCAATCAAAATAGCATTTTTATATATACTCTGGCCAGTAGGTGGTGCTGTGGCGAAACTTGATGTGTCACCTCAGGTCTAGACCTTGATCACATATACCTGCCTCTGCAAACTGCTAAATATAAATCTGCTAAACATAAAAGCTTCTGCTAAATGACTAAATGTACCAAGTTCCATATTGATACATAAAAAGATTGACAGAGACAGCCTTATATGTTGATTCGCTATAAGAACGGATTAGCTAATCAAAAATATACAAATATCTTTTGTCAGCACTGTCTCTAGATGCTATGTAGAAAAATCGGACACATTGTCCAGGAAAAGTTCCAAAAAGTATGTTTCTCCAAAAATTCAAAATGGTGTGAATTTTTTTGTGTCGTAATATGACGTCATAGGGTACAATCGAATCGGTGTCAGCCAAGGGTTCTAGGTAAAACAATATTTTGTTTCAAGGACTTAGTATAATGGTCAAATTATCAAAACACTAAGTTATACAATGACAACCAAAAAGGAGAGGCGCTTCAGGCGATCCGTTTCAAGCCGCATTAAAAAATATGATAAAAAATCCGTCTGTTGACAGAAATGCTATATAATATACAAAACTATCTTCAGA
Organism: Triplophysa dalaica; assembly: GCF_015846415.1. Taxonomy (NCBI): domain Eukaryota; kingdom Metazoa; phylum Chordata; class Actinopteri; order Cypriniformes; family Nemacheilidae; genus Triplophysa; species Triplophysa dalaica. The sequence continues at coordinate 19,384,878 of NC_079551.1, forward strand.
TGTGTAAAAAGACCTTACATAAAAAAGCTTTTTATAACCTTAGAATGAGCTATTTCTATTTACCCTTGCATGGAATTGCCCATGTTGCACAGTCATGTTTCTACAGTAGCCCTCAACATACAAGCGGCTCTACAGAGCGTGTTCTGTCACTATGTTGTTCTTCTCTTCCTGTGTCCTGTGTGGGTCACCGTACTGCTTTGAATGAGAGGGGTCAGCAGTGGAGTGAGCCGTTGCAACCTCACCGCTAGAATTCCCCCTTAAAATCTACACACAAGTCGTTTATATTTCTATTACATTTACTCATTTGACAGACACTCTTACCCAAAGCGACTTAATCAGACATATCTCTGTGTGCGTGGTTCATCTGACAGAAGACTGGACCCCGAAGCAGGTTGTTCTCCAGAGAACTTGCTTTTGTTTCACTTGGTCAAGTAGAACTTACCTTTAACATGCAGCTCCTCCAGGATTTTGACCCACTTTTCACTCTCCACGAGCCTGCAACCCGAGACTCTCCATGAGCTCTCTTCTGACTCTTTCTAGATCAAGCCTGCTTATGAGGCTCCACAAGCCCCCTCCTGGGTTTATACCCAAGTCCATTTCAGAGCCTTCCCACGAGCCTGCTGCAATATTCACTCACAGACCAGAGTGCGCCTGGGCACCACAGTGAGTGTGATATTGTTGGTGGGGGGTATGCGTCTGGTGGAATGGATGTGCCACAATTGCACGGCAACAAGGACTGGCCATAAGAAGAGCTCACCCTCCTCCAGTGTCGCGATCGTCATGTCCATCAGCAGCTTGCCAGCTACAGCCACTGCAACGGCCAACGCAACCAACTTCTCCTCTCCTTCATTATCTCATCCACTCTCGGCTCCAGCGTTATGGCCACGATGGCCGTTATCTCCTCTGCTCCTGACTCCAGCGTCGCCTCGGCAATTTTCTCTGCTCCTGGCTCCAGTGTTACAGCCACGGCGGCCTTCTTCACCTCCGCTCATTGCTTCAACGTCACTGCAATGACGGCCATCCTTTCCTGGCCCCCGGTGCGGCCTGCAACACCCTGGCCCCCTGAATTGCCGACAACTCCCTGGCCCCCAGGTGTTGACTCCATCACCCTTATTCTTGGTGACAGTAGCACCGTCCCCCCCTGGCTGTAACATAGTAGGCACAGTGGTGTAGTCTACGTGATACGCAGGTATACGCCGTATACCCACTAGAAAAGATCAAGAACTTCTGTATACCCACTTAAAAAAGCGAAAGGATACGTAACAACATCGTTTGTTTCTGAAAAGTGTGACGCACTCACTTTTGGTGCAACCAGGAGATATGAAACCAAATGAGATCATTAATGGGAGCATTTACACTATCAGTGATATCGCAAGCCTGCCCCCGAAGCTACTGGCGCTTCGTGCAGCTATAGCAGGTGTTACAGATAATGAGTCCGACGAGCCTCATGCGATGCTTTACGCGGGGGTCCCCACTCCTCGCGTTAGTGCTCCGGGGTCGCAATGTGCACACTGCTCGCCCGTGTATTATACTTTCTGCCTTTAACTCACCCCACTTTTAAAACCACTGCGTAGTCTTTAATAAAACAAGCATATTTGTTATCGTTAACATAACTGTAAGTCATATTGTGACTGTTGGCATTTTAAATTGTATCTAACTAGCCAACTTCACAAATGTTAGTTTTTGTGTGTTGAATCAATACACGAGGGAGAAAGTGAGAGATAAATTATACTAATGTTTATAATTGTTTTAGATGATAAGAGATGAAAACTCCTTACAAGCCTTGTGAAAGTCAAGCTAGAGACACTGCAAGCAATCTATAGGTGCAACAGGTTCTTGATAAAACTGCACAAATGTTCATTGTTAATTATTATAGTTAACTATAAATGTCAATAATAGATGCAACTTACACTCATTAGTGTGTGAACAATCTAGTTATTAGTGACGAGCATCAGAGTTTGATTTTAACCATTTTTTTCAATATGATTTACTGTAAGTCTCTGACTTGGCATTAGTCAAACTAAATCAAAATCTAAAGTTAATACTTTCACAAGATATTCTTTACAATATGTAGTTGCCCTGCTTAAAAAAAACAATAGAACCCTGCCCAAAACACAAGAGATGCAGATGGGAATCAATAGAAAAGGCATAAATTAAAGAATTACAAAGAAATGTGGTTCATAATGGTATATAAATAGAAACCACTAGAATGTATGTAATACTATTTTTAAAAGGATAGGTTTATGTAGAAATAGTATATTAAAAATAATGACTTAATAGCTTTTCCCGTGGATCACTAATGTGCATTGAAAATTGCCAGCTGATAAAACCTGTGCTTTAGTTACTGTATACATAAATAAAACTCTGAACTGACTGATTTAAAACCAGCAACTCCCCCCAGCTGTCATTGGCTATTGAAATCTTGCTTGCAATAAATCTTTCTTGATTACATATAGAGGTATACTCTATCCTTGCATTCGTGAGTGTGTTGGTGCTCATAGGTTGTCGACCTGGGACGGATGAGTAGGCTGGGGGGGAATCAGAGTATACTCACTACAAAAAACTAGACTACACCACTGAGTAGGCACGAGGACGAACCCTATGGGAAGGGGGAGTACTGTCATGCTCCCATCAGTTCCACTGGTCTGTGTAGTATCACATGACGGCAATCGCCGTTTAAAGTTGGCTTAATATGTACAATTTACTTGAACATGCTGTTTGATTATAAATATGTGTCACTATAGTGTATTTCAACCCAGTCCTTTTTTATAATCCCCATAAATATGTCACAAATTTCTAAGTGTTTCAAAAAAAGCGTTTAAGATTTTAGCTCTCAGTGATGTCACAGGGGGCAAAGTCCATCCGCGACGGGTGACAGACACTGTACATCAGCATACATCCCAGCCTCATATGTTCACTGAAGCAGATAGAGACATCCGCTCATCTGGATGAGAAAAATCTGCACATAACTGATCACAAGATGCAGGCTATTTTGGAATATGTCAGAGTGTCCTCCCTCGCTCTATGACTTAATTCTTTTTTGAAGTGCAGTAACAAGTGTTTAATACTGCATTGTTTAATTGCATGTATTTTTTCTGCTATAAAGAACACAATCTGCCATTGCTGACATGTTTACCTCTTGAGTATAAGCTCTGGTATTTATGATATTAAATGACTCACACATTTGCACATGTGGTGGCACTTCCATCATGAGGTATTAGGGGCTTAAAAGTTAATGAACTTTATAGGAATGATGCTACTCTCAAATTTGCCTTAGGAAATGTAATAATGCCATATACAAGAACATAAGAGATAATGCTTATATCATATGGAAGTAAAATAGTGAAAAATGTGTTTGAAGCAAAGAGACGTGCTGAATAGCACTTACTAACTGAAAAAAAATGCATTGTATTAACAGTTCTTGCATTTAAAGGTTCTGCAATTCAATATGGTTGTACATTTAAGCTGTGAATATTTCAAATTGAAACATTTCACACTCGGTTTCACTGTCTAAAAATTAAACAATCAAATTCACCTTTTAAATTTCATTAAAAAAAATCAACTTGTTTTTAAATACAACCTTTAATATTCGACAGATAATTTTCAATCCATATTATTTCGATTTAAAAATTCGCTTCCACAAATTCAGGGGTTCAAATTCGGCTTGAAATTCAAAGTCTCACATCCGGGAATCCGTGGAAAAGCAATAGAGCGCCGATTCTACAAATGCATGATCTCTTCCTGCTACCTGACCGCTTCACCAGCAGGTGGCGCAAGACAGTTCTAACATAGATCAAATCAAGAAATGCAGATACTCTTTAAATGTTGGCCACGGAGTCCACTCATCTGCTCGATTAAGTGAATTTAGTTGTTCTCATAGATAGCCTCTTATGCATCATCAAGAAAAAAAATTGAAGTTTGTACTGGAAGCTTAGCTCACCACTATCAGCCCTGGAAAGGACATGGAGCACGGGGACAATTCAAGGTGGCCTGGAATCATTGGACTAGTCATACATTTATAATATTAATTTAATTATTTTAATATTCTACCCGATCTCCTTGTCTATCTAGAGTACGAGATTATGTTTGTATTTGGCTTGCTATTTACACGCATTCATTACTTTTTACGTGCATGTGATATATTAACATTAAGTAATTTTGCAGCATTTAGCATTTTTATCCAAATTAACTTAAAAAGAGTTCAGGGAGCAAAAAAGTGATATGTCATAGGGGAGCAAAACAATATTGGTTAAGATGGTGTGGGTAAATTACACCTGCGTGTCAAATGCACGCAAATTTCTGTAGCTTGCCACATAGGCTACAAACATAAAATCGTGCTATTGATAAGCACCATCTTAAGTCATCAAATAATGGTTTGAGTTTCGGGGATGAGAAAAAATGGATATATTACAGTGTTTTACTAAACCATACTGTGTATTGAGTTTTAAAATAAAATAAGTTAATTTCATGAAGCTACTTGAATGACACATGCGATGGTATATGATTAAATGTGCAAGAAAACAATACAACAAGATTTTAAAGCATTACATTAGGTTCATAACACCATCACTATAGGAGCCACACATTGGGTTTGACTTTTATTTCTTCTTGTTGTACTGTTGCACATGCATCGTGACGTCATAACTGTGGGTGGCACCGGGGGTGTGATGTCTATATTAGTGTATGTGTGTGTTCAACTGGCATGTTATGGATCAAGGCTGCAGGGTGAGCATGGGGAGAAACTTTCTATTGATCGTCACCATCTCCACCATCTCCAACATCATCACCATCGTATGCATTGCCTCAGGTATCTTTGCACGGTTTTCATGAGTACATCAATAAACGTAAGTGCTTATGTTTTCTAAGCTTGTGAAAGAGAGTAATAAAGACATTCCATCATGTGCAATGGTGTGACGCGTCTTCAATTGTAAATCCTCATGTTTCAGCCTGCTGCGGCGTTTGGTTTAGTTTTTATGTAAAATACGCCGCAATAATCACAATAAACGTAACGATTCAATTGAAACATTTTATTTTGGTATAAAACTAAATAGGAAAAAAATCAATATACATCCATTTAAAACTGACTACAGTAGGAAATGAAAAAGTAGTGCAAACAGATATAAGAACAAGCTATGAACTATTTTTATCACAACGTAAAATAATCTACAATAAAAATAACCTATTAAAATAAAAGTATTTTCTTAAAGACGTAATTTGTAAAATATTTTGAAAATGTAGGATATAAATGCTTGAATTTAAACAAACTAATAAACACTTAAAAGAGACATATCAACGGAAATCATTATGCGTGCTTTTCATCTGAAATCTCTGAGGTGTTGGACTTTTAAGTGTCCTGCATGTTCAAAAATTGAAGGGAAGCAATCTCTAATAAGAACTGAAGTTTATTAATCAGATTATATCAAAATACAGCGCGCTGGGTTGTCAGACAAAACTCCTCACTCCTCTCACCAACCAACAAACCCAGTCACACAACATATATAGTATTTCACGACGGTCTATCTTCTGGAAGGGAGGGGGATCCTTCCTTGTTTCCACCAATGGCTGATCTCTCCTTTGTCCTCTTTAGTTTCTGCAAAACAGCATATCACATCCCCTTTCTTAGAATTGATACACCAGTTACCCCATCACTCCTTTCAGCCTGAGGGCCTCTCCGTTCTTGCTGTTAATAGATAAGGTTTTGGTCAGCTGACATACGCAAGATCAGCTTGAGGTATTGAGGCATGACCACCTGAGCTTGCTCCCTCTTTTCACCCCCACCTCCTGTTGCAAGCACATTAGTATTGAAAATAGCTTTTAAGCAATTCATAGCAAGAGATGTATGATTATAATTTCAATGCACCTTTCAAGAGTAAATGATTATTAATAAAACATCAATCAATATAACATAATAACATGATTATACGGGTTATATTTCCCACAGAGGTCAGAACGAAAAATATAGCCAAGTAGTCTATATTAGGCTAAATTAACGAATGAATAAAAAAACTAACTGAAATACTGCAATAATAAAGACACCTACCTACGCATCTCATTCAGTCATCATAAGTTTAAAGAGGGTGAACTTGATCATTTATCTGAACTGTGAACATACATTTTAGACACTTTGCGATGAGGTGTAGGCCTACAGGTATGTTAGAGATCCGTATGGGTCCCGGCGGCTTCGGATCTAAAACGTTGACGAAGGTCGTGTACGATATGGCATTGCGTGTCTGGCAATTTAAAATGAATTTGCTTTTACCGAATCGACTTGAAAGACACAAATTAATTCAGTTTAATTATGTAAACAACAAATATTTGTTACACCAAAATGTGCAATACATAATTAGGTTAATACCATAACTGACATTTTTGCATTTTATTAACAGACAGCAACTCAAGCAGTTTGTCGCACATTTTGGGAAACACCATCTTTCAGCTGTTAGATCCATAACGCCGTGAGGTATCTTGATTGGCTGCAATCTGCACACGACATTTGGGGTCTAGTCTGGTTCTAAAGCAGGTGCTGTCTATTTGTATCTGGTCAATTTTATTTGGCTTACTCAAGAAGTTCGCTTGGCTAAAAGACCGTTTTTTCTATTTTGTTTAAACAAAATAAAAACGACGAACGTTTCCACAATTCCAGAACATCCAACATTTTCTGAGAGTCGCAAATTAAAACAAGATCATGTGAGGAAAATAAAAAGAAAGTCTGTAGAGATTGCTGCTATGTCATATAAACAGAAGCACATACTGAGAGAATTGCCTACGTGTTAAAATCGGAGCAGTTATCAATGAGATGCTGGTTGAGATCTCAGTATTTGACCGCTTTAAACAGTTAAACACAATAAATGTCCAGTAAATGCTGATGATGCATAATATTTATGTGAACATGATGTGTTGAAGTAAAACATAACCTAATTCCTTCTAGCCAGAGCAGGAGATTCATAGTCTGAGCATAATAGGCCTAGAGTGTGTCTGTGCAAACTACTGGCAGTGCAAGCGTCAGATACATTTCTGAAAATGTTGATGATGCATAAGAAGCTATCTATAAGAACAACTAAATTCTCTTAATCGAGCAGATGAGTGGACTCCGTGGCCAACATTTAAAGAGTATCTGCATTTCTTGATTTGATCTATGTTAGAACTGTCTTGCACCACCTGCTGGTGAAGCGGTCAGGTAGCAGGAAGAGATCATGCATTTGTAGAATCGGCGCTCTATTGCTTTTCCACGGATTCCCGGATGTGAGACTTTGAATTTCAAATATTGTCGAATATTAAAGGTTGTATTTAAAAACAAGTTGATTTTTTTTTTAAAAGGTGAATTTTTATTATTTAAATTTTAGACAGTGAAACCGAGTGTGAAATGTTTCAATTTGAAATATTCACAGCTTAAATGTACAACCATATTGAATTGCGGAACCTTTAAATGCAAGAACTGTTAATACAATGCATTTTTTTTCAGTTAGTGCTATTCAGCACGTCTCTTTGCTTCAAAAACATTTGTCACTATTTTACTTCCATAGATTTATAAGAGGTAACTTAGCCAGTCAATATGATATCGAAAGCAGACCTGTGTGGGCTCAGCACCCGGTAATGTTATTGGTCACACCAATGGTTATATGTACTTATTACATACACTTATAACTGAACTGAAATTTTCTGTTACACAGGTGACTATTATTGGATCCTGCTTGGACACAGGGGCTACAGAATGACTGCAGGCAGTGTTAAATGACAGCATTCCCTCACCTGAACCCCAGCACACAAACCTATTATCTAGCTAGGACAAAGTCATGCATTGAAATAACCTATGGGGAACTGAAGAGAATATTTCAGTGTCTAACATTGAGGATTGCACCTGACAGGATTTATCCGTCTAACCAATAACTGTCTGTGTTTTCTGTCTAATAGAAACAATTGTCTTTCATGTTGTTGCTTAATGCAGCTTTAAATATCCAAGTAACATGGCCTTGTATACTATCGGTACTGTTTAGTGTGTTGACAAAATGTTAATATGCTCTCCTATTTGAAAGTTGCTTTTGATAAAAGCGTATGCCAAATGAATAAATGTGAATGGCAGGGCCTATGACATTATTGTGGAATGTGCTATACATTATCATTAGCATGGTGTAAGAGCAGCATGTGGTACATTTTTGAAACATTATTTTTTATTTTTCTTCTTGACAAGACAAACATGCTGATGATTATAGGCATTTCATAATAATAAGAAGCAAGCACTTATCCTTAATCTGAAATAAGAGATGTAGGCTAATATATTAACAATGCAATGTACATTGCAAAGATGGGAACTCAAGTTAGTGACTCGCACTCAAGTCACACTCGAGTCGCATTTTATAAGACTAAAGACTAGACTAGACAAAAAAATATTCTTGTGAATATTGAAAAAAAACGAGCTGATATATTATTTTTGCTGATATCATAAGGAAAGAATGTGTATAGCTGTAAATAGAACTTTCATCATAGAATTTCATGATGGACGTTTCACTGCGTATTCCGCGTAAACTTCAGTAACATGAAATATGGAAGCAGCCTCGGCACCAAATGTTCTCACATTCGGTTTTATTAATGTGTCAGAATCAGGAACGTCGGAAGATCAGCTAAATGCTAAAAATGTGGGAAAATAATTAAAGACACCGGAACGACAACACCAACTTTATTAGGCATCTAAGAATGAATACACAAAGGTTAGCAAGTAAAGCCAGCTATTATAATGTGATGTTATAGTGATACAAGTCAATAAATATACAAATGTATTGGTAAAGACACCTTGTCACAACCCTTCTTCCTCCCTAAGCCTTTAAAAATCTTATTTTAATACCTCTTTTTAAACAGGATAATACTTGGACATTGCCTGATCACCAGACATAATCAATTGCACAACATTACTAACCCTACAGAATTACAAAAACTTTAGTGCGAAACTTAATATGTTTAAAGTTACCTTCCCTCCTAAAATTTTAATTCCCTTCTCTTTTAGAATTTTGTTTTAGAATTTTCACAGGGAGTAGGTGTGTATCTTGCTTTATACATTACTTGTACAGATTGAAAATGAATCAGATCATCTAACTTTATTCTATTGAATTTAGAAATAAAGAATTTCTCTGAGCTCTAAAACCAACATTATGAATTAACCTAATTGCTCTTTTTCTTGTAAAAAAATTAAAATAGCCTACTTTTATACGTACAGTATTACCCCAAACCTCCACACAGTAATTTAAATATTGTAATATCAGCAGATAATAAAGAATGTGGAGTGATTTGTAGTTCAAAACAATCTTTGCTTTATTCAGTACTGCTATTTCCTAATTATTTTGTAATCTATTGTCACCCTGAGAAGCTTTATTTATTTACTTATAGCTTTTGTATATTCCTCAATAGAATCAATTAATACGAGAGATGTAGAGCTGTTTGATCTAAATCCATATTGATCATCTGATAGGATGCAGTATTTCCAAAATATTTGAGGATTGTGGAAGAAGAGAAACAGGCCTATAATTTATGAATCTGTGTTTATCCCTATTTTTATACAGTGGCACCAGTTTAGCTATTTTCATTTTGTCTGGGAATTTACCAGTTTTAAAGGATAAATAACAACTGTAAGTTATAGGATTTGAAATCCCCTTAGTTAACTTTTTTGCCATTTTCATATCAAATTCAGTCGTTAGATGATTTGTATTTAAATGTATTCACTATATCTAGGCCTATTATTTCATTTTCTTCCACAGTTGGGATTCCTTTCTATTAAATTCTTGTTCCAATCTCCCCTTGACAGTGGTTCAGGGATTTCTTCTGCCAAGTTTGGTCCTAAACTAGACTAGACCTGTGGTTGAATCTTGAATCGGATGCAGATTTTTTCTCAGACCACTTACATATTTATCACATTCACACAAAAGTCTTTATTTAAAAAAAAAATGATTGTGTTCTTCCAAACATTAAATGGAAACTGGCACTTTGCTGCATTAAAATGTTTAATTCATCAGAGAATGTTCAGTTTTAGATATTCATATTCAGTAACTAACTTATGTAACAAAGATCTTTATACTTCATACAGTTTGACTTTAATCTATAAAGTCAATCTCAGGCATGAGCCAAAGAATTAAATAGATAAAGCTGCCCTTTCATTGATGTTAATGCAATCATTTAAAGTCTAATTCACACTGATCCAACAAATGTATTTTGTTGATTTATTTATCTTATTTCTATTTCTTGTTGTTTTAAATATAAAAGTCACACATTGCTACCTTTTGCCATATAGATAAAAATGTTTGGTCATATGTATAATGGCAAGATATAATGTCATGATTTCTCATGGACGAACCCAAGTGCAGGCAAGCACGAGACAAGAGGTAGGGGTAACACAGGAATTTATTAACAATAAAGAACAAAAGGACAAAACAAAACCTACGAGGGGGAAAACAGGACAAGATATATATATATATATATATAACTAAACAAGGACAAGGACTAACTAAACTACAAAACAAAGTACTTGAAATGAACACTAAACTAACACTTACTAGACACGGGGAAACAGGAACAAGGCAAGACTGGGTACGCTTACAAGCAAAACAGATACAATCATCGAAGCACAAGTAACAAACCAGCACAGGAAAAAGAAACATGAGAGGTATAAATAGGGAGACAACACAGGGTAACTAATTAGGGGCCAGGTGACACAGATCAAACACTAAGGGGAAGCTAATTAACACAAACTAGGAAACAGGAGGGAAGGAACGATGACGCGACTCGGGGAGAGTATGGAAGGCCACAAGGTCAAAAACATCTCTCCCCACACGAAACAAAGGATTCTGTATGATTCCACCTCTAAACCAAGAAATACCTGACAAGGAGAGGTGAAACCATGACATATAAGGCACTGTAGACACCTTTTTGAACATTGTGACATGTTTTTGTGGGCAGAGCTTAGGTGGGCGCAGAAAGATCCCCCTGACCACATAACTAAGGCTAGGTAGTATGTTTTTTTTTTTTGATTGCTTTTTGAAAATGACTTCATAAAAATCACTAACTGTCTAGGGCGCAACTGTTCATAAGAAGTTAACTTTAATGCAAAGAACCTGGCTGTACCAAACTATACGCGCTCCCTAAATGGATGGACGAACTGACAGGATTTCCTCAAGTTAATACCGTATATTCTCTTTAATTTAATTATTCTTATTAAAAAGTGTATTATTATTTAATTAGCATTACCTTTGAACTCATAAGTGATTTCCTTAGAACATTTTCCTGTCAAACACTTAATTCTCATTAGACTGCTAGTTTTAAAAAACGGTCTAACAAACCAAGTTTAATAAAGTGAAGTGTTGAACACCATGGCTGCTTTTTTGCACTCACTTATAGTTATTCTGATAATCCAATACAGAAAAAACGAATGGCTTTTGTGCGGTTGAACTAAAATAAAGGTAGTTAATTTAAACCCAGACATGTATCAGTATCTTTTTTATGTTTGGGCACATGGCTCATAATATTAATTTGCCATGTGCTCCTCTGGCCTGTGTTCAGTATGTTTGTTCCTTTATGAATGTGCTGTATGACCTTGTCATGTCTTGACCCTAACACCATGACCTTATAATAATCCAACTATAAGCTCGTGCCATGCATCTGCTCCCATCATTTACCTCATTGGTTCCGGATGTCATCATCTTGTGTTTTTCATCTATGTGAACACCTTGGTTGTTTTCTTTTTTAAAGCCTTATTTTTCCATGATATATTTGCTTCAGTTTTGTTCACACATATTTGACAGTTGAATGCTCATAAAGAGTAAACATTTGTGTTTCCATTGTGGGGAGAGCTATTGCACTGTTGTTGGAAAGCTGGAATGATTTTGTTGGACAATGCTGGAGACACAGGAGAAATAATTTATTATCATTATACTAAAAAAACTGTTTATTTGTTAAAATAAAATAAAGAGATATTCTTTGTTTATTACTGACAAAGTCAGTTTTTGCCAAAACTGTGAACGCGGGCACTAGAACTTCGTGCAACAACTGACCACAATGTAGTATGTGCTAGTTATGATGAACTGTACCTCACAATTGTTCAGATCTCCGCAAAAGAAGCTGTCCATTCCAATCTATATATGTGTAATGAGCAGGTTCTCATTGCACAGAAAGAGCGACAACCAAAAGAAGAGTATGTAAAGACTAACGTTACCTCGGCGGAGGCAAACTTATATTCAGGTTCCTGCAGAGTTTGTAAGGCTAGCGATCACACAACAAAGACGCATTGCTTTAAAGAGGGTTTGTGTTTTAAATGTTACAAGACTGGCCACAGAGGCTTCAAATGCCCCAAACGAAAGCCACTACAACAAGAAACGACCAGAGGCCCTTCTGATCTTACTGGCCTTTTAAACTAGAAAGCTCGCACTGTGAGGGCGCCAGTGTGGGCACTAGTGAACTAAAGCCTCCAGAGGATTCAGTTAATGTCCATGTTAACATGATTGACAGTATGACTCCAGGAACAAGCAGTGAAACAGAAGTGAGTACCTTTGAGACCAATTTGTGTCCCCCTCGAGAAGTCGTTTATAAGAAAATAAATGACGAGGATGAACTTTTCCAAGTTCCTGTACTAGTTGAGGGACAAGTAGAACTGCGAGCCCTTATAGACAGTGGATCTGTAACCTGTACACTTAGTGAGACAGCTGAACGCATACTTCAAGTGCGCAAGATCATTGATAATATTGTGAGAAAGCCCACAACAAAAGTACTTACTGGATGTGGTGGTAGCCAAGCAAAACCAAAATGTTCCTACGAGCTAAATGTAGACCTGCTTGGATGTAAGATGACTGTCAACTTTTTAGTCGTTCCTGGTCAAGAGGATGATATGATTGTAGGCTCAAATGTTTTGAGACATGTGACGAAGCAGGCAAAGATGACAAACTGGTACTGGGAGAGTATTTCTCAACCTGTCACAAAAAGCAATCAAGACCCTCTTCTCAGTCTACTTTCGAATGTCGATCGTTGGCATGGAGACACTATTCCGAAAAGAGTTGGCACTGTCTTGCTGAGGCAATGTGTAACGCTCGAGCCACAACATGAGCATCTGGTCTGGGGAAGGCTGAAGGAAGAGGTCCCTCTGTCCATTGGAAGTACTGTAGTTGTAGAGCCCTCGTCTTCTCGATCAGCCCCGAGGAACATCATGATTGCCCGTAGTGTGTGCCCACTGTGGGGTGACAGGTGGGTCCCCATGAAGGTGATAAACATGCTGGATCGCCCTGTTGTATTGCGTCGAAATGCAAAGATTGCTCAAGTGTACCCATGTCTTGCTCTTGAAGAGTTGGAGCTTACCGAGAGCATGAAGCCTGAACCCAGAGGGGCTTTTCAAAACGTTCACAGAGGAAGTGAGATGTTGCAAGCAGATCACTCAGCTAAATTGCGAGAATCAGGACTGAATGAGATCGATATTGACTCCTGTGAGGTAGACGATTTCTGGAAAGGGAAGCTGGTGGATCTCATTACACGGTATGAGAGCATTTTCTTCCGTCATAAACTGGATTGTGGAGAAGTCAAGAATATCGTCCATAGGATACACTTAAAAGACGAAAAGCCTTTCCGTCTGCCTTTTAGAAGAGTCCCGCCAGCTCACTACCAGCAGTTACGACAGACATTGAACGAAATGGAGGAGCGTGGTATCATCCGTAAATCCAACAGTGAATGGGCTTCACCTCTAGTTTTAGTCTGGAAACCCTCTGGAGAATTGCGATTGTGCACAGACTTCAGATGGCTCAATCAGAGAACGGAAAAGGATGCATACCCACTAGCCCATCAGGCCGATGCCCTAGCGTCTTTGGGGGGGAACTGTTATTTCAGTACCATGGATTTAACATCTGGTTTTTACAATATCCCGATCCATGAGGAAGATCGTAAATATACAGCGTGCACCACCCCAGTAGGACTTTACGAATACAACAGGATGGCTCAGGGCCTATGCAACAGCCCAGCTACATTTTCGCGGATGATGACTGCAATCTTCGGTGACCATAACTACTTATCCCTCCTTTGTTACCTGGATGACTTGCTGGTGTTCGGAAAGACTGGGCAGGAGGCGCTTGACCGCCTCGAGATGGTATTTTCTCGACTTCAAGATCACAATCTCAAACTATCCCAGAAGAAATGTTACTTTTTGAGAAAGACAGTCAAATTCCTGGGACATATTGTATCAGAAAGCGGCATCGCAACCGACCCGGCAAAAGTATCTACAATCAGTGAGTTCAGAGTGGTGGATCTAATGGAAGGAGATGAAAAGACTCCATCGCCAACAAAAATCAAGTCTTTCCTTGGGATGGCAAATTACTATTCCCATTTTATAGATAGTTTTTCAACGTTAGCCAAACCTCTATATAAACTGACTGCTGGACAAAAGATGAAGGGACGAGGTGGAAAAGTTGGTCCCAGAGCTGTCAAACCCACACGGTTAAGCCCAGCAGACTGGACTGCAGAGTGTGAGGTAGCTGTCGAAAAAATCAAACGTGCTCTCATCAATACAGTTACTCTGGCCCACCCAGACTTTCAGAGACCCTTCCTCTTATCCACCGATGCATCTATGGATGGATTAGGTGCTGTTCTGAGTCAGACACCAGAGGGTGAGAAAAAGCCAAGACCAGTAGCTTTTGCGAGCAAATCCTTATCCAGACCTCAGTCCCGTTACCCGGCCCACAGATTAGAGTTTTACGCTTTAAAGTGGGCAGTCTGTGAAAAATTTGCCCACTGGCTAAAGGGGACCAGGTTCACAGACAACAATCCTTTGACATATATTATGTCAAAACCAAAGTTAGATGCCTGTGAACAAAGGTGGGTGTCTAAATTAGCTCCCTTTGATTTTGATCTGAAATACATACCTGGTACTCAGAACGTTCCTGCTGATCTGTTAAGTCGACGCCCATTTGCTAAAACTTTGGAAGTCTGTGAAGCTCTTGAGAGTAAGGCTCAAGTCGTAACATCAGAAGCAGTTCAAGAGGCTTTTCGGTTATCAGTGAATGTTCTCCATCGAATGCCTGAGAGTAGTGTGCGGAGTGCTGAAGTGGAGAGTCTGGTCCAGATTGAAAATGAGGGTGTGAAAGCAATTTTTGAGTCCTGTCTTGACTGGGAATCTGCCAGAACTGTGCATGGTACTAAGATTGCTTTCTGTGCTGACAGATTACTTCAAGGAGGTGTGGAGGCATTCCCTGTCTTTTCTGCGGATGACATACAGAAGAGGCAAAGAAGCGATCCCACTCTGGCACGTGTTATATTCTTTGTTGACAGGAAAAGGCGACCATCACGGAGAGAGAGAGATAATGAGACTGTGCCAGTACTGAGATTGCTGAAACATTGGGAAAAGCTAGTAGTCAAGGACAGTGTTCTTTATCGCAGATCCAAGGATAGATTGGGGAAAATCAGACACCAGCTGGTACTTCCACATTCTCTTAGAGCCGCTGTTCTGAAAGGAACTCATGATGATGCTGGCCATCAGGGGCAAAGTAGGACTCTTCACTTGATGCGCCAGAGATTCTTTTGGTCTGGTATGGACACAGATGTCAGAAAGTATGTGTCACACTGTAAACGCTGTGTCGTTGGGAAGACTCAAGAGCCTGAGGCCAGAGCACCGCTAGAGTCCATCAAAACTAGTGCACCATTAGAGCTCGTATGTATCGATTTCTGGTCCGCAGAGGGGAGACATGGAGAAAATGTTGATGTTCTCGTAATAACAGACCATTTTACAAAGTTGGCCCATGCGTTCCCCTGTCCAAACCAAACGGCAAAGGTGGTAGCTCAGAAGCTGTGGAATCAGTTCTTCTGCATGTATGGGTTTCCGCAACGAATACACTCGGACAGAGGAGCAAATTTTGAAAGCAAATTGATTGCGGAGTTGCTAATGGTGTCTGGTGTCCGTAAGTCCCATACTACGCCCTATCACCCAATGGGCAATGGGCAGACAGAAAGATTCAACCGCACACTTGGAAATATGATCCGCTCTTTGCCTCCTCGAGCAAAAGAGAGATGGCCCCAAATGATACAGACACTCACATTCTCATACAATTGCACCACTCATGAAACGACAGGGTTTGCGCCCTTCTACTTGATGTTCGGCAGAATACCGAAGCTGCCTGTGGATATCATGTTCGGAAGTGCTTTGAAGAATGAAGAGGTGCAAACGTACGATGAATATGTAAACTCCCTTCAGAAGGATTTCAGAGAAGCGGTAAGAATCGCTCAGGAAAACACAACTGAAGCCCAACGAAAGCAGGCGAAAGTGTATAACAAGAGGTCCAAGGGTGCTGCTTTGGAAGTGGGAGATCGTGTCCTCCTGGTGAACAAGAAGGAAAGAGGAAAACGGAAGTTGGCTGATGTGTGGGACTCCGTGGTTCATGTGATAACTTGGAAAGACCCAACATTGCACATCTACAGGGTAGAAGATCCAAGGACGAAGAAAAGCCGGGTAGTTCACCGCAACTTTCTCCTGCCTGTCAACTTTCTTCCTTTGGAAGAGCCAGAAGCGGAAACCACAGTTTTCTCCACAGTCTCTGAGGAGGAATCATGTGAGGCAGAAGCACAGGAGCGCAGATCTTTGTTCCATTCTGACAGAGAATCCAGGTCCAGCAGGATTGCGACTTGGATATTGGAAGGCTATAGACCAAAAGGAACTCGGCCTGATAGAACGAATTCTGCTCAGGGAAAGAGCTCTAGACCAGCTCCAGAGATGGACACGTCTACCTTAGCAGATGTGACAAGAGACCAAAACCTCTCAATCAGAAGCAGTGGGAGCGACCACAGTGAACATTCTTGTGACAGCTGTGATATGGATAATGTCAGCCAAAGTGATCAGTATACGGATGATGGCAGTAACAATTCTAAATCAGCTGAGATCAGTGTTGATGATGAAGAAGTGGTTGCAATGTCTGTGATCAGTCAAAATGTTCAGACAGACTTGAGCACCGTGCAAAGCGAAGCCAGCTCTGAAAGAAGATCAGACAGTTCCCCCAATTGTCAAGTCCACAGAAGCAAATCTAGGGTAACACAGAAATTGTCCCCAAGAAGAGTAACTGTACCAGACACTGTCCTGAAGCCAAATGAAGGGTTTGTTAGTACCAGATCTGGCAGGGTTGTGAAGCCTGTCAAAAGACTGCTTGAGTGCATGAGCATGGTAATCAGTGAGCCACATCAGAAAGACCCATTAGCAGAATTGTTCAGAGTTCTTTCTAGCTTTATGGGAAATTAAGGCTTATTTGTGGAAGTGTATATTTTCAAGTCAAAAAGTGACCAGGATTTTATTAAGCAGAGAAGCTTTGAGAGGTATTGAGAAGTACTTTATTCGGGGATGTATGGTTGTATGTATTCGGGCATACTTCTTCCAAGCAATGTATTTTGCTATTCATTTGAATGACTGAAGTCTGGGTATCCCCTTTATGAGGAAAAATGTCTCGCCTATTGCCTTAAAGTTTGCTGAAATTTAGGAGGGGAGAGTGTAATGATGTGTGTTTTATTCAGCAAATCTTTGTGTCTTTTATTTTGAAATTGTTTGAAGAAATTCATTATTTTCATTATTTTATGTTTTTTATATATATTTCATGCAGACAGTTATTTTCTTTATACAGTATAAGACAAATTGTGCTTTTTCTAAAAAAAGGTGTATTTACAAGTAAGTGATGTCACTTGAGTGCGCCGTCGCGCTTTAATCTCTCTCAGTTCAGCCGGTGACTAGATTGTGTCAGCTGACAGACCATTGACTGAGGATGTGTGTGTGTGTCCCTTGTCTTCTGTTTGATTAAACTGCAGATGTGATCCACCAAAGAACTTGGAGTCGGTGATTTATTTGTGGGGCTGGGTGGAATCCGCTACATATGCCTCAGATAAACTTCAGATGATACATGCATTTTTTTTGTACAACAGAAGTCCTGTTTCTCTTTTTCTCCCCCTGTAAAACTTTTATGTTTTGCAATAACATTATGTAGTCTGCTATAGGTTAAAGTTTGGTGACTTTTTTCACTGTTTCAACTGTTTATAGCTTAATATAATGCCATAAAAGTGAAATGCCTGTACTATCCATAACAACCATGAAATGTGTGATCAATGCTAATCCAGCGTGATGTGTTAAATAAAAAAAACATTTTAAAACATTTAGCAAGCTGAAATGTTTTTTGGTTAGCAAGTTGTCTAATATATTTCGCTTTTTTGTGCATATATCATAACAATTTTAGGTTCTGATTCCTCAGAAGAAGAAAAACTGTGAGAGAGAAATTCATTGCAAGTTTAACTTCCTCTCTTTGATGTGACTAAAATGTTCTCAGAAAACTTTTAAAGCAGAGTTTCATCTGTAAGGCTATTTTATTTTTGATAGGTAGTATTGATAGCATTGTTCATAACAAAATAACATACTTGGGGAAAATTTACATATGCTTTTTTAAAGACAGAAAATAATTCCATGGGTTTGGTCACTTGGTAACCGTTTACTGAAATAGAGTCTCAACTTTGACTAGACTTGAGGTTTAACCTTAAAGAAAGCGGTGCGTGATTCTCATACCTATAAACATATCTGTATCTGTATCTGTATCGCAGTTGTCTAAACCTCAGATGGAAACAGAGTGGCATTGCAGTTTGCTCTTTGCAATGATGCTCTGTTTGTGCAAATGTGCCCTTGTGTCTAGATTTAACCATACCATAGACTCACGAATCAGAGCTTGTTCTAAAATACAAAACAACCTTTTTAACCTGAAGACTATAAATAAAAGCAAAAAGCACAAAAATGTGAAAATTGTGTGATTTCAAAAAAGTTACACAGTGAATGTATAACAGTGTTATACAGTATTTTTATTAATATTATGGACAGAAGGGTTTTAGAAAATGACTATTAGTTGTTGAAAGATTCGACATTTGTGAAAGGTATTCAATTTTTCACATAAGCTGGGATTTATATATTTTTTTACCTGTGAACAGCCTACAGACACGATACAAAGTTTTATACATGAGGTGCCTTAATGTGCATTTTTTGTTTTATTATCTAAATTTTCTTAATGCTTTCGTTTTATTGAAATTTAAACAATAAGATCAATCCCCAGATAGCACAGACAGTTTTTTTAAGATGTCTGCTATTGATTTGGAAAACATCTGCTGTTTAAAAACATCTGATGTCTTTGAAAGGGCAGTTTTATAAACACATAATTTATATAATTTTAGTGTATTATTTTTAATCCCGCACTTAATACACTAATGCGGATTTAAATCTTCGGTGGAAAAAAATGTGTGAATGTGTTAAATCAGACTATAAACTGTGTGTCATGGTTTCGCCATCTTGGCTCTGCCCCAAGACCAAGAATAAACAAGACATGACATGGTGTGAGGTTGGACCTTACACATCCTCTCTCTCTCTGTCCGTGTCTCGTCGGTGTGTCCCTTTTGTCTCGTTACCTTTCCCATTAGTGTTTCATAACCGTCTTGGTTACGTATGTAACCTCAGTTCCCTGATGGAGGGAACGAGACGTTGTGTCGACAACGACAGATGGGGTTCCCCTTGAGACCCAATCAACTCTAACTACTATAGAAAAGTCCAATGAAATTTGGCGAATGAAATTTGCATGTCGGTCTCCGCCCCTGAATGTCCGGAATAAAAGGAAGCCGGCGTGCAGCATTCATTACCCACGGGGAGGAATATGGTGGATATAGGTATCGTCTCGTCCTTGGAGGAGAACGCATGGAACGTGCGGACTGAGTAGTTAACTGCGAGGTGGAGGTCCAACTGGGGAAGCTCATGGTTTACCGAGAGTGGGAACCATTCTCATGAGCATATATCAGACGGAACAGCCCAGGGGGGGGGTGTTACAGCGTCTGGTAGCACTAGGTCCGGTTAGAGCTATCTGTGATAGTTCACATGGTGTCCCGGCCTAAGGGGGAAGGCTGCTCTGCCCAGCCAACCCCCAGGGGGTGCTTGCTTAGTGATGGATGGAATGCCTGTTCTTAACCAGTGTTTGTGTAAGAAGGAAGGTTGGTGAGGTACCAGTTTCTTAGCCATGTGTTTGGGTAAGAAAAAAAGGTAGATAGCACACTGACCCAACCTCTTGGAGGGTGGGAAGGTGCTTTCGCAGACATACGCCCCCCCGGACGCCAGTCCTACATGTCGCCACGCAGGACGTGGGCTGACACCGGGTTTACGCAAAGGTTGTTAACCCTTGCGAAGGTGTTTGGGCGTAGCCCAACCTGCAGCTCTACATATGTCTGCTATACTCCGTGTGGAGTAAACCCTCACTGCCAGTGGGCATGGGAGATTCTGAGATCGGAATGCCATCGTAACGGCATCCACGACCCAGTGCGCCAGCCTCTGCTTGGAGACAGCCTTCCCCTTCTGCTGTCTTCCAACACAGACAAGGAGCTGGTCAGAGCTACTGAAGCTCTGCGTGCGGTCCAGGACACAACACGGATGGGGTTGGGTCTTCCTCCCCTATAGGGAGCGCCTGCAAGTCCACCACTTGGTCACGGAAGGGAGAAGTAGGAACTTTGGGCACGTATCCGGGCCTGGGTTTCAAGATAGCATGAGAGTTTGCCAGGGCCAAATTTAAGGCAATCCGGGGACACAGAGAATGCTTGGAGGTCCCCTACCCTCTTGAAGGAAGCGAGCGGCAACAGGAGGCCCGTCATACTCGTCAGGTGAGGAAGATTAGATCCTCCGAGGGGCTCTTGGACCCACGTTAGGGTCCCAAGAGGGTATGGAGCGGAGATGAGGCGGATTCCGTCCTTTTGCGCCCCTTAGGAACCTGGTGACCAGGTCTTGTTGCCCTAGAAACTTTCCATCAACTGAGTTGTGATGAGTGGCGATAGCGACTACATACACATTCAGATGTTAGTCTCCAGTCTCGTAAGAAGGACAACGCAATCCTGATCGAGCACCTCAGTGGGTCTTTCTCGTTAAGAGAGACACCAGGACGAGAAGAGGCGCCATCTAGAGGCGTGTTACCGCCTAGTAGATGGGGCCCTAGCCTGGGTGATGGTGTCCGCCGTAGAGTGGGAGTAGCCAACTCAGGATCTTCTCGTCCCGTCTAGAGACCAGACATGGGTGTTCCAGAGGTCTGATCTGGGATGCCAAAACGTGTCCTTCCCTTGAGAGAGCAGATCCTCTGTCAGGGGAATGGTTCAGGGGGAGTCTCTATCCAGAGTATCAACTCTGATTCGGTTAGTGTGCGGTTAGACCAGTGCGGTGTAACCAATAACAATTGCAGAGTGTCTGTGCAAGGAGGCTCCTTGGGGGGAAGTAGTGCTTCCGCCCGTCCCGCGGTCAGCTGTGCGCAAGGGTATCCGTGCCGAATGGTGGTGTTGCGGGAGGCGAACAGGTTTACCTGGGCCTATCCGAACAGCATCCAAATGAGCTGGACTGCGCGGGGGTGGAGTCGCCACTCTCCGCGAGGCGTATACTGACGAGAGAGCATGTCGCTATCTAGTCTGTTTGCCCGGGGTGTGTGTGGCCCGCAGGGAACGGGTCACCTGTTGACTCCACCAGAGGAGGCGTCGAGCAAGTTGTGTTAGCTGCTGTGAGCGAACGCCAACCTGACGATTTGATGTACGCCACAGCTGCAGTGCTGTCATCGGACCAGCACGTGCTTGTCCCGCACAAGAGGCCGCAGCCTGCTCAGTGCAAGTAGCACAGCCCACAACTCTTGGCAATTGATATGCCAGCGTATGCGGGGGTTCGTCCAACGCCCCGCCTGCGTGTGTGTTACACACTGCACCGCACCCCTGCAGGGAGGCGTCCGTCGTCACCACGACTTGCCTTGTATCCTGCCCAGAGGGACCTTAGTCCGTCGAAAAGTCATGGAAGACCAGGGGTTATGGTGCGTCGGCAGCAGGGCATCATCAACATGTGCCTTTTGCCGGTGTGCCACGCTCTCCTCTCCTCGGAACTCAACTCTGAAGTAGAATCTGTACATAACAGCTCTCGCAAATGTGCCAAGATAGGCCGGTCGTTGAGATAGTTTAGTAACCGCACGCCTTTTTCCCGAAGGGGAGAAGGGTTGGCTTCCACGATCTTCGTGAAGACCCGCGGAGACAGGGACAGACCGAAATGGAGGACTCTGTACTGATATCCCCTCCCCTTCGAACGCGAACCGTAGGAACGGCAGGTGTCTAGGGGGATCGAGACATGAAAGTAAGCGTCCTTAAGGGCGATTGCCACAAACCAATCCTGACACCTGATAGATGTCAGGATGCACCTCTGCGTGAGCATCTGAACGGGAGCTTGTGAAGGTGCTTTGTTCAGGGTACGCAGACCTATGGGGATCAACCCACCGTCTGTCTTGGGAACGATGAAGTGCGGGATGTAACCCACTGAACATCTTGGTTTTGAGGGATGAACTCGATGCCTGTTTTGCCAGAAGGGTGGTGACTTCTACCCGAAGTACGGAGGGAGACGTCCCTGCCTCTGACAGATGGAGAGATGATGCCCCGAAACTTGGGAGAGTCTCTGGAGAACTGTATCGAGTAACCAAGACGAACCGCCCTCATTAGCCACCGAGACAGTGTGGGCAGCTCTCGAGCTCCCAGGGACTGTGACAGGGGGACCAAGGGGACGGTCTGCTTCATCATTCCCACGGTTGGTGGTTCGTCGCCTTTTTGCCTGCCTGGTGGGACAGCTGCACGCACTGTCGGTGTGAGAGTGGTGGCAGATGTCGTGTGTGTACGGACTTTCTCGGTGTCACTCTTCTGCGTAAGGTACAGCCGGGGGTGTCTCTCTTGGACCACAACCTTGGACATCGCCCGACCCAGGGCCCGTGCCGCAACCTTGGTCGCCCGTAGAGCGCTGTCAGTGGGAGCCGATGCGGAGCGGGCAAGGACGTCGAAGAGGAGAAAGAGAGCGAGAGAGGGATCGACGGCACCGAAGCGAGGAAAGAGCCCAGCCGGCAGAGAGTGCTGCACCGCCGACCGAGAGCGGTGCCCAGCTACCAAAGAGTGCTGCCCAGCTGTCCGACAGAGCTACCCAGCCGCCAGAGACTGATGCCCAGCTGCCCGACCGAGCTACTAGCCGACCAAGGACGAGGCCGAGCCGTCCGAGAGCGCTGCCAAGGTGGGAGTCCCGTTCGCATGCCAGCCGGCGAGAGTGTACAGTTTTCGTGCCAGCCGGTGATCAAGTCCATCTTCCATCCAGCCTGGCAGTCCGTCTTCCAGTCAGTATGGGGCGTACTGTCAGGCGACATTTTCTCTCCCACCCCTACATCTTTCCGAGGCGCCTACCGGAGCCGCCCGGATACCAGGTAGACGCTTGGGGGGGGGAATGTAGCGAGGCGCAGATCGGAGATCAGCGTCGCCTGGGAAACGGCCCGTGCTTCTAGCACCCTTATTGACCCCCAGAGCGCGAGAGTGGAGGAACAGTGAGGGAGACAGAGTGATAGCACCCCAACACGAAAACGCAAGGCGAGTTTTAAAGAGGAGCACCCCGCCTTTTATTTATGTTGGACGCATGTTAAAAGCTGTCTAATAAATTCCCCGGTGGGGTTGTTTGTACCGCCATCTTGTGTGTGTGTCGTGTCTCTTAACCCATCACAGGGTGCTGTAGTTAGTTTGTTCAGCGGGTTTAACTTCAGGTTGCATTGTTATAATTTTTTCTCTTATATCTTGGATTTTACTAGTGAAGTAGTTCATAAATTCATCACTGTTATGCTGATAATCAGAATCTGACGTCGCTGACAACTTATTTTTTGTTAATTTAGCCACAGTGTTAAATAAAACCCTAGGGTTGTGATGGTGTTCCTCTATTAGTGATGAAAAGTAGGCGGATCTAGACGTTTTTATGGCATTCCTGTATTTTCGAGTACTATCCTTCGATGCTATACGAAATACCTCTAATTTAGTTTTCCCGGATTCATTTTCCGGGACGCTTTCTTTAGAGCCTGAGTGTATTCATTATACCACGGTGTTGGGCTACCATTTTTAATTTTCTTTAAACGCAGAGGAGCACCTGTGTCTAATATTTCCTAGAAGGTAGAGTTAAAATTTTCAATAGTAATGTCAAAATCGTCAACGTTTTTACTCATACAAGATATTTTAGACAATTCAGGCAGATTATCGAGAAACGCATCTTTGGTAGTTGAATTAATCGTTCTATTGTTCTAATTTGTAACAAGGAGTTTGATTTGCAGCCGTAGGCCAGTGTAGGATCTTGCCCAGATCAAAAGATGACCATTTGGGCCATTGTGAAATAGCCTGACCTCTCAACAGGGGTCTAACCAGTGATCAACAGATTTAGGTTTTGAAACAAAGAGGACCATTTGGGGCATCGTAAAACCCCTTTTCACCCCTCAATAGGGGTCTAATTGGCGTCAACCGATCGGGGTTTTCTTGAAACAAAGAAGACCATTGGGGGTCGTTAAAATCATGACCTCTCAGTGGAACTCTAATCGCTGCCAGCAAGTCTGACCCAACTGCCCTCTTTGTAGCATCATTCATTTGAACAGGACATCCCAACACATTGGTTGACCTCAAAGGAATTCCAACAGGAAGAAAGGGGGTCTGTCGTATACCAGATGTGTTAAACAGGAATGAGGGCAATTAATTAGATACAATCCAAATCTTGGAAGTATCTATCTCTTGCCCTTTTCCACAAAAGAATGGTTTAAATGAGTATAAACCTATATTCCCCACATTGTATGTTGTTCCCCATGTTATTTGGCCTCTCCTATAACCTCAGACGCATGGGTGTTTAAGTGTATTCTTCTTTATTGTGTTCTTGTACAAACTTCAGGTCAATGTACTTATAATCCTGGCATGTTTTATATCTAAATGTTTCTCTCTTCATTCCTTGAAAGATTATGTATAGCACAGAAATGTGTTGTATACAATACTCGTTTTATGTCATTGTAAAAGTTTTACAGCACCAAACTCCTAAGTGATCCTGAATGCAAATGAGCTAATAAGCGGAACAAAGAAACTTGATCTCGCCTCCAAAATCAGCTCATCACATTGGATCGCTCACCTCGTTGGGGCGTGCATCCCCCCAAGCTTAAAACATCCGTACACGGAGCAATCGAGGCTCATCTCGTGTCCTCGCGCTCCTGCCCGGCACGTCATCGAGACCTGTCTCTCCCCTTGGAGACAGTTTCATCCGGTAGTTTACATCGGCTAACTTCGTCCTACCTTCGTCAGCCAATCCCGGCTCTAAGAAAGAAGTAGACGGACTCACCCGCCTGCTTTGAAACCATCAGGACTCTTAGAACCTTTTCAACGGGCACAGAACTTGTCCCAGCACACTCAGGGAACCAATGCAAGTATCCAACTATATCCTAAATAGCCGCGTTTAAGCTTTAACCCCTTGTTACAAGGAGATTGTCCTCGATGGTTCATGCAGATGTGAATAGCTGTTTGTAAAACTGCCACTCTTTACTTTGACTATTTCTTACCTTTCTTTACTGCATTTATGTTTCATGTTTTGTTTGTTAGCATTTGTTATTTTGTTAGTCATTCGGTTTGTTTTCCCTTTAGTGTAGTAAATAAACCCGCATTTGGTATCTACAATTGAACTGTTGCTGTGTTTCTTTATCGCATATTAATGTCACTTAAACTGCTTGAATTCGTTATAATATCTGAGGCGGTACTGTACTACAGTAAGAGTGTTATGTTTCCAAGGCCAGGAAAGTAATATTTCTTAGATTTGATATACGATCTGCTGATCACTCGCTGGATGAGTGAATCTAGTTTGTCGCTATTATTAGGTCTGCTGAATCCGATAAAAGGTGTATAAGATAGGTATAGTTAATCATCATTAATTATCCGTATTTGACTGTGATCAAACTCATAGTTTTCCCCTAAATACACTACACCAGTGAAGCAAACATAATATCAGATAATGATCCGAAATGTCTTCAGTCTGCTGAACAATTTTAACATCGTCCACATCTATACCGTAAGAAAGTATTAAATCTAAATTATGATTACGAAGGTGAGTGGGTCCTGACACATGTTGACTAACGCCCATGGAGTTAAGAGTGTCTTTGAAAGCCATTCCCAAGGCATCTGTATCATTGTCTACATGGATGTTAAAGTCACCAACGACAAGGACTCTATCTGCGGCCAGTACTAGTTCTGATAAGAACCCACCAAAATCTTTAATACAATCTGTGAGCTGCCCTGGAGGCCTATATACAATAGCTAGAATAAATAAAAAAAAATGTTTTGTCCTTCGTATTAGGTGTTGATACGTGAAGTACCATGACTTCAAAAGAATTGTATTTAAAATTAGACTTCTGAGAGATGATAAAAGAATTATTGTAAAGTGCAGCGACACCTCCCCCTCTACCATTTAGACGAGGCTCGTGTTTATAGTAATAATCTTGGGGAACCGATTCATTTAGAGTAATATAATCATTTGGCTTTAGCCATGTTTCTGTTAAAAAGATCAGGTCTATTTTATGATCGGTTATCATATCGTTAACAAAAAGTGCTTTATTTGAGAGAGATCTAATATTAAGCAATTCAAGTCGTAACAGTTGATTATCTGTATTTTGTTCATGTTTGATTTGTTTAACGTTTATTAAATTACTTTCAAGAGGTTTACGCAATATCTTATGTTTGTTAATCCGGGGGACAGACACAGTCTCTATATTATGTTGTTTGTGAGAAGGGAGTATTACATGTTGTATATTTTGTGTATTCTGTAAAGTGAGACGGAAAGCAGACAGTTGGTTAATCCATTCTGTCTACTTCCTGACCTGGGCCCTAGGTAGTCAACCTTTAGCATTATTAAGACTGTGTGCCAAATTTCTAGAGAGGAGGGAAACCCCATCCCAGGAGGGATGGATGGAGACCATCTCGTTTCAACAGGTCAGGTCTGCCCTCAAAACTCTTTCAGTTATTTATAAAATCTATATTATTCTGCAGGCACCACTCAGACAACCAGCCATTTAGTGATGATAATCTGCTATAAATCTCATCACCACGGTAAGCAGTGAGGGGGCCAGAGAATATTACAGTGTCTGACATCGTGCTTGCGAGCTCACACACCTCTTTAATATTAGCTTTAGTGATCTCCGATTGACGGAGTCTAACATCATTTGTGCCGACGTGAATAACAATCTTACTGAATTTACGATTAGCCTTAGCCAGCACATTTAAATTTGACTTGATGTCATGCACTCTGGCTCCCGGTAAACATTTGACTATGGTGGCTGGTGCGTCTATGTTAACGTTCAGGACAATAGATTCACCGATCACTAGGGCACTTTCAACAGGTTTCTCAGTCAGCGTGTCACTGAGCAGACCAAGCCTGTTCGAGAATCTAATCGGTACGGTTGAGTGATGTTTTGTCCTGCGACTATGCCGTCTCACTGTCACCATCAGTTTCCCAGCTGGAGAGGATTTTCAACCGGAACCGAGCTGTGTGCGCTAACATTGCTCGCATCCAAAATGTTTTCTACGGTCCTAACACTCTTACTATCCTCAAATAAAGATTGGATGCGAGACTCTAATTCTAAGATCTTCTCCGTCAGCCTAACTACTTCCCTGCATCTATCACATGTAAAACCCTCGCCGCTGACAGAGAAGGCTAAGCTAAACATATGACATGAGGTGCAAGTAACAATAATAGGAATAGATGCCATGACTCACCGGGTATGAAGTGCAATCCTAACTTTAATAATGTAAGTTGATGGTTTCTGCAAATATCTTATGCTAATGTAAAATAAGATGTCATTTACAAATGGCCCTTGAGTAGTTTATACTAGGTGTACTTAACATTTTATTATAATCAGAAATAATTCCTTAAACAATAATTGAAAACAAAAAGTAAAGAATATTGTAGCCTCAGGATACTTCAATACACAGCCAGTACATGGTGCATATACGCCATTCATTCAGCGTTTTTTTTACCGAATTAATCCCCAGGTTTTGCAAACGATACATTTTGTGGTTTTAGTTAATTTAAATGTATGCTTTCGGTAGAGACTTCAACAAATTTATATACAGTGAATACATCGGCCATTTTCTATGTGCAATTTGTATAGTTTCAAGCCATCAAATCACGGAATGGCCAATTTTAGTCTCTATGGATTGATAATGATTTAAATGTTAAATCATATCTTATAGAAGTCTCAACTTCCAGACTCGGGATTTTCTGTATACGTTACAACACGCTGTTCAGTTCCCCAATTAATTAAAAATGACCCCACACACATTTTGAGAAGCCTACCAAAACAGCCGTGTTTGACTTCTATTAGTCTGTGTGGACTCTCTAGAAACATAAAGATAACTCCCAAAATGATGTTCTTCGGAATGAATCGGTCGCTCTGCTTTTAAAACAAGCGTGTGCATGACGTAGAGAGCGTAAAAACGATCCTCTTGGTCAGCTGTATGATTACCAGGCGCATATCCCCAAAACCCCAATCCCGCCACCAATTAAAATAAACCAAATGTATGCGATTTACTCAGGTGATCCCAGCGAGGTCAAAAATACGGAAATCTGTATTTATACGGAAAAATCACATGCCTGAGTACTGATCACATAGGAACCTTAACATTGACCATTACATTTATATTAAAAGGGAATACTCATTGACATTGAATATTAAATAACCTCATCAATTCAGTTTTAAAATTGACAATTATTAGAAGATATTGGAAATATAATAAATGTGGTAAGACTTAACCTGTTTCGCAGTGTTGATTCAATATACCACAGCAGGAAGGTTGAGGTGCCAATAACTGTGGTTGTTGTTGACATACTTCTTGAGGGTAATTTTGATGTTTTGATTTGTTCTTTCGTCCTTTACATATCAATGCATTTATTGCAGAAGGATCATCAGCTAGATTTGAAAGACTGGAGTTATTTGGACAACAACATGGATGTTGAGGCTGATATATGGGGAAAAACAAAAATAAACCACTAAAAAAAACGTAACTTTGTTGACAAACTCCTTCGCATAGTTGACTATTGTGGACCAATAGTAGCCAGCAATAACCCTGTTTTGAGTGCCTCTGCTCTGACACCACTGTGATTGTCAGGTCAAGGCGGATAGTCGCATGTACTGCCTGTTAGGTCTGTAGTAGAATAGTCATCTGTTTAAATAGAAAAGGTTGTAGTTCAAAGAAAAATAAATCATATTATCTGACTGAGATTAAACTACATTATGATCACTTATATGATATATATCAATGCCTTGCTGAAAAATATAAACAATTCTATTGCATGTAAAGGTTATAATATAACCGTTATTGGTTGGGAGAGAAACTGAGGTCTCTACTGTGGAAGATGTAAACCTCTGAATAATCCACTAAACACTACAAAAAATAATTTTGTAATGGTTTTAATGGTAAAAAGCTAAGGGTTCTGCTATCAAATATATTTTTCTTCAGCAGGGAACCCAAATACGGTAGCTGAACAGGTAATGTACAGTTAATGTATAAATTAAGCTCATGCCATATTGTGTAGACCAGGGGTGTCCAAAGTCAGTCCTGGGGGACCGGTCTCCTGCAGAGTTTAGCTTCAACCCTAATCAACACACCTGAACAGCTAATCAAGGTCTCATAAAGCAGACTAGAAACTTCAAAACATGTGTGTTAAACAAAGTTGGAGCTAAACTCTGCAGGACTGTGACGCTCCAGCAGAAGCGTCGCAACACCCACACTTTTCCCGGTGAGGGGGTAAAACACCCGCAGTTTTTCTGGTCGCTCTGTGTCTGCGCTCGCTGCGGCTGCTTCCTCTCCCCTCCCTCTGAAACATGACACCGGCTCTGAGTGTGACCGGATGATGACTGGCTGTTCTGCCTTAAGTCCCGCCTCTCTTGGTGTGTTAGATTTATCGGTCAGCTCGTGCTGAGGAACTTATTGTTATGATTATTTACGTCTCCCTTTTCCAGTTACTTTGAATGAGTGTTTATGCTTTCGAGGTTTTTAAATAACCTTGATATGTGTTTGGGGAGATGTTCTGTTTATGTTTTGTTGATATGTCGAGTGTTTCCTGAATTATATTTCGTGTTTTAGACTAATGCTAATTGCAAATTGGGATATTGTTCAGAAGCTAGCTTAATTCGATTATTTATGTGGCATGCAATGTATAAAATAACTGTGATGAAGAAGGCAGGGAATTGACGAGGAGGGACAAATTTTCCTTGTTAAGCAGTATGTTTATGGGTTTATTGCCAGTGCTATTGATTTTGATATTTTGAGCAATGTTTTTTTGATTAGCTGGATACTTTTGTGCATACTTACTGTAACAAGATTCAAATTAGGGAAGGAAGGAGACGGGAACCGGCAGACAAACATAAACAAACATTTAATAAAGTAATAACAGCCGGCGGCCCCTCACGGACGACCGCCGGCGAAAAAAACACAAATACAAATATAAATACATAAGCAATGTAATGTTCGGGCCCGGACCTCTCTCTTCGACGGTCCGGTCGCTCGTTCTCTTATATGCTCCCATCTCCTCCGTGATTCGAGCCCGGTGTTCGCACAGCTGGCGCTAATTCACAATTACTCACCGGACTCAAACCACGGTCTCGCCCCGCCTAGTCTACTATATACCCCCATCACCCCTCACAGGCCGGGGGGTACCCCCGCGACTGTGCATGCTCCCTCCCCCTCCCTCAGGGGGTGGGGTGGGGGGTATGCAGCGACGAGACGAGACAACGGAGACGGGAGCCCTCGGAGCGACCGGAAAGAGACAGGGGAGAGAGGGAAATAAAATTATAGTCCGGTTCCCTGACATGCTGCCGCTCGGTCCTCAACCAGCCAATGTACTCTCCTTTGCGGTGCCTTGAGGTGGCCCTGGGCCCTCGATGGACGGCTTCACCGTCCGCCCCCTGGCGGCCGGCGGTGGCTCCTCCTTTATCGGGGAGTCGGGGCGAGATCCCCGTCCCCTGCTCCTCCCCCTTGGGCGGACGGAAGCAGGCTCCGGCCACTAGCAGGCGGTGGCCCACTCGGCACTCCCGCCCCCTGCTCCTCCCCCTCGGGCGGACGGACGCAGGCTCCGGCCTCTGGCGGCAACTCCCCCGCACCCGCTTGGATGTTAGCTACCCCACCTCGACCCAGGGGCGCGGCAGCACAGGTCGTGTTCCACCGAGGCTTTGACGGTGACCGCACTGTGCACTTCCCTTTCCCAAGAGCCACTGCTTCGGGCAGCCACTGGCGGACGCCCTTCGTCCGCACTGCCCGAACTCTCCGGCACCGCGAGGCCCCTCGGCGGCGAGGACTCTCCGACAGCACGTCTCTCCTTCCTCCCGGGTTTCGGCACCAATGTAACATGATTCAAGTTAGGGCAGGAAGGAGTCGGAAGACATTTCAAAACATTTATTAAAGTAATATAACAGCCGGCTAACAAACAAATCAAAACATAACAGCCGGCGACCCCTCACGGACGACCGCCGGCGAACAAAACACAAATACAAATATAAATATAAATACATACACAAACATGTTCGGGCCCGGACCTCTCTCTTCGACGGCCCGGTCGCTCGTTCTCTTATATGCTCCCATCTCCTCCGTGATTCGACCCCGGTGTTCGCACAGCTGCCGCTAATTCACAATTACTCACCGGATTCGAACCACGGTCTCGCCCCGCCTACTCTACAACACTTACCTATTATGTTTGATTGTACCTATTGAAAAACTATGACAGAGAAGTGTATATTATTTTAATGTTTAAAAACAGTAAATTGTTACATTATTTATACCACCAGAGAAAAAGCTTCATGTAGGCATTTTTTTATATCTCCCCTTTTCAAGGCTCAAGTAAGCAAACTTTAGCAGTCTCAGTCACAGTCCTGTCAGACCCATGTCACTATCAAGCTTACCACAGTCTTTCCCCCCTGGGATTGTTAAAGTATATATGATTCATTAGAAAGTCTACTGTTGTGTATTTTCACAACAGAGTTTTGACTTATTTTCTGTGTGTTCCGAATGTGTTTTTATCCTTTTCTAGTAAAATTCATTTAAATGGGAAGCTTTTTATATATTGTATGTTATACCTTTTGTACCGTTCTATCATTACATTCATCGTTTTCATTGTTAAAAAACATACCACATCCATCCCCCGCACTTTTGAAAAGCTTGCTACGCCCCTGCCCTCCAGGCACGACATTGGACACCCTGGTGTAGACAGTCAGTTTCTCGGGATGGCGTTACATATGAGAGTATAATTCGTAGACTTTCGTCTCACCTTCCGACGCTCCGTGGGCTTTCAGACATTTCTCATTTTAAGATATTTTTTAAAGTTGTACATGAAATGCAAAATAATCCATACAGATATCATATTTACTCATCACTCTTTCCCACGAATCTAATCGAGCTTATCCGCAGAACTAGAAACGTAGATGCGCCTTGGCACATGCGCAGTAAATATCGTTTACCTGAATGGATCAAGTCGACTGTCGTAAAAACGGGAATAACAGGAAGTGGCGAAAGTTTCAAGCATACGCAACACAAATCATGTTTCCTGGCCTGATCGTGTTGTGAGTAGCATAGAGATGAACATACAACATTAGGCTTATAAAAATGAGACAAGTTTCTGATTTCGGACTCTCAAGTATTTGTACAATAATCATCGATTCCTAATACTGTGGAACCATGATCATTGGGTATGTTTAATGAATTCTCAGTAAAATGTTATAGATCGTCAACGTCGTCGTAACGTTAACGTATGTTGTTAGCATTGAATGGCTAATGCCATTTCCATTTACGAATTCTAACTATATAAAGAACTTTAACTATGCTCAGTGGTCAGGCTAAATATGCGCTTGCATAGTTAACGGCTTTATACATTTTTTCATTTGTCTTAATATAGTTTTGACTGGGTTAAGTTTAACGGTAAAAAGTGGAGGTGAAATCAACAGCCCTGTTTTAGCATTTGACGGGAACATAAGTCTATTGGTAGTTGTGTATGAAGTCTACGATCTTGATGTTGCTAGTACTATAATATAGTACAGTGGTTCTCAACTCTGGCCCGCAAGATCCACTTTCCTGCCGAGTTTAGCACCAACTGTGATAAAACACCTGAAGAGGATAATCAGTGACTTCAGTAACAGACGCGTTCAACTTAATGTTCGGCTGCGCAGATTGTTTGGCATATCGCATCAAAGTACCGCGAGAGCGAGTCAAATGCGTACCTCGCAATATGCAATTGAATCTCTTTTGCGGTGCTTGAATGTCATACGCTGATAGATTTGCGCAGCGCCGCATTAAGTTGAACGCATCTATTCTAAAGACGCTGATTAGCTTGTTCAGGTGTTTTATATCAGAGTTGGGGATAAACTCTGCAGGAAAATGGATCTGGCGGGCCAGAGTTGAGAACCACTGTACTATATTATCCTAGTAGCTACAGAAAAATGTTTTCTTTTATTTGTTCCTTCAGTTGTTGGTTCATCGGTGTATTTGTACTGCTGAAAAACGTCTGCACTGCTGATACAGGTAAGCAACAGAGTTGAAAAAACAAATTTGTCCACATGCAAAAACAAAAATTCTCTACTCTTTATTTCAGTGTATTCAGACGACAAAGTTGAAGGGGTTATTGGACATAATGCTTCCTTGCCATGTGCATCAAATATAAATGATCATAACCTTCAAGATATTAATGTGCTATGGAGACACAATGGCAGCACAAATGTCTTGGCCATCATTAATGGTGAAGCTTCTTTAGACTATCAGAAGCCCAAGTACAAATACAGAACTCAAACTTTCCCTGATAATTACAAGGATGGAAACTTCACCTTAAAGCTCAACAATCTCACACACACTGATGCAGGGATGTACCAATGCTACATCACACACTCATCTGAACTTGTGACTTTACAACTGCTTCTTAATGGTATGTCAAAACAATTTTTTACATACAAATAATTTTACCAATGTTTTCTTGAAGTCTAAAAGCAGCAATTGATTGTCTAAATGTATAAAAGCTAAATTAATTAATATTTATTTTGCACAGAATCACCAGAAGAGAAGTCATCAGATGTAGAAGGAGGAAAGAGAAACATATTAATTCTTGTGTTTTGTTTTTCCCTGTTAATTGTATCTATTGTATGTATAGTAATTGCCTGCGTGATGAAAAGTGGTAATACAACCTCTAGTCAAGGGTTTTTTGCTACTGGAGCATGCCTGCCCTGCCAATTTTGGTTCAACCCGATATCAAAAACACCTGAAAAAAAAAACAATCAGAATAATTAGGTTAACTCAAGGCACCCCTATAACATACAAGAACAGTGGCACTGATGCCTCAAAGTAAATATTATTTAAATGTTGGCTCAGCCTACATGATTACTAGGCCTCCACCTTCCTGTTTTTGGGGACAATTCTTCCTAAATACCTCCTCTACCCAATCTAATATATTCCACCTTATATCAATTTAGAAAAAAAACATTTGTGTATCATTATTTCTTTTAATACTGAATGGTTTTGTATAGAGTATTCTGTCTAAATGGGTTGCAGTGATGTTCATCTTAACTACCTTAAAGCGGCACTACGTAGGAATTGTCTCTTTGTCACCAACTCAGTTTGTAAGTGCTACTGAAGGTGATGTGCGGATGAGTCTGATATTTTGAGTCCTGGCCTGTGACAGTGCAGCAGTGGGAATCTTCACTGTACATCAGTAGTAGGGCTGGGTATCGATTCTGATGTTCCGATTTGATTCCGATTCACACGCATTCGATTTGATTTGAGTCGATTCTCGATTCAAGTCAATGATAACCCACATAGCAAGCAACCATTGAATCAATGTTAAAATAAATTATTTGTGAATGTTAATTGCATTGAATCAATATCACTTTCGCACCTGCAATTAATGTAGAATTGTAATTGTAGACATTTCAACAAATCTCCATTATTGTGATCAGGCAACTCTTTTACCACTTTCCAGATTTACACTAGTGCTTTGATAGGAACACTTATACATTGATAAAGAAATAATTGTTCGGAAAATTTACTTTTTATCATGACCAGTTAAAAACTTAACATTAACATACAAGAGTTGAGCTAAATCAAAAACTGATCACTATAATGGTGATTTGTTGAAATTACAAAACATATTCAACATTAATTGCAGGTGCAAAAGTGATATTGATTCAATGCAATTAACATTGACAAATTAACTATTTTTAACATTGATTCAGTGGTTCCTTTCTATTTGGGTATATATTTAATACAAATCCTATAGATATTTCTAAAAATGATCAGTAAATATTACTTTACAATGGTGAACTAAAAATTAAATGAAATCAGCCAGAAACCTGTATATTAAAATTAAAACATACTTGGGTATATTGAAACAGAACATTTATTTAAAATTTGAGATGCAGTATGTGAGAATTTGGATTTTGCCTGTGTCCCACATATTATGTGAAATGTATTTCAATGATTATTGTTCACAAATCATATTATGTGAAATGTATTTCAATGATTATTGTACATGAATTAGGACTAACCTTACTTGAGTTTAAGTGCTGACCAAGCTAACAGAATGTTCAGAACAATAATGTTAATGTACTTCTAAGAATTTCTAAGAACAAGGAACTAACTCGCGTGAATAACATCAATATAGGTCTTGTTTCAATGACATATTTACTTCCTCTTTTATGAATATAAGATATATATATATTGAAACTATATTCAATAAACTTTGAACTCTGATTGAACTGCACTTCTGTGTCTGTGTCATTCTTAGTCTCCAGGATCCTGAAACTCTGTGTGTTCCATCGACTAGTCTCTTTAACCTTATACCTAGACAAAAAGTAATATTCTTACAGTCTGGGGCTCAGTCCGTGAAAGAAGGAAGACTTCTTTGAACCGTGAGACCGAAGCATACCGGAGGCAGGCGCACTTACTATCGGTCACAGACCTACATTAAAAGGGGTAAGTGTTTTTTAATATTTTTAAAGAAATATAACGCTTACCCTGTAGGATTCTTGTGAGTGATAACTATTTCGTAGAGACGAAATAGGGGTTTTTCAACTCTTTGTTAGTGGGATTTGATGTCCCATTTTTGTGACAATGTGGCTGGGAACGTTAATTGATTGAACAATTATTAACCCACGAGTGAATTTGATATACAGTCCTGATCACACTGTTTTTTTGGATCACGGTGCACCTTTGCTACTCGGAGAAATAGGCTTTGTTACCCAGAAAAAAAATCTGTTTTGATGTTTATTCTGAAAAAAGAAATTTTTATTCGAAGAAGGTTGTATTAAATTGGGAAACAAATAATTGATATCACTATTACTGTATGTTGATACATTGTGATCGGTGAATTTGGTAAATCACCCACGATTGCAATACGATACATGCACTATAGTTGAAACTCTTGGTATTGAACACAAGAGTTATATAATATATATTGGTACCTAGAACCGAAACTTTTCAAAGTTCCTGTTGCTGTTATTTTTGTTGTATTATTTGTGTCAGTTCCGATATTGAAGTGAAAGATGGGGAGTTCTGTTTCATGACCGTTACCTGGCGAAACGCCAGTTACATTTATGTACAGAAATAATCAATGTTTTTACGTCGAACCGTATGTTAGCAACCTCGCAGGATGGTTGGAGGAAATGAAAACGGCAATTGAGGTTCCCTATTCAAGGGACGGTTCATTTTCTCATGACGGAATTGAATTTGGCAAAGGGCATGGTGAAAGAAGGTTGTGGCGACCCATTATGGGATTATCCATGCATGACTAAAGCTTATGCCGTATGGAAAGACATGAAAAAGGTTTGGGACCAGGGTCCCGAAAAACCCCCGAAGTGTTGCTTATGTTGCAAACCAAAAGCGATTGTTGTCAGAAAAGCCTCCGGCCTACTCTGCCCCTCGCCAAACCGAGTGATTTCCCTCTGCAACTCTGCTGCCATCGCAACCCAAAATTGTTGCGAAACTTAAAACTACGGGGCAGGAAAAAAGAGTTGATATGAAACCGCCTAATAAAATTGTTGCTAACTTGATTGATGATGAATCTGTGTACAAAACCTTAAAACTCAATGGTTTGGGTAAGAGCTGGAAACACTGTAAATGTGAGACCGTTAAGAATGTCTGATTTGGAAGCAATTTGTAAAAGTTTGCCTTCCCCACAGAAAGCGGGTAAATATGTGTCGATTTTGCAAACACACACACTCACCTAAAGGATTATTAGGAACACCAGTTCAATTTGTCATTAATGCAATTATGGTGGTGGTGTAATGGTGTGGAGGATGTTTTCTTGGCACACTTCAGGCCCCTTAGTGCCAATTGGCCATCGTTTAAATGCCACGGCCTACCTGAGCATTGTTTCTGACCATGTCCATCCCTTTATGACCACCATGTACCCATCCTCTGATGGCTACTTCCAGCAGGATAATGCACCATGTCACAAAGCTCGAATCATTTCAAATTGGTTTCTTGAACATGACAATGAGTTCACTGTTCTAAAATGGCCCCCACAGTCACCAGATCTCAACCCAATAGAGCAGGGGTATTTAACTAATATTTGAAGAGGTCCAGTTAGAGAAATGTATTGAAGCAAAGGTCCAGAATATCATAATGTCTAACTAGGTAGTATGATAGCTTATATATTTAAGTAGCCTAGTAGTTGTATCAGCATGTGCATGTAATAAATAACTGACTACCAAATCAAATGAATTCAGTACAATTCAAAAACGTTTTGACAATATTTATTGTCATGTAACATAGAACTGAACATGTATGCATGACTGTAGATATGTATAATGTTCTCTCATTAACAAAATAAAAGTAGGACTGTATTTCGAAATAAGGGAAAATAAATTAAATGTGAAAATTGTGTATGTTCAAATAAAGTGCTTAACTTTAGACAAATAAAATAAAGGGAGGAAAAGCTTGAATTTCTCCTTTTCTGTTTTACATATTGAATCAACAATAGCAAACAATTTTACAAATAATTAATCTCAACACATCTTAACAATTTAACAGTTTTAGAGTATAACTTTCTTATATCCCACTCCCCACTTTTTTGCTCAGTGAGAGAATTGAGCTCTAGCTTGTCTTGCCAGGATTTTAAACCTGGGTTTGAATGGAGTCAGGGCAATTCTCATTCACATGTGAAGGTGCTCATTGGTGAGCCTGGAACGATATTTAGTTTTGATTATGTTCATTGTTGAGAAAGCTGCCTCGCAGTTGTATGTGGAGCCAAACATGGTCAAGATGTGTAGAGCAACTTTCCTCAGACCTGGGAAAGCTGTCTCAGGGACCATTTGAAGCCAGAATGTGGAAGAGTCACTTCTTACAAACTGCTCTTTCAGAGCCACATCTGCTTGGAAATCAACCAATTGCATCTGGAGAGGCTCAGCATTTACCCATTTAAAGTGCTGTGTGACTTCCTTTGAGAGCTCCATGACATCTGTGATGAGAAATGGGTTCTGAATGAACATGGTGAGCTGCTGTCCAAACCTGAAGCTGTCAAAACGGTTGCTGAAGTTTACAATCAGCTTATCAATAAAGTCAACAAAGGAAGACACATCTCTCTGTCCTTGAACCTGATCCTGCACTGCTGGGAAGTGTACACAGTCTCCCTGCAGGTCTTCCTTGAACACCTCAAGTTTCCTTTGAAAGGAGCGGACAGCTGTCATCAGTTCACAAATTGAATTGTCCTTGCCCTGTAGCCTTAAATTCAGTTCATTCAGATGTTCATTCAGATTCAACCAAAAAGGCCACATTATCCATCTGTTTCTTGTTTTCTAAAAATAGTGAAAACTGTGTTGCTTTCTAACTTACTAGCTCTGTCAAAAAATATGCTACTTCCCTCCTGATGGACCAAAAGCGTGCTAACACCCTGCCTTTGCTGAGCCATCTCACATTGTTGTGCAGCAAAAGATCATCAGCATCGGCATCAACTTCTCTGAGAAATTCCCTAAGCATGCGATGCTGGTAGGAAGAGGATGCCCTGAGAAAATTTATCATTTTCATCATTGTATTCATCACCTCAGCATGCTCCTCTGACAGGGAGGCGCAGAGGACAGATTGATGAATGATGCAATGATAAGCTTTGAGCTCAGGATTGTCCTCTTTCAGTCTTGCTACAGCTCCTTTTTCTCTTCCTATCATAGCAGGGGCTCCATCTGTGGTTATTGAAACCACTTGTTTTGGCTTTATTCCTGTCTTTGTTAACATCTCTTTTATGGCCAGGTAGATGTCTTCTCCTCTTGTACTGGTCTGAAGGGGAGTGACACCTAACAGGTCTTCGCAGAATGCTTTCTGGTCTGTGTTGAAAAACCTTACATACACTAACAGCTGAGCATTATCACACATGTCAGTAGACTCATCCACAGCTAAGCTTACACACGATGCCTTATGCACGGCTTCATCTAGCTGGGTTAGCACTTCCTGAGCTAATATTTGGCTTTTCTTTGTGGCAGATGATGCTGACATGGGTATTTGCTTTATTTTATCACAAAGTTCTTGTTTTTGTTTTCCCTCAAGTAATGTTTCAGCTACTGCAGTCATGCATTCTTTGACAACCCCTCCATCAGTAAATGGCTTTTTGTGTTGACCCAAAATCCAAGCAACTCTGAGGGAACACTCATGAGCACGTTGTTGGGCAGTGAATGTGTGGCTCAGGATCCTGGTGGACTGCTCATATTGGGCTCGGAGACTACTTATTTTCTGTGATCTCCCTTCAGATTTGAGTGGGTATGTTTGTTCATAACCTTTATGTTTTGTCTCATAATGGCGTTTCACATTGCCACTTTTAATAAGAGCCACGGTTTCTGAACATATGAGACACACTGGTTTAGTGCTACCAGTGGGAAGTATGAACATAAATGAATCTGTCCATTCTGGATTAAATGCTCTATTTTCGCTGTCCACTTTTCTTTTTTTAGAGAGCGCCCGATTGTTCCTTATTTTTCTCTCCCTTCGTCTCACTTGCCTGTTTCTCTCTTTCTTCTTCAATTGTCTATTTCTCTCTCTTTCTCCGTCTCACCCGCCTGTTTCTCTCTCTTTCTCCGGCGCAGTCGTCTGTATCTCTCCTTTTGATTACATACACTACATATATCGCTATCTTATTTTCTTTCTACCGTCTTTTAATGTGTAACTTGCCGCAACTTTCTCATCTGTCTGCACTGTCGAGTCGCAATGTTTACCAGACTTTATTGGCTGAGCGGTATCACGTGGGATGGCTTCACTCGCATGCAATTGGTCTGTGCGTTTCCACTACCACTACCGTAAAGACTACAACAGCTGCGCCGATGAAATAGAAGCGCCCCGCCAGTTTTTACATCATAACGTTATATTTTTGGCTGTAGGTCCGGGTCCGTAAGGGATGACTTCTGGGTCCGGACCCGGATCGCGGTCCGCCTGTTAGTGACCTCTGCAATAGAGCATCTTTGGGATGTGGTGGAACGGGAGCTTCGTGCATCCCACAAGTCTCCATCAACTGCAAGATGCTATCCTATCAATATGGGCGAACATTTCTAAAGAATGCTTTCAGCACCTTGTTGAATCAATGCCACGTAGAATTAAGGCCGTTCTGAAGGCGAAAGGGGGTCAAACACAGTATTAGTAGGGTGTTCCTAATAATCCTTTAGGTGAGTGTATATAATATGCACATTTCACAGGTAGCAATTTCCGAGCGGTTTTGTTAAGAACACTCGAGAAAGATGTAACAGAAGAAATGCTGCTTGAAAAGTGTCCAGCACTATCAATTGACAATGATAAAATTACCAACAGTGGTACGGCTGCAAACCCGTATGAATTGTTTTTGGAGACTTCTGCAAATGTTGAAACATTTTTAGATGCTAGACGCATCCGGAGGGTTTACTGTCAAAGTTGAGAATCCTATGTTTACAGGCTACCAACCTAGGGGGAACAGCAGCCGTACTGCTCCAAATTTGCAGGAGCTGCATCCGAGTCAAAAGAGGAAGTCTGGTGTAGTATGTTTTCACTGTGGCAAAAGGGGCCATTTCAAACGAGAGTGCAGGCAGTTGCACAAGTTTGAGTCAACTCCGATGACTTCTGGTGACACACACAAACCACTGCATAGGGACGAGATTTGCCTTATTTTTCCCTTATGGTGAATGGGCAGCCTCAAACCTTTCTGCTTGATACAGGTGCAGATGCTTCGTCTATGACTTCTAATAGTTATGAGGGTCCTATAACGAATCAAATAATTCACTCTGTGGGAATTTCCGGAACTGACATTGCCTGTACTCTGACGCCTCCAGTGGACGTTAAAGCTTGGAATAATTTTTCACAAATTCACAATTATTCCAGGTGCTCCATTAAATCTTTTAGGTCGTGATATGATGCATAAATTAGGTATGGATATTAAGTTTGCTGATCGAATGCCGCAGCATGCCTACACGGGTATACTCCATGATTAACACTTTGTTATGGTCTCAGTTCAAGGATGACACTGGTTTCATTGACCTGGAACCTTACAGGGCTAAACTTAAAACAAACAAGACTGTATACATTGAACAATACCCTTTGTATAAATATAAGGAAGAAGGTATTAAGCCTTTGATTGAAAATTTTGTCAAGCAGGGTGTCCTCGAACAAACACTTTCACCATACAACACACCAATTAACCCTGTAGTGAAAGCTGATGGGAAAACTTGGAGATTAACTCCAGATTTGAGAGCAGTTATTCAGTTAATCATACCACTCGCACCAATTGTGCCTGATGTTTTGACTGTTATGAATTCCGTACCACACTCGCACAAGTATTTTACAGTCATTGATTTGTGTGCAGCTTTTTTCTCTGTACCTGTACACCCAGAGACTCAGCCTTTGTTAGCTTTTACATTTAAGGGGCAACAGTATTCTTGGAAACGCCTTGCACAGGGACATACGGACTCAGCTGCTGTTTTTTTCTGTAGCAGTGCACAGAACTTTGGCCAAAATGACTGATTTGCCTTCAACAGTGTGTGTGCTTCAGTTTGCAGATGATATCCTCGTGTCGGGGGAGACAGAGGAGGACTGTGAGAAAGTATCTGTGATTGTTTGCAATGTACTTGCTGAAACAGGTTTTAAAGCCTCGAAAGAGAAACTGCAATGGGTCAAAACTAAAGTGACCTATTTGGGGCATGTGCTGATGCAGGGTCTTAGAGCAATATCCAAAGACAGGGTCCAGCTGATCAGACATGTTAAGTCTCCACGAACAGTGCAGCAGCTCCAAAGCTTCCTGGGACTAATTAACTATTGTAGTTCGAGGATACCTGACTAGGCGATTCATGATAGGGACCTGAGGGGTTTGATAAATCACAAAACTCCGCCAAACACACCACTGAAATGGACTGCGTAAGCAGATGAACAATTCAATGCCTTGATAGCAGCTATCACAACCGCACCAGCATTGGGCCTGCCGGACTACATCAAGCCTTTTCACTTGCACGCTAGAGAGGCAGTGGGTGCAGCCTTAGGGGTCCTTTTGAAACAGCATGGGTCGGAATATAGACCAGTAGCATATCTGTCCAAAACATTAGATAACATAGTCACAGGTATGCCAATGTAACAGAGTCAAGCCAGTGAAGTGCTGAGCAAGTATGTAAACCTCACTCCTCTGCCTCAAGGAAACTGCGGTCTTTAGCCTCCTCGCTAGAGCGCTTGACTCCCATGCAGAACCGAACCGGTTCGAAGCCCGCCTGGAGCAGGTGTGGTTCGTTCCGTCACATTTGTGCCGTGACCCGGATTGGGAGTGAGGTTTAGGGGGGTGAATGTAACAGAGTCAAGCCAGTGAAGTGCTAAGCAAGTATGTAAATCTCACTCCTCTGCCTCAAGGACTCTCTAGCGACAGACGCTAGAGACTGCGATCTTTAGCCTCCTCGCTAGAGCCTCCAAACTCCCATGCAGAACCGACCCGGTTCGAAGCCCGCCTGGAGCAGGTGTGGTTCGTTCCGTCACATTTGTTCCGTGACCCGGATTGGGAGTGAGGTTTAGGGGGGTGAATGTAACAGAGTCAAGCCAGTGAAGTGCTGAGCAAGTATCTAAACCTCACTCCTCTGCCTCAAGGACTCTCTAGCAACAGACGCTAGAGACTGCGGTCTTTAGCCTCCTCGCTAGAGACCCCGACTCCCATGCAGAACCGACCTGGTTCGAAGCCCGCCTGGAGCAGGTGTGGTTCTTTCCGTTACATTTGTGCCGTGACCCGGATTGGGAGTGAGGTTTAGGGGGGTGAATGTAACAGAGTCAAGCCAGTGAAGTGCTGAGCAAGTATGTAAACCTCACTCCTCTGCCTCAAGGACTCTCTAGCGACAGACGCTAGAGACTGCGGTCTTTAGCCTCCTCGCTAGAGCGCCCAACTCCCATGCCGGACCGACCCGGTTCGAAGCCCGCCTGGAGCAGGTGTGGTTCGTTCCGGTTACACCAGCATGTCTTCGTGCTGTGACTGCAGCGGGTCTGATTGTGCAGATGGCTGAGAAAACGGTTCTGTTGCACCCTTTAACATTGTATGCATCCCATCAGGTAGGCGCAATTTTACACAACATCCAAACACAACACATGACAGCAAAACGACGCTCGGGTTACGAGGCTACTATGCTGGCAACAAAAAATCTTAGCATTCAAACAACAACAATCATTAATCCTGCTTTGCTGGGTATTT
Source organism: Triplophysa dalaica (assembly GCF_015846415.1). NCBI lineage: Eukaryota > Metazoa > Chordata > Actinopteri > Cypriniformes > Nemacheilidae > Triplophysa > Triplophysa dalaica. The sequence goes on from NC_079551.1 coordinate 19,428,388, forward strand.
TGGGTATGGTAGACATGGCAGAATGTTGAACATGATTGCATCTTTGAACTGACAACCTCTTACTCTTCTAGGGTCGATATGTTGGATACGCCCCCAGAGGGGGCACAACACATTGTTGTTGATGGGTCTTGTTCAAAGCCCTGTGATGGTGTCTACCTCTGTGGCTATGCTGTGGTTTCCCGGCAAAAAGTAATATTCTTACACAGTATAACAAACAAAATATCCTGTAAATAGAGGCTGCAATAATGTGAACCGCTGCCTTTTATATGAAGATGATAGATCTGGATAGAAACATACACTTGTTTCTTGTTTTATTTCATTGTATTATTCTATTTCATTTATTACAATATTCATCTATCATATGTATTCAATAATTTACAATGTGCGCGTCATTTCTTTCAGTTCCTTCTTGTCCAACAAGTAAGACTCGACCACATTAATAACACTATACAAAATGCACTTACCAAACAGTAGTATTGTAATAATGCTCCGTCACTTTTCGAAATAAACCAAAAAGCCATTCCCGAGTCTTCTTCTTCTTTACAGTTTATCGCGGATGGTAAATCAACTGAAGGCGCATTACCGCCACCAACTGGACTGGAGGAGGAATCACGGATTTTGACAGCACGGTTTTGGCAATCATCCACTTTAAATTGTGAAAGCAGATATTATAACATTATATCTGATGTATATGTTTATGCATAACTTTCATAAAAGTAATCAATTGTAATGTCGGCCTACAGGAAACGTCTCGAATAACGACTGCAATCCAGTGGCTTTGTAATCACTTGACCACACAGGGCGCTTTGCAAATAAAATTTGTCATTTAACTAAATTAGATGAATACAAATGATTGTGTATTTAAAAAAAAGATTTCCTGCTTTTTACAATGTGTGTTGCATGATGTGTAACGTCAGTGGACGTCTATTCACAACATTTTTAAAACTAATTGGGCACTCAAATGAATCATTGCAGTATTATTCAAGGTAAGCACAATTTATTTTGCTTATTTCATAAGAATTTTACAGAGGGTCACGATGGACTAAAAATGCACGTGTAGAGGACGTCACAAAAGGACGCCCTTTCAACCGCTTCAATATTTATATAATTACACGTAGCAAAAGTCAAAGTAACAATCATACATGCAACCCTACAGATCTGATGACATGTACACATGTATCTGAATGCATTTTTAGGAAATGTTATATGTCACATATTTTTACCGGTTTATGCCGTCCTACCGCGACTATTTTAGGCCAGGGACACGACGTTGCCGTCGGACCAATGTTTGTTGGGCTGCGAACGTAAACCCGCCAGCCAAGTGCTCACGGGCCGATCGCACCCCGATTCGCTCTTCTGAACGTTCCCCAACCGGCGGTGGTATACCGCCCGGATCCTCAGCCACGCATTCGGAAACGATGTGTGACGTAGATGAGATGTCGCTCGCAGCATCGGAGGGAGACTGGCATCCGACTCTGACGAATCCGAGCTCCACCCCCAGCGGTCGAGTTCAGGAGGGGGCAGAAGTGATGTCATCCGTGCTAACCCGGGGATACGTGGTTTCTGAGGTCGGAGCGCGGAGCCTCCGACAATTAACTTTAATGTGTCAGCTCATGGTTTTCTGAACCACAAATGGAAACAGAGAAGCATTGTAGTATGCCCAGCCGGCATTTCAACGTTGATTCACCGTTGAAACAACGTCAGGTACCATGGTTGAATCAACGGTGAATTACCTTTCGATTTTGCAAAGCGGATCAACGTTGATATTGTGACGTCGTTTCACCGCGGAAGAAACAACGTTGATTCACCGTTGAAATCGCGACGTCGTTTCACTCTTGCCTTTCGGGTTATGGTCTTCTGTCGACGTTGAATCAGCTTTCGATTTTGCAAATTGAATCAACGTTGATATTGTAACCCTGTTTCACCGGCGTACCTGTAATTTTGCTTAAACGTCAACATTGAGATGTAAACTATGATTTTCGGTATACATAGTGTTTTCAGCAACTAATAAAGTTTGCTGTACATGATTTGCAATTGAACGGCATAAAAAAAAAAATCTCTTTCTAACAATTAGATGTTCATTAATCTGCAATGCAGGGATGAGATGCTTCATTTTCTAAAGGAAAAGTTTTGAACAAGTACACCAAATGGAAAAATAATTTTCTTAGAATTTAAATATACTTTCACATAATTTATTGAAAAAAATTCTCATTCAACAACAAAGCACTTTCTTAAGGGTTTAATGATATCAGAATGCAGAGGGAAAAAGCTTTTAATTCTAATTTCATACACACTGCAAATATACACAATAGCCTATATATAAATAATAACAAACATATGTACTCATTTCGTAACATTCTAAAATCTCAACAATTAAGTGAAAAAGAATCCAAGTAAAAGTAAGGAAAGTTTGTAGAACAAGAAGTCAGTAGAACTTAACATTTTACTAGCAACAGTCATTAAAAAAGAAGGAAAAAAAGGTGTCTTCAAGGAAGAGTCTTCTTACGGCCACCACCACCCATCCTCTCTGGTGCATATTTTAAATATTTGGACATGGTCTCCATTACTTTTGTACTGGTTGTGTTGTGTGCATTGACGACTGCATCTAAAGGGAAAAATCAAAACAGCCAAGATCAACAAAATTGCTATACATTTATGGAAAAGCTTTTAAGGATGTCAAAGTTATTATGATCACAATTGACCTTATGCACAGTAGCTTCCCTGTTTTCGATAAGCCAGCTCAGTCATTCTCGCACATTATACATATCATATATGTCTGCTTCAATTCAAACATCTTGATCCAGTAATACCAATTTTCTCTTCCATTCTATTCTGTTCTTTAAAAAAAAAATGAATTACATAAAATTGTTGTCCTACTGTTAGTTTAACTGCTTCTATTGTTCTCATTTGTAAGTCGCTTTGGATAAAAGTGTCTGACCATTTTTACATTTGACATTTTATTCATTTAGCAGTGTTAAAAAAAAAAAATACTGTGAAAATTACTTTATGTAACCTGATTAGAGTCATTACTGATATGCTCTGTCAAAAAAACTATAATAATAATTTAACCAACTAACTTTCAAAGCTGCTACATAGGAACGACTTTCTACTTTGATAGAAATGTAGTGGAGTGAAAAGAACAATATTTTTCGTTCAGATTTAGTGAAGTTACAAGTCAAGTTTCCAGGAAAAAAAATAATACGCAAGTACAGATCCTCAAAAAAAGTGTACTTAAGTACAATACTCAAGTAAATGTACTTCACTACTCTCCACCTTTGCTCACTGCCTTCAGGATCTGCATCAGGTCAACAATGATGTGATCTAGATACACTCAAAGGCTTCATCAAGCAAACAGGAGAAAGGACTTAAGTTGTACATTTCTAGTTATATCCATGACTATGAAGGTAAGTAACAAAGTTTTTGAGCTGGCTTATATTACTGCAGAACTAAATCAGAACGTTCTGTGCATCAGGTCAATTAGGTGACAAAAGAAATGTGCACAAATATTTTACAGAAAAATACAGATTTACAGTGGCAAGCTGAAAACACTATCTTTCTCAAATATAACTTCATATACAAGAACAAGATGTACTATTAATATAAAACTAACTAACAATGATAATGTGGTACAAGAAAACGAATGTGGAGACATCGTTTCAGTCAGTATTTCGAATCTAAAAAGACATCTCTCGAAAACATGAAAGTGTACTACGTGAACACGCTGGAAGAAAGAAAACGGTTAGCAAATTGAATGCGGTAACTTGTAACAAAGTGTAAATTTTCGAATTAATTTGACAAAACAAATGGATTGTTTTCCATATCGCCCATCTCTTTCATGCTCTTTCCTTTGGCCAGTCTCGCTTCCAATCTCGCGATATTACCGTGAATGAACAGTAATGACGACGACAAACGGAACATTTAGCTTATGTAACGTTACACTTTTTTTCCTGAAATTTTGTATCTGTGTGCACACGTATAATGTCTTATCCCTTAAAATCGACGTAGCAACCGCAAAAGCACAAAACGACACAGAAGCGGCACGAGTAACGTTAGGCCTCAATCGACATCTGTAAAAGTAACGTTAGCCCTCCGCGACACAAATGTGGAAAAGCATTCCCTGAATATCGAGTTAGTAAATTCATTCAACTAACTGTGCATTTACAATTTTCCAAGAACTGACATAATGCGTTTAACTCATGACCTTGCGTATATTTGTGAAATCAGACTTACCTTTTTGATCCCGCGCCCTCGCAGATCACTTTCTATCGTGCTCTTCCCTTGGCCAGACCAGTCTCGCTTCAAATGACGTCCTCCTCGATCAGAAAGACGGTCAGGATAACGGTCATATTTTCAAACTTAAAATTGCGCGCACAGTTTCATTGGCCAGTTTCATGAATGACAGACAGATTAACCAATCATAATCAAACCAAATAAGGTTAAATAACCAATAGGAGTTGTTTCAGTGTGGTAAAGCAGCGCAATCTTTTATTGCTGTTGATAATATTTATACCAGAAGGTTCATGATAAAAATGTAAATGGATAATAAAATAATAATAAAAATGATCTTAATAATTTAAAAGGCAGAAATTATTTATTCTGTGCATACATTAATTGATTCAACATATGGATCTTGTAAAAAAAAAAGTTGATTTATAAGTATTTTTATTACCCTTTTTCAACCATCTAGCATTTCAATCAAAATTGAAACAACAGCTGTCATTATTTCAACCATATTTCAACGTTGAAGGTTGGTAATGTACCGGTTGGTTTTCAACCATTTAGCATTAAACGTTATATCAACGTTGTTTCAACGTTGAAACAACAACTGTCATTATTTCAACCATATTTCAACGTTGAAGGTCGGTCATGGGTGGTAACTTGGGTTTATACATTTACTCACAAGTTATGCATATTTAATATCACACACAATACCACACAACCTTAAATACTTTTTCATAGACATGTTAATAGGAGTGATGGTGAATGAAAATACTGTCGTCATGTATCCAACTTTGCTTGCTGTCACGCAACATATGTGAAAAACTGCAATCAGAAGTGAGCAACACTATACGCTATTGTACAGGGAAGAGCTCTTAAAGTGGGAAACAACAATATAACTTATTATTTAATATTAGTATCCTTTTCCCTAAGCACACAAAAGCACATAGATTTCAATCACAGACTTAAACAGACAGTATATGATGCTCAAACACATCCGAAGATCCAAAAATTGTCATTCAAATAAACAATTTGGATACATTTCCATCACCTGTGGTGTCCTGTTAAATATCCACAATGACCTTTACTTAGACATTGTATAAACAAAGACAGTGCTGGTTAATCTTGAGTCTAACCTTCATGTTCCTGGTGTTAAAAAATAAAAGGCTTGCAACAGGACGTCAAGTATAGACATTTCAAACGTAAAAGTTTATTCATGATAAATGTTTTAAAATATAAGACAATATAAGCATAAGTGCACATTACATGTACATTTTGTACAAGTGTACATTTGGGAGAAAAATGTGACAATAAACTGAAATCTGAATTCAAATGTTATTGGGTTCACAATAAACAGATTCTCCTACAGAATTCGGTCATCATTTACTCGCCAGAGAGTTTAAAACCTGAATAAATTTCTTTACGTCACGATGAACATAGAAGAAACATTTTTAAAGAATGTTAGAAATTTTCAGTTCTGGGACATTATCCACTACCATAGTAGGAAAAATAATTGTATTTTTTTTGCTATGTTGAACACAAAATTAGATATTGTTAGAAAAACAAACATTTCTGGGGCACATTTAACTGCAATCAAACAGAGAACAGAGACGTCAAAATACACTGTAACACACACACTGCAGTCAACAGATAGTCAATATAAGGAGGGCTCTAGTTGGTTTGTGGGATTTTTTATTTACTTTTTAATGCTCTCCGTTATCATTGTATTTTATCAAATCTAACACATGCATGCACATGAGATCATTCATTGTGTAGAAAAAACTGCACATTGTCAATATTATCAATTATCAATATTCATCCCCACTTTTATGAGTGAAGTGTCACCAACATTTCTGTGAGAACCTATAAAAGTATGCAAATAAAACAACCTGTGAGTACATGTGATTTAGATAAAGCAATATCAAATTGTGTTTATTGCAGTATTTTTTTTATTTTCACATATCATCTTTTTGTCGTGCATTCCAGCTAATGAAAGACTATATAGGTCCGTCACACAACATTGGAAATTGTGACCAAAAGAAAAAACCTCAACACGAGGCAAAATCCCCCCTCAGAATGACTCTATTGTGATGTTTCTGTTTTTAATTCAAGAAAAATGTTTGTGTTCTGGTGAACTTACTGAAATATTTTATATTGCTATTAAGTGTTAACACGCAAAACAAACAAAACTAAATTGACTTGAACTGCTTGTTCAGACACCACGTGCATGTTCATATACACTTTTTGCAAAGATCATTGGTAAATTGACAATTTAATAGCATAAAAGTGTATTTTTAGTTTTTTAATAAGCTTACAAATACTTTGTCCTCAATCGCATCTGATCGTGTCACTTCCGGAATCAGAATTGCGCTTGTTCTTCATTCGCTGAAACTGTCACAAAAACACGACTATACTTGTGATTCTGTCCATTGTGCTTTCATTGATAATAACGGAATAAAACACATCAGAATTGAATGAACTCCAGTGTCCGTAGGGAGAGCTGTGCTCGTATTGTGACTTTCTGTTGATGATGCTGACACATGGCACGTGGATGACATCTGCTGGTTAACTTGTGTAAATGCAAATACTCGAGACCTCATGACACAATCATGTTTCTGTTAAATAACATTATTTCGCCAGAACAAATGCATCAGAGATTGTATATTTACAATAAATTGAACATATCTGTATATTTTCCTAAACCCAATGTTGCAGTCCAGACATCAGAAAAACATGAAATTATACACAGTTTCTATTAAAATATGGAAATAAACATGACCATGTAATGAATGTGATGAAAAAGGTTAGTTTTTGAGAGATGACATAGTTTGTAGGATTTCAGTGAATAAAAATGCACAAAGAAGAAACGATAATACACAACAAATAGAAAAGGGATAGCTCTTCACATATCATACAATTGTTATTGTATTTTATTTGTGTGAGGAAAATTGACCATTATGGACGTGACAATTCTGAAAGTGGCTTGAATAAATCATGCTTATAAACAAACAAAGATGTCTTTAAAACTGAGAGAATTTACATGGGCAAATATTGAGATCTGTGTTATAAGTGGCCTATGCTGAAAACCTTTAGTAAGAACTTTAGTTTACAGTCATGTTTACCTTTGTATACCCTTATTTACGCAAAGGGTGCTTGTTGTCGCCTTTCCTCTTCCTCCTCGCCATCGACTGGATTATGAAGACGTCAACCAACGATCGGAACGGAATCCAGTGGACTTTGTGGAGCCAGCTCGATGATCTGGACTTCGCTGATGACCTTGCTCTTCTTTCACATAGCGGACAGCAGATGCAAGAGCAGACAAGCGTAGCAGCCACATCTTCGGAAGTCGGCCTCAACATCCACAAGGACAAGACAAAGACACTGAAGATAAACTCCACCAGTACCGAACCAGTCACCCTGAACGGAAGTCCCCTGGAAGAAGTGCAGTCCTTCACCTACTTGGGTAGCATCATAGACCAGCAGGGCGGCACAGACGAGGACGTCAGGGCAAGGATCGGCAAAGCAAGAGCCGCCTTCATCCAGCTCAAGAACGTCTGGACCTCCAGAGAACTGTCCTTGACCACCAAGATCCGATTGTTCAACTCCATTGTGAAGTCGGTCTTACTATATGGAGCAGAGACATGGAGGACAACCAAGACCACCATCAGGAAAGTCCAGACCTTCCCAAACAGTTGCCTCAGGAGGATTCTCCAGATACGCTGGCTCGACACCATCAGTAACGCCGACCTTTGGGAAAGGACCCGCCAGCTTCCTGCTGAAGAAGAAATCAGGAAGAGGAGATGGGGATGGATAGGGCACATACTACGCAAGCCAGCACCTACCGTTACCTGGCAGGCAATGAAATCAACCCCCAGGGAAAGCGGAAGAGAGGCCGCCCAAGAAACACCTGGCGACGCGATATTGAGACCGACACCATCAAGATGGGCTACAACTGGAGTCAGTTAGAAAAAATGGCCCAGGACAGGGGACTCTGGAGAGCTGTTGTTGGCGGCCCATACCCTGGCAGGGGTGACGGGCATTAGTTAGTAGTAACCTTTGCGTGGGATTGACACATTACAAAAAGCCTTTTAAGGATGATACAAGAACTCTTCCTAATCACCCCGTCTGGATTTATTTTATTGTGATAACAACCTGCTTGAGGGATGGATCTTTTCTGTGTTGAATGTTTGTTCATATTATTTGCCCATAGAATCGGAGTAAACATTAATCTCTATGCTTTGAGAGCCAGATTGAACAAGAAAATCTGTCCTAAATTACTCTTACTATAATGATAAAATGACAACTGTTAAGGCAGATTTTAAAAACAAATACATGATAAATAAATAAAAAATGCTTTCACTTTGTAAGTTCACTTTCTCTCATGTCTGTTCTCCTTCACATTCTCCTAGGAAATATTATTTATAATACATTTGAATGTCAGTGTGTATTTTTCAGCAGATGTGAATGATTTTTGATTTAGTCATTTCAAAGCTCAATTCATTAGATAAAATGTCAGACAGTTTGGTTGACACCTATTACAGGAGGTTCACATAAAGTCACATGAATATTTGTTCATCCAACACGATCTCACCCCTCATCGTCACTTATCGACGTTTGGTCATTGCCCCCTGGCGTCGACATCACACACGTGAATAAACATTTCAGTGACCAGTTTCAGCTTATTCGGTCAAAAAGAACCGCTAACCTAGACAAAATCCGAGATCCGAGACACGAGAAAGCACATGCCATGTCAATATATAAACACAGCCATGTCTACCTCACACTAAACACGTGATACTATCATGGTTCTACCTCAAGGCTGGAAAAGCCTGAACAGAAATGGCAGAACCATGACATGTGTGGGCTCAGCACCTGGTAATGTCAGTGGTCACACCAATGGTTATATGTACCTATTACATACACTTATAACTGAACTGCAATTTTCTGTTACACAGGTATCTATTTTTGGATCCTGCTTGGACACAGGGGCTACAGAATGACTGCATGAAGTGTTAAATGACAGCAGTCCCTCACCTGAACCTCAGCCCACAAACCTATTATCTAGCTAGGACAAGGTCATGCATTGAAATGACCTTTGGGGAACTGAAGAGAATATTTCAGTGTCTAACATTGAGGATTGCAGCTGAAATTATTTATCTGACTAACCAATAACTGTCTATATTTTATGTCTGATAAAAACAATTGTCTTTCATTTTGTTGCTTACTTCAGCTTTAACTCTCCTAGTAACATGACGTTGTAAACTATCGGTACTAGGTGTTGACAAAATATTAATATGCTCTCCTATTTGTAAGTCGCTTTGGATAAAAGCATCTGCCACATGAATAAGTGTAAATGACAGGGCCTGTGAAATAACTGTTTCATGTGGTATACATTATCATTAGCACAGTGTAAGAGCTGCATGTGGTACATTTTTGAATTTTTTTTTTTCTTGACAAGACTAGCATGATGATGTCTATAGGCATTTAATAATAATAAGCAGCAAGCACTTATCCCTAACCTGAAATAAGAGATGTGGGCTAATATATTAACAATGCAATCTACATTGCAAGATGGGAACTCAAGTTAGTGACTCGCACTCAAGTCACACTCGAGTCGCATTTTAAAACACTTAGGACTTGACTCAAAAAAAGGACTTGTGAATATTGAAAAAAAACGAGTCTTTTATCCTTGACTTACTGATATCATAAGGAAAGAATGTGTATAGCTGTAAATAGAACTTATATTATAGAATTTCATGATGGACATTTCACTGCGTATTCCGCATAAACTTCAATCACATGAAATATGGAAGCAGCCTCGGCACCAAATGTTCTCACATTCGGTTACATTAGCTTTCCTGTCACGTTCAGCTTTCCTGTAGCTCAGTGGTAAAATCATTGCGTTAACAACACAAAGTTGTGGGTTCGATCCCAGGGGATTGCAAATACCTGTGCAAAATGTATAGGATAAAGCAATGTAAGTCGCTTTGGATAAAAGCGTCTGCTAAATGCCTAATGTTAATGTATATGTGTCAGAATCAGGAATGTCGGGAAGATTGGCTAAATGTAAATTATGTGGGAAAATAATTAAAGACACCGGAACGACAAGGTCATCTTCATTAGGCATCTAAGAATGAATACACAAAGTTCAAAACAATCTTTGCTTTATTCAGTACTTCTACACTTTTAGAAAGTTTATTTTCTACTTGATTTATATGAGATTTCAAAATTATTTTATAATCTATTGTCACCCTGAGATACTTCTTTCCAGTAACCCATTCTAGGACTACGCCATCAACCTGTATCTGCAGTTGTGTACTCCTTTTCAAATAACATACGTTTAGTTGTATTAGTGTTTAATGATAATTTATTACTATTGAAGCACCTTTTAATTTGCCCATTTCTGTAGCTATAGTCTGTACCAGTGTTTTTAAATCCCTCCCAGAAAAAAAAATATTTGTATCATCTTCAAATAAAAAAACTTTGCAAATATCATTTATGTAAAGAAAAATTATTTTTGGGCCAAACACTGACCCCTGAGGAATACCTCAAACAATATCCAAACATGACGATGAATATTCTCCCAACTTCACAAATTGTCTCCTATCTCTTAAATAACTTTCCATACAATGCAATACTACACCCGATGCCATATCATTCCAGTTTTTTATTTAATATATTATGATTGATTGTATCGAAAGCTATCTTAAGATCTATAAATACTCCAACAACATATTGTAGCTTTTGTATATTCCTCAATAGAATCAATTAATAAAAGAAATGTAGACCTTTATGATCTAAATCCATATTGTCGGGATCTAAAGCGAGTACTTGTTTATGTTTTTGTGTGAGTGTATTAGTGTCTGAGCACAAGGGGATTGGTGGTAACAACCTCACATGCTCACAGTCTGCGTGTTTGTGTATACTCAACTGCCACTTATTAGCCTTCATTTTCCACAAGTGTTTTCACCTAGTTTTCGGTAATTTTGTCCCTATTTAATCCCCATCACTCCTCACCCCCATTGAGCGATCGTCAACTCTGGTTGACCCAGTTCTGTATGCTCTTACAAGTATTCCCCATGTAAACCTTGCTTAGCCTTGCCTTGCCTTGCCTTACCTTGCCTTGCCTTGCCTTGCCTTGCCTAGCCTAGCCTAGTCAAGCCTAGCTGTATCTGGGTGTGTTGTGGTGGTTATACCTTGGTTGTGGTTCGCGTTTACTCTATGGATTGCTTTACGCTCTAGTTTCACAGCCTCACTACCTTCGAGGAGTCCACGAGGCCTTCACTGATCTTCTCTCCACACTGCTGATCATCTCTCCTTCCTCCTCGCGAGAGACTCTGACCCTTGGCGGGTTCAACATCACGAACAGTTCTATTGCATCCGGTCTGGGATTCACTGCTGATCATCTCTCCACATCCTTCGCTGGCGCTGCCTTATACTGGGATCTCCCAATTGGCCTCGCAGCCACCGCGAGAGACTCTGACCCTTGGCGGGTTCAACATCACAAACATTTCTATTGCATTACCTGTGTACGAACATTAATAAAGTTATCCTTACCCCGCTATTGAATCCGAGTGTTCCATCCCCTGACACATATTGACCGTCTGAAAGTATACATTTTTCCAGAATATTTGTAGATTATGTAAGAAGAGAAACAGGCTTATAATTTATGAAGCTGTGTTTATCCCTATTTTTATACAGTGGCACCACTTTAGATATTTTCATTTTGTCTGGGAATTTATCAGTTTGAAAGGATAATTAGAAATGTATGTTATAGGTTTTGACATTCCCTTAATTAACGTTTTCACCATTTTCATATCAAATTCATTGCAGTCGGTAGATGATCTGTATTTAAATGCATTCACTATATCTAGGCCTATTATTTAATTTTCTTCACCTTTGTTAGGAACATTGAGTTGGGATTCCTTTCTATTAAATTCTTGTTCCAATCTCCCCTTGACTGTGGTACAGGGATTTCATCTGGCAATTTTGGTCCAACACTCACAAAATAAATCAAGAAATGTGCTTTTCTAGCAATATCCGCGTTTTCTTTCAATAGATGTTCGTTAATGAAGACATTAGATCCTTGAACCTTTCTTCCTTGTTTTAACAGAACCATTTTGTATTTTCTGTCAATCAATCTCAAAATGATTGCTATAGCTTTTGTTTCTCAGAAGAACAAAGAAATAGATGTTACACTCAACATGTTTTTGTAGGGAATTAATAATTTCACAACACATAAAAAAGAAAGTGTCTTAAAACAGTTGAGTTTTTTACCCTTGTGATGTTAAACATGCTTCATTCTCCACTTGCCTGGGAACTGTTAAAAGTGTTGGTGTGTTACATTTTGCCATTGTGGTGATCTACAACTGCACTGTAGCACCAGTTTGATTACCACTAAACATCACATCACCTTGGAATTCAAACACATATCATTTATTAATTGTCTTTTCCCCAAACAATATGAAAAACAGTAGCTATACATTACTGCTCTATAATAATTGACATAATAATCATGATCTTACTTGAGATGATTATTAAAATGATTTGACAAATAGAGCATTCTGTTTTGAAAAAGAGTGTAAAATGTGGTCAGAGCAAACTTGACGTACTTCCTCTGCTTTAGACGTTTTTTCCTGTCTGTGTGTCAGAGCTCTTTGGTAAAGTTCATTTTAAACACGGTGAGATGAAGCAAGTTTCAATATATTGAAGGTATCAGAGCAAATCAACAACATGAGGATTATTTACCTTCAACTCTGTAAGTTTATTACAAATGTCTTCTTGTATTGTTGTTTTTACAATTGTTATACTGCATTTGAGTCATCCTAAAATCCTTATTATTGTCTTTTATAGATCTATTAATCTGGTGTCGAGCTGCAGAGGCTTTAGATCAACTGACTGATTTTGGACAAAATGTGACTATAAACTGTGATCTGGATGATGAGGACGTTTATTGGGTTTTACAGAAACAATCAGATTCTCCTACAGTGATACTGCGCTCATTCTCAAACCCAACATTAGCCTATCACTTCAATGAAACATTGAAAAACAAATATTCAGTACAATCTAAACATCGTCTTGTCATATATAATGTCACTGTAGATGAGTTAGGAGTTTATTACTGTATGAACAAAGATACACCTCCAAAACTCAGTCACAGCACAAGACTGAGCATCATTGGTGAGTACTTTTGCTCTCTCAGAGACCAAAACAAAGTAACTTGTAATACATTAGAAGTCATTCACAACAATGTCAGAAAAAGTACAGAACTTTCCCCAATACTGGAGTGGTACCCTGAATGGCTCCTTTTTGTTCATAAGGTACAAAACATAAAGTATTTTGTTTGGGTACATAGTTGTATGCACCTATTGTTTATCGTTAAATGTACTGTTAAATCCTGGAGAACATAAACATTTAATATGTACCAACTCTGTGACAACTATTGTACTATTGTACTGTATAAATGTTTCAGTTTTGTACATTTCTCCTCACAGTACTGCAGTTTTTGATTAATATAATTGATGTTTATTTGTTGCTTGACCCACAGATGAATTAACTTGTTTGTAATCCCTAATGTTATAAAATCAAGTAATCATGACCATGGAGTTCCGCATAAATTAAGGGAACAAGTTTACTCAGTCAGCTATCTATAGTCAAATTTCAGTCAGTCAATTTTCAGCATAGATATTAATCTCAACAAGTCAGATTTTGTCATCCACAGACAGTAAAACTCATTTCTAAAACAGACTAATTTCTTTTCAGAACCTACTCAACCAAGTGAGTTCAATACAACTGAGTGCAAGAATCACACAAATGTAACAGAACAAAATTCAACACATTGGACGACTTTGACTCTCATACTTGGTCTTCTGAATGCTGTTTTATTCATTTTACTCATAGGTGAGTTCTTTTTTCTAAATTCAGGCTCAATATACACATTGTGCTTTAAGTGTTTAAACATGTTGAATCTGATTTTATTGTGTTGTTCTGAAGGACTATTAAAAGTTTTTATTAAAGGAAATAAAACATTTGAAAAATGTCCTCTGCTACTTCATAATACTGATCTACAGCAAGTGACCTATAGATGCTTTTCTAATCCCAATCCAGTTAAAGGTAAATATCTCAAATCACAATACTGTACAGTATCTCAGCATCATTTAGATAAATGTAACATAAATCAACTGCCTTCATCTTGCTTAGAGATGTATTCATTTGTTCTTTCAGTGTGCAGAAGTGAAATGTTCAAAGCTTCATAAAGTCTTGATCGGGAAATCCAACAGCAACTGTGCTGCTTCACAGCTGCCAAAATAATCTGAAAAACTACCCTGACATACAGTATACATCTCACAGTGTAAAGAAATATGTATGATGAATTACATTACCTTACCAATTTAGTGATATTGGCTGTGATGCTGTGATGTAATGATGTTTCTATTCTTTAAAATAATTATGATAGCGCATGATAGTCTCATGATGTTGTCAGTTTATTTTAACATCCACTCATATTTCTACAAAGGAAGCTATCAATTGGGAATTTCTATGAGCATATATGTTTGACAATAACCATATAGATCTGATTGGTCATTTTGTTCGATCTGTAATAAAGCGATAATTTTCTCACCTTACCAAACTGTGTATAGCTTGAGCCAAAGAAAAGTTAAATGATTATAACTTATTAATGTCAGTCATCACTGAAAGTTTCTCTTTTAGTCAATAATCATGACAACGAAAATGTGACTTATGCTTATCCACTGTGGTTTTGGTATAAAAATAGATAAAGTGTGAAGTTTTGCATTTCTGTTTTTTATAAATTATAAATGGTTGGTATAATACATTTTTAGTTCAACTAAAGTGGTTTGGCTTTAAGTATTGAAAAATGAGTGTTGCCAAACCAAATAAAAAACCCTGTCAGTATATGTTTTATGTATTTTGATTAAAAAAATGTATGGTTGTTACAATGCTGTTACACTCAACTGAAGTGTTTAATAAACCCAGAAATGTGTTCCAATGGTCTCTGTAACCAATGACTAAAACACTCTCACCTTTGACTAAACATGTGGTTTAATCTTGAACCAGATGCAATTTTTTTTTCAGACAACTTACATATTTATCACATTCACACAACAGTCTTAAGTCTTTATTCAATTTGTAAGTGTTACTCCAAACATTAAATGGAAACTTTAGTACTTTGCTGCATTAAAATGTATAATTCATCAGAGAATGTTCAGTGCTAGATCTTCATATTCAGTAACTAAATTACTATATGTAACAAAGATCTTTATACTTCATACAGCTTGACTTTAATCTCTATAGTCAATCTCAGGCATGAGCCAAATAAATAAAACATTTTTTTTTTCAATATAAAAAGTCACACATTTCTACCTTTTGCCATATAGATAAAAATGTTTGGTTATATGAATAATGCTGTTAGTGACTATAGACACCTTTCTGAACATTGTGACAAGTTCTCTGGGCAGAGCTTACGTTGGGGCAGAAAGATCCCCCTGACCACATATCTTACGCTAGGTAGCATGTTTTGTTTGCTTGCTTTTTGATAATGACTAGATAAAAATCACTCACTGTGTAGGACCGCGATTGTTCTTAAAAAGTTCACTTTAATGTAAAGAACCTGACCAAACTCCCTCAATGGATGGATCAACAGGATTTCCTCAAGTTAATACCGTCTATTCTCTTTAATATTCTTGTAGTATTACACCTCATACGACCACTTTCAACAAGTCGGTATGATTTATTAGGGTCTCCATGAAATTTCTGGAACATATTTTGCTTAAAAAGACTCAATGGCTGTGTGAACAAAACCCTTCTTGCCTCCTCAAAAACATCTCTGCTCACAGCAAAACGATGAGTTACAGTGCACCCCACCCCTTCCGTCTGGCTTTTCAACACACGAATAGTGTCCAAAAATATAAGTAAATCAACTGCTGTCTCCTCCTAAGTTTGGACTCTGTGCAGCGACCACATTGCATGTTGTTCACAAACTGTAACCATGGCGTCAGTCACATTTCTGTGTTGCTAGATGCACCGGGGCCCGATTATAGCACTTAAACACAGAAAAAGTGAGGTAGTCTCTCTCTAGTGTTAACATTACAAACACTTGACTTCCTATTTGATGATTGAGACCTTTTGTATAGAGCTTTGCAGATCAGTTCACTTTATCCAGTGTGTGGTGTGAAGCAGTTTTTATTATATTAATGTCCTCAGATCACAGCAACAACATGAGGATTATTCAGCTTCAGCTCTTTAAGTGTATTGTGTGTTATGATGCTCTTTATTAGAAAATGTTTTCTATTTTTTTAAAGGTGGTTGATAATACCTGCCACTTACAGTGTTGCATTTTTATTAATCCATGTGACATTATTAATGTGTGTGTTCCTTGTTTTTATCTTAAAGATCTATTAATCTTGTGTCAAGCTGCAGAGACTTTAGATCAACTGACTGCTTTGGGACAAAATGTGACAATAAATTGTGATCTGGATGATGAGGACGTTTATTGGGTTTTACAGAAACAATCAGATTCTCCTACAGTGATACTGCACTCATTCTCAAACCCAACATTTGCTTTTCACTTCAATAAAACATTAAAAAACAAATATTCAGTACAATCTAAACATCGTCTGGTCATATATAACGTCACTGTAGATGAGTTAGGAGTTTATTACTGTATGAACAAAGATACATCTCCAAAACTCAGTCACAGCACAAGACTGAACATCATTGGTAAGTACTTTTGCTCCGTCAGTGACCAAAACATTTTGGATACTGTGATTATTAACATCAGTTGAGCTTCTCTTTGGTTCATCTATCCAAAAGTGAATATTTTTTAGTATAACAAAAGTCTGTTTCCATTGACTTAATGTGTTTGAGAAGACTGACAGTCATTACTGTAACTGGATGCAATGCCCCTTTAGTTTCAGAACCAACTCAACTGAGCGAGTTCAATACAACTGAGTGCAAGAATCACACAAATGTAACAGAGCAAAACTCAACACAATTGAAGACTTTCACTCTCATATCAGGTCTGCTGAATGCTGTACTTATCATTACAGGTGAGATCTTTCAGATATACAGTAATGTGATTTTAATCTAATGCTGGTAATCGAAGTGTCGCTCTAAGTGAGGTTGAAATTGTGGAATGACTTAATAATAATTAGAAAATAATTAGGAATTATTATTAATGACCAGAAAATATTGACTCTAAATTCACTGTCATTAGGATTCTTAAATGTTGTTACTGTTGAAAGTGGATGTTGGAACAGATCTGGAAACAGTTCACAACTTTATAACACTGAACTGCAGCAGACGCAACATTTAAAAGAGCCTCAAGAACCAAATCAATTACAGGTAAGATTATTAATATCATTAATGGTATTCATTAATGAAAACAACCAATAACTGGATTACTGTCTTTTCTTTGTTAATACTGATTTCCTTTTCATCTTTCAGTATGTGACAGTGGTTTTCCAAGCTGTTTAAAATATTAAGAGCAGCCAGATCATCAGCACCTACTGTATGTTGCTAAAAAGCTGCCAAAGTAAATCTATATTCATTTAAAAAATATATGGATCATTTACTGATTAATTAATGAATAACAAAAATTCTTGTTTTCAATTAAAATACCACAAGCTAAATTGCATCAAAGATTTTAGGAACCGATCCATGATATAGCTTGTCTGTAGTTATAAAAATGCCTTGGAAACCATTTCCCGACCATTGAAATTATTTGCAATATCTGAAAGATTATGTTGAGAATGGTAATGTTTATTTCAAGAGTTAAAATCAGTATCTATTTGTATAAAAATGCCAATTCTGAAGAAGAAAATAGCCTTAGTTTAAATATCACTGGTTGATAATGACTATTTTCAGTTAAAAACCTTCTGTTTTGCCTTGATGTGCAAACAAAAATGTTTTATTACCAAATATATCCAATAGTTGGAACCTGGAATTGTATTTTAACATCACATGATCATGTCAGTTTATCTGTTATGTATTTTCAATTTCAGCAAATACTTGAATCAAATGTTTCCAATGGTTTGGTCATGCAGCCCATGACTAATATAGTCTCACCTTTGACTAGACCGGCGCTTTAACCTTGAACCAACTGCAGTGTTTTTCTCAGAATAATTAACTTTAATGTGTCAGCTCACGGTTTTCTGAACCACAAATGGAAACAGAGACGCATTGTAGTATGGTTGCTTTTGCTTTATAGTATACAATTTCACACTTTTGTAACATGGAATAACCTTAAAGTGATAGTTCACACAAAAAAGAAAACTCGTTCATCATTTACTCAAACCCGAATAAATGTATTTGTTCTGATGAGCATAGAAGAAGAAATTTTAATGAATGTTAGATATGTTCAGTTCTGGGACATTATCCACTTCTATAGTAGGAAAAATAATTGTATATTTATGTTGAACACAAAAAGAGATATTTTAAAGAATTTGGGAAAACAAACAGTTCTGGGGCACATTTAACTGCCATCAAACAGAGAACGTCAAAATACACTCTAACACACACACTGTAGTCAACATCTAGTCAATATAAGGAGGGCTCAAGTTGGTTTGTGGGATTTTTATTTGTCTTTTAATTCTCTCCGTTATCAATGTAGCATTTTAAATTGCTGTAGCTATTCATTCATTTTCATGTATTTTATCAGATGCTGGAACAGAACAATTGCAACTGTGAACAGGTCACAGAACATATGAAGAGTTCATCTATAAAGACAGATAACTGCTTTTTAAAAGTTTCACATATCATTTTTTTGTCTGCATTCAAGGTAATATCAATCAAACTCCAGTTGGGTTGTTTTGATTAATAATTCAAAAATACAACTAGCTGACACAATAAAAACATAATAACACAATAAAAACTCATTCTTCTAAAATATTAATTGAGATAGAACATTAATAAAATTGGAGTTATCGGTTTCTCCACAAAATTAATCTATTGTCGTGTTTTTTTAATTCAAGATATGGCTATTTAGTGTTAAAACGCAACACAAACACAACTAAATTGACTTGAACTGCTTGCTGAGACACCACGTGCATGTTCACACACACTTATTTGAAAGATTAATGGTAAATTGTCAAATGAATCACATAAAAGTGTATTTTTAGTTTTTTAATTAAACTTACAAATACTTTGTCCTCGATCGCAGGTGATCGTGTCACTTCCGGAATCAGAAATGCGCGTGTTCGTCATTCGCTGAAACTGTCACAAAAACACGACTATACTTGTGATTCTGTCCATTGTGATTTCATTGATAATAACGGAATAAAACACATCAGAATTGAAGGGACTCCAGTGTCTGTATGGGGAGCTGTGCTCGTACTGTGACCTTCTGTTGATGATGCTGACACATGGCACGTGGAGGATATCTGCTGGTTAACTTGTGTAAATACAAATACTTAAGTCACCATGACACAATCCTGTGTTTGCTTAATAACATTATTTTGTCAGAACAAAGGCATCATAGATTGTATTTATTAACAATATATTGAACATATCTGTATATTTTCCTAAACCCAATGTTGCAGTCCAGACATCAGAAAAACATGAAATTATACACAATTTCTATAAAAAAATGGAAATAAACATGTGCATGTAATGAATGTGATGAAAAAGGAAAGTTTTTGAGAGATGACATAGTTTCTAGGATTTCTGTGAATAAAAATGCACAAACCAGAAACGATAATACCCAACAAATAGAAAAGGGATAGCTCTTCATGCAATTGTTATTGTATTTTATTTGTATAAGGAAAATTGATCATTATGCTGTAGATGTGACAATTCTGAAAGTGGCTTGACTAAATCATGCTTTTAAACAAACATAATATGTCTTAAAAACTGAGAGACTTTACATGGGTAAATATTGACGTGCTATCAGTCGACCTATGCTGAAACCTTTAGTAAGAACTTTATTTTACAGTCAGGTTTACCTTTGCGTGGGATTGACCCACTTCAAAATAAACCTTTTAAGGATGATACAAGAACTCTTCCAAATCACCCCGTCTGGATTTATTTTATTGTGATAACAACCTGCTTGAAGGAGTTTAATGTTTGTTCATATTATTTGCATACATTCATCTGTGTAGGCTATAAAAACACAATGACTCTAAATGACTTATGCTTTGAGAGCGAGATTGAACAAGAAAATCTGTCCTAAATGACTCTTACAATAGTGATAAAACGACAACTGTTAACGCAGATTTTAAATACAAATACATGATACATAAATAAAAAATGCTTTCACTTTGTAAGTTCACTTTCTATCATGTCTGTTCTCCTTCAAAATATTTGAAAGCTTTCAGGATGTACCATTGTTTTTTTTGCTACCAGAAGTTCTTGACATTTCTGTCGGTCATGTACAGATGTTTATCTGTTTCACCCTCACACCCTGAAACCATTTGTTATCAGCCCAGGATCAAGAAATAAGATGCAAATATGAGTAGAGCATATACATTCATTTTCACATTTTGTTTTACAACATTTTTGTTATTCAAATGTATGATGTATTGCACATACAGTATGTTAGTCAAATAGTGGGGGTACTGTATGAAAAGTAACTCATTTGATCACTGTGTATTATGGCTCATTGAACTTAATTTTGACCCTTTATTGCTATCGTTCAGTTATTTTAAGAGTAATTTGGCCCCAATTGTGAATCAGTTAGAATCATTTGTGCCCTTTATGACGATGGTGAAGTCTATTTTCAGAATGACCTGTTTGTCTTGTTTAAAAGCATCCACAAAATCCATTCAGTGTACAAAACAGTATCAGTTCAGTGAGTTATCATTGTTATGTGAACAGATGAGGTTCAATCTCTGCTCAACTGGGAAATGATGATGATTCTGTTTCTGTTTGTCTGGTGACAAATGTAAATACTTTACGTGGAACATGAACACACTGACCACATGAAGTAACCAAATAATGGCAACTATTCACCTTCATTGAAACCTAGCATTGCTTACAGAGAAATTTGCAGCTGTTTTGTTCAACAACCAGTTAAACTAAAACTGCCTTCTGCTTGCACTGAAAGTTGCTTTGTTATTTTCATCTATCAGTCTTTTGCTTCATGAATACTTATTGAGATCAAAACTGAACAGTATATAAGCCACAAAATATTTGTTTAAATCATGTTCAAAGCTACACTGGTTAATAACATAATGCGACCACTTCTTTAGCCTTCTTAACTAATCTTGTTTGTTCAACACACATCAAAATACTAAACCTTAATTCAGTTTTCTGTCTGATTTTAGTTCTCTTATGGCGATTTCTTCATACCTTATACTTAAAACAACAGATTACAGTGTTTTTGTATCACGACAAATACGTTTTGCTGATCTCAATTGAATAATTACAACCTCCAATGATACATAACATAAGAATGCAGTACATTCAGTAGGAAAACTGAAAGAGGGAACAAAATGAAGGTATTTTTTAATTTGCATCGTGACTTTGCTTTGCAAATTCTGCTTCACGAGTTACCTTTCTCTAGCTTTCAGAGTGTCTTTGACATATTTTCTTTACCGACTACATGGGTAGAGGCCTTATACAAAGACAGGGACCCTAAACATACTTAAAGCATGTCGAATATA
This sequence comes from Triplophysa dalaica, assembly GCF_015846415.1. Classification (NCBI taxonomy): domain Eukaryota; kingdom Metazoa; phylum Chordata; class Actinopteri; order Cypriniformes; family Nemacheilidae; genus Triplophysa; species Triplophysa dalaica. Next base: position 19,450,224 of record NC_079551.1, read on the forward strand.
CTTTGCCACAAATGTCAGATGACCTGATTGACAACTTTCTCAAAAGAAAAGACAGAGTTACCTTACAATAGTGGTACATTTGAGTAACCATATGAACAAATGCAAAAACAAACAATATCTCTATCTCTTGTCTCTATGGACACAAGTAAACATGCCAGCTGTTGTCATTAACATGTTCCTGGTTCAAACAAGTCTGTCTGGAGGGTAAGCATTAACATTTTTGGGCATTTTATACAAAAATATACAAGGCATTTTTTAAAATAAAATTATATATTATTGCAAAACAGCAACAGTCTAGCTGTTATATAGTATAACCTATAACCAGTTTATTATTTACAGTCGTTATTTTTTATAGTTATCTGCTGTTATTCATTTTTGATATTGCCTTTTTTTAAATGAGCTACAAAAGAACATTTGACATTTTACAAAACATGACATGATTTGTTGGTAATGCTATAAGTGCGATGCACAGTAATGTACAATTTAAACAGTTCTTATTTTGAAAGATGTAAAAGCAGAGATACACTTAATAACCTGATCTGACATTCATGAAAAACATATTTGAATCTTTCTGTTAAAACTAAAGTCTATTGATAAACTTGGCCTTTGCTTTAAATTATCCAAAGGATGTTGTGGGAACAAAGTCTGTACAAGGCTGACCTTCATATGCAATATCCAGTACGTTTTGGGCTAAAAGGTTGCTTTAAACTGTGCATTGTAAAGTTTGAGAGTGAGATTATCATGAGGCCACTGTGTTTGATTTGCTTTTACAATGAAAAAGAAGAGAAAAACGATTTCAGATCCATGTGTTACAAGACAAACATTGAATAGCCACTGACCAAAGTCATTGACATCAGCAGAGAAGTTCCAAAGTCAAAGATTAGATAAAGGCATGATAACAAATAAAAACAAATAAATAAATGAAAATAAATAAAATAATCGGTTGATATGTTGTGGAATTTTCAATATACAGTCTTAACTGGAAAATCTGTATATTTCAGCTCTATGAGTTTAAAGACATTAGGCTATAGGAGTATATCTACCTTCCTCAGTATTTTGCATAAAGCCAAATAAGTTTACATTTGCAAATAAACAGACTGAATTCAGGTTGATGTCTGTTGTCGTCCCAACTCAAAGAAGCGCAGAGAGACATAAAAATGACGAGAATATAATGACAAATGATTCAAATGGCGTCCAAGAACTGCAATATCATTAAACGTGTATGAATTAGTAAATGATTGAGTTTCCACTTGACGCATTTCCTGACAGGTGAATATGACACGAAGCTGATGCGGTTGTGATAATTCTCGGTAAGCGATAATGATTGACTGCAAAAAAGCTCCTCCCTGATGCTTTAACTTTCGATTGTTATTTCAGCTGTTTAGTTGATGTCCTTGCCGTTTATAACGAACATGTATGAAGAAAATATGGAATATCTTCTGCGAAGCCGTTTAAAGCCCCGTAAATACAGATCGCAGGTGCGTAACACGACTAATAACTATTAATATTAATACTCTTGGGATCACAACAGGTGCCGACACCAGTAATAATGATTTACTTGTATAGCTTTTGCATGCCTTTGAAACCATTTAAGACTTATTTACCGTTGTCAAAGAATGGTTCAGTAGTCTAATTATGAAAAAGGGTTTTCAGATATCAATACGTACTTTCTCTCTACAGAGAATAAGGGTGATAACCAAACAAGCAATGTAAAATAAAAATAAAATATGGTAGAAGAAACATACTGGAAATATTCTGGAAATATAGAAAAAGTATGCTGGAAAAGTAATAGTCAACCAAATTATTTTTTGAAATATTTATAAAATATAAAATTGATTTATATTTAATCGTCTCGACTATCCCTTACATAACATACATAAGGTTTCTATTTACACTGTCTTAATGGAGCTTGCTCGGGTGCTACAAATGCGTTATACAAAATTGTTAAAACAGGGATTTTTATATTTGACAGATTTCTCAATTTGTTTCTTAGTTCCTGGATCACGTGTTCTCCTGAACCTATTTACTAATGTGTAAACATCACTGGTCATTGGCCGTGACATTTCTGGAAGTGGCATGAGGTAGGTCACTTACTAAATCCTACTGGAGACAGAGCATGTGACATAAAATAAGCTGTCGGTCTAAACATAAGCAATATTATTTTTGGGTTAGGGGGTAATTATGATGTTGTTCATTTGTTTAGTGAAGGGTTTAGCCTTGCCTAGTAGTTAAACAGGTAAGTTAAGATGTTTGACGTGATTGTTGAATTCCGAAATGACGTACAATGATGAGAACTTTAAAACCACACTCCACTCCTTAAAAACAAGCTTTACATGTTTGACGCATCAATTACATTTTTTACATAAGCCTACACTTATGTCTGTATTAGGAGTGACATAAATTAATTAACGATAACCATAATATTAAAAAAGACTATGATCAATATTGTGTGCATTTGTAATACACTTTTTAATAGCCATTAAAAAAAATGCCTTGAGAGTTGCAATGCTTACCAAATCTCTCTCTGCCTCTGTTCTTGTGATTTTGTTAGACACAATAACCTTGTACTGACACATTCATTTATTTATGCACATATACTTTGGAATGAGCAAAATTCAGATGACAGAACCTTACAAAGGTAATCTAAACCTAATGCTGTAACAATTGGGCAGAGTAACCAGGCAGAGAAGCGGACCCACATGCTGTTTAAGATTTAATAAGATAAAACAAAACAAGGTCATCCATAATCTGAAAATAGAGACAAGAGGAAACATGCAAAATGACTGACAACCATCAAATGAAACATAAGGGCGTAGATACACTGGGAAAACAAGAGCACAAGAAACACCCGGGGCAATGATTAACATAGAACCACAAAGAACTACATAGGACTACAAAATCAAAAAGGAAACAGGAAGAAATAAAAGTCCACAACAAACTGGAGAAACACAAAACAGATCATGACAACTGCTCTGTTAATAAAACAATGTTACACAGGTTACATAGATAAATACATACACTAAATATAGATATAGGCCTACACATATATTGACCGATATTAAATTAACAAAGTATGTATAGATTCAGCAGAATAAAAAAGTGCTTAAAATATGGGCTCACAGTCTTATAGTTTAATTTAAGGTAAGTCTATAAACTATGGGAAAAGTTAAATTATTGCAGATTTAAATTAAGTTCACTGTTTGCATCTCCTGTGTGCTCAAATTTTACAAATTCTTTTTGTTTGAGAAATATATTTTTGGAGACTGTTGCAGGAAAACCTATTGTGTATCTTTCTGTTTTGTTATTTGCACATAAATACACTCACCAACCACTTTACTAGACACCCTTCTAATACCTGGACGGACCCATTTTGCTTTCAGGACTGCCTCAAGAAGGTTCTGTTCACTTTCCTCTGATATATTTATCATATTGCCTTGAAATATGCAAATGTGTCCGCTGCAAATGCATGATGCAAATCTATTGGTCCACCACATCCCAAAAAAGCTCTGTTAGATTGAGATCTGTTCACTGTGGAGACCTTCTGAGAATGTTGAAGCAAATCCTGAAGAAACCATGCTCAAGAGATGATCTGATCAAAATGAAATGACATTGGACAGACACACTGCTGTAGCACATCTGCTTCAAGGTTGTACATCAATGGATGGTCATCTGAATACATATCATTTACTCTTGCCTTTTTTCAGCTTGAGCTTCCTTTGACATCAACGAGGCATTTTCACTCAGATAACAGTTTCTTACTGCATATTCAATTTTCTTTCTTCCCATTCTCTGTGAACCAAAAAAAGGATTCTGTGTGAAAATCCTCAGATCAACGGTTTCCTAAATACTCTGGCACCAACAACTGTCATGCTCAAAGTCACCTTTTAAACCTATTCAGCGTCTGCATGCCTAAAAGCATTGAATTGCAGCTCTTTGATTGACTAATTGGATATATAAACATGTACCTAAAGTGGCCATCAGTTGTTTACATTAGGCAAAATCAGAGTTATGTGTGCCAGAAGAACAGCAACTCCATGTAAAAAAGAAAAAATAGTGGTTGTAAGGTTCCTAGCATTATATCAACTCGACCTGCCATCTAGTGGACACTAAATGTAAGTTAAGTTCAGGAGGGAGTGTCCTCAGATTCCCATTGAGAACAATGGAATATCCACCTGCTTAGTAGTCAAGGCACAGATTTATTCCACCAAATGAGCATACTTCATGAAAAACAAAATGTAAATCCCAGCATTTGCGTGCAGATAAAATCAGGACATCCGTCAGGATTGGTGGGACACCAGACAAATAAGGTTGGCGTTTAGAACCCAGTGTATAGAGACCAATTAAATTGTTCACCAGTCTGTTTAGGCCCTAATAGATCTCTTTGGGGTTTGATGTCATTGTTTTGCTGTTCAGCTTTCATCCAAAATATGAATGAAACCTGCTTAGACCACTATAGTTCCACAACATTGTGAAAGGTGCACTTTGAATTACTGTTTCATCTTTCTGAGAAACAAGTAAAAAAGAAACCCAATAGTAAAATAAATGTCAATGTAGGTGAAAATAAACTTTTTGTTTAAACTACAATCTAGATTTGAAAAAAATTAAATTGATTCGATCATCAATAATAAATGAATTAGAATATAGTACTTTTTTATCTTTCAACTGAAGTCACAAAAAACATATATAACATGGGGTATAAAATATGACTTTGCTAAAAAGCTTTCCTGTGACACTTGTCCCACGTTATAAAAGCAATAAAAGCGATTTCTCTCCTCACTAATCAACTGTTTCTTGTTTTTCACTGACATGTCTTTAAGTGTTGAGGACTAGTGCTTCTTTGAGCCCACATTCAGTACGAGTAAAATACTTAAGTACTGTTAATATCAGATACTTTTACTGAAGTCATTTTGGAATTGGTGACATGTAACTTGTAACTTGTAATGGAATAAGTTTCGCTGCAAGGGATCTTTTACTTAAGTATGGTTTTCAGGTACTCTTTACACTTCTGCTCCAGGTTCGGTCCTGGAGGGCCGGTGTCCTGCAGAGTTTAGATTCAACCCTAATCAAACACACCTGAAGCAGCTAAACAAGGTCTCACTAGGCACAGCAGAAACTTGCTGGCAGGTGGAGCTAAACTCTGCAGGACACCGGCCCTTCACGCCCAGGAACAAGTTTGGGGATCCTGCTGTAGACTATAAAAACACACTTACTCTAATGCTTTGAAAGACAAATTAAACAAGAAAATCAGACCTACACTCAAAAATATTCTGTAAAATAGGGCACAATATACTGTATTATTATGAAGAAATTTTCTGTATCCATTATCATAGTTGTTTTACATGTATTTTACATTTTGCATTAAATTGCATTTTAACATTTAAAACTGTGTTTTTCTGTAAATCAATTGTCCAATGTGCTGTCATCTTTATTTAACACTCAACTCTCCTCTCAACATTATTTATATAGAGCTTTAAAAAAAATCAATTGTCACAAAGCAGCTGTACGAGACATATTGACTATAAGCAAAACAACTAAAGTTAATATACCTGTAAAAACAAGACACACACGGACGGACACACAAACAAGCATGTGCGCACACACACACAGACAGACACGCATGCACTCACCGTGAAAGCACACATTTAAGATAAAGTAGAGAGAAACACAGGTCAAATATTAAACAGAGTATATAATTCTATATGCAATATTAATTATGTAAAACTTTGGTATTCTAAAGCAGCCCCCCCGGCCAGCCAAATAGTGCAAAACAGTAAGCAAACGGTGGCAAGGAACCCGAAACTCCAGTCGAGAAATAAACCTTAGGAGAACCCAGGCCCAACCAGGGGATTACAGTTCCTTTCTGCAAAAAGCTGCTGCCTCTGCACAAGCTTGACAGTGCTTACAAAACAAGGCATTATTAAAAAATAAATAAACTTACTAATAAGGTAAATCATAGATTTAAGATTATCATTAATAATCTAATAGCATTTGAAAATAATACATTAATAACTGCATTAAGATATTGATGTGATAAGATAAGCTACACAAAATTAGAAACATGAGAAACATAAAATCTTAGTCTTTTGTAATTTACTGCCTTTGTTTTAAATATTCTATCAAATGAGCATTATTTGCTGATATGGTTTCTCTACGGCTTCCCCTGGTGGTTCTTTTGTGCAACATATTCTGCAAACCCATCCAAAGTAAAACAAATAAGTCCAGTAAACAGATAAGGGTTTACATCTTAAGTCAGGGAACAAACAAATACATGTAGTTATCACATAAAATTGATAAAAAACCTAAACCCAAATTATTATGTCAAACCAGCAGAAAAGGTGTTTTGTAGGTGTGGCAATGAAACAGCACACATTACAGCAACATTTATTTTAAAAGCAAAGATTAAAGACTTAATCTTTGCTACTGAAGCGAATTATGATATATAAATATGATAAGGTGTGATATATTGTTAGGGCACAATGTAAAGCAGAATATTAACATTACTCCACATCCTCCTTCCAGTTTCTTACAGCGGTAAAAATGTTACAATATATAATATATATAATATAATTGGGAAAGTCCTGAAATAGCTCAGAAAAAAATAAGTTATTTTTATAAGTTACAAATTATGTGAATAGCACTTGCATTAATTGCTTAAAGTTAGAGATTCCATTGGTTTTAGTTATCTGAATGGATTGTACTATAGGATGCATACACAGATCTAATGGGACCTGCATATCCTTTTTTAAGTACAGAAAGATCACAACAACAAAAAGTTAAACAGCAACAACAACAGATACTGTAATAAGCTCCAGTGGGTTTTTTTGGAGCTTGGAATGTCAAATTTATTTTCCTTGATGAGAAGATGTTTCACAGTCATTTAAGGTAAGTCTATACAGGGAAAGTTGAATTATTTCAGATTTACATTAAGTTCACTGTTTGCATCTCCTGTGCACTCAAGTTTCTCTAATTCTTGAGAAAATCTTTTCGGAGACTGTTGCAGGAATACCTACTGTGTATCTTTTGTTGTGTTATTTGCACATACATACACTCACCAGCCACTTTACTAGACACCATGCTAGTACCTCGATGGACCCCTTTTGCTTTCAGAACTGCCTCAAGAAGGTTCTTTTCACTTTCTTCTGAGATTTGTATCATATTGCCATGAAATATGCAAAATTGTCAGCTGCACATGAATGATGCAAATCTCCTGTTCCACCACATCCAAAGATCTGTTTACTGTGGAGACCATCTGAGAATGTTGAGAATGTTGAAGCACATGCTGAAGAAAAATACTCAAGAGATGATCTGAGCTTTGTATCATGCGACATTATTCTGCTGGATATGCCATTAGAAGACTGGTGGATGGTCATCTGAATACTTATCATTTACTCTTGCCTTTTTACAGCTTGCGCTTCCTTTGACATCAACAAGGCATTTTCTTACTGCATATTCAGTTTTCTTTCTACCATTCTCTGTGAATGATTCTGAAATCCTCAGATTAACGGTTTCCTAAATACTCTCGCACAAACTGCATGTGCATATATTAAAAGAAACATGAGTGATACGTGCCAATAGAACTTAAACTCCAAATAAAAAAGGACAAAATAAGAGGTCCACCTGCTATCTAGTGGACACTAAATCCAACATCCACCGGCACATTTATTTTCCACAAGATGAGCATACTTCATGAAAACAACCTATAACAATAATAAGACAATAGATAAATTGTATATCCCAGCATTTGCATGCAGATAAAATCAGGACATCTTTCAGGACACCAGATAAATAATGTTGGCGTTTAGAACCCAATGTATAGAGACCAATTAAATTCTTCAGCTGTCTGTTTACACCCTGATCGATCTCTCTGGGGTTTGATGTCATTGTTTTGCTGTACAGCTTTCATCCAAAATATGAATGAAATCTGCTTCAACCACTAAAACTAATTCCACAACATTGTGAAAGGAGCACAACCTGAAAAAGCACAATGTTTCATCTTTCTGAGAAACAAACAGTTAAAGAGAAACCAATAGTAAAATAAATAAATACATGTAAATATAGGTAAATATAAACTTTAATAAAAACATTATTATCATCAACGATAAAATTAATTAGAATATAGTACATTTTTTATCTTTCGACTGAAGTCACAAAAAAACATCTATACTATGGGCTATAAAATATGACTTTGGTAAAAAGCTTTCCAGTTACACTTGTCCAATTTAGGATGAATAACAGGCACACCAAAACAACATCTGTCAGTATTTACTCACCGTCATATAGGGTTTATACTATAGGAGTTTAACAGGAAGGGATACAGCAACATCCACTGGGCATGTACAATTCAATACAGCATAATTTTTGTCTCGCTGAGAACAGTTGATTATTTTTTTTTTATTTTGTAAGGTTGGGTTTAGGGTTGGTGTAGGCTTTAGCTAATATAATTTATTGTTTTTGTACGGCGAGATTTTACACCACTTCCGGCCGTAGCTGTATCCCTTCTACCAACAACACCCCATTGATTCATAGACTTGGCGAGCACGCGCAATTTAAGTCCACCACGAGACCGTAAGTCTACATGAAGTATTTGGGAAATGTGATTGACACAACGTGAGGTCGTATTTATTTTTTAATGTTTACATTTCGGACTCAAATGTGCAATTACTAGCCTACAAAAAAAGTCATCTCTGAGGTCATGGATTACTTTATCCAGTATGATGTGGTGCAAAAAAGATACTGTAAAGCATATACAATTAGTTTAATTCAACTTTATGGAGTACTTGCACACTTTTAACAACAACCTTCCTTGGCCTTTTAATGTACAGAAGCATAAGGTTAGCTTTGTGCATAGAAAACAAACACAGCAACAATCACGTGCAAAAAATCATAACACATAGTACAGAGCTCTTTCAGTCACAGCAGTCCATTCAAATCTCTCAGTTTATAAGATCAATAAAATAATAAAATGTAACATAAATTATTGAAATAACATTTTTAGACTTGAGTATATAATTGTGTTTAAATACTGTATAATCCCTATTCTCTGTTAATCCTTTACTGTACTTTATCAACCTTGTTTTGACGAATGGTTCATATCATCCTTAATATGTAAGACGACTCTAGTCATGAAATCATATTTGTGTAACATGAAATCGCTCCGAGTGGGAGAAATGTGTTGTATTCAGTTCCGGAATTGATATTACTGTTTGCTCGTCAGATCGCAATTTAATGGGTTCATCACATTTTCGAAATAATCTGTCAAATCTATCCATCGGTCAAGAAAATTAAAACTGTATTTTTATATACAGCACTGCTCTAGGCATATTTCAGTAGCTGGACAAAGAAGACGTCCGTGTCCGTACTAAAACTCGACGCCCTTGATTTGTAACGTTACGTTACGAATAATAAAACATATCATAATTAATGAGAATACTCGTCCTGTGACTAACTCAGTTTCATTCTGAAGGTCATATATTACTATGACCTTATCGTTACCCTCCAGTCCAGAGTGAATGGGACCACAAAGGTGGGTATGACTTCCCCCTGTATGTATCGGCTTGAAAACGCACGGTTGACGAACCCAAATCCAATATCCAGTCGTCTATTCGATCTTAAGCACGACTGATTATTTATTAAATATAATGAAAGATATCCGGTGTTTCTCAAACGCAAAAGGAGGCGTCCTGAACAGGTTGCAAATCTGAAATATGATTGGAAGGAAACCATCAACAATCCTTTGCACACGTTCCCAAAGAACATCGCGCGAATCCAATCAGCACTTTCTTCACATAATTTGTATGTAATAAATGCAGAAAATGAGTAATTAAATATGTATAATGATTTATAATATGGTAACGTTACATGACATTATTAAAATGAAAAGTTGTATCTGTTAATATTATTTTTAAACCTGAGCTAACATGAGCTAAAAATGAACTGTTGCGTTGTTAAGCAGAACTGTATTATGCACGACATAAAATAAAATGAACAATAGGAGGTGCTCTGTCTATGATTTTATCTATTTTTCTATGGTCACATGACTTCTCTCTTTAAAGTAACCGCGGATGCGATAAAATGACTAGACCGTCCTTTAGAATGACCGCTCTAGGCAAGAGGAAGCCTCAGTAGTATGTATCCTTGCCTTCTCGTAAACAACTCCATCCCCCAAGAAACGCTTGATTTTTTAAAGACCCACTGTGAACATACCGACACTCTGTGGCGACAACCCAAAATACACTTGAATGTGCAAAAGCCTCCTGAAAATCCCAAATTGTCATGATGGTTCTACGGGTCTTAATCAATATTTAGATTTTTACTATGATGGTGTTACATTCCAAAAAAGGATGGGGTGTTTCAACAAATGCTGGAAAAAGTAGAATAATCAAACACCTGTGCTTAACCGTGGATATAAAGATGAAGAGGAACAACATCAGACAGTAGTGCACAGAGTTTATTAAATGGACATAATTATCATGCACAGTCTAACTAGAAACAGTTTCAACAGGTTATTATGCAAATAATTATAGTCTTATACCATTTCCCATGATGTTTTTGAACACTAAAAAATGAAATGTTTTTGTAAAATCAATACATCGCCCAAGATAAGATTACAAACAAAATTAAATACAGAACTAAAGACCCAATCTCAGTCAATTTCCAGACAGTCATGCGCACACTCGTATTTTATGTATAAGGTGAAGAAATAAAAAAAGAACAGGTAAAAGTACACTTTTTTACAATAAATAGACTGGTAAATATTTTGAACATATAAACAAAAAAAGGCCTTTAAGCAAGTGTACTCAGACTGAAAGAAACCTAACCTTATGCAACATTACTGCTTGACCTAATTCTAACAAGGCAACAAAGAAAATCAACTCTTAAACAAAACAATAAACCATCAAAAAATACTTTTAGAATAACTGTGAATAACAGTGTGGGTGTTAATACTTTCTACTTTAATTTGATTCAGGTAATGGAGTCAAGCAGAGTTAAATAGAGAAGGCCAAGTTAGTTCTTGTTATTAGTTTGAGCTTCAGGCACAACAATTCTGCTAGCGTGAATATAGAATATTTCAAAGCAGAATGAGTACAGAAGGAGAATAAATATTAAACTATATTTGGTGGCCTTTTAATTGTATTAATATGACTTAAGCAGCCATTTGTCATGCAGTCTAGTCGGATATACAAAAACGAAAAAAAAAATCCAGCCGGACCAGTGAATAACGTCTATGGACCCTGCGAAAAAGCATAGTGACGAACTTCTGAGTCTATTGATTAACAAACGAACAGTTTTGAAATGTAGCAGAGGAAATTAAATTTTAGACATCTATCTCATAGACAGCTCTTTTCAAAGTCACAACTTGGCTGTCATCTGGAATTCAGAGCATCTTAATCAGCTTCAGTAGCCCCCTAGGTCATTAAGATGAACATGACATGAGCTGCGACCCATTTCGACAGAATACTGTTACAAATTCATTCAGTCTAAAAATAAATAATGATACACACATGTGGTGTTCTGAAATGATGGAATAAGAAGGTGGAATAAAGTAGCTGGGGCAAAGGAGGTATATATATATATAGGAAGAATTGTCACTAAAAACAGTAAGGTTGAGGCCTAGTAAGCAGATAGGATAAGCCAGTAAATCAGGTACCTGAGCCAAAATGTACAGAACTTTTACTTTGAGGCATCAGTGCCACTGTTCTTATATGTTAGAAGGGAGCCCTGCGTAATCCTGATTATTCTGTTTGGTTGATTCAGGTGTGTTTGATATCGGTTTAAGCCAAACCCCTGAACTAGAGGTTGTATTACCCCTTTTCATCACGCAGGCAATTACTATATATACAATAACAGTAACAATAAACAGGGAAAAACAAAACACAGTAATTAATATGTTTCTCTTTCCTCCTTCTACATCTGATGCCTTCTCTTCTGGTGATTCTGTGCAAAATAAATATTAATTCAGTTAGCTTTTAGACAGATTTAAAGAAAACATTGGTAAAATTATTTTTAGGTTACAAATTGGTTTTTACATACCATTAACAAGCAGCTGTACCGTAACACGTTCAGATGAGTGTGTGATGTAGCATTCGTACTTTCCTGCATCAGTGTGTGTGAGATTGTTGAGCTTTAAGGTGAAGTTTCCATCCCTGTACTCATCAGGGAAAGTTTGGATTCTTTTCTTGTACTTAAGGTTCTGATACTTAACAGAAGCTTCACCATTAATGATGGCCAAGACATTTGTGCTGCCATTGTATCTCCAAAGCACATTAATATCCTGAAGTTTCTGATCATATTTCCTTGACTCACATGGCAAAAAAACGGAGCATCCAGTAACCCCTTCAACATTGTCCTGTGAATACACTGAATTAAGAGAAAAACTTATTTGGATCTGCTGTTTTAGCAGGCGTCCTGAAAACAACTTTTAAACTCTGTTGCTCACCTGTATCAGCTGTGCAGATTTTTCTCAGCAGCACAAATACACAGATTATCCACCAACTATTGAAAAAAAAAAATGTTTCTATAGCTACTAGGATAATATAGTAACTAGCAAAGCAACATCACGCTCACAGACTTACAGCTTCATACAAAACTACCATCAAACTTATGTTCCCTTCAAATGCTAAAACATAGCTATGGATTTTCACACGCTTTGTCTTTCTTTTTACTACTGTGCGCTTAACACTAAACTTATCCCAGTCAAAACTATATTAAGACAAATGCTAAAGAGAAAATGTATAAAGCTGTGATCTAAGGCGTTTGCAAAATCATATTTAGCCCGTAACTTTAACCTGAGCATAGTTTAAGGATCTTAATATGGTTAAACTTCGTAAAAAGGGAAAAGGCATTAGCCATTCAATGCTAACAATGACGTATTTGACGATCTATAACATTTTACTCAGAATTCATTAAACATACCCAATGATCATGGTGCCACAGTATTACGAATCGATGTATATCGTACAAATACTCGAGAGCCCGAAGTCAGAAACTTCTCCCCTTTTTAAATTGGCTTTGTAAACTAAGAACTATTTGTGCTTCCGTGTATACGCCTAATGTTGTGTTCGCTCAGTCTGATCGCAAAATACCGCGAGAGTACCGCGGTACCTTGATGTCTGTTGGTTGGTGCGGGATGGCATGATGTCACCCATATGACGTTGCGGGCTGCTTTTAACCCTCCTATTACTTTGATTTCAAACTTGTAGCCTATTTGAATTGAGAAGTACTTGGCTTGAGCCAACAGATATAATAGTTTAAATCACATGACATTATGTTGGATTTTTCATATGCTATAAGCAATTCAAATAATTGCAATTAAAAAAATCTCTTGAACTCTAGGGGGCCTGTAACTTTACTCTCAGAATTCTCCTTTTTCGCAATGCGCAAAATTACCCATTATGCCTCTCGTACGCTCGTTCCGGTTCGCCATTTGATCACATTGCCATTTTGAAATAAGTGGCGCCCCCCATGGCCATGGTTCGACTTGGCATTACTTAAAGGTTCTGTGTGTAAGTTTCAGAGGCCACTATTGGCGATGTAGGAAATTGCAACCTACAGCTCCGATACCCCCCTCTCCCTCCAATTAGAGAAGCTACGGTTGGCGTCATAGGACAAAAGGGTTCCGTAAATGATAGCGGCCATTATCGGTGGTGTTGATAATTGCTATCTACGTCTCACAGGCGAACAACAGACCGAAGCTACAGACACAGGACAGAGATGTCGTCGTCTGAGACAGCAGAGAGTAACCTTTGCAAGTCAAGTGACGAGGCATATTTTCAAAGAAAAATAAATAAATAAAGGTTACTTAATTCATCATTTACTGTTTAACATTGTGTCAGTGATTTTTTCGCTTATTATACAAAGCATTTTTTGGCACGGTAACTTGGTTCGTAACTTACTGCCTATTGAAACCGCTTGCTAATGCTAAAGGCGTGTAATCTAACCGCGAAAGTCTTAACAGACGTTTGGCATCAACCCAATTGATCAATTGTATCTTCTCAAATCTTCGTTGACTTGCTGATAAACTATGCAACTTGGAAGTTTGGATTTTATCCTATCAATTATTAAATTACACATTTGTATGCACAGAGGCTAAGCAGTATTATAATATAATTTACACCCGATTTATGCAAATTATGATTGTAAAAATGATTTCTAACTTGATTTGCACTCGGCCATGCAAAAAGGAATTATAGTACAATTACAAAGTGCTAAAAACAAGGAAAAACTCACTTGATGCTCATGCTCATCTATTAGCTAAAGCTATCAAACAAACAGTTCACTTAAATTTCGGAAATTAGACAAATTTACCGGTCCAGCAGAAAGCTGCCAATTTCGGCGTCGCTTAGCACCTTTGCAGAGTATGTGTGGTCCGCCATTATCGCCAATTTTGCTTCTTACAGCAACAAAGAACAGTTTATATTTCTAATAAAAAACACGACAAGTAAATGCTTTTATTGTTCTTCCTCTTCTTCTGCTAATCCTTCTATGTAGTTGCTTTGCAAGCTGCCTCAAAACACAGCCGAAGAAGATGAACTAGTCCCGTGCATCCTTCGTTTTACGAAACGCGCTTAGTTTGTCCGTGTAGTGCTACTATAGAAACATGGCTGTGCACATTGATAAATTACATGTAAGGATGTGCCTGCACTGTGTATACATAAAATGGCTCATTGTAAGGTAATATAAACATTTCGGTTCATTTTGTAAGGTATTTCTTCACCACTCACAACATAGTTTTGTATTATATATTACATATTGGTGAATAAATCCTTCAAAATCCTACACACTGTACCTTTAAGCACGTTGATTATTTAGTACAAAGTAGTAGGGTCTGTTTAAAGACCCTCTCTGAACATACTGCCACTCAGTGGGGACAACACAAAATTCACTTAATTGTGCAAACAACTCCCTTAACACTCCCCTCCCGAAAATCTAAAATTTTCTTGATGGTTCTACGGATCTTCATCAATATTTATATTTCTACAATGGTAAGCTGAGCATGGTGCTACACTCCAAAAAAGGATGGGCTGTTTCAAGATGTGGTAAAAGTAGAATAATCAAATTCAAACAACAAGGCAGATACAGAGATGAATAGGAACAACATCAGACAGTAGTGCACAGAGTTTATTAAATAGATATAATCATGCAGAGTCTGACTAGAAACAGATTCAACAGGTTATTGTTGCAAATTACAGTCTTATACCATTTCCATTGATGTTATTGAACACTAAAAAATGAAGAAAAAACAATACATCACCCAATATAAGATTACAAACAAAATTAAATACAACACTGTAAAACCCAATTTAAGTCAATTTCATGAATATAGAAAATTTCAAAAGTAGAATGAGGACAGGAGAAGAAATATTATACGCTATGTCATGGCCTTTTAATTTTATTAACATGACTTCAGCAGCAATTTATCATAAATAAAATGAAATTGTATAAAATTGAAATGTAGTAGAGGAAATTTAATTTCAGCCATCTACCTTGTGAACACGCTCTTTTCAATGTCACAATTTGGCTGTCACCTAGAATTCAGAGCATCTTAATCAGCTCAGTAGCCCCCTAGGTCATTAAGATGAACGTGACATGAGTTGCAACCCATTTCGACAGAATACTCTTAGAAAAAACATTCAGTCTTAAAAGAAATAATGATAAACAAATGTGGTTTTCTGAAATGATATAAGGTGGAATATAGTAATTGGGGTAGAGGAGGTATATAGGAAGAATTTTACTAAAGAAAGGAAGTTGGAGGCCCAGTAAGTAGGTGGTATGAGCCAGTATATCAGGTACCTGATCAAACATTCACAGAACTTTTACTTTGAGGCATCAGTGTCACTGTTCTTGTATGTTAGAGGGAACCTCAGAGTAATCCAGATTATTCTGATTGGTTGCTTCAGCAGCAGACACCCCTGAATTGGAGGTTTTATAACCCCTTTTCTTCACAATGGCAATTACTATACATACAAAAACAATAAACAGGGAGACACAAATCACAGGAATTACTATGGTCCTCTTTTCTCCTACATCTGATCTCCTTTCTTCTGGTGATTCTGTGCAAAATAATTAATTCCATTAACTTTTAGACAATCAATTCCTGCATTCAGCTTTTAGAAAACATTGTTAAAAATTGTTTTATGTTACAAGAATTGTTTTTAACATACCATTAACAAGCAGCAGCACGGACACATGTTCTAATGAATGTGAGATCAGGCATTCGTACATCCCTGCATCAGTGTGAGTGAGATTGTTAAACTTTAAAGTGAAGTTTCCATCCTTGTACTTATCAGGGAAAGTTTGGGTTCTGTTTATGTACTTCAGCTTCTGATGGTCAAAAGAAGCTTCACCCTTAATGATGGCCAAGACATTTGTGCTGTCATTGTATATCCAAAGCACATTAATATCCTGAAGTTTCTTATCATTTTTACTTGATGCACATGGCAAGAAAGCATTATGTCCAATAACCCCCTCAACTTTGTCCAGTGAATACACTGAAATAAGAGAAAACTTGTTTTGATCTGGGGTTTTTGAATGTGGCCTGAAAACAACTTTCAAACTCTGTTGCTCACCTGTATCAGCTGTGCAGATGTTTTTCACCAGTACATATACACAGATAAACCAGCAACAACTGCAGAAGAAAATAAAAAAACATGTTTCTGTAGCTACCAGGATAATATAGTTACTAGCAAAGCAACTTCGCAAAAGCATATTTAGCCTGTAACTTTAACCTGACCTGACCTTAAAGTTCTTTATATAACGTAGGTTAAACATCGTAAAAGCGAAAAAGCATTAGCCGTTCAATGCTTACAACTATGACGTCTTTGACCATCTGACGTTATAACATTTTACTCAGAATTCGTTAAACATACCCAATGATCATGGTGCCACGGTATTATGAATCGATGAATGTCGTAGAAAAATTTGAAGTCAGAAACTTCTATCCTTTTTAAAATGGCTTTGTAAAACAAGCATTATTTGTGCTTCCGTGTATACGCCTAATGTTGTGTGTTCACCTCCCTGCGGTGGCGCTCAGTGCCTCAGTCTGATCGAGTATGACATCAAAACACTGCAAGAGCGATTTAAGAGCTTACCTCTTCATATGTTTTAGAAATGCTCTCGCGGTACCTTGATGCCATCAGCCTGTTGGTTGGCCCGGTATGGCATCATGACGTAAAAACCCTATATTGACAAGGCGGGCTGCGTATAACCCTTGTATTGCTTCACAATTCAAATTTAAGTTTGAAATCAAAGTAGTTGGCTTGAACCAACAAATATAAAAGTGTAAATCACATGACATTTTGTTGAAATTGTTATATGATATAAGCAGTTAAACACATTTCAATTAAACACAATATATTGATGAATAGTGGGCATAAAACTTTACAGGTAGCATTACTCTCAGAAAATGGTCATAATGAACAACAGCAAGTGTAGGCCTACTGCATTTGATGACAAAATTAAAAATAAATGGCACCCCAAAGGCCGACCGTGGAACATTTGGTGTGGTTCGACTTGGCATGACTCAAAGAATCAAACTAGACCACTCTTTCTGATTTCAATGAAAGATTTCAGAAGTTATTCAATCAAAAACATCATTTTTTATCTTGTGACCAGTTGGCAGTGCTGTGCCGAAACTTGATGTGTCACCTCAGGTCTAGACCTATATACGTGACATATTTACAGTTTCATATTGATACTTGAAAGTTTGGCTAAGATACAGCCTTATTTGTTGATGCGCTAAACGAGAACATTAGCCAATCAAAGATATTCTGAATGTCTCTGCTTTATTCCAAATTTGGTGCAAATCGGACAAATAGTCTAAGACAGCGGTTCCCAATCCTGGTCCTCGCGACCCACCGCTCTGCATATTTTGTGTATCTCTCTTGTTTAACACACCTGATTTAAATCTCTAGCTCATTAGAAGAGAGCTTAATGAATGAACCGCGTTCCGATTGACGTGTTCCCTGAACTGTGTTCATTGCTCTCTACTCCCTGCACACATGAAATCGGCTGACGTTAATTTAAGAACACGAAGAACAAAACTTACTACGGAAGATTGAAGGGTAATTTAACCTTAATTTTGAGATTTGCGCAACATTATCCACATTTCGAACGGGATTTATGGCAGAATATCTAGTGATGTTTTCTTCGCAGGGCTCTTATGGGCGTATTAAACAAACCTCCGAAGCGGTAGGAGAAGCATACAAAATATGCAGAG
Source organism: Triplophysa dalaica (assembly GCF_015846415.1). Classification (NCBI taxonomy): domain Eukaryota; kingdom Metazoa; phylum Chordata; class Actinopteri; order Cypriniformes; family Nemacheilidae; genus Triplophysa; species Triplophysa dalaica. Next base: position 19,468,438 of record NC_079551.1, read on the forward strand.
CAGGGGGTCGCGAGGACCAGGATTGAGAACCGCTGGTCTAAGTTAAAAATAATTTTGTTCCTAGGACTTAGGATAGTGGTCAAATTATCCAAACACTAAGTCATACATTGACAACCAAAAAGGAGAGGCGCTTCAGGCTAGCCGTTTCAAGCTACATTCACAAAAATTGTAAAAAAATAAGTCAACTTTTTCACTTACTCGAGGCTTGATCACAGAGGCACACATCAATGCTCAGTTGTACCGCTGTCAGTTCGCTGTAATTTTTTGGAGGGTCTAATGACAGAAATGCAATAAAATATACATAAAAATGTCTTAAGGTGTATAAATAACTAACTTACATTATGAAGCGTTTTTATAACCTAAGAATGAGCTATTTTTATCTACATACACCAATTACATGGAATTCCCCATGTTGCACCGCCATGTTTCTCCAGTAGCCCTGAACAGACAAGTGGCTTTACAGATAGTGTTCTGTCACTGTGTTGTTCTTCTCTTCCTGTGTTGAGTGTCAGTAACTGTAATGCTTTGAATGGGAGGGGTGAGCAGTGGAGTGAGCCGTTGGTTGCAATTCGAAACCTCAAAGCTAGATTCCACTAAAATCTACTCACTGGTCCTTTACATTTAATTTACATTGATTCATTTGGCAGACGCTTTTGCCGAAACAATGTCTCATAATTTTTCTAAGAAAATTTTGGGAAGGGGCTGAATTGGCCGCCTCGATTCCCCCCAGAACGGTCAAAAGGACTGACCATAAGAAGAGCTCTCCCTGCTCCAGTGTCACGATCAGCAGCTTCCTTGCTACAGCCACCACGACTCCTACACTCCCAGCTCCAGCGTCACAGCCACAGCGGCCATTATCTCCTCCGCTCCCAGCTCCAGAGTCACTGCAGTCATTATCTCCTCACAGTCTCCTACAATCATTATCTCCTCCACTGCTGGATCCAACGTCATGGCCACAAGCCCCGTTATGTCCTATCGTTCCCAGTGTCATGGCCATGGCGGCCATAGTCTCTTCCGCTCCTGGCTCCATCATCATGGTGGCAGTCCTCTCCTCAACCTCGGTGCAGGCTGCACCACCCTGGCCCCCTGAACCTCCCCTACTTCCTGTGCCAACCTCATCGCCCTTAACCCTGGTGCCAGTAGCACCGTCCCAGCCCCCCCCTCTCCCTGGTTGTACCTGAGTAGACAGGAGGACGAACCTTCCTGGAGTACTGTCACGGTCCCATCAGTTCCCCTTGGTCTGCGTAGTGCCACATGATGTCAAACACTCATTATGACAAGCCAGGTGGTGTTTAAAGTGGGCTTCATATGTTCGATTGATTATAAATATGTGTCATTGTAGTGTGTTCAAACCCAGTCATTTTTATAGTATTAGATTATAATATTAGAGTTTTCTGCCTTCCCGTTATGTCATACTGACATAACTATTATTCCACAAAGGTGTGACTGTCATGGAATCGGCTGATTTTCACCTTACTCCCTCATGACACTCACAGATACCAGAATACTAATCATTCGCACTTGCAACTCATCACCAACATCATCAGCCACAGGATAAAAAGCTCACCTCTGCACCCACTCTTTGTCTGGTCTCACTTGTTGAATGAAGTCAAGTCCGAGTCAAGTCCGAGTCAAGTCCGAGTCAAGTCCGAGTCAAGTCCGAGAATCTTACCTAATCTGCAAAGTCTCCATTGTCCTCCAAGTCTTCCTGAAAGTCACGTCAGTCACACAAGTTATGTCATCATGTCACACCTGGAAGTTCAGCCTGTCATCCACGATCTCCTGCAACCTCAAGGACATTATCAGTACGCTTTTCATCTCAGTCCTTATCATATTTACTTGCCTGTTTGTTTTACTTACATGTCTTACTTAGCTGTGTATAAATGTCAAATGTCATGGCCACAACGTCTGTTGGGCCAGGGTGGTGTAGCCTGCACCGAGGTTGAGGAGAGGACTGCCACCATGATGCTGGAGCCAGGAGCGGAAGAGATAATGGCCGCCATGGCCATGACACTGGGAACGATAGGACATAACAGATGTTGTGGCCATGACATGACATTTGTAAGAGGTAACTTAGCCAGTCAATATTATGTAAAAACAGACCTTTGTGGGCTCAGCACCTGGTAATGTCAGTGGTCACACCAACGGTTACATGTCCGTATTATACATTTACATTTACATTTTGACATTTAGCAGACTCTTTTATCCAAAGTGACTTACAAAGAGTTTGGAGCAATAAGCGATAGTTCATACAGGAGCCATAATACATAAGGTGCCAATACAAAGTTACTGGTTTCAACAAAAGCTAGACCACTACCTGTTGAGAGAAAGGTTTTTTTTTTATTATTATTATTTTTCATTTGTTTGTCAAGTATTCACAGAAGGGATGGGTTTTAAGTAGTTTTTTAAATGTTGTGAGAGATGTGGTTGAACGGAGTTAGGAAGAATGTTCCACCAGGAAGGAGTTGTGAATGAGAAATAGCGGGAGAGCGATTTACTGCCCTTATGGGCAGTATATGCCTTATATACTGCCTTATATACACTTATAACTGAACTGCAATTTTCTGTTACACTGGTGACTATAATAGGATCCTGCTTGGATACAGAATGATTGCAGGCAGTGTTGAAGACATCATTCCCTCACCTGGGGCCTCATGTATCAACGCTGCATATGCACAAAAACGTTGCGTACGCCAGCTTTCACGCTCCCGTTCGGAAGTACTAACAGTGAAATTTAAGTATTTGTAAATGAGAACCCTAAACCAAAGCCCACAAACCTATTATCTAGCCAGAACAACTTCATGCCTTGAAATGACCTTTGGGGAACTAAAGAGAAGATTTCAGTGTCTGAACCAATCAACTCTGACTTCTATAGAAAAGGCCAATGAAATTTGCCGAATGAAATTTGCAGCTTTCATTTACCTTTTGTTCTTCAGAGCCTTTGCTCATGACTACGAACAAACAGAATTCAACAAATTCTTCTTCGACATTGCCGGATCTACGATGTAGAGCAGCGGATCGTCCCTACCTGCAGCGACCTTCCCCTGGGCGTCTCGGTGGTTCCGGAGGTATTCAAATTGTTTAACATTTGTGTATTAACAATGAAACAAATCTACTTATATTTATGCAACACTAAGCAACAATTTGATAAACAGAGTATCCATTCGTTTATTCAAATTCTCTATTAAAATTGGGTCAACTCAGGGAACAAACACTCATTGCAGGTGAGAGAGACCCATCATCATCTATCTGATGTTATAACCTCCAGTAGTCCACATTAAAAGCAACTTCTCATTAGGGCATATACAGTATTGTTCAAAATAATAGCAGTACAATGTGACTAACCAGAATAATCAAGGTTTTTAGTATATTTTTTATTGCTACGTGGCAAACAAGTTACCAGTAGGTTCAGTAGATTCTCAGAAAACAAATGAGACCCAGCATTCATGATATGCACGCTTTTAAGGCTGTGCAATTGGGCAATTAGTTGAATTAGTTGAAAGGGGTGTGTTCAAAAAAATAGCAGTGTGGCATTCAATCACTGAGGTCATCAATTTTGTGAAGAAACAGGTGTGAATCAGGTGGCCCCTATTTAAGGATGAAGCCAACACTTGTTGAACATGCATTTGAAAGCTGAGGAAAATGGGTCGTTCAAGACATTGTTCAGAAGAACAGCGTACTTTGATTAAAAAGTTGATTGGAGATGGGAAAACCTATAAAGAGGTGCAAAAAATGATAGGCTGTTCAGCTAAAATGATCTCCAATGCCTTAAAATGGAGAGCAAAACCAGAGAGACGTGGAAGAAAACGGAAGACAACCATCAAAAGGGATAGAAGAATAACCAGAATGGCAAAGGCTCAGCCAATGATCACCTCCAGGATGATCAAAGACAGTCTGGAGTTACCTGTAAGTACTGTGACAGTTAGAAGACGTCTGTGTGAAGCTAATCTATTTTCAAGAATCCCCCGCAAAGTCCCTCTGTTAAAAAAAAGGCATGTGCAGAAGAGGTTACAATTTGCCAAAGAACACATCAACTGGCCTAAAGAGAAATGGAGGAACATTTTGTGGACTGATGAGAGTAAAATTGTTCTTTTTGGGTCCAAGGGCCACAGGCAGTTTGTGAGACGACCCCCAAACTCTGAATTCAAGCCACAGTACACAGTGAAGACAGTGAAGCATGGAGGTGCAAGCATCATGATATGGGCATGTTTCTCCTAATATGGTGTTGGGCCTATTTATCACATACCAGGGATCATGGATCAGTTTGCATATGTTAAAATACTTGAAGAGGTCATGTTGCCCTATGCTGAAGAGGACATGCCCTTGAAATGGTTGTTTCAACAAGACAATGACCCAAAACACACTAGTAAACGGGCAAAGTCTTGGTTCCAAACCAACAAAATTAATGTTATGGAGTGGCCAGCCCAATCTCCAGACCTTAATCCAATTGAGAACTTGTGGGGTGATATCAAAAATGCTGTTTCTGAAGCAAAACCAAGAAATGTGAATGAATTGTGGAATGTTGTTAAAGAATCATGGAGTGGAATAACAGCTGAGAGGTGCCACAAGTTGGTTGACTCCATGCCACACAGATGTCAAGCAGTTTTAAAAAACTGTGGTCATACAACTAAATATTAGTTAAGTGATTCACAGGATTGCTAAATCCCAGAAGAAAAAAAATGTTTGTACAAAATAGTTTTGAGTTTGTACAGTCAAAGGTAGACACTGCTATTTTTTTGAACACACCCCTTTCAACTAATTGCCCAATTGCACAGCCTTAAGAGCGTGCATATCATCAATGCTGGGTCTTGTTTGTTTTCTGAGAATCTACTGAACCTACTGGTAACTTGTTTGCCAGGTAGCAATAAAAAATATACTAAAAACCTTGATTATTCTGGTTAGTCACATTGTACTGCTATTATTTTGAACAATACTGTATTACCCCTCGTCGTTGGATTTATAAAGTCCCTAAATGCACATTTCCCTATTTGAAGACTGTCCCAGATTACCCAAAGCATGCTGTCCCACATTATCAATCACATTTGACAATGTGGGACAACACAAAATGTTTGAAATAAAAAAAACTCTAAAAAAAACCTCTAAACACATTCTCAACACTTTGGTAGTACATATTCTGTTGCTAGAATAAACCACAGACATAATTTGACAGCTATTAGGAACATTCTCTTATTTTTGACAGATTTATGTCCTTAATTCGGTCAGAATATGTCATCAGACTGTCTTAATGGAGCTTGTCGGGTGGTACAAATGCGTTATACAAAATTGTTAAAACATGGATTTTTATATTTGACAGATTTCTCCATTATTTTTTCTTAGTTCCTGAATCAAGTTTTCTCCTGAACCTTTTTACTAATGTGTAAACATCACTGGTGATTGGCCGTGACATTTCTGGAAGTGACATGAGGTAGGTCACTTACTAAATCCTACTAGAGACAGAACAGAAGTGACATAAAATGAGCTGTTGGGTTAAACATAAGCAATTTTAATTTTTTTGGTTAGGAGGGATAATTATGGTGTTGTTAATATGTTTAGTGTAGGCTATAAACTTGCCTAGCATTTAAACAGGTAGGTTAAGATGTTTGACGTGATTGTTGAATTCCGAAATGACGTACAATGATGAGACCTTTCAAATCACACTCCATTCATTAAAAATAAGCTTTACATGTTTGATGCATCAATCACAATTGATTAGATTAGATTCAACTTTATTGTCATTACACATATACAAGTACAGTGTAACAAAATGTAGTTTAGGTCTAACCAGAAGTGCAATTAGCGAGTGCAGGATATACAGTGTGAATAAATACAGAATACAATATTAGGAAAATACTATACAATGGGCATGTACTATGAAAATATGACAGTCGGTATGTACTATGAACAATATAATATATACTGTGAACATTAATGTACAGGTGGTTATGAACAGATAACAATATAGACTATACAATAGTGCAAGTGACTTGAGTGTGCATTAGTTACAGACTTTAGCTATTAAAGTTACAGTGCAGTAGATGAGTTGATGCGGTTATTAAAGGTACGGTGCAGTACATGAGTTAATGCAGTTATTGAAGTTATAGTGCAGTATATGAGTAAATGCAGTTATTGAAGTTACAGTGCAATACATGAGTAGATGCAGTTATACAGTTACAGTGCAGTAGATGACTTAGTGCAGTTATTGAATTTACAGTACAGTAGATGCGTTAATGCGGTTATTAAGGTTACAGTGCAGTAGATGAGTTAATGCAGTTATTGAAGTTACAGTGCAGTAGATGCGTTAATGCGGTTATTAAGGTTACAGTGCAGTAGATGAGTTAGTGCAGTCATTGAAGTTACAGTGCAGTAGATGCGTTAATGCGGTTATTAAGGTTACAGTGCAGTAGATGAGTTAATGCAGTTATTGAAGTTATAGTGCAATAGATGAGTAGATGCAGTAAGTTATCCAATAGATGCAGTAATGCAATAGATGAGTTACAGTGCATTAGATGAGGTAATGCAGTTATGAGAGTAGTCCATTAGTGCAAATGAGCATTCAGTGTAATATTCCTGGTGTGCAAGTGAGCAGTATAGAGTGCAAATGATGCTGAGTGTGTGTAAACAGTCCGGTAGAGCAGATAACATGAAGTACTGGTGTGTACAGTTCAGTCATGCATGGCAGCCCTGTAGTGCAATGTCAACTATGTAATAGCAGCATTACAGTGTAAGTTATGAGGGGTAGTGGAATCAGTGGGGAGCAGAGTTCAATAATGAAACAGTTCTGGGAAAAAAGCTGTTTCCTAGTCTGCTGGTTCTTGCCCGGAGGCACATGAAGCGCCTACCGGAAGGCAGGAGAGTAAACAGTCTATGAGCAGGGTGAGTGGAGTCCTTGAGATTGCTGCGAGCTCGACGCAGACAGCGTTTCTTTTGGATGTCCTCAATGGAAGAGAGTGTAGTCCCTGTGATGCGCTGGGCTGTTTTCACCACCCGCTGCAGTGCCTTGCGCTCAGCAACAGAACAGTTCCCGTACCAGCCTGTGACACAGTTGGTCAGGATGCTCTCTATCGTGCAGCGATAGAAGTTCACCAGGATAGTTGAAGACAGATGGTTCTTCTTCAGTGTCCTCAGAAAGAAGAGACGCTGGTGAGCCTTCTTGACCAGGCATGAGGTGTTGGTGGTCCAGGACAGGTCCTCCGAAATATGGGTCCCCAGGAACTTAAAACTGGAAACACGTTCAACAGCCATCCCATTAATGTGGATGGGTCGTGTGTGCCTCCTTTCGCCTTCCTGAAGTCCACGATGATCACCTTTGTTTTGGAGGTGTTAAGGAGCAGGTTGTTGTTTGAGCACCATGTGGCCAGGTGCCGTACCTCCTCCCTGTAAGCAGTCTCATCGTTGTTGCTGATGAGACCAATCACTGTTGTATCGTCTGCGAACTTGATGAAGGAGTTAGGTCCATTCACAGGTCTGCAGTCGAGTGTGAAAAGGGAGTAGAGAAAGGGGCTCAGTACGCAGCCCTGTGGTACACCAGTGTTGAGGGTGATGGTGGTGGAGCAGATGTGGCCTAACCTAACAAGCTGAGGCCTGTTCATCAAGAAATCCATAATCCAGTTGCAGGTTAAATTGTTAATGCCTAAGTTTCCAAGTTTGATGATTAGCTTGGAAGGGATGACGGTATTGAATGCAGAGCTGAAGTCTACAAACAGCATGCGTACATAAGTGTCCTTATTATCCAGATGTGGGAGCACGGAGTGCAGTGCCATGGACACCGCATCATCTGTGCTCCTATTGCTATGGTAGGCAAATTGGTTATGGGTCCAGTGTGGATGGTAAAGAGTCTTTTAGTTGTGACAGGACCAGCCGCTCAAAGCACTTCATAACAATGGGTGTGAGTGCTACAGGGCGGTAGTCATTCAGGCATGTCGTGCTGGAATGTTTTGGAATGGGCACAATGGAGGTGGATTTGAAACAGGCTGGAACCACTGCTTGGGCGAGGGACAGGTTGAAGATATCCGTGAAGACCCCAGCGAGCTGCTCCGCACATGCCCTGAGTACGCGACCAGGGATGCCATCAGGACCAGCAGCCTTGCGTGCGTTTATCCGGCTTAGTGCAGTGTAAACATCTGTGGAGTTTAATGTGATGATTGGGTGGTCAGTAGAAGGTGTGAGCCTGATGGCGGGTTCCTTATTGTCTTTCTCAAACCGTGCATAAAAGTCATTAAGCTCATTCAGAAAGGCAGCGTCTGTGGCTATGGGGATGGAGTCGTTGGGTTTGTAGTCACTAATGGCCTGGATGCCCTGCCACATGCGTAGAGGGTCAGAATTGGTAAAATGCTCCTCTAGCTTCAACTTGTAGCAGTGCTTGGCCTTTTTGATGCCCCTCTTCAGATTTGCCCTGGAAGTACTATAGGCCTGTGCATCACCTGATCTGAAGGCAGTGTTGCATGCTTTCAACAGGAGGCGCACTTCCTTGTTCATCCATGGCTTCTGATTCGGGTATATGGTGATCTGCTTTTGAGCTGTGACACTATTGATGGTGGTATTGATGTAGTCCAATCCAGAGGAGGTGTAGCTGTCTATGTCCGTGTGAGAGCCACTGGTGGCCTGAGAAGCAAACATACTCCAGTCTGTGTGTAGAAACCTTTGCTGGAGTGTAAAGTCTGCCCCCGCAGGCCACACCTTGATGGTCTTCCCTGATGGCTTCACACGATTAATGAGAGGTGAATACTTGGGGGTGAGGAACAAAGAAAGGTGATCAGATTGACCCAGGTGGGGGAGGGGGGTCGCGGTGTAAGCTTTAGCCATGTTTGTATAGACATGATCCAAAGTTTTGTTTCCTCTTGTGTGCCAGGAAACATGCTGGTGAAATTTAGGGAGCACTGTCTTTAAGTTAGAGTGATTAAAATCTCCCGCAACAATAAATGCAGCCTCCGGGTGAGCAGTCTGTTGTTTACTGATAGCTGCATGAAGTTCTTTCATAGCAACCTTGGCATCAGCATCCGGTGGAATATACAGTTGAAAGAAAAAGTATGTGAACCCTTTGGGATTACTTGGATTTCTTCATAAATTGGTCATAAAATGTGTTCTGATCTTCATCTAAGTCACAACAATAGAGAAACACAGTCTGCTTAAACTAATACCGCACAAACATTATACGTTTTCATGTTTTTATTGAACACAACATGTAAACATTCATAGTGCAGGGTGGAAAAAGTATGTGAAACCCTAGGCTAATGACTTCTCCAAGAGCTAATTGGAGCCAGGAGTCAGCCAACCTGGGGTCCAATCAATGTGATGAGATTTGATGTGTTGATTAATGCTGGCCTGTCCAATAAAAAACACACACCAGTTTTGAGTTTGCTGTTCTGAAGAAGCGTTGTCTGATGTGAACCATGCCTCGCACAAAAGAGCTCTCAGAAGACCTACGATCAAGAATTGTTGACTTACATAAAGCTGGAAAGGGCTACAAAAGTATATCTAAAAGCCTTTATGTCCATTAGTGATGGATCATTTTATTGACTCGGACCTTTGAGTCTCGTTCATCAAAATGAACGAATCTTTTTTCGAGTCATATCGTTCCTTTCGTTCATTTAAGCAAAGTATAATTAAAATGTTACATGTCACTTTCCTAACAAATCTACTACTTATTCAAACGTTATTTAATATCACATTACAACAAATACAAAACTATAATTCTACAATAAACAGCAAAGATGAATTACTTGTTTACATGGGTATTTAGTCTATGATTAGCTCACCTCACCTCTTATCTTGATTAATTTGTCATTTCACTGTCTTTTTCTATCACTAAACAAACACTAGGACTAGGCTATTCACCCGTTTGTTAGGAAGGTTGTAAATTAGCTAATTTCTCTGTCCAAAGCTGTCACATCACATTACAAAAGACCGAACGACTCGAACCCGAAGACTCAGGAGGTGAACTAATCAATTCTCTTTCCGGCTCCAAATGCATTTGTTTAGTGTGCAAGGATGTCACGTGATGAACGAACGACTCGAACCCGAAGACTCGAGAGATGAACTAATCAATTCTCTTTCCGGCTCTAAATGCATTTGTTTAGCGTGCAGGGATGTCACTTGATGAACGAACGACTCGAACCCAAAGACTCGAGAGGTAAACTAATCAATTCTCTTTCCGGCTCTTACTGCGTTTGTTTAACATGCAGGGATCTCACGTGATGAACGAACTACTCGAACCCGAAGAGTCGAGACATGAACTAATCAATTCTCTTTCCGGCTCTGATTGCATTTGTTAAACGTCCGAGCGTGTTGCGCAATGCGCATGCGCGACTGAACGAATCACTTTCCAAGACGACCTTTTCTTCCCGAGTCACATTTAAGATTCGTTCAAAATAAACGAATCGTTCACGAACGACCCATCACTAATGTCCATGTGTCCACGGTAAGACAGATTGTCTACAAATGGAGAAAGTTCAGCACTGTTGCTACACTCCCTAGGCGTGGTCGTCCTGTAAAGATGACTGCAAGAGCAGAGCGCAGAATGCTCAATGAGGTGAAGAAGAATCCTAGAGTGTCAGTTAAAAACTTACAGAAATCTCTGGCACATGCTAACATTTTTGTTGACAAATCTACAATAAGGAAAACTTTAAACAAGAATGGACTTCATGGGAGGACAACACGGAGGAAGCCACTGCTGTCCAAAAAAGACATTGCAGCACGTTTGAAGTTTGCAAAAGAGCACCTGGATGTTCCACATCACTACTGGCAAAACATTCTGTGGACAGATGAAACCAAAATTGAGTAGTTTGGAAAGAACACACAACGCTATGTGTGGAGAACAAAAGGCACAGCACACCAACATCAAAACCTCATCCCAACTGTGAAATATGGTGGAGGGGGCATCATGGTTTGGGGCTGCTTTGCTGCCTCAGGCCCTGGACGGATTACTGTCATCGATGGAAAAATGAATTCCAAAGTTTATGAAGACATTTTGCAGGAAAACTTAAGACCATCTGTCCGCCAACTGAAGCTTAACAGAGGATGGACGATGCAACAGGACAACGACCCAAAGCATAGAAGTAAATCAACAACAGAATGGCTTCAACAGAAGAAAATACGCCTTCTGGAGTGGCCCAGTCAGAGTCCTGACGTCAACCCGATTGAGATGCTGTGGCATGACCTCAAGAGAGCGATTCACACCAGACATCCCAAGAATATTGCTGAACAGAAACACTTTTTGTAAAGAGGAATGGTCCAAAATTTCTCCTTACCGTTGTGCATGTCTGATCTGCAACTATAGGAAACGTTTGGTTGAGGTTATTGCTGCCAAAGGAGGGTCAACCAGTTATTAAACCCAAAGGTTAACATACTTTTTCCACCCTGCACTATGAATGTTTACATGTTGTGTTCAATAAAAACATGAAAACGTATAATGTTTGTGCGGTATTAGTTTAAGCAGACTGTGTTTCTCTATTGTTGTGACTTAGATGAAGATCATAACACATTTTTTGACCAATTTATGAAGAAATCCAAGTAAGCCCAAAGGGTTCACATACTTTTTCTTTCAACTGTAAGCTGCCGTTATAATGGTGGAAGTGAGTTCCCGTGGCAGATAAAACGGTCTACATTTAACCATGAGAAACTCAAGGTTAGCCGAGCAGTGTCTCCCGACAATAACAGAGTTTGTTTATTGACATAAATGCACCTCCTCTTGTCTTACCGGATTCCTGTGCCGTTCTATCCGCCCGGTGTGTGTTGTAGCCAGCTAACTCAATAGCGTTGTCCGGTATGCTGCTGTGTAGCCATGTTTCCGTGAAGATTATGACATTGCAGTTCAAAAGTCTTTTGTTGTTTATGATGCAGAGTCGAATCTCATCCATTTTGTTAACTAATGATCGTACATTAGCTAGGAAAATGCTGGGTAAAGAGAGCCGGTGTGGTGTTAGCTTTAGCCTAGCTCTTAGCCCTCCGCGCTTCCCCCGCCTTTGTTTACGATCTCGAACATTTGTTTACGAACATAAGCCTACTCTAATGTCTGTATAAGAAGTGACATAAAATAATTAACAATAACTATAATATTAAAAAAGACTATGATCAATTTTATGTGCATTTGTAATAAACTATTTAATACCCATTTAAAAAATCAGTTACCAAATCTCTCTCTGCCTAGGTTCTTGTGATTTTGTTGGCCACAATAACCTTGAACTGACAGTCTGACAGCCCTGACCTGTTTATTTATGCTTATATACTTTGGAATGAGCAAAGTTCAGATGACAGAACCTTACAAATGTAATGTAAACCTACTGCTGTTACAATTGGGAAGAGTAACCAGGCAGAGAAGCGGACCCACATGATTTATTAAGATAAAACAAAACAAAACAAGGCCATCCAAAATCTAAAAATAGAGACAAGAGGAAACATGCAAAATGACTGACAACCAACAAATGAAACATAAGGGCTTAATACACTGGGAAAACAAGATAACAAGAAACACCTGGGCAACGATTAACACAGAACTACAACTACATAGGACTACAAAATCAAATAGGAAACAAAATAAAAGTCCACAATAAACTGGGGAAACACAGAACAGATCATGACAACTGCTCTGTTAATAAAACAATGTTACACAGGTGACATGGATAAATACAGTATACACTAAATATAGATAGGCCTATAAATATATTGACCGATATTAAATAAACAAAGTATGTATAGATTCAGCAGAATAAATAAATGCTTAAAATATAGGCTCACAGTCTTACAGTTTAATTTAAGTTAAGTCTGTAAACTATGGGGAAAGTTGAATTATTGCAGATTTACATTGAGTTCACTGTTTGCATCTCATGTGTACTCAAATTCCTCAAATTCTTCTGGTTTGAGAAATAGCTTTTTGGAGATTGTTGCATGAATAACGCTATCTTTCTGTTGTGTAATTTGCACATAAATACACTCACCAGCCACTTTACTAGCTACACCATGCTTTACATGAAGCAAATCTCCTGGTCCACCACATCCCACAAGTGCTCTGTTAGATTGAGATCTGTGCACTGTGGAGACAATCTGAGAATGTTAAAGCAAATGCTGAAGAAACCATGCTCAAGAGATGATCTGAGCTTTGTCTCATGACACATTATTCTGCTGGATATGCAATTACAAGACATAGACACTGTGCTTTGGTCTACTGCTGCTAGAACATCTGCCTCAAAGTTGATGTGCTGTGCTTTCGTGTATGGTCATCTTAGTACTTGTTATTTACTTTTCAGCTTGAGCTTCTTTTGACATAAACAAGAAATATTCTGACATGTGTCTCCCTCATCATGTCATGTTTATTTTTGGTCTTGTGGCAGATTCACGACGAAGCCTTAGGTTTAATGTGGAGAGAGAGATTTTGAACCTTTCGGCCTTCTATACTCTCTCTCCGGTCCTCGTCTTTGTTCCCTCCATTTTGTTTCCTCGTTAGCTTTCCTCGAGTGTTTGATTCCTTACACCTGCTCCTTGTTAATTATCCTTTGTCTATATCCCTATATAAGATCCTCATGTCTATTGTCCTGTTCTCGTTCGTTGTAATTACCTGTATCTTTGTGCTTGTGTTTGCATGCTATCGTGTCTTGCTGTCTTGCTGTATTAATACGTAAATTGTTTGCCTTTCTCGTGTTCTCATTACCGTTCATTTTGGATTACCTTGCCCATTGTCTGGACGTTAGTTGTGAGTTTTAGTTTTGACCCTGTCGTTATGTTTTGCCCCCACGTGGGAAGTCTTTGTTTTCAGTTACATTATTAGTCCTGTCCGTTTTGCACCCCATTGTGGGTTTTTGTTTTGTTTGAATTATTAAAGTCTTTTGTTACCCTGTATTGCTGCCTGCATCTGGATTTTTACCTCACCGATCGTTACAATTATCACTCAGACAACAGTTTCATACTGGATATTCAATTTTCTTTCTACCCATTCTCTGTGAACCAAAATGAGGATTCTGTGTGAAGATCAATGTTTCCTTAATACTCTGGCACCACCAACCCAGCTAGCACATGAACGTCTGTAAGATGTCTACTAGAGATCTAGAAAACATCTCAAGTGTGCTTTATTGTCAATTCTTCCACATGTACAGTACATACATACAGAGAATCGAAATTGTGTTACTCTCAGACCCTTGGTTCATACAAATAACATTAAACACTGACAGTAGATGTTGAAATAAAGATAAATACGATTTAACGATATGTACATATAAACTATATGGATATACAAATGAGGACATTGTAGAGCAATAAAAAAATAAAAATAAAGAGAGATAAAGTGACAATTGGCACATGGCAGATAAAGTGCAAACCAGTTGAATAAAAATAATACTGTGCTGATGAGAGTAGTGCAAGAAAAAAAAGAACAGTCTTTTTATCAGACTGTCAGAAGAGGTAGATTTCAGACAATGCTGGGTGAGGTAGAGATCATTGCTGCAGTGACGCACAAAGTGACTGGTGCGGGTCACAGTTGTAAAGGGGGGGGGGGGATCGTAGTGTCAGAGTTCAGTGTTGCTTGGGGTTAAAAAGGGGAGGGGGGGCAAGGACGGGAGGGAGTTCAGCTTCCTGACAGCCTGATGGATGAAACTGTCCTTCAGTCTGCTGGTCCTCGCCTGGAGACTCCGCAGTCTCCTCCCTGATGGCAGCAGACTGAAGAAGCTGTGTGTCGGGTGGGTGGGATCGCCTGCAATGCTGAGGGCTTTGCGGGTGAGACGGGTGCTGTAGATGTCCTGGAGGGGGGGGAGAGAGACACCAACGATCTTCTCAGCTGCTCTCACTATCCGTTGAAGGTACTTGCGGCAGGACGCATTGCAGGCGCCATACCACACAGTGATGCAGCTAGTCAGGATGCTCTCGATGGTGCCTCTGTAGAAAGTGTACATGATGGGGGTCGGGGCTCTGGCTCTTCTGAGTTTGCGGAGGAAGTAGAGACGTTGCTGTGCTTTCTTGGCCAGTGCTGCAGTGTTGTTAGTCCAGGAGAGGTCCTCTGTGATGTGCACACCCAGAAACTTAGTGCTGCTCGCTCTCTCCACAGTAGCACCGTTGATGGTCAGAGGAGCATACTGAGTGTGCGCTCTCCTGAAGTCAACAACAATCTCCGTCTTCTCCACATTCAGTGAGAGATTGTTGACCCTGCACCTCCCAGCCAGGTGGCTCACCTCACTCCTGTAGTTTGTCTCATCTCGGTTGCTAATGAGACCTACCACAGTCGTGTCATCCGCAAACTTGATGAAAAGGTTAGAGTTGTGTGATGGTGTGCAGTCGTGGGTCAGCAGAGTGAAGAGGAGGGGGCTCAGCACACATCCTTGGGGGGCCCCTGTGTTCAGTGTGATGGTGTTGGATGTGTTTATGCCGACCCGTACTGCCTGAGGTCTTCCGGTCAGAAAGTCCAACAACCAGTTGCACAGAGAGGTGTTGAGCCCCAGCTGAGCCAATTTGTGAGTGTGCTGCTGAGGGATGATTGTGTTGAATGCTGACCTGAAGTCTATGAACAGCATCCTGACATACGAGTCTTTTTTGTCCAGATGTGTGAGGGCTGGGTGGAGGGCAGTGGCGATGGCATCATCGGTCGAGCGGTTGGACCTATATGCAAACTGGAAGGGGTCCAGGGAGGGGGGGAGGACAGACTTGATGTGTTGCATGACTAGCCGTTCAAAGCACTTCATTGGAATAGGAGTGAGTGCTACTGGACGGTAGTCGTTGAAGCAGGATGGAGATGACTTCTTCGGGACTGGAATGATGGTGGTAGCTTTGAAGCATGTGGGGACACTCAGCCTGACTTAGTGAGATGTTGAAGATGTCTGTGAAGACATCAGTGAGTTCCACTGCACAGTCTCTCAGTACACGCCCAGGAATGTTGTCAGGACCCGGAGCTTTGCGTGCATTGATCCTGCTGAGGGATCTCCTCACGCTGTCCGAGGACAGCGTCATCACCTGGTCGCCGGGAGGAGGTGGAGTTTTCTGTGCAGTGGTGCTGTTTTGTGCCTCAAAGCGAGCAAAGAAGGCATTCAGCTCGTTCAACAGGGGGATGGTGCTGTCACAGGTCTGTGGTGGGGGCTTGTAGTCCGTAATGGTCTGTATTCCCTGCCACAGGCTCCGAGTGTCTCTGCTGTCGCTGAAACGATGGGCTATCCTCCTGGAGTACTGTCTCTTGGCCTCCCTGATGCCGCGGGATAGGTTGGCCGTAGCTGTCCTCAGGCCCTCCTCATCTCCAGCTCTAAAGGCAGCGTTCCGAGCATTCAGAAGTCTGTAGACCTCCCCTGTCAGCCACGGCTTCTGGTTGGCCCGGACCGTGATAGTTTTTGTGACCGTTACATCATCAATGCACTTGGAGATGTAGGCAGTGACAGTCTCAGTGTATTATTGTAGGTCTGTAGTATTGTTGTATGTGGCTGCCTGCTTGAACATGTTCCAGTCAGTGGTGTCGAAACAGTCCTGAAGTGCCTCTGACGACCCTTCCGGCCACACTTGAATCTGTTTGTGTGTCGGTTTGATGACTTTAACGAGCGGCCTGTGTGCAGGCATTAGCATGACAGTGATGTGGTCTGAGGCTCCGAGATGGGGGAGGGGGAGGGCCTTGTATGCTCCTCTCTGGGTGGTGTAAACAAAGTCCAGCGTGTTTTTTCCCCTTGTAGGGAAGTCAACATGCTGGTATATTTTCGGGAACACACTCTTTAGGTCTGCGTGATTAAAGTCTCCAGCCAAGATGAGAAAAGCATCTGGGTGGGCTGTCTGCTGCTCACTGATGTGCTGGTACAGATAATTCAGTGCCTCACTCCTGTTGTTGTTGGAGTTAGGAGGGATGTATACAGCGACGAGAAGAATGGCTGTATATTCCCTTGGTAGATAGAACAGCCGGCACTTAATAATCATAAGCTCCACTAGGGGAGAGCAGTGTTTGCAGACCACAGCAGCATCGCGGCACCATACATCATTGATGTAAACACAGAGCCCGCCGCCGCGTCTCTTACCTCCCTCGACGAGAGCTCTGTCTGCTCGATAGCATGTTAGCTGCTCGAGCTGAATGGCGCAGTCCGTAACGCTGTTGTTAAGCCATGTTTCCGTAAATACAAAAACACAACAGTCTCTTACAGTCCTCTGAGCAGAGCGAAGTAGTCGGATGTAGTCCAGTTTATTGTCCAAAGAGCGTACGTTCGCCAGTACGATGGTGGGGATAGCTGGCTTGTGTGGGTTAGCACCTAGCCTAGCTCGGATACCTCCGCGTTTACCCCTCTTCTGCTTCCTCTCACACCGCTTGTAGCGCCTCCGCTGTGGGCGAGATGCAGTAGTGGGGGTCGGTGATGGAGTGGGCCTTTGGAGCAGACCGAGGTCCCGCAGCTGTTCAATAACATCTGCTAAACATCTTGGAGCAGTTTTACATCCATAAAGATCCCACAGACATCTTTTGGATGTCTATATTACATCTGACAGCAGATGTCCCAGAGACTTATTGCAGATGAGCAAACTATGTCTTTCAGATGTAAATTTAATTCAATTCAAGTTTATTTTTATAGCGCTTTTCACAATGTGCATTGTTCCAAAGCAGCTTTACAGGGGCAAACAGGAAAAACAGAAAAGGAAAAACACAGCACAGTGAATGGTGTTTATAGAACGAGCAAGATCATTCTAATAAATAATATCTAATTAATGAATAATGCAGTCTCCTGGTGAGCTAGCCAATACTGCCCTGCTGTGGCAAGGAACCCAAACTCAAATGATTGATTAATGGAGAAATAAACCTCGGGAGAAACCAGGCTCATCCGGGAGGGCCAGATCCCCTCTGACGTGTCATAGCTGCACTTCGTCACCACGACCAAAAGCCACCGCGCAAATATCCACGAGGAAGAGGGTGAGCCCACCATCCGCAAACCAGAAAGTCCCACTCGCCGAAATTCGTGTAGGTTTAACCCGGTCCCTCTCCACGATCGACACCAGAAAACAGATGAAGAACCAGGGAAACTACTAATGGGAAGCTGTAACTCTATTCCTCTGTTGTCCGACAACGACCACAAAACAAGGCCAAACCGGACCCACACAGCCCCAGCCATGAATCCCCTCAACCACAACCAACAAGCCCCCTCACTCCCAACAAACACCCACCCAGGAACCTCCAATCAGGGCCACTGAATGCAGCTATAGCTTCAAACTGCTGACATGTTTAGCATTAAATACCAAGTATTGTAACTTCAGCATTAATGTGACAAGTAGTCCGTTTTTCCCCTAGGTTGGGGATGTAGTGGTCTGAGCTGGGATGGTCCGATGGTCGTATTTCTCCTGGGTGGTGCCAGAATTGTCTTAGATGGAGCTTGGTTGGTCAGTCAGTCTGTAGCTGTAGCTGGCGTAACCTCTAGTTGGGGATGGGCATATGTCGATCATCTGGACATGGCGGAATTTCTTCCTACCTCGGGGTGGGCATCCCGAGGCAGAAAGAGTATAATTAGCGTTGCTTCTGTTCTTTAACTATGCATTAAGTGAAAGCTTGGCTGAAAAGATGTGTCTTTAATCTTGATTTAAATTAGGAGAGTGTGTGTAACAATGTTCGCAATGCAAGGAAGAAGGAGCCTGGGTCGGCGTGGCTGGGAAACGTAAGATTCTTTTATTACAATCACTTCCGGGTTTACAACTTCCAGCATACACAATCACTTCATACAACTCTCTGTCAAGTAAGATTCCTTCAGATAATCCTGGACGCAACGTTCCGAGGCTTCTTTCGTGGTCCGTTTCCGAGCCGGTCTCTCTCTCCTCTTCCATCTCCTCCGCTGGCTTTTAAAGCGTCTCCTCGCAAATTACTACAATGAGAAGCAGATGTTTTCAATATGTCGTTGATCTGCTTACTCACCGTTCTTCTCCCGTCTCTCTCTCTCCGCACAGACCGTGCTGAACCACGGCCCCCTTGCTACATACCCCCACCGCCCGACTCAGGCCGGGGCCCCATCCGGCCTGCCAGCTCCTGCCCTACCCCCTTCTGGAGAGGAAGTCAGTCACCGCCATCTGTGTCCCCGGCCTGTGGATCACCTGAAACTTGAAGGGTTGTAATGCAAGTTACCAACGAGTGATCCCCGCGTTGGTATCCTTCATGTGGTGGAGCCATTGGAGGGGTGCATGGTCTGAACAGAGCGTAAACTCCCATCCCAGGAGATAATAGCAGAGGGTGAGGACCGTCCACCTGATCGCCAGGCATTCCTTCTCGATGGTGCTGTACCTCGTCTCCCTCCGCGAGAGCTTACGACTGATGTACAGCACCGGACGATCCTCCCCCTCTATCTCCTGGGACAGGACCGGCCCCACGCCCCTGTCCGACGCATCAGTCTGTAAGAAAGGGATTAGAAAAATCGGGAGAATGCAATAACGGCACGCCACACTGAGCAGCCTTCACCTGGGTTAACCCCTGCTGGCACTGCTCCATCTATTGGACGGTATCTGATGCCCCCTTTTTAGTGAGGTCAATCAGCCGGCTGGTGAGTTCCGAATAATTTGGTACAACCAAACCGTCGTTAATATCCCCCCAGCCCCAGGAACTCCCGCACCTCCTTTTTGGTCTTGGGTCTCGGTGAGGTCGCATTCGCGGCCGTCTTATCAATTTGGGGACGCACCTCCCTGTGACCCAAGTGGAAGCCCAGATAGCTTACCTCTACCCGCCCAACCGCATACTTCTTCGGGTTAGCCGTCAGCCCCGCACCCCTCAACGAGCCCAGAACCGCTCTCAAATGCTGCATATGCCGCTGCCAATCATTGCTCTATATAATGATATCATCCAAGTAAGCCGCGGTATATGCAGCGTGAGGTCGGAGTAGCTGGTCCATGAGACGCTGAAAGGTAGCTGGAGCTCAGATCAACCCGAACAGAAGTGTGACAATTTGGTGTAAACCTAACGGCATTGTAAAGGCTGTTTTGGTAACACTTTATAATAACTGCATGCTATGAATCATTAGTTAAGCATCAGTACAGAGTTAATTAATCATTTATGAAGCATTGGCCCCACATTAATAGACATTAGTAAGCAGTTTATAAATACAGCTATACATAGTCCTCACTTTAGACGAGCTCACAAAAAATAGTTATCTAACAACTAGTAAATGTTTTATTACTACCTTAATTAATCATGAAATACAGCAGGCATGTGTGTTAAAAAAGCATTTATTAACAAATTAAGTAACTGTTACTATATGTCAGAATAATAAGATGTATAAATGTGCATTCAAAGAGTTTATTAATCATTTACTTACACTTTCTAAATGATCTCATGAACCACTGACAACTCCTAACTAACTGGTTTGTAAGTAATGTAATCCTTAATTTAGAAAGGATTCATCCTTAATAAAGTATGAAAATTTGATTATTAATCATATTATATACATGCTTATAAATCAAGAACAAAGCATTTATAGCTATATTTATAAACTGCTTACTATTGTCTATTAATGTGGGGCCAATGCTACATAAATGATTAATTAACTATGTACTGATGCTTAACTAATGATTCATAGCGTGCAGTTATTATAAAGTGTTACCCTGTTGTTTCTTTGGATAAGGGAGATAGAGGGATCTGTTATGTCATTTCGTCAAATGAGCCGTCCCTAGCTTGTCAAGTAATTTGTCAATTCGAGGCATTGGATATGCGTCGAATTTCGACACAGCATTCACCTTTCGATAGTCCACGCAGAACCGGACTAAGCCGTCGGTTCTAGGTACTAAGACTATCGGGCTTGCCCAATCACTGCTAGACTCTTCTACTGCCCCCAGGTCCAGCATAGCTTCCAATTCTCTCTGAACCCCAATTTTCTTGTTTTCAGGTAGCCTATATGGACGTCTGTGCACTGCCGCACCCGGTTTGGTCTCAATGTGGTGCTCTATGAGATTCGTTCGGCCGGGCAGGGGCGAGAACATATCCGCAAATTCTGCTTGCAATTTTGCAACATCCGTGATCTGGGAGGACGAGAGATGATCCCCCCTGGAGCCAGAGCGAGGGATTGGACCTTGATGTTGGCCTCTGCTCCGAGATCATCCACTCTGCTCACTGTCGTCGCCAGCATCACGGTGTTCGCCTCAATCCTTTTTTTTTGAGGAGGTTGGGGTGGTAAATCTGATGTGCCCGGTTCCTGTCCGATCGAACTACCTCATAATTGAGATCCCCTATACACCGTGTGACCTCAAATGGCCCTTGCCACTTAGCGAGTAATTTAGAACTGGACGTTGGGAGTAATACAAGCACTTTCTCTCCTGGTGCAATTTTACGTAACCTGGCGCCCCTGTTATACTGCCAGCTCTGTCTGTCCTGGGTCTGCAACAAAAAAAGAATCGCCCCAGTGTATGGAATTTTGTTCTCAGGTCCAGGACATATTGAATTTAATCTTTACTCGCGGAAGGTCCGTCCTCCCAAGATTCCCTTAGGAGGTCTAAGACCCTGTGAGGCTGATGACCATAGAGAAGCTCGAATGGGGAAATCCACGTGGAGGCTTGGGGGACCTCCCGGACCGCAAATAACAGGGGTTCCAGCGACTTATGCCAATTTTTGGCGTCCCCGCGAACGAATTTCCGGATCATGGTTTTCAACGTACGATTAAAACGTTCAACCAGGCCATCTGTTTGTGGGTGGTAGATGGTGGTACGAACCGTTTTAATCCCCAATAACCCGTACAGTTCGCGGAGGGTCCGCGACATGAACGCCGTGCCTTGGTCTGTGGGAACCTCTTTCGGGATTCCCACACGGGAGATTAATCGAAAAAAGCCACCCGCAACACTAGTCGCCAAATGCTGCATAACGGCACTGCCTCGGGGTATCGTATTGCGTAGTCAGCGATGACTAGCGAAAATCGATGCCCTCGTGCGGATCTAACGGCCCGATCAGGTCCATGCCAATTCGGTCGAAGGGGACCTGCATCAGGGGAAGCGGGGACAATGGCGCCCTTGGGGTGGCCGGTGGGTTTACAAACTGGCATTCAGGACAAGACGCGCACCACCTGCGCAAGTTCTCCTGAATGCCCGGCCAGAAAAACTGCGTCGTTAGGCGATTTACAGTTGCGGCTTGTCCTAGGTGCCCCGCCATTGGATTACAATGAGCTGCCTGGAAAAGCATTTCCCGACGGCTTTTTGGTATGACTAACGGGGTTGTATCCTGTTTTGACGAAGTGTCCTGGGTCACTCGATACAATCTGTCTTTTAAAATGGCGAAATACGGATAGGATAACGGCTGCGCAGGGTGGAGAGTTGGCCGTCGATGGTACGGAATTGATCAAACATGTGTTTGAGCGATTCATCCTGAGATTGCTCCATAGGAAAATCATCGCCCTGGGAGAGATTCCTTTTCTCCACAGCTCTCCGCTCCTCTGTGGCAGTCATCCGAGGTCCCGGCTCATCCTCTCCTACCTGTGCGACCGCCCCTCCCCGTCGCCGTTGGTTGCGCCCAGAAACATCCGCACATAATTGCCCCAGTAATACCGAAAACAATGGCCAATTTGTTCCCAAAATTGTTCGTTAACAGCCACCTCTACACTATGCTTTTGACCCCGAAATTGTATGGTCAGCGGCACCAAAGGGTAGTTCACCACGCCCCCGTGCACAAACATCACTTTAACCATGCGGCCGTATCCATTGCCACAAATTGAATCAGGCTTTGATGAATTGAGGTTTGGTTACAGCCTGAATCCATCAAAGCCTGATATGTACTCCCCTCGGGCGTCTCGGAGCTGGTGAGCAAAGGTGAAAGGCTGGCATGTATATGGAGAAAAGCAGGGGTCCTAAAACCGATCCCTGAGGTAATCCATAATTTAGTTGCGTGAGATTTGACAATTTCCCGTTTAAATGGACATATTGATATCTGTCTGTTAAGTAAGATCTGAACCATTGTTGTGCTTGTCCCTGAATACCGGGATAATTGTGTAAATGATCTAATAGTATTTTATGGTTTACAGTATTGAAAGCAGCACTAAGGTCAAGAAGGACTAAGAGTGAGATTTTTCCTTTATCTGATGCAATAAGAAGGTCATTTGTAATTCTAACGAGCGCAGTTTCAGGCTATGATGCGGTCTAAAGCCAAACTGAAACTTTTCGTGTATGTCATGATTTTGTAGGAAAGTACACAACTGAGTGGACACTACTTTTCCTAGTATTTTAGACAAGTACGGGAGATTTAAATTCGGTCTATAGCTTCCAAGTTCATTGCGTCTAAGTTTGGTGACGTCTGCCAGATGTGTGAGTGTATCAGGGAACTGTCATGTTCAAGTCACCTTTCAAACCCATTTTGAACTCTAGCAGATCCTCTTGACCATGTCTGCATACCTAAAAGCAATGAATTGCAGATCTTTCATTGAATAATTAGATATTTGAACATGTACCTAATAAAGTGACAATAAGTTGTATATATTAAAAGAAAACGCCTTGGTTACGTATGTAACCTCAGTTCCCTGATGGAGGGAACGAGACGTTGTGTCGAGAATGACAGATGGGGTTCACCCTTGAGAGCCAATCAACTCTGACTACTATAGAAAAGGCCAATGAAATTTGGCGAATGAAATTTGCATGCCGGGCTCCGCCCCCGGATGTCCGGTATAAAAGGACGCCGGCATGCAGCATTCATTTACCTCCATCAGGGAACTGAGGTTACATACGTAACCAAGACGTTCCCTTTCTGTCAGTCTCTCGACGTTGTCGCAGAGGCCACCTCATACCAGTGGGGAAGAATATGGTGGATATAGGTATGGTCTCGTCCTTGGAGGAGAATGCATGGAATGTGCGGACTGGGTAGTTAACCGCGAGGTGGAGGTCCACCTGGGGAAGCTCATGGGTTACCAGGAGTGGGAACCATTCTCATGAGGATACATCAGACGGTACAGCCCACGGAGGGGGTGTTACAGACGTCCAGTAGCACTAGGTCCGGTTAGAGCTATCTGTGATAGCTCACATGGTATCCCGGCCTAAGGGGGAAGGCTGCTCTGCCCAGCCAGCCCCCCAGGGGGTGCTTGCTTAGTGATGGATGGAATGCCTATTCTTAACCAGTGTCTGGGTAAGAAGGGAGGTTGGTGAGGTACCAGTTTCTTAGCCATGTGTTTGGGTAAAAAGAAAAGGTAGATAGCACACTGACCCAACCTGTTAGAGGGTGGAAAGGTGCTTTCGCAGGCATACGCCCCCCCGGATGCCAGTCCTACATGTCGCCACGCAGGACGTGGGCTGACACCGGGTTTACGCGAAGGTTCTTAACCCTTGCGCAGGTGTTTGGGCGTAGCCCAACCCGCAGCTCTACAGATGTCTGCTAGAGAGGCGCTTCTGCCAGTGCCCAGGAGGTGGCTAAACTCCGTGTGGAGTGAGCCCTCAATGCCAATGGGCATGGGAGATTCTGAGATCGGAATGCCGTCGTAACGGCGTCCACGCCCCAGTGCGCCAGCCTCTGTTTGGAGACAGCCTTCCCCTTCTGCTGTCCTCCAACAGACACGGAGCTGGTCAGAGCTTCAGAGCACTGCGTGCGGTCCAGTACGTCCTGGACACAACACTGATCGGGTTGGGTCTTCCTCCCCTATGGGGAGCGCCTGCAAGTTCACCACTTGGCCCTGGAGGGAGTAGTGGGAACTTCTTGGGCACGCATCCGGGCCTGGGTCTCAAGATAACGTGAGAGTTTCCAGGGCCGAATTTAAGGCAATCCGGGGACACCGAGGATGCTCTGTGGTCCCCTACCCTCTTGAATGAAGTGAGCGCCGTCAGGAGGGCCGTCTTACTCTGTGAGGAAGATCGGAACCTCCGAGGGGCTCTTGGGGGGCACGGAGGCTCCCCAGGACCACTTAGGGTCCCAAGAGGGTATGGAGCGGAGATGAGGCGGATTTCGCCCTCTCGCGCCCCTTAGGAACCTGGTGACCAGGTTGTGTTGCCCTAGAAACTTTCCACCGACTGAGTCGTGATGAATGGCAATAGCGACTACATACACATTCAGTGTGGAGGGGAGATGTTAGTCTCCAGGCTCGTAAGAAGGAAAACACAATCCTGATCGAGCACCTCAGTAGGTCTTTCTCATTGAGAGAGACACCAGGACGAAAAGAAGCGCCGTCTAGAGGCGTGTAACCGCCTAGTAGATGGGGCCCTAGCCTGGGTGATGGTCTCTGCCAGGGGGAGTAGCCATCTCAGGATCTTCTCGTCCCGTCTAGAGACTAGACATGGGTGTTCCAGAGGTCTGATCTGGGATGCCAGAACGTGTCCCTCCCCTGATAGAGTCGCCACTCTTCACGAGGCATAAACTGGCGAGAAAGCACGTCTGCTGTCTAGTTCAGTTTGCCCGGGGTGTGTGTGGCCCGCAGGGAACGGGTCACCTGTTGACTCCACCGGAGGAGGCGTCAAGCAAGTTGTTTTAGCTGCTGTGAATGAACACCACCCTGACGGTCTGTGTACGCTATAGCTGTAGTGCTGTCCATGGACCAACACGTACTTGTCTCGCACCAGAGGCCGTAGCCTGCTCAGTGCAAGTAGCACAGCCCACAACTCTTGGCAATTGATATGCCAGCGCAGGCGGGGGTTCGTCCAACGCCCCGCCTGCGTGCCCGTTACACACTGCACCGCACCCCTGCAGGGAGACACCAGTCGTCACCACGACCTGTCTCATAACCTGCCCAGAGGGACCTGAGTCCGTCAAAAAAGTCATGGAAGACTAGGGGTTATGGTGCGTCGGAAGCAGGGCGTCATCACCATGCGCCTGCTGCCGGTGTGCCACGCTCTCCTCGGAACTCGACTCTGAAACCAGTGTTGGAGCGGTCTCATGTGCATCAACCTGAGGGGTATTAACCCGCGAGGACGCCATGTGTCCCAGGAGCCTCTGAATTATTTCAGGGGGACCACTGTCTGCCAAAAATTTTCATTTCAGACAGTTCAACACTGGTTCCATACCGAGAAAGAGGAAGCTCTGCACTGGGGAGAGCTTGCCCCTCTCTTGGCTGACCTGGAGTCCCAATCGATCTAGGTGCTGGAACACCTGTTCCCTTTGTGTACATAACAGATCTCACAAGTGTGCCAAGATAGGCCAATCGCTGAGATACTTTAGTACCCGCTCGCCTTCCTCCCCTCAGGGAGAAAGGGCGGTTTCCACGACCTTCGTGAAGACCGTGGAGACAGGGACAGACCGAAAGGGAGGACTCTGTACTGATATGCCCGCCTCGGCCGGTGTCGAGGAGGATCGAGACATGAAAGTAAGCGTCCTTCAGGTCGATTGCCACGAACAAATCCTGACACCTGATAGATGTCAGGACGCACCTCTGTGTGAGCACCCTGAACGGCAGCTTGTGAAGGTGCTCTGTTCAAGGTACGCAGACATTCGGGGACAACCCGCCGTCTTTCTTGGTGTCACGGGTAGAGCAACGACACGTACACGAGAAGTGCAATTAGTAGCCCCGGAGGGTATGTTTATTATAATTCTTAGAATTATTTCAGCCAGGTAAGCCGGTTAGCCTGCTTTCCTCGTGGGTACAAGTCAGATATCCGGTCGGGAGGTTCTTGTTTCTTCCGGGTGATCCAGGAAGTGGTTTTGCTCCTCCAGGAAGGTTCTTTACCAGCTCTCTTTAGTCTGAGCCTAAGGGTAGAAGAAATGACAGCGTGGTTAGGCTTCCCTGTCTGGGAGACGTTGCTCACCAGTGAGTCTGTTCCCGTATCTTTTGTAGTGGTCCGTAAACGAGCCGCTGATGAGGAATCCGATAAGCTGCAGGTGCGTTGTTCTGATTTCTCCCATTTCCATGGCGACGCTGATTGCGCCAGGGGTGACTCGTCACACTTGGGAACGGTGAAGTTCAGGTCGTGACCCACTGAACATCTTGGTTTTGAGGGACGAACTTGATGCCTGTTTTGCCAGAAGGGTGGTGACCTCTACCCGAAGTACGGAGGCGTCCCTGCCTCTGACAGAGGGAGATATGATGCCCCGAATCTTGGGAGAGTCTCTGGCGAACTGGATCGAGTAACCAAGACGGACCGCCCTCATTAGCCATCGAGACAGTGTTGGCCGCTCTCAGTAACCATGCATCGGCCGGTGAGCACTTGGCTGGCGGGTTTACGTTCGCAGAGTTCCCCATATCACTAACGCTGCTAACTTGGGTGGTCATCTGGGCCTTAGCCACAGATGTCACAGCCCAGGTAGCAGACGAAATGGTGGCTGGTTCCCGTAAGAAGACAGCCACCCGTGACCGCAACTTCTAAATGACAATGATGTGTCAACGAACACTGCTTCAGCATGCTGAACGCCCAGACGCCTAACGCAGCGATCGTGTCCATCTCCCTCCTTGATGAGGGTGCTGCACCCAAGAGAACAGTGGGACATGCCGCGCTCTAACACCTCCGGAACCGCTGAGACGCCCAGGGGAAGGTCGCTGCAGGTAGGGACGATCCGCTGCAACACGTCGTAGATCCGGCAATGTAGAAGAAGAATCATTGAATTCGTTCTGTTCGTAGACATGAGCGAAGGCTCTCAAGAACAAAAGGTAAATGAATGCTGCATGCCGGCTTCATTGTATACCGGACATCCGGGGGCGGAGCCCGGCATGCAAATTTCATTCGCCAAATTTCATTGGCCTTTTCTATAGTAGTCAGAGTTGATTGGTTCTCAAGGGCGAACCCCATCTGTCGTTCTCGACACAACGTCGAGAGACCGACAGAAAGGGAACCAGAGTTATGTGTGCCAAAAGAACAGCAGCTCCACTTCAAAAAAAGGGAAACATTTAGGTTTAGCGTTCCTGGCATGATATCAACTCCACCTGCCATTTAGTTATTACTAAATATAAGTAAAGTCCAGGAGCGAGTTTCCTCAGATTCACATTGAAAACAATAGAATATGAACAACCCTAGTACTCAAGGGACAGATATTTTCCAAAAGATGAGCATGCATCATGAAAACTTATAACAATGATAATAGTATTAGAAACAGTAAATCTCAGCATTTGCATGCAGATAAAATCAGGACATCTGTAAGGATTAGTAGGACACCAGATCAATAATGTTACAATTTAGAACCAGCTATATAGAGACCAATTAAATTGTTCACCTGTCTGTTTATGTCCTGATGGATCTCTCTGGGGTTTGATGTAATTGTTTTGCTGTACAGCTTTCATTCAAAGTATGAGTGAAATCTGCTTAAACCACTGTTAAACTTCAGGTTCCTTTCGAACACTAAGTTTCTTTCTGTGTTTTGGATTACACTTAAAATCAAATCAGAAATAGGTTGGATGTTGTAAGAGAATTCTTCTGCAGATCTGGGAGCACAAGAACTAGACACTAAGGCATCCAGCTTTTGAACTCATTTATTTCAGGGAAGACAAATCCTTATATACTGCACAATATGACACCTGTTATACCAAATAAGGTATAGAAAACAGCATGTCAGACAAAGAATGTTTAGCTTTAAATAAATCCTCTTCCTCCACATTTAGCCAGCTGTCCGCTCAGCTAGTAGCTATCCACTCTGTGAGCCTTAAAACCACACATAGGCTACACTTACTCATTCATTTATGTGGGCTTATTTATCTATGGGAAAAATAAAATCTAACAACCACTAAAGCTAGTCCCACACCATTGTGAAAAGAGCACACCCTGAAACTGCACACACTACTATTTCATCTTTCTGAGAAACACACAATTATTTTTTGCTGTTGTGAAATTTGTCAATTCACTTCAAACCTTATAATCAATCAATAAATACATGTAAGCAGAAATAAACATTTGATTTAAACTACAATCTAAATTAGAAGAAAAGGTAAATAAAATCAATTAGATCGTCAATAAAAAAATAATTTGAATATATTTAGTTTAGTCTATATTTCAACTGTAGTCAAAAAACATATTTGAGCTATAGAATGAATTCTCAAAAAGCAATCCAGTGATAGAAATTGCCCCATGTTAAGATAAAAACGCTGCCACCCCCAAAAAATGAAATTTCCGTCACCATTCTTCTAACCTTCATATTACTTTTATTCTGTATGGTTGTGCTACAAAAAAGAAGACTTAATGGATAGGCTATACGATTGACTCAATTGCAAAACATTTTTTAACTCTTCATAAAGTTCTTGCATGCCATAAACAACAACATTTAAAAAAAAAACATTACGGAAACATTATCTAAAGTACATCCTGCTCACATGCTAAAACAGTTAGCAAACACGGTGGAGGAAAACAAGAACAGAACTAAAATAGAACAGAAAAAAACACTTCCCACAGGGGGCAGAAAATTAACTATCCAACAGTGACACAACGTCTGCAACATGGCAAGGGTAGTAAAGGTCAAGGCAACAAACTGCCTAACTGCAATCTCCAGGAAAAAGTACACAGTGAAGACCTCAGCACCATATTCGGTCACTCTGCATTAGCCCTCATCAGGTTGCTTGTCTGGATGTAGGGCCCTAAAACTGCTAGTCATCTGTCAACAAAGCAGACTTCATCCCAGCCTTCTCCAGTTAGTCTAATCTCAATGTTCTGGAATTGACTGAAACATGGATCTGTAAAGAGAACACTGATACTCCATCAGCCCTCTCCAACAACGTCACCCACAAGCCTCGTTTTTCTGGGCGAGGAGGGGGAACAGGTTTGCTTGTTTCCAACACCTGGAAGTTCAATCCTCTGTCTTTTCCTTACAGCAACACCTCATTTGAATACCGTGCAATCACCATGTAATCTTATGTCAACCGTATGTAACCAATCAAATGACGACTTTGAACATACTGAAGTGTTTCCAGAAAAGTTTGCCTTATGCATCAGACGTTCAGCCAACGGTCCGTGGGTGTGACGTCTGCCGAGACTACCTCCACCCCAACCCCGGCCTTCGTATGAGACATGAAACCGAAGTCCTGACTCTCTGTGGTTATTAAAGATCCCATAGCACTTCTTGTAAAGAGTAGGGGTGTAACCCAGGTGTCCAGTCCAGATTCCTTCCACTGGCTTTTGCCAATTATGGCCTCCTAATAATCCCCATCCTCTCAATTGGCTATATCTCTTATCCTCTCCACCTATAGCTGGTGTGTGGCGAGATCACTGGCGCCGTTGTACTGTTGGTGGTTGAGGAGAGACCCCCCTCATATGATTGTAAATGTCTCTGGGTGTACAGCAATACACAAAAAAGCGCTATATAAATGCTTTATTTATTCATTCAATCCCTCTCTCCCACCTGCTTTTCGTCAATGGTATCTTCCTCCCTTTCCACCACAACCCTTTACTCATCTCTCAACGTTGAGGAAAATGATGATAAGCTCTGTACAACCTTAACATCCTGTCTTGACAGTGTCTGCCCTCTTACCTCTAGGCCTGCACGTGCTCTTGACACCCTTTTGGCTTCTGAGACTCTTCGGGACCAACGGACCAAGCTAAGGGCTGTGAATGGGAAGTGCCTTTGCCAACTTCTTCACTGACAAAGTGGGGACCATCAGCAGGCAATTCTCTGCTCAACGCATCCCTGATCTCTCTCTTACACCTTGCTATCCTCAACTCCCTTCTTTCTCTCACCTCTCGGAGACCGAGATCCTTTCCAGCCAGTCTACTACATGTCCCTTCTACCCGATCCCTTCCCGCCTCCAACAGGCTACCTCTCCGTCTCTACTGCCTCAACTCACACAGATTATAAACCCCTCCATCACCACTGGTACTGCCCCCACCTCATTTAAACAAGCCCTGGTAAGCCACTCAGTAAGACCCTCACTAAGAACACTCAGCAAATACAGACCAATCTCACTCCTACCTTTCCTATACAAGGTCCTGGAAAGGGTAGTATTCAACCAACTCTCTGCCTATCTCTCACAGCACGACGTTTGAGGACGGGGTGATGTATGTGCTCTCCTACTCGTAAGTCGATTTGGTAAAAGCATCTCCCAAATTAATAAATGTAATTGAAAATGCATAAAAAATTGCAAAATGACGGCATTTTATGTTACATTTACAGATTTCAGTTATTGGACAAAGTCTTTTTTTATGTAGGAATGTCAATCCGATAGTAGAGTTGTCACGTTGTCACGATAAAACTTATCTACAGATAGTGTGGTGTATTAAAGGAACATTTGAGCTGCTAAGACTCCTGGTAAAATGCAGCCCAAACAACAACGTGCAATGGCCAATTTTTTATTAATGAACATTCTTAACCCTAAAAAAACTGAAAGTAAAATAAGTTCTACCAACCTTTGTGTATTCTACAATAGCAGCAGGATGACTTCGAAGGTGTTTAATGAGGTTGCTGTTGTTTCCACCTTTGGTCTGAAATCTCTGGAGACATTGACGGCAGATTGGTTTTCCGTCGTCGATTGGTTTTCAAACTAATACCATATAAAGTAATCTTCACAGGATTTCGCACTCATAAAGGGCACAGCAGAAAGGTTACGCAGCACTCCAAAACACATTTATGCAGACATTTATGAACAAAATGCAGGTGTTTATATGTAACTGGCATGCGCACAACATTAGTTACGGTACTACCGTACTGACGATGTTACCATTTTGAAAACACTGTCATCGGCAGTATTTTAAACTTAAGCATAGCAATCCTACCATGGCACCGACCTGTGCACTGTGCAACCATATCAGAAAGTGTTGTTGCTTTATTTACTAGATTATAAGATTCGTAGTATTCACACAATATCTGTTGTCTTGTTCTTTAATGTCTCAGTTACTGCCACATCTTTATTAATAAAATTATAATATGGGAAGTATTAACACTGCCTAAATTATTACATTATTTATAGTCTCTCTCTCAGTAAAAAGGTAGATAAGTTTGTGTAGGTTAGTTTGTGTGAAGGTGTATTCTTTTTTTACTCCACTGTTGTATGTCTGTATTTATCTAGCACTGTGGTCCTGTGAGCCACTACGTTTTGTTCCACTGTATGTCTCTACGTGTAGCGGAATAACAATAAAGCTGAACTTGTTTTCAGTAAAGCAAGTCGAATATGAAAACTATAAAAGGTTAGTATGACAGATGTCATGGATGATGCTGCATCCGCATAATTTGAATTATTTATGAGATGGAAGAGTGCTATGCGACACACCAAGGGTTTATAAAAGTTTTGCAAATGTACGATATGAATAAAAAGTACTAATAAACAGGTGTTTAATCAGTACCCTCACTTGAAAAGAGTAGAGGCTTGGACTCAGACACCATTCGTTATGACACGTATTGGCAAGCTGTACCAGAGCAGCAAATGTTCATGATCATAGTAAAAGTATCACTTAAATTCTTTACAAAATACCAGGCCGTCATGATTTATCAATATTCCGACTGTAAATAAATGCTGGAATTAAACTGAAATTAAGGTGACAGTAACCTTCCTCGGTCTCACCAAGTAGTAAGAGGCACCTTCAAAACACTGCTTCCTGATGCTTCAAAAGCAACACATCTTTTCCCTCGATTCAGTGTTTCAGAGCGTATATTCAACTGCATGTACATCAGATTGGCTAAATCACGTGATTTTGGCAAACTATGGGAACCATGGTAAACCACGATGGATCAACACTAGGGGGTGCTGATCTCAAAGGCAACCCGTCACATGAAATCCCGCCCAATTTATAATAAAACAAAAAAGATGTTGTGTCTAAGAAGTGAGTACACCCCTCAAATTTTTGTAAATATTTTATTTTATCTTTTCTTGTGACAATACTGAAGAAATGACACTGCTACAATGTAAAGTATTGAGTGTACAGCTTGTATAACAGTGTAAATTTGCTGTCCACTCAAAACACAACCATTAATGTCTAAACCGTTGGGAACAGAAGTGAGTACACCCTTAAGTGAAAATGTCCACAACTTAGAACAAAATATAAACTAATT
This sequence comes from Triplophysa dalaica, assembly GCF_015846415.1. Classification (NCBI taxonomy): domain Eukaryota; kingdom Metazoa; phylum Chordata; class Actinopteri; order Cypriniformes; family Nemacheilidae; genus Triplophysa; species Triplophysa dalaica. The sequence continues at coordinate 19,501,184 of NC_079551.1, forward strand.
TGTCTAGCCCTTACTCCTTTCCTTCCTTGCATTTCCCTCAGTTACAATACAGTCATTTGATCATTCATTGAAACTGAAAAATTAGCTGCTTATCTTTAAAAGTGTATCTTGAAACAGCACATTAAAACCTTGTGTTGAAATTAACCGCTGAGGACACCTTTGTGGACTTGCACATTGAGCTTTAACCAATAATTGGTTCAGCACAGAAATTGCGGACCTTATCGCCAAGTTGTCTATTTCAGTTCTGTTTCTATGCTTTTCTTAGTAGCAACAATCATGCTTAGGTGAAATGCATGAGAGGAAAATTATACATTTTGTTCAGGAAATGTAGTGCAGTAAAAGTATGCAGAATTATAAAGACTCAAGTAAAGCACAGATACTCCCAAAGAAATGATGTACTTAAGTATTTTTACTTCCTTACATTACATTACAACACTTACACACGCAATTAAGATCTCCATTCTGCCCTAAATAAACATTAACATTGGAAAAAAAAACATCACAAGTAAAAATTTATTTAAACATTCATTTGCATGATATGTTGCAAAGCAGGTTATTTAGATTGCTATTTTGACTGCAAGTCAAATCTTCTCTGTCAGTTGGGTATACCAACATGGCGGCCCGAACACTTCGGGTACCTTCACCTCCTGCCGTTGGTTAAGTGTTCTATGCACAATCCAGTCATTTATATGGATCACTGCATAACACTCATCATACCCAAAACAGTTTTAAAAGTGCAAATATAGCCAAATATTTATACAATTCCTGTGCAGAAAAAAAAATATTTTTAATTGAAATTTAACAGTTGACCTATGGTATTGTGATAAGGCCTCTAATACAATTTTATTTTCCATATAGGCACTTTAAAATTTGCATCACAGGTCTATAGATGATGTGTCATTCTAAGAGAAACTGATTACATTTATCAAGGGCTGTTGGTTACAAATCACTGCAGCTTAGAAATGAAATATTAGAAAAGTTCCGGCTTGATATACTTTTTGGATATTTGTTATGATAACTTGAAATGTAATGCAACAACAATATTTACATTTTTACTGTGACTTAAACACGGACAGTTTTTTTGCAGCATAAACAAGCAGTAACACCAAACAGCAGAAGACAAATTGTTATAGCACTAATTATTGCAGCTATATGGGTTCGTTTTTTTTCTTCTTCAGCAATTGCCAATGGTGATTCGTCTGTAAAAAAAAAAGTCTAAATTAAAAACTACACTTCTATTATAAAGACTAGGGATGTAACAATATCAAATATCACTGTATGATAATACATTGGTATAAAGTACATGGTACACATTTTTTTTTGCAATATTTTAAATGACAAGTGATGACTTGAATTGTGCCATAAGCATCCTCATTTCGTTATCCTTTAATCATAGCCGTTGCTTATAGGTATGAGTTACAGTATGAGGTGGGTCAAATGACCTAAAATCCCTTGTATAAAATAAAACAATTGCACCAGATGAACCTTGACGAAGGCAACATCTATTTTTTTTCTAACATTCTCTAAGTTAGGCCCTGAAGACCTAAAGTTTCATACAGTCCTGTGACCACGATAATGTTGAGACAATTTTGCTACTCAAATTGTTACATAAAAGACTCTTTTATAAACTGTTTTTAGTACTACATAGTAATGTTGAAGCATGACTAGCTAATGCAGTCAACAACATTTGTCGTTTTCAGATGACAGATTAAGGTTTGGGTTTTTCTGCTGAAGCAGATAGAACAGTGTTTTCACATGATTCTCTAGTGTTCTTTGTGATTTTCATCCTTTTTATAAAAACTCCACAGGATAATTCATTTTTACAAACCTCTGTCTTCGATGTTGAGATGTATGTTCTCATGATAATATGCTGGAGTAATGAAGCAGGTGTACACGCCTGCATCAGTTTTTCTGAGATCGTTAATTTTGATGGTGTAGTTTCCAATTTTATAGTCTTCAGGACAAAATTCAACTCTGCTGTTGTTCTTTTTACCCTGCAAACTACTCCCTGTATTGAATTCACACACTTCTATACTATCATTGTGTCTCCAAAAAACTGAGTTTACTTGGTTAATTCCGTTTCTGTAAAAACATGGTAAGATAGCAAAATCTCCGATGAATTCTGTAACAGTGACCTCCAGAGAAACTGAAAATAACATTAAAATGGCATTAATACACAGTTTGGATTTTTATTAAATGGCATGAACCTTTAAAATTATTTGTTTGTAAGTTACTTACCCTTGTTTGTCAACAGGACAGTTGTAATGAGGATAAGGCAACTGCAAAAAAGAAAACAAAAAATATTTTCAGAAAAAAGACAGGCAGATAAGGTAGTAAAGTTGAACATGCTGCCAATATCTAACAAAGATTTAGAGATATATGGCTCTAAGTAAAAATCATGGGTCATACACAAATATGCAGTCTAGAAAGAATAGAAAATATGGAGAATTTCTGAACATAAACAATGTGAACCAGAAGTTGTGATCGACTTGGTGTGATCTATTTTCGAATAACGGGGTACAACGAAAATAGAGGGCGTGGTCAGTTTTATCCACTACAAATTGATTGGATCTAGAAAAGTAGGCATTGTATTTTCAAATGGAACTAGCAGCAGACTGACAGTTGAAGAGAAGGAGGCAATAGATATTCTGCATAAACCGTCTAACTGACCACATCAGAGGACTGCCACTCCTGACGGGATGATTACAAATAAAAAAAAGTTATTCAACATACAAAAATGGTAACGTTTGATTTTATGTTGACCTAAATTAAATGCTGCAGATACTAAAGAAATCTTTCCAGGAAGAGCTAATGTTATTTTTGCCAGGGAGAGTGTGACCAGATGCCTATTATTATAGTAAAAAAACAAATTCTAATTTTATGTGTGACGTAATATACTCTTACAAGCACGCACATCGCAAGCACATCCACATTTAGATTTAACACACTTACATTTTTGTTGATCAACCTTCTCTCACAAATGGCCAAACAGTGATGTCCATTGAGCATTATTTATAATATATGAGCTTAGATACCCTTCAAGGTTAAACTTGATTGAAATTTCCTCTTTTATATTGTCCTGAGATCACGTTCTTTTCTAATATGTATTTTGTTGGCTTTTCATATATGAATGCTAATGCTTACACGATTAAATAAAGTTTCTTGCGGAGTCTGGCCTAACTACCAGTTTCGTTTCGTTTCATTCTTCAATGCTTATGTCGGAGCTTTCATAGAATTTATAGTCGCCGCCTTGTAATTGCGAGTTCCACGAATACATTAATAATTTTAAAAAAGTAAAAACTCGCGTGTACATTTGACATGACAGCATTACAACATAAGTCGCAGCAAATGTTCCTTTTTTTTTTTTAAAGCCTGCCACATACTTTAGCAGGGGCCATGCTAACCTAACCATCGCAAGCTGATAATACTGACACTACTGTTTCCTCGGTTTGAAACATTTAACTTAAAGTTCTTTATACCATACCTTAGAGTCATTGTGCACAAACATTCAAATATTTAATATAAAACAATCCAATATAAAACACAAACGAAAGTGACTTTCGAATAACGTTAAAACAAGCCAAAAACATCCGCTACACGACTTCCGCCAACATACACTGTTTGATTCAACAGTAGCTAGATGGGAACTTCGATTCATTCTGCGAGTCGGTTCTTTTGAACGATGTCATTTTATCTTATCAAAACTAGCTTTCGCCACCTACTGGAATGGAGTGTGCAGCACTCAATCTCCCCTAGTATGGGACACGTCCTGTCCAGAATTTCAGGTGCATCCTCAGGATATCCCGTTCGTCGACCACTTAGGCTACGTCTTCGAGGTTCTCACATTTCAGTTAAAAGAAAAAAACATTATGAAAGTAACGTTTATTTCTCTTAAGATTTATAATCATAGAAGTTGTATTATCATCTTGATATATAATAGTTACTTTTCTGAAATAATAAACCTCGATGAGATATGCGATAGACAAATTGACTTCCGGAGGATGAAGGCAAAATCTTTGCCAAGATGTGTTCAGGAAAATCAGCTCCCATAGGATACTGATCTGGAAGTTGGCCATTTTAGTCTCATTCGTAAAATCATTCCAGTGCCTGAAATGTTTGTTCATAAAAAATCTGCTTTCACGGAATGGAAGAGTGAGTATGACCTGGAGTGCCAGTCTCCAGACGAGCAAGTGTGCAAACTGGACTCATGGTTCTTTCACTTGGGCCAACATGCTGCCGATTCCAAGGAAGCGAGTCCCATTCTTACCTCCATTTCAAAATTGTGAAGGTGTAGGCTATGCCTCAGTTAGCTCGCATCTACGATGGAACATTTCTATCATGTAAGATTACAATGTTTACTTCACTTTAGAAAATGCACATGCACTCATAACCTTCAGTTAAAATCTGGAAATACACTTCAGGCCTGTTTTAACACTCCCAGTCAATTTGCATTTAAAATCACAAGCCATGTGCACTATTCATGCTTATTTAAAATTCCATTTTACATAGAAATGAGTCAGAATACGGAAGTATGGACGAACACAACTTCCAGTTAACAAGAACTTTTAGTGGATACCATTATGAGGATGATTCACTTCTTGCTGCTTTGCACATCGGCAAAGACTTGATCAGAGGGAGGGTTAGCACTCCCAAAACACTCTCATTACAGATACCTTAATTTAGTCTCAATTTTAGTGCCTGATTCGAAACTCGTCCAGAAAAGGAAGATTGCAATCTGTGCACCAATATTGGCAAACCATAATGGCTTACATTTGGTTCCTGAGGCACTTTAGCTTACAAGTTAGTCTTACAAGTTAGGCCTATTCATCTAATTGTTTTCCTCATAGGTGGTCATGACTTCTTTAAATCCGTTATATAAAAAGGTCTTATACTGATTGGTCCTAAATAATTGCTACTTGACATGCTGTTCCCTTTCTGTCGGTCTCTCGACGTTGTGTCGAGAACGACAGATGGGGTTCGCCCTTGAGAACCAATCAACTCTGACTACTATAGAAAAGGCCAATGAAATTTGGCGAATTAAATTTGCATGTCGGGCTCCGCCCCCGGATATCGGTATAAAACGAAGCCGGCGTGCAGCATTCATTTACCTTTTGTTCTTCAGAGCCTTCGCTCATGACTACGAACAGAACGAATTTAACGAATTCTTCTTCTTCTACATTGCCGGATCTACGACGTGTAGCAGCGGATCGTCCCTACCTGCAGCGACCTTCCCCTGGGCGTCTCGGCAGTTCCGAGGTGTGTGAGATTTTATCTAAAAGTCCTTTTCAGGACTGACTGAGCATTTTCCAGCGTGGCTGTTCTCTATGGTGCGGCAGGGGATTGAAACGATCGCTGCATTAGGTGTGTGGGCGTCCAGCACACTGAAGCAGCGTTCGTTGATCTGCGCGCACTGGGGGCAGATTGTCATTTAGAAGTTGCGGTCACGGGTGGCTGTCTTCCTACGGGAACCAGCCACCATTTCGTCTGCTACTCTGCTTCTCACGCACACACATCGGGAACGATGTCTGACGTAGATGAGATGTCGCTCGCAGCATCGGAGGGAGACTGACATCCGACTCTGACGAATCCGAGCTCCACCCCCAGTGGTCGAGTTAGGAGGAAGCAGAAATGATGTCATTCATGCTAACCCGGGTTTCCGGAGGTGCATGAGGAGCTGTGTAAAACTTGGAGCGCTTCACTCACGGACCGCTCCAGTAAAAACCAGCTCCACCTCCCTTACTTCCCTCGATTGTGGGGCAGCCAAGGGCTGCCTCTTCTCTCTTCGCCATGGCCTGCAGGTCCGCCAGGCCAGGCGTTGAGAGAGCCCCACGAGGGTAAGGCCGACCTGGGTATAATGCAGGATCTCTGGATTACCCTTGGGGTAATGCACATGAGACCGCTTCAACGCTGGCTACAGAGTTGAGTTCCCTTGGAGGTTTACGATCTTCCTCACCTGAGTAAGACGGCCCTCCTGTTTGAATCTCCCATGCCCATTTGCAGTGAGGGCTCACTCCACGGAGTTTAGCCACCTCCTGGCCACTGGGAGAAGCGCCTCTCTAGCAGACATCTGTAGAGCTGCGGGTTGGGCTACGCCCAAACACCTTCGCAAGGGTAAACAACCTTCGCGTAAACCTGGTGTCAGCCCACGTCCTGCGTGGCGACATGTAGGACTGGCATCCGCAGGGGGCGTATGCCTGCGAAAGCACCTTCCCACCCTCCAAGAGGTTGGGTCAGTGTGTGCTATCTACCCTTTTCTTCTTACCCAAACACATGGCTAAGAAAATTGGTACCTCACCAACCTTCCTTCTTACCCAGACACTGGTTAAGAACAGGCATTCCATCCATCACTAAGCAAGCACCCCCACTCAGGCTCTTCAGAACAAGAGGTTAATGAATGCTGCACGCCGGCTTCCTTTTATACCGGATATCCGGGGGCGGAGCCCGGCATGCAAATTTCATTCGCCAAATTTCATTGGCCTTTTCTGTAGTAGTCAGAGTTGATTGGTTCTCAAGGGCGAACACCATCTGTCGTTCTCGAAATAACGTCTCGTTCCCTCCATCAGGGAACTGAGGTTACATACGTAACCAAGACGTTAGGACAGTCCCTGTGCTGCTAGCCATGATTGCTGGCTTTGCCTTCAATGGCTTTGACTGCCACCACAAAAATAAAAACTATATAAATTAAAGTGGCCATAACTCAGACCCTTTCTGCATATTTCATGTTAATCTTGAGTACTTACAGAATAGAATGGTACCCTTCAAATATCAGTAGTTGTATCAGTTTGATCTCATTTTAAAAGACAGATACAGCTGTAGGATTCTTTCTGAAAACATAAGACGCGTGCGGGGGGAGGGATAGTTGGACCTAAATTATGTGCGCACCAATTGCTAACAAAACACAGATATCAGTTACACTTACCGCGCGTGTGGTTCAGGTCCAGTATCTTTTAGCGCTGGGACAACGCCATATATCAGTTCCCTAAATCCAGTGTTATATCCATCGTTTATATAACATCCAGTGCAGGCGCCACGGGGAGGAACATGCCCCCCCAGAGGGATATTCAAAATGAGCTCATTGGTTTACTCAGCTCTGTAGTGACTGAGACCATCGTGAAAGTGGGAAACTCCTATTACACTTTAAAATTGAATTGCACCCGTGACCCAAGAGGCTGCGAAAATATTTCAATTGTCATTCGATTTGTAAAAGAGAACAAGTCCTGCGAAGTGGTGGAGCGCCTGTTAACCATTGCCACAACTGAAATGGATGATGCCTAGATGCTGACAGATGCCCGTTCCCGTGCCCAGGAACAACCCCTGGGGGGCCCGCAGAAAGGATCACATTTGGGAGGGCCACAGACAGGAACAGACACCAGAGGGCCCGTCCCCAGGAACATCCCCTGGGGTGCCCGCAGACAGGAAAATACACTTGAGGCTCACAGACAGGAACAGCCATCAGAGGGACCCGCAGACAGGTTGACAGGTCTTCAACGGAATACAATTCATTGACATAGGAGAAAACATAACCCAAAATCCCTTGAGGGGGAAAACAAGAACAATAAACTTGACCAAAAAAAACTTGACTTAAACTTAACTTAAAGACAGACCAGGTGCAAAAGGAAAAGACAGGGATGAAAACTAACGATCCAGGAAAGCAAACAAAAAGGGTATTAAATCAATGAGGAACAAAAGTGGCAAGTTAAGGTTATGAACTGAGAATGGGATTATGAATAAGGAAACAAGTGGGCGGGGCTAAGATGCAGGACGGGAGAGCACAAGGCACAATCAATGTCAATGTGCCTTTCCAAAAGAAATGGGGCTGTCATGATCCCGTCGGCCAGGGCTGGGTTTCCCACTAATGATGGATCTTAGCATTTAACATAGCAGTGCTTTAAGTGCTACTTAAAAGTCACTATCCATTTGTCAGGTGCTGAAACGTCACATTACATTTAGTCATTTGGCAGACACTTTTATCCAAAGCGACTTACAGTGCACTTATTACAGGGACAATCCCCCTGGAGCAACATGGAGTAAAGTGTCTTGCTCAAGGACACACTGGTGGTGGCTGCTGGGATCGAACCAGCAACCTTTTTATTTACCAGTTCAAATAAGTTCAGTGGTTTAACCCACTAGACCACCATCTCCGCTTATTATTACAATGGCTAGTTTTTGTAGCACTCTTGTTTTCGAAATGTTCAGGTTAATTACTTTCACCGGATGGGCATTGGCAGGTGAATATTGTTTAATGTTGTTCAACATATTTTTTGTGCGACTTGTAATACTTTTATATGTGTAGATAGGACTTATTAACAGTAATTGTACAATGTATTTAGCACGTTTTAGGGAAAATAAAAAAGTTAAAAGGCTTTATGTGTTTACCACATTTTATTATAATTTTGGGTGGTGTCAAGGTGGCAATTTCAAGTTAATTTTTTTTAAAGCATACTGTATGTATAATCTAGCTTTCTAGCTATAAACAAAATGTCTATTGTACACATACATTACCAGCACTTTTTTAATAATAAGTACAAAGTGTGTTCATTAGAATATGAAACTTTCAGTTAGAGAACGATGAAGTGAAGAGCTAATAAATCCAATTCCTAAGCAAATCAGGCATTCAGTTTCTTTATGTATTGTCTTCAGCAGTTGTTGAAAAAACAATAGGCAGTGTGTGAAATATAAGGTTTGTAACAGCCTGAAAATCTTTAATCACATGGTTCCTCTAAATAATTAGAGGATAGTTCACAATAGTCTCAAAGAAGAAATCATGGCTGGACAACAGCAACATTAGAAAGACAAAGACACTGACAACCACCAAGCATTTAGACCATTTCCCTTTCAAACACAACATTTTTACTTTAATACCACAATCCAGCAACATCCATGCATCTTTTGTTAGAACTAACACCATGCCTCTACTATATATTTTTTTATTCTTTATTTTTATTAATGTATGTTCAGTCTTTTTTTTATGACCTTACTTAAATACCTAAATAACTTTATAATTTGACAGCACCTTACAAAAATTTGTAGTAAATATAGCCTAACTTTATGCTATATTTGTTGTGTATGGTGAATGCACTGGGTTTGAAACAGATTGTAATACTCTTAGTTAATAATTTGTACAAGCTTTCATCTGAAAAGGATGATTTAAAAGAATTATATAACAAACATACATCATTTTATTGAAATAACTCAAATTAAATGTCGCAACTTGATTAAAATGATGATGGTCATAGGATGTTGAAAGTGTAAAATGGCATGCACAGTGTGGTCAGAGCAAACTTGACTTCCTCTGCCTGATGTGGGTAAGAGTATAAGAAACAGCAGCTTGCTCGCTTGTGTTTATTAAGACAACAACATGAGAATCACACAGCTTCAAATCTGTATGTTTATTTACATGAAAATTATTTGCTTTGCCTTGTCAGTTTGTTTATAAATTTATTTTGTCTTTCATTGTGAAATCTCAATTATTATGGCTTTGTTTTTGTCTCATAGATTTCTTCATATGGTGTCAAGCTGCAGAGGCTTTAGATCAACTAACTGATTTGGGACAAAATGTGACTATAAACTGTGATCTGGATGAAGGAGACATTTACTGGTTATTACTGAAAGTACCAGATCCTCCTGTGATGATATTACGCACTTTATCAACAACATATTTTCTCTTCGACACAACTCTGAGACAGAAATATTCAGTACAATCTAAAAATCATCTGTTTATAAATAACATCACTGTTAATGAATTAGGAGTTTATTACTGTATGAAGACAGATACACCTCCAAAATTCAGCAGTGGCATCAGACTGCAGATAAATGGTAAGTGTTCATGTTGTAATACTTTTTTATTCATAGTCTATTAGACACAAACACATCTTTCATTTGCTGTAATGAAGTAGAGTAAGTCTGAAATTGATTAAAGCTATTATTTGCAGAGCCAACAGAAAGTCCAAATGAAGAGATCAGGTATAAATATCAGAATCATACAGAAGTGAAATATATTCAACAGAATCAAAAACTGTGTACAAATCTTACCATCATACTTGGTGTCCTGGTTGGTGTTTTGTTGATTGTGGTTATAGGTGAGTTATTTATTTTCAAAACAGTTTCAATAAATATTAACATTGTGCTATTTGTAGCATTATTAAGTCAGTACTTGTTAATGCATTAATATTTCAAGTTTCCTAATTCTTTTACGAAATGAACAACCATAGTGTTCAGCCCTGCTTAATATGTTCTTATTGTGTTTAATTCTTCAGGGCTATTAAAGGTTTTTGTTGTTAGAACTAAAAGATTGGGAGAATGTTCACAACAGAATCAAGTCCATGAAGACCCAAACCAACTACAGGTACATCATTTGTTAATAAATTGCTTGATCATTCTTGCAGATCTAAATATCTTGAATATTTTAGAATTGTTGTGTTATAAAAGAGCTGAACTGACAATGCTTTCACATACATCCCCATTTGCTCTTTCAGTATGCAGAAGTGGATTTTTTAAAAGTGCGTAAAAAGTCACGGCCCAGTAAAGCCGACAGCACCTATGCTGCTCTAAATCTGCCAAAACTGCGAACACAACAGTATGAGTAACCAAACATATATCTCACAACATACAACTGTTTGTTTTTATTATTTTGAGACATTCTTACAAAATTTAGAACTTCATGCAACAACCAGCCAATAGGCCTATGTAAAATACTCAGAATCATGAGTTGTACCCTTAACGCTGACATAAATTAATGCAAAACAAGTTACCAGTTGTTGAGTATTCTGAAGTACTTTAAAACCCTAATTTCAAATAACAGTATATGTTAAGAACCACTTTGAAAGGCCTGCTCATTTCACTTCCTCCTAGAATATCTTGTCTAATAAACATATAATTAGATATGACTGCTTGAAACAAGTTCTGACTGTTTATGTATATCTTTTATTATTTTCCAAGCTATGCATGTAGTTTGACACAAGTTAAGTGAAATGACGCTTTGTCGAATGTCTGCTTTAGTCAATGAGATGCAGCCATTGCTTATCCAGTGTGGTTTGGTTAAATAAAGTGTTTTCACAAACTTAAAATGTGAAGTGCTAAACTGAATGTATTTTTTGTCATTTAAAGTTTTTTTTTAATTACCACGGTCCCTGTGCATCGGTTATAAAAATGGTTTATGACAGTTGTGCCCTAATGGTTGGAGAGTCGTTCTCGTCACCCCGAATTGCTTCCTGGGCGCTGCAGTGATAGCTGCCAACTGCTCTGAGTGTTGGTGTGTTCACGGCTTGCTGTGCGTGTGTTCACTACTCTCTGGATGAGGTCACATTTCGAGTATGGGTCACCATATCTGACAAATACTTCACTTTCACTTTATCTTCTAATTTATAAGAAAATGTATGTATATCAATGAAATTGAATATGAGTTTAATTTCCTCTCTTTGATGTGACTGAAATGTTCTCACAAAACAAAGTTAAAGGTTTGAAGTAGTTTCCATATGAAAATGCAATAAACTGGTAGACATAAAAAAATTACATCAGCCACTGTGCAAGTTCACACTTTTTAAACTAGATATTCAGTTGAAAGTTTTATTTTTTGTCTCAGCTGCACAGTTTAGTATTACATTTTAAGAGACCGTTTACTGTAAGCTGTTGCCCGGATTGCATAAATAATATTACCAGATATTATCAGACATTAAAGCAAATTATTTTGTTTCATAACAGACTTTCTGTTTAATATAAGCATGTCACTACAGTTATCAAGAGTAGCTTTTAGGAAATGTAACTGGAAAAAACAAGTCATTTTCATATACACTATTTTTTTATTTTAATACTTGATATATTGATATCTAAAATTTAAAAAGTTATGACAAGATAGAAGGAAAAAGAAAATAGAGTTGCATATAACAGTGTATGCCAGTGTATCCATGTTTTTTTATCTTAAAAACCATAAAATAATTCCACGGGTTTGGTCACTTGGTAACCGTTGACTTAAATAGAGTCTCAACTTTGACTATACTAGAGGTTTAACCTTGAACCGAGTGCAGTGTGTTTCTCATACCTGTAAACATTTGTCTAAACCTCAGATGGAAAAAGGGTGGCATTGCAGTTTGCTCTTTGCAGTGATGCTCTGTGTGTTTGTGCACATGTGCCCTTGTGTCTAGATTTAACCATACCAAAGAGTAACGAATCAGAGTCTCTTCTTTTCTACGAAGCAAACTTTTAAACCTGAATGATGGGAAGAAAAGCACAACATCTTCATGGACACACCTCACGTAGAGTAGGTTTTAATAAAATGACTGAAACTTGTTGAAAGATTAAACATTAGGCTTGCTTTCAGTCATGCATGATTTTCCAGTGCTGAACTAAAAGTAATAAATATACAGGAAATGAATCACCCAATTGAAGACTTGATCCTTATTTGAAATTTTTATAACCAGGCATTTGTTGCATGCTATTTTTAAAGGTCTTATTTAAAACAGCTACTGAGTCAGAAAGTGTGTTCTCAGCCGCAGACCATTCAAGCCAGGGTGATACTTTGAGGTTTCTATGAAGTGTATTTAGTTCCTTTAGTTGGTGCAGTCTTGTTGAAGTTATCATTTAAGCATGACAAAATCCAATCCTGCATTTGAAACTTGTTCAATTAGTTGCCATTTTAAGTTGCAGTAAATAAAATGTGACGACCATCAACAACAGTTATGAAAACATTCAACAAGACGTGATTGTAACCAATGCTTTTCATTGTGTTATTATTGTGTAAATATAAAACCGTTTCTTAATTTTTTATAATAAAGAGCATGAACTTCAGCTTCCATGAGTTAATATCGATATCAGGATCACACCAAGATCACATCATTTCCAAATAACTGGTAGCCTGTGTTTATTTAAAGTATCAGTGGCTTCATATATTATGTTGAGATATGTTAGAGAAAGAGTAGAAGCATATTAATAAACAGATATCAAAGGAACCAAAACATAAAAAAAACTTTTAAATGTCAGAAACATACAAAAGTTGTAGAAACTACAGCTTATAATTAAGATATAACATTTCTTTCTATACTGTGACCCAGAAAACATCTCTTCCTCTGAGTGGAAACACTACCAAGCTTTAGACAAAAGCCTCCACACAAAAACCACACTGAAAAGTTAGTGTGCAAAAGCAGAAGTGAAGCCACCTTCTCTTAATCACTTTATTTTTTCAAGTACTTTTTGTTTTTATATTTATAATTACCTTGTGACAGTAAAAAGTGTGTATGTAAAAGTCAAATGTCAAATTCAATGCCATAGAAGAACCTTTTGGTTCCATAAAGAACCTTTAACATCTGAAGAACCCTTTTGTTTCACAAAATATTAGATGTGTATGCAGATTATAAAAACGTAAGAAAGTGATGGTTCTTTAAAGAACCTTTGACTGAAATAACCTTTTAAGCACCTTTATTTTTAATAGTGTACTCAGTATGACATAGAATGAGGTCTACTCTAAAAAATCTGAAATACAGTGTATTCCTTAAAGCAATGCGTCTAATATGTCATTCATAAATAGAATGCATTAATGTTAACTTGAGACTCCTGAGATAGGCACAGGCTCCCCGTGACCCGAGGTAGTTCGGATAAAAGCGGTAGAAAAAAAATGGAATGTTAACTTGAGATAAAACATAAATATAATAATAGTTACAACTTATTTGGAATATTTAATTTAGTTAATTTAATGATTAGTTATTACATACATTTAATTAAAATGTCTTTTTTTTTGTAGCACAGTACTCACTCCTGCCCTCTGCTGCACAAAGGCCTAACCATGATTTAAGGGGAGAATCTTATTTCATGCTATGCACCATACTAAATATTCATTTTTAAATACATATTAAATTTAAGCATCTCAGTAAACACCCAAAAAAGACAATGAAGATGTGTATTTGACTTTAATGATTATTGTTATCACTTTTTAACTTAGAGAGTTTTTTCACTTCAACAAATATAAAATGGGACATACAGTACTGCACACACAGAAGTGTTAGCGCAAGTAGTCCATTAGGGGGCGTCACTAAAGTTAAATTCCCACAGCAAAGTTTAGCGTTACATTTTATACAAAACTCACACGATAATAATGTGATGAATAATTGATTTTATTCACTTTTTACACTTTTTATTACCTTACACATATACACACACACACACACACACACACACACACAAAGAAGAGCCTATACAATAAATCAACAAACCTTGGACAGTAAAACAAATGATAAACTCCTTGTACATTAAGGAAACATATTTTTTTTACTGTTATGGCAGAAAGGTTGTAAATGCATGTGTAATTATGTTAAAAGAGAGACAAAGTCAATATGTGTGACAAGCACATAATCTAACATTTAAACACACAACTTAAAAACGACTGTTGATCTTACAACTCTGGAATACAAATTTTGAAGCTTAGTTTAAAAAAATAATTATACAATCCGATAAATAACTAATACCAAGTAAAATGTGTTTTGATCAAATGTTTCTTTAGCTTAAAAGTACTTCATTGACATTGTAAAATATACAGTTGAGTTCACAAACCTGTTATAATGTATTCATTTTATTATCTAAAAACAATATATTTTGTAAGTACGATAAAATCCAGAGATAAAAGTTATTTTGTCTTTCATTATTTTTCATAATGTTCATCATTAAAGTTATGCATTTGCATTAATAATAATTCTCATTGCATATGACTGTACTAAAGGGTTGCTGTACTGTACGGTAAACTGTGATACAATTATTTAAAAAATTATAGTCAGCGCTGATTAAAGACAGTAGAAATATTACCATAAAAATCTTAAATAACTACATATTTTTATATTGTATGTTCTCAACAGTAATGAGATTATTTGAAGAAAATGTGTTTATTGTCATGAAAAAAATGTTGAATGAAAAAGAGCCTAAATGAGCCTAAATGTCCTAAAATAAGCATCCTCTTTATACAGATTTTTTATATTTTCCTTTCCTTCCACAACTTGAACTTGACAAGTTTTGTTAAATTCCGACTTCTGAAATGACATGCTAAAAATACATTTTTGATGCTTAATACCTAAATGTGTATTTATTTTACAACAAACATTCACTTTATATATCTTTTTGACACACAATCTGAACCAACTATGAAACAACCTGGGATTTTACCAGGAGGCATGAACACAATTTTCCATTCGACAGCCACAGAGAAGAACAAAGACACAAGAATCCTGGACGTGGTTTTAATGGCCAGTGAAGATCATTTTAAAAGCTCACTGCTGGATCTATGGGGCCATCTCTTTAACTTATCTATCCCAGATGTCTCAACACATGAATATATCCAAGACACACACAGAGTCACTGTATTCAGTTGGGTTGAATTGTTGTGACTTGATGTGTTTTAGAGATATGTGCTTGTCTTTAGAGACTAACATGCAAAGAGTCATAAAAACAACAAAATATTTACTCAGGGATGTTTTCAGGAAAGAGCCAAAGAGATTGGTCATGGTGAGGAAGGAAACATATGAAGGGCACGTCCTGGGTTGTGTAAGAAAGTATAAGCAAACTTCCTCACAACATGAAGGCACTTGCCATTGTCAGATTTGTACACTTGGGTACAGTCAGTAAATAACATTGAGAACATTGAGACAAGAGTCCCAACACAATCATATGACAATTCAAACATGTTTCTATGAATTAACCCTTATGTAAAATACTTCTAAATTCTCATGAAATCATAAAAAAGACACAAGGACTAATAAATCTTAGTGAAGGAAAAAGAAGTCAGTTTATGGTTGTGGAGAGGTTTGTTTATGGCAGTCCGGTTGGTTGTCTTTCTATACTATTAGCTTTCCAAGCAATCCTTTAGAATAGGTGCTTGTCTTGTCAAAAGATTTGATGAAGAAAGAGTCACAATAGATGTCTTCAAGTGTGGATGGAGAGATTATATTTACAATGTGAGCATCCAGTTTACATTGTACATTTTCAAAATCGATATTGGTTAAAGGTCTTGTTTGAGAAAACTACATTTCCCATCATTCTCTGGGGCAGCACATAAACTGGTATGCAAATGTGATTTTTTGTTTTTGTTTTTAATTGTATTATTTATATTTACCATTCATTTTATTGAAATTTAAACAACGTATAGCTCCCCAGATAATAGCACAGGCACTTTTGTAAGATGTCTGCTAAAGATCTCGAAAACATCTGCTGTTTAAAAACATCTGATAAACGTCTTAGAAAGGCCAGTTTTACATACATTCGATCGTGAACATCTTACAGACATCTTCTAGATGCCTATATGACATCTGACTGTAGACGTCTCAGAGATGTATTGCAGATGAGCATGTAATCAAAAAATATGTCGTCCAGATGTAAATGCAGACATCAGATAAACGTCTCAGTTGTATGTGTGCTATCAGGGTCGTCACGTTGTAATAAGGGTTTCCAAACTCGTAAAACTAAATTTCAAGGAGGACTTAAAGACAGAATCAATAAACAAAAGAAACAGATTGAGAATAACACAAAGTGAAGTATGCAGCATCTGTTACAGCTACAGACAGCGTAAATCCATTCCAGCTGCACAGCTACAGGCTGAGCGATAGGTCTTTTTTGTGCTAATGTTACAGTTCGTAATTGTTAAATCACATGCAGGCATTGATATTACTGCCAAGAGCTTTAAAGCTACAAAATAAAACTTTTCTAAAACATTTGAGAGGACTCAACAGAAATAAAAATTATATCAGAGTTTTTCTTGTCTGTAGCCCTTTGATGTCATGCTAACAGTAGCTGTTGATGGTTGTAGCTTTAGAGATTAAGCTACAAGCAAGCAATTTCTCGTCCAAATAGTCAAACTTTCTTTTTCCTTATAAAAGGTCTGAAGTTTCACCTCATTCAAAAGGTTCGTAGGAGGGATTTTGCCTCCTAACTCTCGCTTTACGATTTTCTGCCTCTTGGTTCCACTTCAACGTACGTAGTTTTTGTTGTCTGCGTTTTTCGCGGTACCAGAGCTGTTCGCAGTACTCGTCCGCCGTTAACCCGCTGACTCCCATCAAATGGAGTTCTTTGAAGCTCCGGGGCAAGGCCGCATAATTCCCATCAGGTTTCGATTCGGAGGGTCGAGCATTTTGCGATCTTGACATGTGGTTCTGGGGAATTACGTGGAGCTCGTGGCGGGCTAACGTGCGGGAGAACGAATGTTCGTAGGCTACGCACATGTACAGCCCAGCGTTGACAGAGGATAAACGCTGGAGGAGCAGCCCACGTTGCATGTGGATAAGGTTTTCCTCACCTGCAACCAACTAAAGACAGAAAGAAGTTTGCGTTAGACTTTATCAGGCTAAATGGTGAAGATGAACCGATACTAAATTTCTCAATAGCCGATTATTAAGTGTGATATCTGCCAATACCGTTTCTGAAGATTGAAATTTCTTAACTTTCTGATTGGTATTAATTCATGTGATGACTATTATTATTGAACATCAAACTGGTGATATTTCAACTGGTCCTCTTTTGGTTGACAGGATATATCGGCCCTCATCGCTTTTATTGTTCAATACCGATTATTGGCCGATATATCAGTGCATCTCTAGTAACTGGTATCCTTAATTCTGATTTGTCAAGGTTGACTTGTATATTATACATTTATGATCGCTCAATTAAAGTTTATAAAAGGGATGCAAACGCACCTCTTTACTGTATTGACTGTGGGTTGGCTGCATTATCCACTTGATAGATGCCTGCGGTGACTTTGGGATACATTCCAGGAAAGTTGAGTTTCCCTCCACCCCGTAAATGTTTTTCAGCTCGGCCTGATCTGAACATGTAGAAGAGAAACAGCATTATTAGAAACAGCATCTTTCAAAAATCCAATAAAGATGAAGTGGGTGAAGTGAACTAATAGACATGTGTGGCAAATGGAAAGGCTACATTTTTTAAGGTTAAAAGTCACGTGATGAAAGCAACATTTTCAAATTTCAAAATGTTGAAGTGTACATAAGTGTTTCGAACACTAGAGGGAGTAGTATGTTATTTTTTCCAGTGTTGATCATGATCGGACCAAAGGGAAAAGTGTAGGAAGGTGAAGGGCAAGTCATTAATTACCATCTCTCATGTCCTGACACTGGCTCCAGGGGTCTCCGTACCTCACATCCTGTCTCCGGGCGCGCCTGCGGACCAAGAGAGGATGTTACCCATGTGTAGGACCCACCCTCAGATTTATTATTTGACAGCTTTTCTCTGTGTTGTACTGGGATATTCAGGGTTAAAGTGATAGTTCACCTACAAATGAAAATTCTGTCATCATTTACGTATGTATGAGTTTATGAAAGATGTTGGTAACCGAACATTGGTGGTATCCATTCACTTGCATTGGTTTTGTGTTTTTGCTATGTTTAATGTTGTTTTAATGTTGTTTAATGTTTTTGCTGTTCGATTATCAACATTCTTTAAAATATCTTCTTTTGTGTTCTACGGAATAAAGAATTGCAAATAGCTCTTGGTTTTAGATGACAATAGGGCAATAGTTATTATGATAGAAGTTTCATTTTTGGGGAATCAACAAAACTGCTCTCCAAACAAATATGGCTCAGAAGGTTTCAGCAGTGAATCAATTGTAATTCAACAAATGATGACAGAACACTAAGCTTACAATTTATCTATTGTCTTTAAATATTAAAACTCAACAGATGAAAAATGAGATCATTTCCAATAGACCGCACCGCTTATGTCATTTTTCTAAATTTCACTGACCCATTGCTTTTTAATAACAGGATTTTTAATACATGATTGTGTTCTTTTAAAAACATTAAAACAGCTTCCAAGATATTTCCACTGTCTTTGATACATCAGCAGTGTAAGTGAGTTTTTTATGAAATAAGAGACAAGTCCACATATATGTATTATTAACAAATACAGACAATATGAGAATAAAATATGTGTGTATATAATATAATGTGTGCTATATGCAATAGAAAAGAGATTCTACCTTTTGTTGCTGGGGAAGTAGTTGGTGCACGAGGAGCCGTCCCAAGCGCAGTATGGATCTCGAGCTAGACAGCAGTCTACACACGCTTTACCGTACAGATCACATCTCTGAACGGGCAGCTGGACGACGCCTTCATCGCTGCTCACAAACAACACTTGCTGCAGGAAAAAATAAGAAAACATGACATAAAAATGAGATGCAGTATGAACAGTCCAACATTAAAGGGATAACTAAGCCGAAAATGAAAATGATGTCCTCTTTTCCTCACCTTCCTTTCATTTTTAAACCTGTATGACTTTCTTTCTTCGGCGTAAAGCAAAAGAAGATATTTTTAAGAATGACGGTAACCAAACAACAGCGGTGTCCATTGACTTCCATTGGTTTTGTGTCCATGAAGAAGAAGTGAACAGGAGCCGCTGTTCTTCGGTTACCAACGTTCTTGAAAATATCTTCTTTTGTGGTTTGAAAGGACATGAGGATAAGTAAATGATGACAGAATTTCATTTTGGGTGAACTGTTCTTTTAAGAAGCAAATGAATCATAAATAGTGTACAAAAATATCAGGCTATACACTTCTTTTCTCAAACGCTTGCCCTATCCTTCAATTTCTCAAATGGAAAGTCTCCTGTTAGCCACCCACCCAACATGTCCACTTACTCTTTTGGTGGAGAGCTCCATGTTCACAACCGGGGTCTGAGACTAAAGAAAGAGAGAGACAGGAAAAAACGTGTCAACGCATAAAATGAATCATCACGAGAACAAAGAAGAAAAAGATACGCATTGTTGGCTCTGAATGAGGGCAGATCATCATAACAGACCCTTGAGGAGGTTTTAAAGCGTTCTGCTTCACTGGTTCATTTCGTCTCTATAATACTGACAGCAAATGGGCCTTGACTCCTAAAACCACCCGCTTTCTCCAAAGTGCTGTGGGACGCCAGTGGACGATGGCTGCTATCATATGTCACCTGCTGGCTTAAGAGCCCATACAGAAATTTGATATTTGGCCATGTACACCATTTCATTTTGGTTCATATGGACATTTTTGTATACTTTTGTAAATCCACTATTTTTCCTAAACATACAAAAACATAAAGCGCAGAACATGGGTTTTCAATCCAGTATATGTATAAATAGGTTTATGTGTCATACACACTATTTAACTAATTTTGTAGTTTTTTTAATACTGTTTACTGTATATACAAAAATGTGACATTGTTATATACTGTATGCAAAATCCATACCTACTTGAACATTTTTTGAAAGTGAGGGCTATATTTACAAAACATCACTTTTTCCTTTAGTATTATGAAAAATCAATGTTTGATGCTTCAAATAAATGATCTTCTCTTTTCAATGAACATTACTTTTCATGTCCCGTCTCTGGGTTTGGTCTCTAGCACCTTTGGAAATCTGACAGTATCTGTTTTTCCTCTTTAGCAGTTATTTCTGTTTGGGAAGTGCTTGACATGGTAACAACAACCAATAGGAGCCTGGGGTCAAAGGTCACGAGAGAGTCCTGTAGATTGGTATGACAAACCAGCAGAGGAGGAAGAAGACATAGATAACATTCAATTACCTTGAAAACTTTGAGCTCCTCTAAAACGATTTCTTCAGTCTCCCAATTCTCTTTAGGTATGGAGACCACCTTCAGCACCTTACCATCATCTGGAGACACAGAAATATGTGTAAATTTGTATTAATCCACAAAATTGTATAAGGTTATTTAAACTTCTATATGTGATTCTAAGGGTCAAAAGCTACATTTTTGTATTTAAACCTTGAGAAACAAAGTTTAGGATGGATCTGGGATCAAACCCTCTCACTGTCTTTCATTGGTCGAACAAACAGGTAGCCCCACCCCAAACCAGCCGGACCCCTCAAACAAACTTGCAATTGCAATTTTATTTAGTTGTGCTTGTGGCAAACACATCGCATAATGCACAAACATCTCAGTTACCATGGTTACCAGTACCACTTAGTTACCACAGCGTGCCTTGGGGCTTTATCCAGCTGTTACAGTGTTTTACTACTTGACACAATACGAATGCAAGCATGCTCTCTGTGCACACAGGTTAAGCATATTTGTGCCGAACAGAGCGTCTGTTTGACTTAAATGATTCACTTAAAAGTGGCACAATGGTAGAACTCCACACATCTCCGGAAGGGCAAATGTTGGACAGGAAAAGAAACACTAGATTGTTGGAATGTCAGGATGATCCCAGGCAACAGGACCAGTGACCAGCGTGGGAACAGAGGTCGTGTTTGATAGAGTTTACTCATTCCACATCAACAACGTGTCCTAGTGTTCACCTAGCAATACTAGAACAAACTGTATAGCTCAAAGGTATTAGAATATGGAAGCGTTAGGAAAGTTAGTAGATTGCAAAAATTGTTCAATTGGCAGAGAATTGAAGATCAGGTTCGATTCCCAGACAACAAAAATGATAAAATGTAAATCTTGAAGTACTCAAAGTAAAAAGCAGTTGAAGTATAAGTTTCGCTGTTACTGTGCATACGTGTAAATAAAAAAATATTTTCAGACAGCATTTTTGTTTCTTTTTCCATTTAAAATATCTAAACGATCTGCGAACATTTACATTAAAATGGACAAAATGAAAAAAAAAAACTTGATTTGTTTACATTTTAGTTTATATTTAGAGAATAATATTATTAATATTTATATTATTATTAATTATCTTATTATTTGTTTTCCCTACAACATTGACAAACAGTTTTGTTTGTTTTAGGATAAACCACAGTGAATTTTGTTATATTTAGATTTAACAAATTACATTATTGTGTAGATGTTTACTAGAAGAAGAATGCTGGTTAAAATGATGTGGGTAGGTCTCATATTTATGTGATGTCAAACTTGGCAGTGCATTTTGGATGTAATGCTTATACAATATGTAATATATGAAAATTACCTGTTCCCAGGTGCAAGACATCATATTGTCCATCCTCTGCATCCACCCTGTCAACCACAATTTTCTGCAGCCTGTATGGTGTGTTGATCTGTGTGAAGACGGGTCGTCTGTGGATGGGTACCACCAGGTCCCACATTAGCTGATGAGACCTCATGAAGCTCATAACATCATCTGGGAAATCCCGGGTGGACTTGTGCAAAGGGTCATAGGTCTCGCTAGGACACTGAAAGGAAAAGCAGAAAAATGAGACGCATTCGATCAGAGAGTAACACAGAATTTGTTTTTATACCGCAACCATCCCAAAGAAAGTAAAAATAGTCCAAATCAGTTGTACAGATGTGGGTTTTGGCCACTGTGTAAGCATCATAATTCATGTGTTCTTCCTATTGGGAAATTCAGAAGTAAAAATAAAGCATTTCAAGTCTTTTAAAGACATAGATTTGTTTCTGGACCGTGACAGGTTCTGGTATTTTTTGACTGAATACGGTAAGTACCTTTATAAAACAAAATATATGGTTATGTATTACACTAGAAAATATAATGCAATACGAAGAGTTTTTTTTAAATCCTGTTTTTATTGTGTTATCATATTTTGATTGTGTTTAACTGCGTTAGTTAGCTCTTAAATTTAATATTACTTAATCAAAACAATTTATTGATATAACTTGGAATGCACCATAAAAAAATATTTTTTTGAAATAATAACTATATGAAATAATATATTGTTTTTGAATAAAGTGCTTATATTTTTCAATACATAAAATGCTGAAATGTATTATATACTTTTCAGTATATTGTAATATTTTTAATTATATATATGTATTTATATATATTATAAATATATTAACAAAGTATTATTTTATAAAAATATTTTTCAAATATCATTTATTTTGTATTTATATTGTCAAATATATATTAAATTGTTTAGCATATTAACATTTTATAAATTGGAAAATATATGTTTTGTGAAGGGTCACTTTGAATCACAATTACCGCAAATGTGCATATCACCAATAAACATTGTCAGTTTTTTTATGTATTTCAACAGTAAAACACAGTTATTCACTTTCAGAAATGTGATGATGCTTTTATTTCCGAGAATAAGTGTGAAATCTGTATGTTGGTCATATAATTTTTGGCAATAATTATTTTAAAATAATATTTTTTTATAATAAATTACAAAGTTAAGGCCTTATAGTGTCTGAACACATAATTTAAAATATATTTTCCCATTACATTTTTCTATAAGATGTTGCAGCCCAACTTTAATTCCGGGTAAACTCTTGCTTTATCTACAAAGAAAATCTATTTCTATTAGTTCCTCTTTCTGTTTAATATTATTTTATTGCATCATCTAAGCTCTTACTGCCCACTAAGTCACCAAACTCTATCATTTCAAAGCTTTTATCTTTCATTTAGGACAACTCTGTGGTTGTGACCTCGAGGGCTAATGGAGCAAACCTCACAGACCTGATGATTGACCTGCTTCACTGAAGAACTCAACACTAAAAGCCCGCACTTTAGCCACTTCACCCTGACGCATGACCCCCTGAGCGCCTGACGACAGTTTTACAGCCCCCTTGAGACAGTGCAGCCAGTTTCAATGGCTTCAATGCTGTGACACCACATGTGCAAACCAGAACCAAGAACCCAAGAGAGAAGGATCGCTCCAGGGTCCGGAGATCACCTGCGGATGTCATCCCCTCCCCCAAATTCAGCCAGATATCGTGTAGCAGAAAAAAAAAGTGTTGAAAACTCACCGTCCCTGGTCGGGGATAAGGGATTTTCCCCTTGTACTCCATCCATCGATAATCTGGCCCCTCCTTGTGTGCGAAAGGCCCGTTGAAGGCGGCTCTGATGGAGGCCATGGAGTAGACACACACAGCCGAGCCTCTAAACACAGAACTGTTGAAGATAGAGACGCAAGGAATCGTGTATTAGTCTGATGTCGGGTTAGAATAACAGAGTCTCTCACGCCTGGTGACCTTTGAACCTTCTGAATGGCCTCAAGCTATCCATTCCTTGAGAGGGAGAACCAAGACGGATCGTTCTAGATGGATCGGGTGGGGAGGAGAGCAGACTGTTGATATTAGGGGCGTTTGATAGCGTTGGGTAAACTAAGATAATCGGATTTTGGTTGTTGTAACAAACAATGAGGTCTGAGAACCTGGAAGGGTCGGTTACGCTTGAATGAGTGTGACTGATGGGTAAATTTGGAAGGAGACGGTGATGAAGCAGGAATTATGAGGTAAACAAATATGACATTGACGGGGAATGTGGTCCGAATGGGATTGTGGGTAATGTTCCTACCTGGAAGTGGAAAAGACACCATAGATGGCTGGATTTTGTGGATCTTTGGTCTCCAGGATGAAAATGTCCTCTAAGTAAAAAAAGGATAGGAAAAAGGATGATACAGTAGGACTTGATGACATCATCATCATTCTTTCAAGGGCAACATTGAATAGACTAAAGTCTATTAAGTGATTTATGTTAATAGATTATTGAAGAAGGATGCGGTTTGTGATTGGATTGTGTGGACGTACGCAGTTCATCAAAGTGTGTGTCCATGCCTCCAGGACCTGGTACTGAACACACCAGTCTGGCTTTTAGGAAGGTGCTCCAGCGATTTATTAAACTTCTCTTTCCCCCGATGTCATTCTGATAAACACAACAAGAACAGGCAAGATATTACTTTAGATGACATCACAGTATCTACGTCCAACTAAAAAAACTGTGTAATATAAACCACTATAAATATTTCCAGGAACACAAAGTATAATGTTCAAGATAATTTAATAAAAAGTACATTTTCGCATTTGGCAGACACTAAAAAAAGACTGTAATTTTCTGTAAAATACCATAACATTACAGTTGTATCATGTAAAATTACATGTTATTCTTGTAAATTTGCAGTTTTTACCGTCTTTCATTAAATAAACTGTGTAGGATCTGTTGACAGTAGTTTAGTTTCCAAGTCTCTCAAACAAAGCTTCATTCATTCATCATTAGATACATGATGTTTCTGGATGACATAGGGGCTTACACATCAATTCATTAGCGCAAACAAAAGACGCTTTGTTTCAGGACACAAGACGAAAGCTCTTTCGGGTGCATTTTCATGTTTTAATTGGCTCATTACGAGACGTGACTTGGCATTCACCTTGCAGACGCGGGCAACTCGGCTGTAGACCCGCTTGTCAAGTTGGTTAGACTCCACAGCGGTCTCTTTAAAAAAGAAGTAGACCTTGTCATCGTCCAAGCTGTGCGTGTCAGGGATAGAATATGATCCAATAAACTCCGGCTCTGTGAAATAAAATTGCATTAAAGGGGAGGTCTGATGGAATTTTACAACTATAAATTAGTAAAGAAGTATAGCTATTTGAGCAACTCTTAAGTCGCAGCGCTCAACGTTCACAAAAAAAGGACGATATTTTCTTAAACAGAAATCACTTTTTAACAACTACAATGACGGCTGGTTGGGACTATGACTAACTGGGTTAGCGACATCACAAATCCCAAAATTTACATTAACCCTGGCACCTAGAACATGGATATGGTAACAAACACATGTGAACACACACACTCTCAGCTTGACCAATCAGAGCGTTCTGTGAGGAGGGACTTCCTAAAACTAGGAACTCAACAAACTTTTTTTTGAGAATTGAGAAGATGGTGTAAAACACTGGTGAAATGTATTATATTTAAGCCATTTTTTAAAAATCAAAACCTATTCTTTAGCAAAGTGGTTCTCAAACCGGTGGGCACCTAGATGGATGTAGGGGCCACCATTTTTGTAGAATCTTATGAAATATCAAAATTTATTAATTTTCTCCAATCAAACAACAGAAAAATAAGACCAGCAACCAAAAGAATTGATGTTCCAGCATTGAATACTTTTTGGTTTATTAAAATTTTAAGTTTAAGATCATGAGTCTTTATTTGGGGGGCCACAAAGCGATGAACCATTAAGAAAGGGGGCCTTACAACAAATACGTTGGAGAACCACTGGTTTAGCACATTATAAACATCATAAAGATTTTGAACATAGTCAAAAAAGGACTGCTTTAAAATGCACATAATGCAATTAGAAACATAATGCATTGTTTGTGTTTGCATGCACACATATAAAAATAAACAGGACTTACAAATGTTTGTTGACATTTATTATTTAATTTCTGGATTGTGTATGTATATATTGATTTTATTTAAACTATTATACCTACATTAACATGAAATATATTCTGATATTAATTTACTTAATTTACTTACAGTTAATACACTGATGCAAAAAAAGCTGTTTCACGCACAATAATTTATATGTATCGCATACGGAATCCATAATAACACTTCTCTCAACACAATACAATAATTTGTACCATTTGAACTTCATTCATAATTGAATATATTTGAATATATTTGGCTCCTTTGATCTATCAGTGATACATTTAATGTCAAATTTATTTGTAAAATACCTGACATGTATGACATAATTTGCGTACCCAGATTTGGGCATGGGGAATGATCCTTTAACAATAATGAAAAACATTACAAATAAGATAACAAACGTATTACTTGACCTCACCGTTTAGCCAGTTGTCCTGGTAAGCTTCGGTACGAATATAATGTTGATTGTCGCTATGCACAGATGTGCGAAAAATGGCGGCGTTCGTTCCCATGAAGTCCACCGATGTCCCGGCGTACAGATCTCCATCTGAAGCGAAAGTCAAGAGCCAAACACATCCAGAATAACTTAATATGACTGATGTTTTCTAGCTCATTTACTAAATCTACCCTTTGACTCCAAAGCTCAAAACTCTGTTTATACAGCAGCATGTGTGAATATAAAATGTCAATAATTTCAGATACACAGGAGATTATTAAATCATAAAAAGGTCTTTGCTGTAATAGCCTTAAATTGAGAAGCATACGGTCCGTGCAGTGTGGCCCTCTGGGGTGTATATGCTTTCTAAAAAACGTTTTGCGGCTGGGTTTCATTTCCTGAGCACATTGTAATTTTTTTACATTCATTAACTGTAACTGTATAATTTGTGTCCTGTAGAAACTGATTAATATGGGGAACTTTCAAATTGCCCCATTTGAAACTAACATCTGGCTGTGGGTTTTACCGTTTCATTTAGCAGAGATTTACAGTAAAAGGGAGTATGAAACACATAAATGGGACATTTGTGCATGTTTGATCAATCTTTCTTCCTGAGTTGGCCTTATGGGTAATTTTCAAGGGCGGCACCGGGGAATGATGGGTTTGGGAAGTCTACAGTAGGGTCACAAACTCACCTGTTAGTCGGGCGGTAAATGGTTCTTGCGGACTGAAGGGACATTTTCCTCGCCCGGATTCTACAGCGTGGCTAAGGAGGCGGAACGTGGGTTTCTAGGACACAGAGAGACAAGACTGTCACACGTTTTGCACCATTAACCCTCATTGTTAGTTTAGCTTTACAGTCAACAACACTCCCATTTACTCCTGTAGGCATGTTCACGTCATCATTTACTCACCCACAGATTGTTCCAAACCTGTATGGAGGTCTTTTTTTTCCGCTAAACACAAAGGAAGATATTCGGTAGAATGTCATTAACCTAACAGATCTCATCCCCCATTAACTGCCATAGTAGGGAAAATAAATACTATGGGAGTGGGATGTGATCTGTTTGGTTACTGACATTCTTCCAAATATCTTCCTTTGTGTTTAGCCGTTTGGAACAATCTGTGGGTGAGTAAATGACGATGGAATTTTCATTTTTGGGTGAACTGTCCATTAAAGTAATAGTCATGACTGCTTACCTCAAGATTGTGTCCGAGGTCAACATAAGTGCATTGTGGGTGAAAAGCGCCGGTCCCGCACACAAACACATGGGTTTTGTTGAAAGGCTGTAGGAGTCTGACGTAATTGGCACAGTCTGTCTGTGAGATGCATGCGGTATGTGATTAAAATTGCGATTTGTATTAAAGTACTGGAGAGAATAAATGCACAACATTATAAATTACTCAGTAATGTAACTGATGCTATGCAGGAGGGAATAATATAAAAAACAAGCAAAGAGACACAGATTTCACCTCCCTCAAGACTTTCCAGTTGAATTATCTCCCCATGGGGCCACATATAAATGTTCATGCTTTATTCTTATCTCGAACTCTGAGAAAACTTATGAAAATTCATCTACGTACAAGCAGATGGGTTCTTGAAAGCTTTTCTCTCTACCCAGATTCACCTTTGTACCCTTAAAAGGTCTCTCGACTTACCGTCAGATTCTTTCCAGCGTATTTGCAGCGTTCGATGTGTTCCTGCGCAGCTGGCCAGTGGATCTAAAAATAAAAGAAGCGGTTTTCCCAAAGAACAAAAAACAACATTGCATAACATAATAACTTAGTTCATTTGGATATCAGTGTCATTTCTAAAGAGGGGAAAACTGTGTGCTTGAATGCTCGTCTGCAGAGAAATAATGAAAGGAATAGTTTGCACTAAAACAAATATTATGCCAAACGTATCCATGTGTCATATTTACAAACCCAACTGCTTGTTATTTGTTTACAGTGGAATACGTTTTTAAAGAATCATAATCCATCTTTTTCATTTTGACAATTTGGAGCTTTACAAACTCTGTTCACTAAAATATATTGTTCATAGTACATACCGATTGTCACATTTTCATAGTACATGCCCATCGTAAATTATTTTCCTAATATTGTATTCTGTATTTATTCACACTGTATATCTGCACTTGCTAATTGCACTTCTGGTTAGACCTAAACTACATTTCGTTACACTGTACCTGTATATGTGTAATGACAATAAAGTTGAATCTAATCTAATCTAATCATCTAAAAAGGAAGCTTTGCAGAATAACAAGACCAATGGCTTCAAAAGACTTGAACTGTAGCATGTGAACTACTTCTACTATTTAGTTACTATTAACTTTTGTTGTACAATGTATGAAAAAAGGTATGTGTAAATTACTAAATTAGACTAAGTAATGCGAATCAATAATGGCAAACTTTCATTTTGGCAAACTGTTCCTTAGTTATTATTCAATATAATCAACATAACTACTGTAAATCATTGCTGAAACTATAAATCCACTGAACTGAATAACTTGACTCATTTGATCATTTTTATATGATTACTTTCATGTTCTTGTAACAGTATGCACAATAAGTCACAAACTCATCTGTTCAATGTGTTTTTGGAGTACGTCCATTCATAATTAATCAACCGACTTCATGCCAAATTGTGATGATTTCCACATGGCCGTGTGCAGATATTGACCTGATCATCAGCAGAACAACATAATTGTGATGTGAACAATCCGACGTGCTTGAGTTCTTATTAAAGATCACGCACATGTGATTGTGACATGACCTCACATGTGACCTCATCATTTCCTAAAGGCATCTTGATGTATTTCACTAATTAAAATGATGCGAATTAAAAGTTGTATTAAAATGAATCCAATTCAACAAAAGATAATTTATATTTGCTTATTTGACAGCATCACAAGGAACATACTACACACATATGTGCTCCTGCAAAAATAGCCGTCAAGATGGACACGTTTTCTTACTCGAGCTGTAGATTTGTATAAAGTTGAAAGATCAAAGCTCACTCCAAATCCATATTACTGTGTGTTTTTGCCAGTTTGCATGCTAAGCATACATTGTAAATACAGTACATTACACTTACAGAGGAAATTCTTAAAAGTTCCTCTTTGCAAATGAAAGATCAAGTGGTCGTTTTTTCTAACAGGGGTTATCGGCAGCAAACCACATATACATTCAATAGAATCCATTAACGTGAATTGCGTCTTTGACCTCAGTAAGGCCCAACAGTGGATGTCCGCTCATATTGTGTTGACAGTTTAAAGGGGGTGCCTAGTTATCTGACCTTGCGTGCCGGTTGGGCGAGGCTGTCAGAGTTCAACATGTAAATGTGGTCTCGGCCCCCGACCAGCAGCCATCCGCGATCTTCATCCAGCAGTAAAGCCTGGTACGCTCCACCTTCTGCTCCGTCCCAAAACACGGCAGAGCTGTTCTTCGACCTGAGATCTACCAAAGAAGAACAGGTAACTTTAACAAAACAGCTTTTAGCATTGCAATGACACATACGTAGAAACACACAACGCCATGTGGGTCTAATCTGATCGGTGATATGTAAAATAAATATGTCAATCATACACAAAAATGACTTCAGCACACTTGCATTTATCAGATCATAAATATTTACATTGCCACATGGAGGTACAATCTTATACAGAAGTCGCACAAAATCAACATTCATGGACATTCACAAAAGTTCACCGTTGGGGTCTATGAAAGCAATATAAGCTTTCCAATTAGAGCCAATTAACCCTGAACGCTGTTGCTTGACAGCTGCACTCAACTGCTACCCACAATTCCAATGGGACAGCTCTCTGACAGGCACATTTGGAGGCAAAGCAGAAAGTTTGTGCGATTACACATCGAAAAGCAATTTAAACGCCACAACTACCAACTTTCGGAGGTGTCGGGGATGTTGGGTTGCGGTGTGGGAGGTATTGCGGTAATAAGCTCTGACAGATGTTTTCTTTGACTCACGCCTTGCCCTGGTATTGACGAAAGTGAACTGCAGAGGAAATAGTTGAAGGAGTAGAAAATGCATTCTTGTCTCATGAAGTCTCCAGCTGGTCATGTCCAGGTGATGTTTACAAGTTACACCTGGATGTCGCTTACTGCTTCTCATTGTGCAGCAAAATTCTGTCAGATTTATTGATTGCTTAAAGAAAGTAAACTAGGTAAATTAATTAATAAAATAAAACAAATTATTAAAAGCAAGCAAAATATGGATAATTTTTTGCATTGTAACAAAAAGAATGTAAACAACAACATTTAATTTGTTATTTTTTTGTTTTATAATATATTTATAATAAATTGTAATAATGTATATTTTATTTTATAGTTTATATATTTATTTTTACTATAGAATTTAATGTAACCGTAGACTTTGTTACAAGTTATCACTTTAATACTTAAAAAAATAATTACAAATTATTTTTCATAAAATAAGATTTATGCATATTTTATCGTGTTTAAACAACACAATCTGTCCTCAACTGAACACATCACAACAAATGTTGTGCTGCTTTTCACTCAATCTTAAGTTTATTTTATTTCTTTTACACAAGATCAACACAAAATGACGCAAAATATGTTAAAAACATCTAATTAGGTATGCACCATAAAATATTGTTATCGGCCGATAAATGTTGAGTTTTTAGGTTATCGGTATCGGCTGATAATACAATTTAGGCCGATATATCACAGCAAATAAATGTATGTTGGAAAATATATCCCTATTGGCTTCCAATGTTAGAGAATTATCGGTTTTCGTTATCGGCCAAAATGTATATAACGTTGCATCTCTACATATAATGTGTTAAAATTTCATCACACAAACAAAACACACAAATACGTTATTCTTTAACTAATCCTTTATTGAGAGTCAAAAAAGCCAAAACAAACAATTGTTATTCTTTCTTTCTTAATTACCATTATGATTAATAAATATATATCTGAATATAATAATGATCAGAATTATAAAACAAATTCTGTGTTTTTAATTTCTAAAAGGAAATTAGATTTGAAATATTAAAACGGTGTATAAATAATAATACTTCATTATTTTCTCATAAAATTGTCATTTGCTGGGTGATTTACTGCCTTGGAATTAATCCATCTGTTATTGTTTTTCTGTCTCTCGCACCTGCCGCTTTCTTCTCTAAAGAAAAAAAGCACAAGTTGATCTTTCTACTAGGGTCAAGCCCATAGGGGGAATGCATTAAATGTTGGCTTCATTCATTATAAAGAAAAAACGCCTAAAACGTGATTCATAACATTACATGAGTTAATTACTGAACCCTTTGTATGAAACTAAAATGAATGCAATTAGGATCAGTGATTAATGTTACACAAGCTCATTCCCGTATTGCATTTCACATCTTTCCCTGTTTCAATGCGCCTGAACTTCCATAGTCCATTAAAGCTCTACATTGCATGACTCAACATTAAAAGAATTCTCTACATTACAAAAGGCAATTTCCGACAAAACAAATCTCATAATTGGGGCATGTTGATGCTATCCATCATGAAACTCATTTAGCAATACCAATAAACAAGTCACGGCACCTGCTGGAATCCATTGCATTACAGCTTCGAGCTTTATAGTGTCACGGAACCCCACAGACAAGAGCAAACAAAGATCTGACTAAGCAATATATTTACAACAGGGTATAACAACAGCTGATCACAACAGAGAATAGAGAATGAATGCAATGTGAAGACTGAGTAGGTATATAAAGAGTCCGGGTGATGAAGGATGATTACGGGCAGGTGTGTTTATTACATACCCTGAACAGGTGTGGGAGCGTATTGCATGATTGGAAATGGAGACCTTGGGGGAAAGAGGCGTGGGGACGGACGCGCATTGACTAAACAATTAGGGAGGGGAGTTTCCTGAAGGCTAGCGCAGGGACAGGAAGCATCCAGGACGGTGCTCCCAACCTGGGGAATCATGCAGGCCATGGGGGACCTGGCGTTTCAGTGGGCCAGGACATCGGGGTTACACCCCTACTTTTTACAAGAAGTGCAATGGTATTTTAATGACCACAGGGAATAAGAACCTCGGTTTAACGTCTCATCCGAAGGACGGCGCTTTTTTACAGTATAGTGTCCCCATCACTATACTGGGGCATTTGGACCAACACAGACCACAGGGTGAGCGCTCAAGCTGGCAACGCTAAAAACGTTTTAGCTTTCCCAGGAGGTCTCCCATCCAGGTACTGACTAGGCTCCATCCTGCTTAACTTCAGTGGGTAACAGGTCTTAGGCTACAGGGTGATATGGTTGCTGGAGATGCTGGCATGGGTGAGTCTTGAAGCCCCGGCTCGGTTGAGCGTCGATGGATAATTACGGGCAGGTGCGATGGATAACACAGGGACAGATGCGGGAGCATGGGTATGATGGGAAGTCCTTGAGGGAAACA
The DNA here is from genome assembly GCF_015846415.1 of Triplophysa dalaica. Lineage (NCBI taxonomy): Eukaryota > Metazoa > Chordata > Actinopteri > Cypriniformes > Nemacheilidae > Triplophysa > Triplophysa dalaica. The sequence continues at coordinate 19,534,099 of NC_079551.1, forward strand.
CAGGAGAAACAGGCTTGGGGACAAACGAGACTGTGACGTAAAGAGCTTCAGAGAATTTGGATCAGAAATCAAATAAAATAATTGTGCAATTTGTTACAGTTGTCTAAATATGTTTCAATAGCGATGCCCAAGTCATTCGTTCAAATCCCAATAAATTATTAAACAAAAAAAATATACATTTCTTCGCATTCACTTACTGTTGGCCTATATATGATAATAAGATATTTCAATTTAAAAGGAAATTCAAAATCATGTTTTCTTATTATGTTATCATGTATTTATTGTGTTTTATTGTGTTATTAGCTGTATGTTTTAGTCATTATTGCTTAAATAACAATTATTGCTGCAAAACAAACCAATTACAGTTTGATTGATATTAATTGGAATTCAAAATAAAAACTATTTCATTTCGGAAACAAACTCATTATATAGTCTCTAAAGTGCAGTGAATCTTATTTTAGTACACTTAAACAAAGTTTGGGTCTAACTTACCATTCTCACCACTGTTTTGACAACAGGATCAAAGGAAACTTATATAAACATAATGATAATAATATCTATTTATTCACAGTATTTGCAATCACAATGCTAGTAATGAGTGTACCTCAGACTTAACTTAGGACACCGACAAATATTATGCTCTCCTTCAAGTGGATCTGAGTTCATTCTTTACCATCATATAGATCATCATTCACACCTGAGCCAAAATTCCTGCAAATCATTTTCAGATCTGTAAAACACCCTAAAAAGCATTTCAGTTTGTGTAACACGATCTGGCCAGACGTTCACCATTTTCAAGATCGCCAAAGGAAACAACATTTCAATGAGATCATGGCCATTGAGAGTCTAGCTTGTGTTGCTCGTGTGTCATGCGTTGGATCGCAAACGTTTCCCACACTGTCTTATTTATCTGGATTTCGGAAGAAAAATCCCCCACCCACTTCCTAAACACATACTATACATTCTCATTACCAGGGTATAAAAACAAGCATGGCCACAGAAGGTTCCTTTCCTCACATCTTGCAAAGACACATCTGGTTCTTACTCCACCCTGTCCATCGGGTCCTCTTATCAATGTAATGGGACGGACTGTTCCTGGCAGTTATAACGTTAAGGTGCCGTGCCATTGTATGCAGGTTTATATCAAATGTTATGGTTTTACAAAACCTAATAGATTATCTAAGGTCTTAAATTGTGTTGACTTTACGAGTGGTATTGCACAGAGTCCTAGAGGAAATGATTTGATTTAATGTGTCCCAGCAGTACAAGATCCAAGCGTTGTACTGGAGCCAATGACATTTGCCCATAATTTAATGAATTAAACAGTTAAGTAAGTGATAATGTACCGTTCATTATCACAAAGTAAACTCTTTCAATGCTTATTTTGCGATAATGACTAGCTGACTATATATTATCAAAAATGGACGCTTCAATTACAGTTCAAATACTTATTGTGTAAGAGTGACACAGAAGTAAGTTGTCAATGACGATACAAAATGCCAAAACTGACCAATCAGAATTACGCATTTCCTGCTGCTTACTAGCAACATGCTAATGCACCGCCTCTATGATTGATGAAACTTAATGGGGGTACGTCGTTCAGCCACGAGACCTTCAACACAACGCTGCTCTGATCGAGACAGACGTGAAACATCTGGTCGACACGATACAGCTGGAATCAATCAAAGCTTATCAATCGCATACGGAGAGCTCGCATACATCTTGTACACGTTCCATTTAATAAATCTTCGAAGTCATTTTGAATTCAACCATCATGAACAATAATACAATATAATAATGTTCATGATAATTTGTCGATTGTTTAATAAGATTGTGAGTTGTTTAGCAATTTGTTTCCAGGGGTATTGCATCAACAAATACATAAAAACCAAGAAATGTTTATAATTGCACAAAATATTGTTTGTTTTTTCCAAGAATGTGTTTAACTTAAAATAAACTTGTATTGACATTTAATTATTAACAATCTTTTGTATTGTATCAAAATGGTTTGGACATGTAGAACGTGGCTGCCACAAAGATGCAACGTTTCATGCAAATGGTACAAAACAGGATTTATAAGGCAACTTCAGAAATAATAATTGGATTACAGGATCGCATCCATCCAATCGTGATACGCAAGCAATAGTCACCAGTTTAGGGGGGATTTACACAGATTTGATGGGGGTCTTTAAATACAGCCATGCGGGACTCCTATTTCTTACCCTGCCAGACACTATTTGGATCGTTTTTCATCCGATGCAACATTTCAAAAGATGTTCAATTCATTAACTATGTGACCATTGATTTGCCAGGAAGGGGGTCTTTCATTCACTATAAGTATTAAGTGTTTCAAAATCCAAGTTGCCGAAAGATTTAAGGGGTCAGAGTTTACGTCTTAATTGTGAACCGAAACACGTGGATTAGGCTCTGAAACGGATTAGGCCACCCAGCACTCTATTTATCGCTGAGCTTTTATTTCCAAACATCTCTGCCCTCTGTAATGAAGTGTCTTCCCAAATCCGATATTATTCAGACTAAATCCTGAAAATCAAGTCCAGAGTTGTTTTCCTCCTAGCGCGCTTGAAGTTGACCGCCGGTGAGTTCACAGCGTTGAGAGATCGTAAACACGAGAGCTGTGGTGTGTGACTCCAGACGTTCGTGATCTCCGCTGGAGCTTCGCCAAACACCTGTAACAATCTCGTGCTTATCGCACAAGGTCAGAGGCCAATGGAAATGAAGAGAGACGGGTACAACTCACAGTAAACACTGGGAAATGAAGGGGCGTGTCTCTAATGAAGCATAGACGCGGCTTGTTTGTGACAGCCCAATAACGTCACGACTGATTGGCTGTGGGGCTATTGCGCGCATGAATGGTTTTAATCAGTCTATTCAGATTACAGATCTCTATGTCAGTGACCAACAGTTTACAAGATCTTAACATGAATCTAGTTTAAAACACATGGTCACAGGGGAACCTGAACTTAACCTGGAAATGTCATATTTATCACATACTATTAAAATAGTTAGGCCTGTTAGGGGCAGCAAGAGCACTGTCAGATTTAGTGTCATAAGAGTCCACGGAGGTCTTCATTATGAAATGATTTCGTATTTAAGCCTTGAAAACGAACTAAAAAATGTATTAAGGTATAAAAAAAGTTTCTTAACTTTAAAACAGTTTTTCTAGCTATTATTTGAACTATTACTAGATAACGTAGTCTTTAAACCTATTTAAATTAAACCTAAATATGAATATGTATTATGCACTTTGTTTATAATATTATTATTACTTATAATATAGTATTGTCATATAAACAAAATATTATTATTAATATTTGTTATGACCTATTATTTATGTCATTGCTATTATTATAATCATTATATATTTTTTTGTTGCAACTGTTCTTTATGGATGCAATAAAACAAGATTTAGTTGTGTAATATGACTTCCTATTTCATTTACTTTAAATCAGGTGTTTATCCTTTGTTATGAGCACAGGACTGTAACACAACCCTGACATTTTTAACAAATAAATTAATTCAAATATTTATTTAGAAATATTAAATAAATTCATAGGTCTGGGTAAGATGGGTGGACTGTCTTTTTATGAAAAGTCTTTTTATGGACTGTAAAAATACTTTTTTATTTTACAGAATTTTCGACATATTTTTAAATATGGTAAAAAAGCCAAATTATAGAAATAGACTGCAAATTTACATCTTAGTGGTAAAATAGCATAAAAAACGTTTTTATAAAAAATAATTATATGTAAATGTTATCTAAATGTGCCCCAGATGCAAGAATATTACAGAATATTTTTCTTTACTTTTTTAGTGTGGGTGGATAGATAGATAGATAGATAGATAGATAGATAGATAGATAGATAGATAGATAGATAGATAGATAGATAGATAGATAGATAGAGATAGATAGATAGATAGATAGATAGATAGATAGATAGATAGATAGATAGATAGATAGATAGATAGATAGATAGATAGATAGATAGATAGATAGATAGATAGATAGATAGATAGATAGATAGATAGATAGATAGATAGATAGATAGATAGATAGATAGATAGTTAGTGGATTATAGTGGAGATTAGTTGTATAACAGACCCTTCAGAGGTCATTGACAGATTCAATCTCTCATCAAGCAGTGGGGAGTCCGTTCTTCTCATTAACTCACATTTCATCAAGCAACTGGGCGTAAAGCTTGAGTGACAGGGGCATATAAGGAAGATATCTTGATCAAGAAAATATCTCCCTGTCTTCATGTACATCTGTGTCCCACAGCTTGAATAAGCAAACGGCTGTGCGGTATCAACATCAACATGTAGGTGGATCTGGTTGTGTAGATCTGTCCCATCTGCTGTAGCAAGGGATGCGTGTCAACATAGAGGTTTGCATCTGTTGGCCCGCTGTTCCAAACTTTCAGGCAGACCCCTCAAATCTGCTCGAAAGTTAAGATGGTAGCTTGAACATGATGAAAATAGACTATATTGGAAAATTTAAAACCGTGATTTTATTACAAGCTGGTAGATCATCTTGGATCAAAGATAAACCTACTTGGACGAATTGCAAATCTGCTGTCTGAAAGACTTTCAAGACCAGGTTTGGAGACTTGAAAGCCAGGTTAGAGTGTAAAAACCAGCTGCCAAATGTTAAATAGCCAACTCTTTTTTTCTGCTAGATGAATAAATGTAAATGTGCCAGGCTTTCCTTTTGAGAATGGAAAATTCAAGTGACGCATGTATTTTATACATTTTCTTCTCCGAGGTCTTATGTTTTCTATACACTGAATATAACTCCTTTATTCCTGTTGTTGTTCTTTTTTTAAGACGGCTCTAAGTGCTTTTGGCACATCTGTAATGGCTCAAGAGTTGCATATAAAGTAAATGAAGCATGACTCATGGACTAATGATAACAACTTAATTACTCTGTAGTGTAGAAACACTCAACAACAAAAGTGAGCTTCCTACTGTAACCCTGGCAGGATTTTAAGGTAGGTAAGTGTGTGCGCTCCCAATGCAAGGGCTTGATCCAACATCCAGAAAGAAGGATTATGCTACCCTTTAAAATATCTTTGGGCAAAACTCTGAAATGGCATCAAAGGCATAACACTGCGAATGCAATCCACAAATAAAATGTAAAGTTACGTGAAAAACTTGTCATTTTACTTTAAAAAAATCGTATTTTATGGGTTTTGTCCTAGTACACCATCTGTTGACAGTTTTTACAGGATTCTTTTACAGGATTTTTTACAGTGTTTACAATGTATTTCAATTGAAAAATACTTATTATACTATATGTCAACTTTTCTTTGATTAAATAGAATTTTTACCAAATTTTAGTTTTATTACTGCAAAAAATAACCATTTAAAACTGTTATATTCCAGTAGCTTGGGTGCCAGAAAAAAGTGAAAAATTTTAGGTAAATTATTTTGTTGTTTTATAGTTGTTATTTAATGTTTTCTGTAAATTGACTGTTTTTATCCGCATTTCAAAAATACATGAAAATTCTGTAAAATCATTTGTTACAGTGTATGCTTATTATAAGACGTCATTGTTAGCTTTCTAGCGTGTCAAACTCTATTGGAATCAGTTGTTGGTACAGTTAAGACCTCTTCTTTCTACTTTACGTGCACAAAAAGTCTTCTCAAACAATGACACCTTTAAAGGCAGCTGCCTATGTAAAAAAATAGACAGCAAGTCGGCTCGATTGTTTTTTAACCGAGCTTCAGAGTGTGTTGAGACTGAACCATCCCTGACCTGTGAAATATGTGCTGAAATGTCTTTCGCGTAACATCTGGAATCTGTGGTTTCAGGAAAGCTGCCCTCGCTGTCGTTTGGACCAGACTTACGTATAACTCCAGCAATCTCAATTCCGCACACACCAACCATTATGTGCATACCATCATTTTTGCAATTTTCCAGAAAAGCAGAAATGAGCTGTAATGCAAAAATGTCCCCAAACATGTATTTGACTAATAGCTGCGATTAGAGGATTTGTGCGTACACAAAGTGCAGATAGATTTGATTTGAAGGGAATAAACGTTAAGAAAATAGTATAACAATTCAAGTTACGATAATTCAATTTTAGAATAAACATATGGTGTGTAAGCGATCTACCGTACATAGCAAATAATGATACCCACTACCCAGCAAGAGATCTAAAGATAAGATTTTCTCCAACTTGATGAGGAAGAAAAGGAGACCAGAATCAAATCATCCACGAAAACATTACGAACTCTGACTGACCCTCCTGTAACACTGCGGTCGATAGTTTAACCACAAAGTCAAAAACATAGATCAGATGCTGTTGTAATCTGATTTACAAAAGAAATGTGATCTTTCTTTGACGAACCGTGATACTTTTCGCCTTATCTTGTTTCTAGTTTAATAACAACTCACACAAGCGTAACAGCATTACAAAATTGAATAATATACGATTGTGGTTTCTGAAATCCATGGGGCAATAAAAGCATGTATCTTGTGGTCGTAGCACAACATTGAGGTTTTATTCTCACTGAAAGTGTCTGAATAAGAATACATTTGGATTTAATGAATCTGGTCTGAATAGGAGTGGATCTGCCAAGTGTTTGCAATAAAACAGAATTAGCAAGAATGCTTCAGGCTGGCACTTAATGGCAACCAATAAAACATTACGCGTTTCCCAAGAGCTTCTCTCACAGAAGACAATTCTGACTCTTAAGAGACAGTAAGGATTATAACTTTTATGAGCGTGTTTACTCTCCACACTTGCAAATGCCAACCTACCGCATACAGTATATAGTAACAACTTTTAAAATATATGATGGTTGCTGTTACTTAAGAAAATGAGCCAAGTAATGTTTCCAAACTGATTCCCATAAGGTGTTGAATTTCAGCGTTATCCAAAACGTAACGATTATCATTTACTTAACAGAACAACAGAAGTCAGTGGGAGGTCGATTCAGAGCGTGTACAACGTGAACTGTGAGAACACCAGTCGTGTTTGTTTTGTCTTTGTATCGGGTGGCCGGGCGACATCCTTCTACTGTTTTTCAATGCCAAGACGCATCAAAGTCTCCCTGCCAGGCCATTTCCAGCTGTTTGTTCAGAGGGATCGCGGGGAACGTTCAAGGTGCAAATGTTGCTTGATCGGGTTTCCTCCTGTGAGAACAGGTCTAAAAGGAACTGGCTTCGGGGCTTTAGTATGTGCTGTTGATCTGCTCCCAAGTTAAACAGTACTATTGAGAAGCTTCTAAAACATCCCTGATATCTCAAATGTTTGAAATTAAAGGGATGGTTCAACTGAATATGAAAACGTGTTCATCTTGTTTTGACCCCAATGTTATTCCAAACCTTTATGACCTTCTTTCTTCTGCAGTACACAAAAGAAGATATTTGGAAGAATGTTGGTAAATAAACCACATTGACCTCCATTGACTTCCATTGCATGAACACAAAACCAACATTTCTCAAAACTCAAAACTTCTTCTTGTGCTTCTTCTTGTGTTTTCTTGTGTTCCACAGAAAAATACTCATATTTCCACCGACATAGGACTCATTTTCAGAAGCCTTTCAAGAAAAACAGATCTTTGTATTTGCTTGTGATTCGTGAAACATACACCAGATGATTGTCTCTCTAAGAGCTGAGGATGGGCTGTTAACTGTAGTCTTTCCTCATTCATCCCTCAAAGTCATTAATTTTCCTGTCCTCCACCATTTGTCTTTTTCATACTGTCTAGAAAGGCTTTCTGCAGTGATGGAGCACATTGGCTGACTCCATCTGAACCGACTTTGGGTTTCTCTATGGGTCAATGGCATCATGTCAATCTAATTACTCACAAGCCTCGGTTGCAAATGGCGTTCTGGGTCACCAGCATGAGCAGAACCAGGGCGAATAGGGAAAAGAAAAACTAAATGCATTCGGTTTCATTTATCAACCTCCAGTTCGTTCAGATGGGAATTAATGAATGTAGTGGAAGGTTTGGACTGCATGTTAAATTAAATCCTTTTTTCATGGCGAATCAAAATGCTCACGATTGTATTTAAAAAAATGTCACATCATTCATTTTGATGTCAGGAACATTTCTTTATGGCTAGAAAGTAAAGGTTAGAGATGCGTATTAGTTCACTGAATCTCAGCAATAAATCTAAAAGTGTAAATATATACTGGTGCATGTGTTTACAGAACTCTACAAATCTGTCCCTTTGTCAAAAATCATAAGAAAGAAAAACTGAGTAAAGAGATTCGATAACAGACAGAATTGTTTTAATATAATAGTTTATGCATAAATGCTTGAAGGGAGTTTAAAAAAATGGTTTTTTAATCCATCTAAAAATGTTAACAGAACATGATTTATTTTGTGAGAACTGATTCCTCCAAGGATAAATCCACTTCATGCTCCAACATGATTAATTTTAACGGTGTCAAAAAAAGTCTATAATCTATCAAGAAGTTTGGAATCCATCGATTGAACCCAAAGCTGCCAACACCAAAGCCGCACACACATCCCACAAACCCCCATCCCATCTAAAAAGATTAAAAAATAAAACCTAGCCACATGTTCAGTGGGATACGGCGTCCATTTAGTTATTATGGTTGTAATGGCATCTCTCTGACAGTTGGAGGTCATCCTCACGGCCTGCCTCATAAACCATTGAACTACTGCAAACCGCTCCATAAACCATTAATGGCACTAATGTCAATTCATTTCCCAATGGTATTCTCACTTGTGTACTCTGGTGTTTGTTTTTAAAAGACTTTTCTTAACTTTACGGCCAAAGTTAGGAAGTTGTTGTACTTCTTCAAACTTGTCAAACTTATGATCACTGAACTTTCACAATTCCTGTCTGCAACAACCATCACGCACTGAGAATTAACATTAGTTTGTGCAACAATCGCAATGCACTTATGTTTTTAAGGAAGAGTTAATAAAAAGGTTAATTCTCTCATTGTTTACAATCTTATAGCAATTCGTAAATCGAATCGTAATTCATAAGCCCGATTGGCTGATTTTTCTTGTTTTTAACAAACTTTTTTAATACGTTCATGATATTTTCTTTCATACAACATAACTAAATATACGTTTCCTTGTTAAGTTATTTAATCTTGATTTAAAAAATATTTGTGTATTTTTGTACAATCTGCTTTCGCATCAGGGATGGTAAAGTTTTGGGGTAAACCATCTTTTTAATTTTTGTATATTGTAAATTGTATTTTTTCTAAGATTTACTTTGTAAAAATTCGTACGAATTAGGCTTTACATAAAACAGTTAAGTTTCTTGTGCGATCAAGCTGTGTCATATCAAACCTGTATTCTATATCAAAGTCTTTTTACTCCATACAGTATGTAGTGTGGTATGTTAAACTCAATTTTCGGTCAAACAGTTTTTTGTCTTTCATGAAAGTGAAAGAGTCTTCTATTTACAAAATACATGTTTGAAACAACATATTAGTTTATGGTGTACTGTTCCTTCAAATGTTTTCAAGTAAAAGGACATTTACTGCTCTATTGAGTTACCGACATGGACAACATTCATAATATGCTGGAAGGACCCTAGAGGGGTCTAAGAAAAATTACTTTCTGAGGACCGGCACATGCAACTCTTTGTGGTCGTGACCTCCACGTTTTTTGGACTAAACGCTTCTCTCTGGGGTTTGACGTGGTCCTACAGACCCACAGCTCTGATGAGAGGCCTCCAGTACATCACCTCCGACTTCAGAGCTGTTTTTTTTATTACGTTCTGTAACACGTCATCTCCCTCAGGGGCCGCGGGGTGCATGTTTAATTGCTTCAGTGCCAAACTGTAGGAGCTGAAACTGTGCTGGCAAACACAAGAACACACAGTCGTGTGCCGCTTAAGTGCAGTGTGTGAGAGATACTTCAACCAAGTGAGGCAACCCAGATCCTATGACCCGACCCATAGCGGTGCCCCTGTTGCTTCGCTCAAGTCTCATCATCTACCATAGTTCTGAAGGTCTTATCTGCTGAGGATGAGTGAAATGGCTTTCGTCTTTATCGCCGATGGTCACAAGGCATGCTGTGTTTCAGTGCAAGGGTCGATTGAAAAAAGCATAAGGTTTAAAGTTTAATGTTTGTGCTTAGGGAAAAGGTCTTGATTATTAAATGAAGATCATTAAGGAATGTTAAAATCAGACATTAAAGGAATATTTCCATGTAAAACAAGACAATCCGTGACATCTTTTTGATCTCCGCAGAGACCAATTTTATGTGTCCCTCAATTGATGGAGATAAACAATAAACATGTCGTGCAACTTTTGTTTGTCTGTAAAAGCCCTTGCATTCATCTTTCAGATCATAACCTTCATTTTCATTTTGTGCTTTTTGAATTACTTTAATTGTCTTAGCCTCAAATAAGCAGCGTTCTTCTAGTTGTGCCTGTCCAATAAAAACACCCCGACAGAGTAATTAGACCCCTCTAAGACCCCGGGACCCCGAGTCATCTGCCGTGCTTATCTTCTGCACTTTGTTTCCATAGATACAGAGGGGTGCAGAGTCAGGGGTCATCACAGTGACACAGTTTTGTGTAAGCGATTAAAAAATACATCCCACAGGTCACATTCTATATGCCGTCAAAGCTGTATTTCTGTCATGAGAGAGAACATAATAAAAATGTTTTACAGTCTCACTTTGACTAAAACTCTGAGGGGTGGTATGAAAAAGCTCACTGAATTTCACGCCTCTGTTTTAAAAATGGCACTGTGAACGACAAAGGAAATCTTAATGTCATGATTTCTGGCCTTCTTTTAACTTACCCTGAGATTTCTCATTGATAACTACTGGTAAAGATGAGATTTGTTTATTTGTTTGAAGCCAATTTGACTCCTTTTTACTTAAATTGATCCTACTTACTTCTCACATTTTGGTTTTTATATTTGGCAGATGCTTGTATCCTAATTATATCCATCTTGCTCATTTGAAACAACTTTCCTATTCAGCTGACATCACCAAGCACTTTTATTTTCCAACCACCTGTCGAATAACGAATAACTTTTTGACCGTTCAATCAATTCAGAATGTCTCTACATATTTTTAAAAAGACTATACAAATGTATGTTCTGTTTTGCAACTAAACAACATCGCGGATGCAAAATAAGTTGTGATTACCACTTCATGTTGATCTTGAAGACTACTTCACTCTAAAAAATAAAGGTACCGTACTACACAATATCACAAGGTTAAAAACAAACTGGGCTCTCCTTCACCATCACTCTCTTGCTCACACTTGCCTGAGTAGTAACAGGGCTCATTCTCATCATCATCATGGATTATTTAAAAGGTGATCTCTTAGGTAACTATTGTTTGGTCTTAGTAGGAGTTTTAGGACTGATCTCCTGGTAAGATTTAAGAAGATGCTTGCTGGTGACATTTTCTTATTCAGCCACAACCAGTCTTTCAAGCTTAAGGCAAGTCATTTTTACCATCAATGGTAAAACAATTAACAATGCAGAGGTCATGGGTTCGATCCCAGGGGATTGCACAAACTTAGAAACAAATGTATTGCAATGTAAGTTGCTTTGGATAAAAGCGTCTGACAAATGCATAAATTTAAATGTCATGAAAATCTTAATATATCTTCAAGTGTTCATTTTTAAATAATTTTGGTTGTAATGAAGATTTCATTAAAAAAGGACAGGTGACATTTCTTTGTTTACGATTGAGTCAACAGGGAATATGGGCAGGACCACGATACTGTGTTGCACTTCGTACTCCCCATTGCACAGACTTTGGCTCTACTGAAATGCCCAGGCTCCAAACTGAAGTTTTGGCGTATCATGTCAGCTACCATCAATCAATTCATTAAATGGAAGGTATCACGCTGTCCATCTTGTATACAGTCTATGGGCCTGACATATGTTCCTTCTCAAATGGAAGTATTTGCAAGTGCAACTTGTTTGAAATGGCCCTTTTTATTTTCACACTTATAACATCTTTCTAAATAAGTGCTTCAATGACTTGTTTTACAAAAGCTTTATTTGAAAGTCAAATCTGACCAGAAGCAGACCCTTAAAACATCCCATCTTTAATTTGCCCTACACTGTGTTTTTTGGGATGAAGTCAGATTCCACTGAACGTCTGCTATCTTCACTCCACACAGACTATGAAACGCAGCTGTCAAAAGCAGACAGTTGGGTGTGAAGCCAAAAATTCTTGCCGACTTGGAGAAATCAAGACATTTAGTCATTCTCGAGTGCCAGGAATGTTTCTTTTGGTTTTAATCCACCCATCTGCCAGCAAGACGATCCTCAAAATTACAGGGAGTTTCACTGGCCAGCGGGAAAGTCACAGTTCATTGGAATATCAATTGTATGTCTGTCTGCCAGTAGAGATTCAGCTTCAGAGGTTAAACAAGCAGCAAGCAGGGAAGTTGACTGAGGTCAAACACAATGATTTCGTTTTAAGTTGAAAAGGTTAAAATAACCTTCAACAAAAGTATCAGGAGTGAGTATTGTAGGTGGATTATTTATACAACTATTGAAGATGAGTGAAGGGATAAAACTTAATTTTTCATGATGAACCTTAGGGCAAACTCAAAGTTCTTACATTACATCAACCCCTCCTCAACAGAAGAGGTATTGTAAACCATAAAGAATAAGATTGGCAATTTTGGATATTCAAACCAATCCACCCGAAAAGCCACCTTTGTATTCCTTTTTCCATCTCTAGCTTACCTTTTAAACCTGATTGAGATACCTGCAAGACAAACAAGTCGTTTCTCACTTCTAATAAATAACGTCTGAGTTTTCAGTCTCCGCTTGTAAACCCAGGCGCCGCAAAGATGATGTATACGTCAGTACCTTCCATTAACAGCTCGGGAGATAATGGGAAGCACATTTACATTGGAGGAACAATATAGTGTCCGACGCCGCCGTATACAGAATCTTCCTGTCAGGAAGCTGGCTCAGTCTCTCAAGTTCCTGAAAGTTCTGAGGGGTCAGTAGACAGGTCAACTATGACGCTTATAATGGGAGAGGCCTTGGGAGATGAGCGACTCCGTGGCGGTGGTGTCCAGACAGACGGAGAAAGATGTAGTGACGTAATGTTGGGTGGCTAGCGCGATCGCAAAAATGCAAAGGTTATTTCTTCAGAGCTAACGTAGTTTTAAAAATGGGGTTCGGAAATTAAATGTAAGTTTCTGTAAATTGTATGATGCTAGGTAGGCCTAACGCTATTATTTTTTAAATACATTTAAATAAAAATAAAATGTTTATTTGGAGTCAAACATATTAACAAAATGCTTCAACTTGAATATACTTGACTTGGCAAACATAACACGGGCTAACAAGACACAACTGGAGACAACTAAGGAACGTCTCCCCCGTTGCTTTGTATCTTATTAAGTACAACGACCTTACAGATCTAACGCAGCTAAACGGAAATAAGACACGGCAGATTGATCTTTCACTAATGGTGCTCTTATTAAAGACTTTGCAGAGATGTTTAATGTGAGGATCTGCAGACTGCCACAGCAAAGAGGCTTGGACAATGTTACCATTAATACTGTCGACTGAAATCGAATGATTTCATTATTAAAGTATTACAGTAACAATGTGACTTTTTTTCTTTGGCCACCACAACACAATAACATGCGCTTACGCAAAGATATTTGCATGATAGACTAGTCTCCTTAAATAAATTCAAAACAGATGTGTGCCCATATAGTTTTTTAACTTTGAGTGTGAGGTTTTATCTTTGTGAGGCTGATGCCTTAAAAGGGAGCTCGCAATGTAAGCAGTGGCATTGGTCATTTTTATGGAGGTCACTGATTGTAAAAATATGTTCAAGTATCTGTACATGTTTGTAAAGGAGAGAGAGAGATCGAGTTCTGACCTGTATGAGAGAGCTGTAGTCGTGGTATATTTTGACCTTCTGAATTATCGGACCACACAAGAGGCAACACCAACTGGAGCAGAGTGACCAGCAGTGGACTGTATCGCCCAGTCCTCCACAATCCCACAATCCTCATCTCCAGCTTCCTCTAGTCTGTCAGTACAGCGTGTCTTCTGTCACATCACTTTTGAAGCTCTGGAGAAATAAACAGATGTCAAAATTGTATGTTTGATTAAATACAGAACTGTTATAGATAGAGTCAACATAAAATATTGCTCGCAACTTCAGGAATTGATTCTATAAAGGAATTGGTTACAATAAAACAAGAGAAGCTAGGCGTTCTTTAATTTGTTGTTGATTTTAAACCCATTTATATTTTTTATATAATATATAAAATATGATTTTTGAATCTTAATAATGCAAACAAAACTTAAACACCAAAACCAAAATTTTTCCCAAGATTTAATCCAAGGTATTGAAAAATAACTATGAGCATTAGACTCCAATTTATAGACAGAAAATACGCTTTTGTAAACAACAAACGTTACATGTGTCTACCAGACTGTTTACCCCACATCAAACAAAAAATGCTTTGCCTCAGGATGGTAAAGATTCCCAAAGACATTCTTTTACAATGACACGAATCCTTCGTATGTCATGTTATCTAAACAGAAAACAGATCACAACCCCCTGCCTCAGGGATTCCACCTACCAGGAAGAAGCACGCAAGCACCGGCCGTGTGTCACTGACGGCCTCCTCAGATCCAAACCGTTTGGTCAAACCAACAGATGACAAAAGCGACAAATTCTTTAAGGATTATTGATATTACTCGGGCTGACTGAAAATCCAACACCTCTGAGCGTGCGAGCGACACCTCGGGTTTGCCACGGTGCGACAATGAGGCTCACGCAAAGAGGGAAATCGAGGCATTGTTTCCAGAAAAGTTCCCATGCCTTATCAGCCGCCCCGATCTTTATGTTCTTTCCTTCAAGAGGTCACCGTACGTAAACAAGTCCAATGCGCAACTTAGAAACACTTCAACAGTTCCTCCCGTGAATTCCTCCGACCGTCGATGGACATGGACTGTTAGCATCTTCGATAAGATGGATTTCGGCCAACTTGCGTATGATGTACTGTGTTGAAAATCCAAGAATAGGATCTCATTGAAAGTTCTGCACTTTTTGTGCTGGCACTCAGGGGAACTATTTTCCCATGATGAGGGTATTGTATGTTAGACCACAGAGCGCCACTTAGGGGACCCCCGGGGACGGTCACGAACCGAGAAAAATGGGCAAGGCCTCAAACAAATGCAAAATGAAGATAGGCTTTCTCTTATGCTCCATTCATCGATTCAAAGCTCATTCACCATTACTAAGACATAAAAACTCAAGTGAGACGGAAACCAATGGCTCCCAACTGATGTGCGTCTTGTTTGGTGAAATGACTTTTGGGTAAATTTCTGCGGGTAAATACCTGCGTTTATCAGACACTCGATACTGAGGATATATATTTCAGTTTGATTTAAATACTCAAGGTTAACAGATGCAAAGAAATTGGATATTCTTATGGCCTTGACTTGACAGCATATTACGCCCCCAGGGGTGATTTACACCTTGCGCTCGTGATATCTTACCAGGGTAAGAAGCTGGATTTATTGCGTTGGCAGCAGCACAGGTGCTCGAGGACCGACCGGAGAAGCTTATTAGCTTAACCGACTCAAACCTATGAATCTTCTTGAGAAAGTAAGCACATCATTCTTGACTCAACAGCAACTACGCATGAGTTGTGCCAGGTGGTGATGATCTGGCATATACTAATATGGCATATTTTTTAAGATTATTCATGTAATATATCATGTCGCTTTTAGCAGTGAATGAATATGACTGGCAAAGCATGAAAGTTTTGAATTAGTGTTTTAACAAGAATTTCCTTCTATGATCTTGATTATTGAGTGAGGTGAGATATGGTTTCAATCATATTTAATGACTCTGTGGAGGCATGTAGCATCCTGAGACAGTTTGTGCTGACAACTTAGAGTCTGAATAGTTATAGCCCTAAGTAAGCCAGACTTCTAATGATTGGCATGGAGACTGATCTACTTTTCCAGCAGCAAAACGACATATTTAGTGAGGAAGAGGCTGTGTAACAGACATCTAGGGTCTGAATTCGATGATGCCACAATAATAAGAAAAACTCAAGTTCAAAGCTGTCTCGTTGAACAAATGTGCAGAACTCAATATAGAGACTTTATGATTAGAGTTACTGTCCATATAAATGTAGCTTTCCTTTAGCTCAGTGGTTATAACATAGTGCTAGCAACACCAAGGTCATGGGTTCAATCCTAGGAATTTCATATGGTGATACAATGTAAGTCACTTTAGATAAAAGCATCTAATGCATTCATGTAAATGTAAAAGTAACAAGTAGTGATAAAGAACACATAATGTAGCATAATAAATTGTGGACTGATATAAACTATAAAATATTAATTTACAGCCTGCACTTTGAAGTGGGAATGGCATTGTGTTGTGTTATAGAGTCAACAAAAATGGATTACATAACATAAATAATGGTTGATGTACTGGCAGATATTGATATACTTACTAAAATATTTTTATATTTTCCTCGTATTAACAAATTAAATGAAATTCAATACGATGAAATTCAATTCAATTCAATTATTTTAATAAATAAAAAAATAAGATTAATTTGAGTAGCAGCAATTTGACAAACTTTTTTTATTTATACAGATACCACAATTTGATCGGCATTGGGAATTATTTTGGCCTCGATAATTGTGAAAATCTCATATCCTGATAGACCTCATCTAAACCCAGACACCTGGAAGTTGTGCAGCACTGGGCCAAACTAATTGGTATGACAAAAAATCATAAAGACAGGCAGAAAATCAGACAAACGTTGGCTGTACAACACCTGGTCATCAACTTTTTCAATATGAGGAAAGAAAACAAACAAACTGTAATTGTGGGAAAGCCATCAAGCCGAGGGAAGAGGAAGTTGTTCATATTAACTCACTTCCAGTTGACAAAACCACACAACGTGAAAAATGGCATCTCATTCCGGAGCCTGCTTCCTTGGCATCTTTAACAACCCAAAAACAGACACTTTAAACCACAGACTGATGGGGTCCGATTTGGGGGTCCGGAGCAAAAATCACAAGATGGTGAAACAACGGTACGTTTGTACCTTACGAGTTAAGAAGCATGCTGCGACACTTCCAGTACAAAAAGTCAAGGATGATGGAAATCCTACAAACACCCCAAGCAGCGGACAGGAAAACAATTATCCCTGCAGGGCTTCACATTGTATGGGACTTTGTCAAGGTAACGGATGAAAACTCTCACTTCCTGTCGGCTCTGTGACCAGAGAGAATTCTGGGAACGGCGGGAGCTTTTCACTATTCTGCTCCAATGATCTCTATCCAGATCATTGGCCTACAGACTTATTCGCTTCTCTCCGGAGAAGTACCATTAAAACCAGAACAACAATCGGCCTGAACAGATTAGAAAAATGAAAAGATTTTCACGGGTGAAACATTTATACCGTGATATATACCGCCCAGAAAATTGGCTTTGTAAATTAAACTGTTTAAAATTGTAACTGGATTAAAAATGAGAAACAGAAACACAGTCGTTCAAAGAGAAATGTAAATTACGTATTCATTGAGAGTCTCGCTGTGAATGAAAAGGCGGGTCCGCGCGTTAAGATCTGCTCTGAGCCGTGAAAAGATCTAGTACCGAGTGAACAAACAACACTGGGCTCAACCAGCCGAAAAACAAGCAACATAGTCGCCCATTTAAACATGCACAAAGGCACCGGCTTAACATGGCGGGACATGTATCCATGGGCGCTTTACAACAAAACGCATTCTAATTCAGCCCTATTCTTTCTAAACCACCGCCATTCATGTCAAAAACGCAGAATTTTTCCTCAGGCAAGGAACTTTTACAATAAAACCGGCCTTATTATAATGCAAAACTCCTAGAAGTTTCTAGAAGCTTTTAAGAAATGAGGTGAAAAGGTTTGCTTGTGGTTTGATTTCCTAAACACGGGCATCTCAAGGGCGTGGGTCCAGGTGTCATATGAATCCCATGGGTAATGCCATGTTTCACTAGTGTTTAGGTTTTGACAACACAAATACAATGCCAGCGGCTCAAGACGTTTAGAATGGAGGAATTTACATGAATACGTCTTGGTAGACTACAACAACCAGTTTGTTGAGGCCATTAGGAAGACTTCATGAAGGATTATGGTTTCTCTGCAACATAATAATTAACAAGTGAGTAACAAATGCCTCAGGTGCCGGAGGTCGGGAAAGTAATGAGTTTGTACGCAAAGGAGAACTTAAAAATGAGGAGGTGTCATGTTTTCTTCAGTAGTGAAGGAGTGCCGTCAGTCAATGGACATTACAAAGCTCATGCACGCAAAAATACTTCATAAAGTATTTTTAAAAGTCATTGCAAGTTTATCAGGAACAGCACATTTTCTACAAGTGTGGCCAAAGGTACATTTACATGACAACAGTGTAGTAAATGTAAAAGTGTGTTTTTTAAATGTTTTGTCAACGTTGTCAAAACGATGCCCATGAACGCAGTTTCACGAAAATGACAAAAAGTGCTGTGATATGCATGTCAGGCCTGTAGTTGGCACGTATTTTTATGATTTTTTTGGATAAAAAGGTGTGTTGCATACATGGTGCCATGAAAACACCCTGCTTAATACAACAATAGAAACCCTCATCGAAATGTTATCCATTAAAATCATTATGAATAATTCCATAATTCATTATGAACCGTCAGTTTTTTCAGCACTATTCAAATAGTATTAATCTGCCAGATAACAAATCCATCACATACCAGTAGACAACATTTTAGTTTCCATTAAAACCAATACAATCCCCAATATAACCAATACATTTTTTGTGTGTTTTGGGCAGTTTTCCAATGTTTTTCTCATTCATAACCAAATAAACACAC
Organism: Triplophysa dalaica; assembly: GCF_015846415.1. Lineage (NCBI taxonomy): Eukaryota > Metazoa > Chordata > Actinopteri > Cypriniformes > Nemacheilidae > Triplophysa > Triplophysa dalaica. The sequence continues at coordinate 19,552,942 of NC_079551.1, forward strand.
AAAATATTGAATGCTCCTTCATTTATAAGTCACTTTGGGAGAAAAGCATCTGCCAAAAGCTAAATGAATAAATATAAATGTGAAGGACTCAAGCAAAATGTTTAAAATGTTTTAACTGTGCTTTATCATGAAAAGAGTAGATGTAAAAGTGCCTTGTAACCTCACAGCCAACGTTTAAATAAAATTAAAAATGGTTGAACAAAAAAGTGGTACTTGTCCAACATTCATCTAAACAAACCCTCCCAATCTCTCAAAAGACAGACCTCCAGGACAGGCTTGGAAACTCTGCTTCGCTTCATAACCAAATAACCAAACACAACTTTGTCATGTAGTTCATGTGAAGCCTCAGTGGTTAAGTCCTTGCATCAGAGATTTATCACACCCCAGTGACTCTGAACATCTCAATAACAATCTGCACCTTACCATTCTCTACTGAAGTCTGGAATCAGTAGAGCAGGAAGATCACGTCTCCTTCACATACCAGCAGCTGAGCTCTGCTATCCTCACCTCTGGCAAGGTGAAGTGCACAATGAAGAGAGACAGATTTGCTCTCCACTTTGTTTGCAGTTTGACAGGATCCAGGTCTCCTCTACTTTGAAAGGAGATTTGATGGGCTGGTTTAAATATAATAAAAGATCAAATCATATTCAGAAGTCAAGTGTGTAATTTATCTGTGTTAAAAGTCTAAACTTAATATGTAGAGACAAGATTAAGCCATGTATTTGTAGACCAATTTCTCTATAAGATGCAAACGTGGCACTAAGCTCTGGAAATTTTAAACAATGCTCTTCTTGTTGGAGCGTTTTGGTAACAAATGGCACAGATTGTTAATGTCACTCTGTTTGGCCACGTTAGTGCTACGAAGATATAAAGTTTACTTTTTCTTGACCAGCATTCTGGGTTTTCAAAGGATCAGCAATGATAAACAATTCAAGTTTTCTTTTATTGTTGATTTTTTTATGACTTTATTCTAGTTATTCATCATGCATTTATTTACTTTAAAAAGTAACGAGCATGAAACAATGAGAAAAAAATCATGCCTTCCTTCTCAGGATGTGTATTATTAGTTTTGTATGGTGTATGTGCTCATGTGAGAGAAAGATAACAATAGATCGGCAAACATTTATTGTAACAGATTATTATGACTATGAATTGTGAAAATGGGTAAAATAAACGTCAGATAAAATCCTATAACTCAAACTTCCTTTATAAATTAGAAACACATGTATTAAAATAGATAACACTCTACAATAATGTTGTATTTCTTATCATTAGATGTAAAGCTGCATTAGAATTCATAAATCTTTTTAAAAGGAAAAAAAATACAGTCATTACTGCACATAACTGTCATTGTTTACTCACCCTCGAGTTCTGTTGAACTGACCGCAGAGAAAGATATTTGGTATATATAAGATATTTTTCCTACTATATAGGTCAATGGTGCCCCAGAACTGTTTGGTTAAACGCATTCTTCTAAATATCTTTCTCTGTGTTCATCAGAACAATATTTGGAACAGCAACTTGAGGGCAAGTAAATGATGATAGAATTTTAATTTTTGGGTGATCTTTTCCTCCAATGTTCGTTCATGGCGCATCTACAAATGTTAACAGATGCAACTTTTGATTTTTAAAAATGTGCTAAAAAATGTCAGTTCATGTTATGAAATACAACCTTATTGCAAAGTGTTACCAAAATAACTTATTATTAATTCACAACCCAAAACTGAGCTGTTGCTCAACTGTATGAGTAATACCAAAGTACGTTTACTGAAGTCATGCCACTCGGCGGCCATGTTTGAAACACCTCTGGGCAGCTATTTTCAACATAGTAAGTCCACAGTCCTATCTACTTGAATGGGGGAAGGCCAACATTTCTAAAATCGTACAAATAAACAGCATATTTCCATATTTCAATACTTAAACATGACATGAGCTGAATCATAACTTTGGTTTGCCAAGGTTAAATTGCGCTAAAAATCACCTTTTGGAGGTCGCCTCATCTACTGCGCCTGCACACAGACTGACAAGCACCTCTCAAGAGACCCGCCCCAGAGAATCGTCAGTCTTTACTGATTAATGATTGGCTCGTTTTACTGGAAGGCGGGACTTCCGTTGCTTCAGCGGCCAAATTGAGCGTTGCATTCCCTGCCCGTCAATGGTGCATCTTGTTAAAATTAACATCTTTGGTAATACATTGTTAAACTGTTCACAGTGTCAAAGAAGATTTATTTCCTATCTTTCTCTCAAAGTGACTGCTTTTTTACAACCCCATCCCCCACCTCATCCATAAACTGTAAATTGTACGATTGTCGTAGGAGCGAAATTCAGTGTAATTCAACGAGACGCCTTAATTCCCACTTCCTCAATGACATTCAACCTCATCACAGAGGATCTAAAAAAAGAGACGTTTACTTCTCCTCTCTTTTCTCAGTCAGCACCTGCAAGTGTCTGTGTCGGAAACGTATCCCGAATGGGAAAAGTCGTGAATGAACCAACAATTAGTTACCTTTCAACTTGCGTTTACTACTGGAGCTTTTAAATCAACATTTAGTCCAAGTGACCGTCAGGACCCATTACGGCTTGTCACACTAAAATAAACAGCCACCGGTCTGTACATTTTAAAACTGGGGAAATATCCAACATGTGACATGTTTGAAAATACAGTTACAGACAAAGTTTGGGAACTGGGGGAGTTATCCCAGCTGAAGAATCCTGAAGGAATGTTGTGGTAGAGTTTCCAGACAGCAGATATTGTTACAAAACAGAAAGGGAGTGAAAAATACATATTGCACATCCGTCAAAACTGTTAAAACAACTGTAGATACTTCTTTAAGGTCCCAAGAGAAATTGTTCTCCATACCCTAACCCTTATGCAATCTGCCATTGCCGATGGCAACTGAGCAGGAAACTGGTGGAAAGCGGAAAAACAATGTGCACAATTTTTGCCCGTTTCCAAGAATTCACAAGCCATTGCTGCTGGCAATTGTGTAAACACCTAATGAACAATATACATAGCAGGTCCCTGACCTAAGATACTTCTTCAAACTCTTTAAAACACAGCATGAAGCTCCCAGGCAAAGGATGGGGACAATTTTCTTATTAGCTTAGATTTCCTCTCAAGACTTTACAGTAAACTCCCCTTAGGTTCTGAAATCATGTCTTACACTCGACTACGATACACTTCACCAAACTAGATGATAGTCGGGTTCTGAAAATAAGAAATCTTTAAAAGAGATATTTCACCCTAAAAGTCAGTTCAATCCTCTATGATTTTGTTTCTTTTGCAGAACACAAAAGAAGATATTTTGAACAATGTTAATGATAACAAACAACATTGATCCCCATTGACTTCCATTGTACGAACACAAAACCACTCCGACATTTCTCAAAGTATCTTCTTTCCTGATACTGACCAATCAAAGAACACTCTTTACTTCACTCAAGTTTTATTATTTTCTAACATTACTGGTGCTTTAAATTAAATGGGGTAATGTTGTGATTTATGTCAAAGGTGTTTGATTTGGTTCAAGGCTGTTGAACTGTTTATATATAAATGTCTATGGAGGAAATGAATAGAAAAGAGATTTATTTCCAGAACCAAGGTTGCCAAAAAAGTGGGCGGTAACTGTTGCACTACATTGAAGCTTATTTCTTTTCTATATATTGGGACTTTTACTACAGCTTGTTCACATCACTGTCTAGACGCATCATGTTGCTTTGGGTTTTTGTTTAGTCTAAGATGAGAGAATGCCAATCAAAACCTGCTAGACTTAAAGCCGGTTGGTTTCAGTGTCAGAACAAACAATGCACATTTATCTTTATCTACACATTGTAAAAAGATCATTAAAGTTATTGTAATGGATTTTAAATATAAAGGGATAGTTTCGTAAATCACAATTGCATTAAGCAAACATGCAAATATTGCTTGGGTCACATGAGATATAATTATTAAAAAGTATGCAGTTAAAAACTCAGCTAGAATCTTTAAAGTCATAGTTCACCAAACATGTAGGACTTCCTTTCTTCTGCAGGACATAAAAGAAGATATTTTGAAGAATGCTTCATTCCTTAAATGAGATCATTTTCATATAATCAACAACAATTATTTGGATTCACGTGCGAGGTTCCCTACATTTCTGACCGAGCTGACAACGTCAACGAACTTCTGCTCAACAGACGTTACAGACGTATGCGTTTTCATCCCCGGTGGTCCGAGTGACCTCATTCCAGACACTTCCCCGTTTACCGACCTCCAGAATTTTGACATTAAGACAGCAGATTAGAGTCTAACTTTGACCATCCGTTTGTTTAAAATGATGTGCATGTTTTTTTTAGCTTATTCCTCTTAGGGAACATTTTTCTTTAAACTGAAGGCCAACCTTTTTTCATTCTTTTTTGTGTGCTGGGTTTGTGTACCAGTCCAAATATTATGTGTGGTTTCCAATCAAAGCATGTGTGCAGTTTTTACATTAAAACAAAAATATTTTCCATTCTTTCTAAAGGGGCTTAATTTTAAGCAGACCCATGTACCCACAAAAGATGGGTAATTTTCTCATTAAACCTTGATGCAAAACAAACGTTCATATATACCAATGATCTTTAAAAGGGATTCCTTGCTCAAAAATTACAAATATTTTATCATTTACATACGCTCTTGTCATTTTAATACTGTATGACTTTCTGTCTTCTACAGAACACAAAAGAAGATATTTTGAAGTATGTCGATAACCAATCAACATTGACCCCCATGGACTTTTATTGTGAACACAAAACCACTGAGATATTTCTCAAAATATCTTCTTTTGTGTTTCACAGAAGAGAGAGTCACATACAAGTGGATGGCTGGTTTTTAACGTTGGAAAAATGCAAACATTTTGCACTTTTACCATCCATCCCACAGACATTCGACCAAAATCTCCGCGTACACAACAGAGAAAAGCCTATCTGGGTCTAATTAAGAAAAAGTACTCCATTTGAATTAAGCAAACTATTTCCAGAGAGACTCTTTTATACAAAAATGTTCTCATGGCATTTGACGGGATGTATTTACAGCAGCGACAAAGCGAGAACTGTACTTGTTGCTGTCTGTGAATGCTATTCAGTCGGAGAGCTGTTTTCGCTCACATGACATTAGACCTGAGAGGATATGCATTAAAATCGGGGCCCAATTACAGATTTCCTCTCTTCTAAGCCTTTGAGAGCGATTTGCAGATCCTTCTTCTAAGGACTCCTCTGTTCAAACAGTAGATGAAACAGCAGGGGTCGACCCGCTCACTTAAAAGAGCGTACATCTTTGCAGTGTGCCGCTCGGCGGGTGTTGGCTTAGCAGTAACTTGTAAATGATTTACACCTAATGTGAAACAGTGACTATGTTGCTAAATCATGGGACGTCTTTAATCTTTTAGCTGGTCCTACTTGGCCGTCGTACCTTTTTTATTCCTCTACGACATCATCCGTTCTGGCTTGTAGGAAAACACAAAGAGGAAGCTAAATCAAGGAATGATACTATAGGAAACCCCATGACGATAGCGTTTGTTATCTACGCTCAGAAAATCTGCCGATGCGCAGTCACCTACAATCTCCATATGATTTATCTTTGGCTTCTTGGCCCTGAAGAATTCCAGTGCTGTTAGTTTGAAAGGATGAGAAAACTGAGTAAGAGCCCCATACCGGGAGGTAAGCTTCCCCGTGGAGCTCACTGACATGCCAAGACCTCAACGGGTCATCCAACCAAACATTGAGAAGAATAGAAAGGGGGGAGCGGTTTGGTGCTAGTTGTATCTCTGCTCCAGGTGGGGCTTTTTATTTGATGGTGTGAAGGAGTACAACGGTCTGGTATAAGTATCAAGAGCGTTGGTATGTGTCAGACAAGAAGCTAGGATGATAAACAGTGGTCAAAAAAAGTATATGGACACATAAGGCACACTCGAAGGTATGAATTTCATTTGAATTAAAATATAAGGTGGTTTAACAAAGACTTAAAAAAGTGGTTCACAATGTCATAGAAGAAACATTTTTGGCTTAATGGTCCATAAAGGAGGTTCTTAAGATAATAAAAAGGTAGTAGAACCTTTGAATTTGGTTTAATTATTCACTTTTTATTGTTTTTATGTAGGTGATTTTGATGTGTGTTCAATTGTATTTTGTTCTTGATAAAAAAACAATAAATGTATACATTAGACACAATGTATGTCGCTTTGGATAAAAGCATCCACCAAATAAATAAATGTAAATAAAAGAAAACGTATTTCGGTTACTGTCATTTTAATACACTCTTAAAATGTGCATGTGTTGTGTTCAGTTAAGGACAACACATTTTGTTATTTTTAACTTTTGTCCCTTTCATTTATTTCACACAAAGTCAACACAAATTGTTTTAAATAGCATAACAAACAATGTGTTAATAATAACGCATCCCTTCAAAGAGTGTAAGATATTTTTCATATTTTAACATCCTTCAGGCAAAAATTGTATGTGTGATCTCCTAGAAAGGCAATGCAAATTTTCTTGGTACTTCCAATTTAACCTCATTCGTGATCAAAGCACAGCTGGGTTGTTTCAAGTTTCTTATACATGGGATGTTTTTGCTAGCGCTATATTCCCAGTCACAAACTGCTTCTTATGTGCAGAGAGAATAATTTACGTTTCGCCCAGACACCAAAATCAAAGTATTAGGGTTTTTGTCTGTCTTTTATTATAAAACCCCGGAATAGACAAAGGTGTTTCAATTCTTATAAAGTCTTCACCACATGAACCAAGAAAAGTAGACAGCTTTACAATACTACAGTCGCTCCAACACAGAAGTCGAAGAAAAGCATGAATCACGACAGACAAAATCTCTCCCCAGAACTCATAAGAACGATGATGACCATGTATGTTTGGGGCTTTCTGAAACTCTAACACGGTATTTAGTTCGGCTAAATGATGATGTAGTTAATGACACAACAGTACACGTTACTATTATTTGTCGAAACAGCTGGTTGTGTGTTTAGACAGACCTTCCGTCCTGACTCTCCCACATGGAGCCATTTCCAGCCTAGCTCTGATCTTCCTGCGCTTGGCGCCAGACAGCAGGTTACAACAGATGCATTGTGGGAAGGAAGTACAGTGTTTGCCAGAACGCTGTTATTGTTGAGCTGATGGAGAGAGGGGCCAATTAATTAAGATAATAGAGAGGCACCACAATGGGTCATTGAGTCATTCGCTCAGGATGTTGTTTGACCTCTTGCCAACACACGCACATGGCTGGTGAGCCATCTACGCCAATTCTTCTAAAAGCAGCCAAGTACAATGACAGTTTATCTGCACCTTTGGACGACTGCCCAAAATCCACCTGCTCAGTTCAGTGCAAGGCCCTTTAATATACTTTGAAGGAGGGACCCTAAACAGAATATTATGGGGGCAACTTTTACACATACAAGAGACACTTTTACTTCAGGAAAAATAATCAAATCTATTTAGATCAAAAAAAGTTTGATGTATATAGGCTACCTGAAAAATGTCTTTGTGTAACCAGAGCAAGATTTTGACATAAAATGTGTAATCATTTATAGTTTGGAGTTTAAAAAGATTTCAACTTAACAAAACAAAACAAAAAAAGATTAATGGAGTTATATTTAGCCTACTCTTCAAAAATATGACATCAATATGCGGTTGATAATACCTGTGAAATTGGAGATTGAATTTCCATCAGTCTTCCCAAACGTTGGGTCAAAACAGTGACAGTCATCACCGAACACCTCATTTCTAACAGAATCATTTTTAATGGAGATATATGAACTTTAAACTCATATTCAACAAAATAGTCTGACCAAAGCTTGCAGACACATTCACTCCACATTATTTATGGTCCTTAATTTTCATCCAGATGTGCAGTCTGAGAAACAATTACATTCAGTATAATAATAGATGAGACACCTGTCATAACTTTAGCACATCACCTCATCATTACACAGGCTATGCAAACCCATGAAAGTGCTCATGAATGAATCCCAACTGACACTGCAACAGACTCTTCTGAGACATGGCATCCGATTCCTCTTTTCCATATCAAGAGAAGCAAATGAGCTATTTCTGAGAGAAAAGGATTTCTTTCAAGTGACCGAGTGAATATTTTCCACATTGCACAAAAATATGCAGGGTGGTTCTGTTATAGATTGTGTTAACCCATGATGAATGTTAGAGACGACAGATCTTTGGGTGGTCTATTGCAGTTATCTCTTTTCTTTCATTTTGTCCTTTAAGAAAATGACTTATTACAATTACTTTCTACGCTTTACAATAATAGTAAAAACATCAAAACAACCATTTTGTAAAGAAATTCATGTTTTCAATAACTATGTCACATTTATTTTGGCAAAGCATTAAAGCATAAGCCGTTGGATCAAAAGGTTTTTTAGATCACAGGGTGCATAAAAAGACACATTTTTGACAGTTCAAAGAGTTAAAGAGGCATTTAGACTAATGCAATAAGTTTAACTTAACTTCACTAAACCCTTCGAAATAAAACTGAACTCACATAAAGAGCATCTTTAAATGCCATATACCTCCTGAGACCTATTGTTAATGACTACAACATCTATAAATTACAAAAAAAAACTCTAAATGATCTTGCAAATGAGTTTACACCAAAGACTTGGCAGATCAGTTTAGATAAAAGAAACTAATGTACGTTAACCAGACGCAGACCTTTCGATAATCGAAAACAGATCTGCATTTATAAATCAAGCCATATACCACAGCAAAGACTGGAACACAGAGCAAGCTGTAGATATATGCATAGCAAGAACAAAGAATGTTGATGTATCTGATTTTCCAGAGCCAAGAAGTGAAATCATTCTTGTGCTCTCAAGGGGAAAAGGTGAACGGCATTGATGTGCTTCTCCACAGAGAGTCATCCATAAAGCTCCATAAAATATCATCTGATACCCTGAACACAAACTTCAGGTGGTAAGATGAATATCACCAAACCAGAACCTTGATCCCTTCTTCTCCTTTTGTTACGATATTTGACATGAGGTTGTGAACCAGAGTAATGCTGTTTCTATCAAAAACCCATCTGGCCGCAAGAATGGTGTGACAACTTATATCCAACCACAAAACTTTAATCACAACACCAATTGTAGACATTACTTAAATATATAAATGCAACATTAATGTAATATTCAAGCACAACACTACAAATGCTTTGATTTCCACAGAAAGAAATTTTAACCTTAAATGGTTAAAAAATACATTTCTAATGTTATAATAAAGAATTGGCTTTGACACTGATTCTGGCACTTCAAGTACACTAGTATTGGACAGTTCAAAGTGTATAACTGTTCCCATTGACTCGAGCTATTGTTACCAGCAGAACAAAGCGTACTCCTGATAAAACAACAAAAGCTTTGGGACTGGAGTGCTGGTCAGCACAGATAAGGGTCTCACAATCACCGCCTGCCTTTTCTCATGTGGGCTCTACGTGAGGACCCCTCCCAAAACAAGAGCATGCACACACACACACACACATCTGTCCGCGTGTTAGGAAGGAGTGTGAAACATAAACTCCCTGTGACATGAACATCCACCCATTATCAGATCAGAGGTTTCACAATCTCCACAGCACAATCCATCAGGCTTCAAATCGAAAATAGACATATGGTAAGCAGGCGTGTAATAAGTCTGATCCCTGGACCGTTTTAGACATTTACTATATATGGGAGGAAATGTACAGTGTGTGCAAAGACGGAAACAAACAAATCAAAGGAACACACACAATATGTAGAGCACCAAACAGGAAAAGGAAAGAATCAGGGGATGAACACCACTGACGTCCAAAAAAATGAAATGCATGTAATGTACATCCTGCCGCATCTCCAAGCATGTGAGGTTGTGTAAGGTTACAGTGTAAAGTGCTTAACACTTATAGTCAAAATGACTTGAATTGATTATTTTTATGAACTAACCCCCGTTTTCTTCTTGGGGTCTGAGAGACCCCCATGCTCATTTTATTAGGTTAAAAACAATACTCCACATTTAAAACCTAATGGATTTTACTAATAACTGTTAGCAGTTTATAGCTCATTTCACAGTTAATAAAGTTTCATTTGTCAAAAGTAGGCATTTCAAGCCAAGGCATAAATTATGAACTTCAATGAATAAATCAGGCACAGGTTTACTCTAAGCCTACAACTGTAATACGCATCAAGATTTGATATAAAAAAAGATTTATATTTTGCTACACAGGGAATGAAAACATTATTATTAAGTAAGTCATACATTCACTCACATTAATTCAATTAAACTTCACTAACAAACACCATAAATAAAACATACATTTTGTTATAAATATATCAATCAGAATAAACCAAAGTATCATTGCCTAACCAATTGACATCAACACATTTCAATACAGTCATTAAATTTGACAAAAATGGTTAAATATGACACATGACAGTATAATTCAAAACAACATTTAAACACCTACCGAATGTAATGTCCCTCTCCCCTTTCTTCGTTCTTGAGATTGTTATTCCACTTTTCTGTTATGTGGACAGATGGGACTTAAGCGTAAAGATGCGCAGAGAGACTTGTGTGCTGTCCGCACCTCCTTCACTCACTATAAACAAACGCGCAGCGTGCGTGATGCGCTGGAGAGCCACGCCCCCTCCTGATTCTGCACATCAGTCATATCCTATCAGACGCGCTCAGTATGAGAGTCTTGTGTAGTTCATCCGTCAGCAACAGGCCACAGCAATAGTTTAAAAAATGTACAACGTGTTTCAGCTTGATGGAAACATGAAGTGTTCTCTTTTGGAAAGTAGGTGCGTCTTTGTTACTGATAAATATTAAGTTATATAATATTCAGGAACGTAATTGGAACGTGACACCTTGAACTGGGTTTGTACATCACATTCGAAGCACGTGGCTGAAAGTAATTAAAAATCTGGATAATAGCTGTGCATGTATATCTAATAAGCAATAAATAACATTGTGACACTTTAAGTGCCTCAAGTGGCCAAATTCCTTTTTAGGATCACTGTAGGTTGATGTGTTAACACTTCTGAATGACACACATCAACAAAGCACTTCAGGCCATTTCATTGGGAGTCTCTTCAAACGACCAAAACATACTTCTCAATGTCAATGTAATAGGACAGATAAGTTAACAGAACATAGTTACAGTTTCGTCTTGGGGAAAAGTATCAAATTGAATAGGACTTAATAAAATTCAGGCTGTACATTCAGGGAAAAATAGTCACCTTACGACACCTAGTGGATCAATGACGTTACTGCCAATTTGTCACAACTCATAATGATTCAGAATCAAAATATTAACATATTTACATATAAAATATACATATTCCAAATACCAATTTTCAATTGATCAGTATCTCTAGTTGTATTGTGGTCATTCCAGTTCAGTGTCTGTTGAATTTGAAAGAAAATCATGGAGTGACACAAAAGTCTTCCAACAGCAAGACTGACATCATGACAAGACACATGAAAAATAATTTTCACATAAATTTCACATAAAAAATATCTGAGAACTTTTCCTAAATACATATGTAAATATTACTGTTGTATTTGCCTAAAGTGAATCTAAACTTGTTTTCTTTGCAGCATGAGGTGTGAAATAATGCATTTTGACCGGTTTCTCCGGTTTTCATTTTCTGCAAATAAATGCATATAGAAAGAATATTTTTATTTGAAATTTGGTTATAAATATTGTTAGCAGTTTACAGAATGAAACAAAAATGGTCATTTTACATAAACACATACCTGTAGTAAATAAAACAAACTCAAAATAAATTTGAGAGCGGTCTCTTATTTTTTTCCGCTGCTGTATATGACATATATAATGACTATTTTAAACTTCATGAAGTATATATATGAAAAATATAATGTGGTACTGTACATATATAACCCCACACTCCTAAAAATCTGTTGAAATCATCCTACAACGGATTTTACTGACTTGCTATGTTCACATTTCATGAGCAAAAATAGTGAAACAAATTATAAAACATATTTTGCCAATAAAGATGTAGATGCACACTCAGACAAGAGAAAAAAAAGTGCTGCTGGTAGCCCATTATGCATTATGCGTTTGGTCACCAGAAGAAGACTACAAAATACTGCAGGATGAGGGATATTTGGTGGTGTGAACCTTGTTTTCTCTACCAAAAACAAAGTAATCGTAGTCTTTCCCATTGTACGTGTAGAAAACGTGAGTGAGAGGAACCAGCTCAATTGTTTGTCGCTGAAAGAAAATAAAAGTCTCTTCCTCAGTTAAAAAGAAAATATAATAGATTTGGTCAAATCTGTCCTTTCTTTACAAAACCCAAATTGTTTAAATCCCTGCTTCCTTCTAGTGGTCAAGTGTTTAGTTGCACACTCTTGAACATTACATGCTTGTGCTCGCAGAGCAAAAGTCACTATTACTTTTATTTACGTACATATACTAATTTACTTGAAAAATTATATTAATTTCTAATAATTCCAAGAACTGGTACAATTACATTATTATGCAATGTTTGCTTTAAATATATTCTGCCTACCTGCTGCAAGATGCGGCTAACAGCAGAATATTTGAGAAGGTGACTCTGAATTGTCCTTTTTGAAGCCTCACAGATGTCCTGGTCGGGGAACCCATCTACCGGATAGACCTAAATGCAAGCATTTTCCCTAAAAAATATTCTTCTTGGCTAAAATAAATCCTCCTAGCTTTGTGCAACACTGCACACATTTTACGTTGGTTATGTTATATACAATAGTGATTAGTTTTGGATTAATGTATAAGATCAAAACATTATAAAGAGATTATTGTTACAAAATGTTATATAAAATATCACTGTATGCTTAGAAAAGAAGAAATATATATATACCAGGAGGTTATCATCTACAAAGAACGCTTCCCCAGACCCCTTGTCAAACTTCTTTAGTGGGAATTCAGGCACACGGTCAGGTATGAACTCAGACACCTGGTTTTTCCTAAGAAACACAGTGGGACCGGACATTATACTGAACATCTTTTTTGTGCATACAAAACTAAAACAAACACAGAATATGAAGAAACTAAAAATATACATATACCATAGTAACTCTCCCAAGTGTTATGTTAATTATCTGTAATCAATTAAAGATGACTTTATGTAAATCAGAATGAAAGGATTTGATTTCATCAGCACGTTTACCATGTGACAGTGAGTCGTATGAAATGCACGAGGTTTCTGTGGCCAGTACACGTTACACAGATTTTGTGACCCTTTCTGTGACAAGAGACACACCTGAAAAAGTGAATAAGCACAATTTGTATTCAAGTCACATTCGAGGTAACAACAACAACAACAAATGGCACAAAAAATACCTTTTTCTTCCTCCACCGTGACAGTTCCTGCACCGTCGGTGGCGACCGTGACCAGAGCCGTGACAAAACATACAACGAGTCTGATACACAAAAAAGACAAACAAATCAGTGTAACTCAAGTGAACATTCATTGCAAGTTTATAAACATGCACTGCTAGACATTATAAAAGATTATAAAGATTTAAAATGACACATCGACCCACCCATCCTTTACCACGGCAGTGAGTGCACCTGACTCGGCCGTTACCTTGACAGCGGTAACAAGGCTGAAACCACACAATAAAATACGGAAAATGATGACTTTGAATGTGATTTTTTGGTGTTATGAGGAGAAAATGACAACATACAATTATGAAAAGGTCAAAGCATCATCATCAAAGAGTTTTGAACGTGTCATAAGAGACGCACGCAGCCCATATATGGTAAACCGGAAGCTAAGACTTCAGCAGTTGTTGGCTTGTCGTGTGAGAACTGTGTTTTGGTATCATTACTTTGGAAACATACCTGAAGGTCAGTGTAAAGCTTTGTTCACCGTTTGGGGTAAATATTTATTTATTTATCATCACATGTGCTGTGACACCAAAATGACGCACTGCAACTCCGATTTTAAGCGTTTTCTCCACTTTTTCCTACTTAAAGGCGAGGTGTTTGAAACTGGTGCGGTCAATTATCTTCTCATATATAAAACACCTTAAAGTTGATGAGTGAAGAAAACTGGAGAACTTACATCGAAAAATAACTTTATTTTAATTTTTTGTTTATAGAAACAAATGGACTGCAATACCTTAACAAAAGAGGAGTGTGGCACCCTGACTTTCTGAAGAACATCAGTGAATTTGGGTGGATAGGACACCTGGACCTGCCACGGTGGAGGACTCGCTCCATTCTCAGGCCCATCCACACACTGACCTGAGCAGACATTATTTTGTTAAAATGTAAGAGAGGTGAAACTCTTAAATCATATTTATTCTCATGTATTCACTTGATGACATAATAGGCACCTGTGTGTGGCTCTGATTCCCAAACACTTGATCTGGACTCTGTAAATGTTTCCAAACGGTACTGAAAAGAGACAGGACAAATTACTTTTATAAACTTAAAACAAAGCATTTTAAACTAGACTTTCTTACAATATCAGAGAAGGTTTCAATTCAAAAGTGCTGATATTGTGGCGGTACTTACACGGTAAACTGTAAAAGGTTTCATGTCTTTAATGATCAGATTTTTGGCAGGCTTGCTGCTATATGTCCACTTTTTACCCACAAACTGCAGTAAAGCATCTCTGGCTGCATCTTCTGAGACACTGGGCAGCCTAAAGTATCAGAACAACTTTTTCATAAATAAATATGAATAAAGTGTATGGGCATGCTACAAGGGGTGAGAACCAGAGGGGCGTAAGTGATATTTTTGGTGAAATGGAGATATATCAATTTAAAGCCCTCAATGAGCTCTTTCTCCTGCCAAAATGACACAAGTGAAATCTTAATCAATTTGGAGTTAGAAGCCCAAACGCATCACTGAACATACTAAACCAGTTGGTGCCAAGAGGGCATAACTGTCCATATAGTGGAGAAAAGCCTGTGGACAGCAGATGACTCAAAATGGCTGAAACATTGGAGTCAAAAGGCGTATTTGAAATTCTTTTATTAAAATGTTTAAAAATGGTTTAATAAGTACAATGTTCTCCATATGTGTAACATCTTTATTATTAAAGATTCAAATCAATACACAAAGTCAGATCAAACTATGGTATTATTTTGGTCTGACTCTTCTGTAAACTTGATGAAATGTCATTTACTCCTCTCTGGTTCTCAACCCAACATATTTTACCCACATAACATTTGAAACGAAAGCATTCTTTTCAGTTTCAGGCTGAGGGACAAAGTCTGGTGGAGGGGGACAAATTTGATCCGTGCACTCTGCAAAAGAAAAAAATCAGAGAAAACAAAAGAGAAAGCAACTTCTAATAAATACATCTTGGCATTAAAAACTGATGTTCATGAAAATGAAATAGTAAAAGTATTTTTCCTTTTTTTCGACAACGGGAATTTTTTTAAACTAAATTGTAAAAGAGTAAATAGAAGATATGTATCATATTTGATATAATGTAAATACATGTGAGTATTCACATCCTAATCATTATTTTAAAACATTCAAATATATTTCTAGTTAATAAATATTTACACAAAAATAAACAGTACATCATGAAGTTTTCTTGAAGGTCTTCACGTTTCACTTGTTGGGTCTGTACTAATATTTCTGTGTGCAATGTATACATCAGGTTTTCTAACCTCCACCTTTGTGCTCCTCATAACCTGTCACATTGTCCAGCCAGCCAGGGGGCGGAGCAGACGGACCCTCCTCAGGAATGCTGGGGTCAAATGTGTCTATGGCAAGAAAGAGAGGAACTGTGACACTTCTTTAAACTGTTCAAAATTCCCGAAGGAAACCATTGAGAATTGACTTTTGTGTTGGGCTACAAACTGTCGTCATGAACAGCTCTATTGAAAAAACAACATCATAAACTCTCTCCCACGAAATGTTAATGTTGCATTACAAAACAACAAAGTACAAATATCATGTTTTTCACAATCAGTTTTTGCCAGATGGTATTTGGTACGTAAGCATCTGTGTTTGGAGTTATATATATACTTCTCACAATCAGCTTGGTAATGTTCATAAACAATGTTGCTAACAAGTGGATATAAATATCAACTCGAGTGGGTTTCCTTTAGCGGAGATCGTACTTAAGATTTTGTGTAAACAATGACCTCAAAATATACCAGTGAATGAAGGGAGGAGCAGGTAATCTGTGATACTATTGAAA
Source organism: Triplophysa dalaica (assembly GCF_015846415.1). NCBI lineage: Eukaryota > Metazoa > Chordata > Actinopteri > Cypriniformes > Nemacheilidae > Triplophysa > Triplophysa dalaica. The sequence goes on from NC_079551.1 coordinate 19,569,120, forward strand.
CGTTTACTTAGCAACGCACATCCATCAAACGTTTATCTGTAGCTATAAAAACTTTATTATTTGCTTTCTTTCAGGTCAGCAACTACTGATATTCTACCATCAACTCATGGAAATCTACAGACATTAGGCCTGTTAACATTCTGTTAATTAACATTTAAAACTTAGTAGCTGAATATTAAGGACAGTGATCTGAACAGTAAAAAAAAACGCTTCTATATAAAAAAAGGAAAAGTACACTTAAACTCTGTGATAATCTTTTAATATAATATAATAATAATGATGGTGTCATTGAGTGTAGGTGTCTTGTAGTAACACAGTAAATATAAAAAGGTTAATTATATGTAAATTGCTCCTTTTGTCTACAATGAATTATGTAGGTCATTGTTGCTTTAATGTGTCTTATTTCATTTTTAACGACATATTTTTAATGCTGATTGTTTATGTGGCATAGACATTTAAGTAACATTTATATAACAGTTAAGAATGTTCATTTGTTTTTTGGGATAAATTAAAGTTGTAAAATCATTTAGAGCAAGTTATGTTTTTTAAGAGGTTTTGTAGCCTAGTGAAAATTGTTACAAAAAGCTAGAATTTTGACTTTAGCATTAGGACAGATAGATGGCGAGCCAAACCTCCGAATGTCACATGACTTTTAGTTAAATGACTATGGGATGTTGATGACTGTCACTCACTTGTCCTGTTTCTTGTTCTTTCCATAACCATTATTTGCTGTACTTCTTTACGCAGAAGATCCCTATATGTTATTTTACTGTGTATAAATTAAAAAAATTGCATAGAAACTGATATCTGCGGAGACCCATTGGAAATCCACATTTTGCAAATGTATTGAAAAAAGATTCTCATTTAATAATATGGCCCAAGGATCTGAAACCATAAATTTACAGTAGTCATCTCTGTCAGTTGTGAAAATAAAAAATATCAATTTGATCCTTGAAAAAAAAGAGTGGATCTGAACTTAAGCTTACATATTTGGCAATATGAAGGAATACATATTTTAGTATTCAAGCATTTTAGTATTAAAATGCACATGTTTATGAGCAGCCAACCATGTGATACTAATCACTCTCCACATGGTTAAAGGCAATCTATCAAAATTCATATTTAAGCCTTTTAAAACAAAAAATATGATGAGTTAAAGTTTATGCTACATGCATAGCCAAATGTAAAAAAAATGCTTACACTACATATGTGAACCCTTTAAATATTTCATGCAAACTATTCACAGCATACACTGAACATGAGAAGTGTGAATGAAAGTGAGAGCAGAGCAGAAGACAAGTAAAAGCATTTACTAAAATTGATTAAGCATCATGTACCCACCTACGTCGTCTTCATAATCCATAACATACACGAAATGCAGTGCGCCACCTTCGCTGAGAGCTTCTCCACCAAGTGAAACTTTAAACTTAAATTGTCCACAAATAAAGACACGCCCACAATAGTGTTCCCTCAGCCTGACTCTTTTTAAAGGATTCTGAGTGATATATGGTACAACTCAGAATGTGGAAAAATGAAAATTGCACAAAAACATTAGACAATGAAAAAAGGGGGTTGTTGGAATCACTCAATTTAATCAAGTACATCAGTTCCACACGGTTTAATTAAGTTGTATTAATTTTTTTAATTACAAGAAAAGATAGAAAAACATAATTAAATCATATGGAACCGATGTATAATGGAATCAGTAATTCCAGCCCTACGTTTTTTCAGTGAACAATCCTCATCTGTCTGATTTTGTTATTTATATAGATTACACCAAAGACACTATAGCCTTCAAAGCTTTCACTATACTGCTGGTTCAAACAGATGCACATGATACGAAGTGGGAAGAACAGCAGGCAGGAGACGAAATGCTTATAAAATAAAATATGTTTATATGGAAATTAATAACAATTCAAATCAATTTTTTTATTACATGTAGAGACTTTTGCATGGATTCCACAGACAGGGTCACAATTGTAAAGTTATGTAATGGCTTGCAGTCATAATCCTCTCTACCATAAAATACTGTATCTAAGTGTTTAAATGTTCATATTTCTGCAAATTTGACAGAAAACTAGGCCTATATACTGCATCTTATTAAATACAAGTGAAATTTGCTCAAAGCCTGTCAGAAACATTTATTTGACTAAAAGTGCATTTTGGCACCGCAGCATCTGTAAAAACGGATTTATCAAATTATTAAATACCACTGAGAATTCATCAACAGACCTACCTGTTTTTTACAGATAACCATTTGTTAGTTTAACTACAAATAAACTATGGTTATTTGGTAAGACCATGTAGCAATACAAATAATAAATAAATAAAACTAGAGATTAACTATGGTTAAGTTTGTTGGTTCGGTAAAAAAAAAACTTGTGGTAGTTCAAGGTTTAAAAGAGGTTGAAACACAAAAAAATCCTTGAAATAAAATTCAAAACAGAGTCAAAACAGCTTAATGTTATTCTAATCATATACAACTTAATGTGCTAATTGAAAATAAATAATGTTCCAGTCGAGACTACATTAAATGAACATTAAATGAACAGTAAGACAGGTGAAACCTTTGCAACTACCTTGGTGTTTTTTACTGCAACGTTACATTATTCAATTTACATAAAAGATACAGCCCGGTAAAAACAAATCGAGACATCGATCATTTTGCACAAAAAAAAACACAAGTATAAAACACAAGAATACACAAATAAGTAAATTAAAAATAAATGTCATTAAAGGCATAAAAAGTACATTACAATTCAAAATGGTCAGCAATAGCGGACGGTAACATTTGAGAGCGGTACCAACTTCCGCTGCCTGATTTTATTTCCGGGCCTTCCCTGCGTCACTTCCTTCTTTTCTTCTGTACTGTCTTCGAGCGAGACAGACCGAACGGTGAGCACAAGCGAAATCTTAATTCATCCTTCAGTAGTTTTATTAAAATCACACATCATCAGTAGTTGCTGTTGTGTTGTTCTTCGCTACATTTAAATGCGGCAATATCGTGGACCACAGAGTGATAGAAGTTTAGATATTAATAAAATTAAGCACACAAGGTCCGTACATGGCGGCCATTGATTCGGTGCATGTGAATTAGCGAAGCTAGCGAACAAATTCATAAAATGTGCTACTAAACGTTACAGAAAGTTGTTTAATTTCTATAAATAGTTTCGCAAGGGCGTTAATCTTTCAATTTCGCGTTAAGCTATACTGGCACTTCACGTTAGCGTGTTGTTTTCCTGCACTGCTAACATGCATTAGCTGTTTACGAACATGGTAGCGACTAGCGAGTTTATAATTGTATTGTATTTTTATTAAAAGGCCTTTTGTTTAGGGACTGCATTTACTATTTGTTTTTCACATGTGAGTCTTGACATTTTATATTCATATAGTGCATTAGCAATGTTTGCCAACATTTAGAGTGTGCTCAATGTGTGTCATATATGACGTATAAAAGATGTGCATAAAAATCTGGGCAGCACGAATGAGATATTACCAAAACTGATTACTTATAGCGGCTTTATTTTTTCTTGACATCAATTTTTCTTGTTGCTTGTGTTTATTTCAGGCACCATGCCAGCCCTCAGACCTCTCACCAAACCTAAGATCGTAAAGAAAAGGACCAAGAAGTTCATCAGACATCAGTCGGACCGTTATGTCAAGATCAGTGTAAGAGACATCATACCTTAATCCGGGAATAAATGAACTTGCATGCGCTCAACCTAGAATATGATTGAAATGTTTTCTCCATTTTATAGTTATTGTTATGAGGGATGCACCGATTCAAATACTCTGGATCGGAATTGGGGCCGATACGGGTCTTTTTTGCAGGATAAGGTATCGGACTGACGGGTTCCCTTCAATCCGATCCGTTGCGATACCCATGAATGTTACTCTAAAGCTTCAAAAAGCACTAACTATCAGGAAATGACAAAATTTGTCATGCACTGTATTCGATGCCATGTATTTGAAAGCTTTATGTGAGAAATCAACCAATATATCATAATAAAAAAACTCTGACCTCCGCTGGTGCGGTAATCTGTCAATCTCCATCCAGCATGCGTGTGTCCGGGAACAGTCAGGACGTTACTCGTTCCAATGTTTTCAATATTCTACATGCATTTTTTCACTGTTACCACATTCACTCGTGAGTGAAGCGGTTGCATTAAGCGTGTCATTATGCGTCTAATGCGCATGACATTAAATAACGTAGAAGCGGGTGTATTAAGCGCATCATTTTATGTCCAGGATGTGCATGAGCGAGTTTGGAGACTGTGATAGTTCGGGGTAATAAACAGAGATTTACTTGTTAAACATTTTGTAAGTATCTTTGCTTTGAGACCACATTTTGGTTTTATGTTTTTTTAAGTTTAATACAGCACTTAATTACATTTTAAAAATCATACTTTTAAGTAAAGGAAAGTGGTAGATTTAAATGTACTTATGGATTAAAAGTTTACATTTGTTTATGGACTGTAGTGGAGTAAGTATGATGTGCCTCATACTGTAGGGAAGTATTTTTTGTCCAAAGTACTCTGAGGTACAGATATTGTACTTGAAAGTAAATGTGCTTAAGAACTATCCACCTCTGGCAATTAAAGTTAAAATATGGAACTCTACTTTGATCAAGAAAAACAGTGCTAGTATCGAATCAGGATCGGTATCGGCCGATTCGAAGAATTCAGGTATCGGAAACAGATCGGCAAGGAAAAAGTAGCATCGGTGCATCCCTAATTGTAATATGAATTCTAGTAGGTCCTAATCAACCAAACTCCGTAGAGTCCAACTTGACATCTTTCTTCTATGTTCTGTGTAGAAAAACTGGAGGAAGCCCAGAGGTATTGACAACAGAGTGAGGCGACGCTTCAAGGGTCAGATGTTGATGCCCAGCATCGGTTATGGAAGCAGCAAGAAGACCAAACACATGCTGCCCTCTGGGTTCAGGAAGTTCCTGGTCAACAACATCAAGGAACTTGAAGTCCTTATGATGAGCAACAAGTAAGCGTTTAAATTGTGTTGCTAACTGTTTGTGTGGGTGTTAACTTGACTTTCCAAAATGATCAATTTGATTTTATTTGGTCAGAAACAGAAGCTAGACCACCTGCATGTCTCTAAGATCATACCTGCTGAATTGGTCATGTTCTGTCAGGTGTTGAATTTTGAGAGAGAGTGTGGCAGAGGAAATGCCCATTCCACCACTAGCTCTCTTCATAGCCAGTAGGTGGAAGATAATCTGCAACAAGTGGCTAGCACTTGTCTTGGGCCTCTTTCTGAAAATAGGGGTGTTTTACTTGAGTTTCTGACAGCAAGTTTCATTCATTTTGAATGAGTTTTGACATTATTGCTTTTCATTTTGATTGCGTTTTGGCATTGCTTTTAAATTACAATGACGGGAGTCTGGGTTTGTGGTAACCTTAATTTTTTTTGCAGGAGCTATTGTGCCGAAATTGCCCACAATGTGTCCTCCAAGAACAGGAAGATTATTGTGGAGAGGGCAGCTCAGCTGGCCATTAAGGTCACAAACCCCAACGCCAGACTCCGCAGCGAGGAAAACGAATAATCTGCTTCTCTTGTCTCAATAAAGTGGAAAAACAGAAAAAACACAATTGTCAAGTTTTTCTATTATGCACATTTTAGTATACATTTGATGACTATAAAACTAAAGGTTTTGATTTGTCCACAAAACTATAAAGAACTGCAGTTTTCATAATCACAAGTGTTTAATGGAACCCTAAGAAGTGTCCATAGATTCTACAGCCCCTGTTAAGGGGTCTCCTTGCAGGCTCTCGAAAATGGTTGCCATTTCGGTATTGCTTCTGATTTGATTGGCAAAGTCTGCCATTACGGGGCTCTTCTCCACTTCGCTGATGGACAGCAGGGCAGCGACAGCACGCATGGCGGAACGTCTCAGCTCTTCCTGTTTCTCGAATTCTTGCTTGACAGAGCCGGCTTTAACCTTTGAATGCACAAAGAAGAGATTCATTTGTATAAGAGTAAATATGACAGACAAAACAAACTATTCAGAATGTAAGTTTTGGGAACCATAAAACTTAGTTGATCTGAAACTGAAGTTGCAACTTTATTTGGATTAAATTTACACCTCATTGAAAGGAAACTTCAGTTTTCAAATAATTATTCAGAACAAATTTAGTAAAATGTCTATTAAAACTGCAGGTGTTTAAGACCCTTCGTTGTCTTTAGCAGCTTAAACCTTTGTGACACTGACCTCTGATGCTAAAATGTTAATTTTAAGATTCTGTTATTGGGTTAAGAATTTGGTACAAGGTTAGATTCATTCGACACTGAACTTTGACAAGGTTTACAATGTAAGCAGGGAGAAGGGTTTTCCTAGAACGGTGTTCAGTGGCTTTGCATGGTAGAATGACTTTATTTTCATCAGTCCACAGCACATCCTTCCAAACTAAATCTGATTTGTCCCGATAAGCCCTCGTATATCTCAAACTGCTTGTTGGCAGTACAAGGTTTTCCTGCCTTTTAACTATCCATCAAGTCTTTCCTCTTGCAGTGACGCCATCAACACCAAGATGTTCTTGGAACTCTTCTGAGGAGGTCCGCAGTTTGTCTTTGAACTTTACCTTCCAAATACTCTTGGCCTTCCACAAAGACTGATCATTTTTGTGGTGATGGAGACCTTGGACTTTTTCAATAACTCATACTAATAATCTTACTTTTTAGGCCAAGCTGTATTGAGGTTACATCTTGCTTGCTTCCAGCAGAGAATAAAGAAGAAATTACAAATCAGCTACCTTACATATCCATTACATTACATTATTAGTAGCAACTGTGTTCGCCACGTATGGATTTATTGACCTGATCAAATCTATTCGTGCTTGCAAATAAGTGAATACAGGTATTCAGATCAACCTAACTGAAAGGGTGCCCACACTTTTGCACAACCTTTTTTTACCCTTGATTTTATTTCATAAATCTAAACCCAGATACACTAAGAATCTTTGTCTGAGAACATCATGTATCCAGCGTTCTATAGAGACTGAATAGTATCTAGAAACTAAATACTATACGACTACAAAATTTTCTTATGAACAAGGCAACTTATTACAGTGCCTCAGAAGGGGGCCCAAACTTTTGCATAACACTGTACAGACATCTCTCAGATCATACATATTCCTTGTACCTTTTCATTTAATTTTATTATAGCCATGAAAAGTTTTTGGATCTCTTACGCAATTTCTTTAAAATCATAGAACTTGCCTTTGTAGTGCACGTAGCTTTAAGTGGTTCAACTAATCGGTCCAATCTTTGTACAACAGCACCTGGACAGAGTTTAGAGAGTCTGGCAAGCATAATGAAGGTCAGCATCTAAAGAACCAAAAAATATATCATTTAGTTTATAGTTTATATTAGGAGTAAATGGCACATAATCATCTGTTTAATTGTGACGATTACATATTATGGCATGGATAAAGTGAAATAATCCAGAATACACTTACTTTAATGTCATAGTGATCTTTCAGACCTTCTTCCACATGATTCAGAAACTCAAAGATATCCAGACAGTCAAGACAGCTGTCAAGAAGAGTGTACATGCATTCAAATGCCGCCTTTCGGATGTCCAACCCATCATCTACTGTGTGCTTGAAGGGACCCATCTCCACCTGACAAATGATTTAAACATGCACAAATAAACTTTATTAAAATCAGTAAGCAAAAATAAATTCTGTATAAACAACAAAGTTTCATGGATGTTTATGAAGCTGTAGCGAGTTTATAAATTGTACCTCTCGAACCAGGTCTTTCCTGATGTGGGTCTCATTGTACAGATGTGGGAGAAGTGAGCTTAGAAGCCCACGAATCAGAGAGGGTTTGTTGTGGGCTGCCGAATTGAACATGACCAAAGCCACCCGCCGAACATTGAGATCAGGGTCCTGAAGAGTTTTCAAGAAGTCACCTAATAGGAGAATTACAAAAAGGATATTTAGTTACGTTATGTCAAATATAGCAAACATTCAAGATTTATACACTGTTCATCAAAAAACATTTCATTTTTCTATTATTATAAATTATTTCTATTTTCTATAATATAATCACTTTTCATGCAAAAAATAGTTTTACTGTAAAACATACTATAAAAAAGGATTCACAGTCAGTGTCACAAAGTTTACATTTACCAATGCATCCTTTTAAAAGTGAGTCTATGGGCATGGGATGATCCACTATGGTGAACTTCACTGCAGTTACAACTGTACTGCGGGAAAGTGGAGAACCTGGAACCAACAAAAATAAAATGCTCCTGATGTGTATGTTTGAGCAGCTGAATTAAAATACATAAAAAAATATATGAAAAGCATTTAAACAAAAAAAATACAAGAAACTAGATTATAATGTTATATAATAATGAATTTGCCCTGTGGTGAGTTAATTGTTACTTGTTGAAATTGCTTAACTTATTTAGATGAGTTGGACTAATGTAAAAACATTTTAAAAAGTTTTAATAGTAAGTTGAAATGACTTCAGCAAATCTGATTGTAGTTCAACATTTAATGCATGTTGTATCATGGCACTTCTCATACTTTGGCCTCCTAGGATGAATTTCTTTCTTTTTTACTCACATTTATACATATGTCAGTGTAACTTCACCAATTTACAGCATGTTTTATAGCAATATATTATGTAAATAAACAAATTAAATTTTTTCAGCAAAAAGCTGCTGGATCATACAAATGGACAAAATAAACATTCATTTTTCTATACAAATGGAGAAAAGAGAAGAATAATTACTGTTCATTTCGTATACTACTGACATTATTATACAAAGCATGCTGAAAAACACTTTAAAAGCATCTGTTAGACACCTAAATGAAAAGTTAAAGCAACACTTTGTAGTTTTTTGACCTTAAGATAATGTTTAATTCAGTGGTAGAACAACTATCAACCAACTATTTCGCTGCCCACGGATAAGTTTATACAGCGACATTATTTTCAACACTGGTAACACACAATTCAGCTTATCAACCACATGGGGAACCCGTGAGCAAAAGCTCTAAAGTGTTACTTTAATGTATTTGTTTACAAAAACCAGCCCATGATCTACAGATGATAGTCAAGCCAACGTTTCATCTTTTATTACCTGAAGTGAGCTGTTTCTTTAGCCTTGGCAGAAGCTCAGACGGATTAACCAGAGTGAGTTTCCCCAAACATTCGGCAACGATATTGCGCGTGCCCTCCTCTTCACACTCACAGTGTTTGAACAAAAGTGCCCAGATGTTCTCCACATGAGGTTTGAGACTCTCTGCGGATAATGCGCTGATCATCTCCTTCAGCGAGTGCAGAAGCAAATACTGTCTCTTCGGTTGACTTCCGATCTCCTTCAGCATGAACGGCAGGTACTCTCCTAAATTTCCGACGCAGATGTTTCCCAGCGTGAAGGATGCGGCAGACTTAACTTCCTCATTCGGGGATCCGAAAGCATCCATTATGACCCCCTTAAGCTCCTTCTGTCCTTCGAAGTTCATAAAGCGTCCAATTTCCCCAAGACTCAGCAGCCCTAGAATTCTCACCGACTCCAATGATTTTGGGTTCTTGACCTCTTGGATGAAGTTCGTGACCACTCCGGAGGCTTCTTTGGGACAGGCGGCCGACAACGCCGCAATACACTTGGCCACCGAGTAGTAGGGCTGTTTATGTGCGGATGTGTCGAACGACTTGGCTTCGTAAAACGGTCCTTTTAAGGCTTTTAGAAGGTCATTGTAGCTCATATTGTTGGCCTTGGTTACCACGAGGACCTGCAAGAAGTCGAGAATTGAATTTAGGGCACCTCCTTGTAGCAACGGGGAATGGACTAAGTTGAGCACTTCAGGCAAGATGGTGCCCCCGATCTTGCTCAGGCAATTTGGACACACTTTGGCCATGCAGGTGATAAGCGTGATGGCCACCTGCGAGATATGCATATCACTCTCCTGAATCAATCCAGGCACCTCCATCAAAATAGATTCGATCATCGGGGGCTTGAAGTTGTTGCTATAGTTGGCAACAATGACGTTTAAGGCTGTTATCGTGTTTAACTTAAGGGCACGCTGGTTCTTCCGCAAGAAGGATCCGAGTATTGGGATGCCATCTGTTAAAATTGGTTTTAGATCGATTTTAAGTGGTGATGACGCAACGAGCGTCAACGTCTTTATCGCTATAAGTCTTGTGATTTCATTTTTAAGCCTCTCCAGAAATATCTGCAAGGTGGGCTGCAGGTCGGCTCCAAGCTGGTCACCAAGATGACTCAAAATGTGACCCATGCAGAAGATGGCCCTCTCTTTGACCTCTTGGTCTATATCAGCCGCAGTCAACCTCTTTAGCGTACAAGTGAACACATTCATCACGTAAGGCTTGATGTCGAATGAGCTGGGTTTATCCAGCGGTCGGATGATCTTCACTATCTGTTGGGTGACTTGGAGGGCCTCAGATGTGATTTTATAAAAGGGATCTTCGATGCACTGGATTACTGGAGGTAAGATGACCTTGATGTGTGGGTGGAAGACCTCTGGGTTATGGGTACTTAGAAGGACATAGAGGAATAAAAGAGCATCGATCTTCATATTTGAAGAGGATGACTTGTCGGTCAAGGAGTAAACAATACCTAAAATTAAAAATTAAAATAAAAGTTTTTAATTAAATTGCAATTACGCAGACTTCCAATGATAAGGCAGGAGACAACCAAGCTTATTCCTGCTAAGGGTAAAGTTCACCTAAAAATGTAGCATGAGGTGTCAAAATAAAAAATGTAGGTAAGGTTTGACACCTTTGATGGATTTTCAGTGAATAACCCAAATACTATTTTATTCCATAAAGCTATGATATGGTTATTAAGACTTATATAAAATCATATAATTACATATTATACATAATTTAAAATACAGACCGTTTCAGCGGCAACAGCATATACAAATGTTATATGGCCCAAACTTAACTTCCGGTAGACATCCACAAAGAATCATAAACTGTTGAGTTTTATTTAATTTAATACAAATAATATACAATAAAATATTAAAATAGTTGAATATTAAATAAATTGTTATATCATAACCAAACACAGACCGGAAGTTAACTTCGGGCCAGTGCATCCCGATGAAACCGAAGTTTGTTTATGCTGAAAACAAAATACTGCCAATGGGCAAGAACAAATAATTGAATTCAAGTTTCAAGGTGATTTAGTAAATTGAATTCAAGTTTATGTTTATTTTATTTGTATTTATGTTTATATTTGCTTTATATTCTTACTACATTAGCAGATAATTTTTTTAGGGTACATACAGTATTTTATTTTTTTCCCCAGAAAGCATGACTAAGGTCATTTTGCTTCTCAACTAAATGTATCGTAATTTAAAAGTGATAAAAAAAATTAAATATATATAAATAAAAGTAGTTTATCAATGTGGGTTATTCTCTTTTATAAATCGTGTGCCCTCACAATCTTCCGTTAAAGTCTGAACATGCACTTCCGTCTTGTAATGACCATCCATCTTAGATAACGTTTGTTAGACTGCATGGGCGGAGCATTTTATTAACTCCTCCCTGCTCCCAGTTTCATTTCAAAGTGCAACGGTCTGTTATACATCCAAACAAATCTAACTTTTTCTCTCATAGAAGAAAGTCACACATCAAATTTGGACATCTATCAGAGAATCCATAACAAATCTTTCCCAGATATAAGTCAAGACTTGATGCCCAGTAGCTATATATTAAAGATTTATGTCATGTTTATTTGTGCACATATTTATTTTATAAACATCAAGACTTTGTCATTTAACCTGGAATGAGGGCTGGTATGTGCTCTCCAAGTTGACCCGGCAGCACATTGGCCATCTCTGTCAGGAGACTAAAACAGCCTTGTCTACATCTCATGCTTTTCTCCTTCAGCTGTCTGTGTAACGCCTTTACTATTGTCGGCACCTGCAAGAACAATAAAAAATTAGAAAAAAGACAAAAATTTAACTGAAACAAATTCAAAATGAATGTAAAGAAACAGAAATTCATTTGAATTCAATGCTTTTCATGTGACACATAGGTTTCAACATTGTAAATAAACATTACTAACATACCTGATTCTTCAACAGAGTGACAGCTGGTTCCTCTTTAGCCCCTGTGTCCAGAGAAGGACTGTGAGGGTCTCTCGTCTGTTTCAGCAATGCCACGAAAGCTAAGAAAATATCAGTCTTGACATTCTCCTCTCGTTCTTTGAAGCGGGACACCAGGGTTGGACCTACAGACCCGTAAAGCTCTACCAGAAGGTCCCTGCGGCTGCTGATGATGGCCTCCAGACATTTGACAGAGGAACGCCGCACCTTCCAGCTCATGTCGTCATCATCGCTATATTCATCATCTGACTCTGTAGAGAAGATTGCGGAAGAGAACGATGTATTGACCACGGCAACCAGAGATGAATCGATGATGGAGACAAACGTTACCCTGATCTTCACCATCCCTGTCCTCAACGTCCATCCCATCGTCTTGGTCATCGTAAGCGTCGTAGTTGTAATTGGGGTCATAGGTGATGTATTTCAGACACAACTTGATAATCGTTTGGATGTGAGAGGACATTTCCTTTGGACATCTTTCCAAAAAGTCATACAATAATTTAAATGTATAAGATAATGTAATCATTTGAAATAAAGTCAATAAAACTACATTTAAAAACATGTAAATGCGTTTACCTGCTAACAAAAGCTTCAAAGGCCTGAAAGCAGAACTCACGTAGCTCATCATCCTCCACATTACAAAACTTCACCACCATGGGCACAATCCTCTCCAAGTGTTCACCTTCACAAGACTCAATATTTAATTTCTTGTATTATTTTAAATTATTCAACAAAATGTCAACTAATGCGTTTATGCTATATTAACAAACACCGGCCCTCTGTTGGTACTAGACCAGTACTGCATACAGTTCACCCTCACCGATCCTGTGTCCTCCTCGTCTGCTGACCGTAGCCAAGCACTGGATGTAGGTCCGGACGTTGGCGGTGGGCGGTCCGCGGGACAGCTCGCTCATCAGATGTTCCGTAAGTTGGGTAAAGAGGGCGGAGCTACAACTGGGCACCAGGTGACCCAGGGCGATGATGGAGCGTTTTCTTACAGCCATACGAGGGCTTATGAACTGGGCGAGGAGGCTGCTGAGAATCGACTGATGGAAGCTCGTGAGAGCAGCGCTCAACCTACACAAATGAAGCATTATTTTGTGTTTTTTAGCAGGTAAGAACTACAGTTTGTTTATGTACGCCATTGGAAGCCGTACTGACTGACCTGCCTAGCATGTCAGAGAGAATATCCAAAGCCTCCAGCTGTACAGACACATCGTCCTGCATTCCCAGGGCTCCGATCAGCTGAGATGTGATCTTCTTACAGATGTTGACCGTAAGATTCGAACCTTGAACAAAATGACATTAACCATCAGTGACATCATTGACTAAGCGGTTCCTGAAGCTCGAGTGGTCTCGTGTTTGATTCCCAGTGGTTCAAACCAATGAGAAGTCATTCATTTCTATTCATTTCAATCATCTCGATGAATATATGTGATTTGAGTTGACATTATGGAAAATTATGGAGAACATAATCTGCGTTACCATGGTTACCTGTAGGTGCTGGTGGCAGTTCGGCGATGACAGTTTTCAGGCCCATGCTGGAAATGTCTCTCAGCTGCTCTTTATTGGACACCATGTTGGAACAAAGCGTGTCCACCATCGTTTCCACCTGACATTCCTTTACCTTTCCCACCAGAGGACCAAGACTACACAAACCAGTAACAATCATCAGTCACAAACCATACGACAGAAAAAGAGATGCTTTTCAGTCTGATCACTTAGAAATTGAATAGCACAAGATTAATACATTTAGGGTTAAGAGTTTATTCAAACAGGCTACAGAAAAGTTAATATAGTCTGTAAAATAACAAAAAGAAACCTTAACAAATTATCTTATTTTTATTTTATTTTGTTACCATTTGACAGCCAGATTCTGAACCTCTCCGTTTTTATCCTCCAGGAGTTTGAGCAGCATGGCAACGATCTTCCTCTCGCTCTCCTCGTCCAGTTTAATCGAGTCTTTCTGAAGCTCCATCATCAGGTCATTTGCGGCCATAAACCTTTACAGCAAACATCTGTTTCATCAGTTCTGATCTACATTACTTCAATAAAATCTCAACATTGTTCAGAAAAAAGACTGTTCTGGTATAATCGATGCAACATAGTATCACATTGAGATTGTTATGTGAAGTCTTGATGGAATCAGCTGGTCTGACATAAGCATTCAGACCATTATAGTGACCATAACAGTTTCTGTTTAACCAACAAAATCCCTTTTATAACCATTAAAACCATTTGAATTTCTGTAATGTTTTTTTCTATATATATATTTGTCTATTATTCAGTTCATTTACTGTTTTTAGCACCAGCTTGGAGAGTCTGCGAGACCAGCTAAGACCAGCAAACCAGCCTAAGGTGGTCTGTTATTATCCTTAAGGGCTTAAATCTATGAAATACATTCTGTGATTTACTTATAAAGTTAATATTACTCTTTATGGCGTGTTTAAAACACTGACACGATCTTCAAAGCTTTATTTCAGCTATACATAAACAAGACAGCCACTTGCTTTGTCATTGCGCTATTTTTATAAACCTCAGTCGTGTCTAAAACATGCGTCTATAACACACACGCAGCTTACCGAAAGTCTTTATCAGTAGATGTCATTTTTTCCAACAGGTTGGAAATGTAAAAGGTGACATTCGACATCTTGACTTATAAAAGTACAGCGAACCAAGACCGAGAATAACGAGACAAAGTCAATTTAATATAAAAAGTTGGAGATCATAGCTCCCGTCGGGACAAGCTGGGAAATCTGACACTTGCGCGCAGTTATATATAGAGAGGAGCGATATTATGCACTTTGTATCCATCTGTTGGAATGCACGTGAATTGCAGGATGTGTTTGACGCAACAGCGGAACCTTTTTGACGTTCCGAGTTTCCGACCGGAGGGTTTGAGAACGGAAACGCAGTCCGGACCGGCGGTCAGTCTGCCACGTCTGAAAAAACTACAGCAATAAAGATAAGCGGAGCAAAATAGACATATTTATAGGATAACTTTTAAAAAAAAGGTGTTTGGAGTAATTTACAAAAATGGTGAGTGTCTCGTGATTTCCTGTTTATTCATTAATAGCAGTTTATGGTTTTAAACATTTGTTTCCTGAGCGGTTTGACTGGAAAGCAGAACAATCTTCATTCTGTAGTTTTAAAATAAAGGCTTTTGACAGAATAGACTGCTGTTGTAACATGTCAGATATTTTTTTTATTAAAACAGCTAGTGAGTTCTCGATAATACCATTTATAATCAGCTCTTTTTTATAGATTTTATGCTAGGAAGGCCTTTACAAAACGCAATGAAATGAGTGTTGAACTGTTCATTATTGTTCATTGTATTGTGGTAAAATGATGGATATTATCATGTGTGAATGTAAATGTAATATACACGAATTTTTCTCGGACAGGTACCATTGTAATACCGTACTACAGTATTAACACACTATGATAACTTATATGAAAATATGAGCCTTCAGTATTTAACCATTCGTGGTATGTGGTCCCTTAGGAAAACGAAGAGGTGTTTTTTATGGTAAAAATCTGCAACCTTGTTTTTTGTGTCAGATTAATGACCATTTATATTTGTATTACCACAGTTTACTTCAAATAGTTTGGTTCAAATGTGGTCATTCTGCTCTGACTGTTTACATTTTTGCACACACTTGACAAAAATGCTTGTAATTATCTTATATTCGGTATGCTTAAATGTTTGAAATGACTTGTGTAGACAAAATATGGTTGTGCCATTTCATTAGAAAACAGAAATTGTGCTTCAAAACGATAAAAGTATACGAAGGAAAATTAGCCAATAAGAACCTACAATAATTTGGGGACTCCTTCAATACTCTTTTCAATACACTTTTGATGAGTTTACTATTATTATAAAATCTGGAGAAATCTAAATAAAGAACGAGAAAGTGTTTCCAAACTTTTGGCTGATACTCTATAAGTGAATACTATAGTTTTACTACAAATGAAACCAAAAAAACTATGGTTATTAAAGTTAAGGTTTAAGGTTATTGGTCTGGTTATTTCAATCAAAGGTACGGTAATCTCACAAAGTTTTGAGAAAGTGACATTCAGCATGTCTGTGGTCTTGTATCTTTCAGGTGTCTGTGATTAATACAGTGGACACCTCACATGAGGACATGATCGTGAGTATTCTCTCATTCATACACTGTAGCAATAACAGTTCAGTTCACTTATAGATGCCATAAGATCACATAATATGTACACCTTCCTCTGAATTACAGATCCACATTACCATCTAATAATAATACATCATCTAGCGGACATTCATCTTACCTCCATCTTAACTGTGACTCTTTATCCTGTCTTTAGCATGATGCTCAGATGGATTACTACGGCACCAGACTAGCCACCTGCTCTTCTGATCGCTCCGTCAAGATCTTTGATGTCAAGAACGGAGGACAGATCCTTGTGGCCGATCTCAGGGGGTAAATGATATAGTGCTGATATTAAGCTTTTGTAACACACTCAATTTTCTCATACAGTGATACTTCTTCTGCACATGCACAGTAGGGTTCCGTCAGTTCTGTTAGTTTTCTTTTGTCTCTTCGGTTTTAATGCTTGTGGGTTTAAACTTGGATATTATATCAGTAGTTTGAAACCTTTGCGAAGTTTGAACGGGTGCATTTCTGAGTAAACATCCCGAAATGACGAATTAATTAAACGGCATCAGATGACACATTATCCTGATCAAGATCAAGCTGATATCTGATCAAGTTGTCTATTAGTCAACCGAAAAGTATAACATACCTATTTTTACCTGCTTTTTGGTCGCTTTGCTTGTTATAATCCACAAAAAATCTGAATACCACCTCACGTGCAGTTGCTAGGGTAAACATACTGATTTGTGTCATTCTTGGCAGTCATGAGGGTCCAGTGTGGCAGGTGGCCTGGGCTCACCCCATGTATGGCAACCTCCTGGCGTCCTGCTCCTACGACAGAAAGGTGATCATCTGGAAAGAGGAGAACGGCACCTGGGATAAGATGTATGAGTACACAGGCCATGACTCCTCAGGTAACATTACTCATGCACTCACACTTGCAACAACAGGCTTGTGGGATCAAGTCCCAGAGAATGTACTGATGAAGCATTTACCCAGAATGCACAAATGTAATTGTAATGTAAGTTGTAAATGTGTTTCGTTTTCTTGCAGTGAATTCGGTTTGCTGGGGACCGTATGACTTTGGCTTAATTCTGGCTTGCGGTAGCTCTGATGGCGCCATTTCAGTATTAACATGTTCAGGTGATGGCCATTGGGATATTAGAAAGATCAACAATGCACACACAGTGAGTATTCCAGAAAGCACAGCACATGACATGACTGATTTGGGAAACAACCAATCACACAGTTGTTGTTTTTTTTCGTGTCATTTAGGGAATGGATTTAAAAACAAATAATATACATCTTGAGAAAAATAATGGTGTGAACAATTGTCATTGATCTAATAAAATGTATAAAGTGTATAAAATCAGCCATTCCATTAGGTGCTTAAGTTGAAAAAGTCATTTCAAGTTTATATACAATATGCTTCAGGTAATTTGTCGAACAGATTGAGGGTGCTGCATGGACCTGAGGCTGAGACTATCACCCTAGCAACTGCATAGTGGCACCCTGCAAAACCCTTGGAGCGTTTTAGTGTCCCATCACTCACAGTTTATTCAGAACATGTTAAATCTAGTCTCGTGTGTTACATGCTGTCTTTTGTCTCCGGCAGATTGGCTGTAACGCAGTGAGCTGGGCCCCAGCTGTCGTCCCCGGGAGTCTTATAGAGCAGCCATCAGGACAGAAGCCCAACTACATCAAGAGATTCGTGTCTGGAGGCTGTGACAATCTGGTCAAGCTGTGGAAGTAAGCTCAGAACTTATTTTACTGCATGCGGTGGCTTCGGTCACCTGCTGTCAGCTTAAACCGCATCACTTAATTTTAATGCACTCTATTTTGTAGCCTTGTAACACAAAGTTTTTATCCTTGTATGTTAATGTAGGTACTATACAACAAGTAATGCAGCAATAATAGTTGCTTGGCGTTGTATTTCTTAAAAAAAAATCACACAATATTTATACAGCTTAAAAAAAAATAAGAGACCATTTCCAATTCTCATTTAATCAGCATTTCTAGATGTATTGTGGCCATTCCAGTCCAGTGTATGTTAAATTTCAATAAAATCAAACTTTAGGGGTGACACGAAGTCATCCAACAGAAATTTGAAAGACTGACAAAATTACATGACACAGAAAAACTGTGATAAAAATCCAGATTATGACATTTTTAATTCTAAATACATGTACTAATAATATAACTGTTGTATTGCTCAAAAGTGAATATGAAATTTCTTTCATGGCTTGAGGTCTGAAAAAATACAGGGCATCCTTTTTTGTTATTTTGACCTGTTTCTCCAGTTTTCAAATAGAAACAATATTTTTGTTATTATATTTGAAATGTGGAAGAAATATTGTTGGTAGTTCAAAGAAATAAAACTAAAAATATAAATTCACCCAAATGCATGTCTATAAATACAAAAAATGGTCACGGCTGTATTTACCGATTCATAATATTTATTTTTTCAGTCTTAAATCATCATTTTGTTATTAAATGTGTTATTTGTTTGTTATATTAAAAAAGCAGGTTTGTTTTTGTTTTAAGCATGAATTTAACATCTTTGGATTTATACCCATAAGAAGACCAAAACAAATCATACAAATGAGGAAAAATAAATGTATATGTATTATTAATAATATATGATCATATATTCAAAAAATGTCATATCATCAAAATGGTTGATATGAATATTCATATTCTTTTGTCAGAGAGGAAGATGGCCAATGGAAAGAGGACCAGAAGTTGGAAGCACACAGTGATTGGGTGAGAGATGTCGGATGGGCTCCATCCATTGGACTACCGACCAGCACAATTGCCAGCTGCTCTCAGGTAATGTCAGTCAAACTGTACACTATATGCTCTAACTACGAAATCCTTTTTTACTTTCCAGAAACACGTTTAACTCTTTTTAAAAACCTTACAGGATGGCCGTGTGTTTATCTGGACGTGCGATGACCCGTCGGGTAACGCCTGGACGGCCAAACTCCTCCACAAATTCAACGACGTGGTGTGGCACGTGAGCTGGTCCATCACTGGAAACATCCTAGCTGTGTCAGGCGGGGACAACAAAGTATGTGCAACTTTCCAGGAACAGTTGGTTTTATGAACACCTAAAAATTCTTTATTCACCCTCATGTAGTTCCACAACATTGACATTGAAGTTAGAGAAAGTGATGACCTCTTTCAAATTCAAAACAGGCCTTAAATATTTTTCGACAAATCCATTGCGATTCATTGACTACTTACCATGAAACTTATGTTGACACGCTTTGGCTCTCATCCTGTGAGATTACTGAAAAAGTAGCTATTTACCCACTCCATTACTTATTTTACAGAGCTCAGGTTCAAAGCACTTTCAAGTTTCAGGTTTATTTCACCTCACAGTTGCCCTGGCGGTAGAGAATCCGTTCTTTGCATCACCGCTTATATAAACGACGACTCGGTTCCTTGTGCTTTTCGTGAGATACCGCACCTTCTAATTATTCACAATGATGGGGGCGGTTTTGTACAGATGAACGCACTATTACCCAATGCATTTATAAACCACCTGCATTCTGTCAGATTAAGAATGCTAAAAGGTTTATTAATAAGATCAGGTAAAATGCAGTCTTTTTAAAAAATGCAGGCATTATTTTGACTTCCTTGTAAATGTTCTATTCAAGACTTATTAAAATTATACATTTACTATGTGTAGTTTTGATGAACAAATATGGATGAATTCATTATTAGGGTAAATGTTCTTTTATGAAAGATGCTGTCTGTGAAACTTTATTTAAAAGTCCTCCTGGTGACCTGATTGAGTTTTTCTATTAACTTCTGCCCGCAGGTGACCCTCTGGAAAGAGTCGGTGGACGGCCAGTGGGCTTGTATCAGTGACGTCAACAAAGGCCAGGGGGCCGCTTCCTCTATCACAGACAACCAACAGAACGAGCAATGAAGCTCATTTCCTCCAATCTCCAAACGTGTAGGATATTGGACCTCAGATGATCCCTCAAAGACATTCTTAAAACGTTTAATCGCATCTCTCGCCCGCTAATCTCCAGGTTGCAAAACCAATATGAATTTCTGGTTGTCGATTTTTGGTTTGTTTTCAAACAGGATGTTTTGTATAGTCTGTAAAAATAACGCTTAAAATGTATGTTAAGAAATGAGTCATGTAAGTGAGATGTGCGGGTATTTAATGAATTTAGACTAAATGTCCAAATAATCTGGCAACCGTGGAGATTTTTCAAGATCTGCAAACCTATTGAAGAATAAAGTTTTCTATAATATTCACCTGTTTCCTATACATTTACTTTTTATAGTTTTGTCCCATTATTACTCTTGCACTTGTTTGTCTTATTAATTGTGTTTAATTCATCAACATGTTTGTTTTTATAATCAAATGTAATAACACTCTCTGCCTCTAAAAATCAATTTATTTACATCACAAATCCTTATTTATCGCACTCCTGTATGACTTTTCTTTCTGAATGTTAAGACAGTTTAGCCTGAAAATGTTTCAAGCTTCATATAATAATGGCTCTTGACAGATTTCACGTCATAAAACTACACCTGGACTGAAGCAGACGGCATCACCTGCATGCATCCTTCTCAAACAGCTCAACTTCAAGCATGAACGCACCGTGGCAGTTGTTTCCAATGCTGTCATGTGAAATTATCCCTCAGAACAAGACTTGGCACTGTTGCTGAAGGGTTCGAGAGGTCAACACGAGGGCCTGCCAATGTTCTCTACTGGCCTCTAGTCATGAATTTGCATCTGGATGATGAAATAAACTACATGTGCCAGTTTCTAACAAGCGCAAGTGTCACTTAGATTAATGTGTTGCTTTATTTCTTTCTGAAATGGGCACTTGAGTTACACATGATTTTAGTGCTTACATGACTGAAACATTAATGACATGACTCAACACAAACAAAGGCAATTGGGCTGTATATTATATCCCAATCACCATACTATAGAAATCAAGCATTTGTGTATTAGGAGTTTTGACTCCAAACTTATATCGACTTAATGTCGCATAGCTCGTACAAATTCCCCATGTGACAACTAGCCCCTCTTCTCCTTATTTAAGTGCACTAGTTATATACTCTGTACACTTTTGTAAATGTCTGATCCCAGACCCAATCCAAGGGTTAAACAGTCGGGTTTAGCATATTGCATGAATCCGACTGTCACACAGTTTGATGAAGGCGGTGACACTCCGTGCGTCATTTGCGCTCCGGTCTCCGCGGCGCGGTGCATGTGCGCGTCCTCATCTGGACCCGGAGTGACAGCTGATGCTCGCTCATGGACCACTGCATGAACACTACAGGATCTGTTCACGATACACCTGATCAACAGAAGACCTCGTCCTGCTGCGTATCCATCACCATCTGACAGTCTCCGCGTAACGCATTACTCTTAGTTATCTGACATGCCAAGCTGGAGGAGAAACCTGACTTTCTGTCTGCAGAAAATGCACGACGAAGGTAAGAAATGCGATTTGTCATTGACAACTGTGTGCATATTCGATTATGTGTTGAAAATAGATGCGCAAAGATGTCCAAGTAAATGTCTGTGGTGTGCGTAATAGAGAGCTTCTTGCAGTGCGATGGATTTATCACAAGTGACTGCGTTTGGCAATGTAAAACCACGTGTTAACGAAGTGGCTTGTTTCACTCCATTTGCTTTGCTTCAGTATAATGTCTGTATTGAAATGTATAGTGTTTGGAATTTTGTTCTAGGCAAACTGAGTTGTGGCCCATTCAAATCCATTATCTACATATAATGATATCATATTAGTTGGTTTCTTTTAACACAATTGCACATTGAATTTGAAATAGTATTACCATGATTTTGTTTTCTTTGCTCTAAATGTTTTAAACAAAACATGTTTTCTTAAGGATAATATATGTATTTATTTTTAGTTGGTAATCTGATTTTGTCCTTACCATCACTTTCCATCATGTTTTAAATAAACTTACACCTAACAAAAGCCTACTAAATGACATCGTCACCTATAGGAAGGGACATCATGTTTTGTTGAGAACACAACGGCACGAACATCAGCAATGGGTTTAATATATTTAGTTTTATGATATTAGTTAGTTTGTACCACTCGGAATCGTGGCATCCAATCTGACAAAATGAAAAAAATGAGAATGATCAGTTCAAAAGGTCTCAACAGAAGTGATCCGGGCCCAAACACATAGCCATGAGTGTCTCCTTTATCCCTGATTGATAGTGATATACAAGAGACAGTATGTTGGTATTTATGAATTACGAATAACAACTGATGGTTTATGAATTGAGTCTGAAGGGTCAAATATTCTTTGCCCAGGGGAGAGATATGGAGTTACTTAAACTCTCTGATATTCTGCTATTTGAATAAATCAGCATAATAAGGACAACAATCCAATTCTGTTTTTTATTCACATCTTTCATCAAAAAAAGAGCTCTTTTCCTTATCAGCATTTGAGCTCTGATATAGGCTCTCATTTATCATAAGACCCGTGTTAAATAAAAAGAGTGAGGATGAATTTGCAGTTTGCAGATGTCTGTTGTGTATGCGTGTGCATTAATAGGAAGCTGTAGGTCTGATAGAGAGCAGGTTGATCATATCTTGGAGTGGCTGCAGCGGTTCTTATATATCTGGACAGAGTCCCATGGTTTGTTCCAGCAGAATTGATCTTAAATGCATTGACTGCTTTAGCCCTCAGCTCCATTTCTGCACTGTGGTTTTTACCTATTTGCTTCCAAAATTGTTTCTAGTTATGATCATTTTACTGTTGCGCTTTTTTAAGAGGCATCGGTCTGTTTGTTCACGAAAAGTATCGATTTTATAATGCACCTCCTCTCAAATTGATTTGTATTATAGTATACAAATTGTGGTTAAATTTTATGAGGCAAGAATATACATCAATATTTATGATAATTCCTTATTTTCTTTGTCCTATTCAAGTTTTTCAAGAATATTTCCATTTAGGTAGAGCAAGTGACCATATGGATTATAAGAAAAGGCCCAGGAGAACCATAAAGACAGAACTCACGACATAACATAACTTTATATAAACACAATATGATTTCCTATTCAAGTGGACGAATTGAAATTGTCAGTTTCCTCAGGCAAGTTATCATCTCTCAGTCGGTGTGGAAACTCATTTTTCCTTTAGAAATGTTTTTACAAACGATTTATACGTTCCACTTGTGATTCAAGAATGAGGTCCATTTGAAATGGCAGTTTCTCTGCCATGTGTCTTGGAGCAGGACGAGTCCAGACAGCAGAATGTTCATATTCCATCCATCACAGCCATCATTTTCCTCCTATTTATAGAATGAAATCACAGACTTACTGTACAAAATATCACAGCTTGTGCCCCGTTGCTGAAGTCCTGTCATGGCAAACTTGCCCTGTTGCTGAAGTCCACTTTATTTATGTCAAACAAAAGACGACAGGTTTCTTGAATAGTGAGTTAAAAAGTTCCTACAAAATTGGACACGTTCATTCATTTTTATCATTCAAAGTGCTCTAACATAATTGATAATCATTGATGAAACATATTTATATTAAACTATGTTGAGTTTGCCAAGAAACCAAAGTTTCCAAAGTTTGAAACTGTAGAGGAGACGCATGCGAGATCTCCTTCATGAGAAACAGGGTCTTTTGTATTTAATATAATTACACGAAGAACTAATTCAGATATCGGTTGTCTGTGCTTATGAATATTCCGTGAAATTAAAATGTGGAAGCATTTGGATCATCCGCCCACTCAACCCCCCCAAAATGTCACTCAAGTGTGCTTTAAGTTCATCTTTCAGCACTTTCATCCATTACCACAACTGATCAAGATAACGTGTCCAATTTGCATAATCTACTCCGGTGCTGCTCTTTACAAATCCTGTGGCAGATCTCGCTAATAACCCGTTCCTCTCAACAAAAAAAACACACACTAGCTGTCTTCATCACATCAGCGTCTGCTCTCAACCTGAAACCCCGTATGCTCACGCACCGACCCTCAGAGATTCAACCTTTTTTTCCCTAATGGGCAAGCTGTTTAGATCTCCCCACGCATCGTGGCGTGACGAACCCCGAATGTCTCTTCAGCTCTCATCTCCGGAACGCTTCGTGTTCCATTAGAATAATAATTAGAGGTACGTCATTACTCTGTGGGAATGTTGATGACTGTGGGGCGCCTCTGATGCAAGAAAAAGCTGTAATGAAGAGATGTCGCGTGTTATCTTATGAATGAAAATGGGCGAGGAAACAAGGTCCTCGGGAGATGCTTAGAAGCGATGGCTTTTGATAAAACACTCCCCAAAGACTGAAGTTTATATCATGCAGAGAATAGTTAAGCACACCAATGGATTTTGTGTGATGTTATTCCATGGAGGCTAGCCCCAGTAAAAAAGAACCATTATTCATCTCAAAAACAATTTTTTGTGCTCTTCAGCTAGTCTTTTTTTTGTATACACTCTAAAAAATGCTGGGTTATTCATTTTTAAACCATGGAGCGTTGGGTCAAAAGGGGACGAACTCAACTACTGGGTTGTAAAATAACCCATTCTGTTGTTACAACTCAAAACGTGGGTTGTTTTAAGTCATTGTTGGGTTTAATGGAAACATTTTTGGTTACATTTTATCTGTTGGGTTGGTCCCTTTATTGACCCGACGCTTGGTTGAAAATAACCCATAATTTTTTAGAGTGAATACATATTAATTTTTCAATTAGAATTTCTAAAATGAACTTCTTGAACAATAGCCAGTTTCAGTCACATTATTTGTGCATTTTCAGTTGTAATCCACAACTTTTGTCCCTGTATCACCACCTCTGTTCTAAAAAATGCTGGGTCATTTTAAATCCAGCGTTTGCTCAAAAAGGGATAAACCTAACAGTTTAATATATTGACCCAACAATAGGTTAAAACAACTCTGGCATGGGTTCTTTTATAACCCAACAGTTGGGTGCGTTCCTCTTTGACATTGGGTTGAACATAACCCAACATGTTTTAAAGTGTATCAATACGTAGGTTGTAGACAAATGACATTTCCCACGAAATTCAATCTATGCACGGCCACTTTTAGATTCAGTTGTTATCTAGCTCCCGGCTTGCTTACCAATGCGTGCTTAGAACCAATGCTTGCCTAACGTTTTAATGAGCTGCTGAGGACACAACAGTATTGAGACGTCGCACCGTCACGACGAAGGTATTAAAAGCTTCTTGAACTCATTACTTCAATGATCTATTGATAAAATAAAAAAACAGGCATTCAACAAGTTAATATATACTGTATATAATATAGTATAATTAATAGAAATCGCTATTTAATCAAAATATGTGAATATAACATTCAAAGACCACGCTAGGACCTTGTTTTGCAATGAGACAATGCTATACCGGAAGTCCGTGTAAAACGGAGATGGCATGCATACAGTGCATTGTGCGTGACAGCGCATAATCATTGTACAAAAATGAACCCAGCATCGGGTCAAACAGGGACACACACAACACTCGGGTTAAATGAACCAAGCAATTGGTTTATATTTGACCCATCAATAAGTTAACAACCAAGCAATTTGGGTTGAAAAAACAGCATAGTTTAAATTACACCATAGGTTGAGTTTGTCCCTTTTAGACCCAACGCTTGATTTGAACATATAATTTTTTTAATGTAAGCTTACCGCCATGAATCAGAGTAAGCAAGGTAAGGAAACGTTTTAGGTACTTGGACAAAATCGGATTTTTCTACCAAAAAGATTTTAAAAACACATATGTTATATATGTGTTATATTATATCATTTATTATTTAATTGATTACGTTATGTTATATGTTTATTATATTTACAGGTTTATTTAATAAATTAATACATTTGATTTAATAAAAATAATGCTGTCATTCTTGTAAACCAGAAATATTCTCCAACTTATTTTAAAATTGACAAAAATATATATATGAAATTATATAATGTTTTTCTTCGACTTTTTGTCCTTAACCACCAAATTCACATTGATGTTGGCTAAGATCTTGCTGATCATTAGTTTGTTTCAGCATGTGGCCAAGTGTTTAATTGCTTGACTGTTTTTTTCCCAGCCCCACGTCGTGCCAGATTGTCCTACAGGCTTAGCTGCCGCTCGCACGCTTTTCAAACAGATAACAGTCAGCATCATTAAGCAAACCTGATTCTGAGCAATTCATTTGGCTTCCTGTAATCCATACATTCATGCTTGTTTCAGTGGATTATGGGATGTGAGGGGGCTGCACACCTCTCCTCAAAACAGAAGGCGCCGGTTGAACGCCGCTTGCGCGAAACCATATTAAGTGACATGCGTGCCAGGAGCGTTGGCGAATCTTCATCTAGGTCACTCGTTGGAATTGTGGGTGATGGGATTTGATGACTCACCAAAGCAGATAAAACAGTATAGTCTTTGCTCCTCGTCTGAGAACGCCTCATGTGTTAAGAAGGATGCGACAGCACTTTGTTTGTTGCAAACATTCCTATTTCTTTCACCATGAGATTCAGTGTGGTGCTCTGTTTGTTTATGACAGCGAATGTTTCTCACCGTGACTCATGCCGCTCGGACACGACATTAAGACGAGCAAAAGCGATGGGTGAGCAACAGCGTCTTCGTACTCTCGTTTATCTAGCTTGCTTGGTTGTGTGCAGCAAAGCCTGCCGGGATGCTCTGAGATGCAGTGGCCTGTAAATGCAGACGGCCATGGGGAGGTTCCTGTGAAAAGTCGGTCTGGGGATCCACACTTAGTCAGAGATACGGAGTTCAGCTTGTTCACAAACATACTGCCGTGCTCTTTAACTGTGACATCTGCTCCCTTTTATGTTGAGTTGCGTTTGGGCCACATCATCTGACCTTTACGTGTACTCACTTATGATTGGTTGCTTTTACAAGAGGAAATGATTCCTCGATGTAATACTGTCAAAGTGAAAACCAGATGCACTCATTTATTTGATCAGATTTTTTTTTATTAGGCTATTCACTGAGTAATCATGATTAATCGCTTCCAGAATAGAAGTTTGTTTTTACATAATGTATGTATAAATATTTATAAATAATTAAAATTATATTTTAATATACATGGTTATTTTCCAATGAATAAATATGAATATATGTATGTGTTTATAAATACCAAATAAATATATAAATTGCACAGACGTATATTATTGTAAACACAAACTTCTATTCTGGATGCGATTAATCGTGATTGATCGTTGAACAGCCCAATTTTATGCATTTTTATATAATAACGAAATTCTTCTTCTTTCATTTTATATTTTGCCAACCCAAATCTTTAAAAAACCTCAAATGTGCATAATGATTTAAACGCAGAAAGCCTTTCTGACTGACAGAAAACTGTACACAGTATCCTCCGTAATTTTTCTGTTATTTTTTTACCGATTTTCCACGTAAAATGGTAAAATTACAGAAAAGGACAACAAATATCAAGATAAACGGGGGATAGAATTTGACATATCTTTATATCTTGTAATTTTACAGGGTATAATTCTGTTTCTCCATTTACAGAAAGTTTCAGGTTTTTTTCAGATTTTTTAACTGTGTAGACCAGCCCACAGATTTTTGAGGAAATTTCCTACCTAGTAATTTCTACCTAGAAAAAAATCTTAATTCGAGATGCATTTACTTGAGAGGTGAGATATTAAGTGTTGTTTTCTAAAAAATGTAGAAAGTTTATGAAAGAAAAAAAAACATTGGGTTTACAGAATTAAGTTAAACTCCAATCGTGTATATTTTATTTTTGAAACGTAAATGTAAATAACTGTAACATTTAGAATGTTTAGATATCTGTCTGAAAAGACAACAAGAAAAAAAATATTGCGTATGCTATTCCAAAAAAAAACATCAGAGACTAAAGCTTTAAAACTTGTCCAGTCTGGTCTGGACACGATAAAAGATCAACACAGATACTACAGCTCGACAAGTTCTATGGCTCAATAAATTTTCCTCAGTTCATTTATCTGTGTAGATAAATGAAAGAACTGGGTGAATGTCCTCAACAACCAAATCCAATGACAGAGAGTGTCAGGAACAGATAATACATGTCTTTCAAACAAAATTTATAGACAGCCTATCTTTACCTCAGGCCTGCTATTGGTTTTCCTTGTTATCTCTTCTCGCTTCTCAACTACATTTTCAGTTATTTCCAACAAACTCTACCTTTAGTCTAAAGTCTAAACTACAATTTCAAACTACAATCTGTGACCACATGTTATATTCTGGCTCGGCAACAGTAACAAGCTGTTTAGCTGTTGTGCCATTTTTTGAAAAACACATGTACATATCATAGCATTGATTTATTTTTACAAACAATCTACAATCTTACGAATTTCTTGGAGCCCTGTTGTCGGATGTAAACACGCTCACAATTCAGTAATAGCTCATCAGTCTGATCGCTGTTGAAAAACGGTCACCTGCGTGATTGCTTCCACCTGTGAGATGTTTCAGACTCTTTTGAATGTTAGAAATGCGGCAGATGGCCATTAAGCAGGACAACACTGTGAGATTGTGCTTTCGGCGGTTAGAGAGAGCGGTTTCAGTTTATCTGTGCTAAACACTTGTGACCGCCATTCAATTATTCCACATCTTTATCACAATCATTTGGTCTCTTTTGCTGTATGTTCACAGATGCTGTTATTGTTTTACAATTATTGATTTGGATCGATTTGAATCAAACTCTGGTTCATTAAACCCATCAATGTCTGCAAAGTTCTGCATCTTTTATCATGTTATGCATCACTTTGGATGACAACTGGTTCAACGCAGAAGAATTTCCTGTTTCAGTTTTTTTAAAACTTCACAAACGTTTGAACAAAATACGACCAAAATGTTAAACAAATATAGTTAAGATTTAATTAAATATGTGAGATTAAAAAATTTCATTTAGGTGAAGTGGTCTATATAGTCATATTGCTGGTTTGCATTGTTTTTGCTGTCACATGTCTCATTGTGAACCATTGAATATCTATTATAAAATAATATACCAATATACTAATTGACATATTTCCTATTTATCTTGATTTTGTTTGCGTTGGTAAATTCCTCAGATTATTCAATTCTCTTCTTCTTAATTTTATAAATGAAGTGTTTTTCTCTCACTCTTATGTTATTCAGATTTCTTTCTAATACTCTGTTTTTATTCTTACATTTCTTGTCTGCATCCATTCATTGCATAATGTGGGAACCGTGTTGCATAAAGCATTTTAGTATACAATATCATACTGTGTATTTTATTACAGGACTTATTTCAAGCAGTGAAAGCTTCAGCCTGTACCACTCCTGTCATTAAAGATCCCACAAAAATTGTGACAAACATATATGTTTATGTATAAGACACTTATAGTATTATGAAAGAAATTGTAAAATGATGTAGAATTTGTACATGTATCAAAGTTCTCAATCTTTCAGCTGACAAAACTGAAAGTAATTTCCATCAGAAACACGGCTTCTAAAATTAACGCATGACATTAGATCTTTAGTTAATACAATAATCTTGTTTTTCATACAGTTTAATGTCAAACCTATCAAATGAAATATAGATGGTTTCAAAGCAGCAACACGAACAAACATTACTGTGCATGTGCGCTTTCGTTGACTGCCCTTAACTTCCGGTACACATTCACAAACAATGTGAATGTGTATCTGTACAAAAATGAACCATAGTTTTACTATTGAAAAAGTGTACTAACCATTGTTTTCGTCAAATTGATTTCCATTTGTATCACTAGTTTTATGATTACCATGTTTTCCCATGTTTTTTTTATTTGTAGTAAAACCATGGCTTATCTTTATAAGTGTAGATACTGATATGTTTAGATTTTATTTCATACAAATGTAGTTTCTGGCAGTTTTTGGTGGTGGATTTTTTCCCGTTTCGGTATTCATTGTAAGTTCAATTCTGTCTTTCTGGCTGAGTTGATTCTGCGCATCCATGATAAGAGATAAAGATGAAGCATCGCTTTGTCATTCTGGCTGTAGGGCTTCTGTCACTCTGCGTTTAAGGTCAGCGTATCATTTAAAAGAACATCCTATGTATTTGCATCTCTTCAGCATAAACCTTTAGCTAACGTACAATGGTAAGTCTCATACAGTACGTGTCCTTCTGTTCTGTGAGTCAAATGAAATTATACGTTGACAAAACTTTGACAAATGTGTACAATTTTAACTATTACACTCAAAAGAACAGTGGTGGTAACAAAGGCATCATGGTATCAGATGGTAATACAATGGACTTAAATGACTATACTCCAAAGTATGTTATGGAATAAACAAATTATGTCCACAAAAACATGGTAATACCATAGTAAATGTTGCAAAACATTGTACAAACACTTTGTGACAAATACAATACTTTGTGTAACTTGTAGCTAATTGCTCCATTTCACATCTGTGATGTGAAACTCATCACACGATTAGTCAGGAAACAATTCGAAAAAGACTTCAAGACAACAAAGGTATATGCTCTGGAATCATAGCTCTGTTGAATTTAACAGTTCACGATCTGTGCCATGCATCTGTGCGGCCCAACGGAGTGCGAAAACATCTTTATTTTCTCAACCTTTGACTCAAACTGGCAGATTTGTCCCACGCGTGCGCTCACGGCTTCCCGATTCCCCCCCTATGCCACACGAGTGTAATATGAGGAATGTGAATTATCGGCGTGATGATGCACGAGAGAGATGTCTGAGCCTTTTCTCTTTTTTCACGTGTCGGTGGGTGGATGCTAAAGAGAGCTCTCGGGCAGGACTAGCAGACTGTGTGCTCGTCGAGATGAAGAATATAATCCAAGATGAAAGCTCGTGTTAAGACTGCAAGCGTCAAACCCCATTCACTGCAACTGGCAGGAGGCCACGAAAACTGCAACGAAAGCAATGTTTCTGGCTATGTGGCTTCTTAGCTTTGCTGAAACGCGCACGGGGGTCGCATTGTCCGTTGGAGAAAGGTGAAACAACATTTGGGGATAGAGATATAGGGATGGAGAATGTTTTAAGAATGGATAAAACCCTAACCTTGAAAATAATATCACAGTAAGGGTACAAATGTAATATATAAAAACACTTATTGTAAAGAAAAGTAAAGAAAACATTTCTACATAATTTTTTTTTAATTTTTTTTAATGCACATAATGTGTGCATTATTGCTTTCAGAAAATTGGTTAGACTGGAGTATATAAATCCACACAAATACATATTCTCAGTGTGGCCACAAGGGGTGTTGTAAATCCCAACTTAAATTCGCTAAATAAAAGGATTTATTGTATGGTGCTGTGTAATTTTTTGTAAGGATGTATTGACAGAAATGCAATAAATTATACACTTCTATGTCTTCAGAGGTGTATGAGGACCTTACATAATGAAGCGTTATTTTTATTAACCTTAGAATGAGCTATTTTTATCTACATACACTGCGGATCCTCTCACATGTAATTCACCATGTTGTTTCTACAGTAGCCCTTAATGAACAGACTGCTCTACAGAGCATTTTCCGGAAATACGAAAATTCTTCAGCAAAGAAACAAAAACGTGACAACCCTTTAGTCCCGTGTAAGCCACCGTAGTGTTTCAAAAGAGAGGGGGAGGGGTGGAGTAAGGCATTGGTTGCAATTGGCAACCTCACCACTAGATGCGGCTAAATTTAAAATACTCAATGATAAAAAAATATATATTAAAAAATGCAAAATGCGGTTTATAAAGAAAGTAAGAAACATTTAAGCGAATGTAACACTTTTAAGTATTTATAATATGCACTCACCACTATATAAAAAATATTGTGGATCCGTGACCAATGAAAAAAAAGCGTTTTGTAAAAACGACTTATTTTAAGGCAGTCATGAAGTGTGATTTCGCTCTGTTAGAGAAACCCCATAGCAAAAAAGATGAAATTGTAACCTTCATTCATACAGTCACACAATATCCTTCCCATAATTCCCGTGATTACAGAGTCATCTCTCAGCATGGCAGATTATCAGACGAACAGAAGATGACAGAGGATTGGTCTGAAACCTTCAGCTCTTTATGTGATCAATAGAGCTTGTCTGAAGAATCAATTTACTCGCACCGTCACATCGATCAGACATCACAACGCTCTCTGAATTCTCCCCAGTCAGGGAAGTTTCTCTACAAAAGCAATTTTCTCTCGATGTTGAGACTGTTTGTAAGGCCTTCATGAACGATATTTATTCACAGTTTTTAGTTTGGCCTTTTTTTAACCAACAAAAGCTACTTCAGGGGAACAGAATCTCTTCGGGGCTTATTTGTGATATTCTCCATATTGCCGTTCCCAGCTCGTTGCTTACGACATTTTCAGCTCCACGTGAATGCCAATAAATCCTTTGTGGGGAAAATTTCACAGTGGGTCACCATGCTGTTGATAATGTGTTTTATAGCTTGTAGAAAGTCTGTTAAGTACATTTTTCGAAATGTTTGTAGTGTTTGGTTTTTATGAGTATGGGTGCCAAAAGTTGTGTATAATGTCATATTTAAAACATTAAACATATTAATCAAGTTATTTTTGGCACTAAATTATCAACCACCTGGCCATGGCTCTGACATAGTTGGGGTTAAGAGTACACCAATTTATTTCCAAATCATCCAGTCATTCGGGACCATACCTGGTTATTCCCAAGCATCCCAGCAATCCAACGACAGTGGTGCCCATGTCAACCCCACTGGCTCCCAGCTGCCCAAACACGCACGACCGATGCTGTAAAGGCTGTACCCATAACTGCTCAGACCACTGATGATCACAGCTAGCATAGTAAATCAGAGCTTCATAGATCCTCCTCTTCTGTCTGCTCTTCCAGGCGGTGTGTAATTTGTAAATTGTGCTGTCGCGGAACACGTAGCAATGAGATATTTGACAGGTTGTGTTGGGGAAGGACACGGAACATCTATAATTTGTTTAAAGAGATAGCGCACCCAGAAATCTTAATTCTGTCATCATTTGTTTACCATCATGTCATTCATAACCTATATGTGACTCTTATGTGGAAGTGGTTTTGTGTCCATACAATGGAAGTCAATGGGGGTCGACCTTTACCAACGTTCTTCAAAATATCTTCTTTTGTGTTCTGTAGAAGAAAATGTCATACTGGTTTAAAATAATAAAGCATGGCAGATATTTTGCATACCCAGAGCCATTAAGTCGTTCGAGATGCTGTTACATGTTCATGTTTAAATAAGCTCACGTTTCTTTCAAAGGTGAATGAAGTAAAGCAGGGACTGAAATAGGTTTCGCATCTGTTTCCGGAGGTGCCGGATCGGGCCTGTTACAACAAATTATGCCCTGCAGGTTTGATGGGCAACTTAACACGTTACTTTCTGAGAAACTAGACATTACTGTCTGTGAGTGGAACAGATTTTAGTGCACATGTCAGAGGGTTTGCCGGAGTCCTGATTGACAATGCTGGGGGGACATTTGGCCAGATCTGCAGGCCAACAGTGTATATGCTACAATTGTGCAAAAATTGAGATTCCAACCCTCAATCTTTGCCCTTCTTTACCAGTTGAGCTACGCGGACACTATGATTCTTTTTCATTGACAAAATGTTCAGAAAGATGTCTCAACGAATGCTATGTTGTCAAGTCCTCATAGAGAAGAAACAGATCCCATGCCGAATTCAAAGAACTGTAGGCTATGCTAGTTTTTAAACATCAAACATTCAATGTGGGAACCCAGCTGAGATAAAGTGCTCTTTCTATGAGGTGTTAATGAAACTTCAAGATGTCGGGTGAAAAATAAAGCTGTTTTTTTGTACTACACTGAACGGCTGTGAGCCTCTTGATAGTGTGAAAGCCATCTGCTAACGTAACACTTCTCTGTGTGGGTGTTATATTATATTGAAAAATATCTTATAATGTTAAATAATACAGTTCCACAAGAACAGAAAGGAGAGCAGTTTGGGTTTATTTTTGGAAAGGGATGCTAAATTTGTCAAGTTTTTGATCGAAGATGTTGTTTTTGGAATTGTTAGCCTTTTATTATTAGTTATTCTTTTAACAATACATATATAGGTAAACCAAATACAGACCTTTAGGTCTTTGTTCAGTATATGGCTCCAAGATGTATTTGGCCACTTTCAGACACTTGAATGTCCAATGTTTGAAATTTAGCGGCATCTAGCGGTGAGGTTGTGAATTGCAAACAATGGCTCACTCCACCCCTCCCGTTGAAAGCACTATGTTGGCTGACACAGGACATAGTTACATTTTCAATTCTTTTCCGAAGAAGATAATGTATTTACGAGATGCAGTCTAGAGCATTTAGTCCATTTTGGGCTACTGTAGAAACAACATGGTGATAGATAAAAATAGCTCATTTACTTAAAAAAAAGAACACTTCATTATGTAATAATAATCTCTAAAGACATATTTATGTATATTATCTTGCATTTTTGTCAATAGATCCTACACACATTAAAAGCTACAATAAATAACTTTTCGTTTGGTTAAAAATGAACAAAAATCAGTTATTGACATGCATACTGTACACAATACGTGTTGGCTACCACAATTCACATTGGTCAGCTTAAGATTTATCATTTAAACCTTCCGGTCCCATTTTACGGTTATTTCATAACAACAACGAGGAAATAAACAATTTT
The DNA here is from genome assembly GCF_015846415.1 of Triplophysa dalaica. Taxonomy (NCBI): domain Eukaryota; kingdom Metazoa; phylum Chordata; class Actinopteri; order Cypriniformes; family Nemacheilidae; genus Triplophysa; species Triplophysa dalaica. The sequence goes on from NC_079551.1 coordinate 19,603,968, forward strand.
TAGGTTTTAAACAGAGAATCAATATAAAGGCAAAATTTAACAAGCACTATTTTCAAGCAAAATAATTGGATTTAAATGTTAAAACATGATAAATGAAGACAATGAAAATATTTTTTAAATGTTTTGGTTGTCAGTAGTTTAATGTGATCTGTGCTTACTCTATGTGACACCTGTGTGAACTTGAGGGGAACAGACTTCTAGTGGATACAAATCCACTTAATAAAGTTAAGCCTTAAATACTACATGTAACTAAAGTTTACATTTTTTTATTTTATTTTAGTTGCCATAAGTTGTTTTCACATTATCTGGTTTGAAACATGTTATTTGTTCCAGTTTGTGTAGTCAATAATAATCCTGCAGTGAATAAAAATATGACTTTATCCCTATCCGATCCGTAAGATTAACTGTACTCTGCAGCCAGAACTTTGTTTAAAAGAAGTTTGACCTTTTGAAATGGCTGTATTCTGTCTCGTATATATACTAACGTTTTTTTTAAATTGATGCTCCTGGCAAGTCTGGCTGATTTGTTCCTCATATTTTTTTAGAGACGCTAAACCAAGCTGATTATTTGCCTCCTCACTGTGAAAAAATAGATACAATGAAATCAAGCGGCAAGTGTGAAATTTCTTTCCCCCCTTTATATCAGCTCGCAAGTTTGGGCTGATTTTTTACACACCTTATGGCATTAATATTCAGATTGCTATCTGTTTGCTTTGATTCGTAGTTTATTTATATCAATTATCATTGGTTAACTCTAAAATTCAAGGTTATTTAAATTTACTCAAATTAGAACTTTATAAACGGCTCTGTTCATTGAAGTCAAATAAAATATTGACCTAAAAATTCTTGGGAAAAACTTAACCAAAGGGAAAATTGAAATGTTGCCTCAAAAATAAACTGAAAGAAGTTTACAAAAACTGAAATAAAAATATATTAATATAAATTAATAAACAGATAAAATTATTAAATGAGAAAAGCGTATACCAAAATTGATAAAACTTTAAATAAAATCAACATAAATATGAAAATTCTAAAAATAAAAGCTAATTTTAAATATTGATAAAACTAAATAAAACTAAAATCAAAATGATAATAACTCTGCTGTCAGTGTGAATATCTGTGTAAAAATGTAAGTGTTTATTCTCTTATTTTGTTTCTCTATTAATCCTTGCTGATTCAATGTGAACAGATCAACATATTTTGGGATGTCTTCCTCACAGTGGGTACCAGCTTTACTTTCTATTATTATTTTACCCTCCTCATGTTTTTTGTTATCTGAACAACAGCCAGATATCTATTTACCAGTTTGTTGAGCCTCGCAATTATTTTATTCCGTTAATCGTTTGCATGATTTGGAAAGGCATTAAAAGCAATTTTCTCTTTCCCATCCCAGCTGTGATTTACGCTCGGCAGTCAGATTCAACATTATCCATTTTGGGAGCCGAAATGTGTGCATATTTAAGGAGCGTGGCTTATTTCATATGAGTAAGGCTTTTAGCAGAGCTTTTAGTAATTTTTGTTTGCATAAATTTGACAGAAAAACTCTAGTCACGTACACATAAATCCTAACCACAACCTAATGTGGTTTCCTTTTTACATGTTAAAAATATCAAATAAAGGATAAATCCCAACAAACATTATTTTTGCATTACAGATAGCCTTGCACGGGTTTTGATACAATTATACAAAGTCTTATATTAAGGCAAATGCATATGAATGTTGCTGAGCATCCCTGTTTCACATCACTGACCTGTGCCCAACAGCCCCTGAGCGCAACCTAATCTTTTCCTGCAAATGCATTATGTTTCCTTTCCTGACAGGAGAGCTTAGAGTCATGAAGCCGGTGACCCTACAGTTGAACAACTTCAGGACATTTATGTACGTGATATTTGAAATACTGTACCGTACAGACTACATTTACTATTGTTGGCTGAATTATGAATCTATTTTGACCACTATTAAGTCGCCATGACTCTACTTTCTATAGGTAGTTTTCTTCTAAGCATCGAACTGAAATGAAAACATCATATTTGGAATGTTCTCTATGGGCAGCAATCCATGAGCCATATAAATCTCATAAAAAGCACATGGGAACCATGTATGAGAATTCATTCACAGAGTTTGAGATTAGCATCTTGCTTTACTAACAGTAGTACCAGTGTTGGGTAAATTACTCTGAAAAAGTAATGAATTTCTAGTTAATAATTACATATTCAATAGAGTAATTAGATTACTGTACAAATTACTCTCTCCAAAAATGTAATTAATTACTTATTACTAATTACTTTCTATATCTTATACCCATTTTGATTAGTTAAGTGATTCAAGGATAGACATGAAACGGCTTATTGAATTCATTCAAATAAATAATATTAAACTACATTAAGTACTCTTATTAACAGACCAAAATATTACAAATGTGAGAAATATAAATTAAATACTTAAAATTTTGATATCAATTCTTGCTCACACATATATTACACAAAGTATTTAGTTTAATTACATCAAAAGTAATCCCTTACTTTTTTTCAAGGGGAAAGTAATTAAATTGCACCCAACACTGAGCAGTACACATATATTTTATATAAAATAAACTCTTTCACCATCTTGTACTATTTTTTCGAAATCACTAAATTAGATACAAAGGGTCAGATTTACGAAACAGGGCATAATAGTGCAGAAAACAAAAACGGAAATTTCTTTGCGGGGGGATTAAATCTCACATTAAAAAACAGATCTTATTCCCATAATGACCAACGCAATCTACCGTGAACAGCACAAATAAGTGCAGCGTTTAAGATATTTTTGGGGGTGCGTTAAATAAAGCCGGAAATACCAGTACAATGAAATATATTGGATGTTGTTCATCTGCTGTTATTCGTATGAAAAGATAAAAAGTAAAAAGTGTACCTATGATTACATCGATACAGTGAGTTTCAAGTAGAAATTGTATTTAATGCATAATAATGATTTTAACATATGTATTTTAGGTGGCCTATGGGAGTGAAATATTTTAGGTTTTGATATTTGGCTTTGGGTCACAGAAATAGTTTTGATAAGCCTTTGGACTGGTTTTGTTATGAGGATCTGGCAACCCTTTTGTTTTACAAAACATAAACAAGCTGTGCCTGTTCATCATTTTATACTTGCTAATTCCTAACCTCTTAAAATATAACAAGCATAACATTTTAAGTTATTAAAATAATATAAAACTTTCATAATGTATGGATTATTAAAGCTTCAAATCAGAGCGATATGCTAATCAGACAAGCATTGATCTTTCTCACAAGTGATCTCCGAACCAGACTAAAACTATTTTAATCAATTAAGAGTGAAAGGTGTGATCATAAATGAGGCTGTGGTTCATCAATTGAAAGATTCAGTTTGCTTTTAATAAACTCCTGATGTCAGATATATCTTTTCATAGAATATGTACAGTTCATTTATAATTTATAATTTTACACAGAGTGTAAAGCATATTTTTTCTCAGGTTTGAAACGTTTAAGGTTGATTTGAGTAAAGAACTCAACTCAGGTCATTCACATAGATTACATGAGCCTGGGTGTCTTCGATTGTGAATGTGGATGTCCTAGAGTAGCTGTCATTCTCCTTGAGAATGTAACAAGAGGAGATTCAATTTCCCATCAGCCTTAAATCAGTCAAAGCAATCCAGAAGTCCTTTTCACTGTCTTTTGTTTCTTGAATGCTATAATCAATGACAGTTTCCTAGCACCATGTCACACAGGCTGTTATATTGGAGACTGTTAGGTACGTCTTCTTTTTTTCTAAACAAGGTGAAAACTTTTATCATTTTAGCTACCCTGCTTGGCCTAATATAATACTTGACTCAAAAACAAATGTTCTTTATTATTTATCCTCTTGGTGTTCCAAATACATATGCCATTATTTTTTGCTACGTAAAACATAACAACTTTTATTTAAAGCTTCCAGTGCATAACATGTGCCTTTAGTATTATGTTTCTAGTCATTAGTTTTTGTCTTTAGTCTAGCCTGTGTCTTTAGTCTGCTCTGTGTCTATACTTAAATCTGTGTCTTTAGTCTGTGTCTTCAGTCTAATCTGTTTTTAGTCTATGTCTTTAGTCTAATATGTCTGTAGTCTTTGTCTTAAATCTAAACTGTGTTTATTCAGTCTCTTTGGTTTGGATTCAATTTATTGTCATTACACATATACGAACGGATTTAAGAAGAAAAATACAGCATAACATAAGGAAATTGGTGAGAAAAACAGATACACATAATACACCATAGACAAGATTTGCAACAGGGTAAAATAATCCAGCTCCGGCAAGCAGCCATCCGGTCCAGTGCCATTACGGCGCCGCTCACAGACCCGCTTGTCAGGCTGGCGGTTCAAAGGGACGGAGGTGTGAGATCGGGACAGGGCAATGTCTGTATGTGTGTGTGTGTGAATCTACTCTGTGTCTAGACATTAGTATGTTTTTTTGAGCTAGTCTGTGTCTTTAGTTTATTGTTTAGTCTGTCCCTTTAGTCTAGTCTGTGTCTATATTTTAATCTGTGTTTTAAATCTAATCTGTCTTCAGTCTAGATGGTCTCTCGTATTTATTGTAGTCTGTCTTAAATCTGTTTGTTTAGTCAAGTTTGTGTTTTGTCTGTCTTTAGTCTGCTTTGTACCTAGTCTTTGGTCTGTGTCTTTAGTCAAGGCTGTATATTTATCTAGTTTGTGTATATACTTCAATCTGTGTTTTTTAGTTTAGTTTGTGTTTAGTATTTAGTCTGCATTTTTAGTCTAGGCTGTTTGTTTGTCTAGTTTGTGTCTATTCTGTGTTTTTTGTTTAGTTTGTGTTAAATCTTTAGTCTGCGTTTTTAATTTAGCCTATTTTTTTGTCTGTCTTTAGTCTAGTCTGTGTCTGTACCTTAGTCTGTGCTTTTAGTCTGGTCTGTATCTAGTGTTAAGTCTGGCATTAGTCTGCATCTTCAGTCTAGTGTGTCTAGTCTTTGTGGTCATGTTCTTACAGTAATGCTACAATAAATAAAAAGAGAGACTTATGTTATTACCAAGCAATTGTTAAAATGCCAAACCACAGAAGTCAACAACAGTCAATGTTGACCCCAAGTTTCATTTGAATAGGCTTAGATAACTGGACATTTTCAGTTCATTTGTATAATGTACGTGCCTGGACATAAGAAGGTTTAGTCCAGCTCCTCACATTTGCCTGAACCTTTCTCAATCTCTTCCCGTTTACAGATTTAGACTGCTATTTGCGACCACTGAGAGGATGACTGGGTAATCCCCGCAGTCCTTCTGCAGTTTGCTAAATAAAATGCTGCTCTATGTAGAATTGTTCAAGCGGGGACAATGTCTACCATAAATCGAATTTTATAGTACAGCAGGGCCTACTGTCATTAAAATTAAAACAACTTTCCCTCTGGGATGAATATGAGCAGATACTGTATAGTCACATGAACCCAGAATAAATATTACAAGTTTGACTTGAATTCATTGTGTTTACTTTGTTTCATTTAATGTCTTGTAAAGGTTTTTACAGCACTTTCATGTTTCATGAGGTCTTCTCACTTCTCACTGTTATTGTCAGAATCCACCTTGTTGAAGAAGAAATTAAAGTGGTTGGACAAGAAGTTATGTCAGGTCAGCTAGGAAACAAAGACTAGCCTGAAACACATTTTCTGCACAGTTTAATGAATATGTTATCAAATTTAATAGATATCAGTGTCTGTTGTGCAAAAACAAACATATTACTTTAAGGCCTACAAACATGACTCATGTATAGTTACCATGTAATATAGGTATTACGTTACAAATTGCATTGCAACATAGTCTCACAGGAATTCGGGATACAGAAGGATATATATTGATTCGTGCTCATGGACATGAATTTCCTTATCATATTTACAGGTTATATGTAAATATATGTTAGATAAAGGTTTGTTTTGTCATCTTTTAGAAATACTTACATACATATACTAAAACTACCAAACATTTTCTTTGAAGTCTTACTAAGGACAATGCTTTTAAAGAATTGGCTAGTAAGAAAAAATCTGACCCCGCCGAGCAACCTTTAGCCATTGTATTGCTGTTTGTAAACCTGTTTAGAAGGTAAAATGATCACATATCCCCAAACTAAATATTTAAAGATGGGATAACTCATGCACTTTCTGCCAATCTCATATAAATCTTGAGTACCACACTGTAGTATTGCATATGTCGTATTTTTGAAGAGTATTTAATTTGATCAAATTTATAAAAGAGAGATACACAATACATCATCGCATTAAGCCTTATTATGCACGTACGTGTCGATTGCCAACAAATCATAGACCTATGAGTTAGTTTGAATGCAGTTAATGTCCGGCATCTTGAACGCGCTATCTATCAGTTTCAAACAATCTCCAAATACAGCGTTAAATGCACCGTTTATATAACATCCATCATTGAAATGCCGTGAACAAACAAACACATGTAAACTTCTCTCACTATTGCTAGAGTAACGACCTACAGGCTCACAGCGCAGCCAATCTTGACACAGCGCAGCCAATCTTGATAACTGTGTCATCCTATCACATTGTTTGTTGGCGCGTGGGCAGGCTATTTCTTTCGCCTTGCCGTGGGCGTGCTTTTCGGAGAGAGTTGCCCAATTAAAGGAATTGGATCCCTGTTACGAAACAGGGATCCAGACTTATAAAAAACTTTCCAAAACAAGTTGGAGTGCAGGGGGAGTGTATCAAGCACAGAAATACTATGTCATACGTCCAACTTGTTTTTTATGAGCATTAGAAGCCAGCACGTTAAAAGAAGTCAGAATGCAAGACATTACATGTTACACCTCCTTTAATTGCTCTGTTTATCTCTGTAAGCAGTCACCTGGTTCACAGACTCCTTTCACTACCAAAATAACGAAAAGTGCTCCTTTTTCTTTCATAAAATGTGTCTTTTGTAGGAACGCTAATACTCTTCACCCTGCAGCCGGGCTTCTGTTGCTGCATTCAATCATGTGTCTTTGAGGTGGCATGCAAAAGCTTATCGCACACACGCACTGCTTCACACCAAGTGTAATGGATTCTGCCTTCAGGATTATCCCAACAATACCTTGCAGAAGCCTGGTGCTCGGGCACAATTTCTGTTTTTTAAGCACTCATTTTCCACGGTGGGGAAGTGGGCGAGCGTGGGATATTTCAATGGAGATTTTTTTATATAGTAGAAATTTAGCATGTAGGGATTTGCATGGTTATTAGCTGGAATGTCTGTGTTGTAATGCGCCGGTCACCAGCAGATACAGTAAATCACTGCTATAGCTAATGTGTGTAACTTTTGCCTTGATTTTGAAATAAAAAAGAATATTTAGAGACATTTAGTAATGTGCTTAACACTTGTGTGGTGTTCATATTTTTGATACTCGGCCAATAGTTGTGGGTCTAGTCTAATAGACTTGCATTAACATTCATGTAAATATACAACAGTGGAAGAAATAAAAAGACCATTCAAAATGTTCATTTAATCCGCATTTCTATGCGTTGTGTCCATTTCGTTTCAGTGTCTGTTGAATACGCCCTTTTCACAATGACGTAACTTAACTTCTGCCTTTTCGCAAAGCAGTGTATCATAACATCCTTCTTGCAACAAACAAGGAGAAGAAGAAAAACTCCCGTTCTGGCGTCGCGCTGGAATTTAACAACAGTGGAAATGTTAAGTGGAACGGACAGAACACATATTCAAAATATGACTGTTTGAATTGCTTAAAAGTGAATATATATTTCTTTGCAGTATTTGATGTCTGGAAAAATACAGAGCATCTTTTCTGTTATTTTGACCTGTTTCTCCAGTTTCATTTTTTGCGAATAAATGCAAATAGAAAGAATGTTTTTATTTGACATTTGGGAGAAATATTGTTATTTGTTCACAGAATGAAACAAAAATGATCAGTTTACCTAAACTCATACCTATAAATAGTCATAAAAACTAAATGAAATGCAATGGTCCCTTAATTTTTTAAGTTGTGGGTTCATTGTGGGACGTGTTTTGTGACACCCTGTCACTCAACTGCACCTCTACCAGTAACCCATAGGGGGAGCTCATATGTCAGATATTACATTGCATAGGGGTCTCACTCTCTCTCTCTCTCTCTCTCTCTCTGTTTGCATACATTTCACAGATAATACAAAAATGTATTCATTAAGTTGTGGGTCTAATAAACACATGGAAGGTTAGAAGAAGGTTACTTCTTAGATTAGTCTGTTTTGATGCACATGGTGCAAAAAGCAATTTAACAATTGCTGAATTCATCCTTTGTGAGCGAATCAAGGCGACTCCTCCAAATGAGATGTGCATCTGAGCACGAAGATTAATGGCACCTTTGAACCATTATATTACAGCACCCAAAATAATCAGGTCCATGCTGCTAATGTTCACTTTGATGAGATCCTTCCTAGGAGAGAGAGAAACACACAATGCACACTTCACCGCTCTCGATGTCCTTGAATGACTGCTGTGTTCCCACCACCTGCTCAGATCGGCTAACATCAAGTCAGTACTGTTTGATTTACTCTTTACTCTTAGGATGAAGGTGTAGTGTGTGATTTAATGCAAGAGTTCGCCAGAAAATGAAAGAGGATAATTCAATTGTTCACCCTCATGTCATTCCAAACCTGTATGACTTTCTTTCTCCTGCATGGACACAAAACCACAGAGACATTTCTCAACATATCTTCTTTTGTGTTCCCCATAATAAAGAAAGTCAAATCGTGATTTATTTTGATACAAAACAATGACATTGAGTTGGAACCTGGTACATACAAGATACATACGGTGCTAAGCTTGAAAATGTCAAATTGAAATGAAAAATCAATTTGGCTTGCTGCTTTTATGTCCTTCTGTTGCATTCTGGGTACATAGAGTTAAGTTTTCTAAAACATGCATCATTTGTTACAGTCGACTGAATACATCGGGCCCATTCATCTGCTTTACATGCTGACTTTGGGTTTATTGCGATGTAGAGGTGATGTCCTCTGATCTTCTATGGGTCAGAACATGTGTGAAGAATGAAACATGTAACTGAATAAAGTTGGAATAAGCCACTTTTATATTGCAGGGGTTTTATTTTATCCTTTTCTGTGTGGGTTTATAGACAGCCGGGTCTCGTAATTGGGCAATTTAAACTGGTGAGATTGTAAAATCTGTGTTTTAGGAGAGTATATTTGCCACAGGAGGCAGTGCACCTGGGGATATTCACCACAAGGTGGTGCTGTCTTCCATTAACTAGACACATGTGCCTTCCAATTTTCTTTTTAATGCCCTCTCATTTAATGCTTCAGTAGTTTCTGTTCTCTCAATTGCCATTAAGAGCCTGTCAAATATCTTTGACACAATTACTTGGAAAGCTACAGCAGTCGATCGACTACAATAGCAGAATTTTAGGAATTTGTTTCTTAAAAAGGTTTTGTAATCTTTGCATAAAATCTTTATAAAAACTGCATGTCAAATGTTTTTTCGATAGAAGAAGATCTGTGAGAGGATGTTTTCGTTTAACCTTCAATATTGCAATCATAGTTGAATATGAATAGAAATGGGTCAAACTGAGGTTCTGTCAGACGTTTACCAGGAGGTATTGAAAATTGAGACTTAATCTTATTTATGTGGAAAACACCATTGAAAAGAAACATAGGTTTTATTTATTAAAAGTATAGTGCTATACAAATAGTCAAATATAGTGCTTATTTTATTAATTTATAACTAAATACATTTATTTATTTATTTCAATATATTTGCTAAATCAACATTTTCACAATATTTTACAAGTTTTATTTTCTGATGCTTTACGAATATAAGAAATCCTGGGGCTTCCCTTCAATAGAGCAGATATCTTCACCTCAATATCCAATATCATCCTGTTTTAAACATCTTCCACATTTATCTAAATCTCCATATTCAATGAAATGTCTCCTTGCTGAACCTCTCTTGCATTCTCGATAAAAAAGTTGATATTCGATGTGTGCCATCCACAAATCAGAGATTGCTTGAGGACTATAAAGCTTTTTCATTCGATTTATGGGGCATTGAGTTTTTCTAAAGAAGTAGATTTTTTCATTTTTTGTAGACTTACATTGATGGAATGACCCAAATCTTATCTACAGAACTTCAAACGCTATTGGTTTATTATAACATCCACCAAGGGCATTCTAGCAAAAGCCTGGCAACACATTAAAAACCATTCAGAGCGTCTGTTTCAGCATAGCAACACCCCAGCAACCATCCAAGAAAATGTGGCTTTTCTATAAGCGTCACTCTTTAGACATGTTGGACCATTGCATGCTCAAATCTATTTAAATATACTCTGGTCACGCTGTTTGCACAGATTTCCCACTAATTTGTTTGGAACTGTTAGTACAACCTATTGCAGAGACTGTTATTGCATTAATAAAATGAGCCATTTGCCGGGCGGTCGTCTGATGCATTATCAGTTTCTGGTTCATCTGCATCTATAGGTCATGTCTAAATGGCTTGAGTGTGATACAGGGTACACCAGACTCATGTTAATAATCAACTCTCCTGTAGATAAGGTTGAATCTGTGGCACTGTCCCTGTCTAGGATATCACTAAATAAATGCAATGATTAATTTATGAATGTCTAGTCAAGCAAGGGAATTTTGTGCCTGATGGAGGTCAAGGGAAACACACAGTTCCAAACAGACGACGGTTCAACACACACTGCATCTGAAATGATTTAAGCCTGCGGGTAAAGTGCATGTGCTCCCACACATAGGTGACACAGGTTCAATTTCGGCTCATGTCATTTCTCTTTTTTATTTATTTACCTCTGGGTATGTTCAGAATGAAATACTCTTTGCTGTTTCCTGCTTCCTCTTCTAAATATCTAAACCATTATACATAAAAATTCATTTCAAACAAGACTACATACGTTGTCACATGAACCCATTACATTATTGTTAAACTAAAATGAATATGGTGTTTAATCACCATAAGAGGAATATGTTATTGCTCAAAGGGTTTGCTCTTTCATATCTCATATTTGATATTTGAGTTCTCAGTTATGTTTCCCTGACAGGGAAAAAAACATCCATCCATCCATCCATCCATCCATTTTCTACTGCTTATCCGAACTACCTCGGGTCACGGGGAGCCTGCGACTATCTCAGGAGTCATCGGGCATCAAGGCAGGATACACCCTGGATGGAGTGCCAACCCATCGCAGGGCACACACACTCACTCATTCACTCACGCACTCACACCCTACGGACAATTTTTCCAGAGATGCCAATCAACCTACCATGCATGTCTTTGGACCAGGGGAGGAAACCGGAGTACCCGGAGGAAACCCCCGAGGCACGGGGAGAACATGCAAACTCCACACACACAAGTCGGAAGCGGGAATCGAACCCCCAACCCTGGAGGTGTGAGGCGAACGTGCTAACCACTAAGCCACCGTGCGGAAAAAAACATCAAATATATTATTCTGTCACATAACCAAAAAGATCTGAAAACCCTTTGCCTTAGTAGGAAAAAAGTGCCTGAGAACTGAGAACTAACTTTTGTCTTAGATGTTCCTCCCAAAATTGCAAACGGAGATTCAAAATAGAAACAAAATAAGATAAATGTTAAAATACATGATGATTTTGGACAAAACGAATAAAGACTTATAAGTAACATAATCTAGATTTGGATACATTTGATGAGAAATGCTTGAATTCATGTAAAAATCCTTCTCATGGAAAATATCTGGGACTAAAAAATAATTTAGATAGTAAAGAAATCTCATACATTTTGGGGGGGGGACATTGTGTCCACACTTTCTGCAGTCAACAAAATTCAAAAACAGTGAGGAATGTATTTGTTAGCATTGGCTGCAATTTGATGCAATCTCCTTGAAGCCAAAATGAGCATGACAAATAAAGAAGGAGGACAAAAATGCCCTTTTAACATACTGTTTAGTAAAAGTATATGACATGCTATCTGCTCTGTAAGTCTATTGAAGTCAAGTGGCTGAGAAAACACCAACCTTCACTATATTCACCCTGTTTGATTTAAGTTTAGGTGCACATTATTACATTTCCGTCCCTTCCTTCCTCACACAAAGCAGAGGATTGGACACAGGTCACACAGTCATTTTATAGTTTTATAGAGCATTTTGTCATTTTTGTAGGGTTTTATGTTGCATGGACAAAACAACAGAAACCACATGAGCGTGTGCCAATAATGATAAAATTGCTCACCTCTGTCTGCATTTATCCATTGAAGCACATACTGTATTGTTGTGGGTCACTAAAGTCCCAAAAGCATTGCTTTACATTCTGACCAGAACACCCCCACAATTCACTGAAGCCCACGGGAGCAGCCAGAGCGTTTGCTGAATGCTGAGAACATAAACACTTGTGTTTGTGTGGTTCAGAAACAAATTAAACTTTAATGGTACTCTCACAAACTCAGTCTTACAGGGGGAGGGATTTTACAAAGATTCATAAACCACATATGTGTATGCACTTTGAGATATACTATTTCTATACATCAAAACAGTCTGGAGAACCTTAAGAGGGTGTCTTTTCAGTCTTAGTTTTGATGATGATATTAAGGAAATCTGAACATGTTCTTTCAAACTTGTGCTTTATGACACAGTCTCTGGTTTGGGAATCGACTTGGTCTGTGATTTAATGACAGTGAACATCTACTTACACAGTTCATAAACATCTCTCTCATGTATCTGTTTGTGTGTGTGTGTTTGTGTGTGTGTGTTGACTGGGAGGTTAATTAAAATCTTCTCAGCCTACACAGTTCATCTCCTGGGTTTTACTCTTTAGCACAAAAAAGGCTCTTTTCAATAATAATGAGCATCATCAAAAAAGAACTACGGGAGAGAGGTTTGCTGGGATTTCTCTCATGAAACATCTGTATTTTTAGGTTGCTTTTCAAAACCGTGTTGTGCATCTGAAAGCGTGACTGGAATTTGGCTCGAAGTTTGTGTTTCGTAATCTGACCGTATTGCTCAACATGTCAGCGCACAGCCCATTGGACCACTGTCACAGAAAAATTTATTAATAAAAGTTTAGAGGGATATATTTTTTTTAAGTCGTTTGTAATGTGCACATATTCAGATTTAAACAGTCAGTTTCAAGTTGATTTATTATACATCAATGCTGTTTTATTATTTTTTACGTGTTCACATCTATTAATGTATTATTAAAAAGCAATTAATTTAGAGAATTGCTTGAATACATCTCTTCTATGATTCTGAATTAAATTAAATTATGGTGTTACTTCAAGAATTAATGGTCTCATTAAAATGCTGGATTTTCTTTTAATTAGTTTGCCATATCATATAATAATTCAGATTTGTATGGTAGCCTAATATACATTGAAATGCATTGATTCCCTTTTGAATATGTGGCTCCTTATGAATAGCTGTCAACAAAGAAAGATGCTTTCTATGATGAAATGTATTCATCTGAACTAATTCTCTCTCGTCCTTCACTACTGTCGCTCCTCCGTGAGAGATGCGAGACCGGTGGAACGCGCAGCTGACGCTGGTTATGTCCCGTTTTGCTTGTCACAATCTAATAGATGCTTATAGATGTTTATGACACATCTTTTTATATGAGTGACTATATACCATACTTATATACCATTAAAAGGGTTTAAAACATAATAAAAAACATTTTTGTGGTCTGGTCCAATGTGAGCTTAAACAATTGGATTTTAAAATTCAACAATTAGAAGCTTAATTAATTCAATATATGTATTATTGCTGTTTTTTATCGAATAAAATCATTTTTAAAATACAAATGTAAACATAAAAAACTAGTTTAGTTAGAAGTTAGAAAAACGACCAGCAGAGGGACTTACGGCTTTAAGCATGATGAGACGACGTCATCACGTGATACGACGCCGCAAGCCTTCGCCTTTAAACACTAATGACCGGGAACACAGGTCAATAAAACCTTTAAAAGTCATATAAATATTGACATATTGTCATGTTGCCAAATCCTAACAGCTACAACGAACATTCCGTAATGTCTATCCTTAAAAGTACTTATATGTTTACCTTAAACATGTTTTGAAAACTTGAAGACTTGTATGCCCATATACAGGAGGATTTCCGGTTTCATTTTTGTCATATCGTACACATATAATTTTATCCTAAATTTTTACATTGTTGGTTGTATTTTCATCTTTATTATTACAAATTGTCTGTGATTGTATTTTGTTATTACATTTGTTTACTGAAAATGTCGGCTCTTCTGGACCACCCTAAGTGGCCCAAGGTTAACTTCCGGTCCGTTTTTTGATTATCGATCTGGCTAGTGGCGAGTAATATAAAAATGTATTTTATATTTCATTTATATTAATATCAATTAAAATTAATATTCTAATGGATAATACATGTATTTAATTAAATTAAATTAAAACTACTCAATAGTTATGTATTCTTTGCAGAGGTTTACCGGAAGTTAGGATTGGTCCTTCAACGTTTGTTTATGTTTATGCTAGTGCTGCACAATTCATTGAAAAACAAATCGGGATTACAATTATGGGTAAAATTAAATAATCAGCAAAAGCCTCAATTACAACTGTTCATTTGCCTTCATTTTGTGCGTTTCATTAGTGGATTTGCGAAACAGAGACCTTAATTAAATGTCTTTAGTTTTTTTAACATAACACCTTCATTTTTTATACTATATTATTTAATTTTGGGTGTTTATAGATTGAATATGGAATGCAGCTGCCTCACAGAAAGTTATAAAAAAACATTTCAAAGCTTCAATAGAAAAAATTTTAATCGAAAATTATAATCGCAATACAATATCAAGGTGAATAATTGAAAATTGTTTACATTTTTAAATTTATGCATTTGGCAGACGCCTTTTTCCAAAGCGACTCACATTGCTTTATCCTATACATCTTACATAGATATTTACAATCCCCTGGGATCGAACCCACAACCTTGCATTGTTAAACACAATGCTCTTACCCATGAGCTACAGGAAATTATGATTTTTCTCACAATGGTGCAGCCTTTATGCATAGGCTACCACATACATTTTAAGATGAATCAAAATACATTACAAATTTGATAGTTACACAATCAATCTGTGTTTGATATTGACACATCTTGGCATTTAAATTACCAGGTCAAATGTTACTAGTTAAAATCACTTCTGGTTTTTGTTGTATTATAGGTTATTGCTCGCTGTCGAAGGTATAGACTTAGTTTTCTTGCTGCAGAAGGCAAGAATGATTCATGACAGATTGTTCAACTGTGTGTGGCTTTCAGAAGATTAACTCTCCTCTGTCTAAAATCAATGTTCTTGTGCCCATGTGTTAAACGGTGTAATTCATGTGATGTTTGACAGGGCGATCTGGCTCTTTTATGAGTTTAGGACCTGATGTGATATAGTTATAAATATGGCACTTTTAAGAAAATGAATGTAAATGTCAATGGTAAATGGCTGTACATCACGTATTATCGATTTTGTCATCCGTTTATGAATGTTACGTGTCCTAGCTGTTTATTTGTTGTATGGTGATTTGTTTGCCGATATTTTGAGGTTATAGAAAATATGGATTACAGCTGCAGCAGAATTGCTGTCGTCTAGAGTAATGGGGGATGTTTTTAATGTGGTGCATATCAGGCACGCTTTAAAGAACTGGGCCAGCTTCCCGAAAAACAGATGAAAATGTGTTTACGGGATAATGGCCATAGTTTAGTCTAGGTCTAAATTTAATCTTTAAATTGGTGATTAGGCGGTGTCGATTAGATCTGCTTCTTGGCTGAACGTTTTTTTTAGGTAAAAATCACGCAAACCTTTAACACATCACAATACTCATCATGGTCAAATAATGCCAAGCTTTTATGATGCCAGCTGCATTTTATGGTCCATCATGTTCCCATCCTATTCTTGGCTACAGCGTTCCTTTTGGAGTATTTGGGGGAATGCTGAGAATACAGCAGTGACTGCAGTTAAAGACGAAAAAGTTGACCCTTATGTTCTTTAATCCACATGACCGAGCTTTGAACACATTCAAGGAATAGTTCACCCAGAAATTCATTAATCATGTAACCTACTCAACCTCATGCTATTTCAAATCTATATAACTTTCTTCTGCAAACCTTTACATGACGCCATTCAGAGTCGTCCTATGCAATTCTTGTATCACAAAACTACACAGCAGATCATGGTACCACTTTTAACTCTTCTCGCATCCCCAGTTGAAGTGTGTCAGAGTCGGCGGCCGCGTCTCTGTAGAGCAGCTGTTTAAACCGATGCCCGATTCCTCAGCAAGGACTCGAGCGAAGATGAGTGCCCCTCTCTGCAATTACCAAAGGAGGCTAACAGGAGCCAGCTGGAGGAACATCAAAGAGCGCTGGATCAGAGAATCCCAGCAGCGTCGAGGTACTGAAGCTCCGAGCACCCTCGCACTGTGCTAACATGGAATGAGCAATACTCGCGGCCTCAGATATCTAGTAACTTCCCTCCCAAGTGCACTAAATTAAAGTCGAAATGAAGATTTGAGGACAGACGAGTAAGTGCTGTAGGTGCGATGGTTTGAAGAGGAAAATATGTAGACTTGACGCAAGTGAAAGTGCCTCTGGGTTTGATGAAGTGTTGTGCTGATGTAACCATTGACGTTAAACAACTTTCGCAATTGAATTTTTCGCATACAAACTTTAGTATCTTCTTTTTTACCAAATATGTAGTTCAAGGTCTGTATCAACACCTTTGAGTGGAAGTGTCACTTTGACACATGGTTAAGTGACATTTTAGGGAGTCGCGGGTTGCGTAAAAATTGTGCCGTCCAAACAAAAGTCATCCATGATCCATGCACGCAGAGGGACACGGTCTTATAATTCTTGACATCCTACCCAGGAGGCACGGCAAATGAAATCTTCTGTCATCTGCATAGATTAATTATTAATCCGCTGCTATTACAATTTGTAGCCGAACGAGAAAAACGGGAAGTCATTTTTCAGCATGTGAAAATGCACCCAGACAATAAAAGGAGAAATGAGACGAAAAGAGAAGGATGATGTTTTATGAATTAATTTATTTATTGATGTGGAAAAGAACTGATACTGCATTTTCCTAAAAGCGTGCCATTTTAGCCTCTAGTGCTTTATATATATACGCATTTGTTTTGTTTACAACTTGAAGCAGTCAATCTTAACCCCATTGAAATAAAGTATAATAATATCTATAGGTTTGGTCCGCTCTGTGGCGTTGTGTCTCTGGCCCGGATCACACTGAGCAGCACTGAAGCCCATTGCGTGAAACTGACTCAATGGGCAGCATATTTAAACTGTTAGCATTGTTCCCTAACCCCTATATAGTATACTTTGTACCAATACAGGAAGCAGTAAATGTATGAAAATCTGACTTCTTTCTTGCTGTCTTTTATAAGGTGGGATGTCAGATTCGAAAGAGCATTTATTGGACAGAGAAACTAAAATGTAGAGTGATGTCATCAAAATTGTAGATTTTTCTGGGAGCATGCTAGAGATATCTACTAAATGCAAATTTAGATTCGGAGCATACCATTTTATTGATATTCATTAAACAAACATATTTATTTTAAACAAAGGTCAATTTAATTTCAATTTCATGTGGAATTTTTACATTTGCTGTGTTCTTGAAAGATAGATCTTTTGCAAGAAACAATTACAATATCATCATATTAACGTAATATCTGATTAATTGGAAAGTAATAACTTAAATTGTGTGAATTGTTGAGATGTGTGCTATCAGTCATGTCTAAACAGAAAAAACGCACTAAAAACTTTCGCAAATAAGAAAAAAAAGTAAATCTTAGTAGTTGTTTTTAGTTGTATAGTTCAGATGGCACAGAAATAATATTATGCTGAACTTTAATACTAAAGATCCATTTGGATTATTCAAAAATGAGCTGTAATTATATAGTGATGCTTGCTTGAGCAATTTCCCCGAAAGTAAATAAAGACATTTATCAAGTAACGAATATGAGACAGGAATGTATGTGCATAAAGCCTAAATATTTTTTATATTGATTTACTTTAAATGCAGCTCTTGCTTGGTCACTCGCCAGACATTTGTTAATACACCAGGAAAAAGCTTTCAATGTACAGCATTAGTTTTGATCAGATGCAGATGATATGCATGGACATGTAATTTGTCTGGAATAATCAGAGGTCAGTATTTACATATAAATGAATATGCAGAGAGTAGATGTGGTGCAGTGGTAACAGCGGATTAGTTTGATAAACAGATTGCACAAAAACTCTGTGGTCTGTGTTTAACTTCATTTTTAAAGTGCTTGGTTTTGTCATAACTTTCGGATATTTGGGACTATTGTTTACCGTACAAGCATACTTCACCAAGTGCGATACAAAAAAGCCAACAAGCCTTATGCTGAAAATATAAAAGAAATACTTTAATTTGAATTGTCATGATTTTATGTAGTTTGTTTTATTTCCACAATTAAACTCCAATGGGCATTGTTGCAATATTGATGTTGTTACCTTCGACCAAAAGACAGAAGATGCTGAAATGCATCTTCATTAGAAGAACTTCTCCACTTTTGGTCAATAGAAGATCGAGCTGATAACTTAGTGGGTCAGATCTTAGAGACTACATGTTGGTTGTATTTCAAATCGATGGTAGGGCATCAGACATTTTGTGTCTCGAGGTTAAGATGTAACGACAGAGAGAAACCATTAGGCCGACATAAACCGTTTGTTGTTTTTATGTGACATCAAGAGACGAGTAATTGTGAAACTGACAGTATAGTACATAAGCAAGCAATACTAAAGCTAACACAGCCATCTCTGGTACCTTGTACGCCTTTGTTTTTGGGTTGACCAATAAAAACACACAGATCCTCCATTTATTTTTTACAGATTAAATGTGCTGCTTAAGTGAGGGCCGTTTTTTGAACGATATTATAACAAAAATCTGATTTTGAACATACATAAAACATCAATTTGTCAGACGTCATTTTACCAACCCACAAACATGTTGTTTTTTCTTTCAGAAAATGTTTCATATCTGTAGGAGGTATAGATCTGTGTCAGAGATGGTCTTGAGAATCTTTTGAACATAGATGCACAAACACACACACAGGCGACTGATCCCATTTTGTCCACGCACACACACACGCTCTCTCTCCTCCTGTCTTCCACCGTTTCTCTATCTCGCTCTGTCAAGGATGAAAAGACCCCGCATTATCTTTCCTCAGCACACAGCTGACCCAGTTAAAACTCTGAAAGTATGACAATTTACCAAAACTAGCAAACTCCATTTCTCTCCTGACTTCAGCGAGCGAATGGGAACTCCACGGGAACGCTGTAACTATTTAAAGGCGGTTTGTGACTGAAATGACAGATATCAGAAAGATTTCCAAGGATTGGTTCGAGGATGAACGGTTTACTTTGCATTTAAGCTTGACGAAGAAACTGAATATTTTACATACCTCCATGTTGTTCCAAACCAGAATGACTAGTTTTAAT
The DNA here is from genome assembly GCF_015846415.1 of Triplophysa dalaica. Lineage (NCBI taxonomy): Eukaryota > Metazoa > Chordata > Actinopteri > Cypriniformes > Nemacheilidae > Triplophysa > Triplophysa dalaica. Next base: position 19,623,452 of record NC_079551.1, read on the forward strand.
GGAGCCCAGAAGACATGTTCACGCTGCATTTTTCCAAGGAAGTACAAAAATGCACTGAAATTCTTAAGAAAGCTGTATAATTGCTCTGTGTAAAGAAAAGATTGAAATTGAAGATCATATTCAATGGAAATATTGCTGTTTGTTGCTCATTTGCATGTTTAAATGTAGCCTCAGTCCTTCCGAAACCTCAGTTGTCCAAATTCAATGTTCAGGAATTGGAAAAACACTGTACTTTTTAAATGATTAAATGCTCTGTTGTCAAAGCTGACAAGCACTTTTAATACTTTTCATTTCTTCGGTATTTGCAAAATCCAGTGCAAAACATGAAAGGTGACTTATAAAAAATAATTATTGTCAAAAAAAGAAAGAAATCAAACATGGAGATACAAGTTTTCAAAAGGACACCAGCGATCTATTATGTGCTTTTTAGTGATGTTAACAGATCTACAGTTTTTAAAGTTGGATTTTGGAGTTTTTAGTCACAAAATACTACGCAGATTGTTCATGTTCTTCACTAATATAATAACAGGACTTTAGCATGTGTTTCAAAACATGACATTTTAAAAAAAAAAATATTGAGAAATTTCCTCTTGTGGTTTTAACATATGTTGAACTTTCTGAATGTGTATTTTACATAGAATTGGGGTCTCTGGAGAACAAAAAGGGCCGTTTTTAAATAAAATAATTTTTTTAGATTTGTTCATTTAAAAACGTTATTTAAAAATCTCATTTATAACAGATTTGTTCGCAACCGAAACAGCATTAATTACTGTAATTTCTAGTTATTTAGGTTCCCCAAGTGATATTAAATGCACAGACGATTAATTGGCTCTTTATTCCTGTGTGAAACTGCTTCATCTGATCCATTCCGTAGCTCATGTCCTAGATTTCTAGATCAGTCCTGCTGTTCCAGGAAAAACCTGAGACAGGTGAACTCAAAAGAAACGACAGATCAGCAGAAATGGTATAAAAAGTGATTTTAAAGTGTTAAATCAGTATTTCTGCTTTTCAGGAGATTTTCGACTGCCGGGTTTTGCACTCGTGTAAAGACGTCAATGTTAGCGCTTGTGTAATTAGCCTCAGGACACTGAGAGAAGTCACTTAAAATAATACATCAACCGGAAACTATATTTTAACATTTTCTCCTCATTAATTTTCTTTTTTTCTGGAACACCCAGGGAGATGTTATGCAGCATATCTAAGTTAACCGCTCTTTTTCAAAGAAAGTTTAACAAAGAAAGTGGATGGACGTGAAATGCACAACAAAAGTACGTTAAACTATTGCATACTGTATTAGAGAAGCAAGTTTAATGCGGTGATGAAAATTAATCTCAACAAAGATTCTTCGTTGTGAATAATTCATCCAAATCTTATGACTTGTAACCCAACGTTCCTTAAAGTATTAACTATGGAAGGAAAGTTGAATGAGACTCTTATGATAGGAAGATCCTCAGGCTGGGAAAATTTATAACATATTTATATATTTGATGAATTTTTCACAGTATTGCATACTTTTAGATTTCCTTCATAATCACTATGATTATCTTCTCAAGTTTTAAACAATGTCCATTTGTGATGTACCGAAATGTATTGTAACATGGATAAAATAATGCGATATGTAATATTTCTTATACGCAGTCATGGTCTTTCATTTTTCCTGTTCTGTAGGATTTTTAGAGTCTCTTGAGTTCAAATAACTGATGTTGAGGGAACAGACTTTGCAATAATTGATACATAGGACCAATATGAGTGAAGCGTATAGTTCTGTGAATCAGAATCAGTTGAAAAATGTATAGATGGAATGCTCTGAACTGTTTTTAACAAAAGCGTCTGTCGTAAATGACTCATAACTCAAGTAGCTACTTTGATTTAGCAAAAGTTCTATTTCAGATAAGTTTTTACAGTTTATTCTGTCATCGTTAGAACAGAGATCTACAAGTTGTATAAAGATAATTTTCTTTAAAGATACAAAAGCAAGAACAACCATTGAAAACATCAATGCATTTCCGCAACCCATGATAGCATGTTTTTACTGTATGTGTGTGTGTGTATAGCTACAGCTGTGTAAGTGGAGACAGAGGTTTTTATTCTCTGTCTAACAATGCAGTGAACCATCATAAGTGATTATAGTCTATAGGTGCTGTGGAAAAGTTGTTTTTCTCTGAAGAAGAATAAAGACTGATGGTTCACCCAAAAATATTATTTCATCATTCACTCACCCTCTTGTCATTTCAAACATTTCTTTCTAACGCAGAACACAAAAGAAGATATTTTGAAAAATGATGTTAAATGGACCCCATTCACTTTCACTGGTTTTGTGAGTCCAGCGCTGTTCAGTTACCGAATTTCTTCAAAATATTGTCTTTTGTGTTCTGTGGAAGAAAGTCATAAAGGTTTGAAATGACAAGTAAATGATGACAGAATTTTCATTTTGGGGTGAACTATCACTTTAAAATAAACTTGATTATATTATAACTAGTGACCACGTCAATGCCAAAATGACTAGTTAAGATCTACTTAATGTCTTTAAAAATAAAATCAGACTTGACGATTTTTATTGGTTCACCCAAAATTGGAAACAAAGTAAATTGTTCTAGTTGAATGCTACAGGGTTTTCGGGATACACGTGTTACGTTACCGGTCCACCAGGAAATAATGACACACTATGATTGGTCGCTTTACATGTTACGTTACTATTCGCATTGTGCAAATTCATACGAAATCACCTCATGAAATAGTTAGGATAGTTAGGTCTGGTTAAAATAAAGTTTACATACAATATCTGCTTTTTCAGTTTTGGGCTTTCTGTGTAACTTTTTGAGGGGCCCTGTAAGTGCTGTAGCTCATGTGCGTCTCCGAAACAGATTTCTGGATTCTCTTTGATCTTCTCAGATGTAATCCTGCCTTTCAAATCAACCTCTATGTAATTTATCAGTTTTTTATTGCACCTGCCTGATTTTCAAGCTCTTCAACAGAAAGATTGACTGGCTAACTAGGTTAGTGCTGTTGGGTTGTTATTTTTTAAATCGTTTTAAAGTGAGTCAGTAATAAAGTGTTTGCATGCATGTGCTGGCACTTTGTCAGATTAATGCAGTGTCCTGTGGGCGTTTCCACGTCCTCAAGAGAACATAATGATGTTGATACTTAATTTAAAAAGGCTTTTTTTCTTCCTGTCACTTGCAGCCGTTCCCCCTTCGTTTTTCTTCTGTGTGGGAGGGATGCCGAGCGTACAGCCGTGTAAAGAAACTCGTGATGTGGCTGTAAATGAATTAATGCCACTATAGTGGCACTTCTTTTAGAGCTGTATTTCTCTCCAAACTAGCCTCGATAAAAGGGAACTAGAGGCGACATTGGGAAACAAACTTTTTATTGTGTTTTTTGTTAGACTACCTCAAAAGAGCAATCTTACGCTGCGAAAATTATGGGTAAATTTGTCGTTACAATGCTAGGCTCCTTCATCCTCTTTTGTTGGCCGTTGTTCCTATAGCTCAATAGAAAAACAACAGACCTTCAATGAACTGTTAGTCGCTTTGGATAAAAGTTTGCCAAATGCATAAATGTGTATGAACACATGCACCAGATGCAACATCTTTTTGTCGAAATCCAAGTATTCATAGTTTTTATAAAGATGCTGCGTAAGATTCACAACAGTTGACCAATCAGATAATTCTGAGCCGAGAATGTCTTTTTTGTTTTAAATTTTTCATATTCCTATAGTGATTTCAAAACATGCTCAATAAAGAATTCTGAGTCATAAACCAATCCAAAGTCCTTGTAAGAAAGTGTATTTGTAATTTCTCTGGACAGCTATTTCAGTCACAGCAAGACCACAGTCCAATCTGCTTAAATGTGAAACGGCAGCGATTTTTTTAAATCGCTGACAAAAATCACAATTAAACAATTAAACTTCATTTTCTTTCGATAAAAAACACATTTGTCGTGTTTGCTTTAGCTACTGCACAGTCGCACAGGTTGGCAAGCTTCTCACAATACTCTGTATAGTCTGTATAGACTTCCGGTCTGTGTTTGTTTATCGGTCTGGCTAGTGTCTAATATTTATGTATTATTAAATATATATTTTGTTTATATTTATATTACTATTTTATTGTATAACGATTGCATTAATTAAACGATTTGTTGAATTTTGTTGTATGTTAATTTTATTAAATAAGCAATTTGTTGAATGGTCATGTAGTTTGATCGCATTTAAAGAAACCGTATGGTACATTGACATCTAGTGGTTGAGCTTGGTATCGCAGTCTAAATTAAAAATACTGGAGAGGCAAGTTTAGCTAAGTAACGTTTCTTCTCTGTTTCTTTTGCTTGTTAACAGAAATAATCAATAGGCACTCTAGTTTTTGCGATTGTTTACCGGAAGTTAAGGGCAGTCTAGGAATGTGCGCATTCGCAGTAACGCTGTTCATGTCGTCCCTTGAAATCGTCTATAGAGCCCCGCCCCAGGACTCCCTCTTTAGAGCGGCCATATAGAGTTGCATGCCATCCGCAGTAGCTGAAGCGACCTAAATACGTTTTTTGTTCAATTTTAGCTTAGGAAACAACATTTACGCTACAGTTGATGTCTGTTGGTCGGGAATTTGCTACTTAAAGTGATAGTTCACCCCAAAATGAAAATTCTGTCGTCATTTACTCACCCTCTTGTGTCATTTCAAACCTACTTGACTCTCTTTCTTCTGCAGAACACAGAAGAAGATGTTTTGAAGAAGTTGGTAACAGAACATCACCGGACCCCATTCACTTCTATTCGATGGACACAAAACCAATGCAAGTGAACGGGGTCCAGTTAACAAATTTTTTAGAAAATCTCTTTTTCTATTGATGAAGCGAATACGACTTTAACTTGCCAAACCAATACAATAAATATGTTTTAATGGTACACGTGAGATAACATGCCAATAAAATGGCTTTTGTGAAATTCACTTGTGTGCCGTCAAGCCGTTACAAATGGCCTCAAAGACCTTCTTTTCTATTTAGACAGGCTTTCAAGCTTAACAAAAACCTTGCTTTGAAGGGACCGACCGACAGCCGTGAGGTCAACCCTTCCTCCCCGTCTCAGTTTAAACAAGGTATTATAAGCTAATTAAAAAAGACCCTCATGATGAAGATGAAAGCTGGGGAGAGAGAGGTGAGCCATAGAGAGAGCATGCCGATCAGAGGGAGGGTGGTAAAAAAAAGATCAACTCGCTCCTTGTTGCGCGGGGAAGCTTCACAGCGCGAGAGGAAAACTGGCATATATTTCTGTTTATTACCCCCCTTTCCTCACATCTCTTGGCTCGCTGCAAAAGAGCGCGTTCTGCAAACACGAGCAGTCGTACACACTCGCGTGCTGAAGGTTCGGCAGCGCGTCTGATGTGACACGGCGTGGTGGAAACGTAGGACATTCGTTCTTGAAGGATGGACAGGGTCACCCGCGTGCTGAACATCGTGAGGCAGATGTCCCCCAGGAAAAGGGAGCGAGGGGCGCACTGGGAGGCGGAGAGTCCGGAGACCTGCGAAGAGAGTCTGTGCTCACTCAGCCTGTGCATCAGCGGTAAGACCACCCCCGGCAAAACTTTCTCTCCGCGCTCCCTCACCTCCTCTCCCTCCACCCCCTCTAATCCCTTTTTCATTACAGCTTTGTGGGTTCGATAATAACTTTGACCCGTGGTGGTCCGTGGCGTACACGGAGGGGGAAAACTTAAGCTTTTCTTTCTTTCTGCCGTGTCAGTTATTATGGGATAGGGGCTGAATTAACGTTGACACTTGTGAATTTATTGCGGAGGATGTGTCTCTTTCCGAATGTTGTTTCTACTTAATTGATTTTCCATTAGCGGTTTTAATATTTGATGGAATGGATGTTTCCGGTGAGGTGCGTTTTTAATTCTCGCCGTTATTTATTATGTCAACAGGGCACTTTTTTTTTTAAACTGTTGGTTTTATTTTCAGTCTTTGACACAGTGAAGTCTTCAAAGATCAGTGATGCTTTACAAATATTAATTGAGGGCTCGGTCAGTTTATGACAGCATTAAGTAATGACTCTTTTAACACAAGTCCCAGCGGTAATTTACTAGCACAATATTATAAGATATAAAGTTTGAAGACACTTAAGTTTCTCACACGTTTAGTTTAGTTTTCTATATGTGCTGGTAGGCAATAGAATGAGATACGACTTTCCAAAATGGTAGTATGTATATTTACACATACTGTATTTGGCATGTGTTTATTGGAAAACTAACTTTCCCAGCATTCTTGTTATAGTTTTAATGTGAATGTAAATCAAACCTCTGAACTGGTGTTGTGAGTTCTCTAGATGAGGGATTGTTTTGCAGTTGTTTTTTTGTTTGAATATGAACGAATTTTAAAGACTGCTGATATTAGATAATGCTCAAACGCAGTCATAAAATTATTGCTGAATGCAATTCACATGGGGCAGTTCCTTAGCTTGCAGGCCGAGCTTGTGGAAAATGGATTACCCTATCTATCATACTTAACTGGAGCTGTACAGCATTGCTCCATCTCATCCAGGCTTCTGAATCAGCTCTTTAAAATACACAATGTCAGGTACCTGAACGTACACAATGTACTGCAACATTCCTTTTAAAACTGCAATCTATAACTTTTTGAGGTAAAAATAAACAGAAATCTTTTAGGAACATACATTGAACAAATGTTCACACAACTGTCCACTAAGCAAAATGCAAAGATTTTTGGAGCAATTTATAATTTGCGCTTCTGGTTTAATCCAATTTGACCCCAACCCACTTAAAGAAAATACTACCGACTTGCGATTTAATATTTCAAACAGAGATGGTGCTATACAGGGAAATGTTTGTGGCTTTAAAGAAATAGTACACCAAAAAATGTTACTGGATAAAGGTTGTATATGACTTTCTTCAGCCGGACTCAATTTGTGTAATTTTGAAAGATTCTTCCCATGTTGGTCATGGCATTGGAGAGCGCCTCATTTTTTTTGAAGCTCCAAACAGCACATATATCTGTCATAAAACTAATCCATATGATACGTTTTCAACAAACTGTGCTGAAAGAGCCAGAACATCTTTCAGAATGATTCAAATCGTGTCTGGTGAACTGTTACTTTAATGCTGCACTTTTGTTATGTAGCGTTCCACATTTGTAGACTCAGCACAGAGAGAAAAATTGCCCAGAAAAGAATAACATCGACTGTCACAATGCATTTAACTTTGAGACATATATCGTCCTGCACTATTTGTGTTACTCTCAAATCATCCTCTGTGTCGAAGAGAGTTGCTATTACTTTCATAAGCAATCAGACAGAAATTTTACTTGGAATGAATAGACGGAGGGACCCAAGACCAAATGTGACCCTGGATCACAAAACCAGTCTTAAGTAGAGCGGGACAAACATACATTGTATGTGTCCAAAAAATCGATTTTCATTTATGCCAAAAATCGTTAGGATATTAAGTAAAGATCATGTTCCATTAAGATGTTTTGTATATTTCCTACCTTAAATTTCCATTTTTTCACTCTTGGATTCCTGAGTTTTAAACGGTTGTATCTCAGCCAGATATTGTCCTATTCTAACAACTCATACATCAATGGAAATCTTATATATTCAGATTATGTAAAAATGAAAAATTAACCCATACGTTTTGTTGTCCAGAGTCACAAATATTATAGAGACTGAAATCTGGGCTTAGCAACCACTCAGAACACCGTACCAGATACCAAGGCAAGAGAAGACTAATGCAGTGTTCACATTACCAAAGACTCTGTCGTTGCATGTTGCTACGTGTAGCAGATTGTGTTGCTAGTGGCCATTTCCAAAACTGGTTTCCGTCACTGCAGGAGCTGAGGGGGGTCACATGACCACTTATCTTCTCTCCTATTGGCTGTCGCTCCCTAAAGCCACTCTACATTTGCATAAAGTTAAATGTTTCTCCTCTTCGTTGCGTCACTGATCACCTACGGTCGCTCATGACGGTTGAATGAAACGTATGGGATCATGAGACCTTTCCGCTGCGCATAGCAACACACATATCATCTGCATGGGCAAGCATCACTCGCATTTTATTTAAAAATATTTCAGTTCTAGTAATCCCAATTGCGCCAGCCTCTTCTCAACTATATCCATGACAGTCAATAAGTCTCAGTCACATCTTAAATATTTCATCCCTCAATCTCTCCAAGAAGATTACATCGCTTTACATCTGATGTATTATTTAAAGCATGGTAGCATGTATTCGCAGATGTATTGGCAAGAGGGCCGTCTCTCTTTAATGAAGCTTCTCACGTTTATACTCGAGAGAGAGGTCACCCTGCATCCGTACAAGAACCGTAATTACCAGCAACACTGTAATTAGGCATCACTGTTGTATTCTTGATGAAACACAATGTCCTGAAATAGCAAAATTACACTCTAGCGACAGGAATCGGTCATCAAACACATTTCAACATAAGTTCAGGTTCCTTTTGATGCTATTATCATGGGATCTCCATGCCACCAAACTTACAGTTACCGTTCGGTTCCTAGCTGTGACACAACACAAGCATGCCAGTCAGAGTCGATTGAATTGAACTGTGTTAAAATAGATCAAAGCGTGGTCTACATATGGTCGCAGACTCACTCGGTTTCTTGTAACTTGGATGGAGTCAGCGTGACATGAAAGAACAGAAAGAATGATAAGCTTAGCAGGGCGCTAAATATACCTCTTCTATCCAGTCTTCAGCACACTTCGGCCCTGGGATCTGTTCTTTTAACCTCACAGAAAAACATCTGCAGGAGCAGGAGAAAGTCCCTAAAGCAGAATCACCAGCCGTGTTTTGTTTCTATGCTGGAATCCTGTCACTTAAGTCTATGAAATTGACTTATAAACGGGGAGCAGGGGCTAGATGTCACTAGTGAGTAATTTTAAAGTAGATTTCTGAATTGGCATATGCATCCTTACTACAAAAATACTTGTTGATATGAGTTTCAAAATGTGACCGAACAATGCTCCAATATATAAGTTTTGGCCATTAATGATAACTGTTAATTCTTAATTGTTGGAAGCCGATAACCAATATATTGGCCGATACACAGTCTCTAAATGTCAAAATACATTTTTCTGAGCCTGAAACTCACTGGCAATACAATACATAACATTAAAAATGATAATTAATCGGCCGATGCCGGTATGGCCGACAATAATGCATATCATGGATCCCTTCTTTTAAGACTCCAGCTTTTGAAGCATTCATTCGTACAAAACGCCCCAGAAATCAATCTCATCAGTGCAATCCGTTACTATTTTACGAGGTGGCTAATATCTGTAAATTTGTACAGTTTTGTTTACATTTTAATACAATCTGCTTTCTAATAATCAAATTTGCATGATTCACATCGTATGATTTCATATGAATAAAACATATTGTAAAATAGTTACAAAGTAGACTTTAATCATTTTAAACATATTTACTGTATATAAACTACCTAATTATAATAATTTATATAAATCTATTTATGTTCACTAACATTTATTACACGGCTCGTTGGAATGGTTGATTCTGATAGGCCAGTCGAGACATTTGCAGGTTTGTTATTCCGATATACTGTAACAACCTCTCAAAACTAATAACACACAGTAACCCAGATGCAGCAAAAGCATTTTCACAGGTTTATTTTACAAATTAAATATACATGTCATGGATTGGACACGGAGAGAACCCAAGCGCAAGCTTCTTGACACTAAATAATTATTTATTTAAATAAAACACAACAAAAACCCACGAGGGGGAAAACAACAATGACAAACGGAATAAATCGTAGACAGGAACAACTTACTCACTGAACTAACTAAAACAAAACTTGACATTACTAACACTGACTAGACTAGACGATACTCTTAAAAACGGGGGGCAGGAACAGGACGTGAAATTAAAACAGACACGGAACAAAATATGAAACAAAATATGAAACAAAACGAACTCGCCTAGAACGGAAAACCAAAGGGCATAAGAAAATCAAGAGGGGAACAGGTGCGGGCTATGAAATCATATACAATCAATAATGAGGACCAGAGAGAGCGCATGTTACTTAAGAACCAACAATAACATGTCTCTCTCCACACAAAACATGAGGCTCTGTCATGATCAGGCCACTAGATCAAGAAAGACATGACATGATGAGGCAGAATCATGACATAAACATGTCTTTAAATAACATATATGACATTACATTTACAAATGATTAAACCAAAGTGCATTCAGTAAAAATTAGCTAATAAAATATTTCAAATTAACATTTCATGTCCAGTTTTTTCACATGTCCCAAGTAGCTGTGTAATGAGCAGGATAATGTACAAGCAGCCGGCTGTTATTGCAAAATAAGCCTCCGCTTAATGTGACTTGTATATTTAAATATTTAAATATACAAATATACAAACATACATTTATATATTTAGGAAATATGAGTAATATACATTTATATGTATATATATTTATACACTATGTAAACTTAATACACATTAACAACACAAACATTTATTTTGCAATTAATTAATTGTGCACTATTCAATAAAATAAATGAATCAATACATATTTTTTCATAATAATACATTAATAAATTAGGATAGATTCGTTGTAAATCAATATAAATATAAGTCAATTATGTAAAAATCTACAATTATATAAAAATGTATACAATGTTAACAGAAGTAGTCTTACAGTACAATTTTATTTCACCACAAACCCGATTTTGTACATTCACTGCAAAGGTTTTGTATCCTTTTGTTCACAATCCCAGCAGTACATTTCTCTTGTTCTTCAGGTCAACAGTCCTGTGAATTCAGGCAGTGAAGAAAACAATATGAGCCCAGAATCTCTCGGGAGGCTGAAGACCGATATGACACCAATCTGCCTTCTGACCTTTGAAGTTTTCTCACATTGAGAACTGTTTAGTCTGTTGCACTCCAGTCTTGTTCCGTTGAAGTTGATGGGCAAAGCTGTGTTTTTTATTTCACAAGTCAGAAAAACTTACAATAGTAATAAACCCAGCAACGGATGCTGAATATTTTATGAATGCAAGATAACGGAGAAAACAACAGCTATCTGCTGCAGATTCCTTCTGTCGCCTGCTGTTTCTCATCCTTTCAGATATGTCATCTTATTTATCTAACGGTGAACGTTCACTTTTTGCTTTAAAAGAAGTATAGAGAAGGAACCAGCAGGTTTCTGATGCATCACAGGATAGGCGAAGGCGTCCGTAAGATTGTGGGACTGAAGCCGAACAAATTTGATTTCATGGCAAATATGAAATGATGAATGCTGGCTGGAATTTGGAACCACAGAAAATAAGTAATCCTCTTTTACATGGCTCTGCACTATATTTGATTTGTGTCACAGGTAAGAAGGGTTTGATCAGATTTAGGGTGAGGTAAGATCTTTCTCCTTGAAATTCATCCCCTTGGAGCACTCTGAAAAGATTTGTGGTCCAGTCAGTCAGAAGTTGGTGTTTTCTAGCTGAAAAGACTAGGGAAAGTTCACCCAAAATTCTTTGATCATTCATTCTCCCTCATGTAATTTCAAGCCTGTATGATTTTATTTATTTTACAGAGCACAAAAGAAGATATTTTTAAGAATTTTCATAAGCAAAGAACATTGACTCTCTATTGTATGGACGCAAAACCACATTTAAAAAAATATCTTCTTTTGTGCGTAAACAGAAGAAAGGTTTTGAATGACATGAGGGTGAATAAATGATGACAGAATCGTTGTTTTGTGAAGCATGGCATGAAGACACATCTTGAGAATTTTGCCAGCTCACTATTCTCTAAGCTCAAAAAACCCAAAATGTGTCCAGGAACGGTGAATAAATATGGCAGCTATGTGTCATCTGGTACCAGCCGTGAACACGGCTTCATTTGCAAGCACTTGACTTAATTCTATCCTGACAGTCATAGCCAGCTTGTGTGAAGTGAAATTAGGTCAGAGCACATCATCTCTTCTCTCCTTCTTTGATTCGCTCATTTCAACAGTTGTTTTGTATATTTGTGGCCTTGAGGTCTGCATTTGATGGGGTGAATGCATCAGCGACTAGATGTAATCTTCATAAGTACGGTAATGAAATGCTTACCGTATTTCATTAAGTTTAGCTTGAATATTTATAGTCTGCAGAATTCTTCACGCCCCTGGCACTTTTGACATTGCTTGGCCATGAAATCTAAACTTTTTTCGGAAGCTGTACAGTGATTTGTCTGAGGCAAAGTTTGGGGACAAGATTGGTGCTGCGGAACAGTGAACTAAAATTGTGTCGACCTTAGAATCAGAGTCATCCTGTTTTAAATTCTCAAACTTTATAGAAGAAGTTTTACTTTGAAATGTTTAAAACACATATTTTTTTCTTAAACTCATATCCTCATATCAGACTCTAGTCTATACTCTAGTCTAATACAGTAAATGGTGTTTTATTTTACATACAGCGGTATGGCAGCTGACATTTTGAAATAATGTGAGAAGCAAACTACAACATTTTTGCTTTTATTGGACAATGTTTGGAAAACTAGTTTCAAACTAGTTGAGGATTTTCAGTTCCAAACATGCATTGCTTGAGCAAATACAAGTGAATTTTTTCATTTAGGTGTTTTTTTATGTTTTTAGACAAAGAAGATAGTTTGCCCAAAAAAAATGGAAATTCTGTCATGATTCACTCACTCTCTAGTTATTCCAAACCGGTTAGATTTCTTTGTTTGGTTAAACACATAGAAAGATATTTGGACGAATGCTTGTAACCAAACAGTTTTCGGACCCCATTGACTCCTATATTAGGAAAAACTACATTGGTTAGTTAAAAGTGCCCCAGAAATGTTTGCTGTAATATTCTTCAAAGTATCTTCTAACAAAAAAACAAAATTTCCTTCTATTGTAGTCAATGGGGTCCTAGAACTGTTTTGTTATAAGAATACTTCCAAATATAATTGTATTGCCGAGTAAATGTTGACAGAATTGTTCTTTTTTGGGTGAACTATCCCTTTAAAGATCACTTATCTCGGAAATTAAGAAGAGTTTGTTTTGTTTAAGTTTTGTGGTTAGGTGCTTAAGTTGTGGTAGGTCACATTTATAACTGCAATTGAATGTCTTGTGAACGAATATTTTGGTCACACTTACTAAATATGAGAATTTTATCAATATCTGAAAGTTCTCCATATAAAAATCAGGTTTGTTTAACAAACATAAATTTGACACCTTTTTCAGTGCCATGCAGTGCTAAAACACTTACATTTTTTTTATATCGCAACCAGAGACATTAGTGTGAGACTGGGGATGACTAATCTTTGGTTCGACCAATGGAAAACTGGGTATGTTTGGGAAACTTGCTTGAAAAAAAAAGAGAAATGTCTTTTGCGGTCTCTTAAGTTAATATTGTTGATGCTCTTGGTCTCAGTCTTTAATTTAGCCATTTCATCTGATATTGTACGTACGTAACTATAGTATAAGGTAAAATGTATTATTTCTTGAAATTTGGATGCGCATTTTGGAATTTCGCTAAAAACAAAATGTCAGTTCTTATTCGTCTTGATTTTCCTCACATTGTACATTAGTGGTTTTCATTTTATCAAAGGAAAACATAAAAAAGCTTGTTATGAGAACTCTTTTTAGTTAACTTCAAAGTTTGTTGGTTTTATCACAGAACAGTTACGTCCCTTCACTCACAGCTCGTTCCCTAAGCGATAACTGCGAGTCGCAGGATGTGCGAGACGACATTGACAGGATTTCTGGATCCTGCCAGTAAAAATAAAATCCCCCTGTCATCTCTTCATGAAGTAGCACAAATATTCAAACACAATCACACAGGATTGCATATAAAGGCGACGCGAGAAATGTCAAAATCAAATGAAGTGGCATGTTGCGTATCTGATTTGCTTAATTACATCTTTTAAGGGTTTGAAATGTTGAAAGGCGTTTTGATGGACTCATCAGTATGCGTTTTGTTCTGGGAGCAACTGCATGACCTTATTCGTCCTATGCACTTCCGATGTAATATAATAGATAAGAGCTTTAAATCTAGAGATAAGCCCCTTTATATCCGACAGTAACATCTCTGAGGGATATTATAGGAGAGTTTGATTAAAGCAGCACTGGAGTGGACCATCTCCAAGTCTTCAGTTATTATATGATGCCTGCGAAATGTACAGATCCAAAAAGATTTATGTCATTGTTATCGTTTTAGCTTTAATATCGGGTGTTTTTAGGGGTGTCTCAATATACAGGTATTAACAACAACTGTGATATTGCTGTCATGATATTAAAAGAATGATGGCGGTATTATCGTGATATATATATATATATATTAAAATGTAATAATGCTAGCGGTCAAATTCATTTCTAAATTTAGTTTATTTTGTGTTTTCTCTATTTTTAATTGAATCACACTAATAATAGTGTGGGGAGGAAGAAGAGTTTTCAACCATTTTGGCTCTTAAAGGGTTATATGACATGGCTAAAATGAATATTACGTTTGTTTTAGATGAAATGCAATGTGTACACACGATTTAAGGTTAAAAAATGCTATATTTCCTGTATCTCCTCTTTGCCTCGCCTCTCTGAAACATGCAGATTTTTGACAAAGCTCATCGCTCTGAAAAGCGAGGTATGCTATGATTTGCCAGTTAACCAGTGCGTAATGATTGGTCGAATACTGCAAGCGTGTGACAGAAATGTAACGCCTCTTACCATATTTGGAACATCAGATTTCAATGCAATTGTACTGACAGGTACGTCCACCTTACTTGCATATACATTTGGGCGGTCTTAGTCAACCCATAGCATGAACTGGCGTAGATTTGTGGGGGTGTGGTTACACAAGGCGTTTCAGGCAGGTGAGAATTCGCTTTTAGATAGAATGCATTTTTTGTTCCGACAATTTTATGTGTCTAATACAAGCATGGGCAACTTATAACACACCAAAGACACATAAAAACACGTGTTTGCGCTATATGACCCCTTTAATGTAGAACTTTAAATGGCTGCAAAATTACAATGTTACATGCAATTATATTCAGTATATGCAGAATCATATCTGTAGAATTGACACGATATCAATAATCGTGGGTTATGATGTCACGGTTATTATCAATGCCGCTACAATTATTGTAAATCGTCAAGAGTCACAGTTTACAGTCGCTCTCTCCTCTTTTCATTCATGGTATTTTGATGGTATTTCATTTGTCAAAAAGAAAGACGGCATAAAAACAATATTAAGGGCAAATTTGCCCGATTGTGTTCTTTGGCCTAACCTAATAGATATCGCGATACAATTGTTATTGCTAAATTATCATGTAGTGAAAATCTAATATTGTGCTAGTTTTCATCGGAAAAAAATGATATCATGATTTACATATTTCATTAAGAAATAATTAATTAATAATAGATTAATTCTAGCTTTGGTGATGTTTGTGCACCACATTAGCTGGGCCATTACAGGACTGGCACAGTGTTGCTTTGTGTTTCAATTCAAGATGAATCCGTTCCAATTTCTCTTTCACTGTTTCCCCACAGTATATTTTGCCCAGTTCCCACTGATGAAAAGGCTCACAGCATGATGTTAACGCCACCATACGCTGCAGGCGCGTTCACTGTGTTTTTGAGATTTGTGTGGGCAGCGCTGAAGTTATTGTTTTGAATTTTGGCTAAGAAGCTCAGTCTTCCTCGCGGTTTCCCTTCGGTGTAACGGCTTGTTTGGTTCTAGTCACCCACGTAGGCCAGCGGTGTACAGTGCTCTTGATAAAGCTCCACTGGCGCATATTTTTTACATTCTCACTAACTTTGTAGTTTTCCCACAGTGATTGTTGACCTCGGCGCATGGTGTATTCATATTTCCACACTCGCCCTAATTTATGACCGTACTCGCTGGTCTAAAACAGCTGTGACGTCTGGCTGTGCAGATGGATATTATTGTGTCAAAAAGTCTGAGAAACCTTCTCTACAATGCATCTGAACACTTGTTTTATGTTTCTTCAACTAGCTGTGTCAACGTTTTGTGATCTCAGAGTTACTTTTATAAGACGTATTGTTCAAAGCTTTTACAGCCGTGTGCCACAAACATCTTCATTCTTACAATGAAAATCAACAACATCGCTGATGTTTTGGGCAAACTTTATGCTCAAATTCTTTGAATTCTATGCCATCTACATTTCAGCCTTTCGACAAAGTGCCAGCAATCAAATTTCCATGTGCTTTTTTGCAATCCCAGAATCCTGCGAGACACTTTAATGCGGTTGCGTGACATGAATAGCCAGAAGGTGGGATCAAAAAACCAATGATTCATCTCAATAAGAGCCATTCGGCTCTTACAAATCTTTCACATTGATGTGTGACATTTCTCACAGCCATTTCGAGTGACAGCAGAGGTTTGAATGGGTATTATGTGACGTCGGAGTGGGGGTGGTTGAGACTGCTTTTTCTGTCTTCTCATCTCTCCCATCCTTTTGTTGGTTTAATCTTCTGGAGTCATCGTATGTAATTGCGAATGACGGTAGTTCAGAACGTATCAATAATTCTCAGATTTCCAGAGGGCTGATGGGTAAGCTGAAGAGAAGCAACAGATTTGCGTTAAATTGCTCTTGCGTGGTGTTGCGTCAGAGCAAGAGGTCTGATCAGAGAGCAGCGCTTGTAGGAGTTAGAAGAAATGGGATCGCAAATGCAGTCTGCGAGTTAAATGAAGAGATAGATGGAGGTTGTGCCACCAAATGAAGTCTGCAGGGTGTCAGTTTTGTCTTGTGATTCAAAAACGTGGTCATGAGCGAACTTTTGCCAGGCACGTACTGATGTGGAATTCACAGCTGATCACCACCCGACAGTCTTTGTAGCTTTACATCCCCAAAGTGTGGATTTGAGAAGGACCTCAAGGGCTGGAGAGAGCATTTAGGGTGGGGATTGGTATATCTAAAACTGCGTGTGCATGAATGAAAGTGAGAGTTGACAAGTTAATATAGAAATGCTGATAACTGTATGTACAGTATAGAGTGTGGTGACTGATGGCCGAAACAATGGTGATATTTGAAATAATTTAATGACAGAGTGATAGAATATTTACATAAAATTGGGAGATCTATTGAGTGGTTCTCAACAGGGGGCCGTGGCCCACAAGGGGGTCCCAGCTGACTTCCAAGAGGGCCTGAAGATGACCAACATTTTAAAATGAAACTAAATGAGCACTGAAATACTAAAACAAGATATTTCTTATTATTTAGCCATTTTAAAATGAATAAATGTCTCAATAAAGGTTTTTGTGAGTGGGAAGTGGACTTTTCAATGTTGTAGAATACAATGTGACTCAAAAAAGGTTAAGAACCCCTGAGCTCATTTTTAATAATGCAACAAAATATATTTAAATCACATTTTAAATTTTAGTTAAAATATTTTTGTACGTAATTGATATCTAAGCTGTACATTTTGGATCAGACTCAGGGTAAATTTACATTTACATTTAGGCATTTGGCAGACACTTTTATCCAAAGCGACTTACATTGCTTTATCCTATACATTTTACATAGGTATTTGCAATCCCCTGGGGTCGAGAATTATATTAAAGTTTTTTTATTATTATTACCTGACAGCTCAAATAATTAATCATTATCATACAGTAAGTTTACCATTGCGAATCGAGATAAGGAGATAGTTAATTTTTTTTCTTTTTTTTTGCCATAATCATCAAGTCAAACTAGCCAAATATGTTTATTTCTTTTATTTAATTGTTTTTTGTTATTTAATAGTTTTAATTATCCACGTAACAGCATATTAAAGCCTCCACAAATGCAAAACTCTTTAGTAATATTTGAAGAGTTAATTGCATAAACAGAAAAGTCAGAGTTTTTATGTCAATTATCATGTTTTTAATTGTGCCTTCAAAGAAATATCAATCAAACTGTTGCTGGATTGTTTAAAAAAAGTAAAAAAGTAAAAAAATACAACACGGTAAAACACAATTAAAACTTGATAGCACGTATAATGCAGTTATCTGTTGTCGCAAATAAACGCTTCATTTTGACTAGTGGTGGGCCGTTAACGGCGTTAACGGCGTAAACGCAGTGAGACTCTTATCGCGCGTTAAAAAAAATGTCGCCGTTAATCTATTCTCAAAGTTGTGTTGGGAGCTGGGTCTATACTACGCAAGCTATGATGACTTTCACCTTGATATTTTAGCGCGGATGTATACCAGCTTAACTGCACTGTACGGGGCGAGAACGAGATTTTTCAACTCGCGTGATTCGCGTCATTCGCGGAAGCAGAAGCCGCCTCATCATCTCATAACCAGGGCTTCATTCGCGCGATTCGTGCAGCAAGTAGGTCTATTGGCTCTTTGCATTAACATATAAATCACTCGCGCTTGACACGCCATTCATGTTTGGTCTGAACACAACATAACGTTACTGTGAAATTACCGCATCAAACGTGACGTGCTAACATGGATGCAGCTATGAAGCCGCCGGGTTTGCTTCAGGGAATATTCATTTTTAAGAAGCTTCCCAATAGAAACATCGACAAGACTAAGGTTGTTTGCACCTTGTGCAATGCGGAATTGGTTTAAAAAAAACACTTTCTCTCAACAGGTGCATTGTGCCAATTTATTTTTTAATTTTTGTATTAATAAAACGTTATAAAGAATAAAGAATAACGAACCACTTTCTACCACTTTAAACGAGTTCAATAAATATATATTTTATTTAATCAAGTTATTATGTCAACCAATCACTCTTTGGCAGTCAAATGACCAAATGGGAAAAAACAAATACTGTTTGTTTATTTGCGTTATACAACGCGAGTATGTCGAGTGATACTTCCTATTCTGATAATAATAAATAATGTTCATAATACTTTTTGTTGAAGGAAGGGGAATTATCAAAATGTCTTACATTGAAAATCAAAATAAGTTTATTTCCTCACCAGCGCATCTCTTATGGGCTACAACATGATTGTTTTTTTATATTTGGGATATTTAAAGAAGTTTTATTGTTTAAAGCTGGACAAGCTTTTTTGTTAAAGGTATTAAATGTCAAAAATTCTAGACTTCATAAGTGAAACTCACTTTTCAAAAAATAGCCTTATTTGTTTTTTTATTTAGTTATTATAAGCGAAATATCAAGTAAAAAATTGTTTAGCCTCTTATCCGATTTATCAAAAAAATATTGAAATAATCGTTAATTTAAGCACTAATTAATTGTTTATGTCTAAACATTTCATTACTTTTTGCTCCTTTGTTTCATTACTTTACAGATTGTTATTTGTCTTTTCAGAATTGTGTATCTGTTTCACTTTAAAGCAGTTGGAAAAGTGTTTCTGTAAAAGGAAACCTTTATGCTTCTGTTATAGATGCAAATTTGATTGTCACCTTCACATCATGTTAAATATAACTAGAATGACTCCAAATGTAATATACAACTAGTCTGCAGATTTTTTATTTGTTTTGTGTTTTCTATATTGGGGGGGGCCAATGGGGGGATCTAATACTGATCTCGCATACCCCTCAGAAAATGTGCAGTTGCACCCTGTTCACAGTGACCGAACTGAAAATAAACTTCTACATTACCTAACTTCCCCCAAGATCAGCCTCAGCCAATCAGAGATCGATATCAGGGTGCCTTCCAGGGCATCACTGACACCCATCTCGGCTCTGCCGTGTCATGATCGAACAGACTTTCTCCATTAGATGTGACAGCCGATAGCCTCAGCAATGTGACAGAGAGTATAGCAGCACAGTGCTGAACCTACTGCTGCGCGCCGACTGCGGCGACATGGCCCAAATGGACATTCTCATTACCAGAATGATGCAGCATCTAGTTTCAAAACTGTTTCAGTACATTAAACTACTGTTTTCTGTTACTTTGTAAAACATGATCCTTTCATACACGTACACAATTGAAAACATGTGGGAAATTGGGTTTGTTAGAAATACAAAGAGGGAAATGGAAAGGAAGGAGTTATGGAGAGAAAGACGGATGCAACAGAAAAGCGTACATGTTTTTTTATTAATGCCGTATTCATTTTGCATTTGGCAACTGTATTAGATGGCACAAAATAGGTTGCTATTCTTGAAACGGCCTAGTTTTTGGTCTGTTTTTTTTCTGGAGTGGGCGGCATGCGTGCATTTCAATCAGAGTTTACAAGTAAATCACACAGCAGGCCCAGAGATCAAAATAAAGCTGTATTTTCTTTGAGAAAACGAAGAGAAAGCCTGGATCTTTCCATTTTAAGGGGAAACGGTTCTGCTGCAGACTGTAGAAACTTGAATGCAGTGGTACCTAATAAAAAAAGTTTAGAAGTATATTCTATTAAACAAGAGTTGTTTCGTAAAATTCATGTGAAGCTTTCTATTGGAATGGAAGGCTGTCAAGTTTAATGAAAAACATCCAGCATGGGAAACCGGGGTATGTAACTCGTTTTTTACCTGGCAAGCACAGCATAATAGTGAACTCGGCATAGTGAATATAAATGTGATGCAATACCTGACGCAGTTCATGATGAAATATATATTTATTTCTCTGTGAAATAACTCTTTTCCAAGTTATTATGTAAGAATTGTAATAATTGGTAGGAGACTAGAGGGAGATACCAAAAAGGCTTCTTCCCAGCAACTAAAATGTTTTCACTAAATTTTTTATATATTATTATTATATAATAATAATTTATTATTATAATATTCAGTATGTTGGATTCAAACCTTGTTTTAAATGAGAATATATATCTTTTTATCCTAAATGTAAGGTCATGAGTTTTAAAAAAGGGCAATTGCTTTTAAATGTGAAAATTTAATGTCACTTAATATTTATTGGTCGGCCAAAAAATATTATTGCATGCACTTTGTTTGATTGTTGATCGTATATGCATACGGGCGAAGACGTACTTCCACAAAATTTCAGCCAGCTAAGCCACTCACGCTTTCATTGTGCTGAAGGAAACGTTCAAATTGCAGCGAACCGGCATTGTTAGACACTAGCTGCGTCGGATGTAACAGAGCTGGCTAAAATTTTGCGGACATAAGTCATCGCTCCGTATGCATACACCCCATTGTGTTTACTACTTTAATCACATTTTCGTTGTGACAGCTTATTTCATACTTATCTCATATTTGTGGTAACATGCAATTAGGACATATTATTACAAAAGCAATTTGTGAGGTTCAATTGAAACTATAGTGCGACTGATTTGTTTAACATGTGGCAATAACCTGCTAAGGGCAGGTCATGTAATGAGAATGGCATTTCTTATATTCCAAGATAAAAGTCCTTATCATCCCCATAGCAATTAAATGGATATGAAACATCTGAGCAGCCTTTTTGGCTCTTTAAAATGTGTTATCTGAGGTTCTGTGTGGGTTCAGTGATGCATTACCTGACACATTGACAACAAAAATACATAATTGTTCATAAGAATATGTCACATTTTCTCTTCTGTGAAATACATCCATGTTTCAAGTAATTATTTTAGGAGTTTACACTGTGCATATTCAATGAAAGTTAATAATAATATGTGTTTTTGTTAAAAAGAAATGAGGGGATGAGGCAAAGATTTTTTTTTATTAAGCTATATGAATATATTTTTATTAGTATATGAGAAGTGAGTGTATTAAAAAGGAAAACATTTT
This sequence comes from Triplophysa dalaica, assembly GCF_015846415.1. Taxonomy (NCBI): domain Eukaryota; kingdom Metazoa; phylum Chordata; class Actinopteri; order Cypriniformes; family Nemacheilidae; genus Triplophysa; species Triplophysa dalaica. Next base: position 19,645,050 of record NC_079551.1, read on the forward strand.
AAAGTCAGTCATGCTTTTAGAGCAAACATGAATTAAAAAATGAGAGATTCAGGAAAGGGTTACTCTGCATATATTTCCCAAAATGTTACCCTGGCCAACAAAACCAGTCTTAAGGGTCAATTTTTTTGAAATTGAGATTTTTAAATCATCTGAAAGTTGATAGGACATAGGACAATATTTTGCTTAGACAACTATTTAAAAATCTGGAATCTGAGGGTGCATAAAATCCAAAGACTGTGAAAATCGCCTTTGCTTTTGTCCAAATGAAGTCCTTAGCGTAGCATATTATTCACAAAAATTTTAATTGACAAAATATCCTCATTGAACGTGATCTTAACTTAATATCCTAATGATTTTTGGCAAAAGAGAAATAGATCATTTTGACGCATACAAGGTATTTTTGTCTATTACTAAAAATGTTCCTGTATGTATGGCTGGCACATTAATGGCAGCTGTATGTAAACACGCAAATCAAGTATGCACACCCTATGTATGTACATGCAACGCACAAACTGACCATTCTCATTTATGTTGAATGTGTTTCTGGCCTGATGGTTTTTAATTGACCGGGGAAACATTATAAACCACGATTTAAACTCCCAGAAGCATGTAAATGGACCAGTGGACATCCGGGATTCTTGATAATGTGGTATTTAGGAATTCTTAGCGTCTGTTGAGGTAATGGATGTGGTCTTTTTTGGCTGGCAACCCTAATGTAGGTCCATTTGAAATGGTCAAGGCTCACGTTAATGGATCGGCCACCGACGTCTCATTCAGCGCTATTCTGTGACCATGCATTTTGATGAACTGAACTGAACCTTTTCTGAGTGAGGTTTGTTTTTAGTCAATGAATTCTCAAAAGAATTGTGGTAGGCCTACTTCAAAGCATTTGGATAAGCATAATGCATATCATTAAGAGTGCACTGAGGATAATTCTGAAAATGTTGAATAATATCAACTGCCATCTTCCCTTTATTTATTGATTCATCCTAACATCCCAACATGCAAACCAAAATTATATTGTAATTCAGCAATAAAAATTTACATCTGATCTTATGAGATGGTATAAAATATTATTTTAAAGCTTTCTTGGTAGTTATTGATTTATGTTATGCATACATATGAATTGCACATGAACTTTGATATTCTACGTTAAAATGCATATTATCTGGAATTGTAAGCTTAACTGTATAATCTGGTCGAATAGTGAGTTTCATTAATATTCAATAATGTTTAAATATAAAACCTATTTATTCATTTTAAGGATATTTAATTATGAAAATAATTGTATGTACATTTTATGGAATACAGTATGTGATCGCAAGAAAAAGCATGGCAGTAAAATTATGGAAATAGAGGGTCAGAACAAGGTTCCCTTGTTTGCCTTGATAAAACACTTAAATAAATCGTTTAAATCAAGGAATTTATACGACATTATTTTTTAGTTCATATTGCACCTGCTTTACTTGTTTATTACATTAAAGTTGTGATGAACTGGGCTTAACTGTCGGAGTCCTTTTCGAGCCCTTTCATGAGAAATCATGTTGGAACTAAAATGGTGGTAACTCATGAATTCTTTGGGATACAGATTTATGTTTGGACTTGTTTGAAAAAAGAAAAGTAGGTGATTATTGCAAAAAAATCACACACACAAAAATAAAATAAAGGTATGTTGTTATCTGGAGACCTCCTGTGATTTATAAATGACCTCCCCACATCAGTATTTCATGTGACGCAATCGCACGGGATGATTTTACTCAAATTGACTGACTTATTTCCCGGATGTGATGGCAAGGCTTTGCGTAAAGTTTGTATAGCCTATAGTTGTATGGTGTTTAATGATATATGACCGTACCTGTCAGCATTTGAGACACGTGATCGCGAGCCGGAAAAAAGATCACCGCAATCGCGGGTGTCAAATTTAACGAGAATTTCCATGATAAATAAACAATTGGGAGACTCCCGGTAACTTATGGATATCACCCAGCACCCGAAATAATACCAAAACACTTCAAAACAGCCTCCATTATTCACAAATGGTGGATAAAACCTTGAAAATTATATATGAGCCCGCCAAATCACAGAGATGACGATTCGCACGGGCTTAAGATCAGAGACAACCACTGCAATTAATAAAAATGACTAGAGGTCCCCAGGTAATACTAATCTCTTGCGAATAGTGTTCAGGGCACATCAAGCGATCTCTAACAAAGCAATAGTGACGCAAAGTACAAAAATGTTTTACTCACAAAAGATTGCTGCGCCATTTCTATCGGATCCAATATTCACGACACAGCAGTGCTTTAATTTTAATCTCTCCACAAATCCAGTGTGGATCTCTGCCTTGTTCACAAAGGAATCCTCTGAGAAATGAAACGAACAAATGCTCCATGTTTTTCCCACATGAGCTAGAAACGACTTTAAAAATAAACTTTAACCCCGCATTCCTATTAGGAAGGTTAGCAGCGACTGTGTTCTTCCACAACCAGGGGTGGCACAATATTTAGCTATCTTTAACGGCATGTTTGTTTATTGTTTGCTGGCTCTATCTTGTTCCGCGCCATTGGTTCTGTCATGCGCGACCCAGTGGGTGGGGCTAGAGAAGTCGTCATTGATATTTTTCTGTGGAGGCGTTGTTCCACCCTATCAATGTCATCATAGATCTGTGCATTCCAGAACCTGGCATTCACTGGGCCTGGTGTCAATGACAGATGTAATCTAAGTTACAAGGGCGTTTTCAGTTCTGACACTAACATGATGTTCGCATGAATACCATTCATATATTTATATGATATTTCAAAAGCTTGGTTTCAAATTCTGATTTTAATTCATGCCTCCTTAAAAATTGCCGTTCACAAAGTATGTCCGGTGTGTAATCTATGAAAAATCCCTCATATGCATCATCATGCTGCAGAATTTAATTGGGCCAAGTACAGAGCCCAGGGAACTGCCCGCAATCATGATTAAAAGTCCATCCATTTTAAATAATATTTTTTTAAATGTAATATGCTGGCAGAAATACTTTCATGTTTACGAAAAAGATTCTCTAGCTGTTTTGCTTCACAACAGTTGTCCTTTTTATCCACCTAATGTACACAAAGCACTATGTAACAAGTAGACTTTTGTATTGTACATGCAAAGTGATATTTCTTTCTGTCCTATACATCTGCGTTGTACTTCTTTACTTATTAGGTGACTTGTGAAGTTGATGAATTGTGTGGAGTATTGCGATCATCCCCTAACAAGGACTTTATTACTGAGCACGATCAACTTCTAGCCGCCGTGATTAATTACACCGTCCTGCGAGCGGATTTTCCGATATGGGAAAAGAGAGGAGAGTAATTTTATTCCAATTCCCAAAAGATTTTCCTGCAATGTGTGTGCATGCTAGAGAAGGAAACAGACAGAGGCAGAAAATGAATGATCAAGAGTGCAAAAAAGACCAAGGGCAAGTGTCAGAACGAGTCGCGGAAAGAAGAACAAAAGGACCAAAAAGGAGGAGACATGTCGGAGAAGATGCAACTTTATAAATATTGATCACAATTCTTGTACCGATCCAAAGACATGACAAGCAGATGCTGAGGTGTTCTTTAGCTAGGCTCGTTTGTTCCCCGGCTTTTTCTTTCTCTCTCTCACTCGCTCTGTCATTCTGACAGAAGCCGCCTCTCCTCTGAGCGGCACAACTTTCCTCAGCCAGGTTGGGGATGTAACACGTTAGAGAGGTTGAGAATGAACAATTGCCATTCCTTTCGTCTCCCTGCCTTTGTGAAGCGGCGGATTGCTCCTGAGAGTGCCATGTGACTACTTCTACAACGCTTTGGAGCTATTTTCCCCCTCTCCCTCTTTTTTTTCCCTTCGCCGAAGAGGAAAGAGGCGGCTAGAGGAGGATATGTTTTCCGTTTCGCTCAAGTGCCGGCTGGGGGTCATCAGACGGAGAATCAAGGGTAATGTGCAATGCATCACTTTAACATTGTATTTTGGGAGGGGGGTCTGAATCTTTCAACATGTGGAGAGAGGGCACTAGTTTAAGGATTAGCGTGCTGTGTGTAAGATCTTGTTTACTGATTTGTTGATCTTGGTTTGGGGACGGAAACTGATGTAAAAAAAAGATCCGGCTGGTGTGGGGAGTTTATGTTTTATAGAAATAAATAAATCGGGGAAGCCAATCAAGAAGCACTGTTAACTTTCAGTGTTCTTTTGAAAGCCGGGGATAGTTCATAGTTCAGGCACGAAAGTGCTTCTTGTGTGACTGCTGTTGTGAAACAAATCTTCTAGTCCATTTCTTATTTTTTAACGGATTGGTTATTTTGTATTCATTATGTTTTATTTCTGTGAAGAATTTATGTTCTCAACGCCAAGAGGGCTTTTTCATTTACATTCAACAGGGAGTGATATTTCAATTGAAAGGCCTTCACACTTGTTTGTAAATTGGGTCATTTATTCACCCTTGTGTCATTACAAACCTTTATGTGTGTGAACACAAAAGAAGATATTTTGAAGAAAGTTGACAACCAAATTGAGCCCGATTGACTAACATTGTATGGACACAAAACCACTGAGACATTTCTTAAAATATCTTCTTTTGTGTTTTACAGATAGAGTCATTTACAGGTTTTGAATGACATGAGGGTGAATAAATAACAACATTTATTTAAGGTGAACAATTCCTTTAATTTGAGCAGCATTCTGCATTCCATTCAAAACACTATTTGTTGGTAGCTGTCTAGTACTCCAAAACGAATAAACCGCTCTGCGTTCTGGTCGTACATTTAACAGGCTCTGGTAGATATTAAGCACATAACTTTGACACTTCTGAGCCAACAGTTTGGAAGAGCTAGTTTTTATGCGTACGGGATCTATTGCCTTGAGCGAGTTTGCAAGAAATCAATAAAGCCGTGTAAAGCCAAGCCTACGAAAGTTCAAGACTTTAGATGTTACATCAACCGTACATGCCATGGTTTGAGGAGAAGTAGATTAGTATTTGTGTGCTGCTTCTTGGCTGAAGTTCAAGATATTATGTTCATGTACAGTAGGAGGTGGGCGCAGGAGGTTTCTCTGGGGTTCCTGTTTTTCCCTGCGCCTTAAGCTTCCCAATTTTATCCATTCGTGATTTGCATAATCTGAATGCATTTAGAGATCTCTTTTTTCGATGTGAATATATCACATCCAGAATGCATCTAGCCAAAACAATAGCCTTCACCACACATAACCATCCAACCACATAGAGGCCAATTGATTTGGACAGTTTGGAAATACGCTCTATTGTGAGTGATGTCATCATGTTATTAACATTGTGACAGTAACAAATGTAGGGAAAGTCTTTACAATGAGCCAATATCTACCTGTCTGCAGTGTCCAGGTGGAGGAATGATTGATGGAGGAAATTTCACGGATTGGTAATCACGAAGGCTTGGGGTCTGGTCCTCACGAGACTGGCAATAGCAGAACCCATATTCCTTATTTTATTCCTTTTTTCTTTTATATATTTGTTTTTAAGCTTATTTGAAGACAAACCATTGGATGTATTAATTATACAGTAGAATATTACACATTTTACGTGGCTAGATATGCTAGCTTTCTGAAGACTTCATCCAGACAAAATGAAGTTTAATCTGAAAGGATTGATTAAATGTGACAGTTTTATTGGATTTATGTATGGAGAGGTGAACTCTGGACAAGCTTGAGAAGAATGCTTAACTATGCTGGCTCTGCTAGAAAATTTGCTGAAAATCAACTTCTTGCTCAATTGAACTATGGAGCCAAGATACTAACCAAAAGCAGCAGGCTGTTCCTTCGCAGTTACTTCTTATTTGCTTTACTTTGTGATAAACTGTTCACATTGTTTCAGATAGTTGTAGGATTAAGGGCTGGGTTTAAGACTAGTCCTAGACACAATATATATATATTTTTTATGAGGCATGTTTGTCAAAACTACATTTTTAGAGTCCTGATTTAGCCTCATCACTAAACCCCAATTTTTTGGGGGGGATCTATGTTGAATGATGTTTTTTGGCTCACTGGAATTTTATGCTTGTTACAATTTATTTGGTTTATACTCAAACCAAACAAAAAAGAAAATACAAAAAACGAAAAATGTATTCAATTCAAGAAAGTTTTTTTCCTTCTCTAATAAATGCATCTAACTTAACTAATATATGGATAGTTGACAAATACACCATACATGTGTCCGATGGTGTGACATAGCAAAACATTAGTAAACAATCTTTAAATATTATATTATTTTACATGATTAATATTTATAATATAAGATAGCATAAGAGAGATTGATTTTCATTGTTAGTTTTTTATCAAAATTTTTGCTGTCACACCATAGGACACATGTACGCCTTTTTTTGTCAACTACTTATTTATTTACTAACAAGGGATTGAATGACATTGATTTTACATAATTATATTTGAAGTGCACCTAATTATTATTCATGAACTGATTATGTTTAATCTGATGATTGAAGGTTTCTATCCACTTAAAGGGACAATATGCAATTTTTGGCAAATTTTTGAGAGGTCGCAAAAAAAATAACAAAAGCAAAGCTTAAAGACGCTGAAGGAGCACTGAATGATGGGAGTTGTCAAACGTGTCGTCTTCACCTGCAAATCAGTTTTACTGAGTTGACAAATCACGTTCATGGCCGGAAGAAAGTGTTATAGCCGCTATGTTTTAACGTAAGCTGCTTGATAGAACGCTACAACTACTTTTTTGTCTTTTTATGTCACTAAATGTTTTACCATCAAACAGAAAGCAAAAAACGGAGGATAACTTAGACATGACACCATTACCAGGCATCCTTTTTCACGCAATGAGGGACGTTACACTTGTTGAAATTGTGAATCTCCCTGCATTCAAACATGGTTAGAAACTTTTGGGATAACGTAAATACATAAGTGAACAAAATATGTAACACTGCTAGTTGTTTTTGTATACTTTAATGGAAAAATTCGACATATTGTGACTTTAAGATCATTCCTATACTGTACTTCCACCAAATTTTTGCCTTCATATTATATTTGCTATAAGTAAAGTATGATGGTGCTCTCTAAGACATCCAGAATAAAAAGCATGATTGTCATCTGCATCTCAAGGATCCGACCTCTCTGTCCCAACAATACGAGTATGGAGGAGGAAATTACTTTTAAAGATGGAAATTGTAAGATTTGCTTGGCTACGTTCTTAACCTTGGAATCCTGTAAAGCAGCTGTTTGAAGAGGTAATGAGAGAAAGATTAAAGCAAGGAGATGAAAGGTTTAGGTGACAATGTGTGGAGACGTTCATTTCCACGCGACCCGCAAGAGGCGGCGCTCTGTACATCCATTCACAGGTATTTACCAACAAAAAAATATAAACAAATGTACAAAGCACCGGCTAATGAGTGTGAACAAAAGCTCTTCCTTTTGATCTGTGTCACAAGTCGACGGTGTAGAGAAAATTGCCAGATAGAGGTGATTTAATGCTCTCTCACACATACATATTTGACAACCTGCGAATGCTTTAGGGGCCTGGCTCCGCTCACTTTCTCACAACACCAGCTCTTTTAGGTTTTCATACTGAGGGAATATAGAAACAGTTGCATTGTTTGAAGATGTTATTGTTTTTATTCATCACAGAGTAATGCGTTGGCTTTTTAAATCGACTCGTTGAAAGTTCCTTAGAAAGTTGGAAAGCAAGTTCCTGGACTCTCTTGTTGTTTTGTCAAAAGTGTAACAGAAAGCTTTCCATGCAGAATTAATTGCTTGAAGTCCCAAAGAGTCACTATTGAAATGATCTCTTAGATTTTGTTGTTCTGCGTCTATCTGAATACGCTTCAGTAGATTGAATCGTGACCCAGACCTTCTCACTTTCCCAAACAACAGCAAGATGGTTGTTTTATTAATTTGCAAATTGGAGTTGTAGATATGTTTTCCTTTTGGCTATTTTATGTGCTTATCAGAAGTAAATGATTTAGCACTGACAATGTATTAAGCACTGAATAGTGTGTTTGCAGCCACTGTTTTTCTATTTATTTTGTTAGTGTATGGCACAGTGTTGGCTCAGGGCGAGGCATAACAAAGAATAGGAAGGGGCTTATTTTGGGGAGAAGTAAAATTCCACCATATTACATACTGACAAAGCATGTTCAATTTCAAAAAGCATTTAAATATCACATGTCAGCACTGAAAACTCGATCACAAAATCAACCTACTGTAACCATACATTTAGGAAAACCACCCTCCTGTATGCCTCTCTTCCTGTGGGAGTTTGCTGACATCTGATTGGCAGGTCTTTTTTAAAATCTCTTATAGAACTGGTCAATAGAATGGTAAGAGATCAATATTTCTGTCTAGCTCTGCTCGCAGTAAGCAGCAAATATTTTCTGATTGGTTGTGTGGTGTCACATGGCCTCAATGCCTGTTAAGCTCTTGGAACAAGGGTATCTTGTCTAACTTTAGAACATGAAAGATTTAAAGAAATAAAAGTTTTTCAGCAAGAGTTCAGATGATGAATCTAAATGTCCACAAATTATTGTGATAATATAGAAATAGAACGGAAATCTGTGGTAAGAAGCAAATAGCTGACAGCCCACGTCTTCAATAAAAAGAGGTTACCATTAAAATACAAAAGTTTTTATAATACTATGATTAAATCATGACTTAAGCATTTTTGTGAGGTTTGAAGAATTTAACTTTGAGAGAGGATTCCACTTTTTGAAATTGTCAATTTAAAATTTTACATTCCCAATAACATAGCAATGGTGACAGTGTGAGGAGAATAAATAGACTTCTCTTGAGACATAGTTATACAAAAGACATACGTACAGTGTTTAAACACAAGAATATAACATTATTACGCTTTTTGAGAAAAGGCTCTGTCAGACAAACACTGAAACTTAAATGTTTTTGTGGAGACCTCGCAAAATACAAGTCCAGGCAAACTGAACACTAAGATGAAAAAATACTGTAGTGTACTATAGTATTTTCTACAGAAAATTATGGTATTTAGGTGTAGTAAATTGATAAGCTGTTGTAAACACTGTTGTATACTTTTTTAGTATACAATTTGCTTTAATAGAAACCTTATTTTTGTACAAATATATTAACATTGTTTGGGGGAAAGATTGTTTTCAAGATGATAACAGAGGTTTTATACTTGTGCTACAATTTTTGTTCCTGTGCTACTAAACTTTAAACCTCTGTAGCATCAGTGCTATGTGCAAAAAAGTTCAGCCCTGCATACTGTCCGATGGTAGTGAGCTCTAGCAGTAATTTTATGTATGATAGACCATGGTATGATAAAGGGCTCATGAGTTTAGAAGACTGACTGCTTGGAGGAAGAGACTGTACAGAGCAACGTTCACACTGCAAGCCTAAATGCTCAATTCAGTTTTTATGCTTTTGATTATTGAGTTCGGCTGTTCACGCAATTCTTTTTAATGTGCCCAATATCTGGTTCCAGTGTGAACTTGAGACTGAATCGCAAGCCCAGAACAACGATAACACGCAGCAGGCTGTCATTAGCAAGGGTCGAGTCAGCGGGTGTGTTGGCGCAAGCGGGCCGGTCTCACCACACGTTTTGAGAGCCTTTACCAGAGCAGTTCGTTCTCGGGGTGTGCGGAAGCCAGTTTGCACGTCTCAGCATGGAGTAGAAGACACCTAGCTTATGTTTTAATTTGGGTATTTCAAGTTTATGATGTTTGTATAAAATATAAATAAAGTCATATACACTACATTGGGATGATATTATGGTTAGTGAATTATGTGACCATTTTTAATGTTTAACATTTCAGTATCTTCCTTTAAAGAATTAAGAAATCTTTAAACTTATAAATATTAGTTAGTTTATAATGAAGATCCTTTGGTCTGCGTCCTTTGCAAACAACCCGAGTCACCGCCATGTCGTCCTACTTTCCTTTTAAACAATCCCATTATTTGTCAGCCTTTCACAATTGACTCCCCTCAGACATCTCCACGTTCCTCATTTAAAAAGACCCACCATGCAATCAATTCATTTCTTCATTCTCATTTTCTTCACCCATACCGTCCTCCTCGTGTGTTCCCGAGAGGCCCTTTGTGTTGCGTTCGGTTAATCAGACGTGTTTCTGGGCCGCCGGGGTGGCACTGAATACAGAGAGGCTGGCGGTGTGCATCTACTGCGCTGATTTGAGCTCCAGCAGTCGAGAGAGTGCCAGAGAGCAGGTACTGATATGAAGCGAGAGTGTGCCAAACCTCAGCATGTTCTGATGGCTATCAGACCTCCCACTCGCTCTTGTGGCTTGTTTGATGTTTTGCAGAGAACACAGTTGCATCCTGGGGCGGATCTGTATTGATCTGGCTTTATTTGGCTCGATTCGAGAAGCAGGGAAGCGAATGGGATTTGGCGGAATAGTTGAGCACCTGCCGATCCGATGTGAAGGGAATAAATTGATGAGGTTTGCGAATTAAAATGACCAGGAGCAGAATCTTTAACTGAGTTTCTAAAGCACATGGATATTTACAAAACTTTGCATTTAGTTTTAATTTCAACTAACGATTAACTTTGTTATAATAGACCATCAGGGGAAAGAGTACTGTTTAGTTGGAGTGCTTAATTAACTAGCATTTATATTAAATATTAGGAATGAAACATTGACAACTAATCAGTATGGTATTGGAACCATGTCAATCAAATTGAATCGAATTGCCAAATTGGTCGCAATACCCAGTGCTGTTCAGTAATATAGGATATGTGAAACCAATATTTCCCTACAGAAAATTTGGATGTACTGGCTATGTGGGTCTACTCGAAGATAACATGTGTTCTCTATTCCTTCGGTAGAATATTAGTGACGTACTTCATTTTGTGGTCTACTGACACACAATTTCTTCAGATTCAGTAGTATTCACAACCACAAAGTTCAGTTCATATTCCCTTAATATATGACTTTGACCTGTTCAATACTTCCACCTTAGCTCAAGTGGAACCATCACTGTGTATTTGATGCTATGCTAAATGTCATTTTATTCATAATCCTGTGAGTTTAGCTGGGATATTTCTGACATGTTTGCACTCCTACTGCCCTCTACTGATTAATACCTGTCACATAATATTTATGGTCCTTACTTTAAAGGGATATTTCTGTTATAATTTACTCACCCTCAAGTGGTTCCAGACCTGTATAAATGTCTTTGTTCTGTTGAACACAAAGAAAGATATTTAGAAGGAACAGCAACTGAGATTTCTGGGAAGTCAAAGGTGCCCAAGAACTGTTTCTAAATTCCTTGAATATACAAAATGTTCTCCTATGTGGTAGTCAAAGGTGTCCCAGAAATGTCATTTGCTAACATACATCCACATATCTTTCCTTGTGTTCATCAGAACAGAGAACTTGAGGATAAGTCATTCATGAAAGAATTTACATTTTTGGGTGGACTATCTCTTTTAAAGAGTTTGCCCCTCTGGTACTGGATAGTCTCAAAATAAAAAGAATATTATTTAGAAACCTATAATCAGATTAGGAAAGAATCGGTGCTGTAAATTTCATGTTGCCTTTACAGTATACACTTGTTTTACTGATATGACAACGAACAGAATCTAAGCGCAAATAATCATTTGTGTCGTGCATTCTCTGCTTGTTCTCCCACTGGAGCATTTTATTACACAAATGTTGCTCTTTCAGATCTCAGGAGAAGAGCATTTATACATTTACATCACTTTTATCTACCGCTGTTGTAGTTATACTCCATTCACAGCTTTTTAGGCATAGTGTTGATAACAACAGACATTCATTTTGGAAAATGTAAAGCTTGCAATTTTGTTTATTGCATTTACATGAATTATTCAGTATAGTCATTATTTTAGCTATAAAATTGTATGAATTATTCTCTTTGTGGCGGGACTACTTGTATAGGTGGAATAACATCTGTTTATGCATTAGAGATGTTGTTTTGTAGATGTCGTTTAGTTTTAACATTGTTTTATATAATAAATATTAACGCTCTAAGGGGTCCTGTCAGTTGGTAATACCTAGAATTTCAAAATCAAGTGCAGGTCGTAGATCCTTTTCTTATCTAGCGCCTAAACTTTGGAATATTCTTCCCTGCACGGTCCGGGAGGCAGACACACTCTGTCAGTTTAAATCTAGACTAAAGACTCATCTTTTTAATCTTGCATACACTACACCTCCATAATATTAATCCTCAGAGGATTTAGGCTGCATTATTTAGATCAACCGGAACCAGGAACACATCCAACAACAAATGATGTACTTGTTGCATCAAAGAGTGCAGAACAGTACTTTACTCTCAGCCAGTCTTGTCTCTTTGTTCCAAGGTTACCGCAGGATGCAGTTCATGCCCAGACCTGATGGCAGAGCTGAGAATGGGAAGCGGTGACCTGACAAGTGCTAAGAGGATAGAGCTGGATAAAGGACGCGACAACTTTGTTTTTTTCTACAACATTTCAAATGCTATTAGATTGTTAATGATAATCTTTAATTTTTATATTTTTATTAAGCCTTGTTGTGCAAGCACTGATGAGCTTGTGCAGAGGCAGCAGCTTTTGCCAGAGGGGAACTGGAATCCCCTGGTTGGGCCTGGGTTCCCCTGAGGTTTTTTTTCTCGATGGGAGTTTTGGGTTCCTCACCACCGTTTGCATATTGTTTTGCACTATCTGCCTGGCCGGGGGGGCTGCTTTAGAATTCATACTTGTATTAAATGTGTCTCATGTACAGCTGCTTTGTAACAATGAAAATTGTAAAAAGCGCTATATAAATAAAGTTGAGTTGAGTTGAGTTAAATAAAAAGGATAGGTTTAAACAGTTGATGCGATGTTTATCTGTAGTTATGACATATCTATTTAGTATCCATGCCAATTACACACTTACAAATCTGGTTTTAGGGGAGATTCACATTTTGCGTCTTTTGCATGCGCAAGTTTCGTTATTTTACTTGTAGATCCCGTCAACTGCGCATATAGGGAGCAATGCAGTCATGCAAATTTTTCTAGGCATCAAAATAGTGTTTTCCACACAGTTTTGGACGCCAAATGTGAATCGCCCCTTATGGAGTCTTACTACGGTGTTGTGACTGTACCATGGCTGACAGAATTTTTTAACTAATTTGCTGGTAATAAACATATAATCAGTGTTGCTTATATTGTTTTCAAAACAAAATCTTTACATTTTTTAGCTTTTTTACTGGAAATGGCAAAAAAACTAATCAGATTTTAAGGTGCTGTGTGTGACATTTTGGAGGATCTACTGACAGAAATACAATATAATATACATAACTATGTGTTCAGTGGTGTATAAAGACCTTACATAATAAAAACATAACACTTCAATACCTTAGAATGAGCTATTTTTATCTACTACACCGCGTGTCCCCTTAGATGGAATTGTTTCTACAGTAGCCCTAAACAGACAAACTGCTCTACAGAGAGCGTTTTCCAAATATGTTATCCACTTCGGCAAAGAAGTGAAAACTTGACGACATCTTAATCCTGTGTCTGCTACGAAATAGATGGAGAGGGGTGGAGTGAGCCGTTGGTTGCAATTGGCAACCTCACCACTAGATGCCGCTAAAATCTCCACATTGCTCCTTTAAATGATATACATTGTAGATAAGAGACAGTTATTGATATACAGTAGAGTATAAAGCTATAAAATGAATGTGAATATCATTATTCAAGACTTTAGACTGTGTTCATATCGATATGTATAAACTTTGAATAGCCTTTCGTAACATTTTTGTAATTCCAAAAGCAGACTTAATTCAGTTCTCTCTTTAAACTCTATAAGAGACTCTAGATCACTAAACATCTCTTTGCTATCTAAGGATCTTATCTGTTTTCACCTCTTTATACTGAGAAGATTTGAAACTGCTTAGCTTGCAAAAGTCTTTCCTGACTGCTTAGAGGGTAAATGAAAGTTCTCTACTATATTTTATGGCTTCTGGAGCACAAACCTGGCAGTGACAGACACAGCGGGTTAAACTTGCTACGGATCGGTGAACAAACAATATCAGAGGCTAAAGCTCAGGGTAAACAGGGAGTAAATAAAAAACAGTCCGGAAAAATCTGTGCACTTGTGAGTGTCCTCTTCTCTAACTGATGCATTATTGCCATCATGCAAGGCTGATATTAATAAACATCCGTTTATTACTGCGGCGTCCTGCTCTTGCGGTGCAGACGATATCTAGAGAGGTTTCTGATGGACTTTGCCAGAACAGAATCGATTTTGCATTTCCATTATGTAACATCACTTCCAAACAGATCACTGGTTTTGGCTTCTCATGTGGTGCTGTAATAATATTTCTAGTTTGAGATCTCTTTAATATTGTAGTATTTCCCCTAGAAATCAATAACATTAAAAGGAAAGCAAATGGATAAAACCTCTGCTTAAGTGTTGTATCTCAATTGTTTCTCCAGATAAAGGTAGAAAAGTCACAGATGTTTCAGAAGAGATCTCAACGTCTCAAACTGAGCTCAGATTTGTAAAGTCTACAAGTCAATATTATTGAAGATCTCAATATGACCTCAAACCTTTCTCATCAAATTTACCCAAATCCAGATTATTCTACATAAAATTCATACTATGATGTATCAAGCTAAACAGAGCTCAGGTTTTCTATTTAGTGAAAGCGATACGCTCGAGTCTCGGTGTACAGGAGCATCAGGATGTTGCAGAAACAAGGAGGCACTCGAGAGAGGCTCTGATCAAAGTCTTTTTGCCGCCGCCGTCTTGTTGACTTGTGATGACACAAGCGTAGACTGATGAATATTTGATCTCATCCGGGTTGCTTTTGACACATCTAGCGCAAACCAAAAGAGCAGCAACACAGTTTGGAGCAGCCCATGAATTTCTGCTGTATGTCTGGCAACCACACTATTATTTTCTCTTTTTTTAAAGCGGAACAAGAGGAGAGAAAGTCGGCAGGAGAGCACATGTTTGTTTATTGATGACATCTGTGCCATCAGACTCAGTTTGGGAATTACAATAGACTTCTGATCTGAACATGCACCGCAGGTCCTGCTTTTGAAGGGACAGTTCACCCAAAAATCCTTACATTTTTTATTTACCCTCATGTAGTTCAAATTCTGTATGTGACTCTTGTAACCTTTCAAACTTTATTTCTTCTGTAGAACAGAAGTGACCGTTCAGCTCAAAATGACAATTCTCTCTTCATGTACTCAACCTGTAGGACTTTCTTTCTTCTGCAGAACACAAAAGAAGAAGTTTTGAGTAATGTCTCAGTGGTTTTGTGTTCATACAATGGAAGTCAATGGTGTTCGATGTTGTTTGGTTACCAACGATCTTCAAAATTGATAGTAAAAATGGAAGTTAGTCCTAGTCAAATTTTAAACACATGGCATAAGTCAAGGTTTGAAATGACATTGAGTGAATACATTTTCAATGAATAATTAAAGTTTTTGGGTGCACTGTCGCTTTAAAGATTCAGATTCCCAGTCAAAAATATCCTTAAAACAAGAAAAAGTGACCGGAAAACAGATTTTTATAAACATTTTCAAGGAATATATTAAAAAAATGTAATATATTGTCAGGTCCTGACAAACAAAGTCTTTATTTCATATAAGGAGAAGGGTGGGGTGCTAGTGGGGAAAAACTGTAACTTAAGTGTGTTCCTCCTCTTAGGGATTCTTGTATCCTCACGTTAGATCTGGAAGGGAATCCGAAGAGAGGAATCAGTTGGAGAGTACAGATGACTCACGACTCCGTCCCTTGTTAGTCGCTCCGTGTTCTTGGGTTTTATATTGGTCAATCCCTTCCTTGAACAGACCGTCCACTCTGGCTTATTCTGTCCCCAGCCACACACACACTTCTGTGTTTTCTTTGTTCTCTTTTATGCTCTGTCTGATTGTCTGACAGTCCGCACCTGTGACTCCTCATCAGAGGGGAGAGTGGTTACACCTGCCTTTCCTGGAGCTGTCCTTGGTCCTGAACAGCCTCCCTTGTGGCCTTCCCTGGTGTTGCTCTCCATGGTGCTGAAGGTGATTCTCCTAGAGGGAACGTAGCTTCACCACAATATGTCAACAGGAAATCTAAATAGGCATGTGTTGCTTCCCCTATAAATACATTTTGTTTGGCAAAGTTTGGGATATTTTTCCTACAAACTAGTGAAAAAGATAAATGATGTCATTAAGAAGTCATTCATGCTTAAGCTCAGGGCTGTGGTGTTGTGGTTGGAGCATAAGCTTTGACAGACTTGACTTGGGCACTTTTCTTTTTCTCATGCAACATTCCTATAAATAATAAAAGACAAGACAAAGCGTCACGAAACCTACCTCACTGTCATTTCTTGAAAAATGCAATTAAAATGGGCGTGAACGCTGTGAGTAAAGGGCCTTCAAAAACCAGCGAAGGTTCCGGCATGTGAGACGGCCGCTCCGATCACAAGGCGCTGTCATGAATAATTTTGGAGAAATGTCTTTTCATTGGTCAAGAAAACACAGTCTCATGAATAATAATGAGACACCGACCCGTCATCTATGCACTATAGTACATCACCAAGTCAAGGCTAAATGAGGATTTTAAACCCGGAAGGTATCTTGTAGCTTTAAGTCAATGCAATGAATAGCAGCATGACAGTTGTTAACCCATTCGAGGGTAAAACATAGTTCTTCTCAGGAATACAATTTCATGAAATCTATAGAATTTACTGTGGAAAATCTCCACCGCCCCAAACTACTTTACCCCATCTTCCATCTTCCATCTTCCAACAGAGTGGCAACTTCTCCAAGTCACATCCTTGATTGAGATATAAAAATTAAGCAACATCCAGTTATCCACAATGTTTTCAAGTCAACCCATGAATGGCTTACAGTAAATTAATTGACCCATTCACCAATGAATGCACAGTACAGCGATTTAACAGAGCATCTATAAATGGGAACACAATGGTCTTTCAATGGACCTCTATTACCCCCAAATATAAGCCACTCATTTGAGAATCCCGGCAGATGCAGTTTCCCCGCCGCAGTCTCTTCTGCTCTCTCATCAGAATTGCAGGGTTACAGCCTTTAAAGCACAATATCCCCAGGATGGATCAGACCAATTTAATTCTCTCCACGCTGTTCCCTTGAGAGAGCTTTTAGCTTGGGCCAGAGGACACTGGCTCTTAAACAAGTAGACCAGTAAACCATGACTCTGAGGGTTCAGAGGTCATGTCTGGGTAAGAAGCAAGTACAAACTTGTGTTACAGAGCATATGTACCTCTGTAAGATGTCTGCTTAATATCAGAAGATCTGCTGTGTAAAAACATCTTAGAAAAAGCAGTTTTACAGTTTCACTTTAAATCTTCAAGATGTCTTTATGAAATCTGACAGAAGACATCTCAGACATGTATTGCAGATGAGCGAACAATCAAAAGAATAATCTGTCTTATATATGTTAACGCATCAGCAAATAGTCTTCTCCAAGATGTATGTTTGCTATCGGGATGCATGCAAGGTGTTATGTGGTTGCTTTGACCATAGAAGTGGTTTTCGTCATGATATGCAGTTAGTGTGCTCTAATTGGTTGCTAGGGCATTGCTAGATGGGTGGTAAGGCGGGGGAGTAGCTTAATGGCCTAAGTAAAAAAAATGCACCCCTAGAGTATGATAAACAAGGCCATAAACTATTTTTACTCGATAGCTGAGGTCTCTTTAATGTTTTCTTATTCTGCAACTGTCCACCAGTCAAAAATTGCTGCACGTCATTAACAAAGCCGTATGATTTAATAAAATGTCAGCCTATCTACTTGATACTGCAGGACCTTCATGGTGCCTGGTTCATTGCTTCAGACATACAAAAAGCTTAAGAGCATTACCGCCTGTTTCTCAGGTCATTGTCTTGTTTCAAGGTTGATTTAAGGTTCAACCTCATTTTTTATGACAGATGGTCTTGCCAGGGGCTAACGAGGGCCCGAGACAGAAAAGCAGCCTCATAGTGCTCCCACCGCTAGCTGGTATGGTGCTTTGTTTGGGCAAACATGAGGTATTTGGGGTTGAGCTAAAAATAATAACATTGTGGTCATTCCCAGAATAGTCCATTCTTCTTCTTAGTTTTATCCCTTACACTTCAATAATGCATTGACATTGATAATTTAAGAAGCACTTGTCATCTTGCCCTAAGGGTTAAATTTGTGGTGTCACTTTTGGACAGGTAACCTTTATGCATTGACATTGATTGACAGATGCATTAAGCTGGAAATCACTGTGCGCTCTCATTGGGTTATTTGGAGCTTCCTTCAGACATCAGAAACCACACACCTCAAATGCAAAAGTGTCTTAACCGGACCACATTTTTATGATATAATCAGTCCAAGAATGCACTTCTGCTCACTGTATGTTGTACGTGCGATTTAAATCTGAAAATAATAAAATGCAG
This sequence comes from Triplophysa dalaica, assembly GCF_015846415.1. Classification (NCBI taxonomy): domain Eukaryota; kingdom Metazoa; phylum Chordata; class Actinopteri; order Cypriniformes; family Nemacheilidae; genus Triplophysa; species Triplophysa dalaica. The sequence continues at coordinate 19,663,408 of NC_079551.1, forward strand.
ATAATAAAGTCGTCATATTAAAACCACCATTGCAACCACCTTAATAAAGTGTATATATAGTCATGTTTTAAATAGCACTAAATAACCCTATATTTTACAGCTAATTCAAGTGTCAGTTTTTTTTTTAATCTGATGTTAAAAATGATGAACCAGACCTTCAAGAAAATTGCAGGGACTCTAGTGGCGCACTCGCTATTGAACGGGTGCTGTGACACTCTCCTTCATCTTTACAAACATCTCCACCCTGTGGTGTCTTTCTGACTCAGTGCTGTGAGTTAAATGAATAGCTTTGTCTCCTAATTCTTCACACACAAAAGCCTGATGGAATTCCAAATAAGTGAAAGCCCACTTGACACAAACTATCACTCCCGCTGCTGCAGGGGTCCTGACTGAGGCTTTATGATGATGCTGCGCTGCATCATGGTCATTACTGTCTTTGTATGAAGTCGCTGTATCATGCTGACACTTTAATGTCTATTAAATATCTCACTACATCATCCACACTGGATATAATATATGTCAACATTTAATACAAACTGGATCTGAGGATCAAAGTCATTTATTGGGGAACTGTTACATAATGTGTGAAAAAATGTCATTCCTTTATCTCCACATTACCTAGTACTGATATCCTAGTGAAGGGCTGTCACAATATAACATCTTTTCTATGATTATTGTCAGAAGAATTTATGATAACAATAGTAGTATATCAATATCTTTTGAACTTTTAGTTAAAAATAAGTAGGTCCATTGCCATTTGTCTTCTTTAGGGCCAATTAATCATTTTAGTAAATATTAAGCCATAACAAGTGCTGAATTGTTATCATACTATTATTGTAGCATAAAAGGATGATATTAAGAAAAATAATGATCAAAATAACTATATAGAAATAGACAGGAAAGTATTACATGTAGTAATAAATATAGCAGTGTTCTATAAAAAGGTGCTGTTCTTATATTTACATTCCTGCATTAGTCACACACTTTCATCCAAAGCCGCTTACAGCTCCTTCACAGCACCCGCATGCTGTGTCAGATGAGCTTCAAGACCCCCAGGGGCTCAACGTGTAGTGAAAAGAAAACATATGGCTGAATAAACTGGTCAAATGTTCATTTATTTTAAAGGACTGATTGAAATAGGGGCTGGAACATCGCAGATTCAGGGGTCTCTCTTGACTTGGGCCAAGAGACTCCCACCCAAAGAACCCTAACCACCACTTACAGTAGAAATGCCGTAACAAGCACCCAGAGCACCCTGGCAACCTCACAGGAAGGCCCTAACAACCACCCAGAGCACCCTAGCAACCACACAGCAATGCCCTTAACAACCACCAAGAGCACCCTAGCAACCACACAGCAATGCCCTGTCAACCACCCAGAGCTCCCTAGCAACCACACAGCAATGCCCTAACAGCCACCCAGAGCATCCTGGCAACCACACAGCAAGGCCCTAACAACCACACAGAGCACCCTAGCAACCACACAGCAATGCCCTATCAACCACCCAGAGCACCCTAGCAACCACACAGCAAGGCCCTAACAACCACCCAGAGCACCCTAGCAACCACACAGCAATGCCCTAACAACCACCCAGAGCACCACAGCAACCACACAGATATGCCATAACAACCACTCAATGCTTGTGTCAAAAGCTTTCAGCTTTACGGTGACATGGCCCGTGTTTTAGCCACGGGGAAAGAAGAAAATTTACATATCCTGACACCTGCCATGGCAGGATATGTGACGGTTAACCTCGTATGATAATAGAGTTCAGTGTTTCATTATACATATGCAATAACTATCACAAGTGTCTGTCTGTCAATCTATATAGGATCAATGTTCTTGATAAAAAATAAAAATATATTGAATGCTGTATGTGGAATCCCTGCATTGACTGTAGTTACAGGTAGAAGATTGTGAAATTATTTTAACTCATGCTATAAATACTGTAAACAAACCTTGATTTTTTTTGCTGATTGACGACATAAGCTAAAAGTGGTTGGACGTGCATTTAATCTGCATACAGTGCCGACAGTAAATAGAAATGAAAAGTACATTTAGATTTCAGGAAGAGAGCAGCATTGAAACACACACTCCCCATGCCCCATGATCCATTGTACCTTTTTTAAATAATGAACAGATCCGCTCCGCATCTTGAAATGCTGACATTGTAACTTCACTTTTAAACTGAATCGGCCTCTTTTAGACTGTAGCTTCCGGTCCAGACAAAGCTTGTCAGCTCTTTTGTATGTAATGCAATATAATGAATGTATTGTTGTGGGAGTAATTACCTTACAGGCATTGTTTCACATGATTTTGAGGTTACATAGGAGTTTAGATTGAATAGTGTACAGAGCATCGACTTGTTTGTTTGTAAACGTTCAGTGGGTGATTCTCTGAACTGCTGAGGTGTCATAGTGCTTTAAGGGATCATGTTATTTCAAACCTGTATGATTTTCTATCTTCTGCAGAACACAAAAGAATATATTTTGATAACCAAACAACATTGACTTTCCAAAACCACTGAGAACTTCCTCCAAATACAAAAATGTAAACATAAGTCCACGACTGTAGGTGCCAAAATACAATCTTTTACATCCCCATTTATGGTTGTCCCGTCTTGTTTTGTACCTTTATCTCTTCACAATGCACAGTTTGTAAAATCAAATTGCAGATTTGAGGCGACACTGTGAAATTGATTTCAGTTCCAACTTCCAATATATCATCAGTGGCCTCTGAAACGTGTTTAGACACCTTTCCAACTTGTCTTGTTCTCTTTTGGTTGCAAATGACTTTACCAGTCACTTTAATTATCAATATTAACAAACGCTATATCATCATAAAAGCATCTCACATTAGAAAAAAAACAACATTGATGTTTTGGTAATACTAACGTGTATCCATATCAACTTGAAAGAGTAACGGCATGAATACGTAAATTATTTGATATGGCTTTACGCATCATCACTGACGCAACATCTTTACACAAACCCATCAAACTATTTTGGCCACGCGTATCTGATGCCCTGTCAGTGATCTCTGCGCGCGTAGGTGCTTAAGAAGGGAAAAATACAAACATTTGTGCAAACCCCCTTATCGTCAAGTTTATTTTGAAAGGAAGTAGTTTGAGGGCAGGGAGAGCGAAAAAAAGAAAGGGAAAACTAGGGCATCAAAGTCCCGAAGGCTTTGAGCATACATTTTGCATTTATTTATCACAGAAAGCGAGTGGAGAGAGAGGAGGAGATGGTGACTGCGCATACATTTATGTTTAATAGGGACTAATGATTACTGCCCACATGAGTGATTTAATACGGCATAGGTCGAAGCGTCTTGCGTTGCGATATTGTTGCGCAGTTGCCTTGGCGACGCGCATCTGAAGTAGTTTGATTTTGACATTGATTGACAGTTAAAAAAAGTGTAAAGAGAGACGTTAGGAAGATTGCGTGCTAGATTCAGATCAAACAGGGAATATTTGCGGAGCCGAGGAGAAGGAAAGGACTATGCTCTTCCTACAGGCTATCCTGAGGAAAAGGATATTCAAAGGTACCCGAATTTCTTTACAAGTCTTAATTGCGATCAAAGGCTTTCTTTCATCACCATCTATTGATCGCTTTGGGCATTGCATGGTGATTTACACGCGCTTTTGGAAGCTTTCGCAGTAGTTATATTTGACGCGTAAAGTTTGGGTCATTTGGGTGAGTTTTACGCACAAGCGCGCGTCCACTCCTGCTGTTTTAATTGTGCTTTGTGACAGTGTTTGTCATTGATGTTGAAAATGTGATTATCAATGTATGATATTACAATATGGTTGTCGAATAGACTGCATGTTTCTCTCGTGGGATTTTTGTGGTGTGGATTAAGCACTGTGGAGTGACTGGAGTGCAGTGCGCGTAATTGATGTTTTTCAATATGATTTTGAAAATCTAGGTTAAAATCCGACAAATGCCTTACGCATCCGTTTCATATCTTATAAATATAACAAACATTTTTATTTCATTCAATATGGAGAATTGCAGTTAATGATTTGGATATGCTTGTTGGCGTTATTGTTCCGTTTTACGTCACACATCGTCGCTTACTTCTTACGCATGAAATATGTGTGAATCTCATAACATCTTTAAAAGGTGCGTGATTTTTCATATTAGGAGATAAGTCTGCCACCTGTTGGTGAGGAACATAAAGCCAAAGATGTCTTTCAAAGTGTATAGCTAAGGTACCAATAATATTATTAATTATAATAATCAAAAAGTCTGATAGATAGATAGATAGATAGATAGATAGATAGATAGATAGATAGATAGATAGATAGACAGATAGCTTTGTAGCCTACTTCAGCTTGGTTCAGCTTGTTGTTTGTGTGACACAATAAGATACAGAATGAGTAATGCTCTCTGTCCTTATCTTCCTTATGTACAAGCTCCAGATGTCTCGGATTCCCCTCACACATTTGTTTGTTGTTATCACGCGTGTGTGGCTGCATCCTGCTTTTATTTGCACAGATACTCCATGGCACCTGCGCATTTTGTCAAACAGCTGCAAGAGGGCAACGTGCGCTTGCTTTGTTGAACTGCTGCTCTGTTTCATTTGTCTATAAAGACAATAGATTTTCTTGCTCTTTTTTGAAGTGCACGGATTCCAAATAGTTTTATTTGCAATTGATTCCGTGCTGCTCTTACCTATCACAAGCAAAGTAAGCATAGTAATGCTTCATTTTTAGGAAATACTGTAGTCGAGCACTTGCAGATATTCTGCCGCCTCAGACTACTAGAATATTTCACAGCGGAATACATCATTTTGTGGTTAATGGCCAACTACTACATTTGGTTGGTATGCAGATATCATTTTTGTAGTTGTTTATGCTGAGGCAACATTTCTTTCTCTTTCTTCCATTGATATAGCTTTTAAAATGAAACTTGCATGTGAATTACATGGGGCTTTGTTTTGCTTTCATTCAAAGCATCTAACAAATTCCTGCTATGGGATATATTTTAAAATCAGAAAGAAAAATCCATCTATGACCCTTTTTTATCAGAACATCTGGAGAAACTGTCCGGATGTCTAAAAGAGTGTTTAATGGAGGTATTTTTCCATGCAAAAAAAGTTTAACTGTTTATCATACTTTTGTATTAATATTTGTACGTTTATATATTTGATTGGATAAAAGCGACAAGGCTTGGTTTTTCCAAACTTTTGACAGACACTGTATGTTATTAAAATGATCAAATATGTTAGTATTGCTTGTATTAGATTTAATGAGAATAATAGTAATAGTTTGACAGTTTTTTATACAGAGACCTTTTGTGAGAATCTAGTCACATTATGATGTCACATTCTTAAACATTTTACAAATAAAATAAATGATTCTACTAAAAACCCATTATTTTATGCACTTTATATTTTCTTGCATTTCCTTGTTTTCTCTTTATGTGTTTTTTAACCTTCTTTTTTTTAAATCTGTTACATGGACTTGTTTCCCAAGTTTAGTCATTACAACCTGCTACACGGCCTAATTTGTCATGTGATTATGGTGACTTGTTTCCCCCTTGGGCTGTTCAGTTTTAATGACTTACTTTTTCATTATTTGGTTTGCTGAGAAACAACTTCCATTAGATTTCTCTTCTCACATCATTAAACAGTTTCTGTGGCCATGTAGCTCCAAAACCAAAATTATAACACCAGCAAACACCTTTTAATAAAGAATAACTCTAGTGTTAAAAATTTGCCTTAAAACATACAGTACTTTACAAGATTTATACACCTACTTTACATTACGTTTACATTTAGTCATTTGGCAGACGCTTTTATCCAAAGCGACTTACATTGCTTTATCCTATACATTTTACATAGGTATTTGTAATCCCCTGGGATCGAACCCACAACCTTGCGTTGTTAACGCAATGCTCTTACCACTGAGCTACAGGAAAGCTGTACGGAAAGCTGTACATACGGTAGCATTGCAAAGAGGTAGATTAAAGAGAACCTTAAAAACAAATTAGTAACTCTGTCTCAACATATTTATAGCTAGCTTCCTGAATAATATTGCTTTTTATATAATGGCACATTCATCTGAAGGTAACCTGACCGCCCGCTCAGCACAATAATCCAAGAACGTTTTTGTACATTATGTACTGTATGTATAGGATTGTGCATTAAACGTATCTGCATTGTGTGTTTTTCTGGCTTTAATCCTAAAAGGTAAAACAATGTGTCAAGAAGACAGATGGTCTTTGTGTGCTCTTGGTTAGTATTTTAATAAATTAATTGCTTTATTAGTAACTGTGTTTTGAGCTTTGGTGAAAACGCGCTTGTTTTGTTAAAGGAGTGGAGTTGTCTGACGAAGTGCTGGCTTTGATCATGAAAGCTTTAGGTTGTGGCTATATTAATTTAAAAAGAGGTTCTGTTATAAAACAGAGACACGCTCTGGGTTAAAATTGTCCCTTAGACACATTAAACTGGAGAAAAGGGTATTGATCTGGTAAACACCCACAGGACAGAATTCCCAGGACACTGTTGCCTTTTCTATTAAAGTGTTTTTGGATTAGAGTGACCTGGACATTGATCAATTATGTTCTGAATGTAGTTTCTTAAACTTCTTTTTTATTTTGATCTATTTTGGGGATCTAGGGAGGTTTTTGGTCCAGCAAGACATTTATGAGATGGGCTATGAACTTACCACGAAAAAAATTAGTGTTTACTAGCGGTTTTGACTATGGTAACAGCACAGATTTGAACATTTGGTGTATCAAATACCCATGTAAGATCTCTCTTCACATATGTAAAGCATTTGTTTTATTTTTAGTGCATGATTTTTCATAGTCAGGTAAGTGCCATGTTCAGGATTGTCACATCCATAACACTTCATATTCCTGATAAATGGTCACATGAAAATTAGTATAAAGTAAGTATTTAATGTTCTAAAAAGAGGCATCCCTTCTCCATTCATTGGGTATTACTGCTTCAGGATTGTGCATGTGTTTTACAGAAATCCTACAAAGTTAATCATGCTTATTTCCTTTTTTTTAACATATTTTTTTCATAGACTGATATTTTTTTGCTTAGAATCTATCAACAAGGATTCCGTAAATATAAACAGATGGTTCAATATAATCGTAACAAATTCATTCCCTGAGCATTTTTATGTCAGATCCATAATGCAAAATGACACGTCCATAACACTGGAATTGCCCAGACAGTGAAGTAATGTAGTGGATCTAAAATACACATTTTGCAATTATCAAACAATTCCTGTCATGTAAGAAGTGTGATTTAACAGCACTAAAATGTTTCACTAGTTTAAGTGTGTTTTGCATCAGTGTAATAGTATGGTGCAAAATAAACAAAATAGTCGGATATTGGTCTATGAAAGCAATATAAAACTTATTGTTCATTTATTGTTGAAATAAACTGACCATACAACAGCATCATTGTGATATTTCTAAAGAATTTGTGTAAATATCATGCAGCTTTGAGGCCCAATCATAAGAAAGAAATTGTATTTAATTTTTTATATAATAAAAAAATATTCAAAGCTTATTAAAATCTCCTTTGTGTTATGTGAATAAAAATAACGGTCATCATAGTAGCCTTAATTTATGATAATTTTTTTAATTAAATAAAATATTGCAATAGTGAGAATCTAATGAGAAATCAACATGAATCATCGAAAAAATGAAATGCATAAAAAACTGGATGCATAACGGTTATGAGAATTTATGAGCATATGTGCTTAGTGATCTTAAAAATTGCCCAAAATTAATATTTTTGCAGATATTAAGTTGTTTCCTGATGTTCCGTGAGGTTCACTGGAGAATGATGCGCTATAGGTACTGTGAGATTCACTGTGTGTGCGCGTATGTGTGTGCAACAGTAGGTCCCTCATCCTTTATGTAGGATTCCTTCCAAGCTACAGTGAGTCGGAAATGAGAAGCTAAAAAGACAGATAGAGTGAGCTTCCATCTGAAGGGTTTTTGCTCTGTGTAGGTGATCATGAATGCTTCAGAAGGAATAGCTAATGAAACATCAAACAACATCTGAGAAACATCAACAAGAGATTTGGACAAACTCAACTGGCCCTGGAGTAAATAGTCATAAATGTCATTTTATCAATTGGTCATCAGTGTTTTGAGTCTGAATGAGATTTGGAATGGGATGAAATGAACTGAACTGAACAAACTATGACAAGCTGTGAACAAAAAAGCTTGTTATTCGAAAAAAATTATCTGTAGATTGGTTAACCTGCAGATTCTAATAAAGAACAATTGATTTTAATGAATCATCGATCCATTGAATCAGTATTTCAGTATTTCTTTTTATGATATATTTTCATATTATTCACTTCTTATAAACCTTCACACTGCACTCACTCGTTTCCTGCATTTGGCCCATCATGTAATGTAAGATGTGTTAATAACGTGTTTCCATTGGCCGTATTTTCAATGCGCTATTTTAATTTGCGTATCTTGAAGGGTAATGAAAACACAGCTATTGTTTATGGTGTGAACAGGCCTTGATAGTGTAACCCGCAGAAAAGGTAATTGAATGGAGTAATTTTATTGGAGTTACTGGATAAAAAGCTCTACAACTAATCTTATAGTGTATTCAGAGTCTGTACCTGGTACTTAAATGACTTCAGGGGTGATGTCTGTCTTTAAACCTAATTAAGACATGTAGAAATGGCCCAGATGTATGCAACTGTTGATCTGTCGACACACACCTGAAAACATTGGCACATTTGAGAGATTAATAATAGCTTGCGCACAGCATGAGCCAGGTTTCATCAGTGAAATTTGATTTCATTACCGTTTCGTCTTGTTATTAACCTAACATTTTTTTCAAAGCTTTAAACTGTTTTAATACTTCCCAAATGTAGCTACTGTAGATAATAATTTAAATAATTCATAAAGCCCATTTCACATTTGCGTCCGAAATTTCTGCACGTTAAAAAATAAAAACGACCTCACGTTGTGTCAATCACATTTACACACTGCCTCCGATATTTTTGTCCGTCATAAAAAATTCGGACGGGGTTCGATCTTCTATATTTTTAAACTGTCAAGAAGTTACAATGGCCTAACAAGGCCTAACAATTCGAGACACCATACAAACAAGAGCCAAAAACGAAAAAAGTAAAACGCATACGAAAATTTCGGAATTATATGCAAAGTCTTTTAATGTACATATTTTTCCAGTCACCACTTAAAAAGGGACATTTTTCTTGATTTACAACTCCAATTTTTTTATAACAGTGAAGTGTAAATGGGCTGTTTATCTGTCAGATGTTTAGTCAAACTAAATAGTTTCTCATTCATAAAAAGTTTTCACTTAGACCATTCATACTGCCAGAAAATTTTAAAGCAATTAGAAAAACATTATCACACTGATAAGTACCGTAATCAGGTCACACATCATTAACTGATAATAATTCATGAAAAGGCAGTTTCCTCCTTTTGGCCACAGTTTTAAATCCTGTAAAGAATATCTGATATATATATAGTATTTCCACTTCCTTTATGCACTAGGAACAGTACAGCGCCAATTATATTCTTTGCCAATTTCCACAGGAGATTAATTAAATTTTTATAAAAGATTGTTCTTGCAAGCCGGAAGATCTGCAGTGAGGTGAAAACCATTTTCAACTTCAAGCATTTCAGGAAAGCAAATTATTTTCAACTCAATCTTTTGGACAAACTGATACACTGTTTGAGTGAATTTGGGACTCGATTGTGGTTTAGCAAGGCATGAGTACTCAATGCCATGAGCTTCGTTCTGCTGCAGAACACAGAAGAAGATATTTTGAAGAAAGTTGGTTACCAAACAACATTGACCCCCATTGACTTCCACAGTAAAACAACATTTCTCAAAATATCTTCTTTTGTGTTCCACAGGTTAAAGAGCCATATACAGGCGTTGAATGACAAGAGTTTAAATAAATGATGACAGAAAAATTTGGTGTCTTTGAGATCATTTACATGTATAAACTGCACATCTAAAGTGAAACCTCAGTCTGAACAACATAATGTTCCATCCTGCTTTTCTTAATGTACTAAAAATCAGAAATCGTTCATTTATCAAATCTTCAAGGCACCTCAGTCTTTACATCCTTTCTGTGAGTCATGATGTGGACTTGAAAAGATAAGTCTTATTGAAAGAAGTTAGCACACATTTATGATACTTTTATGGTGCTTTTAGTCAGATTATGCAAAAAATGTACCTTGTATAAACATGTGTTACCCCATTAAGAGTGACATGATAAAATGTTCATTTTTGGCTGTAGTATTTCTCCAACGCATGCTTCCTACACTGTTTATGAATTGGCACCTTATTTTCTGCGAATCATTTTGCGACCTCCTGTTGGCCTCATGAACCAGCCGTACACCGCATTTCTCTTAAAGAAGACGAAACGGCTCCTTTGACAGCCCTCAAGCTAAAACTGCAGAGCAACAAGGTTCAGTTAAAGCCTAATCTATCTGAGCTATTCTCTCCTCACCAGCAATCCAGATTACACCGGCACGTCAAGAAGGCTTTCGTTTGCTTCCACGCACAAAAAAGTGCCGCAAAATATGGAGAAAAATACCTAAAGCTGCTGAGACGTACGCGCTGTTATTTGTCCTCAATGTGTCAGGTTGTTGCATGTTATCTGAGCAGGGCCGAGAGATCCAACAACAGCTTTAATTTCAGGGAATGGAGGAGAAATGAAAAGCAAGAGAGGGGCTTTTTGGGCGTCCATTTGCATTTTAAGTGCAGGTTTAAAATCACAGTAACCAGCTGGCTGGAGAACCGCTGGTACTCCTAAATATACCATGATGCGTTGGTCCTTTTTTTGATTCTAATGTATAAAAATTTGTATGAATACATACTGTACAACTTTTGAATCAAATATTCTGAATTTGAGTTTTTATATTGTTGACTATTGGCAGAGTCAGATGTTTCGTCCCAATTCGCCTACGTATACGATCCCCTTAAGTTTGTACTGTTTTGTTATGGAAAAGTATATACATTTTAGTGCTTAGCAAAATTGTATGGACGCGCTGCGATATACCAACGCAAAACGGAAGTGGCTGTTGTTGCCTAAATGACACTGTGATCCTTAACTGTCACAAACATCAAAATACAGATCGTCCTTGCATTTAAGTAGTTATTCATTCATTATTTTGTATGTATGGTTTACTGTATGGATACATTTATTAATTTAGCGAAGCATCTTTTATTTAATTGTATTAATGTAGTGTATCGTCACTAAACTCCTCCTATTCGCTGTGAGTTGTGGGCAATATGACGTTAAGTGACGTTAAGTGTCCTTGGACACCGGAAACAGTAGACCATCTGGGTACTTTGGGAATACTAATTACAGCATACTGTGATGTGGGACATACTTATTCTATTTTTGAATACTATTAAGGACGGATAGTATGCAAATTGGGACGCAGCAACAGTCTGTTAAAGATGCAGTCCGCAACATTTGCCTCTTTTTCGCCATCTCTGTTTGAAACATAAAATTGCACGTTATTTTACGTACAGTTTTTTTTTTTACCAATTTTTAAGTATTTGGTCAATAACTGTTTTTATTTTCAACCCAAAAGTGACAGATTGCGGCTTTAAAATGTCATTATATTGCCTAGCGATCTCAGGTCAACAACCGCATCATTTCCATTGCATCACACTAATCTAATCTAGCCTAAAGTGCAAAGGTTGACGCTGTTCGTCGTTTCCCCGCAGGGCACCGAATCGATGGTTTCAGCACTTCAAAGCTTTTCTATTATAAAATTTTCTCTATAATAATTGGCTATTAATTATCGTTTACATCATCAAAGAGCCTCACATACGACTCATTATCTGTGATGTGTAATGTGGTAATTCATTTAATAGTCTGCTAGTTTGTCAGCTATTTCATTTGCGAAAAGATGTTCTGATATCAAACGCGTCCCTGGTGTAACATCCTTTAAACGTTTCAAAAACGCTCTCGACAATATTATATAACACACATAAAACGAATGAAAGCTACTGAGTAATTGTACAGTAGATTATGTGAATTCACTCGATGTGCCATTACAAATCATTTAAAGAGGCTAAGTCGTCTCGTGACATGTTTAAGAGCGTGATATAATAACGTTGAGTGGAAGCGTATCCATATCCTCGCACCTTTGCTTTTAAACTGCATTGTGTGATGGATGGCTGACTAGCAAATCATGTAATGAATAATCCTCAGACTCTTCAAACGCTTTGGTTGAGGAAGGGGGGATTGCAGTGGAAAAGATGCTTGATAAAAAAACGTGGGTCTGCTGCAGACATAAATCAAACTCAGCCTTGCAAATAAAGCAGAATTAGAGCTGTGTTGTGTAACCGTTTCTGCAAATGAGAAAGTTCAGATTATTTCAGGTTTAGTCTACCGTCTAGACATTGAGTTTAATAATGGATCGCCAGGACGGAAGAGGGGTGGAGTTTAATAATACATCTATACTGATAAAGACACTTGTTTGTGCTTGTTGTGTCTTCTGTTGTGCTGTTAAGTCATTTATGGGTTTACACATAAGACTATTTTAAAGATCCAATGAAATGCTTTCACTTTTCTAAGATTTCTATAGAGCAAAAATGATTTTTTTTCTTATTCAAAAGCTATCTGACGATAAAGGCATTTTTTTAAACTATCGACAATCAGCACCAGTTTGTTCCATATTAATAGTCATTATATGAATTACTAATACAGATTAATTATATAAATTGTATAATAGGTTTATTATATGAACCTTGTAATCAATAATCGGCTGTCAGTATCGGTGGAGAAATTTTGTATCGTTGCATACCTAGCTATTTGCTATATGATGTTGATGGCGGGTGATGTAAGACGGGACGTTCTTAATATGAAATTCTTTGAGAGTCTTTTAAAGATTTGCACTGCCTCTTCTGGAGTTTTAATTGGTGTATATTGAAGCATGAGGGGATTGTGGTTGCAAAGCAGTTCCCTACAATACCTAAGGGTTCACCCAAAAATAGCAATTCTACAGTTCATTTATCTCATTCAAAACCTGCACATGACTCTGTTGAACACAAAAGAAGATATTTTGAGAAATGTCCCAGGGTTTTTTGGGTTCACACAATGAAAGTCAATGGGGGCCAGTGTTGTTTGTTTATCAAAATTCTTCAAAATATCTTCTTTTGTGTTCTGCAGAAGAAAGAAATTCATAGAGGACTGGAATGAAACGAGGGTTTATAAATGATGACAGAAATTGTATTTTGGAATGATTTGTATCTTTAAAGCATTTGCGGTCATAACAAACAACAATAAGGATAACAAGTGTAAAACAAAGCCTGTTTTGCAGTGCTGATCTTATCTGACTTCTCCGATCAGGGTTTGGCACGGCACAGTGAGACAGATAGTGAGATACAGAGGCAGATGGGAAACAGACTCTGTTGGAGCTGTTGGAAGGTTTTTAGTCATGCCTCCTGTCAGAGGGGCATGATGGGTCACAGGGAGCTGGGAGGAAAACGGGGCAGATCATGCCTGATTCAGGGTTATAGAGTTGCTCTGGGAGGCAGGAGAAGGGGGGCTTTGAGTGGTTTGGTTTGGAGTTGCTCTGTCATCGCTGGTATTCGTTAAAATGGCTCCCGGGAGGGACCTGAGATGAGGGCAGAAAGAGGAGAACGCCCACTTTCTCTCATCCACTCATTCATTTTTTATGTTGGATAAGCGATCCAGTATGCCATTTTTATTATGCTCAGTTTAAACCGTATTTGATACTTAAAATTAAAATGAAATGAGTCAGTTTAACAGATCATTTCATTTGAAATACCCACATGCTGAATTTAGAAGCTGTGTTATTAAAGGGATACTCCGGCGATGAATCAAAATTCATCTTCAGAAAAAATTAAGAAGTTTTAAAGAGGTCCGGGAGCTTTCTGACTCCATCCATAGACTGGCGTTCGAAGCGCAGAATACTCTCTTTATTTTTTCAGACCTCAAAATGGGGAAAGAAAACAAGCTCATATTCACTTTTGAGCAATACAATAGTTATAATTGTACATATATTTAGGAAAAGTTCAATTATTTTTCCATGTGATAACCTGATATCACAGTTTTCATGTGTCTTGTCATGCTGACACATTGCTGCTGGATGAATTTGTGTCACTCCTGAGGTTTGATTTGTTGGAATTTAGCAAACAGTGGACTGGAATGGCCACAATACATCTAGAAATGTTGATACAGTAACTCGGCAGCAGTAGTTTGACTGAGAAACTACCTCCAAGGTCTCTAGTAATCTTTTCAAATAATATCAAATTTTTATCAATCAAGACTTCGAAAGATCTCAATCGGCACCTTTTTCCAAGAATGACCCTGAAACAACAGCCTTAAGGTAACAAGCAAAGACATCTGCTGGTTACTCTTTTGCAAAAGCAAACAGCACTTTAGCATCTCTTACGTCCAGCGAAAAAATTCCTTTCTTTATGCTCCAAGATTTACAGCCGCGTGAAGCGAATCAAAGGAGGAACCAAAAATCTGCAGGGGAGGAGGGGATGGTACAGCCTCACTCGGCTGAAAGAAAGCCTGTGTAGTGTTACGGAGGTGAAAGAGAGAGAGAGTGTGTAAGAGAGACACTACACACGCTGGGCTGTACCGTGTGACCAGACGCACAACTGCGTGTGTGTTGAATCGAGCACGCCAACATGCTTTGTGGTTTACGACGGGATGTGAAGAACAGCTTTGGTGAGAATTGCACTTTAGTGTCTTAATCACTGTGATTTAAAGAGATCGGTGACTGTAAACTGCAGGTGCGTTCATGAGTTTATAAGAGATGTCTGTTAGGATATCTGAAATCTGTTGAGATGAGGTTAGTGGAGATGAAGTTTTTCTCTGTTTGAACATGTATTTTTTTTTGGATCTTCTAAGTCGGATTGTGTTGGTTCTTATGAAGTGGTGAATGGATAGTGACATCACATTTCAATAAGTTATTGACTGTTGTGAGAGGACTAATTATGTATTTTTAATGATGTCTGTTAACATTGGTATATCTTATGCTAAAATGTCTATTTTAAAGATTCTTTTTCTATGTTTTATTTTATTTCTGATGACACTTTGAAAGATCACAGGTAGCTTTACACATAGCACCAGCTACATATGGAAAGTGTAGCCATTGATGAAAGTGAATATATCTGAATATGAAATAAAATGTTATATTAAGACAATATAGTGTATCGTGATAAAAGTCCTTGCAATTGTCCTGATTTGTGTAAATCACTATTATATAACATATATGTCACATATTATATGTCACAGATGTGTAATGCAAAAAAATGTATATACTTAAATGGATCAATTTCCGGTCACACTTTGGATAAGTGTCCAATTCTCAATACTCGATATGACGTTTGCCTAAGTAAACTATTAATTATTGTTTAAGGTAGTTGTAGGGTTTTGGACAGGATTAATGGATTTAGGAGAAGGTCAAGTAGAAAAAGGCATTATAGCGTGCTTTATTAGCGCTAATAAACAGCCAATAAGCATGCTAATTAGAATTGGACCGCAATCTAAAGTGATACCCAATATGCATTCATCACTGTACTATTAAAAAAGTGACTAAAAAGTTGTATTGCGGTAGTTTGCGGTAGTGTAATACAATAAATGGGCAAAATGCTGTATACTAATGAGAATTTAAAGAAAAAGCCTGTCACGTTTAGTGGGTACACAATGCACACGAGAAGGATAAGTATTCCAAAGAGTAGTTGTTTTAATTAATCCACAACGAATAACAGAAAACTCAGGAGCCAAACACACGTTAACATAAAACAAAACTGGACAACCAAACGGGAAAAACACAGGGCTTATATACACAATGGCAAACGTAATCAGTGTAAACAGACAGTGAACAAATTAATAACTATGGAAACAAATGAGGGTACACAGTTTAAACGGAAACAAAGAACTAAACCAAGACAAAACGTAACATGACCGTGACTTTATTCCCCCCTCCCGGAAAGGCGCGTCTCCGCTCTGAAAAAGTCCAACAGAGAAGGGAGGGGGGTCAGGAGGTGAACAAGGGGCAGGCAGGGGACAGGCAAATGGAACAGTTCATGGAGCCAGGGTGGTGATGATGATGAGAGGAGCCAGGAAGGAGTCCGGGGCAGCAGGTGCCTGGTGGAGGTCCAGAGACCAGCCAGAACAGTGGCCCACTGTGGAGTCGCCGGTGGGAAGAGCCATGGTGGAGATGGGAGAGGCGACACCAGGTGGACGGCACAGGCAATCGAGGCAAAGGTGGGGATCCAGAAGACTGCCAGAGCGACCGCGGATGATGGTGGAGCCAGAGGGAAGGATTGGAGTCCCGAGGCAGCGAATAGTCGAAGACTGACCAAGGCGGAGCCGGAGGGAGCCTGGTGGAGTTGGTGTGATTGGTCGGAGCGCCGAGGTGGAGTTCGGTTCTCGGAGGCTGGAGGCTAACCCCGTGGTAGCTGGAGATCCCAAAGCTCATCTGCACCAAAGGCGCTGGGATGCTGAGGAGTCTTCAGGTGCACACGGATCAAGGGTTGATGGACTGGTTGGCAGAGACAGAGGAGACGGGAATGGTAGGCTGGGCGGGACCTTCTTGGAGTCTGGAGAGGAGGTGCTAGCTGAAGGAGAGCTGGACCGGACCAGCAGGTAGGGTTAGAGCCATATTTCCACTTCATTTGCCCAGTCAACAATCGCAGAGTCCAGTAACAGCTCATCCTCAGCAGCGGGAGTGTGGGCAGGGCTTCCCTCTTGGCCCTCGATCTCCATGAGAACTCCCACGGCGATGAACGGTATTGTCGGCTCACGCACCTGGTCAGACGCGTCTTGAGGCTCAGGCTCCAGGGCGATGACAGGCTCAGTCGCAGGTTCGCAGGCTGGCACATGCGTCGCTGCGGGCTCAGGTTTTTCCATTTGCATTGGGCTCAGGCAGTTGGCTGGCCGATCACTGGTTCAAGAGTGGGGCTGGCGATGTCATAGTAACACTACCATGAGAACATCGGTTTATTTTACCCAACATGGCAACTTAATGGTATTCTTAAAAAAACTCATTAAAGTACTATCCTTTTGTACTATGTAATTATCCGGTACCATAGGTGTACATTACATCAATATATTCCAACATGATGCCGTCACGGTACCGCCACAGTAAAACTGCCACACTAAAAACATCTTTGTAAAGCCCTCGTTATTCTGGCAATAAAGAGTCTGTGTATACGTCGTTATTCCCGTTTCATGTGTATAAACTAACATCACCGTCACATGTATGTCGATTTGTCAGTGTAATCTCTCATGAGTGAGGCTGCATTGGGAGGTGAAGCTTATGTTTATGGGCTCTGCTGAGCGAGTCAAGGGACGATGATCTAATGAAAAGAAGCAGAGGAAATGGTCACGCTACAGAGCTCGGTCTAATGTTCTCCCAGCGGGAGCCACACACGAGCAGAGAGTCTGTGTGTGTGTGTGTGCTTGTAATGATGCTCATACACTTACATGTGAGCAGGCGATAGATAGAGAGGTCTTATCTTATTCATCAGAAGCAAGCTCTGCCATTTCTGTATTACCTGAGCTGACACAAATGCCATACAGGTTCAAACACGCGCATGCCAGGTTTCTTCCTCATAATCAAGTACAATCCCCTAAAAAATCTTGGATGCTAAGAAACGGATGTCATATAAGCATATTCAAATTGCTTATTTTTATTTATTCTGTGTGATTTGTGTGATGCTAGCAAAAAGCAGCTTAGTAAGAAGTTTGTTTTTTTGCAGTGCAGTGGCAATATTCAAGGAGATGATGTTCCAATTGTATATTAAGGGCGGTATAGAAAATATTGTCCTAACATAAACTATTAGTAAACTACTGCAGTTGAATGTGATAGTAATCATCTCAATTTGCATTGTTCATTTTCTTATATTATTTTAAATTAATTTGTATTTTGTTATATTTTTATTGTTTTTTTTTCATAATTAAAGCTTGTAATGTTATATTTATATATATTATATCAACTGCACAAAATATTGGTTAAATATTTCTGCATCACATGTATCTCTAAACGTATTCACCAAAATAATGAAACGTTTCCTAAACAAATTTCCTTCTGTCCTTCTGTGATTGGCTGGACAAACATATAGTCCCGCCCCAACATTTGCCATCGATTAAGCCAATTTTGCTCTACTGGCTAGGTCTGGATGCTCAGCATCCTTGTATTATACTTAGTACCTTAATATACTATTCTCATTTCCTACTGCAGATGAAACTACGATTACAGAAAATAATTGTAACTTAAAGCAAAGGATTTGGATCATTGATTTGTTTCCCACTTTCAGAAGTCCAGCGTTTGATTCAGCCCCACGCCACTGAAAATAACATTGATAATTGCATTTGAATGGTGTACCTTTAGGCATCTCTGTCAACTCGAACAACAACGATGATGCCGGCAGCCGCCTCTCTGCCGCCCACGCTGAACGCTTTGACACAGCTTATAATGTAGAAGATCAGATCGTCCTCCGTCGCCGTGTTTTCCGTGACTAATCTCCCATTTACATCGCTGGCATTTTGAAACCGCTCATTAGACTAATTGTGCCTTGTTTATCCAGATGCCACGTTGCCTGTTGTGTTGAGTTTTGCAAGAGAAAGTTGCAGCGAAAGAAGGTGGACTGCGTGTAATTATACATTTTCAAAGTATATCTTTTTAAATAATAATGGACGCAATCATCGCGCATTTGTAGCGCTGTGAATTGCTTCACGATTGTGGATTGTAGCAGTGTGATGTATTGGGTAGTGGCCTGAATAAGATGCTTTTGTCTCACTTGTTTTCTCAGTGAGACAGATCCATAATTCTGTCTTTCTTTAGTATTTTTTTTAATGAGCAGCTCACAGTTAATATGTAACTAGCTCTGTGCCAAGAGTGCAATGCTGCATATTACAAAAGCTCTGTAATTTTGGGGGAATTAAATGTCTGTCATTCACTGTTTGCGTGTGGAATGTTGGGTTCTGTTCAACCTGATCTCACGTGAACTATTTTTTGTTATTTAAAAATTATATGAATTCGTACTCTGTGATTCAGACAAAAACAAATGACTACTAGAATAAAAGCGTTACAGAAGTAATGTAGGGCTGCAAAATCAATATTTCGATTAATTCTCTCGATTACAATTATTGAACGATTATTTTGTTTTTGTTTATTTTTCTTAGTTTTTTGCCCGCGTAGATCACTGACAAGGTTTGTATTGTAAATATGCCCAACTAAAGGTGGGGTATCTTTTCTAATGAAACATTTCTTATCTCATGTTATTTTTAGATCATCAAAGAAAATACAAGTATTTATGGTTATTTATTGAACATTTCGAATAAAAGACATATTTGTGTTATTTTTGAATCAGCAAATCATCTGTCGGCATGTGTCGTGAGAAATCGGGTGTACTTTAGGACCCTGCATGGAGACACCAGTCCTGCTGTCATAAGAGCTGTCATGTGAAAGAAACAGACGGAGTTTAACAAAGTTTTTATGAGTTGAACGGAGCTTAAAACTCATCAGTCGGTCTAAAGAAATATAAAGTAAACGTGTTTCAGTATATCTGTATTTCTAACAATATGCACTTTTTGGGACTAAAAGTCTTGTCGTCTAAACGGGAACAGACCTGGAAGAATGTCACGTATTAACTGTACCTATCTTTCACGCAAATTACATAAACACAGAATATTTGATTTCCTTTTGAATCGGGTCATTTAAAGTAGGCAGTTTAACCTTTCTTTAGACTTACGTTTCATGTTTATGTGATTAGTATTTGCAGAGTTTTGGATCACTGACACATTTCAGAAATGTGACCTGAGTGGTTCATCCGCACCGTTTATTTTCTTTATTTCACAAAATAACAACGCTTTGATGTTATTGTAAGCGTACACACGTAAAAGTAGACAACTTACAGTTTCTTATAATGTCTTACATATATGTTTATGATAAAAAAGTATCTTTTGCTCTCATACAAAAGTGAGGAATAGCGGTACGCGTCGACATAGTAGTAATTGAAAAAACGTCTTAATGTCGGTTTCGATTACTTTCCGATTAGTCGCCCAGCCCTTTCCTGAAGACCCACCCCTAACCCCGCCCCTAAACCTATTGTCACTGCTGCAAAAGTAAATCATACTAAAATTAGTAAAAATTTGCCATCTTGTAAAATAGTCAGGCTTTTATTGTCAATAGTCAATGGTCATGAGATTGTGTTGGAACGCTTAAGACAAAGATGCGCCGCCACTTAGTGTAAAAAATAATTCTGCAACAACATTTTGCATCTTCTGGTTGTAAATTTAAAATTAACTTACTGAAAACCGAATTACCTTCACAGGTTAGAACAGAGGTTCAAGCCACAATTACTCAAAAACTATAGCTAACTAACGCAATAAAACAAACAAAAAACCACGATAACATAATAAAAAACATGATTTTTGAATTAAAAAAAAAACGGAACCAAACTCTACATATAATTCCCGAAGTGATACTGGTGAATATGGCGTAGCTCTCAACCAATCAGATTCGAGAACCAGAATTGTAAATATGGCTCACAATGGATATAAATTAAATTTTTTTTAGACATGTATATAACACATCTGATTTCACATTAGTACATGTATAACCAGTGATATACAAAAAGGGTAGAGGTGCAGAAAAGTATTAGTGGTGGTGTTTTTTCTTTTTTAAATAAAAAAGAGTTAGAGATCAGTTTAGATATTTATTTAAAAATCCATAAATTAAGCAATAAGCAGAATTAAATTAATCCATTTGGTTCAGCCCTCCATATTTCTCATGTGGCCCATTGGGATTAATTACACACCACTGAATTATAGGAATATTTGAAAATGTCAAGAATGAAAAATAATATAAACTGTAAATTATTATAAAATTGTGTCTTATGACAGTTCGCAAATGTTTTGCTTTTTTTTCAATATAAAGAAGTACTTATAAAACACAGGGTAGAAGGAACTGCATGTTCAAACACTACAGTAGCTTTCAAATTTCAGTTTTGAATAAAAAAAAAAAAATTAATGTGCAAATAATATGTGGCCCTTAACAAGGAATCAAAAACTTGATGTGGCCCTCGACGGTAAAAGTTTGCCCACCCCTGGGTTAGTATGTGTTGTTTTTTCTACCGCTGCTATCCTTCTAGAACCTTGTATCTCTATATTTCGTGATTTGTATTTTTGTCATAAATCATTATTACTAGTCACCCTTTATGTTCTTTCACTGGGTTTTGCAAACATCTAACCAATAAAAAGTATTAAAAACAGCAAATTTGGACAGACGAGGTTTCAGAAGGGCAGCGACAATATGTATTAACTCAATATTGCAGTTTTTTTAAACCGGTTACTTTTGAATCTTGTGTTATCGACAGCATTCATCTCGTTTTATAATGTTAGTTTAGCGATCATAGCGGTCTACACAATAGCATGCAACATTAAGTATTCATTCGTGAGTATAACTGCAGTTACAGATTAGCACAGACAACACTCTTGAGTGTTCACGAGCACCTGCTTGACTGTGTTGCCAGATATGCACGACAAAACTAGCCCAACTGCTAACTAGCCAAACAATCCGTGCCAAAATACCGAAACTTGACTTTTATCTAAATCATCTTACCGATGGGCAGCTGAGGAATAAAATCCTATTGCCTTCTAACCCACAAAAAACTGGCAGCAGTTGTTTAAAAGTATCCCAATTCAAAATTGCACACCTGGCAACACTGGTTCATAGATTGGCTTGAACTGTCCCAGTATGGTGGACAACCTTGGGACAGCGATCCATAGAAACCCAAGTTAATGAGGCATCTATGTAGATAAATTCATAGGTTTCGATTCCTGGGTTTTTCATTCAGAACTTGCAGCAGCAGATGGTTGGATGTGGATGATTACAGAATCGTTCCATGTAAATTACAATCTGCATTCATTTTGTGAGGCAGAGGCTTAATTTCTCCACTTTGTTAAAAATCCATCGGACGGTTTCAAAACAATTACATACATGTTTAACAGCATCTCATTGTATGTGGCCTAACGTGTTAATTGTTTTGTTAAATTAAACAATCGACCACTCGTGAAAATTGATTCGTCCACAATCTTTTCAGACTGCCTTTTATGGCTCTGGGCATCAATTGCTCGATTGGTCTAAACATGTTTGGCCTCTGCATTGTCCTGTTGTCAGGTTATTACTCTCTCCATTTAAAATAGCTGTGAATTACGGTCAAGTGGCAAGGGGTCGGTACACATAACATCTCCTGCCATGAGCAGCAGACAGCCAGGAGTAGAGGCCGGCAGTTAACGTGATGAAATTTGTTCTATGTTAAACCTCTTGTACTTCTTTGTTAGACAAAAAGCACAATCTGCCGAGCATCACATATTTTTTCAACACCACTTTCAACACTAAGACATTTTCAACATTTTCCCTGGCTAGACTCATTAAACATGTCCCAGTGATTCTTAGGATATGGGACACATATGGCAACTTTGATATTAATTGGAGATGATGACAAAAAGGAAAATGCTTTCATCATTTATTCACCCTCATGTCATTCCAAACCTGCGTGACCTGCGTTTCTTCTGCAGAGGACAAAATAATATATTTTGAAGAATGTTTGTAACTTAACAACATTGGCCTATATTGATTTCCAATGTATTAACACAAAAAATGTCATAATTTTGTTTGTATTATATGTCATATACAGGTTTTGAACAACATGAAGGTAAGGAAATGACAACCAAATTTCTTTGTTAGGCAAACTATCCCTTTAAGTGAATCTAGACACTAAATAGGTGGTATAGTGAGTGTGCTTGATGTCTAAAATGCTGTCTCGGTAGGCAACTTGCACTAATTCTCCAACACTCCAATGCAATTCTAATCTGTATGTTTGCTTTTAAAATGTATATTTGTGGAATGGCAACCTCATCCAATGCATATTTTAAGGTAACATCTGTGTACAAAGTACAGGTAGTAATTTGGAACCGTGACATTTAATGGTGTAGTCTGAAGTTTTTTTTGGGGGTTCATGTCAGCAAGTCACTATTGCATTACAAGGAACAAAAAAACAACACAATAGTTGTTAAAAAGCACAGATTTATCTTTTTTGCTTTTTTTATCTTCTACCAGGTATCGTTCTATCCCAGTTTCGGTCTTTAAAAAGTGTCCTTGTGTGCTGTATGTTTGCTGTAATTATAAGAAAAAGAAACCCTCCATAATAACATGGTTTGGACCATTACCCGCTTGAGGCGGACCGCTCATTACTGAAATATTTTATTCAAGGTACATCTCTCAGGAATGCTGAACTTTAAATAACCCCACTCCTTAAAACCCAATCTGGGCCAGAAAACTCCCTGTACTAGTTCGCTCTTGCCCAGCAACCATACAACACTCCTTTGACACATCGTTTTTTACTCACAATCCCTTTAGTGGGGACACTTATAATGATAACGTGGCATAACGCTGTTGGCAGGCAACCCTGCACCGGGGTGTTATACGGACGTGCTTTGATTTAAAATGCTGGTTCCCATCTCACCTCAGTGCGTTTTCCAGGAGCGTTAATTTTAGGCTCACAGGCGGAGGGGCGGTTAAGCCTTGTGTCAAGAGGCAAAACATGCGCCCACATCGAGAGCTTCTGAATGATGACGGCTAACAGCTGTTTGAAAGATTTTCAATAGGGTTAAACCAGAGGGTGCTTCCGTCTCATAGTTGTCAAACAGTCAAATTTTCCTTTTTCGGGTTTTAAAGTATATTGTTAAACTCCTTCTGATTTTAATTCAAGGTCTGAAAATGGTGCAAACCAAGACCTCAATTTGAATGGGTCACAAAAGCCCCATGGTTTAAAAACACTGCCAAAACTTTTGCTTGTAATATTATTTGTTATTGATGTTTATAACTCTTCCCGAAAACTTTCGTAAACGTCAGATTTGATAGTGTTTGTTAATATGTTAATCAATGCCAATCCCAATTTGCATAATCTCCGTCTCTGCACTACAGCTACGCAAATTACGTATCTAGAATGCTGGAATCCTCTGGAATTCATTCTCTGGTTTGGCAACATTATTGCATAAATGCATAATAGGCTGTATGCTTACCAATAAATTAAAGTGTGTCATCCAAAGCGTTTTCAGCCAGCTGTAATAATACCTCTTCTGAAAATGACCAGCTGGTGGAGCTTGAGAGCGCTTTGGAAGCATTGTACGTTTTTCCAGAGACGCTGCTGTGATTTGGAATACACACGACAGTTATATGTTACTATAGTGTCTTATTTTAAATAATATTACTGAATAAACCGTTATAAAAATCCAGTAACCAGCCATATTAATTTCTCCTTTGTTGTGAATGATGGTTGGTCAATGTAGTGTTTTTCCCGCCTCTTTTCTACTGTGGTTGGACAGCTGTGCAAAAAGGACAGTGGCGAGCTCTGTGTTTTACCCAAAATTAAAGAGTAAAAAATGAAAAAAGCATCAAAATGCAATGTCATCAGTTTTTTTAAGAAATACTGAACGTTTTAATATTTTACGCGACATTTACACGTGGTAGGGAGCAGGCGTACATTTTTACACAACGATTTACACAAAAAATCCTTCTGCTCGTGTTTCATGAATGAGGCCCATTGTCTGGATATATAAATTGTTACTGTGGGAAAATATGACTTTGTGTTCATATCCCCCTCCCCTAATTTAAAACATACTATTCTCAATGGACACTAGTTCCAGAGTGCCATACATCACAGCCGTTATAGTTGCCTTGCATTGTTCATGTATGGAAGTGTGGTCATGTGATCACCTGAGATGGATTGTTTCCATATTTAACATCCTTTGTATGTAAATTTGTGCATGGGTGCAGTGCATGTTGAGCTTGCAGAGTTGGGTACCATTGTTTGTGATATGGAACATGTGAAATACAATGTGCTTTAGTTTGTTAGTGTTTTTTGGAAGGTTTTTATTTGGTAATTTTCCACGTCTCTGTGTTTTGCTCCAAGATGTTGCTCTGGGTTTGTTTGCAATCTACGCGTCAAGCACATATCACCTGAGATGCAGGTTTCTTTTCTGGACGAAGCTTCAAGCTGTGTGGTGCTGATAATGTGCCGTAATTACGGTACGACATGTAGAGTTTAAACAAAGAGACTCGAGCTCTACCAGATTACAGCTACAGTATCTTAAGGTTAATTAGAGCCATTCAGTTGAGGGCTTTGCTTTAAAACCAAATTAGTGTAGAGTGCTCACTAAAAGGTATTCGTACCTTATGAACTGAATATATAGGTTTTAAATACAGCCGTTTGTGTTGTACGATGTTATGGTGTTGTGCTTATAACGTTCTTTAATCGAAAATTGTTAATGTCTAATGCAAGCATTATATTTTCATATATTGTCTTATAGACAGTGATTTCCATTCCATTCCATTTTCTACCGCTTATCCGAGCTACCTCGGGTCACGGGGAGCCTGTGCCTATCTCAGGAGTCATCGGGCATCAAGGCAGGATACACCCTGGATGGAGTGCCAACCCATCGCAGGGCACACACACTCACTCATTCACTCACGCACTCACACCCTACGGACAATTTTTTCCAGAGATGCCAATCAACCTACCATGCATGTCTTTGGACCAGGGGAGGAAACCGGAGTACCCGGAGGAAACCCCCGAGGCACGGGGAGAACATGCAAACTCCACACACACAAGTCGGAAGCGGTAATCCCCAACCCTGGAGGTGTGAGGCGAACGTGCTAACCACTAAGCCTCGACAGTGATTAATTTATTTAAATTCTTTTTTGTTATTGTTTTGTTTCTGCAACTTCATGGATGACAGCTCCGCCCAAACAGCGATCTCATTTGCTGGAAGTTCTGTACCTCACGAATATTAATTATCAAACATGGATGAGAAGAGACTAAATATATAAGTTTATAAATCCAAAATTATAGCAATTAGCATAGCGTCTGGTGAGGTATGAGAATAGATAGAATGCACATCTGTATGTGCACACTCTTCAGCTGCGTGGACAGAGAACTACTGTTTTGATTGACTGTGTGGTGGGATTTATTGTCGCGTGGTTCCCCTTTTTGGCCTTAGGAAGGTCCATTTCACTGAAATCTTATGGCAACCAGCTAGCAACCACCTGCAACACGCTAGCAACATCCCAGAACACTCAAGTGTAACAAGAACTTCTCATCTTATTGATCTAAAAATCTAGATAGCTGCGATCCGTAACTTTTTTATGCATAAAACCCGAAAAACTTTTAAGCAAGTGCATTAACAAATAGGGGTTGTTCTAAGACTGGTCCTTGACTAACATAAATGTTCAAAAGCTTTTCAGATCCGATTTTACACATCTAAAAATAAATATACAGTATGTAAAGTAACCTGCAATTTCAAACAGAGATGGCGATAGAGGGACAAAAGTTACAGATTGTAGCTTTAATGTACTTAAGCTTTATTAGCTTTATTGTTTCTGTTAAGCTGTGTGCAGTAGAAATGATTTAGATATATTTTTGTTCAGAAGCATCTTGCAAATTCAACACCATAAACATTATTATTGGTCTTAATTTGAATCGAGTCTCACCTTCTTGTGTACAACATTTATGTTTCTCTGTAGCCCCTCAATCTGTTAGCTAGGCCGAACGAAAATGTTTAAATGCAAACATTAAAATTATAAAATGCCACTTTAGTGACAAACACGCGTGACTCTGTCTCTTGTGAGTGAGGTTCCCATCACAGCTAAAGCACCTTGTTTGATAGATTGACGTAGGAAGCTTTCCAAAACCCCTGAGCGTGCAAGAAGATTAGCCGAATGCCGCTCACTGTGAATGGTGATACGATGAAGTTTTCAGCATGTCGAGATGAGGGAGTCATGCTGTATGTTTGGTGATGGTTAGCACTGGAGGCTAATCCCAACGTTTATATCTGTCAGTAATAACTTTTCACAAATACTACAATAAACACTTTAGATTGCTCCCTGCAGACCGTCTAGTGTGTTTCTGGACTTATTCTGTCAGTCGGTGAGGGCTCCATGGGATTTGTATCTCATTTTTATATAGTCACACGGTCAAGCAACAAGTCACATCAGGGAATTCGTGATTATAGCAGCTTAAATGCATTGCTGCGTTGCGGACCGCACAAATGAGAATGTGTTGTGAGGCGTTCAGTTCTGAGGAAAAAAGCCAAAATGGCACAAGATGGCTGGACATTTTAGTTTTTGGTGTTGTTTGCTCAACCACGTGTTAGTATAATCTTAAAGTCCAAATTTGTTCAAATGTGGCACTAATGCCGGGGCCTCCCGCAAGATAATGGGGCCGATTTTTCCACTTCCGATAATCCTGGGTAATTTCCCCATGATCTTAAATGGCTCTAATGATTATCTTATCAGATTTCCCTGTGGTGTGATGTGTGTTAAGAGTGAATGAACCTGATCGGAAGAAAATCGGAGCCGGCCTGATCGCGAATCAGAAATCCTGATCTGCGGGGGAAACCCCGAGGACAAACGCACAAGAACTCTTTTTCTCCAACAATACCCAATTAGACCCAATAAGCCCATCTGAAATAAGTATAAAAGTTATCACTTCAAAAAACCCTTTTCTTTCTTCTGTCAATTTTCTGTCAAAAGTATACAAACACTATCATTGCAATTAGCAATTATTTCAATAAAAAATAGGCTGTGTGCAAGTGACGGTAGTGGTTGGAGTCAAGTGTGCAGATGCTTTAAGGTGGAACAGAAAAAATGGTGGAGCCTGTAAACTCCGTCAGGTGATAATGTCAGCAGCTATTTTTACAAAACTGTATTAACGTTCTTTTTTAATTACTGTGAAGACATAAATACAACAATATTGAGTTAGAGTAAAATTGTATCTAGTGCTGTGCCACCTCAAATGCTTTTTATTCAGATGCGACTTCTCTACAATAAAATTACATAACAGGTTATATGTACGCATTTGTTTATATTGAAAACATATATAATAAACAAAGCGTACAGTCAATAAAAAACGTATTCTCAAAGAGAATTTGCAAGATTTCCTGTGTTCACAGTCAGGCCTGTGTTTGAAAATCTCTTTGTGTGTTGTTTGCTTTCTTCGGCACATCACGGCGCATCACACATCATAGGAGCAAGACGAATAAATCTAGGATTTTATGTCCTCATTTTTGTGGTCTCTCACAGTTTGAAACTTTCTTTGAAAGAATGTTCATACTTCTTTCCATCAAACAAGTTGGTTTTACAGAAGTTGGAATGACATGAGAGGGAGTGAACAATGATAGAATTTGATTTTATGGTTAACTGTCCCCTGAAGTCACTAACAGACCGCTGACAAACATATCGTAAATGTAATACTCGCAGCTGTGAGTTTTACATTATTTTGGATTTCATTGTTTGTTTTTGTGAAAGATTGAACTGAACCGTTCCAAACGCATGAAAACATCAGAGAGGTTTAGTGCGGAGGAACTCCAAACACAACAGAAATTTTAGATTTATGTAAAAAAAGTTTGAAGAAATTAAGACTGTGGGGCTCATGAATGTTTCATCTGTTCAAAGTAAAACGAGGAAACTCAACCATTCGGCTTAGTGGGAAAAAAATCCTGCAACGTGTCTGTCACTCAAATGTTTTTTGTAAAGACTGATTTGGTTTCTCTGAATATTCCTTCAGCATTAAATGAAGTACAGTACACTTGTTTATTTGAATACTAAGCTTGAAAATAATAAGATGAAATGAATACATTCTGAATACAGTCTTGTTTCCTGAAAATACAAAAATTAAAGCGAGTTTGCTTAAAACTCCAAATATTTGTCAATGGGATAAAAAATCAACCTATTTCAAAGGGAAAATATGATTTGTTTTCTTTCCCCAATGGCAAATATTTTTTCTTGTGCTAAATAACAACTAACTTAATTTTAAATGATTGTTTGTTTGTTTACTTTCAGAAAACAAACGATGTATCTTGATGGTAAAGTTAATGAAGGGGTGGTTTCCCAAACATGGGCTTAAACCAAGTCCCGACTAAAATGTTAGAGGTGTCTAGATCGAAATCAACTTGCACAAACACATCATAAATATAACAGTGAGATTGTTTTGTCTCAAGAAATGCACACAGTAATGTTTTTTTTGTAAAGTATGTTTTCAGAAATGACAATTTAACTAAGGCCTAATCCTAGTCCACTCAAAAATCATGTTGTTATTGTGCATTTCAATAATATCAAGCAGTTGGGTTGTTTTGATTAAGTAATAATAAGTTAAAAAAACAGCTGTGTTACACAATAGAACACTTTAAAAACATGATAACATAATAAAAAACATGATTTTTGAATTGAGTCGTCTGTTTGCGAATAAACTTTGTACTTTGTTTATTGTTTATACTGGAAGACAAGACAAAATACTAAGTGCGAAATTCATTCTCTTGAAGTGAAGAGAGACTTACAATAGTGAAAACGCTTTATTATATTGTTTTTATATCTTGCACAAAGGAAAGTTATATCCCAAATGAAAAAAAATAATAATTACAGAATAATATTTTTCACACTTCGTCTTAAAATGGGTGGCTTTTCTCTATGGTTTTGTACAATAATAACGGACTCTTATCCAACAGATGATGGCCCGTACTCCAAAGGGAACAAGGACTCAACAGGGCCTGACAACTCACTCATATCCAGAAGACAAAGCATCCCAGGTACACCCAATTCCATCTCTTCTTCTGTTTGTACCCACACCAATCCTCATGCCCACCGTAGGGCGAGTCATCCTATCCGCAGCATATACTGTAGTTCTTTTAATGTCGGGATTGTGTTTCTGTCTTTTCCCATCGGGGATATTTGAGTTCTTCTTGCCACATTGACTCAGATGGGTGTTTGAGATTGGGGTTCGAGGCTGTTGCTAACAGTGTTCTCCAGATGTTCCTGCGGTTCTTGAAAAGCATCTGAATCACACTGCTTGCTAGAAGCACTGCTGATCCGAGACTTCTTTCTTCTTTAAAACTAATTGGATTAGCTTAGTCAACTGGAAGTAAAAGTGTATTAAATAAATCACGTCATTTCGCTTTCTACTGTCAGAAGTTAAACATTGTGATCCGTGAATTGTAAAATGAAGGGTTAACCCTTTAACTTTTGCATACTCATTTTAAAATCATCAACCATGTGATATGAGGGCAGCCAATCACAGAATGATCCATGATACGTGGCCTTCCATGCTGACTTCTTTCTCCTGTACGTGTGTGTGTGGTTGTGTGTTCGGCTGTTGTGTTTTCGGGCAGAAGAGCTGCGCGGGGTTACGCTTGTTGAGTTGATTAAGAAGGAAGGAAGCACTCTGGGTCTCACGATCTCGGGCGGAACGGACAAGGACGGCAAACCCCGAGTCTCCAACCTACGACCGGGTGGGCTTGCGGCTAGGTGAGGGCTCGACCTGACACCAAAGATAAACCCTGACATATTCATCCAAGAGTTAAACATAAAACACACACAAACTCTCAGCAATATTGTTGCATTTGTCACTGACCTAAGGCTTGTACGACAGCCAGATTTAAATCGGCCAATCACAGGGCAGCTACATAATCACCTGACATTCACAGATATTGATCTGACGAGTCATAAAATATGGATGATTGTTAGCTGAAAAACTGTAGATTGTAGGTGACAACTTTTACCCGAATGGGCTCTATAGCAACACATAATAGAGTCATAATTTGCTAAACATTTTGGAGTTAAATCAAGCTAAACGCAACATTTATGTTTATGAAAACTGGAATTTGATAAATTGTCCTTAGATTTGTATGATATTGTGTCATTTTAAGATCATTTATCATATCCTAATTTCTGTTAACTTCAGTTTAGAGTCATGTCTTCAAATAAAAAAATGACAAAAGTGAAAGTGTTTCCATCTTTTGTTTATGTTTCCTTGCGGCTGGTATGATGTTGTTTTGGAAAACTTCTGGGCTTGTGACAGATTTTTTGTGAGGCATCATTGTGCTAACTCATGTTGGCCTAGAGGACAAAGAGAATGACTAGCACTCATTTGTCTAATTAGCATCTAAATGAGCGTTTTTATACTGCCTGTGGAGTGTTTGCTACAGATAAAGAGTTCTCGCTTTGCCTTTACGTTCCATTGAAAAGATAATTATGTTTTTGAGTTCCACCGTTGACGGGCAGCTTGTCCGGACCATCAGAAGTTGATTGATTCATTTGTCCATGTTTAATGCAGAGAGTGTTTAAAAATGCTAATAAGCTAAAAATGCTATGCTTTTCAATGCTTTTGTTACAATGCAAATACTCAATTGGTAGTGGTAAAAGAGAAAATGTAAATCTGTATGGTTGAATTAGACATTTTTATTCCGATTTTATTATGTCTTCAACGCAAATTGTATTCTTCAGGAGCGATCAGCTCAACGTTGGCGACTACATCAAGTCGGTCAATGGCATCAATCTGACCAAACTCCGCCACGATGAGATCATCAGTCTGTTGAAAAACGTCGGAGAGCGTGTCGTGCTGGAAGTGGAGTATGAACTCCCGTCAGCTGGTAGGAAGTTGAGTATTCTGACTTTTGCCTGTTTGTGGCATGTTCCTGCCAATGGAAACCCAGTCTGAAATGATCCCTCGCATCCATTCATGAGCCATTGTCATCACAAGTGTTTTTCCTGAAGGACAGAGCCGCAGTGAACACATTGACACAATGCATGTGCATGGTAGCATGTATATATAGCAAAATAAAGCGAGTGAAAGCATGAGAAAATAGAAGGTGACAAGGTTATATTGCATTTCAGTTTAAATGCTACTTCAAGAAAACCCGTTCACATCTTAAAAACCCATGAAATGGTTTGATAAGGGCATCTTTCTGTCTTGTGTTGATGTACTCGAGTGGAAAATGTTCTGATTTACAGTACATCTTTGCAAAAAAACATGACAATCCTGATGTAATTCTAATTTAAGAATTTATGTCATCATTAAATTGTTATATATGTATTTTTTTATTTATTTGATTCTTCTTAATTTTTTTAGTTTTTTTCCCCGTTTAATATCCTAGGTTGTTTTGCATCTCAGGTAAATAAATGTAATGTATTTTGGTTTAAGAACTGTTATTTATTTATATTGGAAATCAAGACAAACATACAAAGTACTGATATTATTTGGAACATCATTGCATTCGATATCAAAACATCATAAACAAAGAGGTATATATTTAAATTCAAGTATCATATGCACTTTTGTAGCAGAAAGTTTCGCACAAACTCATTTGTCAGGTTTGAAGTTATTGAGCAAATAATATACTCTACAACGTACAACGCAAATAGTGTTTGTTAGAACATTTTTGGACACTAGCTTAACATCTACAATCCATCTGTTATGACACCCTTTATACTTGAAGGAAACAGATTTATATTTGACTTTCATGTTTTAGCGTCACACATCAAATGCAATGAAAATGATAGAACAGTGGCAAAACGTTTTGGGGTTACAGTTATCAGACAGTTAAATAAATAAAGCTTCAATATTAAAACACAAACACATGCAGATTCATCATTCACCTGTTGACATAACTGTTTCTCATTGGCCAGTTTGGCATGCGTGCTCATATAAACTCATCCTTGGTCAGTTTATCATGTGCATGGCAGACAATTCGTCTATTTATGAGCTCTGCGTTTCTGCCTGACCTTCTGTTTGTTAGGATTATTTCTATTATTATTTTGCCAGCGCCCTGTAAAAGTCGTTGATCTAAAGACACTATCTCCTCTCTCCTGTGTTTACCCCGTAGCACCAGACAGTACCTCAGGTGTTATCTCCAAGACAATCGACATCTGTTTGCAGAGAGAAGGCAACAGCTTCGGCTTCGTTATGAGAGGTGGGACTGGATTTTATCGCGTTTGGAGGACCATTTGCTGTTATATATTGAATCTTGTAATATTTTATAAGATTTTGTGTTGTGGCCGTTATTAAATTATAGTTTTTGGTGTGTATTTATAACACAGGGGGCTCTCACGAGGACTGGCACAAATCTAGACCTTTGGTGGTGACGCATGTCCGACCCGGAGGACCCGCCGACAGGTAAATAACAAGACCCTTCACAGAAATAAAACTTGCTTTGTTAGGATTTGTGGATATTTTGAAACTATTGAATTGAATTGATTTTTTCACACAAAATCATAATTCATAAACACTTATTTCCCATATTTAAGTATCGGTTTCATGTTTGAAGTGTCACGTCTCAAACATACATTTATTTTCTAAAACTGGGTCCGAGAGAGCAACAGCTTGCTTTTATTTTCTTTCTCAAAACATTTTTCCCTACATACAACATTAGCATCATGGAAAATCCTTCAGTGAGAGTAAAATGAATTCCTCATACTTCTCTAGAGATGGAAGATCTTGAGACTCCTTTGTTGTCGGAGGCAAAGATGCCCCTGCTGCTATGATTGACATGTGAGATCATGAAGGCCCTCGGATATTTCATGAGGAAAATATCTTATACAAGTCTTTCTTTACATGCAGTGTTAATCATCTGTGCAGTGTCGGAAGACTCTGAGACCATAAATATTAGAAATATATTTTCTTTGTTTATATAAATAATATTTATTTGATGATATGTATGCTGTAAAGTCAAGTACAATATGCATTGTACATATTACGTGTCTCTAAATCCGTGTCTACACTGGACGCAACACGACACAAAGTTTGCCACATCCGGACAAAATGTAAAGTTCTGCGTTTGTAATGTCCTTTGAGTAAAGTCCGGTGTAGACACAGTGTTAATCCTGTGTAATGTGAAAAACACATTTAAGACTACTTACTGTCTACATATGTGTTGTCATGGGTTAGGGGTGGTGTCAGGAGTGTTATTAAAAGGATTTTCTTTAAAAATAGGGACATCAAGTTTGTAAAAGAAAGAGGAGAGAGAGGAAGCGAAGGAGAGAGAGAAGTACAGAATAGAAGTATTGAGACAAAATAAAAATGTTTTGAGAATGAAATATTTTCCTCATCGATTTTTCCATACTTTTGCAAGAGATGGTGGACTTCTTTGCATGCTGTGCGCACATTTTTATGGTTTTGTATGTAGACAAAAAGGAGCAACAGTTTGTTTAAAACTATGAGATATTTAGAGAAGTGGTTCTCAATTGGGGGGGGGGGGGCGTGGCCATTAGCGGTGTTACCCACTATGCATACCACACAAATGTGTAAAAGATGTCTAATATTTTAAAATGTGACAAAATGAGCATTGCAATACATTTAAAAAAATAAAAACCAAGATATTCCGTATTATTTGGCCATTTCATAATGATTAAACATTTTTCCAGTTAATCTCAAGCTCCAAAATATTTTACTAGGTATTTTATTGAATATTGTTTGGGAAGATGAATTCCAACCTTATTTTGGTCATTTATGTAACATAAATTCAAAATTGATGGGAAGGGTAGGTTCTAAGCTTTCAATAGAGACCATATATGTGACCCTGGACCACAAAACCAGTCTTAAGTTGTACGAGTATATTTGTTTTTTTTCATTTGAATGGGATACAAATGAGATATTACATCATATTAAGATCCAGAGCCTATTTTATTAATATGACGTCTTGTTGCAATTCTACGACTTTGGCGCTTTGAGGGTTTAGGGTTAATTTTATTTAAATTTAGATTTTTCCATCATCTGAAATCTGAATATAAAACTTTCTACTGTTATATTTTTTGTTTGTTTTAACGCTCTCTATTGGCTTACCGCTGTAATTATGTTGTGGAGACTAGATGAACCTAAAAGCTGAAATTCTAAGCTTTACATAGATACCAAACTTGAGTGGGTAATTCTTAAAGAGCGGGCGCAAGCGAGCGATGTTTGTAGACCTGTTTCCCGCCATTAGCAATTTTGCTGCATCCACTCATAAAACTAACGTTTAAATATATTTATAAATCTATCTTTAAGCCCTTTCAAGCCACAAGCTTTTGAAATCTTGATGTCAAAATCGAGCATGTTTTCCAAAAAGTTTTATAGTCCAGGGTCAAATATGTCTAGTTGGTGCTCATGGACATTTGATGATTAAATATTGGACGCACAGGTGGGCCCAGGGGGATGGCAGAGGTTAAGAAGAGGTTTACCTACCAAATCCTTTGTGTTTACTGTTCATGTTCGCATGTGTTTTGTGTAGGGAAGGGACGCTAAAAGTGGGCGATCGGATCCTGAGTGTGGATGGTGTGTCCTTACACAATGCTAGTCACAGCGACGCCCTCACCGTGCTGACCCAGTGTGGCCAAGAAGCCCTGTATCAGATCGAGTATGATGTCTCCATCATGGGTGAGTCTGGCAGCCGTGCCAGAATGTAAAGTGAATCTTAAGAATCGAAGTCCTTCAGTTATGATATGTTGTGTGCTGTAGGTAATGCAATGACTGGTAGGTAATTTTACTGCTTTCTACTACTTTTACAAAATAAAAGTTCCATGTAACAATACATGCATTTCCATTAAAAGGTAAAGGTCAATATAACAAAGCGAAATTCTGTCTATCAGATGCAGAGTGGGAACCGAGTAACTACAGTGTAACTATAACCTCTCTCCTTATCCCTTTCCTATCAGACTCTGTCACAAACGCTTCTGGTCCTCTGCTAGTGGAGATCGCCAAATCACCCGGAGCGAGTCTGGGTATCACTCTGACCGCTGCCTTGCACAGAAACAAGCAGGCCATCATCATTGATAAGATAAAAGCGGGCAGTGTAGTTGACAGGTACATACTCCACAGACCTTATTCAGTAAACATGAGCAAAATGTTTTTTGTGTTTATTGGATATATCATACGACCATTCTTTGCTTGAAATAGTTATTGTCATGCAAAGACCGGGTACACGTTGCTTTGACTTGTCTTGTTGTCTTTAACATATCACACATTTATGACAGTTCTAGCAGTTGTCTCTGTGCACCTCAGGTCAGGAGCGTTACACGTGGGTGATCATATCCTGTCTATAGATGGGACCAGCACAGAGCACTGTTCAGTTCTGGAGGCGACACAGCTGCTGGCCAGCACCTCTGATCAGACCAAACTAGAGATCCTGCCCGCTCACCAAACCCGCCTGTCCGGAAAACCCCAGGACACTGGTGAGAGACTCAGAGTTTTTTCAGACATGGATTAGTCTTATGTTGTGTTCCGACCAAAAGTGAATGAAGCGTTAAGCGCGAATGATTTACATGTCAAGTCAATGCAAAGATGCAATAGAACACCCTATGGCGCAATTTTCGTGAATTAGGCGGCGCGAATATCCTGGAGCGAATTGAGCATTTCGGTCATTTGACGTGCTTAGCGCATGATTCGCGCAAGTTGAAAAATCTGAACTTCTGCAAAAATGTGTGCCACCTTAACCTATCAGGAGCTTGCTCTATCAGTTACGTGATAATGACGTAGCGAGCGGAGGCAGAAATCCGAAATAACAATGGAGGACAAAATCATCGATCTGTATGAGGATACCTGGAGATCTTATCTTACTGTTATCAAAACAGGAATAAAACAAATCTTACTTTGAAGGAAGTGAATGAGGAGGTCATACAATCTGGTAAGTTGTAAAAAATGCTCTTTACGATCTATATATATATATATATATATATAGACTGAAGCCACCTGACAGAAGACCCTCCCATGATGCGAATTCGCGTCTGTTGTGAAATGAATTTCCCGTGCTATTGATGCGAATTTCACTCGAGAATGAAGTGAGTAAACTCAAAATGTTCAAGCGTCCAACTTCAAGCGAGTAGCACAATTTATTTGTGCTCAAATTTTGTTAAATTTGGTAGAGACATTTTTACATTCATTTGACATTTGTTTTACTTTTAGTATGTCTAATTTTGGGATGAGCTAATGGTTGGTATAGGAACCCTAAGAACATTGATTCCCACATTGATTCGAATTGCTTTATAATACCTTGATTATACTATGGTCTATGATTAAGGTTATTATTCACGACCATACATCATCGTACTGCCACAGTATTTTTGTCTTTTTGTTTTTCTGTGTGCTCAAAAGGAGGTCATAATAATCTCCCGCTAATTATGGAGATACAAACTTCACATGTGTCCTCTATGGAGCGCCCAACCGTTGTACAAATGAGGATGGGAAACACTGGATGCCCGAGACCGCTCTGTCATCTCATTTAATTAGCTTCTCGTTGTGCTTGATGTTGCCTCACAAGCTTTAGAAGGCAGGACGGATGTAATCACGGTCCCGCTCACCCCCGGAAAACCCACAGACAACGGCCGCAGACCTAGATTAGTTATTTTCAACCCGTTTGTATGCAAATCCGAGAGATGAACAGATGTCTAATGGTGCAAACTGCATTGCTTTCGATCCCTGAATTTGTGCTTGCTATTATAGTCTTCATGAGGTTTCGAGCTGTTCTTTGATAATCTAATCAATAGCACGTTATCGCTGAGTACATAAACGTATTTTGTGATGGCACAGATTCATGCATGTACGAGGCAATTTGGCTACTGCAAAGATGGAAGCCATTGTGGCTGAAGCTCTCATTTGCATCTACGTCTGCTACGAAAATGCATCATGCAATCATCCACGACCTTAGATGACCCTCCATTGATTTCAATCAAGTCCAATTCTTGCCCAGTACTTGTGAAAGCATTAAGTGGCGACTGCACATCATTTTATTATGTTAGCTTAAAGGGATAGTTCAACCAAAAATATATCATTTATTCACCTTTATGTTGGTGAAATCTTGTATATTACTTCTTCTTCTGTGGAACAAAAAATAAGATATTTTGAGAAATGTCTCTACCAGTTTGTGTTCATACAATGGAAGTCAATAGGGCCAATGTAGTTTGGTAACAAACATTCTTTAAATATTCTGCAGAAGACATACAGGAAATCTGCAACTCTAGTTTTGCCTGTTATGTATGTATGACGTAATTCCAACAAGTTGGTACAGCATGGTTAGAAGTCACAGACATCAAGATTATCCCACATCCCACTTTCGACGCCAAAATCCCAATACTTGAGATCATTCATTGTTTATATCGAAAATGAAATCTATTAGCTATAATTTTTAAACAATTCAATGTTAAATTAAAAAATTGTCCGTAGGGTGTGAGTGTGTGAGTGAATGAGTGAATGAGTGAGTGTGTGTGCCCTGCGATGGGTTGGCACTCCATCCAGGGTGTATCCTGCCTTGATGCCCGATGACTCCTGAGATAGGCGCAGGCTCCCCGTGACCCGAGGTAGTTCGGATAAGCGGTAGAAAATGGAATGGAATGGAATGTTAAATTACAAAGAAGCCGCTAATAACCTTAGCGCTAGTCACCTGCTGGTTTTGTGCAGTTTGGACAAATGACGTGGCCTTAAAACAGTAATATTTTAATCTCCTTACTCACATTAAGCTTCCATCGCCAAAGTCCACCGTTACGGTCATCATTCCTGGTGTTCCCAATTCCCACATCAAGAGACAGAGTTGTGTTTCCTCAAGACATAGCAGATGAGCTTAGCATAAGCCACCAGGATGAGGGATTTGGCTCTTAAATATTAGAAGACGCCTCATTGGCTCTCAGACGAACAGATAGTCGTATTTAACCTGGCTTCTGAAAATATTTCAGAAAAGTGGCATTTCTGTAAAATCTCGTCTCTGTCGGTTTGACACAAATACAAATATGATGCTAATGTAATGTTAATTCAGTAATGTTGTGTATACAGGATATGATGGCTGTTGAGTGGCAAAGATTAAATGAAGTAGCGTAGGTTTCATTAAAACTGAAATAGTGTAACCGAACACACACACACTTCACAGTCTTATAAATCCTCTTATGCAGAGACAGTGGAGGGTAAAGCTACGTTGCTGAATGTCACATTACTTGGTTACAGAGTTTGACGACATAATAAGGATCGCCTCTATTTTAAAGGCAGAGTCAAACGTACTGTTAAAGCTTTAATATAAAGTAGTGGCAGAGATTCTTATTAAGTTCTGTGTATGTTAGTCAAAAGTTTTAAATCATTTAATTTTGATATGCAAATTAATTAATCAAATCTAAGTATACAAGGAGACTTTTCTACCATTGCACTTTTTTCTGATTGTTAAGAATGGTTAAAATTGCTGTACAATTCAAATGCTGTGATTATTTTGTTGTATTTTATTCTAAACAAGTTAAATTGACAATCAGGGTTATCAATTGTGTTTTATTTGCTTCTGTGATGTTGTGTTTGTTTGATACCAGTTTGGTAGTTCTGATGCAACTAGTTTCAACTTGTTAACTTACTAAAACTATAAACTACATATTTTTATAAAAAACACAGTAAAATAACAAGAAACATAGAAACTGTAAAGTAAAGTATTGTGATAAATATCTGTGTACTATTAGTTAATGTATTTGTGCTTAAAAAAAATACTTGTACTAATAATTTGACATTTTTACAGTTTTCTTAGGAATTACTATTTTTATTTATTTATTTATTTGCTTTAACTCATCAAAAATGCTAAACATTTTTATAATTATAAATAATTATTTTGTGTATAAAGTTACTAATATTAAACGATTGTATAATTTATCTAATTATTATTTTTATTATAATATTAATATAACATTTTTGTATTTATTTTACAAGTGACAGCAACTCGACACATTCCAAAATTTTGAATTTTAAGTTGAAATGACTTAAAATGTTTTATGGTGTGAAGATGCTTAAAGTAAGGCGATCAGATTAGTGCTTGCTAGAAAAAGTAATTTCATAATATAAAAAAATTATTTGATGGTCTCTACAACATGGTCTCTAGGGCTGAGCGATATATGAACATTCAATATTATCAACTTAATTGTTATGAAAATATAACAGAATATCATGAATATCGAGTATTGTGAAAATTAAAGTGAATGTGAAAGAGACTGCATTAATACACAATTTGACTTTTACTTTTTATACGCCCATGTAGCGCAAAATGTTACTTAAAGGTACAGTTTGTAGAAATCGCCTCTAGAGGGCTCACGATCAAAACAACAACAATCGCATAGCTTGATGACACTGTGTAGAAGCGTGGAATGATGGGATATGTTTTCTTCAACTTCACCGTGATGGTACCGCTGATACATCAATCAGACGGGAACGAAAAATCATGTTAGCGGAAAAGGTAAAGTAAGAAAGTTTTATAAATGTTGCGTTTGATGAAATCATTTTGTTTCATTATAATGAATTAGACGTGAGTAATGTAAGGTTTAAAACTAAATTGTTAGTCATAGAATTTACAGTAATTGTCCAATTTGATGGTGTGATAACACTGCGCAGCTTTAAGTGTTCAAATGCATCATAGTAAAAGTTATTTTGAACGTACCCTCATCATTTGCAATAATGCTGGACGGACCGACGGTACAAACTACTTCCGCATCTGTCTACAACATTGTCACACGGTTGCTACGTCAGTAAAGGCGGTAACAAAGGGTAGCGCGGATATGACACCATTGACAGGCGACTAAACCGCGGTCCACTGTTTAGAATGGCAATTTTCTCAGGATTTAAAAGCAGTTGGAAACATTTGAGATATTGTAAGTACTCAGCTGAAAAATATATATAACATTGGTCTAGTGGTTTTTGGATATTTTACTGCTTAATTCGTACAAACTGTACCTTTAACGTACATTTTATTTAAAATTGACGACAGTAAGTGACACAACTGTGGAACGTTGGAGTGAATGATGAATGCGCAATCTGTACATCAAATCAAAACAAAATACAATAATTTGTCAAATGTGCAAGAAGATAATCTAGACAAAGAACAGAATACAAGTACTGTAAAAGTTTGTAGAAATTTTTAATTTAACGCCTAAATTACTCAAATGACTTTATTTTACCATTATTTTAATTGTTTGACATGAACATTAAAGCACAAACTTTCAAGTGTCATTAATTCTGTAATATTAGAATACAGGGTCTTTTTTCAAACTTATTCCAGAGCTACTGGCCTCAGTTCAAGATGAGCACTTGGAGATGCCGTGTATCTGCAAAGCAAATTAGAAGCAGCATGCATTCACACAGAAGCACTCAATTATACGTCCTGCCTGTAGCACAGAGAACTCTATTAGCCTGCTTTCTAATGAGCTTCCTCCTTGTTTCGCCTGCACCATTACTTTCCCCAAACAGCACCACAGACAAATACAATCACTCAAAAACGTCTTCGGCAGAACTTCGACACTCCTAATAAAGTATTTCTGTGTTCAAATGAGTGTTAATGAGAGCAATATCGAGAAGACCATGCCACATTGTTACAGTACGTGCTACAAACGTACAGTAAATCAACCCTGTGAGGTCAAATCTGTTACACTCAAGTTTGCATGGAGCTAGGTTTCAAATCAAGATTTATAAATACATTTACATTTTTCATTCTATGCACAAATAATAGCAGAATCTTTATTTTGGGGTGAAATTTTCCTTTAGCTGGAAACCGTTTTGTTACTTTAGTGTTCACTGTGGGACTGAATTATTTAACATGACTTTTAGTAAATCAATTAAGACTAATGATGTGTCAACAAAGCTATGAAGAATTACATCATTTTCCCCCAGAGGTACAAATAGTGGTACCCTAGTGGTACAATGCTTTTTCATTTGAATAACATCTATAACTGAGATGATGTCATTTCCACTTGTGTGTGTTTGTTTGTTTTTTGTGTAGTGAAAGTCCAGAAAAGTGACCACCCTCACTGTTGGGACCCCTGCGTGAACTACTGCCATTCTCAACATCCCGGTCAATGTAAAACAGGAACGTGGACCTCTGGCTCCAGTAACCCATCCAGCTCTCAGGATTACTGTAAATGTAACTACCTGCATCATTCTGTAAAATGCATTTCCAAGATGATTTGACAAACAAGAAACATGCTTTTTAGATACTCTGCATTTGAAGGGATCGAACATTTCTTCATTAATTCGGACTGTCATTCCAAACATGTATGACTTTCTTTCACCTGCCGAACACAAAAGAAGATATTTTGAGGAACGTCAGTAGCCAAACAACATTTACCCCCATTGACTTCCAATCTACGGACACCAAACAAAAAAATTCTCGTGATATTTTCGTTTTGAGTTTCTCGCAATGCCCTACAATATGTTTGAACTGAAGAACACCTAATGATGCATTAATACGGAGATCTGTACTTAACCCGGACATGTAGGTCCCAGCTGATTCTATACCCCCAAATTCAGCTGGGGACCAGAAAATTGACTTTTAACCTACATTTAAGTCCTCAGCTTCCTGCGTTCCTTTTATTATGTGGTTACACTTTCTATCTCTCTCTGTGTCTCTCAGCGGTAGTCTGCACTAACTTCTCTCCGAGCTCAACCACCACCACATCAGGCATGACCAGTCAGGGTTCAAACACGCTGCCCCGTGCCGCCCCTCCCATGAGCCCAAGGAACTCCATGCTGAAGAGGAGACAGAGGAAAAAAGAGCACAAGAGCTCTTGTAGGTGACTGTTTTACTGTATGACATCATCTGTTGCTGTACATCTCAGTGTCATTATAAACTCATAAGAGAGCCATGAATATCAACATCATGACCTCGGTTAAACGTTTTGGTGCCATTATGATATCATTAGAGAGTTGTACAGTACTGAATTCATTATGACCTCATACATTACATCATCATTTTGTCCTCACCGGACATTTTGATATTTTGGGAACATAGCAGGCCAAGCATTTAAAAACATTTTAAAATACAGTACAGGTTGTTGTCATTTTAGGATTGACTTCATATAGAGAGGGTGTACAATTTTCCCTCAAAATACCCCCTTAGGAGGCATACTTGTCATCGTTTTCTGTTTCTTTGCCGTGTATTTATGACTCGTGTGTGTTCAGCTGTGTCTTTAGCCTCAAGTTCTGTGGGCCCTGGCGGTCAGATCGTCCACACAGAGTCCAGTGAGATCACTCTGAGAGGAGACCCCCTTAATGGGTTTGGCGTTCAGCTACAAGGGGGGATTTTCGCAACGGAGACCCTCTCCGCCCCTCCTCTCATTCGCTTCATAGAGCCCGACAGCTCAGCTGAAAGGTAGGTCTTACACTATAAACCATACGCACGTCTTAGCCAGAGATTGTATTATTTTAGAAGGGATGGAAGGATCTGTAAAATTTACAATTGGAGAAAGTGTAATGGCTAATGTGGATCATGAAAGGCACCTCAGCCAATCATATAATAGCAGTGACATCATCATATAACATTTTTATCATCATCAGATCTTTGTATCGGTTTATTCAGTGTAGTGAAGCTTCTTTTTGCTATTGACATGCATTAAAAAAACAGCCTCTGGTCTCCTATGAAGCCAGAGCGGTAGCAATAGGCGTGATACTTTTTTGGCTAATGCCGGGTTCACACCAAACGCGAACGACCACATTCCATTGGATGGGGTAGGATGGCGACGCGTGAACGTCGCAAGGCTCAGCGTCTCTCCAGTTTTAGCAATTATATAGTGTTTTTCTTGCTCATCTCGGGCCTGTTCATTCAGAACTGTTGTGCATTCACATCGTACACCCGGCATGAGCTTTTGGATATCGGTTTGCGCATTCCCGGAAGTTATATCAGCAACATTCAACTCGTTCCTGAGATCGCCAAAACAACCGATGCTACGCACCCCACACGGCCGGGCAGAAGTGCTCGCCGGCGGCGTCGAGATCTTAAATAAAGGCGGAGGAAGCGCGGAGCGCTAAGAGCTAGGCTAAAGCTAACACATTCCACACTCTTGATGAAATGCCATGACTGATAGTGACATGATAGTTTTAGAAGGTTAAGTTCACTCACAATTACATAGTTTTTGTTGTCTGCCAACAGAAACACAAAAATAATTGAGTATAAAAAACTTAAGAACCTATTTATTGTCCATTTGGGTGAATTGTTTCATTATAATACTACATACGATAGCTCAGAGAGTAGAGACAAGATCAGACCTGAAGCACTTAGCTTGTCGAATACTACGTGATAACGTCGCTGATATGCAAATTAGCGTGTGATGTCATCTGGCGAAATTTAGCGACTTTTGTCGGCAGGCTTTAGCTACTTTCCATTGAAAAGAGTTTGCAACACTGCAGGGAAGAGGAGATTGACACGCGTTCGCGGCAATTATTTGCTTCATTCGCATCGCCTATTCGCGCCTTTGCATTGACTCTAAATGTCATTTGCTTGCGCAAATCGCTTAATTCTCGTTTAGTGTGAACCCCTATAAAGGTTACAGGCTTTGCAAGCTTTGTCTTGACATCAACCCAGGTGACAGTGAATGATCCTTTTAGCAAAGCCCTAGCAACCATCCAGAGCAACCTACTAACCACAGAGAAACATGGTAAAATTTACGGTAAATCCTATACCACCGTCTCAGCAACCAACTTTTTTGAGTTTCTTAACACAAATTAGCTCAACACACAAAATATAATTTTTTAACTGATCATGGACTTTTGTCTTGGTTTTTGCATGAAAACACAGTTTCTCTTGCTTTTGGTATTGAGTTTCTGTTGCTCAGTTGGCATAGTAGAACGTAGCGCTAAAAAACACCAATGTCATGGGTTAAGTCACTCTGAATGCGCACAGTAATAAACCTTCCTTTAGTTCACTTCCCTTACTTTTAGTTCACGCTGGAAAATAAAAAG
Source organism: Triplophysa dalaica (assembly GCF_015846415.1). Lineage (NCBI taxonomy): Eukaryota > Metazoa > Chordata > Actinopteri > Cypriniformes > Nemacheilidae > Triplophysa > Triplophysa dalaica. Next base: position 19,707,934 of record NC_079551.1, read on the forward strand.
GCACCTACGGTATCTGTGAATAATTGTTAAAATAAGTGTTATGACCAAACTCAAATTGAAAACACATCCAAATGTCGAAAATCAGATTACAGTGTAAGAGAGAAGCCCATGGCAAGTATCAAGTTGGATGCGAGTTGATTTTACCTCAGAATCTGGGTCAAGACTCGACAGGCATTTAGACTGCATCAGCAAATGTGAGATTGCGGCTGTCAAAAGAAATTTGTACATGATTTGCACTATTTACACATGGGAAACTAGGCATTGAAATGCCTGTGAAAGAACAACACACAATCAGAGAAATGACCATACACAAACCACTTCATAGACAAGTAAATGTATAAGTGTCTTTCTCCATTTTGTTGCGCCTTGCATGACTCATCGTGAGATTTCACCATGAAGCGAGTGATGTAATGCTTGTTGAGTTGTGTTTTGCTGTGGCGATGTGTGACATTTGCAGTGTTTGGGCTTGAAGTCATGCTGCGTGATGTCACCTCTTCTCTTCCATACACATGGTTTTTAACATTGAATTAAATAGAGCTGTTTGAGAAAGCTACGTTTGATGTGTGTTGTCATTTTTTTGGCTTGTTTTCCTCTTAATGTATTAAAATAATCTTAAATATAAAACCAGCAAAAAAATCACTAAGAACTTCCCACAGACAGGAAGAGGTTGTGTAATGTGTACATTTGTGTATATATAGTATGTATGCGTCTAACTACAGGATGTTTTGGTTAAAAATTCTTAATGAAACACCCTGGTGACATCACACAGTTTTTGTTTAAACTAGCCCATTCTGCCTTCTAAAGTGTGCCAGCCAATCAGATCAGAGCTTTCTTATCAAACGCGTGTTATTTCTGAGTGCAGTATGCATCGGATTGTGATGATGCTGTTATATAATATATAATCTAATACAGTAATCTTATAATAAATAATCTTGTAATATGTAATGTATATCAGTAGGAATAATTTTTCTTTAATGCTTACACCAATAAAGATTTTGGCCATTTTAAACCTCATTTTGTCCATCAGGTGTGGGCTTCTGCAGGTCGGTGATCGAGTTTTATCCATCAATGGAATTCCTACAGAAGATGGAACGCTGGAGGAGGCCAATCAGCTTCTTCGAGATGCCGCTCTGGCCAATAAGGTCTCACTGGAGATCGAGTTTGATGTGGCAGGTTAGTTAGGCACGTTTGTTTCACTTTCTGCTCATTGACTTTGATTGGTCACAGCTGCTTTGAATTTAATATAACACTAATATTTAAAGAATTATATGTACTCAAATTTTAATAATTGATGCTGTTTTTGTTGATACAGAGTCAGTTGTGCCCAGCAGTGGAACTTTCCATGTTAAACTCCAGAGGAAGAGAGGAGTAGAGCTAGGCCTCACTATCAGTGGTAAGATCTGACAACTCCTTGTTTTTAACAAATAAAATGAAATGAAATTATATAATATAAAATATAGAGATATTTTTAGGGGAAAATATCAAAAATACTATGTATAAAATACAATTTACATACACATTGTACATATAGTAGTATTATAGTATGTGAAGACGTAGAGATATTCAGTCACTGTTTGAGATTTAACATGTCAGAATACTGTGAAGTCTTTCAATACTAACCACAAACTGAACAGCTGTAAACTGATGTTATGTCTTATTGTTTTTCTTTTAGTCCCATGTTAAGAATATGATTATTATTTGCATTACGTCGAGCTACTAGGAATTCACATTGTTATTCGTAAACCAACCTGACCTGTTTTAAAATCGTACATCGATGCGTCAAAATGACAAATTCAAGCGTTTTCACACATTTTTTCAAATTTATCTTGTAAATGAAAACATGCTGACTGTCTTGAAATCTTCTCTCTAAAATTGTACTGTACGGTATCTTTCCCACCCCCTTTCCTGTGTGCTCTCCAGACAAATCTTCTTAGAGGAAAACATTTGATCATGCCAGTCTCGTGATCTTTTTAAAGATTTTCGCAAACGCCCCCCTGACCTAGTTACTGCTCTTCTTTTAACTTCTCAAACCTGTCAACGTATACTGAGACGTTATCCGTAAACACACAAACTGTTTGGACATCCGCTCTATTTGTCACATGGTCATATCTGTGTATTGTTTTCCAAATGGAACATGTTCCAGTCCAGACCACTCGATATACGACATGTCTCTCTGCCAGTGTCCAGAGGTATAGTACATGCTGAGACTTCTTTACTGAGGAGCTGTTATTAAAGAACCCTCGTCTAGTCTTTCGGAGGAGTTGTTTACTCGATGTGCCTGTCTGGCTTCTTTCCACCTGACGTTCCTCTGATAAACACTAGAGCATCACTGGCCATTAAACTTGTGTGCGGCTCGATCAGATAAATAAGAGCTTGTTCCATGTGTGCTATGAACTCGATCCAATAGTCAAAGGACTCCTGTGCTGAATGTGAAAATGCTGTGCAACGGCATATCACATTCGCAACATTTTTGGTGTTACTTACAAAAAGGAGTTTGGACATGTATCCTGATGATAAGTATTTTTTAAACATCAAATAAATACCTCTTTCTTTCTCGAAGTACCTTGGTATTATTACCATGTCTTCCCATCATTGTGGTACACTCCCATATTTTAGGGTTACTTCACCTGTGATGATATTTTTATTCCATTTGAAAAACACAACATGCTGATAGATGCTGATCATTTTTACACTTGTGCTTGAAATCTGGTACATTATACAGTATGTATCATTCCATCTGTGCGAGAGTATTCTCTGTGAACGTTTGCCTTATGCGTGTGCTGGAGTCAGATAAGAGTTTTCCGTTTTGCTTTGAAACCGTGCGTCTGTGCCAGGCATACTGAAATTTTGCTGTGTTGTTGTGTTTTCCTCTCTTTCAACAGCCAGTAAGAAACCCGGAGAGCCGCTTATCATCTCTGACATTAAAAAAGGCAGCATGGCCCACAGGTAATACACACATGTGTGTGCATAGTCATACAACCACAGCACATACTGCAAATGAATATTCACGTGGACACCAATGTCAAATGCATTTTATACGTCTGATACTGACATTCTCTGAGGTCCGGACAGATGGAGGGGTAATCCTTTTTTTAAAGGGACAGTTCACCCCAAAATAAAAATGATGTCATCATTAACATTTATTCAGGCTGTTCCAAGTTGCAGTTTTTAGAAATAGGTAAAAAAAATATGTGTGTTGCCAGTCGAGGGAGACAAGCAGACATAATGTATTATTCGATTTTCTATTAGAATTAATAGATTTTTAAAGGATTTGATCGCCCAAACATTTATGTACAAGATTGTTTGCTCACTCTCATGCCCTTCCTTGGAAAAAAAGCATTAAATTGCCTTCATGACGTCACACGTTTCTGTTTAAGAAACATTTCTTAACATTTGCGTAAAAACAAGAACACACTTTGCAGCCAGAGTCTTGTTTTGTGTGTATTTGTGGGACTGAAGCCCATTTCATGGTTGTTTTCTGCAGAACAGGAACTCTGGAGCCAGGAGACAAGCTGTTAGCAATAGATAACATACGTCTGGAGAACTGCTCAATGGAGGACGCTGTTCAAATCCTGCAGCAGAGTGAGGATCTGGTCAAACTCAAGATACGCAAGGACGAAGACAACTCAGGTGTGTGTTCGTCTAGAGCTACAGTTCACTTGCAGTCTTGAGCTTTAAAGAAATGACATTTCTTTTCGAACTACGCAATTAGGGGTGTCACAATATACCAGTATTTACAATAACCGTGATATTAAGACTGAGGGTGCGTATCAAATCATAGTTCATGTCATGCATTTTACATGTTTCTGATCAATTTTGTAATTATTTTAATTGACGGCGGGATATATATTTGGGGGGGGGGCTCAGGAAAATCTTGTGGGTTAAGTCCTCCCCAGATCCGCCTATCTATTAAAAACAATGATTATCGATATTGTGCTAATTCTACACTTATCATTAATAGTTTAGCTCCTGTTTAAAGTTTGGCCTTAATAGCCACAATGGAAACAAACTCTCTTTTCTCTCTCTCTCTCTCTCTCTCTCTCTCTCTCCAGCATCACTGATATGCTTTTTTTCAAAACACGTTAATAGATGTCATGATAATATTATTATTTTTGTCGTGATACCCATGTGGTGAAAATCTGATATTGTGTTGGCCCTATACACAAAAAGGCCTTTTTTATATTTATGTGCTTGTCCGATTTATGTGCTATTTATATAATAAAATCATTGTGTTTCTCATTAATGCATGAAGTATTTTGCATTAGTATTGAGATTCATAAAGTATTCTCAAACTAATTCATAACGTTCAAACTTTATTCAAAACTTAGAAATTTCTTATTAATGTATTACTTAAATAGTCATTTTTGACTTATTTTGTTTGAGGTTTTTTTTTATGATTTTGACAGGTACCAATGCATTCCATACATTCAAAAAATAACTCAGTTCTACATATGACCACCAGGTGTCAGTATAGAACTACTAACCAAGACCTGTAATGATCTAGTCAAGTATGGAAAGATGAGGAAGCCTGCTGCAGTATTGCTAGTAATACATTTTCTATCCGCCTTCTCATTCTTTATTTTATTTTTTTCTGTTTTTCAAAATGTGTTTTTTGTTTGTAAATCTGTATGTAGGCACAATTTATATTTGTTTACTAAAGCAATTTCGAGCTTGTAAGCACATACATTTAGATCAAAAGCTTATATAATAAAGACAAGAGACAGCCGGTAATGTATTTTAACCATAACAAGGTAGATTTACAGATCTACTCCGAGTTGTTATGTTTGGATAACAGGCTAGTAAAGCGTTTTGTTGGTGTGCGGAGCGACACATATGTTGTCAAAATACCAAACAACTCTGTGGTTGCGTCTTATCCTTCCTTTGAAGTAAAAGTGTGCAGACGGGTCTCAGTGGTGACCTATTTCCGGCTTCATAAGCAAATAAACACCTCTTGTGTTAGTTTTGTTGAATTATTCATTGGATATCAATAGTGTTCTGATTTGAATGAAAGTATGATTGAATGCTCTTCAAAGTATCTTCAAAGATCTTTGAAGCAGGTTTTTGGAATACTCATCACCGTGGTTAATGTGTTCTGAGCTGGTTGCTAGGGGCGTTGCTAGGTGCTTGTTAAAGGTCCTGAGTGAGCACAGGACCATTTTCAAGTGTCTGTAATACTCTTGTCCATATCACTTCTTTATATAAGTCAGTTAGGATTTAAGGGAATTTGTCACACATTTTATCATCTGCCAAATTAATATCTGACTTAAGCGTGATCGCAAAGTCACGCACATGATAACCCATCTTATATGAAACTTAATTTTCTTGACAACTTATATGGCAGGAGTCCCTTGTCTGAAACATATATTTGATAGAAGTGCTGTAAGTGCATGTCATGCCTTTAGGGGTAGCGTGTAATTCCCGGTATGATTTCAGATCACTCTTTCATGACTCATTCATGGATTTTGAATTGCTGCCTAAGTGACTTTTAAACAGCTGTTTATGGTGAATAACAAATAGGGCAATAAAGCGCTTTGAGGACTATTTTATGAATGATCCAACATGATGTTAACCCGACATCATTTTCTTCTCCTCATCCCCCTCCAGATGAGCAGGAGTCAACAGGCTCCATTATCTACACAGTGGAGCTAAAACGGTACGGCGGCCCGCTGGGCATTACCATCTCCGGCACGGAGGAGCCCTTTGACCCCATCATCATCTCAGGCCTGACCAAAAGGGGTCTTGCTGAGAGGTGAGCCCACCAGGTCAGACAGGGCGACTCTTGAACCCCCTTCAGCTGCCCTGCAGCCAGCGAAGCACATTCTGCACTTTCTCTCTAAGATCTTTTTTTCTGGTTGTGTGGGTGCTCTCCTCATGTAGCATTTTGTTTCCTTTCTGGTCCAAAGCTGGATTTTAAATGTGTTGGTTAAAATTGTAGATTGAAGATTTTGAAACGTCAAAAACGCCAATAGCTGAAGAAACATTCACACGTTTGTCATTGGGGTTTATGTTCTTGTAGGACTGGAGCCATTCATGTTGGAGATCGAATTTTGGCCATCAACAATGTGAGTCTGAAGGGTAAACCCCTTAGTGAAGCCATACATCTGCTGCAGATGGCAGGAGAAACCGTCACCCTCAAAATCAAGAAACAGACCGGCTGTAAGTCATAAGCAGTTTTGTTTATTTCCAAAACATTTTGAGTTTATTTAGGGGTTAATGGAAGAATTTTACAATTCTGGTCAGGTCATATTTCATCCCAAAATTGATGGAGATCGGAAGTTAGGTTTTTCATATGGAAAATACAGTATTTATTTTTATTATATAAAAAATGTATAACAGTGATGAGAATTAAAAGTAAAAAAAGACAAATTGTGATATTGATAATTTTGGGTGAAAATGTCTTCATTGTCATTAGAAAAAAAAGCTTAATGGTCTTAAAAGTTTGACCTTATATTTTTATTTAAAAAAATTGTTTTATCAAGTTTTTTTTTATTCATTGTTAAAGGGGCCAAATGTGAAATAAATGTTATGCTTTTCAATCCAGTCTTATTTGCTTGCAAATATTTTGACACAAAATGGTAAACAGGTGCAATACTACATCCTACTATATATGATCTATAATATAATATTCTTGATCTGTAATATGATTTACTGTATATATAATTATCAATAATAACAGTTATTGCGTTCTTTTATATCAGATCTGATGTGATCACTTTTTAGTGGCTTCACTATTTGAATGACAAAAAACATTTCATTTCAGCACCCGATGATAAGAAGAAAGATAGCGACTTGGAGAATGAGCTCAGTGATAACGAGGACGAGATGACCGACTCGCAGAAGACCAATAAGCTCTCAGAGATTTACTCCACCACCATCCCCAGCGTGGACTCGGCCATGGAATCATGGGATGGATCGGGTATTGACGCTGGTTATAGCAGCCAAGGTGGGCTTGACTTGCTTTTGACTAATGTTTATGTATTATACAGTCTTCATGATGACTGTGTCTAAAAATAGGGAAAACATTTTTACTGGTATAAAACGTCTTGGGGTGAGTTTGCGAGTGTACGTTCTAGGTTCTGGGATTCTGTACTTTTTCCCAAAGGTGTGCAATAGTGCCACCTGCTGTGCAACAGTGCAAACACTGATTGCCGTAAATACTCGTCTTTGGCGGGGAAGTTTATTTTTTTTTAATGGACGAGATAACTCGTCAAGGGTGGTGAAAGAGTTCAATATACGTCTATCATGACCAAAGTCCATCTATTAACAGCTGTAATTATAACCAATGTTTACGCTTGACATGATCTAACCCCATCCAACCCCTCAAAGGTGGCTATATCCATCAGGCCGCTGGCATTGCGTTGCACCCCCATGAGTGGCGTAGCACCAAACAGAGGAACAACACCCCTCCTCCCACCCGCCGCAAAAACTACCCCTTTAGTGACGGGGGCTTTAGTGAAGATGACTGGGACAAAGCTGCAGAGTAAGACCAACACACAAGATTTCTGTCACCTTATGTTAATAAATGTATACAAATTGAGTGAAAACATATATAGAGCTTTGTATAGTTTTGAAGTAAATTTTTACATGAAAAAGTGACTGGTGAGCCAAAAACCTGTCATCGTGTACTCAACCTTTAGGACTTTCTTTCTTCTGCAGAACACAAAAGAAGATATTTTGAAGAACGTTGGTTAATATTGACTTCAATTATATAAACACAAAACCACTGATACATTTCTCAAAACATCTTCTTTTGTGTTCCACAGAAGAAATAAAGTTTGAAAGTTATAAACAAGGTGCAGTTGAGTGAATGATAACAGAATTATTTTTTTTGTGAAAGTAATCTGTTCAGATCATGGATTTGGCCCTACTGTTCCATTGGCAAGACTCTTCGCCTCACTGCCGGGCCTCGAGGGCCTTCTTAACATGCCAAGGCTGGTGCCAGAGTGCCGGATATTTTTGCCAGATTAACTGCCTCTGGCCTCTTATGTCTGCTTGTGTCGTAGATACGGTGGCCAGCCGCATGCCGATGGTCTTCTGTTGGAGCAGGAGGACAGCTTTTGGTGCCAGGCCCTAGAAGACCTGGAAACTTGCGGGCAGTCCGAGCTCCTGCGAGAGATTGAGGTTCTTAAAAATTCTAAATTAATCTCCCATTTCTCATAAACTGACTGCTAATTAAAGGTCCAGTGTATGACATTTAGCGGCATCTAGTGGTGACGTTATGAATTGCATCCAACGGCTCACTCACCCCTCCCTTTGAGCTCTACGGTGGCTGACACAGGACTAAGATGTGGTCACGTTTGTTGCTTCTTTGCCGAAGATGATACCGTATTTACGAAACACGCTCTGTAGAGCAGTTTGTCTGTTTAGGACTACTGTAGAAACAGAATGGTGAATTCCATGCAAGCGGACCCGCGGTGTATGTTGTTATAGACACATCTCGTCCTAAGATTAAAAAAATCTTGACGCTTCATCATGTTAAGTCTTTATACACCTCTGAAGACATAGTTATTTATATTTTATTGCATTTCTGTCAATATATCCTCCCAAAAAATGACACACTGTTTAAGGAATCCGAGAGTCATTTCATGACTGTAGATCTGTAATGAACCTGCGTGTCTTGATTCAAGTTAAATTCGATTGAATTATTGCATTAAGGAAACAGAAATGCCTAGAGTGAACTCTCGATGAACACCAAGGGCACACAGCTGAAATATCCGGTAGCAGATCTTTGGATCTAAATCAGACTGAAGCTCATTAAAGGAAAACGAAGATGAGCTTCATGGCCTCCGGTTAATAGTTTTATTTGATGTGATGAATACTTAATGAGTATTACGCAGAACTCGCTGGAGGAACATAGTGTCATGACTTGCTTCAGGGCTTAAATGTATTTTGTTTCAGCATTACACATAGACTCAAAGAAGGGAAAAAACAAGGCGATCTTTTTCAACTATTGACATGTTTGAGTGAAATGTAGTAATCTCCTAATATGGCCCACACCAATTTATCAGAATACGTACAGTAGATATCTCTCCAATTAACTTACATTCAAATTAACTGAATAACCCATTTTTCGGGGGGGGGGGGTAACAGAGGTGGAATCATTGGTTGTCATTGCCACCCCTAGGCTTCAATAATGAGCGGTAGTGCTCTGAGTCTGGGCGTGGACGGCGGAAAGTCTCACGCCGAAACTGGCGGCATGCCACACCTCAGCCCTCTACGTAAGGCTCCGCACCTGCACAATGAGTCTAAAAACAAGAGCACCCTCCGCATGTCGGAGAAGACCTGGGAATCACGGAGGATTAAAGAAGAGATTCAGGACATCCTGTCACCCACACCTTTAGAACTACACAAGGTGGGCAGTTATCCGAAACATCAGCAAAAACACAACACATTGTATCTATTAAAAATTCTGAACATTTTTCCAACGTATGTGTTTGTCTGAGGAATCAAGATCAGCTCACTGTGATACACACACTTCTTGGCAAGACTGGGATTTGAACATACTGTACAGTTATAGGGTTACAAGCATCACGCTACAGAAATCTCTGGTATCTGGTGTCTTTATTTTCCAGGAAAACATTCTTTGAGAGATAGTTCACCAGATAGTGAAGAATTTACACATTTCAAAACTGCTTGACTTTCTTTCTTCTGCAGAACACAAAATAAGATATTTTGAAGAATGTTAGTAATGAAACAACATTGACCTACATTGACTTCCATTCTATGGACACAAAACCACAGAGACATTTCTCAAAATATCTTCTTTTGTGTTCCACAGAAGAAAGAGTCATACACAGATTTTTGGAGAAATAGGACGAATTAATAATGACAGAATAGTCCCTTTAGAACAACACATTTACTTTATCTTGCAATTGTAGAAGACAATACTTTTCTTGTCATGTCTTAAAGGCGGGGTAAAATTAAAAATAACAATTCAAAATTTTTCATGAAATAGTGCAGTTTGTTAAACAGCTTTTCAGCATGGGTCATTCACTTTTTAAAATTCATGTTCCCTCATAATGTTTCATCAAAATCTGAAAATGCACTTCCGCCCTCTAGTGGCCATCCATCTCCGATGACATCAGTTTGACGTTAACTCCACCCCCTTAAAATGTCAGTCTGCTGCTAGTTTCATTTCAAAACGCAACGCCTGTTTTTTAAACATCCAATCGAATCGCATTGGATAACACAACTCAACTCAACTCAACTTTATTTATATAGCGCTTTTTACAATTTTCATTGTTACAAAGCAGCTGTACATGAGACTTCTAAAGCAGCCCCCCCGGCCAGGCAGATAGTGCAAAACAATATGCAAACGGTGGTGAGGAACCCAAAACTCGCATCGAGAAAAAAAACCTCAGGGGAACCCAGGCCCAACCAGGGGATTCCAGTTCCCCTCTGGCAAAAGCTGCTGCCTCTGCACAAGCTCAACAGTGCTTGCACAACAAGGCTTGATAAAAATATAAAAATTAAGGATTTAAGATTATCATTAACAATCTAATAGCATTTGAAATGTTGTAGGAAAAACAAAGTTGTCGCGTCCTTTATCCAGCTCTATCCTCTTAGCTCTTGTCAGGTCACCGCTTCCCATTCCCATTCCCTATATCAACACAAGCCACGCCCACTATTTTTCTCTGTCGATATTCTGTTGTACTCGGAAATGCGTCAGAATACGTAAGTCAAAATGATCGCAACTTTAGGTTCACAGGGACTTTAAATTGAGTAAAATCAAACCGATGACACTATAATGTGTTAAAAATTAAAATGTAGAATATTCTTTAAAAAAAAATTTTACCATTAGGTACTCAAAATTGAGTTTATTACAAGCAAATGACATCATTTATTGAATTAAAAATATTAATTTTATTAGAAAAAATGTAACTAGAATAAAGAGTAATTATTTTACAGCAATGCAGAACCAAGCATACTTATTATTCTCTTTATTTTTTACTGCTTTAGATCTACACATCATTGATTGATAAATTAATCATCATATAAATTCCAACTGGTGCGAGAACATCATTCTCAATAAAGACCCCGAGGGGAAGGCAGGGAGACATGTTTTCTGTCTACATGTTATTGTTCCTGATGCTCACATCAAGATGTGTTTTGTTCCTGGAATTAATACATACGCATGTATTACACAAAGACAAATCCGTTCTGACAGAGATCTGTCCAGTCAGCGTATCTGTGGTCTTCTTCCTTGAAAACTGACATATCCCAGGACTTGCTTTGAAGAATAAGTAAATGATTTTTTGAAAGAACAGTTTACCCGAAAACATTTAGTCATTTCATGTCATTTTTTTTATAACTCTTCTGTCTCTTTTAGATTGAATGATTGACTACAGTACTCTTTGTCAATGACTACATAAACCAAAAAGAAATCAGCATCATCTAAATCATAAGAAACAAGCTTCTGGTTAAATGGCTCAAATGATTTTCTGCTGATCAGGTGACGGTGATGAAAGACCCGGAGATCGACGACTTCGGGTTCAGCGTGTCAGACGGTTTCTTGGAAAAGGGTGTTTACGTGAACATGATCAGACCCGAGGGACCGGCGGACCGCGCTGGACTCAGACCCTACGACAGGATCTTACAGGTGCCCTCTTCTCAGATCGCCACTCGAACCTTCTACCCCCCACGCCTCTGATACCCCTCACTCAGCTACACGATCTGCCCCGCTCGGTTAAATATAAACTTACTCAAAGAGAGAGAGAGGTATGACAGCGTCATTAAGCCTTTGACACGGCGACTTAAAAAGAATTCAACTGTATCTGTCCCGTCTTGGAAAATGCATCTGTTGAGTGAGAAAATAATTGAATATCTGATATTACCGTTACATTTTTCCCACCAGGTGAACCACGTCCGGACAAGAGATTTCGACTGCTGCTTGGCCGTGCCACTCATCACAGAAGCCGGAGACAAACTCGAGCTGGTGATCAGCCGAAACCCTTTAGCACAGCCGGGTGTCGTCCAGCCCCATGACTGCCACCCCAATTTCAATCCTGTAGGCCATTCACGCGAGCACCAGACCAGCACGCTGGACCTGTGACAGCCATAAAACAAATCAATGATTTAATTTCTATTCTAATGAACATCAATATCCAGAATTCAAAAGATTATGTAAAGGAATTGTCAGCAAAAAAAAGAGCCACCGTTTTGACGCACAGTGCTGGAGAGGATCTGAGCCAGTTTTTTTTAACAGACAAAGAAAAGCTAAATAAAATAGAGGACTTGGACTAATACAATGCATACTGTACAAGAACTTCGCCTCATCTTTTTAGAAGACAAAACTGTATCGTCTAAATGTTTACAAGGAAAAGGTTGTTAGAGTAGCAGGGTTGCCAAAACTGCGCTGTGACTCAAAATATGTCACTCCCATACCTAAAATACATATTTTGCAGTTACTGTCATGTATTAAATATAAGTAATAAGCACTTTAATTAAAAAAAATCATGACTCACTTTATCTTACCGTGAAAGTAAAAGTAGCCCAATACCGTGGGATACCGTGGACCTGGCAACCCTGGAACCCTGTTTGATTTTGCTTTATTTGTAATTTGTATAATGCATATTGTGCTCATATGTTTACAAAAAAAGAAAAAGACTCTCTTCTTTTTCAGTGGATCCTCATCACAATTATTTTAATTTTTTTGGAAATCTATATTTCTGTTTTGTGTTTTTAAAATGAAGCGTTTTTACCAAATGAGAACTCACATAACAGACCCTGAATTCAAAGTAAGCTTTCATTGCGTCCCCCACACACACTCCACTACTATAAACAGAAATATTACCACTTTTGTTTGTATCACATACACACATACACCCTTCTCTCTCCACAAACAAACAAATGCTAATTTCTCAGTCACACATAAACACTTCAGGCCACGAGGGCCACTACAACAATGCACAAGTTGACCTCCCACTGCTCTAAAAAGAACCTTTGATATCACCAACAATAACTTCACAGCGTCTTGTGTCAACACCATGTGATGCGACACAATTCCTCTTCCTTATTTTATATAAGCGCATAAGGCTGTCCCATGACTCCTTTAAGAACATTAGAGGTCATTTGTTGTGAGGACTATTAGATATATTAGAGAAAATCTGACAAAATTAACAGCAAAAGCGTTTTATTTTAAACACAGAAATGGTCATTCCTACATTTTAAACCACTGTTATGATTTTATAGCATGAGCTTCCCATTAGTACCCATTAGAAATATGATTTCTTTACATTTTTGAGACCCTAAAGGTAACACATTTTAAACCCCTTTACAGTATTATGAGAACAACAATTAATCCTAAAAATATATATTTTAACACAAATTGTGGTGTTTACTATATTCGCCAAACTTCATTCAACTCTGTTACCAAATTTATTTTCTTCAGTTAATAGAAACCATATGTTTAGAGATATCTTCAAGCAGGCGTTTTGTCCTAACTAGCTACCCTTACTGAGAGACATAATTTAATTTAATAACTTAACTTAATTTAGACAAAATTTGCAATCGGTGAAACTCTGTTATACATCCTGGCATATTTTGTTTGTATAATTATTATTATTTGTATTATCATTAATAGTAATAGTTTTTTAATATATATATATATATATATATATATATTACATTTATGCCCATTTAATTTTAATGTTCTTTCGAAGATAACCAATTCCTACAGTCAGAATTTTTTCAAATAATTCATGTCACAAAGAAAAGAAAATCACATAACAAACCTCATAAAAATTGAAACGAAACTAAAACAGCACAAGCATCTTGGGCCGGTTTTACCAGCCGATCTTAAGTGCATTTCGCAAAGATATAATTTTAAGGGATGTTATTTATTGTGAAATATAATAGAATAGGGTGAAATAATGGAGATATAAGTAATGGAGGAGCATAAACATAGATAATAAGCTGAAGTTAAAGTTGTTTTTCTCCTGGACGAATTAAAACTCTATTCTTATTAAAAGAAACTAACTAAAATATCTTATTTCATACTGTATACTCTAAAAAAAAGAATTCATTTTTAATGGTTTCAGTTTCCATACTCTCGGTCCAATTTAACACATTAAAAACCATTATGCCCTGCCGATAACTTGCATAAAAGTTTTGTTTTAGCAGCATTGATTTTTTTGAATTAATCAATGAATCATAACCGCAGTTGCATGAAACAAATGGGAATGGAGCGCTGCTTCATTGACTGAATATCTTCTGACAGTCTTCTTTTTTCACTTATTTCATTAGCATGTTCTTAATTTTTTGTTTGTTTCTTAAGCGTTTTCTCTTGTTTTTACTGTAATTTTTAATTTCTTTGATCTAATTATTGTTCCTCTTTAACATTTTTAATCAATGGAGGCCGTAAGAATGACACTCTAATGCGCATCGTCTAAGCTGAGTGTTGCTGCACCTGCTCATAGTTTTAAATGGTGCAACAGGTGTACATATTTATCACAAGTCTGGACAGAGTTAAGCCCGACGTAAGATTTACGTCCAACTTTTTCACATCCAGCTGGTGCAACCGGCCCTTGTGTTTTGTTCTTGGTTGACAGTATCATAAGCATTTTCTCATGACACTATCATTTAAAGCATAACTTCCCCTAGCAATTGTGAGAAACAAGAAGTTGTGGTGCTTACATTGTTGACACTTTAAATTCTCGCATCACTGTTAAAAAACTGCACTTTTGCAGGAATATTTGCTGTTTTATTGTAAAGAAATTTTCACATATTTTGAAAATGCGTAAAAAGTGTTAAATGACGGAAATAGAACAGCAAATTTTCAAGTTGGGTGTAAAATAATAAGAAAATATATAATTGTGCAACAGTAAACTCTAGGTCCGACATATGTCCTGTTGCATTTATGGAAAGCTTACTCTCGTCAAGTACCGTCGTACCCCAACATTCTTCCATCGCATACTTATCTTTAAACAACTTACCACAATGGAGCGTTCACACCAGTCCTCACAAATGTCCACACCTCAAGAACACAACGTGTACTTTCACAATAGCCGAGCTGTCATCGGTCACCGATGGCCAAATATTACAAATGTTTCCGTTACGGCCTATTTTGGACACAACCTCCCTTTAAAAGCCATCACATCGTTTACTCGTGTTTGGCACCTGCGGTAACTCTAGCCGTCTGCCAAATGACTAATAAAGTTTAATTGTTACAAAGGTCACGTCTCCGCAGACAAAAGGCCGATGCCTATTAACCTCCACTAAACATTTACCTACATTAGTCTTTGGCAAAATCTTGACACAATTAATGAGGAAAACTGAGGACGTTTAGATTTTTGGGATATTCAGTTTGAGTATGAGAATCAGTCCATGTCCAAAGACCACTTAATCTGTAGTTGTTAAAGTAAACTTGTGTGTCTTTAATTTCTTTATTGTGGTCTTGATACGCGTGAGATCGGATGTGTTTGAACTTTTTTAATAAACGGACATTCAAGCAAAGCTGTGACTGGTTAGGGGTTCGACTTTTTTAATACTTTGTTCAGTTAACAGTATGTAAATTTCCTACTTTTTTGCAGCAGTTGGACGATCGTATTAAAATCCCTAGTTGTAATAGATCATCCACACAGTACTTGGTACAGATAATGAGAATTTTCTTTATATTCGCTATCAAACGATCCACAAGTAGCTCCGCTGATGAGCTCTCTTTTTGCCTTTTTAGACATTCCAAACTTAAGAAACTTTAACTTGGTTCACCGAATAACCACAAGTGATCGGCAATAGATTTTATTTGTCTTACTTCATGAAACGTGGTCATCCATACAAATGCTACAATAACCCATTGATAAGTTGATTTTTTTTCCCTCACTCTGCTGTCTTTACTTTTGGAAAGCACAAGTAAAATCTATTTGCAGTAAAGCCGAAAGCACTCATTGTTCTAGATGATGCTGTTGAATTCTGATTAGAACAATCAGAGCCTCTGTTCAGGCCCATGGCATTAGGAGTCTACCCAAGGCTCACTACTAGGCCCATACAAGTTTTCTTTTAACCACCCCCTAACACCACTACCTTTCTCTTTTTGTTATATAACTCTACCAAAGCTGTCCATGGAAAAAAATAAGGTTGATACTTATTTGAGTCCGCATTGTACGCACGTTTTGTCTAAACGTTTCCGCACTGCAGGCCGAACGCCACTGAAGTCTTGTTTTGGTTCCCCTATACTTTGTTTCTACTCTAAAAGAGCAGCAATTGTCATGTTTTCCTTTTGTTTCAGAGTGATTTAACCATAATATTGTTCAGTGTTGGTGTTTTAAAATGTCACACACACTATTCCAGGAAGAAAAGACGACAGAGTTTCTTTTACATGTGCAATATTGGGGCCACATACAGGATTCAAAGGATTTTACATAGAAGCTATATAAAGCTCCAAACGTGTTCATCCCTATGCATTTTGAATTCCTGATTAATGTATGCATTGATACTAACGTGTATTTTTGAATGTGTAATATGGAAGCTCAATTCTCTGTACAGTATTTTTGTATGAACTCTAAACTTGCTGTTTCCGCAGCATATTTGAAGCACAATGATGAAGACAGGACTTTTGAAAATGAACTGAGTAAGTCTATTCTGTTGAAACCCATTCCTTATCAACAGGGGAATGTGCTGATGATACAATTTTTCTAAAAACGTCGGAATAAAAGAGGTTAAAACGTGAGCCATTGACTGTGTGATCCCTGTTTTCCTATGTAATGTAAAATGAATTTCCTAGAAGCAAAGTTGGGAACCTGAGAAAACAGTAACTTAATTTATTACAGTAATAAAAAAAATTATTCCGTTTAGCTTTCAAAGAATGAAAACACAAGCAGACGAATTTGTTTCTTGTGTCGTAGTCACATTTAATGTCCCAATTTAGGCAATATCTGTTTAAAGAATTTAATATAAATTGAAGTTCACACATTTGACCTTCATTAAACATTAAAATAACAAATTTCTGTGTAAATTGTTTGAAATCCATAAATTAAGTTAATCAAAAATATGTTTAAATTAACATCTTTAATAATTTACGGTTATATATCCAAAAAATCTTTACAGTGTTGAATTAGACATCCAACATTTGACATTATCATGGCTTTAGCAGGTTGCTAAACAAGGACTGCAATTTTAAACCCAGGTAGGTGTAACCCAGTTACATGTAAATGAAACACAATCTGTTTGATCGACACCGTGTTCTTACAAAGCATCTAACCTCATATTGCTCATGGATGCATCTCTTGTCAGAAAATAAAACATTGTGACTAAAAACAATTCATATCCCAACATAGAAACCAAATTTCCACTTGTCATATAATGGGGACGTCACGTTGTACATTGCAGTCTTCTTGTATCATGTCCAAGTACGACAGAGGTAACTTACATTAATACACTGGGTCTTGTTTGGTTGAACAACAGGCTCTCTGTTTTGCGTGGGTTCACAGTTACTCTGGATGATTTAATGGTAACAGTATTTTGCAGGCGTGTTGCCAAGCACTCTTCACTTTAGGTTTATGCTGAATCTATAAATGCTGGTTATTTTCCACACAGCGTTGAGTCCAAAAGAACCAAACCCAACTGTTGTGTTGCATTTGTTTTTAGAGTAGGTTGTCTATGGTGCTTCAACACATGCATGACACAAAAAGCACAGACTTGTTTTTTAAACCTTTGAGCTCTGAGGTGACACCCAAACCTTAATAATCGATGACCTTTGACCCATAATTCCATTCTTCTTTCTTTATATATTATTTATATAAAATGTTCAGAACATAAATGATTGTTTTGGATCAATTTACATCTTAATATACGTTGTTTGGAAAAACAAATGACAGTATATTTGGTCCCTCAAGAGTTTATAATGCATCATATATCTAGTACTCAATCCTTCAGTTCGTATCTGATACAGGACCCAGCTGAAACCACTAAAGCTGTTGCTATGGTTACCTCTTCAGTCCAGCATGACTGAATCTGTGAGCGTCTGTTCAACAAGAAGTACACACATAGACATTCTAAATTCTGCATTTTTTTTTGCTGTTGAAGTGATTTTATGTAATGTATTACAAACGTTTAGTATTATTTTAAACACAATGCCATAATAATTTGTAACTATTTTAAAAGGTGTGTTCTTCATATAAATTCCACGTTCTTTTTTTGCGGAATTTATTGTTAGTTCTGGATGTAAAATTAATCTAAAACAGATAAAACATCATCTAAACATCATTGTGTCTGACTGTGGTGGAGGTTGTGGTGAATGTTTGCTTCAAGCATCCTGTAGCATTTTACCAAATTTAGTTTAAGCGCCATCGTTGTGTCAGATTTTTTTATTGCATTTTATCAGGATTGCCACAGGATCCTACTGTAATCCTGTAAAGCAGATAAAACAGAGAAATTTTAAGCGGGATGAAGATAATCATGAGATGAATTCAAATGATTTTATCCGAACAATCCTAAAGGTGTTTGTTGTGTCTCGAGATAATTTGTGATGTTATGTACAGAACAAACTGACCTGTGTGTTTCGTTCCTCAATGTTCACATTCCTTTTCATTTATGTGTTGCATTTATTTTAGATTTTTTTGTAGGTCACGGGGAGCTGCGAATAATGCAGTATTTACTGTGGTGAAGGATGCTTAGATCAGGGAAAAACAACACTTCAACTGTTTACACTCCAAATGCGAGACTGCCAAGCTAAACATTATGTCCCTCTAAATTTGCCATAGGGGTATTCAGACTGAAGTCCAGCACTCCCTGAAGACTAAAGTTGAATGATAACAGTGGTAAGACTAGATTTTTTTGTGCTTTTCTGTGCAAAACTCACCACTTAGGAGCAAGGATGTACTGTGTGGTGTCCAAGGCGTTTTCATGCAGTTGCTAAGGGGCTTTGAGTTGTTGCTAGGGTTTTGACTAAGGTATTTTTAGATATCAGTCACCATTATTGACTGTAGCACAAACGCTGAGTTGTGAATAAGTTTTTCAAGTTTTGTTAATAGTTTCATTTTTTAGAGCAAGAATTTTAACTTGTGGAAAAAATGTCTGGTCTTTGTAATTAATTATGGCCAAAATCTGCAAACAATTAACCATACTGGAAAAAAGAAAAGCAAAAAAAATCTGACAATGGGCTTTTCTTAATTCTTTTATTTTATTTCATACACCAAGACTAAATTTCGTGTCACTTTCCTTATGAAGTTAATGCCCAGCACACACAGCATATGCAAGACATATTTTTATTGTTAGTTCATCTGTAATACGTCTCTGAGACATCTGCCGTCAGATGTCATATTCACATCTAGAAGATGTCTGCAAATTGTTTATGATTTAGAAAGTATGTAAAACTGCGCTTTCTTTGATGTTTATCGTGTTTTTACAGCTGATGTTTTCTAGATCTCCAGTACATGTGCTATCGGAGTTTTTTTTTAAGATACTTGTACTATAAAACAAGACAAACATACTTGTAAGACATTTTTGCAGTACAACTACACTTTATTTTATAATCCTTATCTTTGGTTTCTAATCATTATTTTTTTTCTTTATCATAGTAAGCATTTATTTAATAGAGATTTGATATTGTCCTAACAAAGTGCCAGTTTTTCTGACAATTATGACAAATCCCAGAGAATTACCTCCGAACGCTCATATTTGGAACGGAAAATCTCATTTAGTATAAGCACAAGTAAAGAATAAAACGTGGCGTGTTTATTAATGATCATGTAGTCACACTTGTATATTTTACCATTGCTTGATCTTTAAATATTATACCCATAAATACCGATCACTTGCACTTTTGGATGTAGGCCATTTAAAAACACTGTGTTCCAAAAGGCATAACCCTAACCTCCCACAACGAACCACAAGACCATCAGAATTACAGCTACCCTAAAGTATTTTATACAAAAACAATAGTTTTTCAACAGGCGTCAATAGTTTTACATTGAGTAAAACAAGCTCGCACAATCCAATGCCGCTTTCTTGGCCTCTTGTTAAAAAGTATTGGTCGTAAAAATGATACACTTCTCCTGTATTCTTTAATAGCCTGCTTGTAAGATAATAATTAGCATTAAAAAAATGAATGCTCACCAAACTCTGAAGGGTTTTTAAAAGATAAATGTTTATTAAGAGATAAAAAGTTTTTTCTTTTTCAGGTACTGTAAAATCTTATTAATACACTCGCTTTCTTTCATATCCTCAGAAATAAAAAAATAAAACATTTCTAATCATTACTTTATAAAGGTTATATCTTTTATTTATAAACACTGCCCCTCAGCTCTATTTCAAAAATGGAAGGGTTTAAAGACACATACAATAGTGGGAAATCATGTCTCTTAAAAAAAAAAAAAAAGATGAGTTCATACTGGAACGCACCCTGAGCCTGAACATTAATTTATGTATTGCTAAGAAATTGTGCCTCTTTCATCATTTACAATGAAGTTTAATCATTTCTTTAACACTTCAATGAAGCATCCATAAGTTACCTCCCTTTTCAATTGGCTGCAGTTCTAGTTTAACTTGGCCAAGAAAACATTATTGAAATAAATTGATTTAAACCATATATTGGCATCAATGCTAACCCATACGTTTAACATTTACGATCTAATTTAAAGTTGAAATAATATAAATCATAGTGAGTAGAACTGCATTGAGTTTTTTTTGGTGTTAGTTTAGCATACCGCACATGGTAGCTTATATTGGCCCCTGTTCATTGTTACTGCCATGAACCTTAAATGTATACAGAATTCCACACTTCCGAGTACCAACTTTTTCCAAGACAGGTGAAGAAAGTAACAATGCATGTTGTTCTACAATTATTGCACATTACAGTTTATAGCAAGCTTCTTTGATGATTAACAGTTATACATGAGATCTATTGGTAATTGTTAAACATAGCAGTCAAATACAGTGACTTTCTAATACAAAAGGCAAATGTGATTGAAAAAAAAACAGCTTAGAGTTGATAAAAATAAAACGAACTAGCCCTGAATCTATGTGGTTTTAAAATCAGGCAGCTTTACATTCCAACATCCTCAAAATAAGAACGCGTTCGGTGTCGGCAAATTTCGTGATTTGGTACTTTTGTATTTTAACTGAACAAGGTTGACTAATAGTGAGTGCTGAAACGGAGACCATTACTTTTTTTATTGCTATGTTAAGGCCCTGATTAACGAAGATCCCAAATATAGCGCACACATTTTTTTGTGCAATCTAACGCATTGAATGTGCACTTTGTGGGTGTATTTTGTGTGTTTCAATAGCCACATGCACAAACCAAGTGTGCGTTACTTATCCTGAAAAGTATGGCTAAACGCTTTGATCGCCCCCTGGTGGCTGGCCACAGATTAGATGTTAAACCACACCCTCTCTATGTAGAATGGGACGTGAGCACAAGTTAAAAAAGAGAATTACTTCAAATGCATTTTTCCTCATTTATAATTTGAATTATTGACTTTATCACACCGATATTCTGCACAGACTTCATCAACATATTTGGCGCAATATGTCAGTGGCCATTTGTGGGACACTTTGGCTTTGTTTTTCTGCAGTGGAGACATGTTTTTTTACAGTTTATAGTACACAATTTGTATGTACGTAAATCAGGGCCAAGCCCTCCGTCTTGCATCTTCTGAACGGTACGTCATTATAGCAGGCAAGTCTCTGTTACTGGTATCTACTAATGCTATTCTTAACATCTCATGATTATGTCAAATGGGGACTGAGACGTTGCCTAGAATTAGTGTGATATGCACTTGTGAGGTCATTCGCGAGATCCAAATCCTATGACGTCGGAAACAAACGCATCCAAACTAGTTAGACTTAATGTACTTAAAAAGTGCATCAAAGGGGAGAAAGTAGTGTCCTTTGTATTAGTGCATCAGCAGGGCTAAAAGTCCTGATTCTTTTGGCCAGCACCAGTCACCATCCCCAGTCTAAACAGTTTGTTGGGACACACTTAGCTTTATAACATTAAAGATCTACAGTAACGTGTAAGGTCTAACACTACCATTGAAAGACACCTCCATAAAAAAGATTTTTTACCTGGGTAGACCAATGTTATCAGTCACGTTAACTTGCGTTTTTTTTCTTCTGTTTACGGAGCCCTTTGTTTTCTTCCCATAATTCAACTCTAAAAACAAGCACTGCTCACTTCAATTTCGATATGTACAAGATAAAAGTGACAAAAATAGAACAGTTATGGTTCTACTTTTACGATACTGTTGTATGTGATCAGTTCTCTCTCTAATAACAGCGACAATAATAGTAATATAATAGTATTACGGTAAAAATATTAAAAAATACAGACAGAAAACATGTAACTTCCTCTGTAGAAAATAAAACAAGGACTCCTAGTGCAGATGCGTAGCAATGTAAACCTGGTCCTACGACTATGTCAAAAGTTACAGATTTTATATATATATATATATCATGGAAAAGCAGATAATTTGAATCCTCTCACAGAGAGCGTTCACATCATAGTTTCTACGATGGTGTGGGTGGGCTTCGTCGAGCCTCCGTTCCAGTTGGGGTCGAGGGGCTGCGCCAGCTCGTTGCTTTTGGGCCGGTATTCTTTGGGGCATGAACTAGCCCCTCCCCTCGCGGGAGCCGCCACAGCTTTGATCCTCTGTAGGGAAACGTAAATTTTCAGTATTAGCTTGATCATTGAGGACTGGAGAATGTTGACTGAAAATGTTTAGCAGAACTTTCAATTACTGTAGGATTGCTTGACATAGAAGAAAAAATGTGATATGCGATGACTTCCTAAATAATGTGACAAACCATATCAATTCATTTGAACCAAGGTTTATACTTCAGTAAAACTATTACAACATTTGTTAAGTAAAAAAATCTGCCGATATATTATTTGAAAAATAAACTGAACAGAAATTAGAAGATGTTTTAGCAATAATCTGAAATAAATCGAAATAAAATAAATGTCTAATCTAATATATATTTAAAAACAGAAAATGTTACCGACACCGATATGACCATTTACACCATTTCAATAAATTGTGCAGCGCTAAATTACTTAAATTAAAGCTGCAATTCGTAGCTTTTGCCTCTCTATCATCATCTCGGTTTAAAACATCAGCTCATGTAAAGATACTTTAAATATGTAATTTGTTTAAGTTAAATAACGTCAAATTTATATTTCCCACAAAATTGTGCCAGATAATATAACAAGATTATAAATCATTATTATAAATTTGATTCGTGGTAAGGACACAATTTGAACACAGATTTTTATGTACTTGCTCAATAACCGATTTGTTATGGATTGCACCTTTAAATCTAAAAGCACTTATTTAGATTCGTTATTTAGATAGTGTGTGTTGCTTCCTATGCAAAACATTCCCTATCATCATCATAAAGTTCAATATTCCTGTAGCTCAGTGGTTAGAGCATGGCGCTAGCAACCCCAATGTCATGGGTTCGAACCCAGGGATTGCACATACTCCGAAACAAATGTACTGTATAGTATAATGCAATGCAAGTCGTTTTGGATAAAAGCATCTGTCAAATGCATAAATGTAAAAATGCATTAAGACGTAATGTAGATCGCAAACAGCTCACAAATGGGCATGTCCATTCATTTCAAAATAATCCCTTACCTCAATAAGGGGCCCATCTGATTGAATGATTTTGATCACAACCACCATTGGTATGCAGATCATGGACGCAAGTGCCAAGGTCCACCCCACTCCAATGGACCAGTCCGGGTACTCATAGACTTTGTTGTACCTCAGAGGTGCATACCTGACCAATGAGAAGACAAAGCATCCCTAGGGTAAAAGACAGACTAGAGGTCACCAGAGTGCAACTCAATCCAAGTTCTTCAACAACAGAACATTTAATCACAAAAGTACCTTCAATCCACATTTATTGAAATTGTGTGGTCATTGTTCTACGCCTAACAACTTAACGTATCTAAATTCTTAAAAAGGAAACCTATGGATTGCAAAGAATCCACCAAGTTTTCAACATAATACGTTAACCCTTGGCAAAAAAGCTGTTTAATTTAGAGGAAGATAAAAACTCATCTAGCTCAAGAAAGGCTATATGACTGTAACAGGGAAAGGATTTCCTTATTTTCTAATAGTCCTATGGCATTCGGAGAAAAATCACATGGAACCTAATCCTCAGCTCCTCACATTTATTCTGTCAGCCGGGCAGATGGTCGTCCCATCTGGGACTCTATAACGACGAGCTGCGACTCAGATTTTTACACCAAATCCAAAGCGGAAAAGCAGCTTTTGGGGGAAGGGATGTCATTTACAGACACAAAACGAACTAGTCTTTTACAGTATAGGATTTGCACGTGTAATTGTAGGTAGTGTGCCGTTATAGTGTGCACTCATTCCCATATTTCCTAATTTCACGATTCTATAGCCTTGGGACGGAAACAGTGCAATTCCAATAATATTGGAAACATAAGTAAAGGACTTTTAAGCCTCTTTTCAAAGACTCTTCTGATAAGAAGACTTACCACACACAGAAGAGGTGTGACCACAGTCCAACTCCATTTCATCCAGGGATTTGGTCTGTAACCAATCATATCTTCAATCGCATCATAGAAATTATCCGCCCCTGTACAGAGAGCACATGTTACGTGTACAATAAAACTTAAGCCTGAAAAGTAAAGGCAATATTACATTACCATGCATTGCACATGGACTCTTATACTGTTGGTGCATTGGTTTCAATTTACAAGTCAGTACAGAAAATTTGTTTTTTGAGATGATTGGAATATTGACTTGTATTTTCTGTTTGTAACTGTAAATGTTGGCAATCCTGACCTATGGGTATATTGCTAATAATATTGGTTTGCATTGTAGCTTACTGTGCAAAGAACACCCAACTTGTAATAGCTTGAACATTTAAGTAAATTATAATAAATTCAAGTATTGTATTGAGAATCGTAACAGTCTAATGCCTTAATAAATGACTCCGTTGACAGGATCTTGTGATTTGGGAAAGCTCACAAGATTTTTTGGGCAATATCGGATGATCAATGGGTGTGCCCGTTATGGTGAGATAAAATGACTAAACCTGTTCTCTCATGATGTGTTATCTCTACAAGAAATTCTGTATCGTGTGGATAAACCCCCCATCATGATGAATGTTGTTTAGACAGAATCTACCCGCATGCAGGTTATACAAACCTGTTCACGACCCATTTCAATTTTTGAATCAAGGTCATGACAGTAGGGAACAATGAGCTTCTGTATGTTTTCTCTTAACTAGGTTGTAGCTCAAAGCATGAATTCAATTGAATGTTTTTTAAACAGATCAGTGAAGGGGAGTGCCTAAAGGTTCCCTGTGTAATTTTTAGGAAGCTCCGTTGACAGAAATGCAATGTCAGAGGTCTACAAAGACCTTACATAATATTTTTTTATGACCATAGAATGAGCTATTTCTATCTACATATACCACGGGTCCCCATGCAGGGAATTCACCATGTTTTTTCAACAGTAGCCTTAAACGGACAAAATGCTCTTCAGAGCGCATTTCGTAAGTACGTATCTCTTTCAGCTAAGAAGCAAAAACGTGATGACATTTTATTTATGTGTCAGCCACCATAGTGCTTCAAAAGGGAGAGGGGAGTGAGCCATTGGTTGCATTTCGCAAACTCACAACTAGATGTCGCTAAATGTCATACACTGAATCTTTTATCATCTCATTTAAATAAACATTAATGAAATTCTAGTTTGAAAGTTTCAGTGTTGCAGATCTAGCTTAAATTAAAGTAAATTTAACTTTGTATTATAGTTGTCTATAATCGTACATTTATCATAAATAGGACGAATATTATGTTCATATACAGTAAATAAGAAATTGTTTTTAAACAGGGATGAACAAATTCTTGTCACTACAATTACATTTTTTATTTATATTTTCACAAAGTTCTAATTGTCGGAAGCTGTTGGGAGTAACACGATCACTACCGTTGATGTGTGTGCATGTTTAGGCCTTTGCGAACATTAAAATAAGCTACTTTTCATTCTATGCTAATTTTGAAGTTGCTGATATACTTTTCCTCTATAGAACATAACAATTTATACATTTTTGCTGTAAATCATACAACAGGACCCCAATTTGTACCCTGGTTATGGAAAGTAATCAATGACATATAGAGACGTTACATTTTCTGTGCACTTGTCATTGGACTTACCATAAACCCAGGCTACAGCAATACATTCAAAGAATGCAACCCATAAAAGGCACACGCCACTGGCTGCATAGTAGTCAAAGAGTTGAAACACATACATGCCACCCTGAAACAAAACACACACAAGTAAGAAAAGTCAGTTCTGTATTTTCAATAGACATAACTACTGAAACTAAGGGGACAATAAGACGGATATGATCAGAACCTGCCTAAACAGTTAACTGCTTTTATTTGGGTGTCAAAATGATTTGTTGCACAATGCATTCAGGGGCATCATAAGACATTAGGTCACGGAAAAATTGGGAAGCTGTGTGGCTCGAACCACAAAATAGCATTCCCGGTTTATCGCTGTTCCAGGGCTTCAAAATGGACGGGGCCAGAGAAATCTTGCTTTGTCAGACCCGGACGGATCTCCTAGTATAGCTATGCCATTCCTCTGTGGATTTGTCACTGTTCTAAGCAGGTCAGGATGCCCATAAAAAGACATGGAAGTTGAAAAGATAAGGCAGAGAGAGTGGAAAGCTTTTTCTTATGGGAGAGTGCTCTGGCCCAGGTTTTGGCATGACTATGGCACACTGCTTCATTACAGGAACTGAGAGTTTAGTTGAGCGCCACACAATATCAAATGACAATGTTGCTAAAATCCTAAAAGGAAAACATATGGTGCCAGCGTTTAACTAAGCTGTATTTGATACTCTCCTCATTTAGCAAGAATCACAAACTAGTCCAGTAGGTGGGTGATATGTGGTAAAGTCTTGAATTAGTGTTGTGTTTAATAAAATGTAAAAAAATTCATCGAGGTCATAGACTATCGAACTTACCTGGGTGACCATGGTTAGTCCCAACAGGAAGCTCAAAAAACAGACTATAGCTATAAAGATTTCACGCCGATAACCCTTCCGTAGGAAGGATGGATACAGATCCACTAAGGATGTGATCTGCCCTTCCACTTCAACAAACTGGGGAAAGAAAAAACGTTGTCAGTTTGGTAAAAAAAAAGTCAGGAATGAAAAAGCTAAAACATCAATATCATCCGTTTACGTAAATTCCACATAAACTGGAACATATCGCTGCTGTCCTGCATAAACCGTGTACCTCAATTTTTCTGGTTTTTATTTCTCCATATATCATTATTGTTGGTCACCCTTGATGTTTGTCACTGGGTTTTGCAAATATACATTAAAAGTATTAAAAAGTGCTTATGAAATTAGGATTTCTGAGGTTTCAGAAAGACAGCAAATAGAGAAAAGGTGTGGTATGATGGCATAAAAATTGTTAATATGTGAGAATGTTGGCAAACACAAAACGGTGGCATCCATTGAATTCTCAGAGGTTTTGTCCATAAAATGGAAGTCAATGTGGTTTAATTGACTTAGTTGTTTGGCTACCAATATTCCACAAGATATCTTTTTTTTTTTCTGCAGAAGCAAGAAAGTCATACAGGTTTAAAACGACATGAGGATGAGTAAATGAAGACAGATGAACTGTTCTTTTAACTAAGAAGCTATTGTCGACCCCGAAAAAGACAATCCATCCTCAGTGTAAGAGAGCTTTAAAGAGTAACAAGCTTTGGTGAAATAAATCCATTATCCCAGTACAGTAAGCAGAACAGTACATAGGAACCCCTTGTGATTCAGCACAGCTGAGCGAATCTCAATGTAGCTTAACTTATTGTACCACAAAACACCATGCTTGATGTGGGTGGTAACTGATTCAGCAGAGTGTTTCATTTCACTGGAGCCGAGAAATGTGATAGTACAGGACTTCAGATGCCAAAGTTTGGACGTCCATTTCTGTGTTACTGTTACTATGTGGACTTTAACTTGTTACTTGTTAACTTGTTTCTCAGACTTGTAGATCGTTTGCTTTGTTCAAAAACAGGGATGACATTGTTCATTGATGCCTAAACAAACCAGACAAAGGACAGTCCACACAAGTCAGGTGTGAAAATGCCCTTAGTGTTATAAATTGCAAATTTCAATTAATAAATGGGCTGAAAAATTGACGTCGTACCATTTGTGAAAATTCCATTAAGCCTTTATTCACATTTTACTATATTACAGTCATATTTACATATTTTCATGTTGTTACACATATAATTTCTGATGCGATAGATTCAACTATTGCAAAGGCTTCATGGAATTCTATCAAGTAACGTTATGGAGGTGCGAGCAACCAAATTATCGGTACTCTGAGCGTTTAGCATACCAGTTTTTCATTGGACACTCACCTGACTGTCGAGGCCCAACAGCAGAAGCATAATGAAGAAGAGAATGGCCCAAAACGTAGGCAGTGGCATCATAGTCACAGCTTTAGGGTAGGCAATGAAGGCTAAGCCAGGACCTGTTGGGTAAAGAACAGTGGAGAGCGCATAATTAGCAAGGCTAGTCATTTGCACACTTTGATCTATGCCGCTGTGGCATGCTTCCGTCGTTGGCACAGACCAAAAGAAGACATGAAAGAAAAACGTAGCGAGAGTCTACATGACAAAGCGAACAAGCCAGGCAAAATGTCTGCCAATGGTTCGTCCAGAGACTGTTTCATCAGCCTTCTTTGGAAATTACCCTCATGATGTTACTGTAGCTTTGGCTACTTTGGAATCTAGAAACTGACACTGCATGTTGCATGAGAGTAAAGGCTAATTCCCTTGTATGACTCAACAGGATAGGAGACAACAAACAAACACCATGCCTTGCTACCATAACTGCAACATTTTGACGTTGTGGAGATAACCTGTACAAGAGGTTAAAAACACAATGGACGAAATCTGCACATGTATAGTAAAACCAATTCAAACAATCCAAACCGATGACTGAGGTAACAGCATCAAAGTTCGATGACAATAAAAAGCATTTTCCACAGAGTCCGTTTGCTGAATCCACAACCACATTGTTCAACTCCAGCTACTTTCCAACAAGCTACTTAATACGTCTTGGCATGAAAAATGAATCCAACCAATTCATACAGAAAGAATCCCTGTTAAGGATTCAATGCAAGGCAGTTCAAGTACAGTTTAGGTTTGTGATAAAGATGTGTTTTGTGCACCTGAGCACAAAGACAAACTTAGACCAGAGTCTCCATTGAGGAGGGGAAAAACATGATCAGTATTAAGGACTCTGAAAATCAAGAAAGCCATCATGTCAGCACACTCGACTGTCGAGTAGACTTTCCCACAGGAGAAAGTGAAACAATTCTAAGGATTGAAGCCTGAAGAGACATCTTGAAAACCGTCCAACATAGTTTATAGGGTAGAAGAAGGAACCGGTAGGAACCGACTTAGCAACCTCTAATTGTGTTAAGAGCTGTTGAGGAATTAAATCCAAAATCTCCAAAAGGCCTTTATCATGATGGTGGCACAAGAGGCATCTTGATTTGGCTCAACCATGTCACCTGTGTAATCCTGCTTGACAGCCCTCAATTCTAAATGCAAAGTTGTCGCAATCCACAGTTGACCTGTGCATTAGTAGATTTAGTAGATTTTTTCCAGAGGCTCCAAAACGTCAGTTTGTCTGACGAATCCAAACCAATCTAGCGACAAATAAGTCCTGGACGTAAATCGTTCTATTTGGTTCCCAATTGTTTACTGTTGCCGATGTTTGCTGTTGTTTTCAACTACAGGATTTTGATGTTATTTGCAGCAGCAGTGCCCACCATCACTGCTGCTTGACCCTCGTACCTGACTCTGCCACATCGGCTATGTCCACCCCTTGCTCTTGTGCCATGAAGCCCAGGACGGAAAATATTGCGAAGCCAGACACAAAGCTGGTAGCGCTGTTCAGGCCTCCAAGCAGCAAACAGTCCCTATGTCACACATATGTCATGGAGTTCGTTAATTAACAAAAAGGAACCCTACGGTCCCATTGCCTGCACTGGACTAAAACCCCCTCCCACCCCGGGACGTAGAAACCCACCTGTAGCAGTTGTATTTGTACTTGTTGTAGCTTCCCAGCGATGTCATGGCCCCAAGACAGATGGCATAAGAGAAGAAAATCTGCGTCCCCGCATCAATCCAAACCTAGACACAAGACGCCAAACTGTTTGTTGACTGAAAAGCATGATTGGAAATGCTAGCTGTTTTGTTGATTATCCGGCGAGACAAACTCAAATATTTGTGTGCGTTCCACCTCTTGCAAGTCCTCCAGAGCTGTATATACCATCAAGAACTAATATAAATTGTTACGACTACTGGATGTCATGTTTAGATTTGTGAAGCATTCCATCAAGAGTCCATCAATTTTTTATTTATGTCGACTGTTGTATAAATCTCGGGTTTTACATCATGTACATCTAAAGTTCAAGTTGCATATATTTATGTTGACTGTTGTATACATCTCGGATTTTACATCATGTCCACCTAAAGTTCAAGTTGCACATATGCACATATCCATAAGATCTTACCTCTGGATCTGCAAGGCGAGTGACATTCGGGTACAGATAAAATTTGATGCCCTCGGCTGCCCCAGGAAGAGTTACACCCCGTACCAGTAAGACGATTAACATTACAAATGGGAATGTTGCAGTGACATACACAACCTAAAAACAAAACAGGGAATGCTCAAATTCGAAGTTGTGTGAAAAAAATACATACTGTAAGCAATGTAAGTGTTATGACAATTCACTCAGTGATGTTTCACTTGGTCTTTAAAAGACGCAGGGGCCATTCAGACAGAATGGATTTTTCCTTCCAATGCGTTCTTTCCCATTGTTATCTTTTGAAGTGTCTCACACACACGAGCGCCTCGTTTTTAAGACACCATGTCAAGTAAAAAAAAAAAAGCTCTGCTTATCAATGTCTGTTCCAAAAGCAGTGAACCAATCAGAAGAATTTGGAGGCGGGGGAAAGTTGGGAGATTCTGTTTACAGTAGCAAGTTGGCATGACAACTGTTTTATTTGCCAGCAAAATGACTGAGGAGGCGTTATAGGCTGCGCTTTTAAAAAAACATATCTGAGCGCTGCATCTCTGCGTCTAAAGCACATTCTGTCTGAATGGCCCCGTAATCGTCACAAACATTCCGAAACAACATTCTGTCAAAACAGTTTCCAAGGCTAACATGCCATTTAAAGCTTAACTGCACTGACGGTTTGATATTGGATTTAGTAGGTTTGCTTTGTGGTCAGTAATTGTTTTTTTTTTATATCCTTCCATCTTGTAACTTTTGGTTAGTCATAAATTCTACCACGATGTGGCAAAAAACGTCAAAACATCTATTATCTGTAAACAGGTTTCTAACTGCATTGTGGCATGACAAATATGCAGAGTCCCAAAGTTAATGCCAGAGTAACGAATTGTGATCTCAAAGATCTTTAATTGACATAACCCAAAATAAGCAGGTTAAAGAGAATATTTCACACAAATTGAAATGGCTGCAAGCCAAGGGGAAAGGCTTAAAATAAGCTATGTTCAAATTACTATAAAGAAATACGATGTGACAGTGTCTTGGCAGGAGCACTGATAAGATTTACAACTGCATGCTCAAGGGAAATGTGTAATTAGGTCAAGACAGCGCGTTTACAGATTGACTTTGCCATCTTTATCGTGAAAGAAGTTTAGCCATCTATCGCTAAGGTAAAACGGCAGGTAAGGTTGTCTTCAAATCCCCCTACCTAGTTAAACAGTGACTCAGATGACCCAGTAAAGACTTACAGAAAAATATTAATAGTTCTTCAGTTAATTGACTCATGTGAATGTATTGTAAGCTCACCTTCCCAGTGGACTTCACACCTTTCCAAATACAGAAGAAGCAGATGACCCACATAGCGAAAAGACAAAGAGCCAGGTCCCATTTTACGTGACCCATGTCCTCGATACCATCAGAGATGCTGAGAACATTTCGCCTGTGGTGGAGGTAAGGTTTTTGGTGAGGAACTTAACAGTTTGAGGTGGTACGAGGAGAAACTTAGACTTTAGACATTAAACAGATTCTGCTATGAATTTAAAGGAACAATAAAGGGTTTTTAGGAGGATCAATTGACAGAAATGCAATATAATATAGAAGATTTTCTTCAAGGGTCTATAAAGACCATACAAAATGAACTGTTATCTTTCTAATACCTTAGAATAAGCTGTTTATATCTACATGCAGAGCGGCCCTAAATGCTCCTCTGGGGTGATTTTAAGACCCTACATGCTCCTCTGGGGTGATTTTAAGACAATATTTCTCTCCAACGAGTCTGCTGGAAAGTATCTCCATAGTTATCTATGATTGTCTCTGCTTAAAGCCTTAGTACTGCCGGTCCTAACGTGTCTCTGCTGGAAAGACTTTATAATATTAACGCAGGTCCTAGCTCCTGCCTGACTTTTATCCTTCAAATCCACAGACCTTTTATTTGATGTAATAAATAAGACATCGCTCTTTCTACAGTCTTTCTAATGCCCGCATGATCTCTTCCCTGCGTCAACATGAGAACGACTTATTTTTGTTTTATGGTGGCCACCGTCGTGTTTGGACTGAGTGATTCATTGCAGATCTATAACACAACACGAGTGGACTTTGTAAATCAAAAACTGCACCTTTAAATGGAGGGCATCTTTTACCTACCACTCTCCAAGACTAGTTTCAAGCAGCTAATGCCAAATTTTGCCTGGTTTGGGATTTGTTTTATTAGGGTTGTAACTTTGCAGGACAGTGGTACTCCTTGAGCATGCTGGACTTTTCAAGCCTTTTACAACCCAACTGTGTACCCAACAAATATACATGAAGGACTTACTCCCAGAACTCAGTGACGGGAGAGGTGAAGTTAGTGGCATTTGCAGCCGCCCAGAGTGTCTTATTCTTGCGGAGGGTATCCTCCACGCAGTTCTCCGTGTTCCATTTGTTGTTGCAGCTTGCCCAGGGGAGCTCTGGTTGAAAGCACTGGAACAAGTAGTACAAGCCCCAGGCCAGGATCACAATGTAGTAGACGTTCAGCAGAGAAACGATCACAATGGATGCGTAGCCGATACCTGCGCAAAGAGAAGGTATTGAGAATCACCAGAGGCCCCACCTTACGATATTATCACAATGCTTGAGTCACGATATGGTTGTATTGCGATTTCACTACTGTAAGTATTGCAATGACATCTCCGCTCAATGAATCAGTGGACTCCAGTGTACCGTGACAGCAGATAAATAAATGATAAACTTCTCAGAGATACTTCACAATCTTCTCATCCTTGCAGCTTAATCATGGAAAAAACATGTCTGAGCTGAAGGAAAATGATGTAAGAAATTGGCGTAAGTGTCTAAACTGTGTAAATCAATGCTGGCCACGTTAACTGGAAAGCAAACAGATTATGTTGTCATTTAATTCGCTAGCACAAGGATAAGCGTAAATTAGCAGTTTGCACTCTGCTAGATTCTTGTTCAAATAAGTAATACATATGTGGTCATGCAATATTTTTGGGAAGTTTGATTTTGTTTTTATTATATAAGGGATTAAAGAGATTCTTTGGGGGAATTTAAACTTTTTCAAGCACGTCAGGAGTTATTTAATGTCTTTCAAAGCTGTGCACCCCAAAATGATAATAGCTCATTACTTGCTCTTGGCGTTACCTGAGACAGTAACCTTTCATTTTCTAGCCCTTAAATTTAGAGACTACACCGTACTATTTGTCAAAGAAGACATACCCAATTGTGCAAGGTACTTTATAAGGAACTCCTTTTTATAGCCAACAAACTAATTCACAGCTGCCAAAGGTCTGGTGCCAATAAGTATGTATTTCTGTTTTCACATGTATTTCTGTATTCACTTTGACCGTTATATTTATATATTTGCTGAGATGCATCATTAGCAGCTGTTTCTATGGGTCACTATATGTACGTCATCCCCCATACTGGAAAAGTATTTGAAGACTCGAGAGCAAGTTGACTGTGTGTCTGCAACCGTAAATTTTGTTAACTCATTTATAAATGTCAAACATTACTTTCTGTTGTGTAGACCCAAACCATGTCATTTCTTAACTAGCAAAATATAACAAAACAAAGGTAAAGCTAACAGCTGCTTTTACAGAGATGTGCAATGTTGTGGCGCCTTGGAAAACTCATTATTTCTTTCTTACTGTGCGTTCAGGCCATCGCCGTCGAGAGCATCGAAAATCGCTCTGCCCGCCCTGCCAACAACACTGTAGAAAGAGTCTTGGGTGCGCTGACGCTCTGGTGTAGATCAAAATCTTATCTTATATTTATAGGGGCCGCAAAGCAAACAAACTTGATGATCTTATGAACACTGACCACAAGAAATTGATTGGTGGAATGAACATTGTAGTTACACGTTTGCTAACGAAATAATATTTTGCAGCAGTAACACTGTTTAGCATGCTCTGGCGCTAAAGTTAGTTTGAAATTCCCACTTATTTACAGAAACTGTATAACGTTAATGCACATAATCAGCAACTCGCCAGGAACACAAACAATCTTAGACACCATGGTCCACGCATCAATTTTTTATTTATGTCCCTGTACGCAAATTGTATATGATTGGGAAACCTGCCACAGCAATAATCGACCTCTCCAAACCAAAGTTTTACAGGGCTGTGTTCTTTGGAATCCCCTCAAGCATGGGAATTCTACGTTCCGATTGATTCCCGCCGAACCGCGTCATTGCTCATTACCATAAAGTTAAATTGATTTCAACTTTCTTTGACGCCCTCAACGGGCAAGATAGGCCGCTGCTCGCCACGGGCTCACATTGAAAATGATTGACTTCCAGCTATTTTGACGCTCACAATGGCGGCGGTCTGAATACACAGTTAGTGTAAGTAATGACAAAAATTGAGATGTTGACCGTTCCAAAGATGGTGGACGGATTGATGTGATGAAGCCGTCGACTGTATCTACATATGCATATCTATGCTAGCAGTATACTGCGATTGAGCTTAGAGCAACATAAAACCATGAAAAAATTATGTTTTCCTTTGATAGGTGACGTGTATGCGTAACACCATATAAAAATGTCTTAACCTCTCACCTAACATAACCCTGACTGCTAATATTATAAACTGATAAACAAAACAGACATTAATGGAGAAACGCATCGCTTATCTAACAACCCATATTTCAAAACTTTCAGACAGCTGGTAGCATCTGACACGCCTCTAAATTCACGTTCTTACCACAAATTATTTTTTATGTTTTTTATGCTTTAATCAGTTCAGGGATTAAACTGCTTAAAGTTCTGTTCTTTTCCAAGAAATACATCTGCGTGAAACTTACCTGTGAAAATGGGACAAAGTTTCTCCCAGCAGGTGATTCCTCCCTGTGAAGTGTACTGGCCCAGCGCCACCTCCAGGAAAAACACAGGCAAACCTCCACCGAACAGAAAGATGAAGTACGGGATGAGAAATGCACCTAGTTGAAGATAAAGAGAAGATTCTCTTAATTCCGTCAATAATTAGATTTGACTAACTGCTGGATTAGTGTTTGACTCTTTGAGTTAACTTATACTGGCTTGCATGCTTTTTTAATACTTCCTGACGTTGTGAAGTGGGTGAATAAGGGGGATGACAGTTATGCATAGGTGAAAATGTAAGCCAAAATCTAACGGTTCCTTTTAAGGCCATACTAACTATGGTGGATATCTGGCCTTTCTGATATGGTTGACCATGTATAGCCCTTTATTTTAATAACCAACTCACTCCCACTCCTCAAAAAATGTTGGGTCCGAGACCACATGGCCCTGAAACTAACAATATTTAACTAAAGGTTTAATCTTATCAAGAAATATACTCGCCTCCACCATTCTTGTAGCAGAGGTACGGGAAACGCCAAACGTTGCCTAAACCTACAAAGCCCCCGGCGACTGACAAAAGAAAGTCAAGCTTGCTCGCCCATTTTTCCCTTTGGGGGTGTTTTCCCTCCGCTTCGTCCTCCGGCCTTGTGCCTGGGCTCTTTCCGGGGGACGGTTTCAGAATATCTTTGTGGAAATCCTTCAGACACTGGAGTTTCTCTTTTTGGGCCATGCTTAAGCAGAAGGGGACAAAACAGGCAAAATTAGATTTTTCATTGAAACCCGAAGGCCTTGAAAGTGCAGAGAACAAAAAGACTGTATAACGTTTTAAACATCTAAAGCATTAATAACAAAAATAAGTTGTTAATTTGGAACGGCAGCTTTCCAGACATGAGAAATATCCAAACCGAAAGTTAACCTCATTTCTACGGCAGTTAAAGTTACTGTGTGTGGTTTTAACACAGGAAAGCATGAAAAAACAACATGCACATGGGGACTCTGCTAGTTTAAAGTCTGTGTGAACTTGAAGTTACAAAATTGTGTATTGTAAAGTATTTCCGAGATGAAACGTAATAACGAATAAGAGTTGTGTTGTGTTAATTTCGGACCATAAAACTAGTAAGTTGCACTAACAAAGTGTGTAAATGAGTAAACGGGGCCAATTTTGAGTTCATTTCAACTTAAAAGTTTACTTAAAATAAAAGTGTACTTGTAAGGACACGCTGCTGGCCTTATTCTGAACGATTAATAAAAGTTAATTCAAAGAAAAAAGGTTTAACTTTCATTAATAATCATGTGAGAACATCCTCCGCTTCTGAAACAACTATGTTTTCCGACTGAAGTCAATAATCTTATTTCATTTCAACCCCTTCCCTCCAACCACCTGCCATATAGAGACGACTACTACATGCTGCTTTTAAGTAAATTCAAATTTAATCAAAGTACATGAATTACAAGGCATTTGATCAAAAACGACACCTTGATTTATTCATCTGGAGCTTTGAGCGTCCTGAATCGCCCATGTGTTTATCCAGCCCATGTCCCTTTAACTAACAGTGTTTACGCTGTCAGGGATCTGTTCAAGGATGGAGTAATTATGTCAGGCCTGGCGTCTTCTGTTTCAAAGCACGAGCCAGACTCGCCATGGAGCCCCGAGATGAAATCCCAGAGAGTAAGATACCAAAGTCGGCTCCAACATCCCTCCCTCTTAAACTGCTTGGCAACGATTGAACAAACTATAGCCACACTGTGAGGCTGCTTTCTCAAAAACAAGTCTGCTTTTTGCCCTGCTCTCAAGGAGACGGTAGAAGAGGGAAAAAAATTCCTATTGCATTTGACACTTTATAAATACGCGTATTTTCCCTTTTCCTTAATTTTAAGGGTAATTCCTTAATAAAAACGTCTTTAAAACATTAATTTATGAGTGTGGATGCATGCCAGGGCTGAAACTATAAGCTATAGCAGTTCTTCAGATAACATTTGTACAACATTGGAACGCCTCTTTGTTTGTCTTTAGTTAATAATTGTAATGTTTTGTATGGCAATTTTTATCGGAAACATTTAAGGTGAGATGTGTTGACTACTAAAATACCAGATAAAAGCTTCCTTAGCATCCAACCTGGCAACGTGAATCAAAACATGATCTCGACCCCCAGAAAAACATTCACTGGTGATTCACCCCAGACTGTTACACAACAGT
Source organism: Triplophysa dalaica (assembly GCF_015846415.1). Classification (NCBI taxonomy): domain Eukaryota; kingdom Metazoa; phylum Chordata; class Actinopteri; order Cypriniformes; family Nemacheilidae; genus Triplophysa; species Triplophysa dalaica. The sequence continues at coordinate 19,745,473 of NC_079551.1, forward strand.
TTAAAGACCCCAACTTAAAGGTCTAAAGAGGTCGACAAATTTCGCTAATCCCCTTGAGATAAATTCAATCTGTATATTTTAGGAGTTTAGGAAGCCCAATGTTTCAAAACTAGAGCAACATCCATATCTTCACTTTCCTATTCCATTCAAAACACAGCGGTGACACAAAGGGTCCTGGCAAGAAGTCAAAGTAAGCATGCGAGCTATTGAAAACTCGACCCATCTAGCAACAACCTTGTTTAATTAATTGAAATTGCTCACAATGTTTTTGACCACGGGTGAATTATTTGCCAACAGAATTTCTAGCGCAAAAAAATGCAATATTTATATCGTTTTTCGACAGCTTCGCTAGACTCAAAGAATCATTAAGTGATAACTAAATACACTGACAAAGTTACATCTTTACAACGTTAAAACCACGTTTGCACACTTTTTTAAATTGACACAAACACCCTATGCAAGAACAAATTTACAAAATCGATATAAGGGACACAGGCTCTGTAACATAGCAACAAAGTTCATTCATGCCCTCACTTTCACTTACATTTCTTTCATGGCTGAATTCAATTGGTCTGTGTTGTTTCCTCAGCAGACACCATACCTCTGACTGCATGGCCCTAATCTCTCCGAAGCTAAGTGTAAGCCGAGGTGACACCAAAACCCGCCCCCAGGCTAAGACAATTAAAACCAATCATCAGATTGGTCACGGCTCTGAAGCAGAGGATAACCCCCGCGATGGTAAATTTCCACTCTTCAGAAGCATCTGAGATCTATCCGAAACTATTTTTCTTTGCATGCACGGCGTCCTCTTTTGGCAACCCGAGCCCCGGACGCGACAAACGAGAGCATGTGGACGGCAATCCAAACCTCTGTGGCGTCTCTCGTGAACATCTGATGACTTGTCGGCTGTTATCATGCTTTCTGCCATTAATAGCTTTGGATTTCACAAGACGCATTGACATGGAATGCTCAGTCATAGGACTTTTGGAAATATAATTTAATTCACCACGTACATGGAATGTTTATCTGCTTAGCATTTAGCTTTCTAAAGCCACTGCCAACAACCCCGTATTCCAATGTTGGGTTGGATGGGTTTGGGTTTGTTGGTAGTGTAAACATCTCAGCTTCCCAAGTTATAACTTTACATTCAACAACAAACATCAGAACGTTTGAAATGTTGGTGTTTGTTGGGGTTGCAGGATGCAGGATGCAGCCCGCAGATGTGTACTTTTTCTAAGCTTGTTTGTACACAGAGTACGATATTTGACTGACTGACAAATGGTGAGCAGCGTAGCGAAGACAAGGCCAAGGGAATGTGCATGGACTAAATGTGGCAAGTGACAAAAGCGCATTGTAAGTCAGGGACCAACTTGTTTTCCTCAGCCTTTTGAAGCAGGCAGCAGAGGGTTGATAAGGAACAATGCCGACTTGTGCCTGCAGGACCATTTCTATGCCTTTTAGAGGAGGCTTTTGGTTCAGGAGCCAGAACAAAGAATCTGTTTGGCATTTTAAGGCCTTTTAGCAAAAATAGTGACATCATTACGTCATTGACTATGTCTGTTTTATTCCTAAGTGGCAACTTGAAGTTTTGTTCAGAATTACTAGCCCCCCCTTCAGGCCCAAATGTGCAGTGGACCAGCAGAGCATCCTATACGTTCCAAGAAGCCTCCAAGAATTTCCTAATAAGAATCCATTCGTTTTATTGGTCGGCGACCTCCACACCCAAATGAACCGTCAACTTTGCCATCTCAGAAATGTCAAGTCCTGATTATCCAGTTAGGTTTTAGGCATGGAGTCTGCACGAGGTGCTCAGCCCATTATAAAATGTCCTTATTTTAAAACCATGTTAGCATCAGGGGTACATACAGTACTTTGCAATGATGCACGGAAATGAAGTCATGAACTTTAATGTCAGTTGTTGACAGCAGTGTGCATGATATATGGCATGGTGCATTAAGGGTAAACTTAGAGCATTAATGCTTTTATTTAGCATTAATGCTCTGCCCTGTCTTTGCAATACCCGTGTAAAGTTTGAAGCACTTATCTGTGCGATAATGGAATTGTAAATGATGCAAATGACCAAACCTTTTTCGATATATCATTGGATATCAAGACACTTGCATTTATTTAAGGTCCAACCAGGAACTTTGTGCCATGCATAGTAGTAGTATCTATAATAGCGAACCTGTTGGGTCTAGGCCAGAGGATCAGATGAATAGCATGGTCTTTCGGAAGCCATATAATAATTTCCCAAAGAGTAATCTAAATGATTTTACAAAAACCAAAGGTCCTATAGAAAATTGGGCTTGAACTCTGGTTAATAATACACCCTGATGCAATTTTTTTGCCTGAAATCCAATGCAGTGGATTTAGGGTTAACTGTGCATAGTTTAAAATATTGTAAAAAAGGATAAGGTAGGTAAGGTGAAAACTTCTGGATCATTTAATTGAGCAATATTTTATGTGAACAACATAAAATTGTGTTTAATACTTAAAGCCTCTTTGCTCCCCAAGCAGCACTCTCATGTCTCTGGCTATGCATGGCAAGTTAGATCGTAGACAAACAACATTACAGATTGACATATAAAAAAAACTCTTGCAACTGTAAATTTTGCTCATCCTGGATGTTGCGTTTCATCTGGTTTGAAAACGATGCTTAAGAGGTTAATGCTATAAATGACATCAATCAGCACAAGTTGTACTGTAGGTGTATTCCAAGAGCGTCTCAAACGTCAGAGATCAGATTTCTCACATACTGTAACTCTCTGTGGAAGGGTCCACTAAGAACTTTTACCCGCGTGTACTTACAACCTTACAAATGTCGTGTTTGTTCAAGTAGAATAACCGAACCAAAACACTTCTTAAGTTCTGTTTCCGAATACATGCTCAGAAAAGGAAGCTGGAATAGACTGTAGATTTGTATATTGTATATTGTGGGGCGGTGGTGGTAAATGAGGGCTACACTTGTTTAAATACTTGTTGAATTATACCAAAAAAGCTTTTTTTATTGAACGGGGGCAATACAATAAACTTGCTAGAATGCTGGAGTTCAAAGTCTACAGCGTAAAACTAATTTCTGGGTAGTCTGTTGACAGCGGTAAACACTGAACAGTACTGCCTTTGTGAAATCATGTCGGACTTATTTTAATTACATCAATTTAAGAAAGTTCAAACATGGATAGCTGATAGGCTCACCCTTTTATGCCCAAGATACAGATACCACATGGAGTTACTGTTTCCTTGTTTTTCCCTTCACAAAGATAATTGCATCGGTCACCAATGCATATTGGTTGTTACCCTTATTATCAGAGTGCTATGGCAAGTGCGCAGAAACCTAAACTCTGTTTCCTGGATTGGGTTTGTTTAAGTAGGGCTCTACACTACAGATGACTTGCCAGCGAGCTGACTGACATCCGCGCAACCTTTATCACTAGATGAAGTGCACTTGCTTTGCCTGAATTGACGCCAATACATGGAGACCTCTTTACGCACGGGACGAACATAGGGTTATCATATTATTTTCGTGCGTTTCTGGCTTGTAACGCATTGGAATTTCACACCAATAAGGCACAACTGGATCTATATATTGCATAAAGCGCAAAGCTGTCACGAACCCGGATTTAAAGTAACGGGATGAAGTAAAATTGCGATCGTTTAAGACGGACATGTCGCGTAAAGGTCTGTTGACAGAAGACGCGTCTGCATGCGCTTTTAATGCGTTCTATGTGTAAACATGGGTCCGGCGTCTTCCTCGCAAGTGTAGTTTCGCTTTTGCTGTTTTTAACCAGCGCGTCCTCGTGATCTGCGCCTGAAACACCCGTGCCAACATCCGTTTCAACAAAATGCGCGTTCATTTCACGCTTGCGATGTATTGCTGTATTTTTCCGAGACTCAAGGTAGTGCGTTCGAGCTGTGTCAATGGAACGCAAATGCGTCCTGCATCCAACAGGTTGAAGTTGCATCGTTACGGTTTGGCTCTACCAACACCATGACAAAGTTGCATAGACACCTAATGCTTTGCATGCAGTAAATGTCAACGGTGATGGCAAAAATGTTGCAATAGGTGCACGACGGTAAAGGCTGAACACATAAAAAAGTAACCCGTCTATTCTAAAAGCTGTTTGCATCTAAGCGCATGTCTATTCTTAACGCTTTGCAGTCAGCATCTGTCAGTTATATTTGCCTCGAGAGTGAATGGAAACTCAGTGGCAGCATTGAGAGAAATCTATTTATCCAGACTATGAAAAAGAAGCAGTTTATATAAATCACAAGTCTTGATGGTGTGATCATGAATAAAGGCTCTGTCAGATCATGGTCCTTAAAATAGGATAAACGGAAAGCACGCGCATATATAAGACTGACAGTAACAAATGCGTCTACTGTTGTTAAACTACTATAAATGAATGTAGACTTCAACATATGATGTTTTCATAACATGAGATAAAATCTCTAAAACAAACTTTTAAACTTCTTCCTCGATTTCTTGTCAAACACCTAAGGTAACCAGGACAGCTGATTCAAATAATGCATGATTAGTAAAAATCGAGAAAAAAATCTTAAAATGTTAAGAAATGAAGAAGGCTATAATGTTTTCAGAGCTCTGGCATCGTTGCATTAAATTGAACATAAAAGGGTAAATAGAAGAAAACATTTGTTACCTTTTACGGTTTATTTCCTTTAATTCCTTTGAAAAGATCGTTTCCCTTCTGTATTGTGCGGCGACCGAGTGCTGAATAACAGAGCTGGTGGTAAATTTAGTTTATGAGCTTTTTTTTCTGACCTTTGTCTCTCAACATGGGTGACCATTAGACATCACTAGTGGAAAAACACCGGCCTGCCTCCCGTCCGCGGCAGCAGCGCGTCTTCTTAAAGCGCCAGCTTCCTGCGTTCAGAAAAGCGCGCCTGTAGAGTGCATCACTGGTGCCGTGCGTCCGTGCACAACAGCGCCGCCGCAGGACAACAAATGTATTACACCGGCAGACAGCGCACAGTGTAAAGGAGGACGAGGCTAGTTGTCACACGAGAAAGTTGGATGTGTCAACAAAAGTCATTACAGGGGCTTTTAAGCTTCAGTTCTTTAAAAAGAGAATTTCAAATATAGTCTTAGCTCTTAGGTAAATAAGTAGACACAATTAACCATACTGGCATTTATTTGGGCAAGAGTATGCAGTGTTCTCAGGACAAAGTTGTTCATAGATTTCAATCTGTTTAGGTTGTCACAATGTGTTTTTTTAGTTGGTTGTGAATTATATTTTCAGTCTTTAAATGTCTTTAATAAGATATTTTATAATAGGTGTGACCAAATGCCCCTTGTCAAAGTCTGCTCAATAAACTAGGCAAACAGTATGAACATTCAACAGATTTTTATTTCTAGACTGTTCAATAGTTTGGCTTAAACTAATCCCTGTCCGGGAAACTGTCCTTTAGAGATGAAACAATAACTGTTATTCAAAATATAATTTTCCATGCAGGATATTCATGGTGTTTTCGTATCAGTGGGGACATTTAGCACACACAATTTACTTTACCCAAAACACACAGCACAAACAAAAACAGTGAGGTGGATGTTATGATAAAATAGCACATACGCATGCATTATGTTTCATGTAAATTATGCATGCAAATGCATCAATTAATCTTTGCCATTTGAATATACTGTATATGAAATACATAGTTTAGGGTTACCAGTCAAATCATTTTAAAGCCTTTTGCAGTCTGTCTTAAGGCTTTAAAGGGACAGTTCACCCTTTACTCTAATTTACTCAAGTTCGAGTTGTTTCATATCTGTACAAATTTATTTGTTCTGATGAACACTGAGAAAGATATTTTGATTAAGGCCTGTAACCAAACAGTTCTTGGAGCCCAATGACTACCATAGTAGGAAAAAATACATTATATATATTTTTTGTTGAACACAAAAGAAGATATTTTGAAGAATGTAGGAAAGCAAACAGTTCTGGGACACTTTTGACTACCGTTGTCCTTTTTCCTATGGTAGTCAATGGTGTCCAAGAACCGTTTGGTTACAGGCATTAGTCCAAATATCTTTCTCTGCGTTCAGCCAAACAAAAAAATGTATAAGGTTTGGAACAACTAGAAAGTGAATAATTCATGACCGAATTTTCAGTTTTGGGTGAACTATCCCTATGATGTTGGCTGTCTGGGACATGACTGGGACATTGGTATCTGTAAACCACTGAAAAACGTATTAAAGTTAAACATAAACAACTAATACATTTCATATACTTGCATCTTAGTACTCTCATAAATCTTAGTATATCGAGATACCGTGAATTTCCCTTTTGAGATTAATAATCATACATTAATCTGTACACTTATTGTGTTTAGCTTCTGTATGCAGCTGTTAACTATTACATGTCGTGTGTTTCTTAGTTCTAGGTTTAGATCAATGCTGTTACTAATTTCTACATCTTTACAACCTAAAAAAACATTCTGTTCTGTTCTGTCCGTCCCTGTTGTACATGCAGTACTGAACTGAAGCTTCATTTTTGCATTAAGCAGTTTTTCATTTGCTTTTCTTTTCCCATATTCAAATTCTTTTATTACCTTATATTCTGCATATTGTTTTTTATCAACTGACGAACACATCAAGTAATAACTTAAGAAATGCTTAAACTTTGGAATTGTACCCTACATTCTAATCATTAAAAAGACATAAATGCACAAGACGAGCACTTAAATTCTCAGTCATGGACAGATTTAAATACTGTTCTCAGAACAGATTTTTGGGGGGACATTCCATTCAAGAAACCCATGTTGACTGTAAACAATTGTGTGCTTTGTCACGCCGAGGAGCGTTATATTCAGTGAATCTAAAACGTGTGCATCTTCAGCTATGCTTTTGTGGTTATGGCCCATATATACATCAGCTTGACTGAATTAAGACGCCCCCGCCCCATTCATTCATCGAACGAAGTCAACAAGTGTGTCAAGGTCCTCTGCAGTTTCTATTTAAATCCCCTATGCACGCAGCAACACATTGTATTGTATTGGCCGCATATCAAAACAGCTTTTGGCCTGTGTAAAGATTCTGTAACTTTCCACTCGTTGTGAGTTGTTTGTTACTTCTCCCATCTGATCACAAGATCACTTTTTTTACAACCCTGCTACAGCTACAGTATGGTTCTGACTGTTGAACAAAAGCATAATGTACAACGGCTGTCAATCATCTGCTTACAATTAATTCATGTTGCAATGATGTATTCTTACGATTTTGTCCACAGTGCAGTAAATCAACAGTATATTAGTCAGGGAATTATATTGAATCCAGACAAATCATGGTTGACACATTGCGCACAAATCCAGTTTTTAAATCTGATTGTATAATATTGGACACAGCCAATGAAATATTACCAGCGTTGTATAATGTTACACCAGCACCACATCCACAGTGGTTAAGAAACTATTTAAATATCCGCTCTGAGGACAAAACATCTAAATGTGGTTTGCATCAAGTTTGCAAACATCAGATTCCATGTGATCCGAGACAAACTAAACATATCTGAGTCATATAGATCTTATAAAATCACATTTCGTGTCTGAATAAATCCAAATTCAAGATTTCCTTCAAGAACATCATAACAGCAAACAAGTCGAAATGCGGAAAGAGGATCGTGTCTCAAAACTTTGACGCTTGTCAATATGACTAGCCCGTCAGTACTTTTCCACTTGCAGCTAGAGAGGAAGTTAAAAAGGGGAAGTCAAAGTCTGCCACCAGTCTTGTTTACAAGTCATTTTATAGGTTTGCCGAGGGGCTTTCTACCTTTTTTGATATCAGGAATCTTTTGAACGTTAATATTCTTTCACGCCAAATTAACAAGCTGTCTCCTATTTATTTGAACAGAAAGAAAAGAAATGCAGCAAAAACAAAGTGAACGTTTCCTTTTCGAAAAAAAGTTTCATTTCCTTTCCAGTTCCTTTGTATTAAGATTGAATCATCATGTGATAGAAGAAAAAACAGTTGCACACACTTGTTTCCTTGTACGATCTCAACAGTGTCTGTTTGCAACACAAGTCATATCTATGTAATTGAAATGTTTCAAACTCTGATACTAGTACGTCTCAAACTCCGTGTTGCATTGTTTAAAGTCTAACCGCATTATTGTGACTGATAATAGTTATGCTATCTATATCTACAACAATTTTGAATTCAGCAACAAACAAAAAGTGTGACAACGAAGAATCATTTTACACCGTCTGTGGAAGTCTCGGGGTGTCTTACTTGGCCTTAGATGGTAACATTGAAAGATCCCAACTCACGAGCAGAACGGATTTCTGTGCAACATGTTGTAAATTTTTACAAAAGGTTCAACGCAATGATTCGCATGAAATCGATTTGAAGGTGGACTCTTAAATAAACATACAGTCAGCATAGATACAGGATAGCCGTGCCCATTTTTAAATGGCTTTACTGACAGATGGATGTCATCGGTTAAAAGCGAAACCCAAAAGAGGAAGTCTATGTGACCTGAAATCACACTAGAAATACGGATGTTGGCTCAGATCTACAGTATAACTGTGTTTTGCTGAAGGCACATGTCAGAGCGTTCCGTTTTTTAAAGACTGTGCGCCATTTAGTGTATGTGACTCATATCACTGCCACATCCTTGACCCGTCATCCATCTGACAAATCCTTTATTTACCAGAGAAATGCTTGACTTGAGTGAATGTCCACAAAGCATGACATCCTTGTATTTCGTAAATTGAATCACTATTTTACCGATAACCTTGGATGACTACACAAGAATAAAGATGCTTCACGATGCCATAGATGAACCTTTTCTTAATGATTCCATAAAGAACCTTTAACGTCCGAAAAAGGTTCTTCAGATTATCGAAAGGAAAGAAAGGAGGGGTTCTTAAAAAGACTTTGACTTTGAAATTGAAAGCCAAGCTTTCACTTAATGCATAGTTAATGAACAGCAGCTACGCTAATTATTCTCTTTATTCTCTTTCCGCCTCTGCCTCGGGATGCCCATCCCGAGGTAGGAAGAAGTTCCACCATGTCCAGACGACCGACAGATGCCCATCCCGAGGTAGGAAGAAGTTCCACCATGTCCAGACGACCGACAGATGCCCATCCCCAATTTGAGATTACACCAGATACAGCTGCAGACTGACTGACCATCCCAGCTCCATCTAAGGCAATTCCACCATCTGCCAAGAGAAATATGACCATCGGACCATCCCAGCTCAGACCACTACATCCCCAACCAAGAGCAAAGACGGACTATTTGTCTTATTAATGCTGAAGTTACAATATTTGGTATTAAATGCTAAACTAAAATCACATGTCACCAGTCTGAGTGCAGCTATGACACGTCAGAGGGGATCTGGCCCTCCCGGTTGAGCCTGGTTTCTCCCGAGGTTTTTTTCTCCATTAATCAATCATTGGAGTTTGGGTTCCTCGCCACAGCAGGGCAGTGTTGGCCTGCTCACCGGGAGACTGCATTCATTCATTTATTTATTTAGAAATTAGATGTTATTTATTAGAATGAACTTACTCGTTGTATAAATACCATGCACTGTGCTGTGTTTTAACTTTTCTGTTTTTCCTGTTTGCCCCTGTAAAGCTGCTTTGAAACAATACACATTGTGAAAAGCGCTATATAAATAAACTTGAATTGAATTGAATTGAATTGAAATGTTCTTTGTGGAACCAAAAATGGTTCTTCAATAGTCGCTTTCGGACCGGATTAGTTCAGAACAAAGTGCTGATGTTCGTGAACCAAGTTTTCCCTCAGGCCATTTCTCCGATCGCATTGGGTCTAACAAAAGGAAATATTTATTGACCTAAGCCGGCCGACAGTCATTTAAGCGCGTCTGTTGAACAACGACAAACCACCAAGCAACAGAAGTTCGGCCAATCAGTTTGCTTAAGTCACGGGTGGTTCCTATCCTGCTGGTTTAGACCCTGGCTCAGAGAAGGAGCTGAATTGTTCCTCCAAAGAGGTTCTCCCGAACTAATATTCTGTCGGGTTCCTGCGGTGTGATAACAGCAACAGGCGGGTACTTCTGTCAAGTCGTTCCAGAACAACGTAAACGTTCCTGCGGTCCGAAAGCCCCAAATGGCATCCCTTTGAGGCCCCTTTATTTTTAAGAGTGTAGTTTGCTGACCCTTGGTCTGTACACCTGTAATAGTTCGCTCAAGAATAATTTGTCATCGTGTACTCATTGTGCTAGATCGTAAACCTGATAGCAAGGAAGAGATAGGAACTTCATTTGATTCTATGCTAGCTTAGCAAGCATTTCAACATATTTGAATTTGTGATGTCACAGTCAATTGTGATACCTAGAATACCTAGAAGAGATATTGATTATCCGAACTTGGCAGAGGGCAAATCTGTATTGTATGGCATTAGAAGACATGTGATTATACATTTACATCATCTTTTTGTCATTTTTGGAGCTCAACTTTAACACGCTGTTTTCTTTTGCTACGAATGAAAGAAAGTCGAAAGGTTCAGACTAACATGAGGAGTTATTTTAGGTTTAATTGTCCCTGTAGCTACTGTCATGGGTAAAACAGATTTACTGTTTGTACATGATCATAGAGGAGTGCTTTGATATACACTAGTCACATACATAAATGATATACACTAGTCACATACACTTGGTTTCTAGATAATACAGAGCCGTGCAACATACACTGTTTCCAGTCCACATGCAAATGAATAAGTTGACAGAGTCCTTGACCCTGGGCCGTGGTGTACAGCAAGCCTGGGCTCTGAGGCTTTTGGATGTAATCCTCTTTGCTGCTCACATGCTAACAGTATCAGACTATCTGTTCTCTGTTCCGGTTGGTCTCAGTGGAAGGTACTTCAAATAGGGCACGTCTGAATCATCAGAAACTCAAGTACATAATGTGAATTAATCATCTTAATCATCAGATTTTGGTACTTAAAAAAACCTTGTCCTCGATCCAAAGATTAAACTCTTAAAATATGAATAAATATCATATCAATACAGTTTTTACAGTACGAATTGTGGTAACCATGTTTTTGGCAGGTTATCCAATTTGTGTGACCATTGTTATCGTTGCTGTAGGAATAATTTTACAGTATTTTGTCAGTATGATTAAATCGAGCACACCCAAACATACTAGGGTCAAAAAAGAGCAAGCAAATGATAAACAAGTCTCAAGTCAGAGAACATTATTTAGCAGTCAAATAAGGCATGTGACTTAACAAGCATGCTAGCTTCTTCCGTCAAGGTGTTCTTGTGGTGCCTCTATGGCTGTATCTTTGTTTAGATTTTAGAATCGGATGTAATGTGTAGCACCTAAGTCATTTCCCTGTCTTGCGTCTTAACGGTGGTATTAGCTGACCTATCTTTCCATGTTCTTTCCATGTCGTTGTTTGTGAAGGATTGCCTCGGGCTACTGGAGACATTTCTAACGTTGTCATAATTCTGTTGTGGATCATGATGGTCACGTCATTATCTGCCCAAGCCATTTCTTTAACCAACAACAACACTATCCATGCTTAACAAAAGACTTTGAAAGATGTGCGTAAGGATTTTGACTCTTTCTGTGGGCCAGAGGTCTCCAACAAGGTCCACCAACTTCCAGCAAAAGTCCATCACAGAAAGTCAACCAATAATGTGTTGCTAGCTGCTAACGTCATTTTTTCGTCAATGCAAAACAGCAGTTTAGCTAATTTTAATGAATTATGCAAAAATACAGCAAAGTTGTCAACTGCGTATAAAAAAATGAACAATGAAGTATGTGCATCATGTGTCTTTTGCTTTTTAATGTTTTTATTAATTTATGAACCCACTGTAATCTTATTACATATCACTGCTGTCCTTCTAAGACATTGACAATTTATTCTTCGCCATAAATCATTATTATAAGTCACCATTTATGTTTGTCACTGGGTTTTGCAAATATCTAACCGATGAAATGTATTAAAAAGTGCTTATCAACTTTAACGACACAGTATTTAATCATTTAAAAAGTCAAATGTTTTGAATTTCGACTTTTTTGAATTGCTGACGCGCATCCAACTCGTAAACTCTGGTTTTAAAGATTTGTCATTACGACTATGTGACATTCATGTGCATTCGTCTCGCAAATACAATCCAATCAACATGACTTGAATGCACCATGTTTAAAATGACCGTTTTGTTTAATTTAACCAAGAAACTATTGCGTAAAACTGCAAAGAATTATGAGAAAGATTTCTTAATAACCGCTATCGATTGTTTTAGTTTGACGGGTTCGACGCAAGAAATCAAACAGAAATCAAATCACATACACAATCCACAATTCACATGTTAGCTTACTCTATTAATGATTGACTCCAATTTAACGTTAAGCTGCATTTAAAATCTTCCATTCACGTGGCACTGTGATGTTTGACATTGTACCGGAAACCAGCTGATTTTTATCTCCCTGCTAGTGCTTCGAAATTAACTAAAAGTTCAAAGTTCACAGACTGTCGTAGTCTGGGAGAGTGCTATATTTGGCTGATAAATCCAGTTAAGGATTTCTCGCTTTCCGCTACTGTACACAGACAATCACGTTACTGTATCACTGCAGTGGTCTCACAGCGAGCAAACCTCAGTCGTTCTTATAGGACACCAACACCTTTCAACAACTTCACGTTCCTCAACCATGTTAACACCAAAGTGATGTATAGATTTTCAAATGTGTTTCAGGGCAGATCGGATGTGCAAAATTACAAATACACAAGGCTGTGTTCCAACAATGTGCCAGCAAAGCTGATCGTATGCTTGATTCCCATTCAAACCCTAATGAACAGGTCATTGAACTCGCAGTCTGGGTCACATCCCATCATACCTTTGATCAAAGCATGTCACTTTGAGAATCCATAAGTCTTTATAATGAGTGTACTGTACTGTTATGGTCTAATTAAGTAGACGTACACTAACTAGCTGCGTCTCAGGACCCCTATTAAAGTAATTTCTATTTACGGAAAGGAAAATGGTTTTGTCATCACTGCATGTTCATGTCCGTCACCCGCTTCAGGAAATGACTGGCATTTTTGACACGGATCCAAACAATAAAGCTTTGAACTGCTTAAGATTCAAAGAGATAAGCTATTGCCCCACAGTATCACATTACCACTGTTACTAACCAATAATGCCTAGATAAGTGCTACTTACATAGGTTTTACTTCAAAGGCCTACATCATTTATTACATTTTTTATTGTTAATAATAATAGCATATTTTATTATAATAATTGTCATTATTATTATTATTTCCCATTTGAGTAATGATCTGCCAGGCAGCAGTGTAATAATAATACAGTAGATTTCATCGTCTGTCTCCTAATATGTTGCCAGATTTTACCCAACATGAAGCATTCTGTACTGGGACAATGTCGTTTGCATTCACGATTGAATTGCAACCAATATGAAAATGTTATACCACAGGTTTTCTTTGTATGGATTGCTTCTAAATGACGTTGTATCACGGACAGATAGTTTGCTGAGAATCTTTGTTTTGGCCTATTTAGCAGTGCTGCTTAATGTCATCTGTAATCCAGGACTATATTTTGCAATGTTGCAATGTAAATAGAATGCAATTTTATAATCTAGATAAAAACACAGTGTTCAATTACTTTGTTTAATTGAAAACAAAATCCAAAGAAAGTGTGAATGAACACAAAGATAAACTATGAACTATGAAGTGGTCTAGATTTGACTATATGGCTCACTGTGTTGGCACTTGCTGATTTACTTCCAAATTAAGAAAATTACACATAATACATTATGAATTGCGATTTCTGACAGTAATAAAACTGTATAACTTTGTACTTTTAAAATAATGTAAGGAAAACCGCAAGGAAATCTGATCTTGCACAAACGGAGTTACAGTGTAACTAATTTGCTTACATTTGATTAGTGACCTATAGAACATTCTCCACTTTTTCTATAGGTCACTTTTCTAATGTCATATTCTGTTGAAATTTTTTAAGAAAAAATCATCAGACTAAACTTTAAATTTATTTCCAGGTCAATATCCAAAAATACTAGACTTTCAATTAGTTCCCAAATATCTTCATAAGCAGTTAAGTCATGTTCTATAGACGGTTTCATCTTAACAACATAAACAAACGTTACCGCACACGCACACCTTTGTGATCCCAAGTGAACTCCCGCTACGCATTCACAAACAATAGAGTGCATGTAGATTATTTCTAACACAAACCGGAAGTTAACTGGGGGTCAGACGCATACGCGTCTGATGAAACGGTCTATAGCGACACAAAGTGACATCTGGTCGATTGAATTTTTTTCAGCAGAGTAAAGCATATTCAAATGTACTTAAATTGAGCAAGCTTTCATAAAAGAGTTTATTAAACGTAAACTAAATATATTAATTGTTTACATTGTGCTGAATGATATAGCGGTCATCTCAGGCTCACACTGGCACCTAGTGGTGTGGATGTATCATCATACTAAAATACTAAAGCAATAGTATTCAGTAAAGATTATTTTAAGAGAATGTCTTTAACTTGAAATTAGTGACCAAACTTTAATTGTGGCCATAATAAAATGTTTACCATGCAAACTGTCAGTCACGTATGCCTGTTGGCATAACTTGACGCACGTGCAAGTATTTGGAGGGGGAGAGTTTGACAGACGATGGGACATCCGGACGTCATCTAGGGTGACATAACTGACATACCATTAGGGTGACATACATTCGAGCAGTAAATAAAGTTTGGAATGTGTGTGTGCATGCCACGTCCATTTTCACACAAATTTACACAGAGGCATATACTGTATTTTTACTATAGTAAAGGTATTACCAACCGATCTGTTTTTCATTCTTTCTTTCTTTTGCATATATCTCCTATTAAACAGCCGTCCCCATGTGGTAAAGGCCATCGTTAAACAATAATCCTCCCTGCTATCAAATTCACTTTAGTGTAATATTTTATTTATTTTCAGACTCTCTGGCTTAAAACTAGATTATGATTCAGCAGATTTATAGAAAAGCTGGGATTTTTGTTTAGGGAGAAAATGGTTTAACAGAGGGGGCAGAGAGCCGTATGACAGTATCCCATGTGCCCTTGGATAACCACTTATGTAATTCAGCGACCCACTACAGCTCACAGGACACCCTGCAGCAGATGATTCACTTCTGAACATGCACTTCTGAACAACAGATTCTCAAGCTCTGCCTTTGTATCACGAAGCATCATGGGATTTCTGTGCAGTACAATCGGTATGAAAAGATTCACTTCACAGGTCAAACGTGGGCAGGTACTAATATTGTGAATTTTTCCATTAGGAGGCAAATGCTGGATGAGCATCTTTGCTGTGTGTATCTTTGTCCTCGATGTCTCTGGGTTTGCAAATCAGTTTGTGAATCTGCAGCTCTTCATGCAAATATATGCAAAATGTGCTGCAGTTTGAGCTCTTGGTAAATCAGTTTCACCGCACAGAATTATTGCACTAAAAATACAGGACAAATGATGTGAAAGTTGTTTTCCTATTCTAACTTAATATGCAGCAACAACTATGATGCCATTTGTACTTCTCTTTAAAACCTGTATGACTCGTACTTCTGTGCAACACAAAAAAAAAGGAAGTGGTTTCATGTTCATACACTGGAAGTCAATGGGGGCCAATGTTGTTTGGTTACCAACATTCTTCAAGATATCTTATTTTATGTTCTGCAGAACAAAGAAAGTCATACAGGTTTGAAATGCCATGAGGGTGTGTGTAAATAATGAAACATTTTTATTTTTGGTGAACTGTCTCTTAAAATAACCATTTATTTTGCAATCCATAATATCACAGAAATTTCAATTGAAGGAAACTGTATTCCAAATGCAAACAAAGATCAAATCCAAGTATGAAAAATCTACAAAGGTCTTTTACAAGGTGCAAGTACATAACCTAATCACTTTAATGATCAAAAATTCCTCTCGCTGTTTTCTCACGGGACTTTAAACAACCTCTTCTTCCGGAACATTCTGGGCCCATCAAATTAGGTACCGGGCATTGTTCCTAGCTGTCTGTCCAATGTGGCAATTATGCTAGATCTGCTCAAATTAGTCCTAAACAGGTCATTGGAAAGCTTAAGTGTCCCGACTGCTCATTAAAATAATGTTTTTCCTGTACGATTTATTAGCATGGACATGTTTTTAGGTAACATCTAAAATGTCCTAAAATCATCAACAATAAATATTTAATAATTGCAGAATTTAAATGTGGGGAGAATATTTATGCAGTTGCCTTTCATCCTCTAAGAAGCACATGATGACTTTTATTATTTTGCTAACAATATTTTGTAAATGAAACATCATGAAGACATAGTGTGAGCAGTATTTAAGAATTTTTAATTTCAACAACAACTCAGCAGCAGCAGCAGCACACAATAAACAAAAAAAACAATAATAATAGTTGTTGTTTTTAATTATTGTTGCTATAACAATTATAATATTATTTTACATTTACATTTTGATATTACATTTTTTAAGGAATAATAATAAAATATATTATCAAAAAAATAATAATAATACAACAATGCATATTATTACTCTGATTACTCTTATTAATATTATTATTATAAATACTAATAATGATTGCTATAGTATTATTAATAATAATCTCAAATAAGGCAAAACGCCATGATAGTTTCACTGTAAATCTCAATATAGCCTTGTTATCTAATATTATTTTTATAAAAGGGGCTTTCATCAAGGTTAAGGTCATAATAGACCCATTCTAAATAGACCGATACGCTAGAACGCTTGTTTTTTATGAAAACTAATCATCTTTTTCTAAGGTTAGACATGAGGTCATCCTGGTTGTATTTTAAGAAACAGGATTTTCATCAAAAGATGCTCGATGATGTCTTTTAATGGTGTCTAGATAGGCCTGCATAGCTGGTTTTGGTACAGAGCCATCAATCTATTAAAGTAATAAAAGATATATTTAGTTTTATTGTGAAATATATGATGCATACTACTGTTGCACTGTTTAAAAGCACATAATGATATTTGTTCAATATATTAACACATCAATAAAGTTCTCTCTTAAGTTTTCTCTTATACAAACACACTAACATCCTGCTTAACGTGTAAATGTAAACGGTTGTTCCACAAATCTCTACATTCCCATGCTAGCAGTTGTTCTCGTGTACAGTTCCACGGGTTCATTTGACACTGCATATAAAACACAGCCCGCTATTTTTAGTAAGTGTGAATAGCTTGTGAAATAACGCAGTAGGTATCTTTGAGGAATACAATTCTGACAGCCTGCTCTGTGTTCTGTCTTACTCTGGTTTTTGGCATAATTCAAAACTAAACAGGACCTAAGGGCCTATTATTCCATACAAAAATCCCAAGAATTTAAATGAATTCCCACTGAAATCTCTATTATTCCAGATGGACTGTTGCCTTGAGTCAACATTTATACAATCAAACGCTTGTTTTGGGGTATGGCAGCTATGACGGTTTTCGCAAACTACATTCCACACGTTATTGTGGACAAACTGGAGCAGGCTAATACTTCTGTTGACAGACACTGGCTCCATAGCCTCCTACCATAGTCCAGCTCCACTGGCAGACTGCCTCGCATTCAGAACCTGTTGATAGCCGAACGGAATTTTCAGATTCTTGATTTTCCTTTGATGCTAAATGGACAAGTTCTTCCCGGTAAAACTACTTCGCAGACAGGTCGTATTTTAGGGAGGAATGTATTGAGGGCCAAAAATAGCCTGCTCCTTTTATTTCTCCACAGCGTGAAATTAAACTTTGCATGGATGCCTACCATAAAGTGAAATTATTACTTGGCCCTGATTCTTGTTCCCTGTGGGAGAGATATTTGAGATATAAAACACACTCTTGTTTTACACAACAGAGGTTTTGCAGGCCTGTTTTTGTAAAGACAATCGTTGGCCTTCATACATTTCTGTGGAGTGAAGGATTCTTTGTTCGGCTAACTATCTTCTCTGAATGTACCGTGAAGTCCAGAGTCTTTCTTTTTGATTCAAACCTATATATAAACAGAACGGTATTAATACAAAATACCGTATACAAAATACCGTATACAAAATACCAATGTATAAAATACAAAATGAATAAAATACTGAATAAAATATATAATACACAAGGTATTAATACAAAATAATATAATATAATATAATATAATATAATATAATATAATATAATATAATATAATATAATATAATATAATATAATATAATATAATATAATATAATATAATATAATATAATATAATATAATATAATATTAATTTAATTTAATTTAATTTAATTTAATTTAATTTAATTTAATTTAATTTAATTTAATTTAATTTAATTTAATTTAATTTAATTTAATTTAATTTAATTTAATTTAATTTAATTTAATTTAATAACATCTATTACAATTTTAAAAAAAATTAAAACAATTAAATAAATAATAAAATAATTAAATTAAATAATGCATTCACTAAATAGGACTAGGTGTTATAATCCCACTATTTCAGCAGAGTTGAATTGGTCAATAGGACATTTCCCACGCCTTATGCATGACAGAGGGAACAGTCAAGAATATGAATAGAGAAAAGGAGGCCTGAGGTTTCACAGGTTCGCCGGGTAGTCATCCCCCACTTTCATCACATCCATTATCCTGGGTGAAAGATGCCTTTTGGTGCGGTGCTGCTGATAATGCCATTTGTATGTATACCATAAATAAATATAATGAAATAAATCAAATAGAATAAAAATGGATGAATCTGCATTGATGCTGGGTCACACATCAAATATAGGCAAATTTGTGGTATTGACCATAATAACCTCTTTTTGCACAGGGTCAGATTTCTTTTTTCCATTGATGCACACACATTCCCTTTGGAAGATTTGCAGTCAATGCAAAGATAGCATGGATCATCAGGTTTTTTTTTAATCAAATTGTTTATGCAAGATGTGAGGTCATTTATTCGATTCCGAGGCAATGCATGTAGTCACAAAATGCAGATATTAAATGCTTAAAATATATTGAATGTCATAAAACATTTAACATGAATGAACACAGAAGAACTATCACAAGGGGTCCCTCAGACCCGGGGTCTAACAGTACATGTAGTTTCACTTGCGTCTTGTCAACAAGCTTCCTCACATTCATAGTTTGCATGAACAAATAGGTGCGAGGATAATATTCAAAGAGAGTTCAAACAAGCGATGCCAGAAAGCTCAAAGGCAGGTACTGAAGGTCTATGCACCTCATAATGCAAAGCATCTCCTAGACTTGACGTAAGGTTTTCTATAAAGCTCAGCCATGAAAGCAGCCAAGCTCCGTCAGTCAAAAATGACATAATCATTTGGTTTCAACAAGGATGAAACCAAGTATTCAAGACTGTGGGTACCAAATATGAAAGTTGGGAATTGTGCATTGGGACTGCCATATTAAACTGTATTTTACTTGTAGAATAGTGTGTGTAATAGATACTGGATTGTGTGTTCTAGTATGTACTATTGATCTACATGTATAGTCTAGTTGTAGCACAATCTGACCTGTTGTCTTGTTCTGTAATCATTGTTTGACCGGAGACATTTTGCCTGCAATGTAAAAAACGTATATTATTTAATTCTTCAAAGTATCATTTCTCTTTTTTACAAAATGCAAAATGAAATGAATAAAATAAAGTAATCGTTTAGCCAACTTAAATTAGTTTGTTTATGTAATGCTGATTGTCTTATTTTTCCAATAAAGATATTATTGTCAAACCAATTACTGTTGTTCAGTCAATTCATGTATTTCTATTGTGTGGATGAAAAATGTTAAATTAGCAAAATGAAATATTCCAAGTATTCTTTAAGTATAGTTAAATATAAAAATAAACAAATGTATTTGTCTTTTACTACAATTGTAAATGTTTTCTTCCTCATACAGACCCAAACTTTGATCAAATAACTGTTTAAACAGTTTGTGTTGAGTGTTTATATACAGGCTTTGCGGTTGTGTCATGTACTTAAGGTCTTTGCACATACAGTCCAAAATTTTCGTATGCGCTCGTGTTTGGCTCTTGCTTGTACGTTGTCTCTGAATTGTTAAAAAGGCCACTAAAAATGCTTGACTGATGCAAAAAACGCAGAAAATCGAACCCCGTCCGAATTTTTTATAACGGATGATATACCGGAAGCAGTGTCTAAATGTCATTGACACAACTTGAGGTTGTATTTAACGTGCAGAGATTCGGACGCAAATTTCGTACTCGATGTGCAATGGGGTTTACACTTCAACATCGAACATACAAATCTAAACCATGGCAACAATCAAAAACCATCATTCATTGAAAGAACTCTAAACTCAACAGATAAAAAACATTAACAACGATATATTAAAGCATAAATTAAGCCAACAAGAACTAAAACACTAATCTTTAAAAGAAAAACAAATAAGAAACACAGAATTGAACAAGCTGCAATGCATCTTGGGAACTTTCAAACTCTTGCAATATTGCTTGTTCAGAATACACTGTTTTGTAAGTTTAAACTTACTGACTCACTTAAAACTTCGCATTTTGGGAAAAAACTTGAGAAATTAAGTCCAGTCAACAAAATAATCTTTGTTAGAAGCATTTTTTTTTCATTCCATTTTCTACCGCTTATCCGAACTACCTCGGGTCATGGGGAGCCTGCGCCTATCTCAGGAGTCATCGGGCATCAAGGCAGGATACACCCTGGATGGAGTGCCAACCCATCGCAGGGCACACACACTCACTCATTCACTCACGCACTCACACCCTACGGACAATTTATTCCAGAGATGCCAATCAATCTACCATGCATGTCTTTGGACCAGGGGAGGAAACCGGAGTACCCGGAGGAAACCCCCGAGGCACGGGGAGAACATGCAAACTCCACACACACAAGTCGGAAGCGGGAATCGACCCAACCCTGGAGGTGTGAGGCGAACGTGTTAGAAGCATGTTAAGGCTAATTATGTTCAGTATATGCAAAACAATCATTTGCATCCCTTAACTAAAAATGCTATGTTTAAGTTACTTATTTATCTTTGTAGGGAGAACAATTTGCAATTTAGATTTTTTACAGTGTGATATTTAATAAAAAAAAAGCATTAGTGTTTTTCACAAAATCCCTCTGCACAAACGTGGATCCCTTTGTTTATAGATTCTGCACATGCTTTTCCACATTTATTCAGCCATTATCATTGTGGCCTATTTTCTGCACACTTCCTTCAGATAAGTGCCCTTGTCGAGTTAAGCGTTCGTATCTGCTCGTGTGCTTCACTGCCTTTTACAGTGTTCTTCTGTAAAGTTGGTGGCCGTCATTGTGTGACCTCTTCACGGTGAGCTCACTGTGGACATTGTTGGTGCAGAGTTTGTGCCATGCCATAGGTCCCTTTTAAGGTGACATCGTGTAAGGGCTTGCTGTTATGATTGACGGCAAACGTTCCATGGCAGATGAGAGTGAAACGAAATGAATAATATTAAGTTTTCAATATGAGTTTCTGCAGAATTTTTTGAGAATTTCTCATCCATATGTGTACTATACTTATACCATGTTGTAAGCATTGACCAAATGAACTTTTAACGTGTATTTTCAATTTCATCTTTGTTTTGATAAAAACAATCAACCAAAAGTATTAATGACTCATCCTGCACTGCACAGATTCTTGTCCAATCAGATCACCGCCTGAAGTTTTCCATAAATTCATTTACTGAAATACCAACACAATCTCATGGCAAAAACGTTGAGGTGGCTAATTTTGGCTAATTTGTATGAATACGTCCAATCTTGTTCGTACGATTTGCTTTATCTGTGTCAATGACGTTATAGGTTTAGAGGTTGGGTCAGGGGTGGGGGGATCAGTATTGCTTTTCTTCTAGTACTTCTAGAACTGAACATTCTTGCACATTAGCAGACATCTCAAAGATACTAAGACACATTATTATTGTTTGGGATGATCTTATCACTTCTCTTTTTGATGTCATTTCTCTTTTTCAAGTAAAATCCTTTTATCAGCATATTTAGGATATTTGATCCACACTCCCTTTCCTCCCCACCCCTGTGTCACAATAACATTTCAGTCATCATTCTCCCAGAATGCTGATTAATATTCATCTCAGCAAAATGCTGAGGGAATGAGATAGGGGAAATAAAAAGCTCAATAACTTTCTTTCTCTCTCTTCTAAAAGAAAGGTCAAGACATTTAAATCATCACAATGGCACAATAAAAGCACACAGTTTTTGTATCAAGCCCTCTTACATAACGTCTCATGCACATGGACACTCCTCGACCATATTGGCTTCTGATTTCTCACGAGTTATTGTAAGCAACAGCACATGTTGAAAATCTTAACCACATTGAATCACACAACATAAGCATCTTTTTGTCCTCAAGTGGAAGTGGAAGAACAAAGGTTGTCACATGACCAGTTTACCAGAAAAACATACTGGTCTCATTGTGAAGAACAGAAGTATTCCACAAATGGCATTGAGGAGATTTGGCATGAAATTTTATATTAGTATTATTTTTTATTTTCTGGATTATCAGTTGTTGGGAGTCACCATTTCCTTTTCATTTCCCAGATGAACATTCCATTCTGATTTATTAACACAGTCCTATATACACCAGCTTCTGTAGCATCTACGATTTTACCCCAAATTCTGAAGATTGAAAGGAAAGGTTGATGAGCTATCAAAAAATGGACGCAGCACGCCAACCAGACAACACAAGAAAAAGGAAAAATTATCAAAATGTAGACGAGAGCTTGTCAAAACAAAGACATTTTGCCCCCAACTTTACAGCGTTGTTACACAAGATGTAACCAAAACCTTTGAAAACAAAATCATTAGCCTGTGGCTTTGTGCTGCTGCTCTTGGTTTTTATTATTTGTGGTCAGTTTAGATGGATACCATGAAAACAGTCCCGCACTCATCAGCTGGTTTTAAAAATTGATATATTTAAATGACAGCTGCCTTATGATTCAAACATGAATAAATACAAGAACAATTATTTCTACATTATACAGTTTTTATTGGTATTAAATGTCATTTTTCCAGGCTTAGTTTTTTTGAGATCTTTCATTAAACAACACTAAACTATTGTGTTATGTAAAAAATTATGGTATATAGGATGTATTTGCCCCTTTACCTTCTCCGAGGTAAAATTAAAGGCCCAGTGTATGCAAAAAATAAAAATTCAGTCATTGTTTACTCACACTCGTGTCAATTTAAACCTGCGTGCTGTTATTTTGTTTCTGTGGAGTACAAAAGTAGAAAACCTGTAAAGAATAAAGAGTGACCACGTCTGTCCAGTTACAAAAGCAACAAAGGCGTTCACCATAACAGCACCATAAAAGTATAATGACAGTGGGTCAAATGAGCGGGACAATACTGGGGTCAATGGATATTCAGGGTCCAGTCTTGTGTGATGCACATAAGGCCGTCATTAGTAGAGTAGGCGGGGCGAGACCGTGGTTCGAGTCCGGTGAGTAATTGTGAATGAGCGCCGTCTGTGCGCACACCGGGCTCGGATCACGTAGGAGATTGGGAGCATATAAAAGGAACGAGCGACCGGACCGTCGAAGAAAGAGGTCCGGGCCCGAACATGTATTACGTTTGTATTTGTGTTTATATTTATATGTGTATTTATGTTATTTCGCCGGCGGTCGTCCGTGAGGGGCCGCCGGCTGTTATTATTTATATTAAAACTTTATTTAACTGTCTCCCGGTTCCCGCCTCCTTCCTTCCTTTTATTAAACGTTGTTACACCGTCCCTTTAGCCTTTTCTATTCTTAAAAATAAACTAAAGTAAAAAATGTAGCAGGGTGTCACTAAATCTTTGAACTAGTTCAACACAGTCAAAAAAATAACAAAATACTTTACTTTTTGTCACTGGGTCAGTACACTTTCAAAACGTAAGCCTTTGCATCTAAAAAGTGCATATTAGTACCTCAAAGGTATATGTTAGGTCCTTTTCAAAGGGCACTGCCCCAGTGACAAACGGGTATATTTTGACCTTTTGTCTAACAGTGTAGAGATAAAACTTATAAGGTCCTACTACAGTAAGTGTCCCGGCCCCAGAGATGCCCAAAGTCTGCAACAAAACTCTCAGCAGGTGGCAAGTATAATTCCTTTTTTTACATGTACATGACCATACAGTCGATCACACGGCCTTGCAAATAATACTTCATTTATAACCTGTACCTCTCCTGGCCTACAGGGGTCTGCAAGAAACAGTTAAGCAGGAATTAAGGTGTGATAAAAGACGCACTAAGATGCACTAAGTACTGCAATAGAATGAACATAGGCTATGAGTAAAATATATGCAAGTTTTCATTTTTGTGTTTGAAACACATCATCCATATGAAATGAAAGGGCCAGTCAGCTATGAATCTCTTAAAATAATGTAAAATAGTCATTAAAGGTTTCCATGGACCCACCACCTTCGCTTGATAAACAAGGCATAATTAAAGCAAGTGACAATTATCACAACGGTAATGGAAGGCACTAAACATTCAAGACATGTTCCCCCGTAATTCGTAGAGAGTGAATTTAAGCCACGCCTTGCCAAAACATTTAAGCATGAGAGATTTTCAATACCTCCGTCAAGTTTGCTAGAAAAACTTCAGGGAGTCTTCAGGGAGAGAAGCTCTAATTGTCTTATCAGAGGGACGTGATCTATCGGTTTTGGCAGTCAGCGTTTTGGTTTTGTATTAGGCAAGAGCAAGCAAGCAAGCCCTGGGACTAAAGTCAAACTCCCTAATAGAATAAAAAGAGTTTAGCCAGTCGGCACGGCCAAAACAGGAAAGAATTTCAGTCTTGGATTCCAGGATTGAGTGTTGGACACAAACACTGTCTGCCCTTGAATCCAGAGGACAAAATATTCTCCGTTTTATTAGGCCCAATTACTGTCCCGTATGCTTTCAAATGGTTTTGTATTATATAAGGAATGAATATAAAAACATTCTTTTGAATTGGATTGAAATAATTTTAGAGTATTTGTTCATTCAAAATTGAAATTGTTTTGCGCATTGAATACTCAGCCTTATGCCGTTCCAAATCCATGTAACTTTAATGTTGGACACAAAAGTTTTTCAAAAGGATCACACACTTTGTTTTAGATTCCTCGAAAAGGAAAAACATAATTATATTGTATATATTATATACATTCATTATATTGTAAAAGATTTGCAGTGTGGTTAAAACTTCCTTTTCTATTTGGCAAACTATATCCCGCCAAAATGTCAAGAATACACTTTATATTTAATACATTTTATAATAACTTTCACCAAACATTTTTTGCAGTTGCCATTTGAGCTGCTTATTTGTTACATACAGTACACATTAAATATAGTGAAGGATTTTGGGGTTTGAAGAAATCTTATGGTCCCATGGGTACCGGAGCAGGATTAACAGTTCCTGGGTTTTATTTGCATGGAATTGAACCTGTAACCTATGTGTTAACAGAGCCTTAATCATTACCCAACCTCCACCCTATCTGTCTGAAGATCATTCATAGGGTTTAAAGACTCCCAATCGATCATCATCATATCTGGTAAGCTGACACTTGTGTGTCAGTAGGCCAATATCAGAATAAATGGTCTATAGCATGCACCAAGTCACAAACAGGACAAGAATAGCTGGTTAAGGATAGCCATAAGAAGATAAAACTTTAAACTTTTCAAAAAACGCCAAATAGAATAGAAAAGGTCTGACTTTATTATTTCAATGCACTGAAAGGCAACCAGACCCCGCTCAATGCATTTTGGATTTCCTTCATCTTGCATAGTCACGCATTGCCGTTTAGTTCTAAGTAAGCCTGTTTTAACAGGTGAATGTTAATATTGGCGGTGACAGGACTGGTGAATCACGTCTAGTGTCCTATAATCTCCCTGAGAGGATTTCCTCATTAGGTAAGACAAGGTCGCTCCAGCGACACGACACCAGACAGGAACGAGTCGACACGTGTTACAAGTCTTATCAGCTGTGGAAATTTACCCTCAGCGTGCATGTTTGAAAAAAAACATGGGCATGAAGATAGCTTCATTTCTGATACGTGACAAACTGGAGCATGATGGGAAAATGACGGATGTCTTTCCGATGATTTCTTCTTTCATGGCAATAAGGGAGGGTGTGGTTTTATTTATGTTTCTGTAACACCAGTTTTGTCTGTTTGGAGTGATGCAGAGAGGGGCGTTTGTGTCTGACCTCAAGGGAACTTGTTACTTTTTACAAAAAAGGTTACAATTTCATAAGGATGCGTATGATTTGAATCATACAAAAATGTAGGATTATAAGAATAAAAACAAGCATGAATGTTCACCACCTAAACACAACCCTGCCCTTGCGAAAGCAGATTGTGAGAAAACAAATCAAGTTCACATGAGATAAGATTGTACGAATAAATATTTAGATATTTAAATTTATGAATTGTCATGTTAAATTAATGTTAACATGTGTTATGTAATTCATATGTTTCTCAGCTAGGTCGCCGGGGACTTTAACAAACTTCCAAAGATAATTGAAAATAAGCATTAAAATGACCAAAATATTGAAGATATTTCAAATAGTCTGGTTAATTTTGATAAAAAACATTACATATTTAGTAACGCTACGTTTATTTTGGTGCTTTTAACTTTTTTCCATTTCTTTCAATTTACATTTTTTATTTAGGGCAATATTTTATTTGATAAAAAAACGGAAACTGTAGGGCTGTCAAAATTAACGCGTCAATAACGCAAATTCCTTTAAATGGCACTCATTTTTTTAACACGCGAGTACTGATGGTATGCAATTGATGCAGAGAGCTCTCCCCCCTAGATAGTTTGCAGTGGAGACAGATCAACAACTCCACAAGCAATAGATTCACCACAGCGATAGCTGATGGGTGGCTATTACACCTAGGCCGGTTGATATAGTGGAGGACAATGGTCTACTTGTGTCATGTGCACATCACTCACTTTCACCGCGCATTCCCAATGTTATATATCACCCTCCAAAGGGCCCTTCGGGAAGGCGGCACCACAACGACCAAAACGCTACTCCAAATAAAGAGAAAATGACATTGATTTTATTGCTTCTTTTGCCAAGTGAATTTCAAACAGACACTTTAAGAGATAAAATTGTGTTTTTCCCTCTAGAATTTACATATCAATAGCTTTACTCTTCGAAGGGAAAGGGTATAGGGATGATCTTCAACTCTTAACTTCAAAAACATTTAAATTTACATTTTGTCCCATATAGGCCTACATTCCCTGGGATTAGCACCGTAATGCTGCACCAGTTGAGCTTCAGAAACAAAAGAGTCTTGAAAGTGAGAAATTGCTTATTGAGATGCATGTGTAAGGAAACAGAATTATTTTCATGCATGGTTTATGTACCAGTTTGGAGATCAATTTGCAGTTTCTCTCAAGTTCTTACAGGTGTTCTTGCAAACTATAGCGACAGGGGCAGTGAATCACATTACCTATGGACATGTTTCATTAACATTTGACAACCAAAAAGTGTCCAAATACTTATTGTCACTGTGCCACTGTTGGACATTACCAGTGGACAGTTGAAACTAGTCAAGGTGTGTTAAGTTATAAAGTCCACATGACCAAAAGAGTCCACAGCTAAAGTACCAATCTGAAACATTAATGTATCTTAAGGTTGCTTAAAGGTCCTTTGCGGAAGGAGATATATTTTTTGAAAATGCACACCGTAGGGCGGTTTGTCCGTCCAGCCAGGGGAAATGAAGAAAGAACATGGAGAATACCATGTAAGGTGTGTGTAGATTGAAATCTTTCTAATGTAATGAAAACATAACGCTTCATTATGTGATGAACACATAGTTATGTATTTTTTTGACACCTGTCAATGGAGCCTTACACACCTTTAACTCAATAACATGTTATGATATGCTACCCACAAACAAAATTCTAGGAACTTATAAACTTGTTTTAACACACCCATATTCCTTGAATTTGTTTACAAAAGTGTTATCTTGCCTCAGCATCATAAACTAACACACTCACACTACACAATAGACCAGTGCTTCTCAACGTTTTCAAGGTCTTGCCCCCCCGTAAACCCATTTAAAGAACTGCCCCCCCACCATAGTGTTCATTGAGGATAGAAAAGATAATGTGTTAAATATGTTAGATATAGTTTATTTATATATATATATATGTACTGTATGTATATCAACTATACATAAAGAAGTAAAAAAACCTGTATGTGACAGACTGATCTAAAGAGATCAGATTTTAAATGAAACAACCCTGCGGATAAAATCACATCACAGAAATGTATGGTTTCTATTAAAATACCCTTCTGAACCATTCGCTTTTTGCATTAAAACCATTACAAAATTGTGATGTTTTGGGCATTATTCTATAAGGGTTAATCTGCCAGATCACGAGAACGGTGCGCGTGTCATGATTTTAACACGAGCGAGAGATTATTCGAAGGTTATAATACAGATGCAGTGTGGTGTCATTTGCCTGTCGAAAAATAGTGCTTAACATCTTTACTGTCAACAGCTTTAGACAGCCGTCCAAGTTCAGAAATATATGAAAAGGCACTTGATTTACACGCCACCCCCTTCACGCGCACTCTGAACTCATTGGGAAAGAGAGAGAGAGATTAGCGCTTATTCTAAAATTTCATGAAGACAACATTGCCATCAGACCGAGTTTCAAAGGTTGGGGTTTTGAGGAACAGTTGCGGCCCACCTCAACGCCCCCTGGTTGAGAACCACAGCAACCAATGACCTCATTCGGCCCGTAAAACATTTAAACTTTTATGGGCGATAGCAAATGTTGAGGAAACATCACCTCCAGCATCACAAACAACATTTTTGATCATTTTCTGTCTCTTTTCCTTTAGGCTTTGAATTCAGCAGTGTGGTTTTGATGTGTTTACAATATGTAAACAGGTGTTATATTACAGCACCTCTTACTTGCTGATTATAGTAATTCACATCTGAAGAACGTGTGACTTACTGTTGACACAGAATTATTTTGTACACACGGGTTGTTAAATGGTGACCCTGGACCACAAACCAGTCTTAAGTAGCATGGGTGTATTTGTAGAAACAACAGTAATATATTGTATGGGTCAAAATGATCAATTTTCTTTCTTTTATGCCAAAAATCATCAGGATATTAAGTAAAGATCAAGTTTCATGGAAGATATTTTGTCAATTTCTTAATGTAAATATATTAAAACTTCGCTAACAAAATCGCTAACAAAAATGGCGGGAAACACGCCTAGCCTACAAACTTCACTCGCTGATGACTGTTTTTTTGGGAATTACCCACTCAAGTTTGGTATCTATGTAAAGATTAGAATCTCAGCTTTCGGGTTCATCTACTCCCCACAACGTCATTACAGCAGTAAGCCAATAGAGAGCGTTAAAACAAAAATGTTTCTTCTTAGCAACGGCCGGCTACAGGGCATCTGATGGACAACAATTTTCTCAATATTTAGATTTTTTCGCATCCTTAGATTCAAGATTTTCAACTAGTTTCATCTATTCCAAATATTGTCCTTACCTAAAAAAAACCGTACATCAATGGAAAAACAATTTTTAAGCAAAAATTGACCCTTATGGCTGGTTTTGTGGTCCAGACCAAATGTTTCTGCTTCGATCTGAACTGCTGGATAAAACATTCAGCTCAAAGCTTTAGGAAAGTCACAGGGTTGGGCAAAGCATGCTTGAAGAAATATTATAGGTTCACTTCATACACAAAAATAGGTGCACGACAAAGTTTCCCACTTGGAAACTGTTTGAAAATAGATTTTAAGAGTCAAATAAAAGCACGTCCTTATGGGAAGTTTCATCGGAAAATCGCTTTTAAACTCTACTTTAAAGTCTTTTGCAGTTAAAGTACTGCACCCTTTTGCTTGGTGCTTATTCGGGAATGAAATTCATGAACTATGAATTAACCAGAGCAATTGAGAGAAAGAGTTGCGCCAACGTTAGTTCAAAAAATGTGCGTGTCATGTTATTCATGGAGTCAGATAGTTGCAGGAAGTGTTTCCATTAACGTTTTCATTAAATGACTTGCGTCTTAAAATGGGTTAAAAGTTTACCTCAGTTGCTCTGTTTAGCCCTAGCTCCATGCGTAACTAGTAACTTCCGGAAACTATTAGTAGCCTCCATGAACTGTCTTTGCTGTTATAAAAAACTGTTCCATTGGAGTCACCCCAGTTCACAAACTCTCTCTCTCCATGGCTCTGGAATTAAGTTGGCAATATTTCCTGATTTCTTTATTCACATCTAAAAATAAGCTCAGCTGCTAAACAAGTCAAGAGAGAATGAGTAAGCTCTCTTTCTAAAATTTGATGTTGTTATTTTATTCTACGTTCAAAAACAATACTATCATGTTTCTGACGCACTGCTGTTCTCTGATGTTCAGAAGGTATTGTTGGTTCACCCTGTAATAAACATTTCATGGAAAGCTGATATGTGCGGCTGGTTAGCGTCACTAGGAAGCCCAAGGCCTACCTCAGCAAACCTATAAGCTAGCAATGAGATGCAAAAAAAGCATTATGCAGTAACACTTTTACACAAGAAACTGCAAGGGGAAGAAATGTTAACATTTTTTAAATATTTTTTTGATTGTGAGCGTCATATTAAAGTAACTTTGATGTGATAAATTATTAGAAAATGATATGCAATTTAAGAAATGACATGCAGAGGAGTGTTACACAATGTTACACAATTGACAAAAACGTTTTCCACAGCAAAAACAACCTACCGGAAAAACTGGGGGGGCAGGGTGAGCATTGTCCCCCCCATATTTTCCTTGGGCCCATGCAAAAATGTCTAGCCAACAGTTAAAAAATGTTAAATATTAAAATTGCATTTCATGTTTTATCTATTAAATAATGAACTGTCAAATTGAATACAGAAAAATGTCAAAAATATGCATGCAATGAACTAAGTATATTATAGAGAAATTGTTGCTTAACCAGAATACGTAATTGCTCCTAGTCCAGCAGGTTCGTCTGCTTTCAAATGTAACCCTGAACTCCATTGCCCAGATGGCATATTTGTGTACAGTAAAAAACAAGCATTACATCCCTTTATGTAAAAAAAAATATTGGTTGAAATGAGGACAGTGAAAGTGATAAACGTGAGACAGGTGTATCAGAATGTCTCAGGTCTTGAATTTAAATGACATGATGAATTTATTACCGGAGTTCAGTAATAAAGATCCGTCTGTGTGCATTCCAGAGGCCAATGATATACTGCAACACTAAACCAAACATGGACTTGAAGTGTGTTAATAAGTCAACAACACAACAGCACATTTGATAGCTTCTTTTGGCAAGCATGTCGCAATCCTTTCTCACTCTGCACTTATGTAATTATGTGTTGAAATTTCCAAATCACAACGCAAAGACAATCCAGCCTCCTTTTTTACAGTAGCATAACTAATAGGAAAGGACTGATATGACTTAAGTAAGGGTTTTGAAACAGAGGGATTGTATTTTAACTATGGTATCCCATAGTATGGGAGGGGAGTAGCAAGATCCCTTTTGTGCCCCAGTATAAATTTCAAGTTAACGTTTTAACAATTGACTTTATTTGTCAGTGAGGTAGGCTATGAAAACATGACTAAACTTAAGTAAGTTTCTAAATAATATCTACAATCTTATTTTGACTCGTTCATTTATAGCCATGTAGATGGACATCAGAATGTGTTTGTGCAAAGCAGGGAAATAGAAGCAGAAAGAAGATGATGAATTTGAGGGAGGTGAACAAATTTCTTTACAAAACAGTCAATTCTGGTCCTTGATTCTGATTGGCTGATGCTTATTGCTTTAGTACATCCCCAGCCAGGTCTCATACATTACAGGAATATGTCTCATGAAATACTTTTTTTTCATACAGTTGCATTATGTACTAATATGTACTATGTAATAATATTTAATTTACTAGCTATAGTTTAGGATATTACATCAAATTTGGCAGTGACTATGGCAGAGATAACTATGTACTGTAATAGGCAGTAAATTTAAATGCAGTTGGTTCGAAAAATGAACCAGTTTTGTTTGGACTTGGCTGAAAAACATGAAAAGATTTTTTTTAAGACGATATGTGTTCTTTATATTAGTTGGAAGATCCATAAAACGACTGGTCTCTTGAAATATTGTAATTGTAAATTATTGAAAATATGCAATTATCGATTGTTATCATTGTATAATGAATGCAGATGTGCATTGTTTTCCATACAGTACATGCAAACATATTAATTAAGGTTGTTTAGGATGTTGAAGATACTTAAATATTTTTAAAAGACTTAAATGTTTACCTTTCCTAGTTGGCTATTGCTAGACTGTAGGAACAGTGGCTTAAGCAAGGGAAGTTTGTATAGTGCATTGTATCACAAGTGATCGAAAAAGTAATGTGGGTCTCTGCCCTGGTAGAGGTTTAGGTCTAGCGACAATGCTGGATAATGTTAATATTAATGCCTCTCTCAAGTACGGAACCGCTTCCCAACAAATTGATTATCATTTAGATTGACTCGAATGTTTTCCCAGCATGTGTATTAGCTTCATAGGATCTGCCTGAGAAAAATGAGTTGAATGGAAAAGCAGCTAGGAACAAATGACGACATGATCATCGAGAGTTTGCACATCACACCTATCAGCCGAACAAAGATGTCTCAAGGTCGGTTTGTATAAATGCAATTGTAAACAGTTTAAAATTAAGGTAAAGAAAGTGCGGATTTAATATTTGCATTTGAAGTTTTATCCGCAAAAATGCACTTTATATGCTACAGCTCTGGAAAAACCTACATATTCAGATCTACAATAAACTCAGACTCTGGGTTCAGTAAATGGGAATTATGTGATTTCTGCAGAATGCCAGTTTTGAAACGGTCTATCATTTGTTTTGGCATTTTCGTGCTATTATGCAAACACTTGTAATAACTATTCAATCATTGTTCATTCTCATCCTGTTTTTCTGCTGTAAGTGCCGGGGCCTTTTACAGTAACCATAAAAACAATAACAAGACCTGTTCACGAGCAGCCGTTTAACTCAAACCACAAACCGCCATCAACAAACGCATAACACGCCCACTACCGCGGCATGCTAACTCTTCAGCCCAGATGATGGGACGACACCATGCCCCGAACGTAAACTGCAATTTAGTCGCCATAAAACCCCCACAGGGATCTGGAACTCATCTCCTGAAGGCCTTCGGAGAGGTCTGTGTTCTCGCAACTGTCACTTCCCGTACTTGCTAACATATTTATTGGATTGCCCTTACTGACTTATAGCAATGGCCTATCGCACACCTTGCTCTGCCGAGACGTGTTTTTCCACAGGCACGCCAGCAGGCCAGACGAGCAAGTGCTGAATCCATGTGGAGGTCTCTTCCGGTCGTTGTTGACCTGAATTGAAAGTACTTCCTGTCCCGGCATGTGGGACTGCTGGACGGACTTCATTTTCTTCCTCGGGGGTCTAATTCAATACAAGAAAGCTTGTTGACGTCCTCCTTATCCATAGCTGGTTAAAGCAGCTATATTGTTCTCTGTTGGCTCTCTTTTACTAAGCTCAGATTTATTGGTTTTGGGTCCGGGCCAGATGAGTTTCTAAGGGAGGGAAATTTGGGTGGCTCAGTTTGCATCCTTAGTAACCTGTTTCGGTTATTGTGAGAACCGCAGCTGAGAACATAACACACATGGAGGCTGAATTTCAAATAGCTTAAGCTCCAGAAAAGCTTGAACGTTTTTTAGGAGCTGTGAGGAATGAGAATGTTGTTTATAAGTACAGCTCAAACCCTTTCCAATTTCAACATAACTGTGAAACGAAAATTGGCACCCAGATGCTTGGTAATCTCCATTCATTGTTTTCAATGTTTTGATACAATCAGGCTAGATTCAATTTTATCTTCATTCAAATCCACTGGGTCTGAAATGTGTTTCCACACGAGATTTTTTATTTGATGTTATATTAAAATATGTAAATCAATTCTACAATATTGCTGAAGTTTTTTGTCATTTCTATTGTTGTCGATGGCAAATGTTATGTGTAATAAAGTTTACAGACTTATATTTAATACAAATCAATACAAAAACACAATGTCATTTTAAGTCATCAGCGTGTTCAATGTTCATTGTTGTTGTAACATTCTGCAATGTTGTCTCATGGGTGAATGAGATATGAGGTCACTTAAAAGTGTTGTGATTGCAGACTGTGACGTTTCAGAAAAGATGTTTCTATGGAAGGGAAGTGAAGCAATGGATAGCTCGCTAATGCTAGTCACTTCAAAACTTCCTACCTTAGCTTTAAGGTCGCCAAAACATGCTTTAATTCCTTTTTAAAATTCGTTCCAATATTCTGACTTATTTACCATAAAGCACATCTACGACTGCTGCCTAATACTAATATTTTTCGGTAACTATTTTATAAATGTACTCCAGACTAGTGCTTTATTGTTAATAAACCACAGCTAAAAGTGTTGCATCAATCAGCCGTGGTTTATTCACGATAAAGAACAGACTCTTTTTCTTAAGCAATGTCAAAGTTTTCTTCTAGTCTGTCGGGTCAAATTTAACAGGCACATATTTTATGGATTTTCATCCATATTCAGAATTTTTGGCATTATTCACAAGACATTCAAAGGAGCAATGTAGCATTTAGTGGCATCTAGCGGTGAGGTTGGGAATAGCAACCAACGGCTTACTCCACCTTTCCTCCCTTCATTTCGAAGCACTACGGCGGCTCTCTAAGGATAAAGATGTAATCACGTTTTCGCTTCTATGCCGAAGGAGACAACGTATTTTCGAAACGCATTCTGTAGTAAAGTGGAAAATATTCATAAAATAGTTAAGAATTCTCTAGAGATCAGGCTGAAAACAGTCAATATCTCAGTGGAGTTTAAATAAAGAAACTCAATTGAATGACTCATGTTTGCTTTGCAGCACATGACTGAAAGCAACAATGAGCCTCTTTTAATATCACTTGTGATGCAATGTTGAAAATCTGAACTGGTTGATGTCAGAGTGAGCACTCAATGTTTGTTTCACACAGAATGGCTATGTCACACATGTGTCTTAAACCGGGCTGAAATGCTCTGATGCCGAATGTAGTGTTCAAGATTTCTGGCTCCAAAACGTATTGAGTACCAACCACATTGGAATAGTTTATTTAAAACTCTTATTTTGATTGAATGGTGGTGAATGTCTTTTATTAGTTACATTTAATAGAACAAAAGAACATACAGGCGACCGTTTAGATATTTACCCAGTCTGTGACAAATCACCAGCATGAAAGTCCTTTATTTGCCTTCGTCCCACAACAGACACTGTGCAAACTTACTCACAGGGACAGTTTGCCAAATAGTGAGTTAATATTTGAATAAATCTCTCACCTACCAGTAAGCCTTTATCTTGACTGGAATTTATCCCAGTGTACTGAAAACAGCTTCGTTCGATTTATGCGTTTGTTTACAAGTGGGACAGTTTGCATGTAAAACACAAGAGACCGCAGACGGTTAGCGTGGCCCTGAGTTTTCGTGATTTACGAAGCCTCAGCATTTAACTTCTGCCTTGGGTTGTTTTGAACTGGGGCTTTGCACGTTCAATGATTATGGTCCGTGGTTTCAAGACAACATTTGAGGAATTCACCAGTGACCAGACTAGCGTCACACGCCGGGCTAACACAGTGTCCTGAAGTACAACCTCTGCTTCACATAGATGAATATTACACAGGGGACCTCTCTCAGGATAAGGTGCCCAGAGAAGTTCTCATGAACTTCCCTAAAGGAATTTTACAGACTTTATTCACATTTTCTGAAACAATGTATACGAGGAAAGCATCTGGCTAAGAAGTTTATTCAAGCCTGCTATTAGTATACTTCTTTTGAACTAAATAAACATATTTTCAGTCTAGTTTTTTATCAACATCCCATGAATGTTCTTAAAGGTCCAGTGTATAAAATTTAGCGGCATCTAGCTATGAGGTTTTGAATTGCAAGCAATGGCTCACCCCCCTCCATTTCTAAGCACTACGGTGGCTGACACAGGACAAGGATGTTGTCACACTTTTGCTTCATTGCCAAACTGTTTGGTAAGTTACTCAGAAAAAGTAATTAATTACAAGTTACTAATAACATATTCAATAGAGTAATTAGATTACTGTACAAATTACTCACTCCAAAAAGTATTTAATTATTATTATTAATAATTACTTTCTATATCTTATATCATCCTTGAAGAAGAAACAACACAACAAATTATAGCTCATTCAAAGTTAATAAAAACATAACGCTTCATTCTGTAAAGTCTTTATACACCTCTGCAGATATAATGATGTATATTAAATTGCATTTTTGTGAATAGATCCTCCAAAAATATTATACATTGGACCTTTAAGAACACAAGTTTGAAACGACATTGCAAGTGGTCTATGTACTCTTAAAAAAAGCTGCTTAAGCGGGTTCTTCGATGCGATGGAGGAACCTTTTGGTTCCATAAAGAACCTTTAAAATCCGGAGAACATGTCTGTTTCAAGAAAGGTTTTTTGACGTGAAAAAAGGGTCGTCAGATATGAAAAAGTAAGAAAGAGATGGTTCTTTGTGGAACCAAAAATGGTTCTCCTATGGCATCGCTGCGAAGAACCTTAAAATCACTTTTTTTAGACTGTGTCTATCTAATTATCTCTCTGCAGTATAATCATCTGTGAGGGTCATGACCTGGGCGATTAATAATAATTCCCTACTTAACACTGTTATGAATGGCTCATGTTTCAGAGTCATACTCCTTTTCAACACGCTGAGTCAAGTGAGGATTTTAAATCCAGCAAAACCACTCAATGCTCCTTTGTCCCATATCTGAGTATAGCCATCATTGTTTACATTTCCCACCTTGCTTACTGAATTCCCGGCCCAGTCATCTTGTTCCCAGCTTATTATGAGACATCTATAGAGAGTTGCTGTATCTTGAGAAAACACAGAGGCCTATAAGAACACCCGCAGTGTTGTGTGACAGGTGCAATCTTGTACTTTGTACTGAATCTACAAATTCAGGGAAGATTTTCAGTACACTTTGTTTTGTTAGTTGTTATTGAGGGTCTTTAGTCGAGGGTCTTTGAATCTGAATTTTAACTGACCTCAAGTCCACATTCTGCCCACGGTTATTAGATTGCTTCTTCAAAGCAGTTAACACATGCATATATTTGAAAACGTCTCAAGATGCTCAGACTTATAAATATTCTAGACTTATATGTCTAGGATTTGTACCTGTAATATAACATCATGTTGTTAAACCCGATTTAGGTCTCTCTTTATCAGTATTATGTATACACTTTTACATCGGCTACACCCTGGTACTTTGATCTTGAGGTGGGAAAACATTACTGAGGTGGAAAGATATCCCCAGTTCATGACACAATAGGACACTGTATTGTTTTCTGGCTTTAAATCCTTTATTTGACAATCTATTTATCTTTTAACTTTATTGTTATTTAATTCAATAAAGTTACATTTTATTTTGATCACTATTGCTACTCCTATTGTAGTGATCTGTTTATTTGCTTGTTTTCGAGTTTGGTTCCATATAGAACCAATTTTGTTTACCACACATCCAGATGTACATTACTAACTCATAACCCATGAACCCAGCCTGACAAACCTCTGATGTCCTTTTGGAAAAGATTCAATTTATATGCCTGGGAACCTTATGGTAGATTGTCCCTCAGCTTTTTTTGTACTGTTGTGATTTTTGTCTCATTCAAGTTTGATTAATGTCTTACTAAAAACAGATGTAGGAACAGATTGACTTAGTTTTTCCATTATCCCTGTCTCAACATGTGCATATGTTTGGATTCACACTATTCTTAACAGGATTGTTTTAAGTAGTAACCATAGAAGTAACATGTGGGTGTTGCATAAGACATCAGAATTATGAGCTTGAGTCCCTGGGTTCATAAGAATGTAAATTAAACGTATCCCCTCAGGATCCTAAATGTGATCCAAATTTGGAAACTTTCTCATTCTCATGAAGTTACTGTTGGCTATTTGGCATTTAACAGATGCACTTTATCCAAATCATAGAGACAGTCCCCTGAGGCTCAGTTCTCAAAACACAATGATGAGAGTATATAGTCCATGGCAAACTCATATTGAACTGAACCTCCAACCATTGAATGAGCAGCTCTGAACTCAACCCTTGTCTCACATGATTTGTCAGGTATGATGAGGTAGTGGGAGTATTTTATGCAGGGTAATCTAAATATCATAACAGACATGCAGGTGAAGGTGACAAAGCCCTCTTCGGTTGAATCCTAAAACAGTATTACATATCATCCTTTTGGATAAAGCAAACCCTGAATACTTTGCAGCAAGCTCAATGCACCCAATAAATTCCATTCCATTCCATTTTCTACCGCTTATCCAAACTACTTCGGGTCACGGGGAGCCTGTGCCTATCTCAGGAGTCATCGGGCATCAAGGCAGGATACACCCTGGATGGAGTGCCAACCCATCGCAGGGCACACACACTCACTCATTCACTCACACACTCACACCCTACGGACCACCCAATAAATGTCACTTTAAAATAAAAAAGTTGTATTACTGTTAAATAAATAAATATACTACGTAATTGTAATTATTTGCACACTTTTGTATTTGTATTTTAAGTACTTTAGTCATTAGCGACACTTGCTAGCTGCTATTTTCCCTCACATACACAGTTTTAACATTTTTAGCAAGTTACCTAAACCATTAACATTATGTTACAAATCATTATAATTTTTGTGTAAATGACAAAAACTGAAGGTTTAAGTTGGAATAAAGTACTTGGGGATAACACATAACAGCTGTATGCCATTTAATGACATGACTGAAAGCCATTTAAAGTTGCTTCTATCATTGCCTGGATATGTCAAACTATATTAAACATTTTGTTTTATTAGACAATATATCCAAGAGGCTAATGGGTGTAATGTTGTTTAAAAAGCACAATAATATTAAAGGAATGAGGTCGACCTTGGACGAAAATTAACTACGCTAAATAACACTATAAAAACAAAAACAGAACCCAGAATACAATTTTATTGGATTTTGTTGCCAGTAACACGCAAGTTCTCTGGTCGAAGGCTCTTTACTGTCGCATGAGCAATTGAGCTGTGTTTAATAGAGTTGTTGTCAACTAGAAACGCTGCATTTCTTCACCCCAAAGCCACACAGTGGTTTTCCACCGAAGTATTTATTTTGCAAGGATTATAACAATTTTACAATCAATGACGACAAAAGTGAAAACATTCACACGTCTATTGCATTTTTGTGACCATTTTTTATTTAATTAGCCCAAAAATCTGATTAAATTAGTTAAAAATAAAAAGTTGTGAAGTTTATTTAACAGAAAGCAATATGTTGTCATAGGCCTGAAACATAGGCCCCACAGTGACACAGGTGCAAAAGTCCCCCCTGCACACCACTAATACAGTACCAGGAATATTAACCCATTGTTAAGAAAAACATTATGGGTCCACTGTCAAATGCCAAAAATATACCACAGGGAACAATTAATATACAAACAATATGTAGCAGCACAAGTGTTGCTATTCAGATCCTAATGATTCAGACAAAAGCACCAGAAATACATTCAGGGAATCAGTCCAGTGTTGTGAAAGGAGACCAGACCTGCATCGGTGGCACAATAGCCTCATTAACAAAAATGCGGATACAAACGTCAGGTGTGCTGAGGGTATGTGAGACAGCGTGGACCGCAGCCAGCACTGATGCAGTCAGCAGGTGCTTTCTTCAGACACATTCACAAGTACCATTTGTATTGGAATCGGTTCCTGAATCAAACCCATGACCTTTTATTCCTACAACAATATTGTATATACTTAGTATCCCAAATGCACATGAGTAAATAGCGTTAAATGAGTAAACAACATTCTGTTTGGCATGGCTATACACCATACAAATACTGTAAGAAACTGTAATATTCCGGCAGAAAGAAAAAAACTTTTTTTTGTCAAAATCACATGTTCTTCACTCTAAACGTTTACATTTGTAGTACAGTTCAGTAATTTTACATGTACTCTCAAGAAACGTGCAAATGTTGTAAAATGAAATGGTAAATTAAAAACAAAGAATTTAGATTTTTTCTAATTATTTTCAGTTCAGATTTTCACATTCAATTTCAATATTGGACTCCAATGTCCGCTAACATCTAACAGTACAAGTTATTTCTATAAAGCAAGTTTTTTCAGTATGAATTGACTGTGATGAGAAAGATGTGATCCCATGAATTTATTTAGCACAAAAAGCTTAGAATTGTAGAATTGTTAATTGGAATCACAATTGAAACCATGTTTATTAAAATCATTATGATTCATGTTCCATCAAGAAATACAAACAGTCATGCCGCACCGTGGCCAAGTGAAATGTTGGGTTGAATCTCTGACGCACGCCTCTGCTCAAGGTTACCAGAGGCATTTATTTTTTCCCTGGCATAGCTTCTCCAATCCGTCATTGTGACGCTTAAAGGGCAAAGCAGCTGTCCAGAGTCAAGTGAGAATTCACAGGTGCCCATATATCAAACTCCGTGGACCCGGTCCCATATGTGATATCATTTCATTATTACACAGACAATCGCTCTATAAACCTTTTCGAAGGATCAGGACGGCGTGAAAGTACGTCACGTGAATTTGTAATGGGCTTTGAAGTAAGATCCCACCTGCGACAAACACAGGAAATTATGTTTGACTTCAACGTTATTCATGGTCACAATTCTCCATAATAAAACCAGCCTGTAAAAAACAAACATACAGCAGAAAAACAAACCGTTTCACTTGTTGTGGCTTTATGGTTTGCATGTAAGCAGGACACTTAAAAAAATTGCTCATTCAAAGTCAACGGAAACCAAAAAATATTCTCAGAGCGATGCAAATTACCCAGAGCGTAGCCTCCAAATGACACTTGTGAACCAGAAACCGTCTGTAGCATGTCTAGAAAAGCCATCAAAGTTGGAATCTCCAGTCTGTCCGGACTCTTCTGGCAGCTTGTGTTATGAAGTTGTGGAAAGAAGCTGTTTTCACAGACTTATTGTAAATTCTTTAGCGCAAATTCGCCCATTTGAGGGTCAGGAAAAAAGCTTTGGTGAACTTTTTAACCACAGAAATCCTGGACGCCACTATAGGCATCAACTGACCCGAGCAGGGACGTTTTATATTAACTGGACAGATCGTATAGAGTCAATTTCTACAGTACTCCATGCAAACTAAATTTATACAATGTTTTTGTAAAAGTAAATAATATGATTTATGAGAATGAAATAGTATGAAAACAGCACAATTCAAGTGGAAACCAAAGCAAGTCGGTTGATGTTGAAGGAATTCTATTTCTACAACTAATACATCTTATGTTAAGGGTTGCAGTTCATCTATCGAAGTAATCATTGTGAATGTTTGTCTGTCCTGTCGGAAAATATGATTTTAGAGAAGTTTGTTTATCCCTAAAGCACAAGAGTCAAGAAAAAATTCTGAGTTTCCCTCTTTCCTGGTACTGGCCAAGAACGTGTTCAGTCTCCGTTTTGTGCCAGCCCATTTTAAACTGCTTGTGAGGATTCATTTCTGTCTCTGATTCTCAGTTTGTATCAGCAATCCCATCCACCAAGTTGTTTATTTTCCTCATTTGGTTTTTCCAGTTTAGGTTATATAATCCGGAGTCTATCCAATTCTGTCTTGGATTTGTTTATATCCATTTTAGAGTGCTATGCCTTTATATCCAGTTTCCAATGAGCAATGTTTCCATCTTATATTAGTTGATGTTCAGATCCAGCAAGGCCTACGCTGATGTTCACCAGACCAAACTAAATTCACAGTCAATACCAATAATACTGT
The DNA here is from genome assembly GCF_015846415.1 of Triplophysa dalaica. Taxonomy (NCBI): domain Eukaryota; kingdom Metazoa; phylum Chordata; class Actinopteri; order Cypriniformes; family Nemacheilidae; genus Triplophysa; species Triplophysa dalaica. The sequence goes on from NC_079551.1 coordinate 19,787,314, forward strand.
TCACAATTCATAATGTATATACTGTATATAGTTCCAGGTCCACTTAATTAAAAAAAAAGATAAGAAGGATTTACATTAGATTAAAATCCAGACCTAACAGCAGCCATCTTGTGTTCTTCATGATATGTCTCTAAATGTAATAGATTACAGTTCATTACAGGGAATTGCAAATGGTATTTCAATGTATTTTGAAAATACACAAAACATTCATGTTTGGCCCGTTTCTTGGTTGTAATATAACCACAGTTCTGAATAAGTACTGTTTTTCTTCAACATGTCTTCAGATGACAGGCAGAGAGGATCAATTAGATTTTCGGCCATGTGTCTGCCTGCATTTTGTCTGGGAAAATTAAATCAAAGTTTGGTACTACAGAGGACTAAATAACCATTAGAATTCAACATGCCACTGTTTATCGTTTGTCTGACAAATCTATTTCAATGAGAATATTTTTTATTTATAAAAATGGACATGTTAATGGAATATATTATATCACGAAGAATTCATTTATCACTGCACTTTTTAAAATTAAAAACAAGAATCAAGAGAAAATCATTTGTTTGACAAAATATGATATGAGAAAATAACTTGTTTACAATTTTGTTTACTTGCTTTGAATACAATAACTATTTTGACACAATATTAAGCAGTTTCAGTCTTTACAGAAACCAAACCAAAAAAATAAAGATAGAGAAATGCAACTTTCCAACCGTTAAAAACTGTTTATTGTGCCTAAATTGTAACAAAAAATGATTGGGGACAATTCCCTTTCAAAACATGCATTGTCAACCATGTTACTGTACATTGAAAATAGTTTTAGGTTTTGTTGAAAATGCAAAAATAGAAAAAGTGCAAAAATGATTGAGCAAATAATCAATGCAAGGCCTACCACAGACCAGAAAGGCCGGGTTGCTTTGTTCGTATATTTTCCCTGTAAAAAATCTCATGTGAATTGTTATTTACAGCCAGGTGCATCTAAAAAAACAGTTTAATAGTGTTAGAACCATGTGATTGATAAAAACATATCATTTTATAAATGTTCCCTGTGTAGATCATTGACACCACAGTTTGATAGATTTTAAAGATTCAATTAAGGTTTATTTAGAAGATTACATGTCTAACTTGGATTTGTCATATTTATAGAAGCCTTGCACAGTAATGTACATCGCAGACATATTTACAAAAAAATGACTTGAACAATCTTTTGCACTTATTTGCCGAGATGGGTCTATGTTTAGCGCTGCTATTTCCTGCTTAGAAGGATTGCTGGACGCTCAGCCTAAGATTAGAGTCAAGCATGTCCCTAGAAGCACAGGCCGTTGATGCCACGTCCCTCACGACTGCCATGTCAACATAAAGAAACAGCCAACATGCTTCAAGCCTTAGTTATTTTGAAAATAGGATTTTTTTTGCTTGTTTGTTTGCTTTACGTATATATGTAGTTGTATTTTTAAACAGATCAATTCAGCTTCAGTTCAGAGCAACACGATATAAGTGCAAAAGGTATGCATTTATATTTCAGTACACAATAAATAACAATAATGATGATAAACATCCTTAAGTGGGTTTTTAACCCAATCACTCTACTTGAAAATGACATGTGACGTCAGTCTGGATATGCTGAAAATGATCGTTTTTGATTGGCTGATGGCACTTCAAGAATGCACAGTTCCAAGCCCATCCAAAAACATTATAAAAATAATAATAATAACACATTTTAAAGTTTGAGTCCCATAAAAAAATTCTAAAATAATAATAATAATGTCAGTTTGTCCTTATATACAGCAATTTATGACAGCAGTAAATGTTTTTGACATAAGATGTAAATACAGGATTCACCAGCAGGGGCGAACTTGCCAGACGGTCAATCTTGGATCCATTTGATAAGTAATTGGATTAAAGCATAGGAGAAATTGTTTAAACGCAGGGCTGTCACCAAAACAATACCTGAAACTGTAGTTTAATACTATATAAAACATATTTAACAAAAAATATTCATTATTTTATATGATGTCTAATTTAGCATTCATAAGGATGCACCTGCGGGTATTTCTGGATGATTTAACAGATGCTGGTGTGTTCCACTTATGTAATCAGTGCAAATTCAAAAATTATGTTCAAATTAAACCCCCCATAACTACAGAAATATACCGTGACATATGCAAACTGTATGACCAATAAAAACTGATTTCCCTACTGAAGAAACATTGACAGGGTGGTCAAAGTGGGTAAATAACAGTGGTCATTAAATATGATTTAAGTGCAAGAATACTCCACAAATTCCATTTAAAAACTCATCCTTAAAAATGTCTGCATACTTCAGCATTTGGTAAAAATTACGAAAAATATGTAAAGCATCTTGAGGGCATGGTTAACTCACAATAAAAAGTTCACATTTAACTGAAAGACATTGCATTCCATCATGATTTCTAAACTGTTTTTGAGGATTTACTGAAAAATAGATTGAAATACACACTTTTATGCCAATGTTGTTAAACGTACTGAAACATCTGGAAGCATATTCTTCTTTATTCTCTTTAAATAGAGCTGCATCGGAGTCAGTGCAAGCTATATATAGTTAGAGACATTTATCTACCATTTGTCAGTCAGAACCGTGCCCCCAATGGTTCGGTCCCAAACGTAGCTATATTTGGTTATCAACAGCCTGCATGGGGGTTATTTTTAGACCGTGGGAAATACTAAAACTATCCTGAATGAGAACTCTGCATCACTGTCCCACTAATAGAAAATACCCCTGTCATGAGAAAGAGTTATTTTGGTGTGTAAAACAAAGGTTGGATTTTTAGGGAAAGGGTAGTGCTCTAAGACCCCAAAAGAACAATTTAGCATCCTGTATAATCTAAACTGAAGAAGCACTGTTAGAAAAGTCAGATGATGTACATTATAGACCACCATCCCAGCTGAACTCGCGATGACCGACAGAGACTGAAACAGAGGTATCTCTGGACAGTTTCCACAAAAGTTATAATTCTTTCATCATTTACTCATCTTCAAGTTGTTCCAGATCTGTATAGATTTCTTTGTTCTGATGAACATAGAGAAAGATATTCGGAAGAATGCTTATAACCAAACAGTTATTGGACCCCATCAACTACCATAGTAGGAAAAATGTTAATAATGATTGTTCTGTTGAACACAAAAATATATTTTGAAGAATGTAAAACAGCAAACAGTTTGACTACTATTGCATTTTTTCCTACTATGCTAGTCATTGTGGTCCAAGAACTGTTTAGTTACAAGCATTCGTTCTCTGTATTTATACAGGTTTGAATAGCTAGCGAGTATTTTATGACAGAACTTTCAATTTTGGGTGAACTATCCCCTTAGGACTTGTGAATTGGATGTGACATTGGCTCCCTCTGCTGGTCATACTTGAGTATATCAATAACCCTATAATTCAGGGGTTATTTATTTAAAAAATCTACTTAAAACGGATCAATTTAATTACATTTCTTTGCTGGTTTGCTATGACAAAAGTGTCAGTACAGCAAATCACAGTTGGAAAATTTTTTTTTTTCATTATAGGACAGTCAAAAATTCCAACAAACTTTTCTAACTTTTTCAGGGTATTAGTTTAAAAACAAGTTTTTCTGTTCTAATGTCATGTGTGGTGATGATGTGGATAAATGCTTATTAAAAAATATTAGGCCAACGCAGCAAATTACATGTTTTATGGAAAAGGTTTGCCTGATCAAAACATGGTTTTTATTATTTTTTTGAAAATATCTGTTTTTTGAAAATAAAACTTTTAATTACTTTACCAGTATTGAAAAAGTACATAATACCTTAGAGTTTGCCAAACATAAAATGGAACATAGACTTCAAAACAAACAGAACTCTGCGGTTCAAAACAAAAACGTTATTCACTTAAAAGTCCATCTTAGGAAACAAAAATGATGTAGGTCAGATGAGCTTGTCCAAATGAAGTTATCCTACTCTCAGCGGGGGGGCTACTAGCACAACTCCATCCCCTCGGACAAACAGCATGGGAATGTTTCTCTTCGTTGACTGCAAAATCAAAAGAAATATTAAGCATCTCACATGCACTACCCTACTAACCGTTTAGTGATATCATAATAATACCCATCATACGAAGCATTACATTAGATGATTTAATAACTAAACATTATTATTACTGTTAAAAATAACTATGTAGTAATACTACATAATATAATGTCTTACTATCGAATACATGAGTGAAAACCACATAACTTACTTCAAACCAGATCTGAATGCAAACAGTTACCTTATAAATCTCCTCATACGTCTCTTCATCAATCTCCACAGTCGTGACAGTCTCCTCAACATCCCCAAGGATCATGTTTAAATGCTGGTCATAGGCCTACAGTCAAAGACATGAAATCAGTCCTTCGCACTGTCCCACAATGTCATTTTAACGGTGAAGTGTCATTTATTTCGAAAACTGACAATCACGGTCATCATTTTTGCCCTATTTTTGGTGACGTTATAGAAACACAGATTCTATCTACACAATGGCATTACCTTTAACATGATATATACCCTTGTATGGAAAAGTAGCCAATATAAGAAATATCATAAGTATAATAAAACAAATGTACATAACCTGCATACATATTTATAATTTCTGCAGCATGCAATATTAGTACATTCTTAAGTTTTACATTGTTATGCTATCTTTATAGGGGTTTTAAATGTAATAGCTGTAACACTTTTAGTGTATTACCCATTGTTCAGATTTTTCAAAGTCTTCATGTAACGTAGTGCTTCAGAATATTATGTTGGAAGTTGTAGTCAAGTTTATTTCACTTTGGGTGTCTTTGGAATGCATAACGTTTATTTAAGTTTTAATTGTTTATCTCCACTAAATCAAAATCACCAGCATACAATTGTAGAAAAAAAGCACTCAAATCTTTCAGACAAATTTGCGGTCATAAATATAGCTGTGGTATGTTATGAAAACACTTAATAACTAGAAGAGAGGTAGATTGATGTCCTAATGAACGTAAACAGCAGCTACAAAAGAAGAAAACTATCAATAAGTAATGTGAGACAGGAGGCTGATCTCACGTGCAGTCTGCCGCGCAGCTCTCTGTCGTTTCTCATCTTCACATAGATCCTCTCATCTAAACTCAACCGGATCAGATCCAGAGGCTCTTCAACAGTATTGGTGGTTTGTTGCTGCAAAACAAGTTCAAAACAAATGATTACTGTAATGACGTTACTTAAAATCACATTCACAAACGCACCATCACACCTACTGTTTAATATATCTAAGCATTCAAAGCCGTAGGTAAATTCAGACGTTCAATGGACGGAACATATCAACGCTTTGATAAAGGACACATTTTAGATCAGGAATTCGTTTTTAAACTATTGCGAGTAAATGCCAAACACAAAAAGCAAACCTGCTCCACTTCGTCCGCCATCTTTCAAAATTACCCAGAATGCTTTACGTCGTCTGCTTCGCACATCACTGGGCGCCAAATCTGTTTCCAAGACGACGGCGCCAACTCATTCTTCCTGCGGGGGGCGCTCTGTGGTCCATAAAGCCAGCATTTAGCCGTATTGAAGACATTTGTACAACATAAATCATTTTAATTTAAACATGCAATTTACGGCACTGTTTTTCAGCAATGTCCTTAATTTGAGCGATTTCAAAATGTATTTTAATTGAAGTTCAAAGCTCTTCGATCTGAAAAACGTAACTGATACCACTTTACACGTTCTCATCATCCCTGTTAAAATTATGCTGCGTTCAAAACACCTCGGATTTAGGCTGCGTCCAAATACCCCCACTTGCGGTCTTTGCACTTGACCTCTTGACTACTTTCGTGACGTATTTCCTGTTTTCATCCAAAGCGGTCTAGTGGGCTTGAAGATCCTAAGTGAGCATATAGTATTTCTAACCCGTTGGGACACACTCAGCAAGTGCAAACATATAACATTGATTAATGTGGTGTTTCTAATTATGTGACAAAATACAGAACTCTGGAGTTTTCCCCTAATAAAATGTGTAACACTACGTTTTACTAAGAAATTACAAGTAATATCCTTATTATATAGTCATGTCAGGTCAGATTTATTTTTGTAGTGCTTTATATGTTGGCTATTGTATCAAAGCAGGGTACCCAAAAAAAGCAAGAACAAAAGTAAAACACGTTAGCCAAACAAATAATAAATAGATATAACCTTATAAAGTAGTTACACTAGAAAGCTCTTGCGAGTGGCGAAGACCGCAAGTGGGGGTATTTGAACACAGCCTTGTGTTTTTTACACACTTCAACCCGGAAAAAGTTTGTGTGCTTGTTTGTTTTTGTGTGATTAGGCACATTTCTGGTAACCCAGCATTGAATTTGCCTTCAAATGCACAGAATAAAGAAGTAAAAACAAAAACAAAAAGAAGTCACCTGTAGACTGTAGGTCACTTTTTATATATGCTTATGCTGAAAACAACAAATGCGAACCCTAGCACAATTTCCGGGGTGAAAGGGTTCCAGGTGTAAGAAAAGTAAATAAAAGTAAAATAACAGATAAAAAACTGCTCTTGAGTTGCGAATTGCAACCAACATTTACATTTATGCATTTGGCAGACGCTTTTTCCAAAGTGACTTACATTGCTTTATCCTATACATTTTACATAGGTATTTGCAATCCCCTGGGTTCGAACCCACAACCTTGCGTTGTTAACGCAATGCTCTTACCACTGAGCTAAAGGAAACATCTCACTCCACACCTCCCCCCTCCGTTTCGAAGCATTACAGAGGCTGACAAAACATGTATGAAAGCATGAATTCCAAAATAAATAGCTCATTCTAAGGTAATAAAAACATAATGCTTCATTATGTAAGGTCTTTATACACCTCTGAATACACTGAACCTTTAATGCAAAAAAGTGCAAAATCAAAAACTTGTTCCATGTAAATTGGATTTTCTGTGTAGCCAGTTATGCAAATACATGAAACAAGTTAAAAACTTATAGGCGGATTTCAATATCTTTTTATTTTGTGTATGTAGACGCCCTCACTGTGTTAACTCTGCATTCACTGCCTGTGTTTGGACGGAATCATGCGGCTGTTGAAGATTCATAACTTCATGCTTTTGTAAGTCATTTCTATTAGTTTTTGAGTTTTGGCTGGTGATCTTACTTTCATGCACAAATACCTCTAATATTCCTTTAATTTTAAAGTTGCACTAAATATTGCCATTATTAGTCCTGATTGGAAAATGGCAGATTAGTGTCACAAAATTGATACCGTATTTATAACTGGATGACATTCTACTGTGCTTTATGATGGTTGTACATGTTTTGGTCTAGAATATTATAAAAATAAATAGCCCTCATAATATAAACACAGAAGACCCAAATCATGTAGATTATATTCTCAAAAGTTGTTTTTGAAGGTATTTTTTTCCATTATGAGTGTGGTCATTTGCCAATGATGAACAGTCATTGTGTAGACAAAAGCTAGAAAACGTAATCCGGCAGATTTTGCAATCAGCAAAGTGAGCGTTGTTCTTAAAGGAACTTTACAGGGTTTTTGGGAGGATCTGTTGACAGAAATGTTATATACCATAATATACAAAACAATGTCTTCAAAGTTGTATAAAGACCTTACGTAGTACTTTGGAATAAGCTGTTTATATAGACATACAGAGCGGGCCTATACATTGAATTCACTGTAAGTCTATTCATAATTGAGTAAAACATATTTTTTTACTGTCGTGTTTGGACTGATAGATTTGTTGCAAATCTATAATACAACGCTAGTGGCCGCTGTAAAAAAAAACTGCTCCTTTAAATAGAACTGGTGTGAGTACAGTTGAAAAAGAGAGTTCCGACACAGTTTGATCTCACGACTTTGATTTACACTCACCTAAAGGATTATTAGGAACACCTGTTCAACACCAATTTCTCATTAATGCAATTATGGTGGTGGTGTAATGGTGTGGAGGATGTTTTCTTGGCACACTTTAGCCCCTTAGTGCCAATTGGGCATCGTTTAAATGCCACGGCCTACCTGAGCATTGTTTCTGACCATGTCCATCCCTTTATGACCACCATGTACCCGTCCTCTGATGGCTACTTCCAGCAGGATAATGCATCATGTCACAAAGCTCGAATCATTTCAAATTGGTTTCTTGAACTTGACAATGAGTTCAATGTACTAAAATGGCCCCCACAGTCACCAGATCTCAACCCAATAGAGCATCTTTGGGATGTGGTGGAACGGGAGCTACGTGCATCCCACAAATCTCCATCAACTGCAAGATGCTATCCTATCAATATGGGCCAACATTTCTAAAGAATGCTTTCAGCACCTTGTTGAATCAATGCCACTTAGAATTAAGGCAGTTCTGAAGGCGAAAGGGGGTCAAACACAGTATTAGTATGGTGTTCCTAAAAATCCTTTATGTGAGAGTGCAGTCACATTGGAGTTTGAGCATTCAAATATAAAAATACATTTGTGGTGTTAACTGTCAGTGTCCTCCAGCTGGTTTTAATCAGGCGATCGTCTCGTGTTGTCTCATGAGAAATAGTGAATGAGATGTAAATCAGATGTACACTCAAAATCAGAGTGCATTGTGGGTAAAAGTATGTGAACGAATGTAGGGATTGTAATAGTTCATTCAGGCTTCGGACTGTCAGACACCACAACACAATGGCTTGATGCAAACATGATGCAGTCTAGATTTTACCATCAACATTATAATGTTGGTCTTAAGCACAACCTGTGTCTTTAGTATAATATATCAGAACATCCAGCTGTTTTTATATTATGGGGAACATGAATGACAATGAAGCATCCAGATTTTACTATAAGCATGAAACAAAAATCTCCTTAAAATCCAATAAAAAGTGTAAATATTATGTAGGCCTAGAAGAACAGGTTCAACAATACACGTTTTTGCCCCGTATCTGAGCTGAATAGGAAACTGCTATATTTTCTTGACAGTGACACCTCCTGTGTACTGTATATAGACCAAGTTACTGTCATTTGATCATGTCAGTTTAGCCATCATTAGCTATTACATCCATATTTTAATGTGTGCTAAGTTTTTTACTTCCATTTAAAAAATGTCACAACAAGTCTTAAAAAGGTTTTTATTAAATGGCACATAACAACTTATACATACAACTGATAATTAACTTATAACCACATTCTTCACACTAAGCAGTTCACCAACATGTGTGGATGCCGTTGACATTATTGGACTAAAACCTAATGCACAGTGTGGGAATCTCCACCTGAACATACTGAAATACAACAGAATAAACTATTAGCATTTGAAATACCTACTGTAAAAATAAAATAAACAAAATCAGATTTAGATTATATTTTTATAATGAGTTCAAATATTTTTCTACAGCTCCTTTTACCTGTGTTTGGGTTGAGTCTTGATGTTGTTTAAGATTCATGAGCTCCTGTGGGTCAATATCTTGAAATTGTTTTAAACCTTTTCTGGTTCTCTTACTTTCACGAACAAGCGCAACTAGAAGTCCTTGGAATAACACAGTGAAGTCAGATTTATTGAAATGGATTGAATAAATACATGTGTCAATTTGACATCTTTAATACCAATATATGGCTTAATTGTCTTGTGCAGTAACTGAACTCAAAATCAAGATAAATGAAAGGTTTGCCAATTGTGAATGTTATTAAGGAATTATAAATTAAATTTGAGAAATATCTCCACACAGCAGAATAAACATGACTGATTTGGTAGGTCAATCTGTTTTATTTAAACCTGTATGATTGTTAAAAACTGTAATTGCATGGCAAAAATTGCATTACATTGATGAATGAGACATGTAAATAACTGCAAAATGCTCAATTTGGGTCAAACTCTTTAAAAATTGTTTCTACAGTATATACAGAGTGTTAAAGAATGCCTCACCTACAACCAGGATGATCAGAACACCATTCATCAGAGCAGATATTAAGTTAATTACTGGACATTGTTTCTTCTCAAAACTATTTAGGCTCTCTGTAATATAAAACACTGTTTATTCCGTGCAACCAATAATGTACGGTTAATGCATTGTTGCATGTGTGTGTTTCTAAGGATGATATAAAAATTAAAACACTATGACCCGCTTTCACAGACTGAAAAGAATTTTGAACTCTTTTAAATTATAATAACTTGCCCTGACTTAAAATATGTCAGTGCCAATGTTTTTTCTCAAGATGCACATCAGTATTCTTTTTCCTACTGCATTTTAATAAAAGCGACATCAAATATAGAGCCTTAATCAATTAAGGCACAATCTCAGTTTAGGCTATGCCATGTCTATAAAACCGGGCAATGTTATAAATAACATTAATATTGGATTATTCCCTTACCATTGATGTGTAATCTGGTTCCATTGCTGAATTCATTGCTTTTAGTATCTGGATTCATACAGTAATAAACTCCTAACTCATCATGAGTGACATTATTTATAAACAGATGATGTTTAGATTGAACTGAATATTTGTTTATGAATCTTTCATTGTAATAAAAAGGTGATGAAAACGTGCGTAATATCATCACTGGTGGATCCGGTAGTTTTAGGAACAACCAATAAACCTCCTCCTCGTGTAGATCACAGTTTATAGTCACATTCTGTCTCAAATCTGTTAATCGATCTGTGAAAGTCTCTGTAGTTTGAGAACATATGAGAAGATCTATAGACAAAAATTAAGCACAATTATATACTAAATAATTACATTAAAAGCAGACTTGAATTTATAAACTAGAATAAACTTACAAAGCTGAAGATGCAAAATCTTCATGTTAAAGCATTTGACAACACAGTTCCGTATGACATCTAAAATGTATTGATTTCTTCACACACCTACTTAAAAACAGAGGAGAAACATCATAAGGAAGAGGAAGTTAAAGTTTGGTTTGACCATTGTCGTACAGTCACTGTTATGCATGTTTTTCAAAACGAGGACGATTTTTTATTCTATTAAAGCTCAAAACAGATTATAACAACAATACAAGATATAGAATAAACAATATACAAAGAACCAATTTTAAAAAAGAACTCCAGTCTAGATATAACACGTTGTGCATTCTCACTTTGAGAAGGTCAACTGCTCATTTAAGATTAGCCAAAAGTTTCTGACTGTTTAGTATGTTGATGATAATTTAAAATAAAAAAAATGAGGAAGCATGTTGACAAGCACCCAATATGCATCCAAGTCTGAGATACACGTTATGTTGGCTCTCCCTGCAGGTGTGTCAGATAAACAATTATGTTATCTTAAAGGGATAGTTCAAGCAAAAAATGAAAATTCTGTCATCATCTAAGTACCCTCGACATTTCAAACCTGTATAACTTAATGTCTTCTGCAGAACACAAATATATTTTAAGGAATTTTGGTAACAACTGCCGTACCCATTTACTTGCATTGGTTAAGTGTTCTTACAAAAGAAGTGAATGGATACTGCCGTTGTTGAATGGATACGCTGCACAGCATTGTTTATTAAGTACTGACATTTTAAAATATGCCAAAATGTATTTATGGCTGTAAGATTAAAACAAAAATCAGTGTTGACATTTTAATCATGATTTTTTATGTCAATTAAAAAAAAAAAACTTTACATTAAGATAAAAAATACATTTATGATACACGTATCAGTGACAGCTTTTAAGCGCCTTTTTGGTCTTTTCACCCCTGCCCAGCAGAGGTCTGAGCACGCCAGATGGTGTACAATAGTTTTCAGCTGCAAGCGGCAATGATTTCAACTGGTGGCTATAGTGGAGAGATATGAAGACGTGCTCTTTAGAGGGTCTTTGAAGAGTAATCGTGCTGCTGCAGTCTGTGTCATTTGTATTGGTGTGGTTGCATGCTTGCTGAGCATTGCTATACTCCAGTCTAGAAATGACATGTTGTGCATGCTTAAGAAGCTTAAAGAGACCTACCTTAAAGTTTTCTGTTTGGTATGGCGTAATTGATGAGCATCAAGAAAATGAGTAAGCTGTTACACCACTAAAACAAATGCACAAATCAATTTAACACAACCTTTGAGATAAAGAGAATCCTGATAATTTGATGTTTAAAAAATTGAGTCAACTCTTTAGTTGAAACCAACTCTGTTTAAGTACAGGAAAAATGCACGCACTAAATGATTATAGTTATTTGTAGCTCAAACTTTGTGGTTTGTACTGTGCCAAAGTAGAACATTTTTCTGAGCTTTGCTAGTGAAAACATGTGGTCACCTAAGTTTGAGCCACAGCTGTGTGAATGTAGCTTTGCTTACATACCTATTGTTTAAAGCATATTGGTCCAATAACAATTCAATGTTCATATTTATTTCTATTCCGAAAGGTGATTCAAAACATTTTGTCTTATATCAAATAAATGCGACTTTCAACTTACAACAATTTCTATAACAAATTGGCCATGACATTAGTGAAATCATCATGCAGTAATTTTATTTACACGTATTTACCGTTATGTTATTTCTGACCTTATATTACTTCATTTATATGTGAAAACAAAAGGAGATGTGAGACACAGCTTTCATCCTCCTCTTTTTAAACATCTGTGGTCACAGAAAGAGACGCCAGCATTGCACTTTCACACAAATAAAATCGGCTGCAGAAAAAATAGCATTCCAATGCAAAATGAAGTTCATAATTGATTTAACTCCCTACAGTTTACTTTTTTTACATAATTATGCTACAAAAATGAACATTTTAATAATAAATATTTTTGGGCCATACTTGCAATGTGTTATTCTACTAATGATATCATTAGTAACATCAATGGGTTAATGTAACTTTCTAAAATACTTTTATCAGACGTTACCAAAAGTTAGTTAGTCATATGTGTGTAATTTGGGAGCTGTACAAGTGCTGTTGATATCAGTAGCGAACCGTGACGTTTGATCCTTGGCCCTCTGAGCACATCAGTAACCAGAATGAATTGATTTTTAAGAAGGATATTTAAGAAGAGATTTAACTCACAGAACTGAAACTACATACAACGTCATCATGCTAAAACAATTCATTATAGACATGATGAAGTCTTTCTCTTGACTTTACGAACACTGTAACCAGGTTAACAGGAAGTTAGTCAGCTCTGCACTAACCACACTATTAGTATTTTATCTTGGGTTACACCTTAATTGAAGCATGTATGTATGCATTATAAAGAGTTATTAAAGTGTAAATTGCATTATAATTCTTCATAATGTGTGTTGTAATGCATTTTATGTAGTTTTAAATAATTATAACAAATTAAAAATATTAAGTGTAACAAGGAATTGCTAAGTGTTATGAACTGTAATAACAATTATTTATAAGACATTACAATGCATTAAAATGTGCATTACAATGTTTTCATACTACTTTTATAATGCATTATACATACATGCCTCAAGGAAAGTGTTACCTAATCTTGTGCTTAACTCACATAGATGCTGTAATCTTTTTCTTGTTAAAAGTGACATACTGTAACACGGTTTCTACACTGGCCACGATAGTATCAGAACAGAGTACAGCTGTTTTATGAAATGTAACACAGCATCCAAATTTCACTTTACGCAGTAAAATACTGTAAAGAATAAACAGGCCCAACAATATGTTAAGTTTATGCTCTGTATCTGAGCTGAATAGCAAACTGCTGTAATTTCGTTGACTTCTCATGTGTAGGCCTACTGTATAGACCCATTTACGGTCATTTTAAGATCTGTTTAGCCAATATTTTTCCATTTAAAAATAATCTTTTTTTTTGTAGTTCAGCTTTTGTGGTTTGTATTATGCTAAGCAAGTGGAACATTTTACTGAACTTCTGGTAGTGTAAACATGTGGCTAATGTGTAAACCACAAGAATGCAAAGTTGCAGTGGATGTAAATTAACTATACCCATAACTGTTTAGGCATGTCCACAGTGATTTATCAAGTGCCAACATATGTGTATATTAGAGTTTGTTGTATCAATAGGAATGAGAATTTGGAATGTTGGTGTTTGTTAGTGTTTGTTGGCGCTTGCTATTGGCCTTAAAGAGTGTTCAGCCTATTACCCTGCACTATTTGTATTAACTTCATATAAAATATGATTGAACACATGCATGATGATATCAAATAAATGGGAGTTCCTCTTAGGTTTCAACACAAAGTACATTTCTAACTAGCACAGTTTTTTAAAACATTGGCAACATTGCACCAAAAGGTCCAGTCAGTGAAATCTAGCCCGGTAGAAACATTACGACTGCTGACAAAACATGGTGAATTATATGTAAGGGGACCCGCGGTGTATGTAGATAGAAATAGCTCATTCCAAAGCAATAAAAACATATAGCTTCCTAGTGTAAGCTCTTTATACACCTCTGAAGACTATTATATTGCATTTCTGTCGATCCTCCTCAAAATTACACACTGGAACTTTAAACACAGAACACACATAGCCATCAAATGCACAACACTTTGAATGAATAATGAAAGATTAAATAAATCACTTACATATTATATAAAATAATTAAAAATAATCTCAAATAAGAAGCCAAGATAGAAATATGGTATGATAAAGTAATATCAGGAGAGATCCATGCATAAAATTATACAATACCTAATGAATAAAACTTGACTATCAGACACTATGATAAACACAATGAAGTTAGTTGCGATTAGTTTTGTGACAGCTGTACAAGCGCGTAGGTGCTGTTTAAATGGATGGGCTTGAATGGTGTGGGGCAACTGGGTTGTGTGGGAAGATGCACCTCAGCATACTGAAAAAGCAAAAGAGCAGCAGTGTTAGCATTTGAACAAGATCAAAAAGGTTCTGAATACACTGTAATGTCCTGCTTACAACAATGGTTTTTCCCCCGCAGTGTCTTTGCAAACTATTGTCAGATTACAATCCATTGCTCACACTGCTGTCGTAAAACTCTGGTCTATTAATGGTTCCAAGAATATCAAAATCATCCCAAGGTCATTGATACTTTTTGTATTTATACTTAATTCAGCCAGATGCTCATCCTTGTGCCACCTGGTCAACCAGACCTTCTGAGATTAATATGGGGCAAGCTTGATAATGTCCCCATCTTTCCTTTCAAATACTCTAAATATAACTGTGATATAAACCGTAATTGCTTTTTTCATATAAATAATACTCTGATTGTTATATTGTAACTATTTGTTTCTCTTTACTACAGTTACCACTTCCTAAATGTACTTAGCAAAGCAGCTTTGCAACCAAAAAACTCAATAAATTGAATTGAATCAATGTTACTTTACCAAATGTAAAAATTGGTCTTGAGTTTAACTATAGCCCAGGATTAAATGCAGTATGAAAGAATTCTTCACATGGTTTGTGATCCAAACAATTCAATAGGTTTCAAATGCCTTGAATATAATATATAACCATTTAGCATTAAATAACTTGTACTGTGATTTTAGTAATAGCTTAAAGTACATGCAGTTCACCTCTGTTTGGCCTGAATCTTGTTCAAGATCCATAACTGGTGCCGGTTGTAGGTCGTCTGAACTTGGTTCGGAATCTTGCCTTGTTCCCCTACTTCCACACACAAACACCTTTAATAGGCCTTAAATAATCACAAGGTAAATTCAGATTTAACTTATTATATTTTTAACTTTAATTAAAAAGGAAAATACTGTTGTTCTATTGTCTTAAATTTCTATTTGTTCCTCACACAACTATGCTGTATAGATTACATGTACAAATTGTTTCAATTCTTTATGATGTTCAATATTTGTGTTCATTATAAACTGTTATCATTAACATTATAAACTGTCAATGATATGCTTGAAAAAATAATAATATGCAGCAAAAATAAAAGCATGACAATTTGGAATGCTTTTTGGTGTAAGACCATGTTTTTACATAGTGAAAAATCTCACCTATAACCACAATTAGCAGAACACCATTCATCAGTCCAGACATGATAACCAGCCATTGTGTCGGTTTCTTACCATCACTATTTGTCGCAGAAATAGTTTCTAAACATAATAAAGAAGTGTATAACAAATTATACCATAATCAGATTAATGTAATTTATTGAATGAATTGGTACTTACTATTGATGTGTAATCTGGTTCCATTGCTGAATTCTTTGCTTTTATTCTCTGGATTCATACAGTAATAAACTCCTAACTCATCATGAGTGACATTATTTATAAACAGATGATGTTTAGATTGAACTGAATATTTGTTTATGAATCTTTCATTGTAATAAAAAGGTGATGAAAACGTGCGTAATATCATCACTGGTGGACCCGGTAGTTTTAGGAAAAACCAATAAACCTCCTCCTCGTGTAGATCACAGTTTATAGTCACATTCTGTCCCAAATCTGTTAATCGATCTGTGAAAGTCTCTGCAGTTTGAGACAATATGAGAAGATCTATCACAAAAAAATAAAGAAAAACAATGTGTTTCCTGTAGTTTACAAAGCTTCTGGAAAGATATTAAAAAAAGATTTAACTCACAGAACTGAAACTGGATGACCTTCATGCTAAAGCGTTTGATCATAAACATGATGCAGGCTGGATATCCTCACACTTCTGAGACAAAACGTTACCCGACAGCTTTCAACCGTATATCCAGAGGAAGTAATCAAGTTAGCGTTAACCGCATCTTTTAGTCTTTAACTCTTGTGTCTAAATTTAACCACTCGTGATCCTTTTATTAAACAGCACATTCAGTTCTACACACATTACTAAAAAATAATTGTTCAGTGTGTTAAAAGCACATGTTTGGTAATTAGAATTAGTATAGAAGTACTGTATGTTGAAATGAAAATTCTTAGGAAGTATACCCAGATGGACTACGATATAGGCTATACATTTAAATTTGAAGTGCAAATCAATGTAGGGTCTAAAGATTGAAATTATAGCGAGATGGCGGAGTGCTACATGGAATAAATAAAACAAATACTGCACATACAAGCTTTGGTTGGCATCCTCTGGGGCAGTTGTGTCAGACCTGTCATGTAGCCATTAATTATTGGAACGTAATACGTTCTTAATAAGGGAACTTTGAAAAGCTCATATTATAAAAAGAACATATTTCGGCCAATAATGTCACGCTGTCAGTTTTTACAACAGAATAGATCTGTCTTTAAGATCTTCAAAAAGTATAAGAGAGAACAGCAAAGCAATGTGTTCAGCAAGTTTTTGCATGCGACTAACTAGAGTCTAACTAGAATATGGCAATTATTATAAAAAGAAACAAGCAGGTGAGGGATTTGGTTTTGCAAGCTGTAACGAGTATTTTTATATATTTGTACATTTATGGTGAATGTTGGGGGAATTCCACGCCAGTGACGAGTGCAACGCGACCAGAACGCCGTCTAGTGGAGAAATATCACATGATAAAAACATTACGTGACGTCAGGCCGCAACGCCTCGTTTTAACTCTCGTGAGATTCTTAGTCTAACACAGTTTTCCGCAGTTTCTGATTTGCGATATAAAATATTGAGTAACAAAGGCGCGAGTCAATAATTCATACAGCTAAATTATTTCATCTCACTGTCATGTTCGTAAGGTAAGTTTTCTTTACTTTTCACTAAATATAACGTTATCAGATACAGCGGATATAGCGGGGTTTACCAAGATATGGGAAGTCCCTCTCTTTCTTCAAAATAACAAAATTACTAAAGAAAACATATAACGATAATAAATTGCTTTTAAGACAGGTTTATATTAACATCAGTTCTTAAACACGTTTTTTGGGTCCTAATATATAAATCTTAATTATCGCATACGTAACGTAGCATTAACTTACACACGTGGCTGAACATGTCTAGCGCTGTTATGTATTTTAGTAATACTGTAAAGTAACCGTTACAGCGCTCGTTCTGTACTTAAATGTTGACCCTTATGAAGGCCCTTACTGTGGGAGGGGTAAGTAAACGATTAGAACGTGTCTAAACGTGCTCATCCCTCCATCATGAAGCAATATTTAACCTGTTTAAAATCAGAGCATGTCACTGCTTGTTCGTGCTGCCATTTTCTTGTTTTGGCTCGCATTTGCATTTACAGCTGATTCTGCACAAAAACAGTTTTCACGGATCATGCAGCATTCGACGTGATCAACAAAAGACACGTGATACTTCCCTTTTAGAATTTGATGTACTTTGGTGTGTCATCTATGCTTTGTTGTCCTATTTTATTGGCTTTCTGCTATCGTGTCAAAACAAATATTTTTCTACATTTTGTAAGAGAACCATAGTGAAAACCTAATGTAGCCTAATTCTGTAGGCAGCCATAATATTTGTGCATTAAATAGGTAAAATATTACAGTGTGCTAGAGGTTGTGTGTTGTGAAAAGTAAACTGTCTAATTTTATAATTCTTTACAGGATCCTTATGGTTTACATGTGTATACATGGAGGTAAGAATTGAAACACTGACAGTTATTCGCAAATTTCTAGTCCATTAAAGGGGTCATATGGTACGGATATGCGTTTTTCTGTGTCTTTAATGTGTTATAAGTTGCCCATGCATGTATTGGACACGAAAAATTGCAAAACGAAAGAACAAAAGATGCATCCTATCTAAAAGCGAATGCTCACCCAGACCTGCCTGAAACACCTTCTGTAATCACAGTTGGCAGCACCCATTGACTTCCACAGTAGGAAAAAATATAGACTATGAAAGTCAATGGGTGCTGCCAACTGTCTGATTACCAACATTTTACAAAATATCTTCTTTTGTGTTAAACAGAAGAAAAGAAACTCATACAGTTTTGGGATAACTTGAGGATGAGGAAATTATAACAATTTTTATTTTTGGGTGAACTATACCTTTAAGAATGATGATACTATATGAATATGGTACCCGGAGCACAGGTTTTATCAGCTGACTGTCTTTTGTTGTTTATAATAAGTTGGTGAGTGTGGTGGTGCCATGGGGTGTCGCTCTGGGATGGGTGCGTATGAGGCTGGGAGGGGAAAAAAGCACAGTATACTCGCTTCAAAAAGCTAGACTACACCACTGAGTAGGAGTACTGACTGAGCCATATACAACACTGTAAAAAAAAAAAAAACATTTAGATGTGACCAGTCACAAGAAAATTTGAGTTGAGAATGTAGATTTTTTTGTGATGTTTCTCTCTCTGTGCCATTTGTTGCTTTCAGACAATGATCAGTGTATTTAACCATTTCTGTGCATGGCTGCATAATGTAATGCCGAGATACACCCTAATATGTTTTAAATTTTAAAAAGTAAATTAAAATAAATCATGATCGTTTTCTAAAGTATGTTTTCATGGGTGTTAATCGCTTCATTTTTGTTGGAAGAAAAAAACACTATCACACTGTGAACTAAAGGGCTAAAGGTGAACGCAGCGAAGATGTAGAGGTATTGGATGAGAGACCGAACCCTGTATTGGTCCAGTAACATTGTGTAAACTGCAATTACAAGAACTGCACCGATGCAGATGTCATATCATAGCAATCTATCAATAAATGCACACACACACCTTGTACTCTCTTGTACGCTCGGCCCCCTGCGGATTGAATAACGCGCTGAATCCATGGAGACTTAGATCAGGGGAGGAGATCAGGGGAGGAGCCGAAACTTGACGCATCGCGCCGCCGTTTCAAATTAGTTTTTAAAGGGGACTGAAGCGATCACAAATTAATTAATCTAATAATTTTTTAGGGGGGCTGGGCAGAAGTTTAGGGGGCTGAAGCCCCCCTAAAAAGGGCCTAGTGACGCCCCTGCCTGTCAGTACAATTGCTTTGGAACCTGATGTTCAAAATATGGTAAGAGCTGTTACATTTCTTTCACATGCTTGCATTATTCGACCAATCACTACGCACTGGTTAACTGGCCAAAATAGCACACCTCGCTTTTCAGAGCCATAAGCTTTGTAAAAAAAACATGTTTCAGAGAGGTGGAGCAAAGAGAGATACAAACATGCATGGTAGTGAAAAATACAGCGTTTTTTAACCTTAAATCGTGTATTTAAATTTCATTACACCTAAAGCAAACGAGAATATTCGTTTTATCCTTGTCGTATGACCCCTTTAGAAAATAGGTTTGTCTACTCATCTTTTATGCGTCTATGTTTTCAGTGTCTCCGAAGGTCGAGGAAGTTGAGGGTGTTATTGGAGCCTCTGTTGTCCTACCATGTTCTGGACGCGAAGATCAGCCGTCACTTGAATCCATTGAAGTATACTGGCGACATAATAGTAACTTGAATGTGTATGACATTAATAAAGGTAAAGGATCAGCAGAGAAACAGCAGCTAGAGTATAAGAACAGAGTTGAAACTTTTCCTGAAGGTTATTTGAAAGGAAACTTTTCCCTCCAACTCAACAACCTGCGAGACACTGATGCAGGAACGTACTCCTGTTATATCAATAAAGAGCAAAGCATTCAGAAAGTCAAGCTTCAACTCAAAGGTGTGTAAAAATAAATCAGTACATTGTATACAAACAGTTTATTACATTGTCAGGATACATTGAAGTAATTCATTTCTGCTTACTTTTTGTTCATATGTGTTCCTGAGGCCTGTTGCACGAAGCATGTTGAACAAACTCTGAATCCATAGTTAGTGATTTTGTGTATGCACTTAAAGCAAGCAGACAGCAAAGCTTTGAGATGCGTTAAGGTGTGCATATTTCTTCTTTAGAGGAGCAAGATATTCTTATATGCAAATATGACTAGTTTAAAACCATGTTAACAGCAGAAAGCAACAGTTTCAGCAGCCAAAGCCTGTTTTCGGTAGGTTTCTTGCCAAAGATACTATAAAGTCTTAAATTGAAATGTCATGCAACTGAATTTAATTTTGATATTACTTTGATGCAATCCAAACTCCAAAAGATATTGGCAGCAGCTATAACAAAGCATCATCCAAAGTGGTTATTATAATGTTGTGTTTACTGTGTTGTGTGCATATAATGATAAAAAGTATAATGATGTTTTTCCAAAACATTCTCTTGTCATATTTGTGTCAATATGCGGACAATTCATAAGTCCACTATGGTAGCCACGGAAAGCTTCGTGCAACAGGTCACTGGTCGTATTGGACAGATGATTACATTGTTATTATTCTGAAATAAAAATCCTGTTAGTATACTCTAATGATTTGAAAACATGATGAAATTTAAAATAAGAATTCATCAATTGTGACAACTGTGTATTCAGTCTTTACTAATAGAGAACAGAACTATTTTTTATTGACAATTCAGTCTTTATTGTATGTCTCTGGTTGCTAACATAAACTTTTGTCCAAAGTAGATGGAATTAGACCAAACAATTCCACTGATCTATCAACAGGTGCTGCTTTCATCTTTTTCTCATTAAATCGAAATTTTATTGTGTTACTGTCCAATTTGTCCTTTCTTTTCTGTAATTGTTGTGTTGTCTTACAGAGAAACCAGACATGCTTAACAAAGGAGCACAAACAGGACCTGAGAAGATTGTAACCACCTCTTTGCTTGCTATTTCTATTCTACTCTTTGTCTAAGCAATGTCAAACTGTGTGTAGTATTCATACCATTTCAAGTTCAATGTGTTCGTATTAATAAGACCACATGTATTTATTCAAGTTAATCTAAAAAAAACTAATTTGATTTTGGGTGAACTATCACTTTAACTTTTGTCCATGAAAGACCACCCTCAGCAAATACAATTATGCACTTAAAAACATATTAGCACTTCTCTTGCGATGCACTGATGCTTATCTATGTTATAATTGGCAACCAAAGGTCATGCCATTAAAGGGTTATGCCATTTAAAAGCAGCTGCATACAGAGCATGATCAAAAGATTTGTAAAATATTCTTTCACAGATGAAGAAAACAAAATGCTACCACTGTATGTTCTGTATTTATATATGTCACTACAGAAAGTTGTAATGTTTACATGGTGATTATGTTGTCTTTTTATCTATGCACTTTTTTTTTAAATGTGCCTTTTCTATTTTTCTTTTTAGCCTACTCAAGAATTAACCGACATAAGTTTTTTATTTGAATAAGCAGTATTTTATTACAATTTGCCTGTTACATTTTATTAGGTCATTTCAAGTTTTTAAAAACTGTTATTAAAGGCCTAAAATTTTTAAAAGTAATGCTGTGCGATATTGTATTGTTTTATATGTGACAGTTTGTAACCAAATACATTATTTGTATATTTAGTTAATATGTTTGACTCCTGGAATATTTGAAATTGGTTTAATCTTCAAAGCGTTTGTTTCAGTTTGTCTGGGGGATAAAGGTAAAACAAAACATACACATTAAAGTGAAAGAGCATAACTATATTCGCTGTCTTGTTTTAGTATGACGTTCATGTATCCTTGTCACCCGAGCTCGCCTCCTGGCTTTAGGTAAGGCTCATCACATGGGTCTGTTAAATGATCGTCATATCTCCACATACACATGAATTATGGTCATAAATGAGAATCTTTATTCGAGAAATGTTAAGTTAAACGTGCACAGACCAAATGCCGCTGTTTACTGAAGCAATCTGCTGAAAAGAGCATGAAGGCGTGTTCGAAGTCGTATGGTCTGCAGCGCAGACTGATAGGAATGTGACGTCACGTACCGCGAGAGCAACCTACTACGTGAGATTTTTAACTGCTCTCGCGTTACCTTGATGCCAAACGTCGATCTATCTGGACAAGATGCAGTCCTACGCGTTTGGGATGTGTTAACCAACTGCCTTGTCTTTATGGTGATATATTTCACATCTATTTTATTATTCTTTTAAACAGTACTAAATGTAAACAAACCATGTCAGAGTTTTAGCGATGCAACATAAACTAGTTTTGTTGAGTCACGATCTCAATGGGTTTCTTTTTCACCCAACATGACCAGATATTAACAAAACGACGTTTGCCTGAATAGTTCATAAAAGGTTAAAATCGTTTATGGTTCCGGATGTTTATTGAATTAACTTATTAACTTATTGAATTGACATTCCTTTTGTGTTTCACTGAAGAATGTCGTACGAATTCTGATGACATGCAGGTGAGTTCAAGATCATAAATGTTATTCAAAACAACAGTATCAATCCACATTTACATAATGAAATAAAAATATATTTAGGCTAACTGTTCGCAATGAGGTGTCAGGAGAGATCTAGTGGCCCTTCTAGTGTCCCTTTCCTCAATTAAAGGTTCCTCAAAAAGGTTTTTTATCATTGCAGTTTTTTTTCAGTTTTAGCCTTTATAAAGCCTGTTTATAGAGAAAAAACAATACATTTCAACAAATTGTTTGACAGAAGATTCGTTTCAACATACAATAAATTCTTAAGATATTGCATCAGGTATTTTTATTTTTACGTCTGCAATTTTATAGAGATGATTAGAAATAAATAATAGAATATAAATACATAAAATAAATTGTTTCGTTACGCAAAGCTCCATTTTAGTAATGCTAATAATATTCCTAATAGTCAGTAGCAGGTTAAAGTTTCAGTGTAAATATTTCAAACCCTTGTAATGTCATTCATAATTCAACCACATGGTATCACTGTAAACTGATGTTTACACTTGAATCAGAAATGGTGTTTTAACCATTGCACGGTAGAGTACTAACCGATCTATATAGATCTGTGATACTAACTAGACTTTTTTGATTATGTATTTTATTGTAATTTGTTTGTCTCTCTGTAGGTTTTTGGTTATTTATTTGTGTTGACAACAATTAAATGTGTTGTTGCATAAATCTTTTGGGATATATAAAGACTATTGAGTAATTGCATTACAAAGCATAGACAATTCATATGAGAATCTTGTTGATAAACATAGCCAGAATATAGGGAATATGACATTTCATCTTTTCCATAACAAATCTATAGCTTTAAAGGTGCAGTTCTTTACCTGTATTCAAAACTTTGATTGTGTTTTTTGGGTGTTTAACAATGGATGTTCATCTTTCTAGTTTAAAAAAAAACATTATATTCACCGCTGTCTCTCTTCTCACAAAACGACTTGATTTCTTCCTGTTTCTTCAAATTCCCTCCGAAACGCTCTGATTGGCAAAGCTGAACAGGTCTGTCATGATTGGTTCCCCGCTTAGAGCGTGTGTCTGAAGATGTCCCTCTCATACCATATCTGCGAGTTCCGTTCCTCAAGCTGTTGTGATTGGTCGCTCCCCCTCTCAAGGTGTATTGATAAGATTTGGCTTTTAGCAATAAACAGTAACACTGTCAATTTCAGTGTTACATGGGGACAAGCAAACCATGTGGAGATATAGGTGTATACCCATTTAGACCATTCTTTTGGGGTTCAAGTAGAAAGAAAGACAATTTCAAGAGGAATGAAACTATTTGCGCCCTCCTTTTGAGCCATATGGTGTTCTCATTGGGGGAGCACTCCATCCTCCTTGTTGGGACTCCTTTGAAGTCCAGGGGAGTGTGTTTCGAATCTATCCTCATCAAATGATGGATGCTTTAAGAGAGGGCAGTTGGATCAGACTTAGTTTGCCGATTCGATTTCTGCTGAGAGGTCATCGTGTTTTACGATGCCCAAATGGTCACCTTTGGTCCGACCAGATCCTATAGTACCTATAGAGTAGTATTGCACACGTCATATCTTCGAAGAGTATTTAGTTTGATCACATTTATAAAAGATAGATACAGCTGTATGATTAATTCCGAAATCATATGGCGCGTGTGGGGGGGAGGGGTAGGCTGAACTAAAGCACATGTTCAACAAAACACAGACATCAGTTTCACTCACCACATGCGGTTCATGTCCAGCTTCTTTAAGTGCTGGGATGGCTCCATGTATCAGTTTCAAACAATCTTCAAATCTAGCATTATATCCACGGTTTATATAACATTCATCACCCAAATGCAGTGAACAAACAAACACCTGAACTTCGCGAACATATGGTCTTTCTCTTCCTCTGCACACAAGTGAAAGTGACGTCTGCACAGGCTCCTTCTCTTGCTCTCCATGCTGCCAGGTCCTGCATGCTTTTCCAGGAGAATTGTCCATTAAGGTACTTAGAAACATTGTTACTAAACAGTTTTATATGTTCGAAAAAAAACTTTCCGAAACGTGGGCCATCGCTGGGGGAGTGTATCGAGCACATAAATACTACGTAATACACCCAACTCGACATGTTGACCATGTTAAGCATGAGAAAACAGTATGTTTAACATTGTAAAAAAGTCAGAATGCATGACACATCGTTGCTGCACCCCTTTAAGGTAATGTAATTTGGAGATGGTGGAGATGGTGGTCTAGTGGGTTAAACCACTGAACTGGTAATCAAAAGGTTGCTGGTTCGATCCCAGCAGCCACCAACAGTGTGTCCTTGAGCGAGACACTTTACTCCATGTTGCTCCAGGGGGATTGTCCCTGTAATAAGTGCACTGTAAGTCGCTTTGGATAAAAGCGTCTCCTAAATGTAAATGTAATTTATTGTAATCATATGGTGAGATTTTGCACCACTTCCAGCCGTAGCTTTGTCACTTCTAGCAACAACCGCAGCGGCACAGTGTGCACAAGACTATGAAAACATCACAAACACTTACGCAGAGATCAAATCAAACATTGTCATTAAATCCAAAGCATGAAGAAGTAGAAATGGAAATTTCATAAATCGCCTATACTTAACTTGTAATGTACTTATGTTAAAAAAAAAAAACTATATTCAACATCAGGCACAATTGTTCTCTTAACGTAAATCTTCCAAGTAATTTTAAAGAGATCTACATAAAGTGAATAAAACTTGACTAAGAGAAACTGAATTAAGTTGGTTGTGCATCGACTGTTATGATTAATCAGGCTTGGAAAAAATCACCTCAGCATACCGAACAACAGAGCATCTGGGCTTCATGTACTTTTTTTTCAGATAAAATCTGAAAATGAAATTCCGTCCTCTAGTTATCTCAAATGACGTCCCTTACAACTGTCAGTCTGCTCCCAGTTACATTTCAAAATGCAACGGCTGTTTTTATACAGTACATCCAATCAAATCATAGTTAAAAAAACAGCCCACGGCCATCTTATTTTCCTCATCATTCCTCAAAATTCTGTTTCACTCGGAAACGCGTAAGAATTCGGCAGTAAAAACGATCTCAACTTTCGGTTCACAGGGAATTTACGGTATGTTACTGCGGGAACATTTCCACGCCTCTTAACATGACACAGCACGAAATGAAATGTGATTGGTTGCTTTCACCGTCAGCCAAAGGCCCTGTTGCGTAGGCCTAGACCAAAAAAAAGGACAAGGTTTGGCTAGGCGAGACTAAGGAAGCACCAATCACTCTTGTGGGCAATGTTGTGTGACTGTTAAAAGGAGTTTTGGTTACCCAGGGTTAAGCACGGTAAGGTGGTTTGTGATCCAAACAAGCTGCAAAATGCAAAATATTTTTTCCTTTTATTGTTAGGAAAGACCATAAATGGACTGAGCAATAACTGATCGTTACAGGTAGATTTTTACTCAGTTTTATGTTCCATGGTCACAATATAATAGAGTGATAGATAATGATAGAGATTAAACAAAATTAAAAACTCTAGTTGCATTTGTATTCCAGACATGAAGTGAGTAGACAAAACATTTTTTTTTTGAAGAGCATGTTTATTGATTTGCCTAAAACAGGTTATCATAGGCTGTTTTTGATACCAGCGCATGTGAACTCCTTGTGTTAACTGATGATCTGCATGCAGTTTACCTGTTTCCGGACAGAATCATGAGGTTGTTCAAGATGATCAATAACTTCATGCTGTTGTAGGTCAGTTGAATTGTTTATGAGTTTTTGCGGCTTTTGTGGGGGGGTTGCGAATATGTGATGCGCTGCCTTTGGTGAAAAAGTCCAGGGCCAGTTTTAAGAGTTTAACCTATGAAACTGAAAGGACTACTGCAGGTGTGGGCGGCATCTCTGAAGTTTGTGATAAACATCGCTGTATTTGCTTTGAAATATAGGAGCTAGCGACGCATATGTATAACAGTGTAGACATGGTGTCACATTTCTTAGGGTAGGCGAAGGTGTATAAAATAGATATGAATGTTATGTTCTATTTGCCTTAAAATAACAAGCATAAGCCATAAGTCTTATTGTGATTAATTTGACAGAAAAGTATACATGACGTAGAATAACATAATCTTTATTAGTCTTGAGGCCATATCGCTCACCTAAAAACAATGAAAAACATTGTTGTAATTTGGATTAATACAAGAACAAAAAACAATATTCATGACACATGTGAAGTACTGAAAGGATAACCAGAGTTTTAACTGATGCTACATGATCTTCATGCTAAAACCTTTTACCATAAACATGATGCAGTCTAGACTTTCTCACAACTTTACCCCAGAGCGTTCCAGATAAAGTGGAATATATTTTAACCACGTTAAGAGGAAGTAAGTCTGGTTTGCACTGAGCTTAATCGTATTTATCACTCACATAAATCCTGTAATCTTTCGCTTGTAAAATTTTCTGTATTTTCCAAGTTGCAATCATTGACCAATTTGCTTAAATGTTCATGTCTCTTTAGTCATCATTTTCAATATTCTAGTGTGCACTATAAGATTGTTTCTTCCGTTTAGCAAAATGTTAAACAACGTCTTAGTAAAAAGTCTTTATTGAATGGCACACACATAACAGCTGATACATACATCTGATAATTAACTGATAACTACATTCTTGTTAAGAAGCTCAAAACCCATGTGCACCAGTAAGTGCATGTCTAACTTTTGGAATCTGTTTTAACGCCCTCTGCAGGTGTTTCAATGTTTTGGATTCTGAATAAAAAGTAAAAAATATCAAATCCATGTCCATGATTGTAGTAGACTACAGGAACATGATCGGTAAAGTAACACGTCTTGATAATGATGATTTAGTTAAAAGAAAATGGAAAAGAATGTCTATATTCCGAATTTGGAAACTTAAAACCTATTTGATCTCAGTGTGTAATGTGATTGTTTGGTAAAAAGCCTTAAAAATACTGTACAAATAACAAACCAAGATTCAAAATGAACACTTATGTGAATATTGCCAAGCATCTTACATTATGTATGTCTATACAGCATGCATTAAGAGAACCATAACCAAAAAAATCTACTTAAGTGAAGTTATGCAATATTTAATAATTTGTTCTTTTTTAAATGCAGTAAGAAATTAAACATGGTGAGTCATGGCCAGAAGGTCATTTGGGCAGCTGTATACTGAAAACAAAGAG
Source organism: Triplophysa dalaica (assembly GCF_015846415.1). Classification (NCBI taxonomy): domain Eukaryota; kingdom Metazoa; phylum Chordata; class Actinopteri; order Cypriniformes; family Nemacheilidae; genus Triplophysa; species Triplophysa dalaica. Next base: position 19,815,415 of record NC_079551.1, read on the forward strand.
AAACCGGTATTAGCATTTAAATGCCCATAAATACACAAATTGCTACAATTTCTAATGATTACTTGTAAAAATAATTTTACTGTTAGTTTTGTACAGATTTTCATAATGTAAAAACTGTAATGTCACAGATTTTCACATATTTTTTAAAAAAGGTCCAGCGCAGTTAAAATACACAAAACATACAAACATGAAAAAAAAGACGTTACTTTACAGTATACGTCTGACGTCCTTTTTTTTACAGGATTTTTTTACAGTCATCATACAAACAATTTTCAAAACAGTTGCAAAAGCCATATTTATCCTGTATCTTATTTTTTGTTATTTACCTGTGTGTGGGTTGAGTCTTGAAGTTGATTAGTGAGCTCCTGTGTGTCAATATCTTCAAATAGTTTTAAGCCTTTTCTGGTTCTCTTACTTTCAATGACAAGCACCACTACGAGTCCTTAATAGGAATGACACAGTGAATTGTCTTTTTGTCTGAATTTGTCAGTTAAAGGATTAAATGTATGTGCCATATAGACATCTTTAATACCGATATGGAATTAGTTGCCGTGTGTTGTAATTGAACATTACGTGCCATTCTGCTATATGAAAGTTTTGCCAATTGTAAATATTATCAATGAGTAATAACTATTCAGTTTTCAATTTGAGTAAATTCTTAACAAAGCAGCTTAAGCATGACTGATAGATTATCTATTTTTTAAAACCGTTATGATTTTAAAGTGTAATTGTATGTAAAATATGACATTACATTGATAAATGAGACATTGGGTCACGTAAATAATGAGAAAATGCTCAATTCAGTTCAAACTATCCTTTGAGTATAAAAGAATCACTCACCTATAATCACAATGAGCAGAACCGCATTCATCAGAGTAGATATTAAGGTATAAATAAAGAAACAATTTGATAGTTGGCTTTCTGAAGTTGGGTCTGTAATAAAAAAATATTTCAGCACTGTGCAACCACTGAAGTACAGTTACCACTTTTGTGTAAGTTATGTATGTTTCTAAATAGGATATTATAACAATTATAACACTATACCCATAGCATAAATTAATCACTTACCAATGATGTGTAATCTGGTTCCATTGCTGAATTTTCTGCCTGTTGCGCCTGTGTTCACACAGTAATAAACTCCTAACTCATCATGAGTGACATTATTTATAAACAGATGATGTTTAGATTGAACAGAATATTTGTGTCTGATTGTTCATTGTAATAAAAAGGTCCTGCTGACAGGGTGCGTAATATCATAACTGGTGGATGTGGTAGTTTTAGTAAAAGCCAATAAATCTCTTTTACATCCAGATCACAGTTAATAGTCACGTTCTGTCCCAAATGTGGCAGTTGATCTGTTAAAGTCTCGGCAGTTTGAAACCATATGAGAAAATCTATGAGACAAAAATCGAGCACAATCACATACTAATATTTTGAATTGTTTTATTTAAAAAGCTGTTTTAATGTTAACACACAAAATATAAAGTATTCATAATAAATTCAAATGAACTTACATAGCTGAAGCTGTATAATCTTTAGGTTCAACCATTTGGCAAAACATTTTTTCATGATGTCTAGAATCTATCGATTTCTTTACAGTGAACAAAGTTTAAAACTGACGTGAAAGAGGAAGAGGTTTGCGCTGACCACATTGTTGGTCCTTATGCATGTGTATCTACTCATGACTTTAGTAAGCAGACATGGTCTAAAAATAGTCCATTGTAGTCTAGAGCACAACTTATCTCAAGGGTGATGTTTATCGAATGTCAGAACTGAGTGGCGCTGCTACCTGATTCAACTTGTGACTTTCGTTCAACAGTTAAGTTAACTTAATTTGACTAAAACTGGTAAAGCTTTTAGTTAGCAGCATCAGAGTAGGCCTATGTATGCATGTCAGAGCTAGAGGATCTGTTGGCTCCTGAAGATGTGTCAGACAAACTACCATGTCATCTTTGGGCTGATTTTGAGTTTATAATGTTCTATTTGATATTATTCACTGTTTATTCACACTGACATTGTGTGCCTATATGTATTTATAAAACTGTCAGTTCTGGTCCTTGATTCTGATAGGTTGAGCTACGGTCTAAGATGGTATAATTTGAAATGTATTGAAAGGGTAGCCCCTTGAGATGTAACATCTACTTTTCAAGGGGGTCCCATTGGCACATACTGAATAAAATACAGAATACAACAAATACAACACAAAACACACAAAAACTCACCACACCTTACCCATACAGTCACCATAGTAACATATAAGCGCAACTATAAAAAAGGAAAAATACAGAGACATTAATTAAAAACACACACACGTTTTTTTCAAATGAGAAAATAAGTTGGACTTAAAAGAACAAAAAGAAGTAAATGATTTAAGAGAAGAGGGGAGATTGTTCCAGTCGAATGGGGCTTTATATTGGAATGACCTGCGACCCACTTATGTGCAAATTCTCAGAACCAGAAAAAAAGGATACTGCATGTGTTGTAGGGGATAAGAGGAAGTAAATAAGACCCAAAACTGTTTTAAATAATAAGGATAATTAAAAGAAACACATGTAAAAAGAAGCTGAAGTCAATGATATTTCCTTTGGGATTTTGGTTGAAGGCAGCCAAGAGTTTCATACAGAGCACAATGATAAGTTATGGGTATCTCAAAACAAACCTTCATAAAGAATTTTGAACAGTATTCAAGGGTTTTAAATTTGTAATTGAAGTGTTTTGGTATATAATGTCTGCATAATTAATAATAGGCAGAATTAATTGAGAAATAATTTTATAAAATACCTGATTTGAAACTGCTTACGGCATTACATAGCGTATCACTGTGCATCTGTGTTTCTGTGTTTCGTATCACTGCTATGCATAAAAACATTTTATAAAAGCAATAAGCCCCGCAAAGCAGTTGCTTAAGTGTATTTTATAACAGCTAAGGGGCGTTGTGCTTATTGGAGCTTTTAGTTTTACTATGTACATTGCCCAAGAAAAGGTTTGTGGACGCCACGGGCATGCAATAGTTTTCAGCTGCACGCGGCAATGATTCAACTTGATGTGTGCAGCAAGCTAGTGTAGAGAAATGAAGAAGTGCTCTTTGAAACCGAAATGTGCTGCTGCATTCTAGTTCATCTTTAATAGTGCACATAGGCGAGCATTGCTATCACCCCATCTAGAAATAACATGTTGTAAATGCTTAGTTTGAGAAGCTCTGCTGCTCATAACTCAAAGGTAAGGTTCTTTTTTTAAGATTTCTTTACTGACCCCAAAGTTGTCTGAGTGTTTGGTATGGTTTTACAGTTGCTTTTTGCTCGATTGATCCGCAGGTATAACACTCCTGTTTGCCCCTTCCCTTGTTGTCCACGTTTTCCCTATGGACTGCTGTTTGTACACACTCCCTCATCATTGACTGTCTTCACCTGTTCTTCATTATTAGTTAATCCCCAGCACCTATTGTTCCCTCGTTATCTCTTGTATTTAAATTCTCCCCTTCATTGTATCCCTTGTCGAGTACTGTATTGTAAACCTGGTTGAGTCCCCCATGTTCTCCTGCTTGTGTGTATGTCTTGGACTCCTGTTACCACTAAACCCCTTTTGGATTATTACCTGTTGCGTCTCCATTCGTCTCTGTCCGTCTTCCGGTTGTTACAGCAGGAGCATAAACAATTAAGATGTTACTACTAAAACTCATTTGGACAAAATGAATCTTTAAGATTATGAAATCATGATAATATAATATATGAAACATTTAGCCAAAGTTGATCTCTTGGTTTGTCCATTTTTGGAATTGGTGTCTGCCAAATCATTAGGCTACTTTGTGTTTTGTATCGTGCAAAACCAGCAGAAGATTTTGTTGAGCTTTTCATGCATGAGGTTACTAAAGTGTTAGCCACACGTGTGCAAACTTGTGTGGGTGTTGCTCAATTGAATACCTATTATTTACAGTTATACTACAAATTATTGAATGTCATTATATTGCATACAATGATATTACAATGTGTTTCATTTATTCACAAAGCTGATTCCCCACCTGTCTTATATCAATTAGACAGTAACTTCTATCACAAATGGTCATTTAAGAGAAAATATAAAATGCAGTGTCATCACGTTAAATGATATTTATTATTTTATGTAATTCCTGAGCCATACAACGTAGCCATTTGTGAAACACAAAAGTAGATGTGAGAGACAGCTTTAATTCTTTTATAACTTCCGGCACAGTTTTTTAAACCCGACCTGAATCTGGTAACCCAACAATGCACTTACAGGAATAAAATTAAAGGTGAGCTTTGAAATGCAAAGAATTAAGATTTAAAAAATTGCCTACAGTTTATTTTGTATTATGCTCAAATCTTTATTGAACCTTTTCCGTGGTTAAATGACACATTAAAGACATCTGGTATAAGGTAAATCTTCTAAGTGTTTTAAAGAGACATCTACATACAGTAAATAGTATTACAATAACTAATAAAACTTCAAATATCAAACAATATGAGAGATCTAATGAAGTTAGTTGTCATTTTTGTGATTTGTGCAGCTGTACAAGTGCTAAGGTGCTGTTGAGGGGGATGTGATTATGCGGTGTATTATAATTCACCTCAGTATACTGAAAAACAACAGAGCATCAGTGTTAGCATTTGAACTTCATGCTCATACAAGTGAGATCATGCACCAAGTGTTAACCAAGGAGGACCATTCGAAACGCTGGGTACACATCAAGCATGTTTTTTTTAAATGTTGTTCAATGTTCCCTCTTAACTGAAAGTTAGTCATTCATCATGGATAGTCAAGTTCTAGGATTTATACTGTATATTGGTTTATACCAGCTCTGGCAATCTCCGTCAACAACCAAGTGCAAACACGGGCCCCTTGTTATTTTAAAACTAACTAACTTAATTTGATGCAAAAGCCTTGAATATACAAATGTGTTTACCTGGCTTTGGTCTGAATCTTGGGCTTGTTCAAGATCCTTATCTTGTGGCTGTTGTAAGTCATCTTGAGCTGTTTTTGAGTTTTGGATGGTTCTCCGACTTCCACACACCTTTAATAATCCTTTGATAATCACAAAGCAGATTCTTATTAAGCGTTAATTAAAAAGCTACACTTAAAATTAAAATACTGCCTCATTAAAAGTACTCCGGTTTAGAATGACATTAGAGTGAATTCATAATGATAATTGTTTCGCGTTTGGTGGAACTGTACCTTTAAGACCAAATGTGATTTAACAGATCAACTAGAGAAAATCTCACCTGTAAGGACAATGAGCAGAACCCCATTCATCAGACCAGACATGACAAACAGCCATTGTGTCGTATTTTGCTCAATACACTTCAGAACAGTATTGTTTTGGCTTTCTGGAGCTGGTTCTGTAATGTTTTGTTATGTCTGGTTTAGTTATTTTTTCAACTGTCTAATCAGAATAGTATATAACAAATTGTATTATAACTTAAGCATGACTTTAACCCCCAAAATTACTTACCAATGATGTATAGTCTAGTGCCATTGCCGAATTCTCCAATATTAGTTGGCCCTATCCTCATACAGTAATAAACTCCTAACTCCTCATGAGTGACATTATTTATAAAAAGATGATATTTCAATTGGACTGAATATTTGTGTTTCAGTCTTACATTGCTGTAAAATGGACCTGATAGCATAGTGCGTAATATCATAACTGGTCGAAGTGGAAGTTTTAGAAAAAGCCAATTAACCTCCTCATCTATATAACAGTTTATAGTCACATTCTGTCCCAAATCTGTAACTTGATCCTTCAAAGTATCTGCAGCCCGAGACCATATGAGAAAATCTATGCGATAAATAGCAAGTATGATTAAGACTATCACCCTTAAAACTACTGTGTCATCAAAACATCATAAATCAATGTATTTATGACAGATAGGTCACAAATTACATTAAAGAAAATGGATCAAATGAGATAACTTACAGAACTCAATAAGCAAGATCTTTATGCTAAAGCATTTGATCATTTACATGATGCAGTCTAGACGTTCTCATACCTTAGAAATGAAACTTAGGAGATTTTATGAGTAGAGGTGAATACTTCAACCACATCCAGAGGAAGTAAGTCATGTTTGCACTGACCACACTCTCATTATTTTATTTCTGTGCACAAACTCAATCGCTCACATTCTCTTGTCTTGTTAAAAGAGTGTTACATCTTAAAAAGAAATCACACATTACAAAATTATATATTAATATAGGCTATACTGTTGTCACGGTTCCCCCTCGTCTTCATTACCCACGCTCCTCCACACTCCCGCTGCTCTGTCTTTGGCTGCAGTCTACTGTTGTCATGAGGTATCGAGTCCCCCTTGGAATTCGGTCCCCTTTAGGATCCCGACTGGTACAATAATTCAAATTTTTGTGAATGTTCGGTAAGTGCTAGGGTTGACTTTTTCACAAGCGCTAGCTAACCACGTAGTTCTATGCTATGCGATTTGATACTAGGGATGGGGAGTCGACTCTAAAAGAGTCGATTCCTCGACTCTTAATGTCTCGACTTAATTTGTCATGACGCATTAAACTGCTTATTTATATACACTATTCTTATGTATTCACTTCCTAATATACATGTATGTTGTTATCTATATTTATCTATAATACAGAAGCTGTGTTGTTCAGCTTTACAGAGCCCAGAGACAATTACAAATCTACAATAGAACATGGCTTATTACAGTAAGTAAGAAAATGCACTACATTAAATGTTTTTATTCTTGAATAGCTGGTTTGATAGAAAATAAATAAGCAATAATGTGAATAAGTAACTAATTAATACATTCATTTAGAATGAAAAACATACATTGAAGAATGTATCCGTGATGTTACCGTCATTATAGCGTATTTGTTGGTTTTAAAATTACATGTTAATATATTTTTTAATAGGCTACTTCTATTGTTATGTGGTCAACACAGAAAGCCAATGAGTTACATTAAGAAAAGAACACAAGGCCAACATTTAAAAAAATGTGTTGAACTTAGACTAGGATGAATATATAAATTCTTAATCAAAAATAAACAAAATTGTTTTAGGCTTGTTTAGCGCACATTTAAGGAGACTCAATTCAAAACAATAGTCTCATTTGAGATGCACCTTGCCCCCCTGAAATGAAGACGAGAGTAGGGGGCTGCAGTAAGGGAAGGAGTAAAAAAAGTGCAGGCAAGCTGGACACTTCCTGAATCTCACTGTGTTGGATTGCAAACGTCAGCAATGGAAGACATCCCGTTCGCATTTTTTATCGCGGACGAAGCAGATGCAATTGAAAAACCCTAATTTTACATGATGACTAGGGGTCCTAAGGGCATGGGCGCCGTAAAGGGGTGGAAGATTAGGACGATTCTAAGGGCCCAGGCTAATTAAGGGCCCAGAAGAGCAGACCCCCTTTTTATTTTCCTATTTGTAGGGGGCCCAGAAATTTTGGTTTCCATAGGGCCCAGAATCTCTGGCGGCACCCCTGCCTAAGGGGACCGAATTCGAGGGGGACTCGCTTGCTCATCATGACGCCGTTACAGAAGACAAGGCCTCCAAAAGATGGATGTTATACCGGAGAGATGCAAAGTTTTACGAAACTCACTTGAAAGTTTTTCATAAAACGCCTTATGAACGACAAGACAATCAAAGGATAACACGATGGAATAATTTAATTCTTATAAACCTGCAAAATAAAGCTGACCCAGAACATTTAAGTTTTAAAAATTTCGAAATGACGAAATTCAAATTTATACAAAGCATGCTGTAACAATTTTTTGTAGTAAATATTTACAACCACGTCGCTATGACCACAATAACATACCCGTAGGCTATTTTTAGTAAGACTATGGTGATACAGATGTTTATCATAATCAATCTGCTAGTAACAACATGGTTCATTTTCCTAAGGGATGAAAGGATATTTTTATAGATAGAAACGGGTCAATGTAGATATACATTACTGTTATGAAAAACAGGTAGATCTAGCCTATAATACCGCATGCTTAACGTAGTATTACACGTAATCGAAATGTCAAGCACATATTTTTTTATTTAGGCCTATAGTTTTTTCATTTTTTTTCGTTTTTTCATATAATTTTACCATTTCTGCTGGAGTACGCCTGTTTTCGGGGTATGGTTTTTATGTACTCAAATGCTGACATTAATGAAAGTGTAATGATTCCGGCATCTTGTCATGTCTATTCTTGTACTTGGGGCGGTGCCATGGCATAGCCTTAGGTTTTGTGTGGAGAAAGAGCGATAGTTTACCCAGCGCTCTTCTATACTCTCTCTCCGCTCCGCATCTCTTTTCCCGCCATCTCGTTTCCTAGTCACCTTCCCATTAGTGTTTCATTACCCACACCTGCCCCTTGTTAATTATCCTTTGTCTGTCTCCCTTTAAAACATCCTTGTGTTCATTGTCCTGTGCTCGTTCATTGTAACCTGTACCTTATACTTTGTACCTTGTTTGTATTGTATTGTATTGTATTGTATTGTATTGTATTGTATTGTATTGTATTGTATTGTATTGTATTGTATTGTATTGTATTGTATTGTATTGTATTGTATTGTATTGTATTGTGCCGTGTCGTGTCGTGTCTTGCTTTGCCCATGCTATATCCTGTCTGTAGATCCCTTACCTTGCCTGTTTTGTGACGTTGTGTCGACTTGATTTGATATAGTTTTTTGCCCCCTTGTGGGATTTTTTTTTGTTTCTTGTTGTTAGATATATTATTTGGTCTTGTCTTTGTTAACCCCCATCGTGGGCTTTTGTTTTGTTCCTGTTTTTTAGTTAAAATAAACCTTTGTTTACCCTTCATCACCACCTGCCTGCATCGGGGCTGCCAAACCCTGACATGAAAGTGTGACGTTACTATGAAAACTCCAGTGCTGGAGGGGGTAACAGCATGTCAAAACGTGCAACTCTTCTGTACTTCAGTATTGGCAGGTATTTTACTGTAAGTTATAGTGTTGTATAATTTATTGTATCTTAATTAATACATATTTTTGTTATAGGGATAATTCACCCAAAAAGGGTGACTATAACTATACAGGTTTGGAACAGTTAGAGAGTGACTTATTCACGACAGAACTTTTTTTGGGTGAACTATCCCTCGAACAGTTTAAATACTTGTAAGGTATGAATTTAGTTTTAATCAAACTAAACATATTACAACTTTCTGAAACAAAGTGAAGTAACAGTCCAAATTTTATAGAAATCCTACAAAGTATCTCACATTAGAAATTTGCATCCTTTTTTGTCACATCCACATACTTTAAATCACAAACCATAAACAGTGAACTCTGGAATGTAGTCTCTCACTTTTTTCTCAACTGGCATAGTTTTGTTTTGTTTTTTCAAGAGTAACTGCATGTTACGACCAGTCCTTGTTGGCATTTCGCTGTTTTGGTTAGCATCTAAAAAGCTGAAATTGTAAAAAAATGCAAAGAATTTCAGCAACAAAAAACATTGGTGTGTTCTCCATACCTTTTTAAACTTTATAAGCAAATTTATTTTGCTGGCCGTTCTATGCATTATGATCATTATCTTTATCTAAATCTTGATTATTATCTTTGTCTACATCTGTTCTCATTATTTTATTTTTACAAAAGGTATTATATAGATCCAAACTCGCCTGTGTTGTGAAAACTAATATTTTTTCATTTTTTTACAGCCTGTTCCTTGTTTTCATGTGTATTCATTAAGGTAGGTGCTAAAACAAAACCAGTCCTATGTTTATTGCCTACAGTAACTGTGTTTTTCCTAATTTATTTGTATGTCTGTGTTCTCAGTGTCCAGGTCACAGTTGAAGGTGTTGTTGGAGGTTTTGCTGTCTTACCATGTTCTGTAAGTAAAGATCAGCCTTCAATTCAAGAGATAAATGTACATTGGAGACACAATGAATGCTTGAATGAGTATGATATAATTAAAGGTGTAGAATCAGTAGAGAGCCAGCAGCCAGAGTACAAAACCAGAACTGCAATGTTTTCTAAAGAATATTTGAAAGGAAACTTCTCCCTCCGGCTCAACAATCTTTGAAACACTGACGCAGGAACATACTCCTGTTTTCTCCTGAATCTGTCTGTAATTAAGACGTTTTTTTACGCCGTAATCTGTAACTTATTTCTGGTTTAAAGAAAACAAAAAATAAACTTGTAATATACAATACATAAAAACGTTCTTACCTTACCTTATGCCGATTCATAACATTTATCTTATAATAATGATTTTTAATCTGCGCTTTTTGCAGGGAATGTGAGTATAATGTCATTAGATTTGCATATAAAGATAAGCTTTAAAAATATATAATTTTTCAAATTAAATATGTTTCACAGTAAAAAATAGGCACCTTACAAAAGTAAAAAGCATCAGGCCTACATGTTGCTTATAAAATGATAGAACTGTCTTTTTAACTTTTTCTGTAATTGTTGTTATGTCTCACAGAGAAATCAGAAGACAGAAGTAATCATGGAGCACAACAAAGACCGGAAAATATTGTAACAGTGGCTTTGCTTTCTTTTTCCATTCTGCTCTTTATCTGAGTTATGACACAACCTGTAGTATTTATGCCATTATTTTATTTCAAGGTTAATGGAATTCATAATAACTGTAGGTCAACCATTGCTGTTTCAGGTGTGTATGTAACTCCACTGTAGTTTAAGGGAGTCAATCCTATTTCAATTTGATTATCTATACCAACATGTTGTAATGTTACATGGACATTATGCACTGTTTATGAATGCAATTGATCGCTTCTCTGTCCTTGAGCAAAATGTAATACTTTCCCTAAAATGGGCTTTTTGCTGATCTATATTTAAGAAATAACAGAATAATATTATATTAATATATATAATATTAAAATCTGTAAAATTAAAGGTTAAAATCTGCTTTGCACTACTCTTCGTTTATATTTTAATATTGTTATACTTTTTGGTTAAGATATATTAATGTTCAATTTCACATCAGAGTTTGACGTGCTTTACTGTCAAAACAACTGCTTGACATTTGTTTAACATTCTATTATAGGCTATATTTTGCTATAAATATTTGTTATTTTTTATGTCCTATTTTAAAGCAGTACATTCTATTTTACAGTGAAAACAATGTCTTTGTCTTCATTATCGGGGCAGCAATTTATGATGTTTATTGTTTGTGTGGTAAAAGCTGAGATTGAAAGTTTGTATCAGACAAAGGTTGAAATCTGTACATGAAAGGCATGCAGTAAAAAGGCAATTATAAATAATACCATGGTAAAAAGTTTTTACATGCATATGGCTTCTGTAATCTGTCTCGTTGTTTTTCTTCATATTTAAACTGTTGCCAGGAGCCACTTTTTGGAATTATGTGCTTAAGGAACTCTTAGAACGGCGGACCTCATATACTCCTATTATATGAAGCACAGAGGGCTGCGGATTTACCAAACAATCTTCTTTATGGTTCTACTCAAGAAAAAATGTCACATACATCTCAGATGACCTGGGGGTGAGTTAATAAACGGCAAATTTGAGTTTTGGGCTGAACTATCCCTTTAATCTATTTCAAATCCTTTTTATGTAATCTATATATTAACCACATGGTGTCACTGTAAACTGATGTTTACACATAAATCAGAAAAGGTGTTTAAACCACCTACTAACTAGACTTTTATTATGTATTTTATTGGACTTTGTTTTTCTCTGTAGATTTTTGTTATGAAAATGTTTTTCTAGCAGGTTTTATGTATTATCAAAATATAGTGAATATAACTATGTTGTAAACAATTCAATGTGTGTTGTTGCATACATTTTTTGTATTGATATAAAGACTATTGAGTTATTGCTTTACAAAGCATAGACAATTCATATGAAAATCTTGTTGATAAACAAAGCCAGAATAAAGGGACTATGACATTTCATATTGTGCTCAAAACAAATCTAAGCTTTAAAGAATAGGGGTTCCATGCAGCAATACACACATCTCTGCAAGGATGTGTTTGATATTTTTTAAACCTACAAAATGGAGTAAACTCATTACATCTGGAGAGTTGTCAGTTGAATCGTGATGACTCAGTGTTCATGTTCGTGCCTTGAGAGTCTTGAATCGCAGCCAACGAGAGTAAAAAACAGAATTCCCTCTACATTCCCTCTAAGACTCTTTTCTTATCTCACGCTAGAGACTGTCAATACAGATATGAGAGCACGATATTTACACACTTATTCCTTAAAGAAAAATATCTACAAAGATCTTTGATTGATAAATCTAGCTAGCCTATAATGCACAATTGTAACACAAAAATGCCTGACATTGTTTAGGTTAAAAGCATCCGAGATGTTGCAATTGTGAACTCTGTGTGCTATACGTGATATTAAATGTGGACTTTGAACGAAAAGGAGGGATTTCTTTAAAGAAATGTGTGGGCGATTCGCTCGACCGGTTAGGAGAATCCGCAACACCCACAATGACCATTAAGCTGCTTCGGAAAATGCGGCAGGTTGCTGTTCCCGTCGCCATGGTTACCTCATGTCCGGGATGTTTATTCAGTTCTCGCAGCATCTAGGTGTGAGCAGAAAATCACCGTTACATACTAAAAATAAACAATGAACTTGAGTTTAAGCATCAGTGGCTTGGAAAGAAAGAAGGTCAGAAAGGTCATTCTGCAGCTTTATGCACTGTTAAAAGCAATGCATAGGTTATATTGTAAACAGATTGTATAAATTGTAAGATTGACACTATTTTTTATTATAATATGCTTATCATTGTAAAAGCCTTCAGGGTAAAATGTTTTTGTATGACACACATTTGTGTTTGTGGATTAAGGCATTTGTATGTGTATGTCTAATGCATGTGCAGCGGGAGATGTGAGGTGACACATATGCACTAATTGACTCTGTCACTTCTTAACGAATGCTTGGGAAAATGAGACGGGAATAACCCCCCCCCCCATCTGCCTCCGCCTGGACTCTTGAACCATTAAAGATGCCTTTTCCTGTTTTTATTCATACAATGATAACATTCTTCAGCACGAGCATTTTGCTTTCTGTGACATAATACTGGGTTTAATCTCATGTATAGACATACGTGAATAGAAATAAGAAAACAAAAAGTCATTAAAGGAGAATTCTTGCATTCTAAGTAGCACCGTTGAAGGCATAAATAATACAGTATGACTGTTGTCAACAGGTAGCTGGAATCTCACATGGTAAATAAAAGCAAGAGCGTGGATTCCAGCGTCACACTCACGCTTATCAGAGACAGGGCTGGCAACGCAATTATACCCAAATAGTTAGATTAGGAACTAAAACAGGTTTGCCAGATGGCTGGTCACCCCACATTCAGATGTGGCCTGTGGCAGACCAAGCCACAATAAATAATGCATGTGTCATGCTTACAAAAATATAAAGATTTTGCACACAAATGTTTGTTAGGAAAATTATTCATGGTTGTGTTAGAATAAAGTGTATTCGTTTTTTTTTTGCATTACTGTTTTATACAAATATCCTTGTTAAACTATAGTAAGACACTGGTTATGTGTGGTTACTATGGTATTTACAACAAATAAACCATAAAAGCAAACCTTGGTTCATTTTTAAAAGACAAATTCATCGGTAGTGATGGATTTAACATCTGCCAATATATTGCCATTATGAGATTATCAGTATTTTATGCAAACTTTTGAAAATAAGCCAAAGTGTTGGTTACATATTGTCTATAAGTCTAACTAAACATTTAAGTAATACAATATTTCCAAGTGAATGTTTCATCTTTTCTGTTGAATGAAAATCTCAACTTTAATCTCAATTGCTATTAATAAAAGGCTATATCATAAATCAGACTGACCTTAGTCATTGTCAGTCCTTAAATACTCATATTAGTCTCGATCCTTTAAAACTAGTCTCATGTTTTATCGCCAATAATATGATACAAGACGATAAAATGAAAGAAAGATGAACGCTTGTTACGGTGTTTATTCAACATAGCATATGTAGGCTCTGTATTATGGCTTTATATAAGCATAACTGTAATAACATTTTAAGTGCGCCAGTGGTTACCGTGGTCATTTCTGTAGTTGGCTACGCACTGTTCGTTTTTACTACTCAGTGTAACGTAATTACACCCTACAGTAAAAACTAACGTGACCGGTAAACACGATAAAATCCATCCAGGTCCGAAAAACTAAATGAGTCCATTCAGCGCGCGCTCCCTCTCGTGCGTTCTGTCCGCGGTACAGCGCGTGTCCCGTTGAAGAGCGACAGTGTGCGTCATGTGACGGTGGACGGACGGAGAGATGAAGATGGCGCAGCACCGGCGCTGAAGAGTCTCCCGTAAACCGAACAGAATTATCGCGAAATCACGGGCTATCGCACCAGTCACGCGCAAAAAACGCCAAACGCGCCCGTGACACACACGGGCAGTTCGTCCTCGTGGTGTTTCAACGGATTTCGCCGTTAAATCGCGGACAGACCGAGGCGATGAAATAAATAAATGATCGTCTCATCCTCAGATGCTGCTGCATCCATAACGGAGATCCAGACGCGCGGATGTTTAATAGGATGAGAAATACACATCTCTGAATAAACGCGTCTGCTTTAACTTTCATGTGTCATTTCAACACTCTTCTGATATCTTGGTGATTTTACCGGGATCATGTGGACACCGACCGAGGACGAGAAAATCGGAGTGGGTGAGTTGAAAAATATTGTTTTTATTGGTCGTTGTGAACCGAATTATCAGCTTCAGGTTATTAATTGATATGAAATGAGGTTTTATAAGGCAGGTGAATCAATTGAAGGACATTGATGTCATTTAAAACTAGACGATGTATAAACCAATTGACTATGTAATGTAAATTGTTTATTTAAACGCCAGGTATTTTTTAACCTTTATCAGTATATATTCTACTAATACTAAGTGTGTATTTATAAAAGTCTATTGAATTCGTGATGTAAAGCTGTCTGCACGACTGTTGAATACTAACATGATGTTACAGTAGTACACACTGCTGATGTTGTTCGTGGAAATAGCACCGACAGGGGGCGCTAAAAGGAGTGCGGTTCCAACAGGTGTATGGAGGAAAATGCCTAAACATGACTAATAACTAAATCACGCAAGACTAACTCTACCGATCATCTTCGTCAAAGAGATTTAACGTAAGAGTTATGCAAAAAAAATAATAATAACACAAGCTTAAGGAAAAGAAAGCTTGGGGACAATGCACTAACACAGCTGCAGTGGTCACCAACACGACATCATCACGTTCTTATCGGACTGGTTTTATACTTGATGAAGATGAAATTCGAACCTACTATGGTGTTAATAAGTATAATATACTTTTAAAGGGTTTGTGTGAATGGCAGACGTTGTAACATTGCAGTAGATGGAGAATTTGAATGATTTGTCTCATAATGGCCTGATGAGTCACAGTGTTGAGAGAGAACAGCATTAAAGGGCGGGTGTACGGCTGGTCATGTATCACGTCTCTGATAAAATGCAGATTAATCGGTTGAATTATTTTGTTGTTAGACACTGCTCTGTTGGTGAGTCATAATACAAAATGGCAGCCTTCAGCATCTCTGGCAGATGTAATTTACTAAGTTCAAATGTTGCAGAAGTGGTTTGAGATCATTCCATGTGATTGAAAATCTGCATTAGTTTACACAAATTACTTTTATAGCATGGTTCTTGAGTTATTGGATCTTTTTTATTACGTAGTTTAATTTTTAAGTTAAACCACGTAAAAGTAACTAACATATGTTAGGTTTAAAAGATTGAAATGGTTTAACTTTTTATTTTGTAGCTTTTTTATCCTGTTATTTTATATACTAAATTGAAAGAATAAATTAGCCAGAATTGGTGCCTTGGATTATATGGTTCTAGTTTTTTTCTAGTTTTGAGATGCTTCATAGTTTAAGCATTCAATTGTATATAAAACCTGTTTGGTTCTTATAAAAAGTCGTAGAAATTACACAATGCAAAGACAAAAAGCAACATCACATAGTGATAACTCAATTATGACAAAAATGTCAGGTAGAACCTTATAATTCCAAGGTTTTGTCTTTGTTCCCTAACTAGACTTTTTGAGCCTATTAAAAGCCCAGACTATTAAAAACCCAGACTATTAAAAGCCCAGACTATTAATTCATATATATTTGGAAACTTAAAATATAAACGTTAAAAAGCATACAACTTATTTTTTAAAGATTAAGTTAAAAACATTTTTTTATCTTTGGTTGCCATGGAAATGAGAAGTGGTCTCTGCCAGATCATCTCATTAATTTTAATCTTTTTACGTCAAGATTGGAGAATATGCTTATTACGGTCTTGTTACCAACCTGGTTAGTTTGATACTTAAGAAAACCATTTTTTTTATAAATTGAAGGTTGATAGATTACTGTTTAACCTGTTGTGTTAGCAAGCCACTTTCTTCTCCCAAAACTGCAAAATCTCATCGCAAACAAAACAAAAATCAGGTTGAACAAGTTGAATATATTTTTTACATAAAAGTAGTCAAGGGTGAATAAGTAAAATAAAAGTTTGAATATATATCCATACAGTCTAGGTTGTTTAGTATAGAGCAGTATAAGACTGTAGATAGATTGACAGACAGATAGTTAAATGGTTCAAATGAGCAACCAAACACTAAAGTACCGAATACAGCAGTATTTTGTCAACGCTTTGACTAAACATCAGTTTAGTTCTCAACAATTATATTAAAGAGCCACATAATGAAAAACTGCAAACAGACTACCGATTGTCAATCTATAAAAGTAGATCTGTCAAAAGGATGGGAGCTTTACATTCCTAGCCAGAGGAAGGTGGTAACTCGTGGATCTTCTCCAAAAGGGCCTTCCCCTCTGGCACGCCGTTGAAAAACAACTATTCACGCTAGTGTTGGGTGTGAATGAGTCTTTGTAATACATTGAGCATGTTGAATGTGATGCTAACCCCCTAGCCTGCTAATGCAGCGCACAGTTCACATCAATGAAGGCCATTTTTCTCCTCTCGCCTACATTTACTGTAGAAAACTCATTTGGCCAATGTTGTTTCAACATTGATTCTACATTAGCACTGGAGGTTTTTTACATTTACCTTGTCGTTGCATTTAGCAGACTTGAGATATTAGTGACCTGGGTATCAATTCAACTCTATAGACCAGATTCAGATCAGGTGATTTTGTGTTGAAACAAGGAAACTATCTGTGGGTTGATGTTTGCCATCACATATAATAAATTGCACCTTTTAGTTTAGTTTTGAGACTGGTAATATGTAACGCGCTGGCTCATTTCAGTGACGGAAAAGCCGTAGGTGACATTGCTGGCATAATGACGATAATAAGATGAAAATGTTCTCCAAGAGGCCGGATTGTGCAATTTTGAAGTTGAAGAGGCGAATTTCACCTGCCTAGAGGTGAAATGCAATTTGCACGTATTCTCTTTTTACTCAGATGTTGCGTAACAACATCTTTTCCAGTCCCATTTATATCTCCCATCCGAGGCCACATCAGAGAGTAACACGCATCAATTTTCTATGTAGGAGGTCTGACATCAGCTGCTGTTCTGGTTTATGCAGCATTATCACTTAACATGTGTTTATAGACAAATATAGAAAATATAATTGCCAACAGCAAACATCAAGTTTTGGGCTGATTTGTGTTTTGCTTCGCCAAAAGGAACAAGGCAGATGGAGGAAGTATATTGTCTCTTAATTGAATCTGTATTGGGTAAATAGACATAGAAGTCTTGGCTCTCGCTGTGCCTGTTGACACTTTGGATCTTTGCATTTGAATATTCATCTTTGCTTAATGAAAAGGCTGAGGTCAGTCATAGCATGTATTATAGGTGGATGGTGCGAGGATAAGAATTTTATCATGTTATCAGACACATGGGGAAAAAGTTCAGAATTGTTCAGAAGATCAAGCAGCAAGGCATCATGCTCATCAACAACAAGAACAAAAGCACTTAAGGTCTGAGGAAAGGTGAGATATTTTCTACTTTGAGTTGCTGCAGGCTTTGATTTGGTTGCGACAGTCTATTGAAAAAGTTGAAGGTTAGTTATTGTGAGTATTATAGGTATTTACTGCTTGTTAAAGTTTTTGAGTATAACACTCTAAAAATGCTAAGAATACTAAGTAGAGTTGAAGTAGTGTTTAATATTTTTTATGTGTTAAATCATTCCAGTAAATGTTTATATTTGACCCAACAATGGGTTATAACAACCCAGCATTTTGCGCTGACACAAAGGACAACATTTGTTCATTTGCAACTCAGAGTTTCACATTTCTTTACCCAACACTGGTTTGTAACCTTAAATATTGAACTTTGGTTTTAAACTCTACTTATTATTTACAATTATGTTCACTGAAAATAATGGGTTGATTTCAATCCATGGTTGGGTAAAATATGGGCAAACCAAACCGTTAGGTTATAAACTAACCTACGCTGTGCCAACAGTTTGGGTTTGAAACACCCACTATAGGTTAGTTTATAAACCAAGTAGGTTTCTTAACTTTCGTTCATATTGTACCCAACCATGGTTTAAAAGCAACTAAGTTTTTTTTACAGTTCTTTTCACAGATGATCTTTGCCTAGTTAGTGGTTAAAAAATGGTTGGAAAATAATATGTATGGACCCAGATACCATACATAAATATAATTCCCAACATCACGGTTACCTGCAATCTAAAGGCTAATTTACGCTGATCCATCCAACTGGTTGAAACAACCCAGCATAGGTTCATATACAATCCAACGGTTGGGTTCGTCCATTTTGACCCAAAGCTGGGTTGAAAGTAACCCAGCATTTTTATGAGAGTATGATGTGTTCTTGCAACTGATGGTTGTGTCAAATGCCTAATTTGTAGCTAAATTTATACAAAACTCAGGTTAACCAGCTTCCAGTGTCCATATTTTACCCAACACTGGGTTATAACAACGCTGCAATTTTTAAGTAAGGAACCACATTGACCACTCTAACAAATGCCGTATAAACGGCATGAACACTTTAGTAATACATCAGCGACCACCCAATACCCTAGCAACATGCCAGCCATTTTTATACTTGTAAAAAAACAACTGGGCTATATTTTCTTAAACAAATTTTACATTAGTTTGACGATAAGTCACTTTGCAATTTATTATATTTATGAATTTGGTTTATATTGTGTATATTCAGATGCTCATCTGCTGATAAGCACAATCTTAAAGCCAGTAAAACCGTCACATCGTTTTGTTTAGAATGTTTCTCCTGTCTCCCTAATACAGCCATATGAAACAGCTGGAGTATTTCTTAATTTAATGGCTATTCATTTGATAAACTAGAAGTAATGACTTTCACAGCGAGAGGGGAACACGGGAGAGGGAGAGAGGCTGACAGGACACACAAAGACAAAAAACACAGTGACAGACAAGTTCACAGTCAACACAAACCTCCACCTTAGAGTTTACAGCACACGCTTGACCAGAGGGGCCCATCCACCGAAAATACGGTCACGGTGATGCGAGCAGACATGTATTTTGTGCAAAAGGAAGTCTGCTAGGGAATAGCATTGGCATGCGAGTGGCCCCCTCACACAGGCTTTGTTTTTCAAGCATCCTCTCCATACGCGCCCCTGCTCGGCCAGAGTGGCTGAATGTTTGCTCTAGGCCATAAATATCAATTATATATAAAACCAAAACTCTTCCATTGTGAATTTGAAAGCTATTTAATAGGATGTCTTAATGAAGTCTTCCTGCCAGCTTGGAGCGGTCCCAATGGCATTGGTCTGGATATGAGTTATATTGACAGCTCGACAACAGATCTGTCGTTTTGTTCCCTCGTTATGTTGTACATTTATAGTTGTTTGTGAAAAAAGTCAAATAGTTTTTTTTTGGCGAGCAATGATTCGTTGCATTTGCATTTGCTGTGCAAAGGTTGTGGGTTCGAACTCCAGGAAACACACACACTGATAAAATGTATATGCTTTGGATAAAAGCATCTGAAAAACCTGCCTGTGAAAACCAAGCTAAAGCCATTTTTGTACAAATGGAAAGAACATTCTGTGAAACTGTAACCTTGATTTCTTTAATATCGACTGAATAAGATTGTGTCAACGATTTAAATAAAAAAAAAAAACCTGTACGACTTTCTTTCTTCTGCAGAACACGAAAAAAATAATTTGAAAAAATGTTGATAACCAAACAACATTTACCCCCATTGACTTCTATGGTGTGGACACAAAACCACTGAGACATTTCTTTAAATCTCTTTTTTGTCATTTACAAATAATCATATACAGGTTTTGAACCACATGAGGGTGTATAAAAGATGATTTTTTTTGTTTAATGTGAATTCAAGATTATTACAATTACATGTTTTGCAATGTGATTTCCTCAGAAGATTCACTGAAGGTGTGACAGAAACATATCGTGTGGTTTTCACAAGGTGAAATCCAAGGTGCTGAACACAGATACTTTGTTCAACACAACGATTGATACCTGAGAAGGTCTGGCGGCAAATGTGTTTACCACCGTTCTGTAACACCCAAAAAGCATTCAGCAAATCCTCCGTTAGATACTCCACAAACATGTCTCCTCGCCGAAATCCCAGGTCTTATGTCAATAGCGACATAATCACCGTGAAAGCGCTTCAACGGATTCTTCTCTATTTACCTTTTCCTCCGGCCAAATCCGACGCTCCTGAATGGCCCGACTGAGCAGCTGTCAGCTCATTAGTAAAACGTTCATCCGAGAGTTATCCCGAGCTGAGCTTTTCCAATAAAATCCTTGACTTTGTCGCCCGCGGGTTGCAGCGACGGTAGGGATTGAATCAATCAGGCTCGCTAGCTGAACAAACTCGATTAGATCTTGTTCAGTCACTCGTCACAAGGCTAAACCAGCTACATCACGGATCAAATCTCGAAACGTTTCTCACATCAATAATTTGCAGATTCGAAGTACATTACAGGCACTCTGTCTTCAGGGAACTTTCTGGAAGTCAAAGGTTTCTGTTTGCCGTTTATTGTCCTCGATTGATTCATCTTGTCGGAAGCCAGATGTCACCAAGTTGTCGCTAATCTGTGAACTTTGCTATAAGATGAGCGTGCTCAGAGATTTCGACAAAGAACTTGCACACTTCAGTAGTGGCTTTGGGTTTGTTGCTCGCATTGGTCGATTTGTGTATATGATGTCTTGCATATTACAGTAATTTACTACGCCGTTTGAACATAAGTTTTTCCAAAGGAAAATAAATACTTCAAGTCTGTTTTTGGTAATTGAAGGCACACAGAATTTGAGTGTCTTTATTTAATTTGTGCATTTAACATGTGAGAGGCAATTTGTTCTCTTTTCTTTAAAAAAGCATGATTCAGTTTTAAAGTCAATTTTTGATCATTTTAATGCTCCCGTTTTAAAAAAAAATATTTTAGTAGGTTGATCGAGTCCAAAAATGTAAAAAAACTTCTGGTCTATTTAAAACATAGAAAGGGGAAAGTTAAAGGGAAAATGTGCTGTCATCATTAACTTCCCCTGAAGTTGTTTCAAACCTA
The DNA here is from genome assembly GCF_015846415.1 of Triplophysa dalaica. Lineage (NCBI taxonomy): Eukaryota > Metazoa > Chordata > Actinopteri > Cypriniformes > Nemacheilidae > Triplophysa > Triplophysa dalaica. Next base: position 19,836,888 of record NC_079551.1, read on the forward strand.
TATCAATGTATTTGTTCTTCTGAACACAACAGAAGATTTTTGGGGGAGTGTTAGTAACCAATGTTCTGGGTCACCATTGACTACCATAGGAAGCAAAACTACCACTTTGTTAGTCAATGGTGCCCCAAACGGTTTGGTTACCCACAATTTTCTAAATATCTTCTTTTGTGTGCACAGAACAAAGATGTTCATAAAGGTTTAGAACAACTTTAGGGTGAGTAAACGATGATACAAAAATGTGTTGGGTGAACTATCCCTTTAAGTATGCTCTGTATACTTTGTCTATGTGGTACATCATCCATTTATCACAGAAAATCTGAATTTACCCGCTACAGAAACAGTAAGTTTAGTATTTTTGGATTGTACTTTAGTAAGTTCCGGTTCTCCTAAATGTTGGCACTGTTCTATCATTCCCCATACTTTGCCTTATTAAAAACTGTAAAATGTGTGTGACTGCTGTATCTTCCTGCTTCCCATAAGGATGTTCAGTCATCCCCCTTGTAGACTGGCCCAGCAGAAGGGCCATGAGCATTGTGGGGTTCTGACAGAGATTTCCGCTGTTGTTATGGCAACCGCAGTGAAACAGAAGCCGGCCCTGCAGAACTCTGGCACAGGGATTCCAGCATTACCATAACAACCCTGATGTCACAATCAGAAATCAGCATGCTTTAGTGAGCAAAGCACTGTCAAACTGGTGAACGGCATGTGTCAATGACCTTTTGTGATGGAACTATAAATTATACATAGATATTGATTATTTGTTGGATTGTTTGAAATTTAATATGCGGATGTTAGGGTGTTCTGGGTGTTTGGTAGGTGGTCGCTTACTAGTCAATATCAAACAGCCTACTCTGAAGTCTTTCTAATATTTTGTTTTAAAGCTATTTTTCCTGTCCACATGATGTATATTATGAGGAAAGCAATTTACTAAAATACTTGTAGTCAGTGGGTTCTTTTATGACCAAAACATATACTCAAATTGAATATGTAGAAGTTAAGAAATAATTTTAATAGTGATAATAGATATATGAACACAATACACAATCTGGAGAATAATCAAACAGATAATGTACTTTGAATGTCACAGTTACGAAACAAAAAGTATTTGTATAAAAGTCTTAAACTTGTTATTTCACCTGTTTCAGTCTCACTGTTTTCCAGATCATTCTTAATGTGCTGATGGTTAGTCCGGAGATTTATATTTTCTCGCCTAAAAATCACCATTCGGTCCTTTTCTCCAAGCCCAAAATAGACGGCTGAAGTCAGCTGTTAAAACGACACACTTTTGATTAACCTCAGTGACTTCAGTAATGGTGACTGTGTAGAATGTTCTCTTTGGGTGTTTATGTGTATCTGCCTGGCCGGTGTGTTTGTGGTCACTAAGACCCAAGAGTCAAACAGCCTTAGTGATGACAAAAATAACTGCATTTCCAATTCCCCCATAAGTGTATTCCCAGGTTATTTTTATGGTTCACTTGTAAAGAAACCAGTAACAAGCAAAACAGAACTGCAAAAAATCTGTTTTTCTCACAGCACAAAAAAATAGCTAAGAATATATATGTAGAATGTACAATTTTGTACTAAACATTTGATGCCGCATCCTCAGAAATAAAAAAAAATACAAAGATTTTTTTTTTATTTAAAACACGTATTGTGTCAACACATTGATTTGTTATTTTATAGACAAATATAATTCTTTCGTGGGAGGCTGTGGTGAGCTCTCTAAAGGGAGGATGGGAAATTGTGTTTAAAGCTAGCTTGCTATTGCTAACACCTCTAAAACTGCCTGCCGTATCCTTAGACAAGTGCATACAGGTGTTCCAAAGGACAACTGCCTCTGTTTGATTTTTATATGTAAGGTCATAATAATGACTTATAATTTGAAGTAAAGATGAGTCTGTAAGGCAACCTGCAATATTATGTTTCAAACAGAGATGGCGATATAGAAGCAAAAGTTACAGATTGCAGCTTTAAAGGTGCTGTGTGTAATCTTTCGTAGGATCTTTTGACAGAAATGCAATATAATATTCATAACTTTGTCTTCGGGGTTGTATAAAGACCTTGCAAAATGAAGGGTTATGTTTTATTACCTTAGAATAAGCTATTTCTATCTACATATAGCGTGGGTCCCTTGGATTGGAATTCCGCATGTTGTTTCTACAGAAGCCCATAATGGACAAACTGCTCTCGTTTAGCAAAACAAAAATGTGACGCCATCCTAATCTTTGGTCAGCCTCCGTAGTGCTAAATAAGTGAGGGGCGATGGGTGGAATGAGCCGTTGGTTGCAATTCGTAACCTCACCACTAGATGATACTACATTTAATACACTGGACCTTTAAGAAAGCATCTTTTTGTTAACAATATGCATTGCAGGAAATTGTCAGCAAATGAGCTGTTTGGAATCTAGCTCTTTAAGCGACATGCTTGGACAATGGTAACATCAAATAAATAGATTGCGTGCAGAAAGGGCAGTGTCAGCCACAAACCCTTCCAATTATCGTAAATTATGAACGACCAGCGAGCATGCTTCATCTCATTTTAGCTTACAGTTTTCCTTTCCTCTTTTTCTCCTTGAAATTTCTTCTATTTGTGGTATCGTTTATATTTCCTGTCTCCCAACCCCCACTTTCTCACATTTCACACATCTGTAAATCTCTCTCTTCCTCTGCCTCTCTTTCCATTTTTTTGTTCTTCTCACGTTTCCACTGATGGGCAATTACTTTGACCCAATTCCCAGCTGTCCCTGTGCTAATGCATCTGTGCTATGACTGGTTTTAAGTCTGATCTACCATGCACGCTAATACACACTTACGGTTTGGCAACGCTGTGGCGCAGGCATCGTTCCTCCATCGCAGAAACACAAGATGTGTGTTTATGTGCGCCTACGTCTTCATAACTGAAGGTTTTTTAATTCTGCTTCTTGAGCATTTTTGCATGTTTGACCAAATTCAACACACAATGTTGGGGTCAGGGGTCTCAAGCCTCCTTAGGACATGCAATGTATTTAGCCATATGATTATAAGATTTCCTTTCTGCCTAAATTTACATCCCATCCAAGAGCTAAAGCACATGAAAAACGTTGCTTTAATAAGAACCCAATGTGCATTTTCTCTATGCAAATTAAATTGACATTCTGTTTGTTTGACAGGTGCTTTTATTCAAAGGGATACATAGCGCCTGCAGTTTCTATGTTTTGCGTGCGTGCACTAGCAAAGCATATAAATGGAATGAGCTGATAAATCTGGCATCAGTGTAAAGATACCTATAATGCGTTCTAAGACCTTTAGACATTGTGACAAATCTAACTGACATTAAGTCCTCAGTACTCCATTTTGTTCAGCCGACTAAAACATTTCTGCTTTTAAATGCGCTCACATTGCATTTCTTTTTTCATTTCATATTGGTCTATTAAAACCTTATAAACTCCTAACAGTGTCAGGCATTGATCTGATGTTTGTGTAGGGATTTTTATTAAAACCATGTTGCTGAATATTGGAAGTTATTGTATGTGGAGCTGGCACAGTCAAAGTTGATTAAAATATAAAATCGTATCAATATTATTAATAAATTCTAATAAATGGTCTGATCTCTGTAAATAATCTGAGTTGTAAACTGATCCAAATTATAAACAATTCCCTGTAGACAATCGGATTTATAACTGTAAACAATCTGATTTGTAAACTGTAAACCATCTTATTTGTAAACGATTCCTTGTAAGCAATCTAATTTGTAAAAACGATCTGATTTGTAAAAAATTGTTAATGATCAGATTTAAAAACTATAAATGATCTGGGCTGTGTTTCCTGATAACCTTGTCTCTTAGCGTGCTGTGAAGACTTTTAAGGTATATCTTAACTACAGGTATACCTTTTCTACGTGTGTTTCTGGAACTATACCTTAGGTGGTTACTTTCCTACATGCCACGTTAACAGGTGCTGTACATGGCGGTGGTGCTGAATTAATGGCAATCGAATCGCTCCACAATCATTCATTTACTCTATACAGGGTCTGCCTTATGAGAGATAGTGGCGTACTTTAGAAATAGCTGAGGTTGTATTTATTAGGACTCATAGGATATAAAACAAATTACAAACTAAATTCAACCATGGATTTATTTAATCGTGAGATGAGTTTGTGAACCCGCAATATCATGGCAAAATGTCTCAAGACGCTACACTAACAGGCAATATGATCATTTATATCAAAGGTTCTCAAACTTTGGGTCATAAGGAGGATCACGCAGAGCCGCTTGCTGTTGCGATGTATTTAAAAAGTGTATTCCAGAAACTAACAATTACACTTGTTTAGTTCACACCTTTATTGTGCTTTCACACTGGATGCGCAAGTGTCCGTTTACAATATCAAGAGGAATAATGTAAACAAGTATGCCATAATTGTGCAGCCCTAAAATGAAGTGTTATGATATTGCAATTAATTTGATTCAGTCATGACAGGAGAAATATGAATGTTTTGAATGTGCGTTTTTTCCCTATTTTCTCATTTAATAGTGTCCTATGAGATACCTTTCGTTAAACATGTGTTTGGGAACCCCTGGTTTATATGATCATAATATATATTAATATATATGTACCTATAGTGTCTTTATCTTCTCAATAAAAGGGCAGAACGAGGAACATGTAATCAACAGCTATAGCAGGAAAGACTCTGCTCCGTTGAGTGTGTCTCAAGTTAGACAAACAAGATCTAAAAGCCCGTGGCAGTTAAACTTTTATTTTCTATAATTATACCTGAAGCGTAAATTGTAGCAGGTCTTCACTGATTAAATGCACATACACTAAATTAATCCGCGGATGGCGCCGTCTTTGATTTAGCAAAAATATTCGCTGTATCACAACTTCCTACCACAATCTTTCTATTTAAATATACTCCAATTTCTTTGGTTTGCCAGCTGTTGCACCTTTGGATAATATTATTAAATAGCTAAACAATCATCAGTGTGACAATTATATTCTTTGCATGAAGACACATCAAAATACTGGTGTATTTAAAATTAGAATCTTGGACTTCAATGTAAAGAAGACGTTTTTTCACCGTGGCCACTAGCGGAGTGAACCGTCAACAGTGTTAAGGTATAGTGGAGAGCGCTCCAGATCAACCTTTCAAACCTATGACTTACAGTATACTTAACTAAGAACGTTTCGGGAAACATATTAACGATAAGGTACAGCTTAAGGTATAACTTAAGAACGACATAATGATGAGAAGGTTTCGGGAAACGCGGCCTTGATCTGTTTTGTAAACCTAATAAGGATCAGATTTATAAACTCGGTAAAGAATCTGATTTGTGATCATGCTATGAGACTAGCGTGCATTCTCTGAACTAATGCTTATGATTGACTCATGAATGCAAAAATCAGTTGGCATCATCGCAAATTTTACCAACATTTCTCACTGTTTGATGATAAATCCCAGGCTGTTGACATCAAAGCAGCAGTAATGGGACTGTTTATACATTTATATAATGCTAATTTAATATCTGTTCTGTTATATTCAAGTTGTATGTTGAGGGCGAAAGGCAGCCACTTACAGGCATACCTAAATGCGGACAAAATAAGCTTTGATTTTATAATTTTGATATAATACATTTATATCACTGTACATCAACTATATTCTTTAATTATACTGATATTTACATTTAAATCTATAAATATCTGCTGGTTTAATATGCAGAGGACATTGTCAACCATTTATAGCCTGAAAAATGTAACAAATCCCTCCGATTTAGTGGTTCAACTTGACAACGTTTGATTTGAATAATTTGTGTGTTGGTCCAAACAATGGGAGGCAGGGTGTGGAAACAACTGTTAGTTTGCATAACCATTTGGTGCTACTGATTTAGAAGCGACACAATCCTTTTTCAAAGCAAATTCAATTATGCTGAGCTTAATTTCTTAGGGGTTAAAGTACACCGGCTGCAATATGCAAATAGCAATTTCATGGTGCCATCAAAGCTTCTCACAAGAATAAAGAAATGAGTTATCAAAGATAGCATGACGAATTGAAATATGTAATGTGCTTACTGATTTTGAACCAAAGACAATTCCAGTTCCATGAATGTTTCAAAGTATGAAGCGTCACACAAATATTATTCTGCACGCATATACAAACCCTCATCCTGAGATACACAGGATAGCAGGACACTGACACACGATGCGTAAGACAGGTCCAGGAGAGATTTCCATCCTGCATGCTGTGTCAGCACAAGATCACTCATTTTCCAGTTGCTTGTGGAATTTCAAGTGGCAGCTAAACAGATCAGAGAATCCTCTCGTATGTACCTGTAGTTTCTTAATAGGGTAGTGAGGGGATACTGTAAGAGTCTGTCTTAACGGTAAATTTGGCGATGTTCTTTGTTGGTAATTGCATTTTGTTATCAAGTCTGTATTAACTGCAAAGTATGAGATGTCTTCACTAATATACAGTAGATAAACAAAGCTGCATGTGCGTGTTTGAATGGGTTTCAGGCTTTAGTTCGGCTGCTAATCTGTGAATGCTGGTGCACCATCTGGTCCTGGGGATTTATCTGCCTGCGTCCAATAGCTGCTGTCTACCCTCTCCTCCCTCCCATCTTCGTGCACTTGCTTTTATCATTCCTGTGTCCAAAACCTTCCCTTCCAGTGCCACCTCTACTGTCTCGACTAGAGAGCAAAAAACAATGTATCTGTCAATGTGTTGCATTTTTCAACTTTCACTTTTGTATTATTTTTTTCGAACAGGATCCCTAAACGCAACGAGACAAACAAATCTTAATACATTAACAATAAACACCTGTTTCTCGTTTGTTTTCTTGAATGTTCTCATCGTAACCAAAGATGCGTGCTAACGTGATTTAGCGATTTTACTTTTTGTTTGTGAAACTGGCTTGTTCGGACTCTAAACCAAAGATGGTATCAGAGCTAGAAAATCTTGGCAGCCATTTTGAATTTTCAACACTGGTCCAAATTGGTTGACCGGAAATGCTATGCTACTCATCAGCAAAACTAAGATAGTAATGTTAGTTGCTGGATAGCTGGGTTTGTAGCTACAACACACATTGGCATCCAAAACATGGCATGCTAGTCTTTTCCACAAAGTGATCCAGCTAGAAAAAAACGAATTCCTGCTTTGTCCCATGGACAAAACTAAAATCAAGGTGATTTTGCGATTTTCCTCTTTGTCCGTAAAATTGCATTATTCTGACTCTATTTGTAGATGTCGTCATTATTGTTTTGGATCGACTGCCATTTGACCAGCAATTGCTAACCCCTCACTAGCAAAACTTAGATAGTAATGCTAGTTTCTGTGTACGATATAAAAAAATCCAAATGGGGGACAATAACACATTAGCATCCAAAAAATAACATGCTAGTCTTTTACACAAAGTGATCCAGGTAGAAACCCAAAATTGCTTGCTCTCTGCTCCGTTGCCCATAAACGAAACTCAAATCCTTTCAAAAACCTCCTTAACCCCTTCCACACCTTCACCCTTGTGCTGCAAACTCTATTTTTGTAGTCCATTTTTCAATTTTCTCAAGTGTCTCAGGCAATCCCCAAAGATATTTGCAACAGGATGTTGCAGCGGTCAGTTGGGCCGGCCAGAGCTGGCACCTTGGGATTTGCCGTTGGCTTTTGTTCTTCTGGGCGGCATGTTTGGATGGCGGAGGGCACTCAGGCCCTGCCAAGTGCAGCACACTGAAGGACAGGATGGTTTCCCAGCGTGATTCTCAGCACACACCCGGACACACTTTAAGTAATCCGTTTACTGGCCAATGACAATATGAAATGCACTTGGCTCACGGAGCTGTCTTTCTGCTTTCACTGACTTTTGCTACTGTAAATGGAAATTATGGGTTAGTTTAGTGACATAATTTATTTTTAGCACTTTCTAATTGTCTTAATAGACATTAAGACACTAAAGAGTGTCTTGACTTGATTGAATTGACTTGTCGGTGGTGTGGTATAGTAGTTAAGACTCAGAGCCGGTAACTAGAAGGTCGCCGTGTTGATCCTCATAATAAGCAAACCATTAGATGACACCATTATGCCCTTGAGCATGGTACTTAACCTTGGGTTGCTCTAAAGGGGTTGACCCTGTAATATGTTAATGGTTCTGTCCAATAACGAAATTTCGTGAAAGTCATGGAAATCAATTCCATTGGCTGTGTGCAGTGATTAATCACATTCTAAGGATTTTTTTAAGAGCTTATGCGCAAACTAAACACAGAAAACTTGTCATGGCCATTTGTTTACATAACAATAGCCGTTTTTTTAGTATTAGGGTAAACGTATCCTAAATCACATTTCTTTTCAACAAGATTACATTGGTAACAATACTATGCTTTCTGTATATCATTGGATACATTTTATCTGTCGAGTGGAGAGAGGTCGATGATAACAGTGACTTTAAGCCTGTGTGATGGTGGATTAGCCCACTGCTCCAGTTACTATGCGGAGTCACCATCTGGACTCTAATCCAGTAGAAACTCCATCTTTGGGCACCTTTGCAACGGCGAGGGAAAGCACGCAAGCAGGCCTGATCGTGATGCTTGTATTGTATTGTATTTCATTACAGGGTAGCATTATGAATTCGATCATGGTAAATGCATTTTGAATTATTGAGTGCAGTAAATATCGTTCTGTTGATGTCCGAGTTTAGTTTACAGTAACAGGGGTTCTCAAGCTTTTTGACTCCAATTGTATTCAACAATATTCAAAGCCCCCCCCCACTCACAAAACCTCAAAGAAACTCAAAATATTTCAGATTTTTACTTTTACTGGAAAAAATATATTATTTTAAAAATGGCGAAATGATAAGAAAAAATATATATAAATATTTTCCTCATCTTGAGGACCCCTTGGAAGTCAGCTGGGAGAGAACCTGTTGAGAACCACTGCTTCAGAATTAAGCAAATTGTTGACTGAAATTAGACATTAAAATGGAATTGCATCCCAAAATGTTGCTACCACTTAAAGGAGGTTTGCCTAAAAATAGAAATGTTGTCATAATTCACCCTCAGGTTGTTCAAAACCTGTATATGACTGTTAATTCCGTGGAACACAAAAGAAGACATTTTGAGAAATGTCTCAGCGGTTTTTCTGTTCATACAACGGTCAATGGTGGCCATTGTTGTTTGGTTATTCAACTTTTGTGTTCTGCAGAAGAATACAAACATGCAGGTTGTATTTCATGAAGGTTTGTGATTACGCTTAGAAGTAAAAAGTGCCATGGTAATACCTTTGTTTTTTGGACAATATACTTTTATATTGCTTTGGCATTCAAAATAAAGTTTCTATAGCCATTGTAGTTGGACATATCCATTACTGAGTTATGGAAGCGCTTTGGATAGTGCCTAAATGTGAACGTAAATCTTAGGGAATTTTGAAATTGCCTGATTTTCAGTTTTCAACGTCTACTTTGAGGCATAACTATCAAACAATTCATCATAATCGTGGTATAACGCTTTACAGAAAATGCATTGTGTAGAAGTGACCTCTGAGGAAAGAGCATTGGAAAAGTTGGCACCTGGGCATCAGAAAGTGAACTGGCTGTGGACGTTCTGGCATGTGCAGATGAGTGCCACTGACCTCATTAACCGCCGCGCGAGAGCTGCCGTGATCAGCCTGACAGATTTCATTCACGGCTGATTGGGAAAGCCAGCGTAGAGCCAAAACTCGCTCAGAGACTGAAAGAGAGATAGAAAGAAAGTGTGAAGGGCCTACAGACGGTTTTGGGAAAGCTGCTCGCAGAAGACGCTTGGCTCTTTTGATTTTTCGCTGGTATCCTCTGAAAGGCTCTGGGGTTTTCCTTTTATCTTCTCTTAGTTGGCACAATAAAACAATGCCACCTGGTTCCCGGGATGAATTTTTATACCCTTGAGTTAAAGCAGGTCCTGTTGACCTCAATAAAAAAAGTTGATTCCGCGAGGCTGCAGGTGCGTGGGGAATTACGGCTGCTGCCAGGAGACTTAAGCAAAACATCTTCGCTTTGTTTCATTTGAATGGAGCGCAGGTATGAGAGAGGGGTCCCTGGCTGGTTTGAGCAGATGCTGCACCTAATCGCGGAGGCATATACGGTTATACCATTCTATCTGTTTCTGCGTCACTTAAGATGTCCACTTAATGTGTGGTCTGAGACTATTATGAATTATATTACTTTCTGGCAATGTCCTTTTCTTATTTTCTTTGTTGTAGCAATTTATGAGACACCTGCCTCTGACAAAGTTAAAAGAAGATAATGGTCCATTATGCAAGTGGTTGTGTTGTTTTTGTTTAAATAGTTTGATCATTCATTGTTCTTATTTTGGTATTTCTATAAGAATATATAAAGTGAAAGAACCCTTAGAATCAAAATACAGTAGTTTTTAGGATCCTATTGTGGTAGTTAAACCATACTAGGTGTTTCCCACAGGATTTTATTGAACTGTGGAGCTTGATGATGTCACATGGTAATTAAAATGTTTTTGATGTATCATAGTATCTCTGACGTCTGTATTTTTATATTGCCCACTAAATCTGTCCACATGTACATATTTTCTGTTTCTTTTGTCAGTTCTGATTTATAACCACAACATTGTCTGAAAAAAACTCTAAACCCATAGAAATGTTTTATTGTTTTATATTGGGCTCGCTTTGGAATCATGGGAGGAACAAACTGAATATGGTGGGTCGCCATAGTCTAAGTAAAAAATGGGAAACACTGATACTTTCCATGACATACTTTAAAAATATATATTATTTTTAATTTAGTTTATACATTTTATTTTATAATATATGAAACCGGGGCACGGTGGCTTAGTGGTTAGCACGTTCGCCTCACACCTCCAGGGTTGGGGGTTCGATTCCCGCTTCCGACTTGTGTGTGTGGAGTTTGCATGTTCTCCCCGTGCCTCGGGGGTTTCCTCCGGGTACTCCGGTTTCCTCCCCTGGTCCAAAGACATGCATGGTAGGTTGATTGGCATCTCTGGAAAAATTGTCCGTAGGGTCTTATGGGTCTTATGGGTGTGAGTGCGTGAGTGAATGAGTGAGTGTGTGTGCCCTGCGATGGGTTGGCACTCCATCCAGGGTGTATCCTGCCTAGATGCCCGATGACTCCTGAGATAGGCGCAGGCTCCCCGTGACCCGAGGTAGTTCGGATAAGCGGTAGAAAATGGATGGATGGAATATATTAAACCAGTATAGTTTATAATATATATATTATTTATTCATATATTCTTATTTACAAACATTTCATGACTGCAAGATATATATTATTTTTCCAAAAATATCAAATGTAATGAAATAATATATAATGTAATGAATCAAAAACCTACAGCTAAATGTTTAACGTATAACTACAATTTTATATAATAGAAAACTATGAATAAAACTTTAAAAAATACATTTACCGTTTGCTGCAATTTTGTGTTTTTAAAGATAGATTTCTGAAAATGATTTTGAAATAGACCCTCTCTACAAAACTGCCACAAAAGAATTTAAACATTCATTTTGTAAAACCCAACCCCTGCTAGCACAGATTTGACTTCTAACATGCTTTGCCCTTGCATACATTTATGAAAGATTTAGCTCATTTATCCGTGTCGGGGAATGTCTTGTTTTAACATGCATCTTCTAACATGCTTAGTCGCTTTGCCACGTGGACCATTTGCATTTTTGATTGTTGTGTATCCTTCCAGCGGAAAGCAGTTCGAATCGGTTTAACCACAAAAGTGATCTTACGTATGCTAATGTACTGGTTTAGCCATAAGACCCTCAAGAAAACCCCAGCATGCTTCTTTGTCGTACTGTGACTTTGCCTCTAGTGAGGTCTTAAACATCAACACTGACCCGTTATTTGAGTCATTTTCTTGGATCAACCACTCGAAGCAAATTGAAGTGTACGTTGAAAAAGCTACAAAAGCTAAAATTAGCTTCATGCGTATTCGCATGCACATGGAAATACAGTTGCAACATTTTCCCTGCTGGCCTAGTTGCGATCACATGCATGAATGAACTCTCTCCCTCCTGCATGGGGGTTTTACCCCTCGCACACATCCGTCCTTCCCTAACATCATTACATATGTGTGTTTGTCTTTAGAACCCACTGGATTTTTCTCACATGTTCTTATAATTACTATGTTTTATTCAGAGTAGAAGTAAAAAGGGAAATTCATTCCAACCGAGAGACTCATTAACAGAACTTCCCAGCAGCTGAGAAGAATGTGTTAAGATTTGCGAATTATTTTGATGAGGACACGTTCACTTTTGAATTAAAGCTGTGCGCTAGTAGCACCTTGACGTTTTTTATCTGTTTTATAATTACACCGCAGTCATTAAACTTTAAGCACTATTAATTGCCGTACGGTGGTGTTGCGGAAATAAAAAGTCAACAACTCTCGTACGTAAATAATGCGGCATTACAGAACAGAATCGATACAACCTGGTATTGTAATACCAAAAATGCGTTCATCAGTTTTTTGTCTTGTTTTGTTCTTCAGAGTGGATTTAAATAAAACAATTTGGAATTTAGATTTGTAAATTTGACTATATTTTGTTTTGACTATATAATAACGTATATTTACTGTACTGTTTTGTTCTTTTCAACAATTTCTAAAAATAATCATTATGATAGTTAAATATGATAAATCAGAATAATCGGGATCTTAAACGACATGACAATTGGCTCGGATTTAATGTGTTTGTCGTGTCGCGTCCTGCCGCATCCAGTGGAAACCAAATGTAACATTGTAATGGGATTCTAATGCACTTTATTGTCTTTTGTGTCTTGTGTCGTGCCCCGCCGCGTAGACACGGTGTAAGATAAGTAGTGGTGGGCCGTTAACGCCGTTAACGCAGTGAGACTCTTATCGCGCGATAAAAAAAATGTCGCCGTTGATCTATTCTCAAAGCTAGGTTGGGAGCTGGGTCTATACTACGCAAGCTATGATGACTTTCACCTTGATATTTTAGCACGGATGTATACCAGCTTAACTGCACTGTACGGGGCGAGAACGAGATTTTTCAGAACGATGATTCGCGTCATTTGCGGAAGCAGAAGCCGCCTCATCATCTCATAACCAGGGCTTCATTCGCGTCCTTAGCGCCGCCTCATCATCTCATAACCAGGGCTTCATTCGCTTGATTCGCGCAGCAAGTAGGTCGATTGGCTCTTTGCATTAACATATAAATCACTCGCGCTTGACGCGCCATTCGCGTTTGGTCTGAACACAACATAACGTTACTGTGAAATTACCGCATCAAACGTGACGTGCTAACATGGATGCAGCTATGAAGCCGCCGGGTTTGCTTCAGGGAATATTAATTTTTAAGAAGCTTCCCAATAGAAACATCGACAAGACTAAGGTTGTTTGCACCTTGTGCAATGCGGAATTGGTTTAAAAAAAAAATTCTCTCAACAGGTAGTGGTCTAGCTTTAGAAACCAGTAAATTTGTATTGAGATCTAATGTATTATGGCTCCTGTATGACATATCGCTTGTTGCTCCCTCACTCTTTGTAAGTCGATTGGATAAAAGCGTCTGCTAAATGACTAAATGTACTGTAGGAGCTCTTCCAGTCTCAAGTACCACCTAAACGCAAATCATCCCTTAGCTAATGCGGAAGTAAACACAAGTTCATCTTATTGAACATAATTTATTTTCATCACCAATTATCATAGTAGAACAGCTTTCTCAAGCAGTTTGTGATGCATTTTGGAAACAGGAGATGAGCCCCTGGTCTAATGCGCCACCTGGCTTGAGAAACCCGTTCTCAAAGACTTACTTTTAGTCATTATTTGGGTAGCACACATATTCTAAATGCCTTCGGCAGAATTCAAATCAGCCATTTTAATCTAGATTAATCTAGATTAATTTTGGAATTAATCTATATTAATCTAGATTAAAAAAATTAATCTATGCCCACCACTAAAGATAAGAAAACTTTTTCACTAAATTACCATGTGGTGAATCTTGTAAGTGTTTTGTTACAATTTTATTCAAATGAACAACACTAACTTTTCAGAAATATTGAGACAAAAAGTATTTTAATCTTAAAGTGTATGGTTTAATTTTGAAAATATTTTTTACACAACATATAATTGTACCAACATATGAATTTCTGTTATTGTTGTTCTGATATGTATTTTTCTATATTTTAAATTAAAAATATTTTTTTTTTTTTTTATAATTTAAAGATACTTATATAATTGTCAGGGATGTGGCAGGAGAACCCAAATGCAGGCAGTACAGGGTTAACAAAAGAGCTTTTTAATGATAAACAAAAAACCCATGATAGGGAAAACATGCTCACAAAACCAGAATTCTAAATAAACACTTCCCTCCAGGGGGCAAAAAATAAACAACGTTCAAACGATGACACAACGTCAACAAACACGACAAGGCAAGACATGGATAATATTAATTGTCCTAAGGTGAGACACAAACATGGTAGGTACTACGAACCGGCACTGTACATGGTACTGTCATGACCCTGTCCAAAGAGCTCGAAAACTACTGACAAGAAGGACAGGATCATGACAATAATGTTATTATGATTTTTTTGTTTTTTTCTCAACAAAATTTCTATAGTTTTGATTGTTGTGTTCCTTAGTTTTGATGATTTACTATTATTCTAAAAAAATGGGCGAAAAAACGGGTGTTTCAAAACCTTCACTGAACTGAATATCTGTATATTTGCTGTTATGGCAATAAATAGTTTTGGGCGTATCGCCTACATTCTGTTTATCTTAGCCATTCTGTATCAGATTGTTTTCTTCGCACACCATATTACAGTTCACTGTCCAATGCATATGTGTGAAAATGACAAATACATGGGCATTTTTAGTCCATTGTGATGGCGGCTGGTGGTATCATGACAGTGTAGTTGGTGCTAGATGGGAGAGAGAGTATGAATGTAATCAAACACTATCTTCTTTTACTTAGTGGCCCATCCTCCACATCATGGCACATGATTTGTGATGCGACAACACCAGGCTTTGATTCACCACAGACCAGGTGCCAAAGTCATTTGGGTAGTACTGTTGAAGGCTTCTGTTGTGTTGTTAAAAAGCTTTCCGGAATACTGGATTGTGATTGGTCAGTGACTTCAAAAGGTTGCAAGATTTCCTACATATTTATGCCAGCAAAAATAAGTTTATGACAGTGTTTATTTGTGTCGAATTTACAGTATTCCATAAATATCTAGCTGAATAAAAGCAGCTTGGACGTGATAGCTAAATTCAGTCTTCTCGGAACAAGAGGACAGGCTTGTTAAGAAGACCACAATGTGGTGTGTCTGTTTGTTGGTTGGCAATTGTTTGTTTGTGGTTAGTCAGGAACATCATCATTTAGATCTCAGGTCTGTGGGAATGCTGCCCGTTCTCTGGAAAAGGAGTGTCTGTCTCCATCATTTTCTGTTCTCAAATCTCTCAAATAGGGACACAACAGTAAGCGAAAAACAAGAAAACAAGGTACATTGATTTTCTGCATGGATTTGTTGAAAGTTGCTTCAAATAAGGAGCCCAAGCTATTTTCAGACCAGGGACATCTGATACGCTTGCACGCAAAACGCAAACCTGCTCGGACAGTTTGACCCCTCGAGGGACGTAGCTCATGGGAAATCAATAGCCCACCCCCCCCCCCACAGAAAACACAAACGAACGGACAAAAGCGAAATTCGACAGCGTTCGGTTCAGAAAGCTTGCACGGCACATTCCAGCTCCACCGGCACAGCGTCATGTGGGTCAGCCCGTTGGTCTCATCTCCAACTTTACACGTTGTTCCCCTGCATTTCAGTTTCCTCATCAGTTGTTTTTGAGTTAATCATGCCGCTTAAACACAAGGGCATTTATTGGGTGCTTAGTGGCTTCAAAAGTTAAACCCTCTTTTGGGTGCATTTATATTTCTTTACTTTTCGTGTGGGAGACATTTGTACATCAAACAAAATTTAAATCCGTTTTTGTAGCAACTTAACTAATGATTAACTTTTAGGAAGGGACTGTACAACCAATGGTGCATAAAAAAAATTTCCAGTTCGGTTTAGTGCAAATTACACACCTTACTTTCAATAACATAATATAAAATGTCTCTTTTCCTATTAATTTTATGACTATTCCTGTAACCATTTCTCCAAAAAAGTGACCGATTAGACAATACTGGGTTGCGTTCCGATGCTTTCTTGATAACTGCTACTCTTGTCATGCTTTCCTATTTATATTGTATTTAACCTCCATCACAGTAATGCTTGCTGTAGTAGAGTAGGCAGGGCGAGACCGTGGTTCACTTCTCACGTAGGAGATTGGGAGCATATAAAAGGAACGAGCGACAGTACCGTCGAAGAGAGAGGACCGGGCCCGAACATGTTTTACGTTTGTATTTATATTTATATTTGTTATTTATGTTATTTCGCCGGCGGTCGTCCGTGAGGGGCCGCCGGCTGTTATTATTTATATTAAAACTTTGTGTTTAATGTCTGCCGGTTCCCGCCTCCTTCCTTCCTTTTAATGAATCTTATTACACTTGCATTACGCAAAATCGAGCCACCCAAGGTCCTCTTGTATCCACGATTGCGTAATGTGTCCATTATAAGGGAAGTGTGCAGTGGAACAGTAGCATGCTGGCAGTAACTCAACACACAGATTCGTCATCACGTCGCTTGCGCTCTCTCACTCACTCGGCCTCCCGCAGCCACTGCTGCACGCCTGTGAGCAGATGTGTGTTAGCATTTTCAGGTCAGTAAATTGATCAGATTAACTGACTCTAACAGGGCCCTGGGGGGAAAGTGCTTATTTTTCTTTAACTGAGCTAATTTGCCATTTCCCCCAACACCAACCAGTTAAGAGGAGCAGTAATAATAGTATCTAGTAGTAGTTAGCTGTCACAATATCAGATTTTCACTGCATAATTATGATGCCCAAAAGAATTTACGGTGTTAAGATGAGATTCATTGAAGAGGCTATTAGTCAAATTCATCTTTAATTCTATATATGGTGTTTTTTCTTTTTATGGCCAATGAATCACACTTTATATACAAATGTAGAAAGGCAAAGAGAGCGATTGTAACCATTGTGGGTCATATGGGAAATGAATTGCCACCACATACTGTGTTGAAATGGCAACCAGTTACTGAAACTGAATTATTTACAATAAAACCATATTTTATGACATTAAATAACTTTAGTCCTGTCAAGCCTATATTTTACTCATCCTTGATAATTTTTCAATTAATGTATTATTTATATTTATGTTATTAATACATTTGAAGAGTTCATTTGCAAAAACGAATAAATCTTTTATTCCAAAATCTTGTTTTTTTATTATGCATTCCAAGTAATATCAGTCAAACTGCAGCTGGGTTGTTTTGATTAAGTAATAATAACTTGTAAAAACACAATATAAACATGATAACATAATGAAACTTGTGTTTAGTTGCAAATAAAATCTCGATTATTTCGAGTTGTATAATATATTATAAACATATTGTCAGGGTTCTATTGCTTTTATTTTGAAGTCCTTTTGTAGTTTAGTTCATTGTTTTTGTAGTCTTTTCATGTTACCCTTATTTGTGTCCAGGTGTTCCCTTAATTAGTATGTTTATGTATATACTAGGGATGCACCGATGTATCAGCCGCCGATATTAATCGGCCAATATTGGGTTAATTGAACACCATCGGCCTATCGGCAGTAGCATGAAATTCACCACAGAAAAAAGAAAACTAAGAATCCAGAAAAATTAAAACGCAAAAAATAAAAAACGGATTTCATAGGTCCCTGGTGTATTAATTAACTGCATGGAGGCAATGAGTTGGAGTCTGAATATCAATTTTTTTCTCTGAGCAAAATAATAACTGTAAATAGCAACAGCACAGACTTTATTTAAATATATTACAGAAATGATCCATTTGAAGTCAAATTTGAGTTAATGTTTTTAAACAATATAAATATTGGATAGCAAAAATAACCTTTTAAGATTGTCATGTTGTCTTCTTGTATTTTTATCTTAACTTGCATTTACATTTAGGCACATTTACAGTTGTGCCTCTCTTAAAATGTTAAATGGATCCATTCAGTAAAATAAATTTGCAGAAAAACTACTGTATAGTATTGTATTCAATTGACCCATATCGGTATCGGCCAATAGTTGTTTGTTAAACAGTATAGCCCTCATTTTTATATTGCCTCCTGCCTATCTTTGTGTTCAAGATAAGATAAGTGAAGTTCGAGGTCAAATGTTTATGTTCGTATATTCAGTTATCTTTTGATTAAATATACTGCAATTAGTAGAGTTCAATGATGGATATGTACCAGATTTTTTGTAGAATTGACTTTTGTAGAAGTCATAGCATGAAGTCACACATGTTGATGCCAGAAAAACTCCTAGCTGTGTAGATTCAGAAAGTTGATATTTTCTTAATGCAAACACATTAACACCCCTACTGGCAGTCTGCTCACTAGTGTTGTATCTTATCACCCCTTGTTTCTAGCCTTGTAACTCAATTAGCTTTTAAGAGAACATCATAACCTTAGGTTCCTAGATGCAGCAGAATTAGCCGGTGGAAATAATGCAGTCTGCTCCATACTACACTAAAACATTATCTACTGTACTCAAGTGACAGATGGGATAGTGGGACAGAGACTGAAAGTTGCCAGAAAAGATGTAGATTTACATTATCTACTGTAAAAGTCTGTGTAGGTTCAAAGCAAGGATAGAAAATATTTCCTTTTTAGGTCAGTTGAACGTTTAAGAAGTCTCTTGTCCTATGTGTTAGGTAAAAGTATGCTAAATATCCAAAAATTAAAATATATTTAATTGAATCATAAAGAGGAATCCCTCTTACTTTAACATTACTCTAACATTTCCATGTACACTCACATGCTGTTATGTTTGGGTTTGTTGTCAGTCAGAATATTGCTGCTAATCCAGCATAATCCTTTATAATGCTGCCTTTGTCCTGATCAGCGCTGCCGTAAAACATAGCTGTTCACTCCAATGAAATGGGAAGCAAAATCAATTAAACCAATCGGATTTCTGCAGGAGTGATTTTTATTGGTTAACTTATGAACCCCTTCATTTCTGTAGGATTCAACATTTTAGGAAGCTTTAGTAAGCCTTGTTTGGTAAAGGCAGATTTAAACCAATCACGCAAATAAATAGACACACAAATACATAAATGCGATCATAATAAATGTAAATGCTTTGGGGCTGTTTATAATTTTCATATTAAGGATAGCGCTTGTCGTTAATTTTGCGGATGAATATGCAGGGAACATTGAGTGGGTTGACGCAACTGTTTCTCCACGAAGCCCATATGTGCTCGAGCAAAAAGCATTTCATCTGTGTAATCATGCATCGTTTCTAATACTCAATTAGCAAAGCTTTTGATCCCTCGAAGGGAACTCTGAATAGACAGAAGAAAATAAGAGCAAAACAAAAAGGAAACGCAGCGGTGTCAAATGTGTCAACATCTGCTTTAGACAACCTGACAGTGTTAAATTAGCAATAGGAATATATTGTGCCATTATAATTTCTTTTAAACATCGCAACGTCAAATATCTTAACTTCAGGATCTTGGATAATGTGTTTTTTTTTACTGGGTTTAGCACAGTTTAATGGAACTGGTTTGGCACTAACATGGTCCAGCCATATGGAAATCCAGCTAATGCTTATCGTAAGCTTGACTCCCTTTTGCCATACAGTCAGTGATCTGCAGTTGGCACGCTATACAAGCTCTAGAGACTCATCTGAGTCTTATAGTTAATCCCAAAATTTCAATTCTGTCATCAATTACTCATTATTTCAAAGGTGTATAGGTTTCTTTCTTCTGCAGAACACAAAAAAAGGTATTTTAAAGAATGTTGGTAACCATACAACATTGGCCCCCATTGACTTCCAGTGTATGAACACGAAACCAGCCAGACATTTCTCAAAATATCTTATTTTTGTGTTCCACAGAAGAAAGAGTCATACACAGGTTTCAAATGACATGAGGGTGAATATTTTTTTTGATGTATACTGTGTAGGCCCTTACAAAGATAGTGAGGCTAAAACGTTTAAAAATACTGAAAAAATGTAGAAGAAACAGTTTACTAACGGGGCAATTCCAGCGTTATGGACGTGATATTTTGTGTTGTGGATGTGACAAAGGACTCGGTTTTAGGGAGGCAATAAACTCTGTAGGATTTATGTAAAATAAAATGTACAATCCTGAAGCAATAATACCCAATGAGTGGAGAAGGGATTCCTCTTTATAGAGCATAAATTGGCTACTTTATATTAATTTGCATATGTCCATTTATGAGAATATGTAGCGTTATAGATGTGACAATTCTGAAAATGGCACTTACCTGACTATGAAAAATCATGCACTAAAAATAAAACAAATGCAACTTTGAACTTCAAACTACCACTGAGCTACAGGAAACCTTCAAAAAACATCTTTACAGAAGAAATATGAGATGCTCTACCGTTTATTTTTAAAATAAAATAGGAATAAATAAAAAATAAAATCCTTGAATTTGCCCAGCACGCGTAGGCTGAATGAACGTCACCTACAGTATAGAGACACACTGGGCCTCATTTATGAAACGTGCATACGACCAAAACTGGGCTTACGGTCGTTTCCATGCAAAACTTGGCATTTATCAATATGAAAGTGAGCGGTTGCTACGATCAAATCTTACGACAGGTCTCAGTTCTGTGTACACTCTACCCTTTTCATATCTGAAAAGGAATAATGACAAATAGAAAGATTCGTTTTTTTCTGCTTAGTACAATAGTACATACATGGGCAAGTTATTACACACCATAGAGACAAAGAAAAACATGTATTTCTGGCGAATCACCCCTTTAAATCAACAAAAATCATTTCAGTGTAAAAACAATAGTGGAACACTAACTATACAATAAAATATTTGCGGTCATATTTACAAAACATAAATATCCTATAAGAAATTCAAACCTCAGCTGGAGTTCGGCTCACTACACCAACACTGTTGTCCGCAGCAGTCATCTCTATCGAAACAGTTTTGTAATTTCTAATTTGAAAAAGCTCTTTTCAAAATCTAGGAGCAAGGTGTATACACTCTAAATCTATAGGAGCGCGATAAGTAAATTACGATCAATATCAGCCGCATTTATCAAGTTACGATCATTTGTACGATGAAATTGTCGGCAAACGAATGTTTGATGAATCACGGATAAACCCTGTCGTACGATGATTTCTGCGCACGGATCTGCACTCGTTCTACGTTAGATTGATAAATGAGGCCCATTATGTGTACAGTGTCACTTTTTCAACCAATTAAATAGCTAAAAATATTTTTACTGTCAGACAAGTCTAATGGCTATTCAAATCATTGAGCTTACATTTTATGACAGGCCCTCGTAAAATGTAATGTACAGCTAAGGTTTAATGGGTTAGAAAACAGGAAACTTTCTTTACAATATTGATTTTATTATTGACAACGTAATGTTTAGTAAGTTATGGGATCCAAATGCCCTAGTCGATGGAGGTAATGATAATAGTAATGGCTTTGAAATTATTGCTCAGTTTTTACCGAGTTAAGCAATTAGTTCAAGAATACAGTTTTTTACCGTTTACATTTTTTTTGTCTCACAGTGAATGTCAATGAAGTCCAAAATTGTTTAGCTACAGAAAGGAATCCTTATGACTCGAGTGTTATATTCCAAGCATTCTGAAGTGATAGACCAAGTAAATAATAAACCAAACGAAGAACCAGCTCCGCCTTTGGAGCGGCCTGCACGCTAAAATGAATGCCTCCCACTTGTGCTTAAAGTATAGGCGTGGGACACAGTGATTTCCAAATCTGTAACAGGGATGACTCAGTAAGGTTAGAAAACCTTATAGTATCCACTATTTGCTACAATCTTTCTCTCTCGCTGACAACCACATATCCCCCTAGTAATAGAAATGATGTGTTGATTAAAAATGAGACTCGGACTGCCTCCTCGAATTCAAATTTAATCATGCGAAAATCCATCAGAGCTGTTTAGGAAAACAATACAAAAATTGAATTTAGAAGGACTCCACCAGTGGATAAGAACAAATTGAACTCGAGCGAGGTGGAGTATGCTGTGTTTTTACAATTCTGTGGTTCAGAAAGAGAGACAGGCTGTTTTGAGGCTGTTGCACCTCTTCTGGTTCTGCACCAAATGCAGAATGCTGGCTTTTGTTTGCAACAGAATGGATTAAGGTCGTCTTCATCTGGCATTGTATGTCAACCCTATTCCGCCTGACAGTGCTCTAATTTTACCCATAATGCTGTGGGGCTAGGCTTTTGTGTTTGTGAACTTGTTTAACTCTATTGGTGCTATATTACTATATTAACATGAAAATGTAAGTACTTGAAGAATAGACGGTTTCATCTTAACAACATTAACAAAAGTTACCGCGCATGCCCACTTTTGTGACCCGAACTTGACTTCCGGAACACATTCACAAACTATAAAATGCCTGTAGATTATTTCTGATAACAATCAAAGATACCGAGAAGAAGCGTGACTTGGCTAAACTTGTCTCTGCAATATTTTGAATTTAGACTGCGATACCAAGCCTAACCACTAGATGTCAGTGTACCATACGGTTTGTCTAAATACGACAGAACTACTGGACCCATTCAAGAAATCGTTTATTTAATAAAATTAACATACAACTAAATTCAACAAATCGTGTATTTAATACTATTATTATACAGTAAAATAATAAAACAAACTAATATTAAAATATATATAAATATATATATACTGTATAAATAGTTATATTATTAGATACTAGCCAAAAAAGGAATCGGAAGTTAACAGGGTGCTCAGGCCCACGCGTTCTATGAAACGGTCCATACCAAAGCCAAATATTCTAAAGCCAAATAAAAAAAGATAAACATATATGTACACAAAATATGTGTACATTTAGAGTAAAATAGAACTTAAAATATCTGTTAAATGGTGTCTTTGACGCTTTGGAAAACTGACGGCAGTAACTGAGATCTCACATGTAGATGTTTTCACTGTCTAGCAGATGGTATTGTATCCGACACGTCGTTGTTTTCGCAGCCGGATTAGTGAATTCCCTGACACTCCATGTGACACTTGCTGTATAAATTGGGACACTGGGAAAAACTGTAAACAAGTGTGTGTCTGGAAGTGTAAGGATTTGTAGGATCCATCTGTTCGCCATTCAGTGTGTTTGAGGGTTTTGTGAGAGGCCAAAGCAATTGAATATCTCTTCTCCTTTCAAATCCTTAAACGCATCTTTCATAGAAACAAAATGTCATAAGTTGGATTCAGTCGGTAGTGTTTTGGGTTATTTCTGCAACTTAATGTTTATTTATCTGGGCTGGAAGTGCATGTTTCTGCATACATTGACAGACTCTACTACAGTATGTCTTTTTATTTTATTTGTTATTTGTTCGGCAAAACATCATAAAATAATGATAAAGGAACAGTTCAACTAAAAATATATATTCTGTCATCAGAACAAAGAAATGAACACAAATTTGGAACAACTCGAGGGTGAGTAAAAGATGACAGAATGTTTATTTTTTTTAGGTGACCTGTCGTTTAAGGTATAATGAAACATCATTATAAGGTACACCTTATGTCGTATTTGTTGCGTTGTATTTGTGTTGTGGTTTGCTTGTTACATTTTCCTTATGTTGTTTCCCTCTTCACATCTTTCGGAGGTGCTTTGATTGCTGCATATTTGCTAAGGTGTTTTATTTTAAGGTGTTGCTAGACAGTTGCTAGGGTCAGAGAAATACCTTTGACAAAACATGAAAACGAAAATTCTTTCATCATTTTCTCCCTCCGATGTCATTTCAAACATGTATGATGTTCTTTCCTATGCAGAACACAAAAGTAGATATTTTGAAGAATGTCAAAAACCAAAAGACATTGGATCCTATTGACTTTCATTGTGTGGACACAAAATCATTGAGACATTTCTCAAAATATCTTCTTTTGTGTTCCACAAGTTTTGAAAGACATGAGGTCAAAAATAATGATGACAGTTTTTATTTTTTGGTTGAACTATTCCCAATGATCTCAGACCACCCTCATCCTCCCGGTCACATCCTGCACTCAGTCACATCCACATCACCTCTTCTGCTCTCAGAACAGCATATGAAATCAAAGGGTATTTTACGTCTGTCCTGCACACCTCAGAGGCCGTGATGGATGCGGGCAAATGGGCCATTTTGTTCATCTGGCTGTCGGCAGTGTGCCCAGATTCAGAAGTGTCCAAAGTGTTCAGGTAGAATACACTTCAAATAAGAGCGCAGCCAGCACAATGTACAACAGCTGCTGCCTTTCTGTCTCATCAATTCAGTTTATTGCCGCCCTTACGCCATCATAAGAACGTCGTGCCAAAGTTTGTATTAGATTTCCTTGCCCTCCGTTACGGCGGGAATCAAATTCATGGTGCTCAAGAAGTCGTATGGTTTGTTAAAGATAGACAGCCAATGACTCATGTTCAGAAACATCAAGGGATCTTGGTTTGACTGTTGGCATGGCTCGGTTTGCCCCTGCTGGTAGATGTCATAACTACATCACATGGATGCATCTGCCATTTAGATGAATGCTAACACAGTTCTCTCCAGGTATTACAAAACCCATTGGGACGTCTTATGCTGCACTCATATCATGTTGTTATAGTAACCAGATGAGAACTTCATGTTCATGATTTTGATTTTTCTAATGTAATAAAATACACAGTAATGTTATAAAAATATAAAAAATAATAATGAATTATTGATATAATTAATCTCTTTTTGCAAAATATTTAAGAAAAAGCATGGGACTATTTTTCGAGTTGAAGTCATAATTCAAACTTTGTCTAACTGTGGATTTAAAGAGATGGCGCATCATTTTTTCCATCCCATTTTAAAGGCATAGTTCACCCTAAAATCTAAATTCTGCCATCATTTACTCAAACTTATGTCATTCAAATCCTGTATATGACTGTTTCCTCTGTGCAAAACAAAGGAAGATATTTAGAGAAATGTCTCGGCGGTTTTGTGTCCATTCAATGGAAGTCAACAGGGATCAACGCTGTTGGGTTACCACAACATTCTTCAAAATATCTTCTTTTGTGTTCTGCAGAAGAAAGAAAGTCATACAGGTTTGATATGGTAAGAGGGTGAGTAAATGAAGACAGAAGTATTATTGTTGGGTGAACTGTCCCTTTAAATCTTAGAAAAAGTGTCAACACTGTGGCTCTGTGGTGCTGTCAGTACAATGCTCTGTTTGTTCAACATCCTGAACGTAGCACATCTCACTGAATTCATTCAGTCTCAATGGATGATGTGAATTGGGATTTTAATGTGTATAGTGTGTCATTGTCAATGTCAAAAAGCAACCCACTAATATAACGCTAGTCACACTTCATGCAGTACAGCTCGTCCCTGCTCACAGATGACTAATGCTTACATACTCCATTGTATAAAGAAGCAACCGTGTTGTGTAATAGAGCTGTATGTCATCACACATCTCCAGAAAGGCCAAAAGACGACATTTTCTGTCATGTTTAAAAGAGAGTGCCATCTAGTGTTTAATAAATTGTCTTCATGACAGGAAGCCAAATGTGCCTGTAAATCAGGTATGTAGAACATTGCTAGCTCGTTCTTGCAATATCTGTCAGTAAAACTGAGAAGAAAAAAACTGTTGCCCCCCATAAACCCAGATGTAATATTGTTCCCACTTGTTTGTTTAGCAGATTATTAAGACACACATATAAACCGTGCCAGCAGGGATCCATTTGGCTTGTCGTTTTTTGTTTATTTGGCAAGACAGGACAGTATTCAGGACTGCAGTAAGAGGTGCTACCCCGTGGGCTCTCGTGGTACTCACCTGTCAGAAGAGAACATCTTCATAGTCAGCGCACGCTTGCGTCTTAATTTTGCCTACAGGTTTAGCACGTCGTGGTAGTCATAAGGCAACCAAACTGAAATCTGATTCGTTACTTAAGGCAAATTTGAATCCGATAATGACTGACTTTTGTCATCCTGCAGATTTGAATTGAGAAGAAACCTGTTTCCCATGCTAAGGGATCATTTGCCCTCAGCTAGCATGTCTGTAATAGCGCGCTGGTAAATTGCACTAATCATGCGCGCACAGTCATTTGCCACGCAACTATTTTGCTGGCAGGCGCCACAACAAATGCTAATTTGACGAGGTGTATTTGCTTTAATTAATATGTCATCTCCTCTAAGGATGTGTGTTTTTCTTTTAACTTGTGTCATGGAAGTCTTTGACTCTTCGGTTCGGTTGACACCCAGCTGTTAATTTATTTCTGTCATGTAGAGAGTTAGCGCAGCAGAGCATGGTCAGATGTTGTGATTTGAATACCGTCATCGCTAATTTGTTATTAACCCAATAGCATGCGCGACGACAATGTCATTTTGGGGCTGGCAAAGTTTTTATCACAGGAACGATAAATCGCTATATAAGTTTTGTTATTAAACAAATCTTGTAGCATTTTTATAGAAAAGATTACATATATTAGTAAATTTAATACTTAACAGGCTTTGCTGGATGCAGACAACATTTCGTCATTGAATTTGGATGACTTTGTAATTCGTCATTGTTCATTAAACATTGCATTATGTATTATGAAAAATATAGTAATGCCAGTAATGTTATAAAACTGACACTGTACTTTTGTTCACAGTTCTTCTTGATTTAGAAATATGACAATCAAACTCATTTTCCAAATGCACTATGTTCAACCCATTCTTACTCTGCGAAGGCAAATCATACTGAAATGTACGACTAAGATCGTACCATGGGTCTCATTAACAAAACTACGCATTGGATCCTTTCTACGAGTGTACGTGCATCTGAAAGCCAAAAATAGCGTAAGGCCAAATATATTCAGACTTCTTAAACCACGTACGCACACATGTAAGCAATATTTGCTTCATAAATCAAAAATCACCTGCAAGTGTGGGTACCTGTATCATCTTCATACACCGCCCTGTACACGCCCACTTTTAACCATACAGTGCCCTCCACTATTATATACACCCTTGGTAAATATGGGCAAAGAAGGCTGTAAAAATAAATATGCATTGTTTCTCCTTTTGATCTTTTATTAAAAAAATCTACAATATTGCAACATTTTATTGAAGTAAAACAAATTGAAGTGGGGGGAAATGTTTTGCTCTTATACACCCTGGTCACACTCATTGGCACCCTTTGAAATTCTTATGACTAAAATATCTCTCAAGTATATTCCCATTGATATATACATTTCCTGAGCACGCCAAGGTGACCAGAAACATGATGTTGTTCAGTCATCACTTCTTCTTGCACAGGAGAATAAATATTAGTTACACAAAGCCCAAACCCCCTTAATCATTTATAAAACCAAAATATAAAGTTCTGTTGTACACAAGATACAAAATGGCTTTCAGGAAATAGTTAAAACAATAAAACATCAAGGCAATGATCAATAAGTTTTCAATGGACTGGAGATGTTGAAAATTAGCTTGAAACAGGATGCGTATCTATAATGTCTCAATGTACAGCGAGGAGAATAATTTGTGTGGCCTTAATGGTTTATTGTTAACTAATGAATTAACTATTGTTAACTAATAGCACCTTATAGTAAAGTGTTACCAGAAAATCTTCTCACTACATTACCACAGTGAAATTTGTGACATTCTGTCTTTAAGTGAGATTATTAATGAAAAGTCACAGCATATACAGTAGATCTTTGGCTTGATCACATGCTTTCTTGGAATCTGCAGTAGGAGCCTCCAGACAGGCATTAAATATTAATATGCGATCTTTGGGAATAAATAACAAATGACAGAATGTCATGAAAAATGTTTGAATAAACATCTCAAATCCTTTAAGATGCGTCTAACTGCCAGACTGGTTGAACAGAAAGGATGTTTTGGCAGCACCTTGGGAATGATGATGTTTATATAATGCAAACTAAACACTTGAACATTTAAGAGGATTTTGTGACTTCATATAAAACAATTCTTTAATACTGGTACACAATATATGACTTAAATCCAATATGTGCTGTCATGTTTTTAATATACATACAGTATACTGTACATACTGTATATACCATTTTCAATTCCTGACTGAGTGGCAGATTTTTATACTGATAAATTTACATGACATTTATTCATTTGGCAGACGCTTTTTTCCAAAGTGATTTTTAAGTGGGAGAGCATATCAACATTTTGCCAACACGCTGACACAAATTTTATATTTTGTTGCATGTTGCATGTGTTTCTCTCTTCTGTGGGGCCTGTTGCGTGGTTTCACTACAAGCGGTTCGTATCTGGTCGAGATGTTGGTATGAACTGGCATGGATATCAATTTTATATCCTGAGAGGGCCCATCAAATGCCTGTGTACAGATTCAGCTCTGCAAAACAGGCCAGACAGGATCGTGTTGCGCAAATACAAATGGATTTGGAGAAATTACTCAGCTTTGTTCCGGGCATTTCTGCTGCTGTACGACTGTCTGACTATTATAATCTCATCCAAATATAATGAAAGAGGCAGGGAATGGCTTGTTTCCCAGGTTGGGGGATTTTCGACTGACTAAAAAATAACATGCTGCACGTTAAGCTGAGTCTACAGTAGGGGAAAGAGATGTTTATTTTGGGAATGTGCTTCATGCAAAGATATCCCATTAATGAACATCTCGGTTTCAAACACACTTACAATTTGATGATTAGTTTTTAGGCGTTAACATCGAGATGAATTGACATTGACAACCTGTTTCACTTCCATATTGTGACGGGTTTCTGAGAGAAACAGCAAGAAAGAACAAAAAATAGCTATTTGGCTATTATTATTATAACAAAGACTAGTTGGGTGACTGTTGCTCTTGGAACGCTGGTCATCCATGTCGTTGGTTTCATCAGTACGGATTGCTGGGATGCTGAGTTTGTGTTACCATGGCAATATGTTTGGGATGTCTTTACTTTTAAAGCTGCACTACATGCAACTTTTTTCTTTTGTGAGACTGAAATAAATTAAAGGCGGGGTGTCCAATTTCCGAATTATGCTAGTTTAGAAGTAGGGCCGAGTACCAAAACAACCTTGTAGCCAATCAGCAGTAAGGTGCACTGGATGGACATTAGTCGAACCAAACCCTGACGAAAGTGAAAGATGGTGGTAGGAGTATGTCTTCTTTGGTGATTTGAAAATCAACAACGGCTATGAGAAATAGTACAGCCTTTAAGTGATAAAAAAATCATGTCGTTTGTACAGCTGCTCTATTTTCTGCATTGTGTCAGTATTCATAGTACCATCAAACTGTAACACCAAACACATATTTTAGATTTGTTTGATTAATTTATATCAGCTGTCGGGCGGAAACCTCCTAAATCCAAATTTTGTCAATTTCATATTTTTTCACAAATCTATGCCATTGGTCAGTCCCCATATGTGGGTCTGTTATTTTTACAAATTTTTAACTAATCTAAACTGTTGAAAATACCTTGAGAGCAAATCTCTTAACTCCGTTGGACACTTCAACTGTCCTCCACCTCTTCTTCACTCTACACACCTCTCGGCATTACGTCTCCTTATTGAAAGTCGGATAACTCGTGTTAACGAGTGAAAATAGTAAGGTTAGATACATTTGAGTAGGCCTGTTTTGTTAAAAATCGATAGCTGTAATGCTTCGGTGCAGAAGGAAGCCGGTGAGCCACGAAGGTAAATTTGCGAGCAGATTAGGCTAATCTGAATTTTGATGAACACGTACAGCAACATCTGTGTCCGTACCATTCTTATCAATATCAGCGTTATATCGTATC
This sequence comes from Triplophysa dalaica, assembly GCF_015846415.1. Classification (NCBI taxonomy): domain Eukaryota; kingdom Metazoa; phylum Chordata; class Actinopteri; order Cypriniformes; family Nemacheilidae; genus Triplophysa; species Triplophysa dalaica. The sequence continues at coordinate 19,866,663 of NC_079551.1, forward strand.
TCCCTACTCCCAAGTCATAAACCTGGTATTTCCAATTAAACATGGTTTTTGGGGAAATGTTGTGTTAATGCTGGTACACAACAGTATATGATAGCAATATACGGTATAATACCAACTTTGATGATACGATGTTTAATGACTCAAAAAATATCCACCCGACAGCGACGATATGTGTCTATGGTACTGAATGACTATAAAACGTATATATAAGTATAAGTACGTGACCCTGGATCCCAAAATCAGTCTTAAGTAGCACGAGAACATTTGCAGTAATAGCCAAAATTACATTGTATGGGTCAAAATGATGGACTTGTCTTTTATGCCAAAAATAATTAGGATATTAAGTAAAGATAATGTTCAATGAAGATATTTTGTAAATTTGAGAATTACCCACTTAAGTTTGGCATCTATCTAAAGCTTTGAATTTCAGCTTTTGGGTTCATTTACTCTCCACAACGTCTTTGCAGCGTTAAAACAAACTTGTATCTTCTTAGCAACGGCCGCTACAGCGCCTTTGATGCACAACTTTAAAAGCGATATTCTCAGTATTGTTAATTTTGCGACCTCTGATTCCGAAGTTATATATACAAAGCATTACAGTATACAGAGCTTTATGAATCTCGGTCATTCTTTATATTTATATATATTTTAATATTTCGGAAGAAGCTATGTAATGGTTTTCATAGCCGAACACAACAGTGGAGCTTAAAAGCAGACAGCAAACAGACATTTTCTGTTCAGCTGAACCCAGCGGCGAATGCATGGCCTGCAGATGACCTGAATATTATAGTAGCTTTGTCTTAATGGCTTATCCGTAAACAAAAGAGAAAACGCTGGGCTACACATATCCTGTGCATCTCCAGCCAAACCATGCTCTAAACCCCCCTGAATCTGAACAATAAAAGTGTGGAGAATACAGATTCATTATTCACATGCAGCATGCGTTGCTTACTCCTGAGGAAAGCTGTATGTTGTACCTCAGTTTCTCTCTTCTGTTATACATAAACAGGTGACTGTAATGTTTAATGTGCAACGATGAAATATAATCCATTTTCATGATATGAAAGTGCTGTTTTAGCATACACTTATCCAAAGCAAAGTGCATTTAAGATACATGTGATCGGTTTTGGCATCCCCTGGGTGTCCAATCCGTGACCTTGGTTATATTTTATAAGTCGCGATACATATCAATGCAAATGTTTTTCCACATATGCAATCCTCAAATACAGACAGTACTTCTTATCTAACTCTGTTCTCTTTTTCCTCATTTTTTTCAGTGGTCTGTAGTTTCCGTGGATCTGTCTCACATGGTTTGTCTCTAGAGCTTGGAGAAACCGTTCAGATCTTGGAGAAGTGTGAAGGTAAGACATCCAAGTCAAATATCACATACATTCTTGTTTTCTAATGATTAAGTTTAAAGGGTTAGTAAGTTCTCTTCGAAACGAGAACAAAAACTTATTTTTAAGAGTTTGGGTACTTGTTTTATTCACACTTGAAGTCACACGGCGTCCCCCATCCACTTTTGGGTCAACTTGTAAACTTGTAAATTACAAGAAAAATCCATCTCTTCATTTCTCCTGAGAAAATGTAACCCGTACTGCTGGCAGTCTTAAATTCAGAAACCAGAATAATTTTGAATACTTAAACTCAACTGAGAGACTTTCAACAGGAGGCCCCCAGGGTAGAGATTTCACTCGACTTCACGCTGTAGTAAATGTTTCATTAGCATGTATTATGATGAGAAGACTACATCTTCAAAGTTCAATGGATTATTAGCATGTCTGAATTCATTTTAAGTTATTCAACATACTGTTAGCTACAGTAGCTTACCGTAATGTCGGTCTTGTAGATCCACCTTGTTGACCTTGTGTACCCATCTGTGAACTCAGATTTTGATATATGGTCTTATTATCGATTCAATGATAAAAGCTGTTTATCGTCATCCTGGCCTGGAAGTGCCGGTGCGTGTTTGATCATTTATTCAGCCTTATGTCTTTCAAAACCTGTAGATTTCTTATGTGGAACACGAAAGAAGTCCCTGCTGAAAAAATACATGGAAACACAATCAGAAACCATCACAGAAATTCTAATGCTTTCCATTTGATTATCCTTACAATTCAACACCTTTTCAATTAAAACCATTACAAAATTCCTTTTTGTTGTGTGTTTTGGGCATTATTCCAGCAGGATTAACATCCCACCAATAGAATCCATCACACACCAATAAACCCCATACAGTTTACATTAAAGCAAATACAAATAGTATGGTTTCTATTGTATTTTTTCAGCAGGGGATATTTTGAGAAATGTCCTGGTAGTTTGGTACTATATCTATATAATGGAAGTCAAAGGAGTCCAATGTTGTTTGATTACCAACATTCTTCAAAATACCTTTTGTTTTCTGCTGTAAAAAGAAAGACATACAGGTTTGAAATCCCTTTAAAACAATCTACCAGTACATTTTATAATATTTTGGGATCACCACAAGTTATCATGTTATGTGAATTTAAAAGCTCAATGTTAACACACAGCCTACAGATTTACTTTCTGGCAACAGAATTGTCAATTGAGCTCCCTCTGGACATCGAAAGAGAATTTGCTCGATTTCGGTGTGTAAAGGTCAGTAATAAAAAATGCTTGTTCCCGAGAGCTGTCAATGGTCACGGTTACAGCCTGATATTCAGAGCCCGCAGGCAAAAAAGTGCTGCATTGTTCATCATCTACTGAAGTATACTGTAGCCTTGTGAAAGAAGAAATATATGTTGAGTCAAACACAAAGCCTCGGCCTCAGGTGTGTGACTGGTAGAAGGTGTTTTAAATGTCCTGTGTTCTATTTTTTGCTACCTGTCAAGTTATCTGGGGCTTATTTCGGAAGTACAGTGACCGAGAGTGGGTAGTGTTACAATAAAAAACCTATTTAACTGCCTGGTCGACGTCTAAAAGCTAAAAGTATTGCATACAATAAAGCTTTCCACCCAAACTTCAGTTCTCTCATAATGGACTTATGTTGTTCGAAAACTGTTCATTCTTCTGTGAAACATACGTTTTCCACACAATAAAAATGATCAGCGATTTTTTGATTATCATGCTGAAAAAAAACGAAAAAATAAGACCATTATTGTTCATAAAACTGACAATTCTTCAAGGAAGTCGGAACAAAATGTGTTCAAGTAAATGATTACAGAATTGTGGGTGACCAAACCCTTCAATTTCTCCAAGTATGCACAGTTTGAAGCCCTCAGAAGTGTGTGACTTGACATACACTTGTATGTGTGTGTATTTGTGGATTCGGGTGCGGGTCAGTAGGTGAGGCGAGAGGTTTTGATTTGGCTTCAAGACCCGGGATAATCAGTGCTCTTATTCACAGGGTTAGCAGTTTGCTGTGCGTATTGATTGTTTTGCTGCAGTGAAATGTTTTTCAGGTAATGGATGCTTGGAAAATCGAAGCTTTTGAGAGCTCTGAGCTCTGAGTGTCACAGTGGCCTGCAGTGGGCTGACTGGAGCGTTCTGTTCAGAGGGCTGAAGTTTTTTGCAGTGTCATCTGCTGGGAAGTTGAGAGACGAGCGTGCGTTTGAAGACATGGCAGTATACTTGACTGCCTCTGCTCATCGGGGGTCTCCCTTTTTATTGTAAACAGAACCAGGGCCAATGTTCAAGTTACTGCAGTGTTTCCCGAGACTGTGGAATAGAAATGAGGATAGATGCGTGGATGGCAGACAGACAGAGAGACGGTCGGATAGATGGATAGGCAGACAGATTGAAAGACAGACAGAAAGAGGGAAGGTGGACAGAAAGATAGATAGCTATAAATTGACAGACAGACAGATAGATGAAATGGCCAACAGAGACACAGACAGGTAGATGAAATAACAGACAGACATATGGACAGCGACCCACAGGTAGAAGGAATGAGAGACAAATTGATGGAATGGCAGACAGACAGACAGAGACAGACAGATATAAGGAATGACAGACAGAGAGACAGACAGATAGATGGAACTGCCAAAAGAGACATAGACTTGTAGATTAAATAGCAGATAGGCAGATAGACAGAGACCTACAGATACAGACAGACAGATAGACACAATGCTAACAGAGACACAGTCGGTAGATGAAGTAGCAGACTGATACAAAGGGGCCCACAGATAGAAGGAATGACAGACAGATAGATAGACGAAATGGTGGACAATTAGGCAGAGACAGACAAAAAGATAGAATGGCCAAAAGAGACACAGACAGGTAGATGAAATGGCAGACAGATAGACAAAGATACAGACAAATAGATGGAATGACAGACAGAGAGACAGACAGATAGATGGAACGGCCAAAAGAGAAATAGACTTGTAGATTAAATAGCAAACAGGCAGATAGACAGAGACCTACCGATACAAGTAATGACAGACAGACAGATAAAGTGGCCAGAGACACAGTCGGTAGATGAAGTAGCAGACTGATACACAGAGACCCACAGATAGAAGGAATGACAGACAGATAGATGAAATGGTGGACAGGTAGGCAGAGACAGACAGATAGATAGAATGGCGAAAAGAGACACAGACAGGTAGATGAAATAGCAGACAGATAGACAAAGATACAGACAGAGAGATGGAATGACAGACAGAGAAACAGACATGAAGATGGAGTGCCAGACAAACAGACAGATAGAGCCAGGGAGATAGATGCAATGGCAGAGAGATCAGACAGATCAATAGAATGACAGACGGAGACAGAAAGATAGACAGGCAGTTGGATTCAATGGCAAGCAGATAGACACAGATACAGACAGATAGATGGAATGACAGACAAACAGATAGATATAGGCAAAAGCAGAAAGATAGATGGAATGGCAGATATACAGACAAATATAGATAGAATGACAGAAAGACTGATAGATGGAATGGCAGACAGACAGATGGATTCACAGACGGAGAGAGAGACAGATAGAATGTCAGACTATGATACAGGCTTACATAGAGAGACAGGTAGACAAAATATCAGTAACAGAGAGACATATAGACAGACAGACAGACAGGTGGAATGGCAGACAGAGAGACATACGGTGAGAAAGAATGGCAGACAGATGGATGAAATGAAAGACAGAGAATCAGACAGGTAGATGATACAACAGACAGACAGGTGGGATGACAGACAGAGAGACAGAAAGATAGAAAAGCAGACAGACAGACAAGAACCGACAGGTTGATGCAACAACAGATAGAGAGACAAACAGGTAGATGGAACGGCCGACAAAGATCCAGACAAACACAAAGATAGAGAAACAGACAGACCGACAGACGATGGCAGGAGCAGTAGTCATCCCACAGGGGTTTGGCTCTGTGACGTGAAACCTGTTGAGTCAGCCCCCACAGCTGTGAACACAAACAGTCTGACAGCTCAACAAGTCCCTGCCGTCTAAACCTGTTGAGAGACACAAAGACACATGACACATTTCATCAGCTGATGTTTGTATACAGCTGTATGTTGATGTTGAAATCCACAACATCCACATGGAAGTCTCACCACATGAGCCGTCTGCTAATCTATCACAGCTAATGCCTACAGTCAGCCACTAGCTTAGTGTTTGTGTACAACACTGTCAACTTTTCTGAAGTTGTTTTGTCTGTTTCTTCTCTAGAGAGCGTCAACTAGACGTCTAATTTGCTAGCTGGTGTTTAGGCAGCTTGTAGCAAGCTAACAGTGATTTGCTAATATGCTGAAAACATTCAAAAGTTTATTCCATTCAATAGCTTGGTTGGTTTAGGTGCTAAAGAGAAATTGAAAGTGCAAGCGGCTATTATTGAATGACGTTTTATGCCAGTTTATGCATAAATCTAAAAGGTAAATTCGAAGTCCACCTCACTGTTAGAGACACAGCTGGGGTGGATGCTAACAAAGATCGACTGCAATCATAAATGCGTCGGGTCTGGATTGCGTTTGGGAGAGATGGCCGCAGGTGCGCAAAACGTTACTAACCAAGCTTATGAATTTTCCATCTTCTTCCCAGCAGATTTTGCAAATGACTGCATTAATAGTTGCATCAAACTACCGTTTTGATTTGAATATTGCAGTTAGTATCTGTGATTTATCCTTTTCTTCTTTTTATGAAATATTGAGTAAAAATAAGGGTAGAAATAGAACAGCAGTGATTTTTCATATTTTTTAATTAAAGATGTTTGTTAAATAGGCAATGAAATCAACTTTGGCCAATAAAATAAACTAATATTTATAACTGATATTTCATCATTTTTGGTTATCCTGTTATAGACAATGACTTGACTAATTGTTGTGTGGACCATCACAGCTAGGGTTGGGTATCGAGAACCGGTTCCAAATTTCAAAGAACCGGGGATTCGATAGGACGCGCGCATTTCGGTTCTGTTTACCGATTCCTGACGTTTTCAATCACTCGCGAACGGCAGTGAGCATTTAACAAGTGTATCTCTCTGCCAGGACCTTCAACAAGAACCTTATCTCATTATGCACATGCGCAGATCCTTACCATCTCCACTATGAACGCAGCAAACGTGCAAAAGTTTGGTTAAACTTCGTGAAAAAAGATGATAGCATTGCCACATGCAATACGTGTGGTAAAGATATTTTGTGAAAGGGAGGAAGTACCTCTTATATGATGAAACGCGTCTTTAATCTGAAGGAATCCACCATGTTAAATCTCAGCCTCGAGTCCTTCTGCTGCAACGCAACAGGGCTATTAGCAGCGTCTCACTATGGTACAAAATACAGATAGAGATGAAAAGACAATCAGTTTTGTTTAAGTTACTTAATTTTTTTTGATAGTGATCACAATTAAATACATTCGGAAGCTTCTAGTTCATTTTAAATTAAATTAATTTGAATTATTAATTCAATCACTTTAAAAAGATTTATTAATTCAGTAATTCAGAATATGGACGATTTACCTACTGCATGTTTTATATAAGTTGTATTTTTGTGTTATACCTAAATAGTTGGGGTTTGTAATTGCTTCTGATTTGACTTAATAGAAGTGTTGTTTATTTCATTATTTGACGACTTGTCACCGTTAACAGTTACAGCCTACTGATTATAGCCTAAATGTTACAAGAATAAAAGGTAAGAACTGTTTACTTTCAGTATTTGCTATATTTTATCTTCCCCCAAAAATATTGGAATCGGAAAAGAGAGTCGATAAGAACCGCATTCAATAAGCAGAAAAAATTAAAACGATATCCAACCCTAATCACAGCCACAGTGTTTGCCAGCTGAACCCAGCGTGTAAAGCTAGTCAACCCACACTCACCAAGTGGTCTTTTAGCCAGGTGTGTAATTCAAATCAGTATTATGCAAATGAGTTCCCGCCACAATAGGTCTTTGTTAATGGCTAGTTAATTTGCTTCAGATGAGATACAGGTCATTTGTGTCCTCCAATTAAAAAGCACTAAAACAGACAGAAGCAGAGTAATGCTCCTGTAAATGATGTGTTCAGAGCACCAGCGGGGTTAGCCAGATGAATCTACCATCAGATGCCATTCAGAATTGGATAAATAAAAAAAAACGTCCCTATAGAAATCAATGAATCTGAAGTCATGCCATTGGTTGAGTCAGAAATTGGACTGTGAAGAAGTGTTTTGAAAACCACATTTATGCTCCACATAGTCATTCATCTAAAAATATTTTTTACATAAAAAATATGCATTTAACCTTTAATTCCAATTAATAATAACATGAATTATTACTGTAAATTACTGTGCTGATTTGTTTGAAAATATCGAAAAGCAATGTTTTATAAACTTTGGAAGATAAGAAGTCTTGACGACTATTTGAATATGCCGCCGGCTAGCTGTGCAACTCTCTGTGCTGTTAACGTTGCGCAAAAATTATGGACAGCTGGCTTTCTCACCGCATTATTAAGGTGACATACTGTGCCGAGACTGAATTCATGCACCTCGCTCGTTTATTATGGACTGAAAGCTCATTATGATGTTGGTTGAGGCCAGTCGGGTTTTCCAGCAGTGTGCTGAATCTGTAATGAGATGGTGTTTCAGAAAGGTACTGGACGTCAGCCGTAGACCTTGGTGTACTAAAGTGCAATGTTCTGAAATTTAAGTTCTACGTCATCTAAAGATGTGGCCTTCACAACAGCATAGCTATATGATCCAGTGCATTAGGAACCAAGGGAAGTACTTTTGTGCAGTCTGAAAACGAATGATGGATTGTGTATACATCCTGTTCTGACAATACAGAAGTGACATGGGCAATTTCAGCATACAAACTGTACGAGCAACAAAATTCAACGTGATGTTTTAGATGCCAGCACAATTTGTAGGGATTCTGGGAACAATTTAGAATGTGCCGTAAGATTTAACTCAGCTGATGTGTTGTGTCATGAATAACATGTTTACTTTTGTCTTTTGCAGGATGGTACAGAGGCTTTTCCACCAAGAAACCAACAATTAAGGTAAATTGAATATTTACAGTAATAATTCATGTTATTATTGACCCACGGGTGAATCTTAATGTCAAACCCACAATGAAGAACCAGATCACTGGTTCTCAACTAGCGGGGTCATGACATATCTGTGAAAATATGTTTTTAATACCATACTGCAGGAAAAACATTGTTAAAATCAATAAAGTTTTTTTAACAAAGTGTCTATTTACACTGAATACAAATAGCCCACCTTATTGGAAAATACTATTTGCAATAGCTCCGCCCACAAATATGTGACTGGAATAGAGAAAGTGTAAGAACAACACCATTTCAAACAGCGACTCCAGTGGCCTAAGGTGAAAAGTTTCAATAAAATGGATTTAAGACTTAAAATACGTTTTTACTCATGAAGTTGAGGTTTAGGTTAAGGTTAGTGGTAGGTGGAGGGCTTTAGTATCTCAATAAGCTGGTATAATTTTTACTCATTTTTATAAATATTATAATTTACACTCTGTTATTATTATAAAGCACAACAATAGTGAGGTGCAAATAGTAACATTATCTACCACTATTTATAAGTTCCAATAGCATCTTACTACTATTTATACTTAATACAGCTATTTTCGGTTAGTGTAAATAGCATATCGCAAAGAAATGCTGCTATTTTCACTTAGTGTAAAAAGCATATATTGCAAAAAGCTGCTGCCAATTTTTTTGAAAATTCTTCGCATATCTTTCGAAACAAATTCATCTGTTAACGTTGACACACCGTTTTTCATGAGAACCATGAACAAATACTGTAGGCCTGTCACGATAACAAGTTTTTGTTTGGCCTGAGAAATAATATATTTTGCCTGAGAAATAATTGCGATAAACTATATTATTGTTATTTTGTGAAAATGTTATGCCACTGATTTTAAAGTTGATAATAAAATAATGCAAGTACGGCCTTTCATAGAACAAAGGTCTTTTAATTCTTAAGAATATTTTGACATTGGAATGTTAATAATGCAAATGATAATATGAGTGTAAATCGATATTCAAAATAAATAAACAATAAACATTCGTTTTAAAAGGCTAGTTTCGGTACTTCATTATGATTGGTAGATTTGCATTGAGACAGAGACAGTGCAATCAGATAAAATCTTAACGTTATTAAATTTATATAAACAAACCTTCATATTAACAGAATTGCAATACAGTATATCGCATCACCAAAACGGTCAACATCATGTTTATATTTTGCACAATAAGTCGATAAATTAATAATCGCAACTAGAGATACAATGATGACCGATATATTGGCCAATAATTGGTATCGGTTGATAAAAGCAATTATTTACACCATCGGCCATCGGCTGATAATTTAAAAACCGCTGATGATCAATACCTGTAATATTCCGTCAATAAAAACGAGGACAAGAAAATCTGATTAATTTATATAATCAGAAGGTTAAGAAATATTCATGTAATCTTCAGAATCATTATCGACAGATATCACTCTGAATAATCGGTTATCGTTGGACAAATGTAGAATCGTTGCATATCTTATTGCAACAGGCCTATGAACTTAATCAGATTTTTTAGATTTTCTCAGGTTGCGCTTTGTTTTGTTTGGTAAATTACTATCAAAAAGCACAAAATGCGAGTTTTTTCATTCATATTTTGTTTGATTAAATACTAAATGTTAATGTGCAAATCAGGGTCCAGATGTAAAACCAGATGAGATCTACCGTTACACCAAATGCCTTGGTCTTAATCATGGGATAGGAACTTAAGTGCAGAATATTTTCCAAATGTTTGTAATATAATTGTAATATAATTCCCATACATCTAAAAGTCATGTTTGTCTTGTTGACCTGTGTCTGTCAATAATAATTCATGGATGTGTTGGACAATTGACATGGATGATTTCACTGAATGAGACACTCAGACTCCTAGACAAAAATGGAGGCTGTGAAATCCGTTTACCACACAACATTCGTCTTGCTTACAGGAAGGCAGTTGAAACGGCCGGTTTTATGTCTGTTGTCGTCAGTAATGAAATCAGCGGATATGCTTTAATGCTTATGCTAATAAAGGCCTGGAAACAGGCTGCGAGTTGAATTTTAGTAGCAAGGGGATCATTTTTTTCTTTTTAAAAATAGCAAAACCTCATTAATGTGAATCTATTTATTTCTAAACGTTATGTTTGTAATGTGATGTTTCGGAAGACATCAATATCAGATTTTTAGTTGGTGGCAAAATCATTTCAACCAATAGCCTAACAACTATGCTTCCATAAATTGTTGCACTGACACATTTGCGAGACTTACTGTTATTTTATCCTAAAAGTTTTTATATTCTTATAAGGATGAAAGTAGATGCATTTTGCTTGTATACCTCTAATATTTATTCGCTTGTCAGGTCCCACTAGGCTGATTTTGATGTTATCTGAGGACACATAGTGAAATACGTCTGCTCTCTCTCAATGACACAGTTAAGATACGGCCTAAGAATGTGTTCATTATTCAGCTTTTTCTGACCCAGCCATAAATGAATGCTCAGAAATTGCTCTTTTATAATTTATGTTTGATGGAGATCTCAGTTGTGATTTATTTAAAGATCTTTGTTTCAAATGTTTCTCCTAAAATTGGAGAAATAAAAACAGAAACAAATGAGTGTTGTTTTAATAAATAGAGTATCGAGGTATAGAGGTAAAATAATCTGGATTTGGGTTAAGTTTATGAGAAATATTTGAGTTTATATTGAAATATTCAATATTATTGAGTTTAAATTGCAGACTTGAAAAATCTGAGCTACTGTTGAGATTTTTTCTGAAACTCTAATGGAGATATTTGTGAGATGTCTGCCGCTTTTTCTCAGGAGAAAACTCAGATGAGACTTAAGCAAAAATGTATATTTTCTCAATTTAATCGTATTGATATCTAGGAGCAATTACTGAGACATTAAAGAGATTTAATCAGTGATTTTTTTGTCTTGGCTAAATATAATGTATTGGGAATATCTCAAGACATAAGAACTGTATTGTAAAGTAAATCTTTTACTTTAGCTTTTACAGTATAACAGCAAACTATTATTCAGCAAGCGAGTTGCAAGCTCAAGTCCTACTATTCGATAACTCAGTTCAAACATATGTCGTGTTCATAGCTGACATTTTCCGACAATTTACTTTTATGTGAGTAAAGTTCACCTTACAAAGGACAACCGAAAAATGGTATGCATGCCTTGACCTTTATGGAGCTTTGACTGTACTATGAAGGAGCTCTGATCAAAACCACCAAAGCTAAGGGGACTTTCACGCCAAATCATTCAAAAGTAACATACTGTATACGCAGAAACAGAAGAGCATCAGTGACTTACTCATCTGGCAGCTATAAGGAAATTAAAAACAGGTATTAGCTTAAAGATAAATTTAAAAGTATATGTATGTGTATGTGTATTTCATTACATTAATAATCTAGAAAATAGTAGGATTTGAAATATCCCATATAGTATCTGAACTTACTGTGAACTCAATCACAGACATTGTTGCGCGCATCTCACTCTGGCCATCCGTCAGGCACAGGTGTGCCACGCCGCATGCCAGTTGACACTTTCCTCGAGGCGAGAATCCGTGGGGCTGCATGTGTGCGCGTGCCACGTGGCAAGACCTCAAAGCGCCCGGCGGAGGTGCCCGCGGTGCCCGTTGCACTCACGGCCCGCAGAAGCGCAATCTACAGCCAAACCTTGCTAATCTGCTGTAGAGGTGACACTGGGCTGGCACCTGCTTCACAATTCATGTGCCAAGCCTGCGCTGCAGAAGCCACGGGGTTGTACTCACGGTGTGAATAAGGTCGGTAAACTCATTCCATTACCTGCGGCTAAGAGGAAAGAACACCGGCTAGAATAATGATCAGAATAATGATCAGCGTATCTACTGAACTTTTTCCTCTTCTTAGTGTCATGGTTCCACCTCTCCTTGTCAGGTATTTCTTGGTTTAGAGGTGGAATCATGCAGAATCCTCTGTTTCATGTGGGGAGAGACATTTTTGACCCTTGCTGTCTTCCATACTCTCCTCAAGTCGCGTCATTGCCCTACCCTCCTGTTTCCTAGTTTGTGTTAATTACCTTCCCTATAAAGAGTCCTCATGTTTCTTTGTCTCGTTGCGCGTTCGTTGTATGAAGTCCCTCGTCCATGTAAGCGTTACCTTGACTGTGTTATGTATTAGATGTTGCTGCTTCTCTGTATTGTCAAGTAAGTGTAGTTTATTGTTTTGTTTCAAGTGTTTGTTTTTCTAGTTAAGTTAGTCAGTTTTCCTTTTGTAATTTATTATATATCTTGTCTTGTTTTTCCCCCCTCGTGGGTTTTGCTTTGCCTCTTAGTGTCTTGTAATTGTAATAATAAATCTGTTTACCCCGTACCATCTCGTCTCGTCCTGTGTCTGCCAGCAATTGGGTTCTTGCCATGAGTTACCATGACAGAATGAACGCGCCACGTCCGAACCCAGCAGGCAGCATGGACGGTACGGTGACATTTCCGCGGTCTCTCCAGGCCCACTTAATGCTTGGACTCCGCCAGGGGAGTGTCTGTGACCCGGAGTTCGCCGAGCTTTTCTCGACGGCGGCGGTGATGACCGAGTTTGGAGAGGAAGAGCTGAAAACAATCTTCAACTGCTGCCTCACTCGGTGCCTCACGCCGTCAGAGAGGAGGCTGCTGGCTCCCCTGGGGTTTGCGGACATGGTCAGGTTCGTGAGCAACCGGAGCGATCCCGGAGGCGGGGTTCCACTTGGGACTTCTACCTCGTGGTCGAGCGCTCCGGGAGATCTCGTCCTGGCCGCCGCAGCCCTGGGGGACTCGGTACCTGCTGGCTTGAGCTCCATGGTTGCCGGTCCCGCTGGTGGAGTCCGAGATGAGTGGGGGGGAGAGACTCTGGGATGCCACCTATAGACTCCTCTGTCCCAGAAACCCCTCTGTCCTCCACGGGCCCAGCCAAGGGTCCCATTTTCCGGAGGAGGAGGCAGGGTAGAGGAGCGACCAGTCCGGAGCTATCCAGTCCGGAGCTATCCAGTCCGGAGCTATCCAGTCCGGAGCTATCCAGTCCGAAATATTTTTGGGGGGGGCGCCGCGGGGAGGTGACAGCCCAGCAGCCGCCGTCAGAGAGCGCTGCCCAGCAGCCGCCGTCAGAGAGCGCTGCCCAGCAGCCGCCGTCAGAGAGCGCTGCCCAGCAGCCGCCGTCAGAGAGCGCTGCCCAGCAGCCGCCGTCAGAGAGCGCTGCCCAGCAGCCGCCGTCAGAGATCGCTGCCACAAGAGGCCACCAAGCCCACGTTTTGTTTGGCCTCCGGCAGCGGGGAAGGTTCGTGAAGGACTTTGCCTTTGACTTCCTGACCGCGGCGCGGTCTTCGGGGTTCAACGAGGCGGAGTTAAAAGCTATTTTTAATAGTTGCCTCGATGAGCCTCTAGGACCCGCTGAAATGTGCCAGTTGAAGTTCAAGGGCTTCGCGGACACAGTCCAGACCCTGCTGGATCGTGAGTGGTCCAGACTGGATTCTCCATCTGGGCTAGCCTCGATTCCCGAGGGTCGTGCCCTGCAGATCGGTTTCGTAGGTCTCTCCTCGCCTCCTGTAGCCACTCCACCGCCCACCAACTCTGTTGGCAAGCGGGGGAGAAAGAAGAGGCCACGGAGGACAGCCCCGAGTCCTGTGGTCCCGAGTCCTGTGGTCCCGAGTCCTGTGGTCCCGAGTCCTGTGGTCCCGAGTCCGGAGGTGTCAAGCCCCAAATATTTTTTGGGGGGGCGCCGTGGGGATGTGACGGTCCGAGCGGCCAGCCCGGCCATGGATTCTCCCCAACTTCCGGCACCAAGCCCGTTCCAGCAGCCGGCACCAAGCCCGGTCAAGGAGCCGGAACCAAGCCCGGTCCAGGAGCCGGAACCAAGCCCGGCTGCCCAGCTCCGCGTTCTGGCGCGTTCCCCAGGGCTAGGACTTCCCCTCCCAGCCCTGCCCTTTCGGGACTTCCCCCAATGTTTTCTTGTTTGCCCCCACCCCCCCTCCCTTGTCTGTTATTTTTACTGAGTCACCCTAATCCCCTGAATGTTCTTGCCTGTCTGCCCCTAGTCTTGTTCTCCATGTTTTGTTTGGTCTTGTCTTTGTCCCAGTCTGCCTTGTCTTGTTCGTGCCTTTGAGGAGCATCAGGGTGCTGCTCCTTAAGGCGGGGGTTCTGTCATGGTTCCACCTCTCCTTGTCAGGTATTTCTTGGTTTAGAGGTGGAATCATACAGAATCCTCTGTTTCATGTGGGGAGAGACATTTTTGACCCTTGCGGTCTTCCATACTCTCCTCAAGTCGCGTCATTGCCCTACCCTCCTGTTTCCTAGTTTGTGTTAATTACCTTCCCTATAAAGAGTCCTCATGTTTCTTTGTCTCGTTGCGCGTTCGTTGTATGAAGTCCCTCGTCCATGTAAGCGTTACCTTGACTGTGTTATGTATTAGATGTTGCTGCTTCTCTGTATTGTCAAGTAAGTGTAGTTTATTGTTTTGTTTCAAGTGTTTGTTTTTCTAGTTAAGTTAGTCAGTTTTCCTTTTGTAATTTATTATATATCTTGTCTTGTTTTTCCCCCCTCGTGGGTTTTGCTTTGCCTCTTAGTGTCTTGTTATTGTAATAATAAATCTGTTTACCCTGTACCATCTCGTCTCGTCCTGTGTCTGCCTGCAATTGGGTTCTTGCCATGAGTTACCATGACACTTAGCTTTAAAAAGTGTGCTGTTTGATTTTAAAGAATGTCGTTTATATTATAACTCAAATTTCATGTAATGGTCGTATGCTGCAACTACACATATGTATGTTTGTTTATAGACCAAACTGCTGTATAAATTGAATCTGTTTACTCAATCTGTATAAAAAAATGTGTAGAACAATTTTAATATAAAAATGAATAAAAAATAGCTATTTACTAAAAAAAATATGATGAAGATCTTACTATAGACCTAACTCGCCTTAATTTAATTTTATTGTAGATTTAATTTTGTTTATTGTTTATTGAGCTTGTCATATATTGTTTTGTATCGAGGAAGGCGGGATGGGAGACGTGGGTCGCAATTTGGATGGCCGGTGGCGTGAGTGATAGTGGAAATCAGCTGCGCACGCACCGACCCCGACCCACGTCTCCGTCCCGCCTTTCTCGCTACATGTTTATTTAACTTATCATATAGCTTCAATGTAATCGCAAGGTACCTTAAACTCAGTGGCAAATAGTATTAAAAAGTTTATTTTAAATTCTATTAAATTCTATTAAATTCTTCTTTTTAACATTTACTAATACATTCTTAAAATTAAATGTTGTATTTGTTAACATGCATTAATGCACAATGGACCAATTTGCATAAACTATGTTACATGGTAAAATTAACAAGTTAAATGCAATTAAAGTTGCTCAGTGTAGCTAATGGATTAATTTATGTTAATAAATGAGACTGTATTGCAAAGTATGACCAACAGCAAAATTAATATTGCTAATCAATTAACCTATAGGAACTAAAATTGCATTCAAGCTATACATTTTATTAGTAGGTTTATTCGTAAAAATCAAACCAATGACCTTGAGCTAGCCCCATGCCCTACCAGATGTGCTACAGACAGTGTCTGTTTAGACTCATCCTTCAGTTTGCACAATACCAAAATGTGTATGTGACGTAATGCCACAGTGCTGATGGAGTCTGACTTGCATTTAACCCTGAATATTTATTTAAGACCCTTTTACTTGTTTAAGACGTGTCAATTATCATTTGTGATCTCATCTGACTTTCATTTGTCATTTACGAGACTTCAGTTGTCTAATGAAAGCTCTTACAGGGTCCCTTGAAAGCTTTGCTTTACTGCCTTGTGAATACTTGTGTGGTTATCCAGCACTGAGCTGTGAGTGCTTGTGTGGTTTTGGCTAAGCGCTGCGTTCCCTATTTTAAATGTCTCTTCCTCAATCAATTATTTTCATCAGAAATCTTCCACCCACACCTGTCCGCCTACGCACCAGCACCCCAGAGCCCGCGAACCAACATCGGGAATGCGTTTCCGAACAAGTACTAACGTCGGCAAAGAGAGGAGAGATAGAGAGCGCAAGGATTTGACTTGCAAAAGGTCAAATTGCTCAATCCCTTGCATTTGTACAAAGAAGTAAAGAGCAATTAGAGAATTCATTTAGAATGTATGCTGACAGCAGTTATTTGCATATTCAGCCGAAATTAGTTTGCTTGGCGCAATTTCCTTATCTTGTCGGTTGGTGTAGGGTGCAGGGTTGTGGAGAACGCATAGGGTCTCAGCCCCCTACGGGTTTGTGGTGGAATTGAAGAGCCTTCTCAAGATTAAGTAAAACAAAACAATAGAAATAGCAAAAATAAAATGACATAAAATGTAGGAAAATAAGCTATTAATAATTTTATTGAACATGTTATGATAACATAGATATGTTGTCCGTTTCTTGAATTTTCGAAAGCTTAAAGTTAGTTTTTTGGAAAGAAAATTGAGATTCGTTAAATCTTTCCACCGAGATTATCTCCCGATACCAATTCTGATGATAAAATGAATTTTCTTAACTTTCTGAATGTTATTAATTCATACGTTAACTATTATTATTGAACATTAAACTAG
The DNA here is from genome assembly GCF_015846415.1 of Triplophysa dalaica. Taxonomy (NCBI): domain Eukaryota; kingdom Metazoa; phylum Chordata; class Actinopteri; order Cypriniformes; family Nemacheilidae; genus Triplophysa; species Triplophysa dalaica. Next base: position 19,883,689 of record NC_079551.1, read on the forward strand.
TGATGTTTCTTTATTTTTTATATACAGCGCACAAATTCATAGCTTTTTCCTGTCCTCTTTTGACTGACTTGATGTATCGGCCCTGATCATTGCCTATTTTTAAACTATCAACCGTAAAAAAATGCTTTTATTGCCGGATACAGATTATTGGCTGATATATCGGTTCATCTCTATTAAAAATATATAAAAACGGTAACTGAGCAGGTATGTAAACAGTCTGTTTTCAAAACTGTCTCCTTACCTTAACCCGATTCACAACAGTAAGATTATAATGATTATTTATTAACCGAGCAGTCGTACGACTTCATGGGAGTGTCATGAAAGATCAGTTTGTTGCAATTTGACTTCAACTCACATAAAGACTATTACATAAAGTAACCTGCAATTTTCCTTTTCAAACAGAGATGGCGATATAGAGGCAAAATTGTGGATTACCCAAAGTTATTTCTGCACGATTTTATCAAAAAACGTTGACCGTACATCCCAACCTCATGCCATCGGTTTAACATCTAATAAACGACACACTACACATTTAAAATAGCAGGGAAACCTCAAACTACTACTTTAGTAAATTTGTTTAGTTTACGGGGTGGTTTAAGACACAAAATGTTGTGGACCAGAAACATCTTTCCACTTTGCAGACCTGATGTAGACTGCAGATTCTGTTCAGTTATGTCACAGCCACTTTTCACCATCCAATCATTTGATAATAGATCAATTCATGTTCCGGAGGGCACCTTGCTTTGACTTTAATATTTGATTGGCATGACTCCTAACTTTAATTCAGTTTGAATGTCACCCGACAGTACATCGTCTGGTGAAACTAAAAGGCACAACATATTTTACCGCCTCCAAGACAAGCAAAACAAACAGCCTGGCAAGATTAGCACGGATAGCACACAATGCGGCAAACAATATGGGCTGGTTTGATTGAAAGGCAAGGATTCAGAACGCCCATGGAGTTGGTTTTCCACTGAAAGTACTGACAAAAAAGACAAGGGCACATTGGAGATATAATGAAAGCTTTTCGAGTGCATTTAGTCCTTTTTTGCTAAATTTCACAGTTTTCAGTCATGCATTGCAATTATGACAGTTTTTCTCTATTGTGAACGGCCTGCGACAAAGGATGCAGTGTGGGAAGTGTTTGTAAATGACTTCCGTCAGTTTTAGTCGGTCTTTGTCTGTTTTGTGGTGATTGAAGTGTTCAGACACACTTTAAAATAAGTTTTATGAACTGTTTTGTTGTGTCAAATTTGGTGAAATACGGCATGAGTCATCGTAACTTATATGACCCAGTGATCTGTGATTGTAATAAAATTAAACAAAATCGGTCATTATTTTATTACCATCAAAGCTTGTATATGACTCGTTATTGTGTGGAACACAAAAGAAGATATTTTGAGAAATGAGGTTTTGTGTTCATTCAAAGGGGGCGGGGCTTCAAAATAGCTTCGTTTCAGTTCTGCAGAAAAAACTCTTACAGGTTTGAAATTACATAAGAGTGAATAAATGTGACCATGGAGAACAAAACCAGTCTAATGGGTCGAAATTGAGATGTTTACATAATCTGAACGCTGAATAAATAAGATTTATATTGATGTATGAGTTGTTAGAATAGGATAATATCTGACTGAGATACAACCGTTTAAACTCAGGAATCTGAGGGTGCAAAAAAATCGAAATATTGATAAAATTACCTTTGAAGTTGTTTATCAGGGGCACTGTGACAGGCCATCCACTCCATATTTAAGGTACTAAATTTACTAAATATCTTCATGTAACATGATCTTTACTTAATATCCTAATGATTTTTGACCAAAGAAAAAGCGATTATTTTGACCCATACAATGTATTTTTGTCTATTACTAAAAATGTTCCGGTGCTGCTTAAGACTGGTTGTTTGATCCAGGGTCACAAATAATGAAAGAATGTTCATTTTTGGGTAAACTGTCCCTTTAAATTGATAAAAATCAACAACAGGTACAGTAAGTTTTCTTCTTTTAAACAAAAAATTTGGGGCATCTTTCCCAAAGAACGAGAGCGTCTATTCCCGAATCCAGGCCACAGTCAGACAGGTCTCAAGAGAGGAATTCCTGCCGATTAGAACAGGTCATCACTCCTTATGACAGAGAGGAAACGTAACGTGCCGTCGTGCAGGAAGTGAGGTCAAAAGGGGTGACACAGGGGAGCGCGTCTGCTAGACAGTCCCTCACACAGACCTCGCCTTTATATCAAGATGAATTGAGACTGAAAAAGATAGCGTGTTTTACCCAGATGAATTTAAACCTGACATATTGGTGCCTCTGCTTTGTCACTGTCTCTTTAAATTTATCTCTAGAGGTCAGTCTGCAACACATCACTTCATGCCTGTTGTTATGGGATTTTCACTTTCTGTGGCGATTTCCTGTGTTTGCTTATTTATAAAGACTTCAATTACTAAGTCATTAACGAATGTTATGCAATATAAAGAAAAAAACATGATTGTCTATATTTGAAAGCAGCTAATATTGTTTTTGTGCTCTGAGGGTTTACAATCTTTTTAGTTTGAGCCACAGGTTAACCGATCAAGTTGGTGATGTACATTTATGAATATGTACAAAACTGTATTATCAGAGTTAAAAGGGATTTCATTAGACATTAAATGCTGTTCAAAAACTCAATTTATGCCTGATTAGATGTTTTAATGAGTGAAGCGGTGTGTTCATAACAATAAGAAATGTAGGGACTTTATTCATGGGGAATTAATTGAATTGAATAAGTGTGTGTGTGCCGGGGGTAGTTACATAACTTAATGGAAACAGGTGGGAGAGTTGTTCTTTAAGTCTTAAAGTTGTCTGTAGATTTAACTCTACTGTATATTAGAAGAAAAAAACACTTAATGTAAACTAAACCCTTAACCTTGCTTGTGTTTTTAACATGAATATAACCATTTCTAACATTTTATAAACATTTTTAACATGAATGTGAAAGTTTTATGATCATTTTTAACATGAATGTAAACGTTTTTAGTAACATTTTTTAAATCAACGTGAACTGATTCATTAACATTTTGAAAAATAGAGGAGCAATGTGGAGATTTCGAAGGAGCATGGTGGCTGACACAACGACACGTTTTCACTTCTTAGCCGAAAGAGATAACGTATTTATGAGATGCACTCTGTAAGCAGTTTTTCCGTTTAGGGCTACTGTAGGAACAACATTTCCAATGCCATGTAAGGGTGTATTTAGATAGAAATAGCTCATTCTAAAATAATAAAAACATACATTTCATTATGTAAGCCCTTCATATACTGTTTCTCAGAAGACATAGTTAGATATATTATATTGCATTTTTGTCATTAGATCTATCAAAATATTCAACAGGGTATCTTTAAGGTAAACATTATGTATTTTATTAAATTAATTTGCCAAAAAACTGTTAATAAATGACGTCATAAACCTGTAACCGATCACATCAACTCATTTGGGCCCTGTGGATCATCAGTTTAAAGCAAAAATATGCAAAGATGGTGCATAGATTCGGGCTAAAATGATTTCAGCTCTCAGTTTTACCTTCAGTTTAAGCAGCATCTGGAACCAACGAGTGTGATGGAGTGGAGGCGGGGCTTATCTGATTCTGCATATTCACGTAATCTGTGTATACTTAATGAAGCTGAGGTGTAAAGTTAGATTTAAGCTATTTTAAGGCATTACAAAAAAATGAACGGGAAAAAAATATTTAAAAAATGAAATTTAATGGTTAGCGATTCATTTTAAAGGATAAAATGATCCTGCACAGGGGGACTTCTTTGCATTCACACTGTCCCTGGTCTTTAAAGTCCCCATGAAATCAAGTTTTTCGACTTAACATGCTCCAAAACATTGACAATGTTCACATTTAGAGGTCGTTTAGAGGTCAAGACTTACAGTCTCTCCCTTCCTGCACTATTTATATTTCAGTTTCTCATTAGATTTCCTGAAGCTCAGTGGTAAGAGCATTGCATAAACAACGCAAGGTTGTGGATTCGATCCCAGGGGATTGCACATACTTAGACATATAATGTATAGGATAATGCAATGTAAGTTGCTTTGGATAAAAGTGCATAATGCATAAAAATATCATTACATTTCTGTGATATAAACTAAATAGTATTGTCTATTTTAAAAGTGGGATGAGCCATTAAATAAGGCCCGTCCTAACTTTCTGTTTCAGTGTAAAATACAACAACACAAAGAAAACTGGACGTTTCAAGTCTATTCTATGTCTTTACAGATTTATATATAGTATAAATCACTCCTACGCTCCTATATTACACATTTATAATGTTTCATGAGACAGGAACTTTAAACACAGTTTATCTTCTCCGGTGATAATCATACAATGTTGCAAAACAAATGTTGTGTCTTTATACATTGTCTTCCAAGCATCCAAATGTAATGCGACCACGATTTCAATGAGATATTAAGTATGAAAATCCTGCATCTGCGGTTTTATGCAACAATGCATCAATGTGCATGTTCCTCATGATTATTTTTTTTCCACACTCGGTCGGCCTTGGTTACATTCAGCTGAAGAGGAGAGGCAAGAAAGTTATAACATTTCGATTTAACATTGCAATGCTTTTGTCTTTGAATGAGCAGACTGATGAATCATGCACCACAGCGACAGAGACGTTTATTAAGAAAGTATCTAGGTTCAATTAGAGTTTCTTTAAGCAAACAAATCGTTGTTGTCTTTCACAGACTCGAGGGAAGAGTTACTACCGGGAATGATTTTAATAAGGGGACGCTGTTACAGTAGGTGTATCTTTATTGCGCTTGTAGTTTAGTTAAATTTTCACTTCAAGTTAACTTGGTTGCCTTAGTGGAAGGTTAATAACATAATTAGTAACATTAATAACCGACCATGAACAGAACTAAGCGGAGAACTTAAATAGAACAGATAACAAGGGCTAAACAGATGATGGGGATGAACTAGATGATGGGGTGCAGGTCCAAAAGTCAATGAGGGACTCGTGAGGGAGCGTGTGAAAAGAACATCCTTGGGGCAAAAACTGTGAAACTGTGTTGTGCTTCGAACGGTTGGGGGGAGGGCGAAGTGATCATTTGGTTGAAATTCACAGCCTCACCACTAGATGGCTAAGATACATTTCATACACTGGACCTTTAAGACCGCTTTCATCATTTCTGCAACTTTTGATTCCAAGACTTTAAAAATGCAAACAAACATATGATATCATGCACTAAGGTGTTGGGCTTTTTTTGTCCACAAATCATAGATCTGATTTATGTGCACATTTATGTTTCACTTTTTTTCGCATTTCACGTCTTTTCCGCGGCAGGAAATAGGGGGCGACACACTCTTTTCAGAAAGTCGCAAGCGCACCGCAGGTCATGTGACAAGAACCGACCAGTCAATATAGACAAGCTCAATGAAAATGGAGACACAGATGATCATAGCATAACTAAATCTAGTAGCAGAGTTATTACCATGTATTGTCAGTGCATATAATCCATATCTCCTTTGTTTATATCCCCTCGTCTCAAGGGCTATCGTGGCCCATGGTTGCTTAGCGACGACAGACGCCAGGAGAGCGCAAAGTACAGGCGGTTTAGAAAAAGCGCGGTTTTAGACTCAAAATGTGAATCGTTATTATTAGCATATCTTCATCTTAATACCAAAACAAAACTTGTTTTTTCATGTGTATGCACATATATATATATATTGTCATCTGATTGTCTGCAATATTTGTAAAACTTTTACATTTTGTGAACCGTTTAGAATTAAATACTCTTCCAGTTTGTCACTGTGTCACCTGCTGACTCAATGGCTGTCATTGTTTGTGTGACTCATTCCACTTTTGTTCCTTATTACTCAGTTTATTATATTTTATAATGAAATATATGCTTTTTTCACTCATAGACATACTGATAATAAGAGTTTCAACAGATGGAGATGATGTGTACACACACACACACATCTGTTTCGCCTCACATCAAGCGACTTTATCACTGTATCTACTTCCTACAGTAAATTAATATCTAAATGCAGGAAACAATATGACAGTGGAAGATTTGAAAGTGTCCTCATAGATTACTGTAATTCAAATGGAGTGGGGAAATGCCTTCATCTTGAATTATTGATCAAACCCCTCACGAGTATGTGCAGTGTCTTTTTTCCAATCTCTCGTACTTTTGATCTTTCCCACAATCCCCTTTTTTCGTTTTTCATTTACAGAATGTTTTAAATAAAAATTAACTAATAAATAAATAAAGCCTATTTGTGAAGTCATTCCCATTTTTTGCGTTTTGACATCTGAAAGGAATTCGGTACAATTTTTGAGTTGTCTAATTCTTAAGCTTCAAAAAATTGTATTCGTACGTTGCTTTCATGCCAGTGATGTCAGGTTTAGGGGTGTGTCTAGGTGAGGACCTTCATTGCGTTTTTGTGATGATTCACATCGTAAAAATTCATACGAATTCGGCACCTCTTTCATTGTTTAAGTTTTTTTAAGATCAACAGTGCACATGTACTCATTCGATTCACACATGAATTGTACAGAACCTCAACTATAACATCTTCATACTGTAGACTTTATCCTTTAGGACTATTCGTGGAAATACCAATTTGCATTTAATTAAAAACACGATCCGTTTTTGGTTCTTAAAGCATGTACATTTATTCACGATAGCCATCGAGACGACACAAGCTCTCTGTAAACAATAGTCGGTCTTTATGTAGAGTCGATTAGCAGGCGACCACCCATCTCATGAATAATAACATATGCTGACCTGTCATCCACGCATATGGAATCCCCCCAGCAGATGGAAGTTTGTTCGAGAGCATTTGGTGTCCTCGATTACTAATGAATCTGACCTTTTGAAAGTCAACAAGCAAAGACGATTAGACAACAACCGCATGTGGCAAGAACCTCCATCATCTGGATTCTTCAGCTGAGATGTTTGAACATCACGGTTCTTTCGTTGTAATGGAGTGTTATATAGTTGATTGACAAATGTAAAAAATGGTCAAGAATTAATCAGTCAGGTCAGAATTATTGTATTGAACATACTGCTCACTCAGGTTGTTTATAAAGCGATGGGCTTGTGCTACAAGACTATGTTTCCCATAATCCCATCTGCCAGCCCAAGAATGTTAAAACAGAAAGGTAAAGCCTCAATTACACATCTAACGTGCATCACAAGTCTGTAAGTGAAATAGACAGATAGACATTTAAAGTTGTTTTACAACAAAATTCATCAAATCTCTTTTGGCGGAAATCACTCAAATGTGCCTTTAAAAATTCCCTGGAACTCCCCGTAGGAATTAAGTTATATTGAGTTGGGAATCACCAGAGTTTCCGTGATTGGATGCTATATACACTGTATGTTAATACTGTATATTTTGTACCACAATATAAGTTATATATTTATATGCACAATTTATGTGTTCCTACTGAAGATCATGTGAGCTTCTATGGCTTTGATCATGTTGACAACCCATATTTATATTCTCGTCTACATTGGATGCAATCATATTCTTATACTTAAATACTTGTACTTATACAGTTCACGATGGCAACTGCTGTTAAATGCTGCTAAACCTGAAAGTCGCCACCAGTGGTTAAGTCGCAACTGTTATTAAGTCGGCTCGCATTACTTCAACTAACTGCACCCTTGACACTGATCCCTACAACAACCAGTCTGAAATGAAAAAGTTCTCAACTCCAAAGTGCATGAGCGTTGACACGTCAAGTTGAGTTCACTTAAGTTCCTGGTTCTCTGCAAGAGATAAACCTCCCTAAGGCTATAAACCAAGCAAAAACCAGTAATGATTATGACACGATCTACATCAAGAAGGACCACCAGAATCGTCTTCTGATTGCTCAAGATCACTGTGACTGAGTGGACACTATCTTCCTCTCGTCATTGAAGCACTAGCTTGCAGTTAAAGTACCAGAGATCTAATGTTCTTCCCTTTTGGTCCACAGGGAATCTTCCCGGCCAGCTACGTCCACTTGAAGAAGGCCGTCGTCACCAACAGGGGGTAAGAAACATTATACTGGATAAGAATCTTTATACTTGCAAAGCTCTTCACTTAGTGGGGAACAAAAAAATGGATAAAAGAGAAATGGATATTGTTAAAAGAGAAGACATTTTTGTTTCTTCCTTTTACTTTTAGTGTTATTTTGAGCTGATTTTGGGAGCGTGTACTCTTGTTTGTAACGTGTTCAAAGATTTTCTTAGATATTGAGCTTAGTCGGTTATACGGCATCAATTATATTATTTGTAATATTATTTACATATTCTGTTTTACAATATTATCTGTTTGCTTGGCTGTCTGTGTTTGTGTGTGTCTGTCTATCCATAGAATGACATTTAGATCTTAGTTTTTAAAACTTCATTCAGCTATTTTGCTTATGAGAATATGTAGTGTTTTCTAGTATTTATAAAGTATATTTAGTGTTTATACAACATATCTAGTGTTTATCTTGTGTTTATACCACGTATATATTGTTTATCTAGTGTTTATACACAGATTAATGTGGTCAAGTTGTTTTTCTATTTTGAAACATGCAACACAAATGTGTTTTTTAATGACAAAAATTATTAAAAGGTTAATGCGAATGAGACTTTAGTCTAGAAGATCTTATAATTGCATATTACATCATTAAATGTTTTTATGATTATTTTTATTTACTTTTGTCGTAATATATTGATGCAATATTAAACATCAACTCGTGTGTCTTATATATTATCAGTGTTTACTGCAAAGAAGTATATTTCTTACTAAGTATTGTTGTCTTGTTTTCTGTTAAAACCAAAAATTCAAGATGGATTTGTTTGAGAAGTAAAATTACAGTCTTGTTTCCTGAAAAAAAGTGTGTGCTTAAAACAAGAAGATGTATTTGCCAGTGGGATAAGAAAAATAAACTTAATTCATGCTTTAACTTAATTCAATAAACTCAATTTAAGCTTTAACTTAACTTGAATTAAGCTTAGTGATTTTTTCCTCACCCCAATTGCAGATATTTTTTCTCGTTTGAAGCATAAAGTCACTTAATTTAGATTTTTTTTCTTGGACTTAATGGATATATGTGATGCAATATTTAAAAATGAAGTTTCTAAAAATCATACCCATCAGGCCATATATCAGGTATATCTTTTAAGATTTTAGTGTTTGTTGCCGTTTGTTGCCTTTTGATCTTGTGTTTAGTGTTCTTAAACATTTCAGTCTACTTTTTCATAATTCAAAGATCGATGCTAAGACTCGAGAGCTTACAGATTTATTCACTTGCATAAATAAGATTCACCAGATTTAGTGACAAGCTGCTTAATATGTGTAAAGCATCAACCACCCGCCGTTCAAGAGTACTACAGTGTAAGCATGTGTTGGAAAACATCGAGTTACTCTTGGTTGTCAGTCCCACAGGGACTTCTCTTCTGAGATCGCGAGAAACTGCTCGTGTGGGGCTGTCAGCCAGTTTGTTTAAGCTTTTGATGTCTTCCAGTGTTTTTCGCAGGTGTTCGCATATCACTGCATGTAGATCTTCACAGTTTTCCCGCAGCTCACGAGCACACACATGCATTCGCTCGTCTTTATAGTGTGCAGGCAGCGCAGTTAAGCACATCCCTTGGGTCCTCTGTTTTTTTCAATCCCATGTTCCATTTCACTTCGAAATGTCGCAATACTTAAGTTGGTCGCAACTTTCGTTCAAACGTTGCGTTTAATTTTAAAAATAAGAGGATTTACTGTAGGCAAAGCGCTTTGCCTGGTCATCTGACACGTGTCCTGGGGTCAAATTGTAGGGTTTCATCAGAATCTTCTCAAGGGGAAGGAAAATGACTCCGTGAAAGATGTGGGCTCTTCGGAGGAATCTTTGGACACATGCGATGATAAAGCAGAACACAGAGATCAATCTATTTCCACAGTGTGTCAGAGAAGGGCAGAGGAAGGACACCGGTGGGCTGGAGGGACAACAGAATGCTGAAGATAAATGGACTGTGAGAACTAAAGAGACAGCAGGAAGATGAAGCAGCAATGAAAGCAGAATTTAATTTCGAATTGGTTTACAGATAATACCTCTGTGTCCTCTGTTATTTTAACGGCTCATTTAAATAGGTTGACAAATGCGATTTTTTATTCTGGTTGACGTGTTTCCTGTTGAAACAGGAAGTTAGGGTGGGACATATCAATCTATATTTGATAATGGATACAAAGTACTGCCTAATCTAACCTTTAACCGCAATCGTCCGCACTAACCAATGGTGTGTGTGTTTTTCTGCAGCCAATACGAGACGGTGGTCCCACTGGAAGACCCCATTGTGACAGAGGTCACCTCTACACTGCAGGAGTGGTCCGTTTTGTGGAAGCAGTTGTATGTGGTAAGTCCTATCTGATCGACTCCTCCTTCATCTCGGATTAGTCGCAGGCACAGTTGCAGTTAGCCGGCTACAAAAACTCATGTCACTCTGGAGACTGGATTATGGGGCTTTAGGGCTCAGGTACTGTGGATGTAGGAGACGGTCGAGATTCAGTAAAGTTCTGCCTGGTCTCATAGGAAATACATTACTCGTTACACTTTTTCGAGCACCGCAAAATTCGTACCATCAGGTACATATTGGTACAGTTTCGAGACACAAAAGTCTTCCGGGGGCGTTAAAGAGACAAACTGTATGTGACATCGATGCGACAATAGTAATGTTAACATCACCATATTATATTATATAGGGTGTGATCAGTGTTGGGTGTAATTAAGTTACTTTTCAACTTGAAAAAGTAAAGTAAGGGATTACTCAGATTTTTCTGTTATTTAATTATAGTTACTTCTAATGTAATTAAACTAAATACTGTGTGTAATAAATGTGTGTGCAGTAGTAGAACTGACATCACAATTTAAAGACTAAGTTTATAATCTGTGCTTTAATGTATAATTCTCACAATACTACTTTATGTAGTTTTTAATTATTTATTTGAATGAACGAAACATTTCATGTCTATCCTTGAATCACTTAACTAATCATGGTCGATTCGATTCGTAGTATCAATAGGATATTGAAAGAATTTAGTTATTAGCATTTAGTATTAATGAAGTACATTTTGGAGAGAGTCATTTGTTCAGTAATCTAATTACATTATTGAATATGTAGTAAGTAACTTGTATTTAATATCTTTTTAAGAGTAATTTGCCCAATACTGGGTGTAATGACTTTTAAATTATTCAGATGTTAAATGTATTATTTTGTACAATTTGAGCATGTAACCCAACCCAACCCCGCCCCTAAACCAAACAGTTTGTATATTATTCAATATATAGCAAAACACGTAACATGAAAATACGGATACATATGCTGTTTTTTCAAAAAGTGCAATTATTAAAAAAAAAAATATATATATAGGTATTTTGATTAGACGTGTCACAATTTATCAGTACTGGCAATAATCAATGAAAAACTAATATTGTTAATACAATTAAACCATTTTCATGTAGTTTGTGACATTCAACTTAATGTGAGAATTTACATAGGAATAGTTTTATAAACAATTTATGAATGAATAAAAACGCATGTAAATTGCTACTAAACGCAGGTTTGCAACATGGCTGTGTGTTTTACTTTTCACACAGAAATTTGACTTGGTTGTGTTAAATCATAATAGGCTCATTGTCTGCACTTGAAATATTTTTTAAAAACATTTTTTAGATCAGCCAATGGCATGATTTTGGGGTGTGGCCACATGTTTGCCCAGCCCACAGAATATGGAGGGCATTAAAAGTGTTTCTTGAAAAACCTTTTCAGATATCTGTTTAGTGCTGCATAGATTTCACTTTAAACTTAAAGTATTAACAAGCATTTATGAATCTTTATGGAAGATTATTACTAAGAATGCGATTTTATTTTGTCGCCAACCCTCGGAAGGCATTTATGCATACTTTCTTTTTATTTTGGATTCAAAGGTTTATGCAGATGAATCACCTTGAACATCAAAGACGTCTTTTATGTTACCTTAGAAAACGCGTGTGAAGATGATTTGAATAATTATAAAGCAGGAGAAGCTTTGTAGAAGACACAAATGTGTTGTCCTTCTTACAAATGAGGAAAGATGAACTCTGACAGTGTGTTTTATATGAGCCTGATGATTGACAAGCATTAGTGTAGGAAAGACAATGCAACTCACTGCGTCTGCTTTTCTCTTGTGTTGCGTAAACAGCAACAGCGTTTGACATGGAAGACATCTCGTAAGAAAGCACAAACTGAGCTCAGATTTGCCATGTGTCATCAGTAGTCAGTTTTATTGAAGATTTCAGTGTAAACTCAAATGTTTATAATCAATTTCAGCCAAAGTCAGATTATTTCACCTCTACAATCCACAGTACATTTATTTTGGGCAATTCCAGGGTTAGGGACATGACATTTTGCGTTATGGACGTGACAAAAAATGCTCAGAGAATTAATTTGTTTCGATAATATTGAAACATCTTGTAACAAAGTTCGTTAGGAAGAAAGGAGGCGGGGTCGGCTTGGCTGGGAAAACCTAAGACTTTATTTAAATAATACTATTTAATAATAATATTATCTCCGTCCCTGGAGATAATAAGGGAGGGTGAGGACCGCCCACCGGATCGCCAAACACTCCTTCTTGATGGTGCTGTACCTCATTTCAGTCCGTGAAAGCTTTTGACTGATGTACAGCACCGGACGATCCTCCCCCTCTACCGCGCTCACGCCCCAGTCCGACGCATCAGTCTGCAACAGAAAGGGGAATGAAAAATCTGGAGAGTGCAATAACGGCCCGCCACATAGAGCAGCCTTCACCTGGGTAAACCCCTGCTGACACTGCTCCGTCCATTGGACTATATCTGGTGCCCCTTTTTAGTGAGGTCAGTCAGCGGGTTTGTGAGGTCCCAAAAATTAGGTACAAATCGTCTATAATATCCCGCCAGCCCCAAGAACTGCCGCACCTCATTTTTGGTCTTGGGTCTCGGGGAGTTTGCAATCGCTGCCGTCACATCAATTTGGGGACGCACCTCTCCGTGACCCAAGTGGAAGCCCAGATACCTAACCTCTACTCGCCCATCCGCACACTTCTTCAGGTTAGCCGTCAGCCCCGCACTCCTCAGCGAACTCAGAACCGCTCTCAAGTTTTGCATATGCCGCTTCCAGTCATTACTGTATATAAAGATATCATCAAGATAGGCTGCGGCATATGTCGCATGAGGTCGGAGTATACGGTCCATGAGACGCTGAAAAGTAGCAGGGGCTCTGAATAAGCAGAACGGAAGCGTGACGAATTGGTGTAACCTGAACGGCGTAGTAAAGGCTGTTTTCTCCTTGGATAAGGGAGATAGAGGGATCTGCCAATATCCCTTCGTGAGATCCAATGTCGAATAAAAACGAGCAGTCTCTAGTCTGTCAAGTAATTCGTCAATTCGAGGCATTGGATATGCATCGAACTTCGACACAGCCTTCACCTTGCGCACGTTCTCGTGAATGCCTGGCCAAAAAAAACTGTCTTTTAGGCGATTTACAGTTGCAGTTTGTCCCAGGTATCCTGCCATTGGATTACAATGAGACGCCTGGAAAAGCATTTCCCGACGGCTTTTCGGTATGACTAACTGGGTTGTATCTTGTTTTGACTGAGTGTCCTGGGTCACTCGATACAACCGATCTTTTAAAATAGCGAAATATGGGTAGGTCAGTGGTTGCGCAGGATGGAGAAGCTGTCCGTCGATAGTACGGACCTGATCAAACGCATCTTTGAGCGACTCGTCCTGAGACTGCTCCAGAGGAAAATCATCGCCCTGGGAGAGAATTCTTCTCTCCACATCGCTCCGTTCCTCTGAGGCCGTCGTCAGAGGTCCCAGCTCCACTTCTCCCATCTGCCCCAGCGCCCCTCCCCCTCGCACTTGGTTTTGCCCAGAAACATCCGGACATAAGTGGCCCAATAATGTCGGAAATAATGGCCAATTTGTTCCCAAAATTAGCGGAGGCCGGAGGTGACGTTAACAGCCACCTTTACACTATGTTTTTGTCCCCTGAATTGTGTGGTCAAGGACACCAAAGGATACTTCACCACGTCCCCGTGTAAACACCTTACCTTAACCCCGGGGCTCGTATCCATTGCCCCAAATTGAATCAGGCTTAGGTGAATCGAGGTTTGGTTACACCCTGAATCCGCCAACGCCTGATATATACCCCCCTAATACTCTCAGGTATTTGGTATAGCCCGTCCTGACCGAGGGCGGCCTGAGGGTTGTCGGGAACCCGGATCATCACACCGACCTCCATCATAAGACATCGGTCAATAAAATGTCCGGGGTCCCTACAACGCCAACAGGCTGGCCCAGGAGTCTCCGCCGCCCCGCGGCAGGAAGCAGACCCCCGAATTGGCGAGGAGAGGCTGAAGAAGGGCGAGAGGCATGTGAAGCGTTGCCCGTCCGGTTGGGGTTTCCCTCCGGGGACCTTACAGTTCCGTATGGCCCCGCCTATGGTGGGAAGCGGGTTCGCGGCGCAGAACGCGGGTAGAAGTTCCCCGAGACCTGGGAAAGGGCACACGTTTGAAAGAGGGGAAGAAGACAATAGGGGGAGAGAGAGAAAGAGATAATGGGGTCGTGCCGACCCCGGGGCACGCCACCAACTGGTCCTCTGCCAGCTGGATGGCCTGGACCAGCGTCGTCTGGCGGTGACACTGGACCCATTGGGCGGTTTTCTTGGGCAACCGCGCCACAAACTGCCCCAGCGTCACCTGGTCGACAATGGTATCGGCGGTTGTGGCCCCGGCCATCAGCCATTTGCGGCAGGCATCCCGGAGCTGGTGAGCGAAGGCGAAGGCTGGGAGCGCTCCCCGAATTCCAGGGATCAGAACCACTGCCGATGCTGCTCAGGACTCCGGCCAACCCGTTGGAGGATCGCCGTCTTGAGGTCAGCGTACTTCATCAAATTCTCCACCGGAAGTTGTTGGGTGACCATCTGGGCTTCTCCGAACAGGAGTGGGATAAGGCGGGCTGCCCATGCGTCTGGCTGCCCTCCGGATAGTTCCGCGGACCTCTCGAATAAATCCAAGAAGGCTTCTGGCTCGTCCTGGGCTCCCATCTTATGCAGCGGTACCGTCGGGGATGCATCCGATGGGGAGGAGCCTCTCCCCTGGCTCAACCAGCTCCGGAATGACTCGCTGTCCTCCTGTTGAGTCTGGATGAGGGCCTGGAAACATCTCTCCTGATCTTCCGGAAGATTCAACAGGGCCTGATGATGTTCTTGGTGGAGACCAGCGAGTGAGGAGATAACCTCCGCAAACGGCGATCCTGGCGGGGACTGCATGGTGGCGGCTCCTTCCTTTCATCCCGGGTTTCGGCACCAGTGTAACAAAGTTCGTAAGGAAGAAAGGCGGGGTCGGCTTGTCTGGGAAAACGTAAGACTTTATTTAAATAATACGTCCGGGTTTCAAATACCCGCTTTCTCAGTCCGTTTTACAACTCTCTGGTTGACGAATCTTTCTCCATTGGGATTTCCTGGACGCACCGTCTCTGTGGCTCCCGTACAGCGTGTTTTCCCAGCCGGTTTCTCTCTCTCCTCTGGCTTCCTCCTTCGTGCCTTAAAAGTGTCTCCTCGCCAATTACTAGAACGAGAAGCAGGTGTTTTCACTATAGCGTTGATCTGCTTACTCACCGTCATTCTCCCGACATGCCCTCTCCGCGCAGACCGTGTTACACCACGCCCCCCTTGCCACACATTTGTTTATATTTGTCTTTGAAAAAAAGATTCTATTTTAAAAAGGGAAATAAAAATGCGTTATGGATGTGACAAAACTTGTGTTTTGGGAAACGATAAACTTTGTAGGATTAATGTAAAATAAAATGCACAATCCTGAACCAATAATACCCAATGAATGGAGAAGGGATGCCTCTTCATAGAACATAAAATAGTTACTTTATATTCATTTTTTATGTGTCCATTTAGGAGGAATATGAAGCGTTATGGATGTGACAATCCTGAAAATGGCTCTTACCAGACTATGAAAAATCATGCACTAAAAATAAAACAAATGCTTTACAAATTTTAAGAGAGATCTCACATGGATATTTGAACTACCAAATGTTCAAATCTGTGTTACCATAGTAAAAACGTGATAAGGTTGACATTTTCACGGCATTGCCCTTTTACACCTCCATACTCTTCATGAATTTTAATCATTTGTGTCCATTTTAATTTAAATTTAGGAGAAACATCTGAGAACTAAGATGATACTTCAATAAAACACAATTGTAAATCTCAGATATGAAAGACCAACATCAATAACATTTCCTTCTGGGATAATGTAACCGCCTCAGATTTTACAACGTCATTGCTTACTGCTTTTTGAAAAAAAAAAATCAATTTTCATGTAATTTCCTGTTAGGACTAATTTTAGACCTTCTCAAACATCATAAACTCAAAGACACTAATAATAAACCTACAGGATTCTGACAGGACTCCTTATACAGGCTAATTTGGTGGCCTGCAGAAAAGAGGATGACTAATTCATACCGATTTAAGGTTACGTAACAGGGGGAACACAAAGAAAGGCGAGTCTCCAGCTAGCGGGGATTCACGCTCCACGGCATCGGTTAGAGAGATGTGGACAAGGCAGGCAGCCAGTCACGTGAAAACTGTTGTCGTAATGGCTTGATACAAACAATCTCCATTAGGAACGTCAATGTTTCTGGGACTCTGACCAAAGCTGCGGTTCTTTTTGGAAGCCAGTGTCGGTGATAAAATTAGTTGTGACTAATTATTGAACAATGTTTTAGAGATTTGCTGTTTGATAGTTTAGCTGTGGTTGGTCTGGCAGATGCACTTTGCCATCTTCACATTGATGTGTGTTTAATTAGTAAAGTGTTAACATTGTTGTGCGTGTGAATAGATTTAAGTCGGTGTATTTGAAATTCGGTTCTCTAAAAATCAATCATAGATTAACCAGATTACAAAGTGTAAAAAATTGCTTGTTGTTGCTGTTGTGTTTAAATTTAAGCAATTTTGTTGTTAAATATCTTATAAGTCATCATAATTTAATATAATTTAATATCATTTTTATAATAACATTGAATATAATAATATGATCAAATATTATATTATTATATCATAGACCGTTTCGCAAGATGTAAACACTGGTCCTAAAGCACGTCTGGTTCTTTGTATTTTTTTAATATAATATAATATCTTCCATAATGTATTAAATTAATGAATGAATTATTGTTTAACGTTTTTATTCTGGATGTTACTTTTGTTGTATTTTCTTCAGAAGTTTGTTTAATATTTAGGGAAGTTATACAGGAAGTTTTTCTGGACCAGCGTAAGACCAGTGTTGTTCACGTCTTTTTAAGTGGTATATATATATATATATATACAGTACAGTAAATAATATATATACATATATATATATATATACAATATATATATATATTAAATAAATATAATACACAATAAATATTATATAATCATATATAATTAAAAAGTATAATATTTAATAATAAATACAATATTTAACAACAATAATTGAAAACAACAGTAGTTCTATAATATAAATTAAATGTTAATAATAATAATGTAGTTTTGTGACTTGATTTAATGTCAGTGCTAAACAAAATTCTTAATGCTTATATGTTTTCTAAATATTTATTTCACTTTTTTGTGAATTGTCGATACAGTACAATAGGACCGACTTAGACTACAGTAAAGAAGATTGTTGACATTCCTAAAAATGCAATGGATGGCGCGATCATACAATACATGCCTGTTGTAGTATAACAGTTGAGGCTTTTTATTGACTGACAGGTTTCGCTACAGACTACTGTTTTATAAAACTGGGCTAATTTATCAGTCACACGGATTAGTCATACCAATGGAGATCTGTGCCTTATGTCTTAGATGTCAGGTAATGTTACCATTATTACATAACTTTCCAGCACGCTTGAATTATTATCTTATATTAGAGACGCTTCATGCTGTTCATGACATCAGATGCTCATTACAAAATCTGGTCTCTCCAGGACCATTTGTTTCAGCAACACTGAGACATTTGTCACAAGTCACTGCTCATTTGCTCCCACAGGCCTCAGTAACAGTCATATCAATATGATCACAGATGCCAGACTGAAAATACTTTTTGCTCAGGAATAGAATAAGAAAAATAGAAAGATGTGTATGTCTGTCTGGTTTTCCTTTTCACCAATGCCTGCTTACCGGCATATCAATTCATGTAAAGGTACTACTTCTCCTGTGACCTTCAAGAAAGTCTAGTATTCATGGCATTGCTAAACCAAGCGACGTTGGGATTTGACATTTTCACCTATTCCATAAAAGCATGTTATTAATGCACCCATGTTCCATACAGCTTTATTACTGCACTCAGCTCTGTTTTACACACAACCGCATGTCAAGACCCCTTTGGTCGGACCCCCACCAGCGATGCTGCCTGCAGGGCAAGCCACCAAAGACGTTAGAAGCATACGCGTGAAAGCTTTTTTATTTACATCCCATCAAAATGATGAAACCTTGTGTCAAACTGTCACTTCATCCTTGTTAACTGTCACTTACAGTGCTCCCGCGGTCAGCAACATTAGAAAACCATGTCTTGCACCTTTTGTAGGCCTTTAGGGTTTTTAACTGAGATGTGATTTTCTCAGGTAGCTATAAAGCATAATTGACCGACAGAGGCTTGCCGTTGTTATTTGTAAACATAAAATCATAGCTCACAAAGCAACAAACTATTTGTTATTTGAAGCAGTTCAAATCTACATAAACACACGTAAACTACAAACTATATTTTAATTTAAATGTATTTATAGTGTGGGAAAATGTTTCTTTTAATTTTAACAACTGTCAAATGATTATCTCAAAATTATTTTAAATATAATTCAGCCTCACATTTAAATGATTTTTTACCTTATTTACGGTGTATTGTATTTTATTTAATTTGTTTATTCATTTAATTTATTTACTTTAAATAATTTACATTATTCACATGTTTTTTTAATGTTGTTTTTATTTTTGTTTTTATTTGTTTACTACATTTATGTATATACAATTTATAATATTCAATAATGTTTCTTTCATTTGAAAACACATCATATTTTTTATGCAATATGCATAGTTAATTACATTTTTTGACTTGAAGCTTTATGTAACTTACTTGCTGTAAGTAAAGCAATATTTTCAATATTCCACGTGAAATAAACGATCTATACGAACTGATGTACTTTTGTGATTGTAAACGTACGCCTGTATATATGAAGTGACTTAAAAAACGTATAAAAATATTCGATAAAAACTATTAATCATGGTTAATTGCATCCTGAAAGCAATTTTGGTTAACAAAATATATGTCTGTGTGCATCTGCATATTATTATAGTATTCATAAAATAAAAATGTCTAAACATTTATATTATTTAAATGATTGGTAATTATAAGAAAATCCAACTAAATATATCCTAAATACTGTACGTACACATGTATGTGTATGTGAATAGAAATACAAAATTTATGTATTTAAAATTAAATGTGAACAAAAGCTTTATTCTCGATGCATTTAATCGTTTGACAGATCTAAAAAATTAATATCTACTGTTGTTCATTTATTAGCATCTGTACAGTAGATGGTTACTTTCCGACACTTTTCCAACCCTTGTAGTGAATTTGATACAGATGTAGATAGGTCACGACCTCAGGAATGTAAGATGTGTTGGCAACGCAGCCCAAGACAAAACATGGTGCCAGGTTGCGACGTGTTCAGTCGGGATTCACATGCTCACTTGATCGACCACGGCACCTATGTCTGGTTTTAGCACCGAGTTTTCAGCAAAGAGGAAGTTGTACTGCGAGGTTAAAGTGTCTCTGAATGTGTTAGTGTGTTAAAGATGACTCACAACGTATTTCCATCACTAACAACTTTCTCATGGAGGTCAAGCAACAAATCAGTGCCTTTTTACCCTAATACCACTTTTCATTTTTTTAGGTTATTTAGGTTCAACACAGTTTTGTATGCCACACTCATTGTTGACTCTTAAGACAAAAAATAATAATACAATTAAATGACCAAGTGTATACCAGTTATCTTTCATTAGGATTCCTTAACTGACACATCTCTAACTCAAAGAGTGACACGCCTCCACAGTTTTCTGGAAGTACTCGGGCAGCATGACAGAGTGTTGAAACAGGCCAGATGTTAAACAGATATAATTACCTTGGGTTTTCTGAAGAAGTGCTACATGTCTTATTAGCGCTTGTGAAAGATCGCTGTAGGCCTGGTTATAATTTAATTGCCATTCCTTTTGACATAAAGACCACTCAGATGGGTCAAGATCACTCATTCGTGTCGCGCTACTTAGGGAAACTGCAAATAACAACTCTATTGATGATCTTGACACTGTGTGCCCCAAGGTTATTTTAGTTTACTCAAAAAATGAAAACGTCTCTGTTCATTGAAATCAAATTAAATATTGACCTTAAAACTGTTGTTAAAAACTTAACTATGTTGCTTCAAAATTAAACTCTGATGTGCAAAATCGATAACCTTTTCATATAATAAATGTAATTGTAAATTTTCAGTACACATAATTGGGAACTATCTGTTTGTTTTTGCTTACTTCTTTATGCTTATGCTGTGGCAGTGTTTATATATATATTATTTTTGTAATTATAATTTTATCTTCCTTTTTTCATTATAGTTATTTTTTTAGATGCTGTTTTGAGTTTTCTTTGGTTTGACTTTGGATGTGAGATGGTGTTGATTATGTGTTGGTGATATTAATGAAGATCGGAATTTAAGTTGTTATCGAATTATATTGTTCAGTGTAACAATTGGGGTACACAGATGTGTACAATGATGATAATGATGACATCATTTTAAATGTGGATGTGATAAACTTAATGGCTAAACACACTGAAGGAGGCATTAGCCAAACGTTTGTGTTATCTTGCCTCCCATCATGGAATGAAAGTAATTAATATAATACTTCTTATCCGAGTGTGAATCACTGTGTATAAGGAATATTTTTTGAAGATTAACGCATTACTATTACCAAGGAAATACAAGAGCGCAGTGGACGTTACTAGGAAATCAAAAATATAAAGAAATAAGTTTGAAGCACTAAAATTATAATAATAAACAAAAAATAAAGCTAAAATAGAAATTAATTAATATTATATAGCAACATAAAACATAAACAAACATATTATAAAATGACGAAAGCATTTAACAAAATTGCTAAAACTTTTACTAAAATTAACATAAAAACGAAAGATTTAAAAAGTAAAACTAATTTAAAATATGAATAAAACAAACAAAAAATACATTTCAGGAAATATTTAAAGTACTCTAATTGTACACACTGCTTTTTGAAAAAATATTTTACATAATATATTATAATATATAATATTCTTTAACAAAAATGAGGAAACACTAAATAACAGATAATAGAAACTTACGCAACCACTGAACAAAAAGTGCAGTCCTTGAAAGTCTACATCCCCAAAATGTTTGAAATATATATCGTGTGCAGTGTTCAGCCCCTGATGTCACAGATATTCAACTCGATCACTTCAGGACGGTGACAGTAGTGAGATGAGATGTGTCGAAACACTCAGGTCACCATTGACAAAATGAGATTTCTCTGACAATAGATGAGATTTTTGCTGAATCTTGTGAGAGTATACTGTTATCTCTACACAGAGCAGTAATAGTAGTAAAATAACTTTAGTTTTTATATCTATATCTAAAAATCTGTTTTTATTCATTCTGAGCTTGATTGTTGTTTTTGGCTAAAAGTTGCAACTTTACTTTTTTACTTGTTTTATGTTGATGTAAATTTACATTTACAGATGCAAAAATGTAGCCTACACTGTAAAATATGGTGTAATCGGTAAGTAATCATAACAATAAGTTATGTTTTTACATTAGCGCATCCATATACTACACTACTACTACTACTAATAATAATGATATTTAATATTAAACAAAGCCAATTTTATTATATAAAATTAAGGCTATATCGCATTTTTAATAGTTGCAATTTTGTTTCAACAACTTCATAGAAGGCATATTCACATAAAAATTCACATATGCTCTTATGTATTTGTGTCAATTGTGCAAAAATAAGGTTGTGATATGAAATCAATATTGAAAGCTTGATATTCAGCCATGCTGAAGATAGCTGGTTGTTATTGGCCACGTTCCGTCCTACCGCCTCTGTTTGCCCGACAGCGAGAATCGTAGTGTCAGTGAACTGCGTGGGCTGCCACGCACTGTCTGACTAGCCTGCCTGAATTGCTGTTACTACGGCAACCTCCTGTCCAATGGCAGCCTCCACAGAGGTGAGGGGGCGATCGGTGTGTATGCTCGGCAACCGGACCTCTGTCCAGATCAGCCTGCGAAAACATCTCTTCTCTTCAGATCTTCGGTAACGCAACAGAGCTGAACACGTGCGGACGTACCAGAAAATAACGTCCTGTTCCAAAGCATTGTTGTGTTTCTGTTAGTCCGTCTGTGTGGAAACATTCACACACATCACAACACAAATGCTATTGGAAACAATATGTATAAGAAATACAATTAAAAACCTGTCTTTAGTTTGTGCATATGCTTATAGTATGTAATATGCAGTAGAGAATAAAATTGATGTATAGGGAGTTCTTGTTCAACATTTTAACATGTAATGCTCTGAAGTTAGATTTAACAATCAAAATATGAGGTGTATGCTACAAAAGGGACAAACCCCCTTAACCTTTAGGGTATTTATTACACTTTTTTTGTTAAAAAGGTGAACTACAGCATATCTTAGAATGTGGATTAAGTGAAATACACACTTAATAAAATTATTGCTCAGATTCTGAACAACAAAAAAGCTCATTAAATGAAGCATACATTAACTACAGATTTATACAGTTTTTAGTGTTCAATATTTTGTATTATTATTATTTTAATTTTTTTAATTTGGTATAATTTTGTGTAAAATGATCTGCAAAGCTTCTTTAAATTCTTCTCAAAGCTACGCTCCCAACACTACAACATGCATAGTTTTTTCTAATATATTTATTATTATATTTAGTGCTATATAAAACCAATTTAATTGAATATTTAATATTTTTATTCAATGTAGATCTGTCAGTATTTTGGCCAATAATGTATATCGTTGTTAAAACATTGGAAATGGAAAAAACACTGACTTTTTAAAGAAAAATTATTGTGTTGTCAAAGTTGACAAGCACTTTTTAATACTTTTTATTGCCTAAATATCTGACAAACATATAGGGTGCCTGCCTAATAATAACAATTTATGGCCAAAAATGAAAATCATGAAATATGGAGATTTGGAAGGATTTGGAAGGACTGCAGCGATATTTATTATTTAGTTTTCCTGCTATAAATGATAAAATAACACAATTTAGAGTCATTACAATCTTTTGCATCTCTCATTTTGGTACTGTGAAGCAAACATTGCGAAGCTTGTTGAAAGAAAAACTGCTCACAAAATATTAAGTTTGACCTCCTGAGGTTGACAAACATTTTTTTAAAGTTTAAGCGCATTATTTAGCTGACCCTTTGTTGAAAAATTATACTTTCTCTTTGAAGAATTTCAATGGGGGGAATGGTAAAAACAGCCTGTTAAATTCTAAAGGTCAAGGAGATGGTGGAAAACACTTACTTTAAGTAAAACTAAATTACTACAATTTTGATCTAAAGTTAATACGACAATACAATGAACTTCAGAGGGAAAAATGTGACACGAAAGTGTAGAATATGACCTCATTATATATAATGAATATAACAAGAAGCACAAACTCTATTCAGCTGCAGATCTCACCCTGACTAAAACAACTAAACTTTCAATAAAACCAATACTACAGGCTCTTTGGCAATCTCAAGTTTTCTTTTTCAACCACATCTCCCTTTTTCTGCATCTCTGGCTCTCGATCCATCGCCCACCGCAGTGCCCACTTCATCTAAGCACATTTCACAAATGGCCGCGGCGGGGCGTCACGATGGAAAAGAGAGAGAGAGACCAAATTTTTTCCAGTGTTCTGAGCCACGTGGATCCATATAAAGGCCCAGAGCGTGAGCAAGAATACTTACCGCACAGCGTGTTACCCAAAATGAAGCACATTACCATCTTCCCCAGGCGATACTACTCCACTTCCTATGTATTTTCAGTATCTCGCTCGAACACTGTTGTTGACGGCGCTTAATGATAATGTTTCAGCCTGTTTGCTGTTTCCTTCCAATGCTGTCACTAAGAATGGACAGGACGTGTTGTGATTGGTGGATTTTGAGAAAGGGTGGGTATGCAGAGGGGGTCTGCACAGATTCTGTAACATGCCAATTAAAGTCTGTTAAACCTGAACAGGGTCTGGAATCGTGGGCTGGTCGTATTAACATACATTTTTACATTTGAATACATCAATTTATTTGGTGTGCCACCACTCAATGGGTTAGACCAGAGGTTTTCAAACTTTTCATATCAAGTACCACTTAATAAAATTAAGAGATTCAGCGTACCACCTACTCATCGCTGTACTGAAGCACATGCACACCATAATACAATTAAAAGAGTATTATTTTGTAGAGTACTTCAGAAATTTAAGGCAATCGCTTTCCACATAGTTTGTCCAGATACATGAACATGTACACTTGTTGAGATTGAGTTTAGTTTACTTACCTTAACTTGAATCTGTAAATTGAATGAACTAAGTTCAACTTGTCAAAGTAATTAATACTAGTGATGATTTTTGTCAACGTATAAATACACATGTACAAAGTTTAAAGTTATAGAAGATTAATAAACTTAAATATTTTGCATACTAGTGTGTTATATAAGAAATGTATTACTTTTTACAGTCATGCATTTATTACTGTTGTAGATAACTTTTTATTACATGGAATATATAATCTGACCACCCAATGGTAAATAAATGTTTATGCACATACTATACATGTTAAATTCCATATTTATTAGAACCTCTTAAACTCCGCCACCCCTGTGGAACCAATGGGGGGTCCAAAATTGCGTCATAAAATCTATAAGTTGCGGGTATAAAATAAGTTGTGATATATGGTGTCTTTTGAAAGTGTAGAACCTCAGCTTTCAGTCCCATAAATTTTACGTTATGTGACATAAAAGAACATAAAAAGGTCTGATTTTTCTTTCCAGAACCAACCCCTTCCTCCCCTTTGAAAATTATGTGAATAATATTCAAATTCATATATCTCACAAAACACAGATGAGTCATATACTGTATCAAATGAATGCTTTTACTCTCAAGAATATCACTGTATCTCTAAAGTAACATAACAATTATTTTAAATTATTATTCAATTATTACAATGTATGTGGGTAGGGCTTTTAAATACAGATACCAAATACACTGGAGTTTAAAGAGGGTTGAATAATTATTAGAAAAAAATTGTAATTTAAACATACATTAAAAATGTATTAAAATATTTTTAGAAATTACAATTAAGTTATAAATAAAAATATTATATATATTATATATTATTACAAAAATAATAATGATAGCACATATTGGGAAGGGGGTGAGCCCTCTCCATCACAGACCCCTTGACTAAAACTGTACAGTATTGGACATTCAATTCCTTTAACTTTTGGATTTTTTGATGTGAAAAGAATATGTAACTAAAATACTACTAACTGCGGTGTTTACATGCAAACGTTTAGAGCCATTTCTTGACCTACAGTCACTTGAACTGCAGGTCAATACAATCGACAACTGTACATATTTTGAACAGCATGCCACAACAAGAGTCCTTTCTTTAAACGCATTTGCACTTTGCAGATACACCACTCAAAATTGCTGCCAACGAAGAACAGCACATTTACTGCACCTAGATTCTTTGATCTATAAACCACGACACATCGCTGGTAATAAGTACTGCATGTTTGCTAATGCAGATAGTTTGTTGTGGAGCATCAGAAATTCCCCTGCATAGCCCTGCGGTTCTTTGAAGGGTTGCTAAGCAACTAGTTGTGGAGTTGAAAGCTTTATCAATCAGGGATGAGCAAAACCGAGAGAATGGGAGATGCCCGGAGATGACCTGACGGTGACGGACATGTCTGAGAATGTGTGCGGGAGGGAATTTTTCACCTGATCACAAAAACAAAACTCAACAATAATTATTCTTAGCACTTTTGATCTGAGCTCCCACATGAAAATCAAACGCTGCATCTTTTGCGCTAAAGAGTGATCAATTGTTTAAAAGATCTCAAGGCTTTGCACATTCGGGTCACATATGACCCCATGTAGAGCTCAGTTATAGTTTGCTTATTTTACATTACTCTTTTAATATTGCTTAGGATAAATAAAAGAGACACGATTGTGGCAACTGATATCAATACAGTACCGTAAAGTACGGTACAGTGGGTAAAAAAAATCAGACAATTTTGTATTGGCTGAATCTTAATTTTTTTAATGCTTATATGAGGTCTGTATGGAGACTTTTGGCATTTTTTAATGTATCATTTACCGACTTCTTAATATGACTTCCTGCCGAACTTCTCTTTTTGTCCTTTTTTCGTGAAAAAGGTCATGACACGAGGATAAGAAAAGAATGACAGAATTAAATTTCGTTATTTTTAATCTGGCTGAATAATGTAATAACATCTCACACAACACCTTTAGTTTCAGGTTTTGGCTTTTTTTATTTAAATATTTGAATGCACACGAAGAACAGTCACGTCTGCGATGCTGTGACTTTCTGGTTTTGTTTCGATCTTAGTTTCATCACCGGTGAACAGTATGATGAGCATACATATACGGCGCTCTTGGATGTAAGGTATATAATACTGTTTTAGCCCAATCTCTCCGAGACTCGCCGCTGGAATGATGATTCACTCCTAGTGACTCATTCGGCTGGAACTTTCTGCTGAATTCTGATACGGGGAAGCAGCGTGTCCAATAGGTTTACAACACACATGGATCGAGGATCGACCGAACTGTATATTTAGAGTCACGATGACAAAAGATGGAGGAGGGCTGACTGCGAAGGGCCTTTTTTTAGCTTTATTTTGGACGGTCACATATTGGTTCATTACCGAATGTAAGCGAGCAGTGTAACAGGTTCACGATCACTGATTCATACAGAGGTGATGTAGCTCGGTTTGAGATATTTTCTACAGATTCGTTTTTTTCGGCAAAAAACCTCTTTTGGATTATATGCCCTCTTTGTGTTGAGAAATGGAAAATTTTCCTTTCATATTAGTGTCAGGTCAGAGTGATTTTATTGCTTTTCCTATATAATATGTCTGTCAAAAGCATATTAGCTTCTTTATCATATGATATTATGTATGTATTATATACTACACAACTGTGTAAATCATAATGGTACAAATGTCAAGCCAATTTTTGCTCTTTTAGAAGCTATATCATATCATATCATATCATTGTCTGTATCACTATTTAAGTAAACATGAAATACAAATGTAGCACATTTTTTATACATCTTCCGCAATTCCTCAGTGGATGTTTTTCGAAGAAAGAAAATATAATTGTGTTTAAACTTTTATGCCTTACTTTGTTTGTGTGATGTCATCGAGGGTAATATTTTGCAATTGGATAATAATAGCTAGCTTGTTATTTTGCCATACGCAACCTCTCTCATAGATTTTTGTCATAGTTAAAGTCTCTGTCAATTTATGACATTTAATCCCATCCTAAAGTTATTTTTAGATAAATATGTTATTTTTCTGTCAATTTTCCTGTCAATTTTTTGATGGATTTTTAAATCCCATCCTGCAGTTATTTATAAAAAAGAATCTGTTATAAAACCACAACTAAAAAATAAACCACAACTATAAAAAAAGTCCATACACATCCTAAAACAACATATCTACATTTTTGCAGCTCTTTAAATGAAAGCCCTATGCCAGATCACCCATAATGCATTGCAGGTGATTCTGCTCCAATCTCACTTATTATTATCCAAATCCATTTGTTTCCCTATTTTGTTGAAGCTCCAACCATGCTGTGCGCTGAACGTTTTACACATCATACTTCTATTTTATTATTTGTTTTCGGGACGGACAAAGTATTATTTTTGTCTATAATACGTGAACACAGTGTTCTAATGCTGAAGTTTGACGCAGGCCAGAATGCAGGGTCCCATGGTGCCATTCACACCTGGTTAAATAATGCCTCATGTGACAACTACATTTCTTGCGTTGTCAACAATGTCACCGTGTACAGGAAAAACTTTTTTTGGAGTTGGATTTTATGAAGTAACTGTTATCATGTTTTGGTATGACATTGTTTCGATGACATCTAGTTGTTTTGAAATGAGCAAATGAACAGTTTTTGACTCGAAACTGAATATTTTGGGAATTAAGAGGTACGTTTGGAATTTGTGTGCCATAAAAGAAGAAGTGGGGTTGTAGCGATGCCATGAATATATATTACACAACTATATCACAATACCAAGTTCGATACTGTTCAATGTTGTGGTGGTTCAATTTTACAAGATTTTTCAAAATACACAAACTAGAGGAAATCTAGTCCCAATTTCCAATAATTAATTCGAATGAGAAGCATAACTGGCTATATGATAAAACTTCATCTATCAATCATACAAAGCAATCCACATTTAAAAATTCTGTAGATTACTTGTATAGTACATATAGTAGTCACTATAGGAAACTTTATCATACTATAATATAATGCAGAATTCACTTATTTAATGTTCAATACTGTAATTTCTAGTAATAACCCAAGTAATTTTAAAAACTGCTTTAAATACTGTTGTATACTTTTGTCACACCCCGTTGCTGGCCCTCGGCTCTCCACCTGAGGGCGTCATGTTGCTTATTGTTTCTGCCTGTGTTTTGGTCGAAGACTCCATATCCCGTCATGCCTTGTGTCTTCTCATTGTTAACCGGTTTCACCTGTGTCCAATTTCCTGTTTGATTTACACTGAGATGTGAAACTCTGATTTGAGTTAGTTCTATCAACTATGGGTAGGCTTACCTTGAGTTAAGCGCTGGCACCACAACTTTGATATGTCTCATTCACTGTAAAGAAACATGATACAGTTTTGATAAAAATTCACAGGGAAATTGCAAAATTCCACTAGAGTCCTAAATTCTTCTACTGAAATCAAAGTACATCCCTATGAATTAATGCAGCCTCTTCATATACGGGCTTGAGTTACCCCGCTTTCTCGGGTTTGACAAAAAAGATTAAATTTTTAGATTAGATTAGATTCAACTTTATTGTCATTACACATATACAGGTACAGTGTAACGAAATGTAGTTTAGGTCCAACCAGAAGTGCAATTAGCAAGTGCAGATATACAGTGTGAATAAATACAGAATACAATATTAGAAAAATAATTTACGTTGGGCATGTACTATGAAAATATGACAATCGGTATGTACTATGAACAATATATACAGAAGGCTATATACTGTGAACATTAATGTACAGGAGGTTATGAACAGATAACAATATAGACTATACAATAGTGCAAGTGACTTGAGTGTGCATTAGTTACAGACATTAGCTATTAAAGTTACAGTGCAGTAGATGAGTTAATGTGGTTATTAAAGGTACGGTGCAATACATGAGTAGATGCAGATATACAGTTACAGTGCAGTAGATGAGTTAATGCAGTTATTAAAGTTACAGTGCAGTAGATGAGTTAATGTGGTTATTAAAGGTACGGTGCAATACATGAGTAGATGCAGATATACAGTCACAGTGCAGTAGATGAGAAATCCAGAGTATCCCTCGATTAAGGATTAATATACTAAACTAAACTTTTCACTAAACCTGCTTTCTGAAGCGTTTTCTCTGTTGTAAATCATTGTTTAATGTTACGCCTTCGTGTATCTCTTGTGTTCATGGATATTATGTTTCCCTTTGAACTTACTGTGACTATTTGGATTTTATGAAGACACATTGTACTGCATTTGGATCCGCTCCCTGTTTTCCTGTCTGGCCTGACTTAATAACTTATATTCTACTTTTATAACTTGTATAGCAACTGAATTAACAACTAATATTTACTAAGAATCAAAAGCACTATAGTGTCTTAAGAATTTTGCTTCATTTTAGTATGGCAAATGCTCAACTATACAGCAAAAATGTTCATGTAGAAACTAATTTAATGTACATTTCATCTATACAGAAATATTGTTGTAAATGTAAAAGTAAACAGTTAGTAGTGATCAGTCACTGAATCATTCAACCGATTTGTTCAAAACAGCTGACGTCTCTATATGATTGACATGTCCAAACTCATTTGATTCATTTGAAACAGCATTTAAAGGTGCAACAAAAAACTCACAATTATTTTGGGGGGGGATTTTGCAAACATGAGCGCTGGAATTAACATTTTAATGCATGTGTGCAACATTACTTAAAATTAGAGTGGCATCACCAGTATTTT
The DNA here is from genome assembly GCF_015846415.1 of Triplophysa dalaica. Taxonomy (NCBI): domain Eukaryota; kingdom Metazoa; phylum Chordata; class Actinopteri; order Cypriniformes; family Nemacheilidae; genus Triplophysa; species Triplophysa dalaica. The sequence continues at coordinate 19,914,097 of NC_079551.1, forward strand.
GAAGCTTTAGCATCGCAATGCTATCGTAGCACCGGTACAACACAAAACTCTGTTGTGTAACAACGAACGTGTTAGCTGTAAGATGTGTCAGACATTTTTAAAAGTTACTAAAGTAGAACATTGTGAAAAGTTATCACATTTCTAGATGCTGTGCAATGTTGGGCATGTTAATAAACTCACTGATTTGAACTGAGATTGATGCCAGTAACTGAAATGTACACTATTCCAAAATGGCGGCCGAATCACTGTGTGGAGCAGTCTTCACACACATATATAATCCGGTATATCTATGTAAACAAATACATCAACACTGCTGTGCAGGAGTGTAGACGTTGCACAATCGCTTCCAAACTGAAAAATGTCACTTCAGTTTACGTAACGGTGAGTCATATATAACATCCTCCCTCTTACTTTTTAAGGTTCCCTAACAGTGCCTGCGACACAAGAAATCTGCTCTGAAACAATTTGTGAAAATCTGCATCAATATGGCAGCATCAGGAAAGCATCAGTACCACAGGCTGCCGGGTCCTTCATTACAATATGGCCACACAGATGCCTCGCTCAGCGACTAACGCTTTTTACACTCTCTCGCTGTTTACAAGCACTCGCACAATTTGTACAGCCCATCCACGAGTGAGAATATCAGGCCTGCAGTCTTACAAAACCTCTCTGGGATCCACAAATCAGGAATCTGATAGCTGCATCTCGACACATTTTCCTTTCTACTCAATTGTGGGCTGTGATTCGATTCGTTGCTTCAGTGATTTGTGATTCGATTGTAAGAGGTGTGTTTTGTTTGGTTTGCACGATTCCAGATTGCCCACTCCTCTCAGTGGATAAGAACTCACTTGAAAACAAATTTTAAGTCTGTCTTTTCATGGTGTTTGCTAAAAGTAGTATAACTATTGCTCATACAGGCTGGTATCATATAGCGCACACAGATATTTGTGTGTTAGTGCAGTGCCTCGTTGCTGGCTTCGCAATATGCTAACATGAAACTTTATTGGATTATGCGTCTTAAACCGGTTACTTCTTCACTCTATTCTCTTTATTGCGAAGTCCGCTTAATGGGCAAGAATGAAACAGAGTCGGCATGTGGCATGTGGCGCGATTGTGCATCGTGCTACCCGAGTTCGATTACTGTCTTGTGGTCCTTTTTTGAAAGTACCCCCTTCTCTCTCCCACTTTGCTTCCTTTCCTCTCTTCTACTATGCTTTACAATTAAAGGCAAAATGCCAAAAAAAATGGGTTGGCTTAAATTATCATATTGTAAAACCGGTCAAGTTTGTCTTTTCACTTTTTCTAATTTAAGATAATAATAACAAATAATAATAAAGAGACAAAACATGAATGTTTATTTACTATGTTTATTTATTATAGTTTATATTTTGAATTATTATATTTGTGCTACGGTGGCTTAGTGGTTAGCACGTTCGCCTCACACCTCCAGGGTTGTGGGTTCGATTCCCGCTTCCGACTTGTGTGTGTGGAGTTTGCATGTTCTCCCCGTGCCTCGGGGGTTTATTCCGGGTACTCCGGTTTCCTCCCCTGGTCCAAAGACATGCATGGTAGGTTGATTGGCATCTCTGGAAAAATTGTCTGTAGGGTGTGAGTGCGTGAGTGAATGAGTGAGTGTGTGTGCCCTGCGATGGGTTGGCACTCCATCCAGGGTGTATCCTGCCTTGATGCCCGATGACTCCTGAGATAGGCACAGGCTCCCCGTGACCCGAGGTAGTTTGGATAAGCGGTAGAAAATGGAATGGAATGGAATATTTGTGCTATTTTATTCAAAATACAACACTCCTGTCTACACATCACAGTGTATTTCATTATTTTTCCAATAACAAGACAATATAAAAAATGTTTCAACATATTACTGCTGTCTTTCTGAAACCTCGTATCTCCATATTTCATTTTTTGCCGTACATCACTAGGCTATTTTTAGGGCTATTAGGCCCTTTTATCATTAATAACAAACACCCCCACAGAGTTTCTCAATGGGTTTTGTCAAACCAATAGAATTTGTTAAAAAGTTACAATTGTTAAAAGAACAATACAGTAGTTATTCATTTAAAAAGTACAGTGTCTTTTTTTATATTTGGACATCCGTGGTTTTGGAAGGACAGCGACCATATATTTGTATGGTTTCCTGTCACTATTTTCCAGCTCACTCAAGTCAGCTTGTCATTTCACGATCTAACATAGAAATGAGTTAGGGAGTAAATACATCTAACATGAATTGTGGGTAAAAAAAGAGGAACAAATATACAAAATTAAATAGTATGCTAAGATATCACTACAAAATGGCCGACACTTTATGTATTACACTATATACGCAATATTTGTAGATCGCTTCCAAATCAGGCACTTAAGATAGCATCTAGTTTTCGATTCTATGCAGACAGGGAATACACCTTAGCAACCACCTAACAATTCCCTGGCAACCATTCACCTTTCAATCCTTTTGAGATTTGAAACTCTCAAAATACTGTATATAATCAGGATTGTTGTTCATGTATGATAGTTTCTCAATGTTCCTCTATAGAACATCGCTCACCTCTGTCTGTCAGCACAATTCAGCGAGCAAGAGAGGCTTGGCACAGCTGAGGAAGCTGGCAGCTGTTTCCTCCAATACCAAGCGTTCAAGGCATCCCTCCGCGTTTCTTCGGAAACGACGAGGGAGGGAGCGCATTTGCGTGTGGGCTGCCGAGAGCTTCACGCAGCATTAGTTAAGTAACTTCAATACAGCGAGGAAAAGAACCACCAGGACGTCAGGCAAAAAGAAAGGAAGCCAAACTGTCGTCCGAAAGAGATCAGTGATAAATTAAAGAGACGACGCTCGCGTGAGAAAAAGGTCGCACTTTGTGCTGCATGCCTGGGAAAGCGTGCGTTCCCGGTTGACGTGGGTGGCAACGTGTTTCTGTGTGTGAGGGAAAGTGAGAAAGACACAGCATGCGTGTCAGGGAGAGAGACCAGTTGCAGAGGAAGAGAGATATTAGAAGAGAGGTATTTGACAGCCTGTGATTTCCACTCACGTCGGGAGAGTGGCGCATGTTAAGAGCTATTCCGCAGGAACGCTCGGAGGGGAAACATCTCGCTCTGTAGCGGTAAGTTGATGCGGTTTTTATTTAACCGTTAGGATTGCTCATTTGAGACCGCACGGCTTTTCAATGCCGGTCGCAAAGCATGCTGGTCTTTTGACAGAGCGTAGATCGGCTTTTAGTGTTTCTTCAGTGACGTTCAGGCCCTCAGGTTGGGCCAGGGTTATGACCCTTCGAGTGGACTAAAGTCAGCGTGTGATGTTGTCAGAGGGTTGTGGTAACGGAACACAACCGGTTGTCTCTCTGTTTGTTGCAATATCTTTTTATTTGTCATCCAATGTATTTGCAAAAAAAATTATATCAGGATGTGCGTTTCTCGGAGGGAATTTCGAGAATACGTTTGTGATTTAACATTGAAACATGAAAAGCGAATTTCTTTAACAGATATTGAAGTGGGCATGTTGGTCTTTGCTTTTAATTTGAGCTCTCCTCGTTTAATCATGTCATTTCTTCCATAAAACACACTTTTTTTGTTACTTCCATTTATTTAAAGAGGGAGAGAATTGGAGAAATGTGTCTTAAACTTAAAAAGCATCACAAGCATCGTAAAGGTATCATAAATTTTATGGGGTTTTATAAAATGCTTCAGATATTTCAAATCATGTTAGCGATGAATCAGATTACCGTTTTTTCAATAACGTGTTTTTGACCAGACCTAATTCACAAAACATTTTGAGTTTTACTTCCAGTTTTTATTGTAAAAATTATGTTCAGGGCTTTTGATTGGCAAGCACTTCAGAACACTCTGTACAGAGCCCCTCCCTCCAGAGATTTGTTAGTCTTATGCAATTGATGATTGGTTGCTTATTCTAGAAGGCGGGGCTTCATTATTCTGTCTCGTTTGTTATATCTTCTTATATCATTTACAGTAACAGCACTAATATCTGTAGTCTTTGGTTATTTTATATATTGATTATAGATTACATAATATGCATCAAATTCTGATGCTTATTGTTTGAACGTCATTGTAAACAATATTGTCATTTCTATTATTATTGATAGTGCAAAAGTCTTCCTAGAAATGCTTCCATAGCAGTTCACTCTACAGTTGTATTGTAAAATTGCTGTTTATCTCTGTCATCTATAACATATGTATACCCTGAATGTGCTGTAAATCACTTCGGATAAAAGCTTCAGCCAAATTACACAAAACGATTTCAAATCAAATTTGTATTTGATTTCACTTTGCTTTCTTTATTTCATATTACGTATAGGGTTATATCTCTTTTTATTCTCTGTGCAAACATGTGTTTTCTTCCTTTTTTCTTGTAAAGTTGCCTTACAAGCTCTATGAAGTAAACTTGACTCTTCATAGCATTTTAAGTTTCAGTTTTTCTTAAATTGCTGTTTTTTGTTGTTTCAACATCATTGCTAACAATTTTGTGTCTCAATATGGCAAAGAAATTGTTTGATCAAAATCAATTAAAATTACAGGTTGTTTTTAAACCATGTGAGGCTCTATAACACTTGTTTATCATATTATTGATGATGGAAGAATATTCGATTTGAATGGATGTGCAATTTGATTTCTGACTCCATTCTATTCAACTAAACCAGCTTGCATGTTTGTTGCGTATCAGAATAGTTATGTACAACTTTTGCCTTATTTGCGACTCTCCATATGTTCTGCTTCTTGCTCTGCATGTGTTTTTTGCTCAGCGAAGGGCATGAAAAGACTTGACATTTCTGCTGGGCAATGTAAAACACTGGGAGAGGTGTGATAGCGTGCCCCGAGCAAAGGTCATGCCAGTTCGTGAGAGGTTTGAGAGTAGTGTACTGTCCATTTAACACGCATAAACGTTGTCACGCACTGTCACATTCTCTCACGCTTGCTACTTGACCGTCAACTACTATTACCTTCCCAACATGTTCATGTTTTTTCTGAACACGTAGCTTTGCTTGGCTCGGGATTGCGTGGATGATATCACATGTCCAGTTTGAGATGTTAAACCTCACATTAACATTTAATTGTGTTTCTGAAGCAGACTATTGCTATCAAACCATCCTTCTGGCATCAAGGGCTTTGGTAGAGCTTTCAGTTCCCAGAATGCACTTCTTCAGGTCATTTTCCTTTCATAACAGCTCCTGGACTGAATAATCTGGAGCAAATAGGATTGTTTTGATGGTATTGGTTTATCAATAGTGGAATAGTCATGCAATGATTCTCAAACCATCAACCTTCGAGTTAATGTAGCATATCTGTCTCAGATGTGGTGGCTTTCCCACGAGTGCTGCTGTAATTGAAGCATTCTGTAAAGATATACTGACATTTTCCTCACTAAACTTGTGTTTGAGGGGAGTTGGTGTAGTTTTATATGGCAGCCCTGTTATACTGCATTAATATTGAAGCGTTACCTACAGTTTATCGTGTTTTTGAAAATGGTTTGAGGTTTTCTGATCTTTCCTGTATGTTGCATATTTTGGCATATGAAGTGATGTTATCTGGTCATATTACATGCATATAAAAATCTGCATATAGTATATTACACTATACTGAGCAGCAAAGTATTGATCTAGAAGAAGTGCTATTAAGAGCTGTATTCATTTTTTTCTTTTCTATTGTTCTTCTATTAAGATGTTTTACGGTGTTTGGTAAACTGTGTTAAGGAGCACACTTGACCCAGATAGCATGGATACGTCTGTAAGATGTCTGCTATAGATCTGGAAAACAACTGCTGTGTAAAAAAAACAGTTTTACACAGAGCCATTTAGAGAGAGAATCGAGTCAACTCCTATGGAACCGTTTTTTCACAGCAATGGCGGTAAACTGAGGCTCTCAATAGTTGCAATAGTTCCAATGCATGGAGCTGCGACTAAACAGACCTACTGAGGTAAACTTCTAACCCATTTAAAGACGAAAGCCATTTAATGAATAAAAAAATGAACGAAACAAAGCATTTAAAGAGAAAAAATAACTTCCTTGAACTATCTGAAGGCTCCATGAATCAAACAGACTACCGTTGGCAGAACTCCTTTCACAATGGCTCTGGTTTATAAATTACAAACATCTTACTGACATCTTCTAGATGTCTATATGACATCGGAAAGAAGACATCTCAGGGACGCATTGCAAATGACCAATCAATCAAAGAAATACGTCTTGCAGACGTCAAATAGGTGTCCCCCTGATGTTTGTCTGCTATCAGGTAAACTGAGCCGTTTAGGTTTGTTTGGGTTACTTTGTGTTTAAGATCCAAACAAATCGCTCGATAAAGTCATAGTGTCACTTTAACAACTCAATAATGTTATTTGGTTCCTTACTGACCTTCTATAACAAACGCCTTTGTTAGCTTTCGCTATCCTTGTTCCTTCTAGCATATCCTGAACAACCTAAACATGACATGTATTTCTTTCACCATCTGTTAGCTTTCCAATAGAAATCATAAACGTCCGAACTGCAGTTAAAAGACCTGTATATAGAGTGTGTGAGTCGGCCAGCGCAGGTGAGCGTTAGCATGGACTGTGCGGCGGTGACTGTGCGGCATGTGGGAGGAAAGGTGTGAGTCATCTCACACACTCAGATGGAGGACAGAGGAATTCAAGCAACTAAAATGTCTCGATTACAGTTTTTCCTGCGCCGTCTCTTGTTTGCGTTTCATGCGTAGTCTGTTCATTTTCTTTGAGATCTGCTGTCCATTTTGAAAACATCATATGCTGGGTTAGGTATGTTTTGATGCCGGTTTGTGCTGGTCATGTGCTGGTTTAAGCTGGTCATGTGCTGGTTTGTGCTGGTCATGATCTGGTCGTGTACTGGTCCTTAGCTGGTTTAAGATGGTCATGTGCTGGTTCCTCACCATCTTAAACCAGCTAAGGACCAACACATGGCCAGCTTAAACTGGCATTAAAACATACCAAACCCAGCATATGCTTTTTTTTCAACAGGGGTTTACAAACTGGTTTTTAGCATGGAGAGACATTTTGCTTCTTGTGATGTACAACATGTAGATCAGGACACAGTTTACTGGATTGTGAATGTTTGTAGATATATAACAGGGACATAAGTACAAATGAGTTATTAGTATAAGTTATTAGTATTCGTTATTAGTTATTAGTTATTAGTAATTAGTAATTAGTAATTAGTTATTAGTTATTAGTTTTAGTTATTCGTTTTAGTTATTAGTTATTAGTTATTAGATATTAGTTATTATTTTTAGTTATTCGTTATTAGTTATTAGTTATTAGTTTTAGTTATTAATTATTAGTTATTAGCAGTGTTGGGTGTAACTAGTTACTAAGTAATTAGTTACTGTAATTTAATTACTTTTCCCTTGAAAAAGTAAAGTAAGGGATTACTCATATGTTTTCTGTAATTTAAATAGTTACTTTTGATGTAATTAAAGTAAATACTTTGTTAAATATATTCCTGTGCAATAGCGTAATTGACTTCAAAATTCAAAGTCTTACTTTAAAATCTGTGCTTTTATGTATAATTCTCACATTTGTAATACTTTGGTCAGTTAATAATATTATTTGAATGAATTAAATAAGCCGTTTCATGTATATTCTTGAATCACTTAACTAATCAAGGTTGATGTAGGATATAGAAAGTAATAAGTAATGAGTACCTAAATACTTTTTGGACAGAGTAATTTGGACAGTAATCTAATTACACTATTGAATATGTAATGAGTAACTAGTAATTAATTACTTTTTCAGAGTAACTTACCCAACACTGGTTATTAGTTAATAGTTAATAGTTATAAGTTATAAGTTATAAGTTATAAGTTATTAGTTATTAGTTATTAGTTATTAGTTATTAGTTATTAGTATTAATATTATTATTAGTTATTGGTATTAGTTATTAGTATTAGTGACAACAGCTGAAAAGAAAAAGTAGTTTCAGACTTTTACCTGGTGCACTAGATTAGGAACTTCCTCTTAAAAGAAAAAAAATGTCATTCAAAACCTGTATATGACTTTTTGAATCATAAGAGAAGATATTTTGAAAAATGGCTCAGTGTTTTTTTGTGCATACAATGGAAGTCAATGGGGGTCAATGTTGTTTGGTTGCTACTTCAAAATATCTTCTTTGGTTTTCTGCTGAAGGAGGAAAGTACATACAGGTTTGGAATGACATCCAAGATAGCACACGGAGTTCTATAAGATGCCTCCTTAAGATCTTGAAAGCATCTGCTGCGTAAAAACATTTGAAAGTCCTCTTTAGAAAAGGCAGTTTCACAAACATTTTAAATTATAACAGACATCTTCTAGATGTCCATATGACATCTGACGGAGACATCTCCGAGATGTATTGCAGATAAGCAAACAACCTAAAATAATATATGTATTTATATGTCAAATAGACGTCTCCCAGATGTATGTCTGCTATCAGTGATGCGTGCAATAAATGATGAAGAAAACAATGTTTGGATGAATAATCACCCACAATTCTGTCCAGTTCTATTTTCCGATTTATTTTTATATATCAGCATGTTGATAATTCTTTGATGTTGCGTTCACTCTTTAAGCTCACATCTGTAACGGTTCATTTAACCTGCTAAACATGGAAAGCTTTAATACTAAATGCTTTGATGCCGTTTGAGGCTGTGTCCTCAGTGAAGGATGATGTGTAGGAGTGCCGTATATTTATATCTCCCTATATAACAATAGATATATTCTAATACATAACACATGATATATAGACACTGATTTAATAAATGTTTCATTTAATAAGGAGGAAACAAAATTGATAGTTCCAGAAGGAGATGTCATAATTCCAGTTGGCATGTGACTAACAATACCAGTAAGACATTGGGGAACATTTGCCAAACGTTTTACTTTTGGGCTGCACCTGCTACTGTGAATATCAATTCAAGTTTTCCATCGTGTTCAAAATTAAGCATCAGTCCTGAGAACATACAGTCACAAATATCTCTATGAGATAAAAGACAGGTGTATATTTCCACTGAATGTACTTAGAAAAGATTGAATACTCGCTCATTTTGAGGTAGCTTGACGTATACGAATAAATGTAAATGCATTTGCTGACAGCTGGATGTGTCGAAATCCGATTCTGACACCTGGAGCTCAATTGGACGTTTGTATTTAAAGCCTGTGAGTCATTCAGTTGTAGATAGTGTGATAAATACATGTTCCTCGCAGGGCTCAGCACAACTCCAGCGCCCCTCCCACACACTTTTTCATGTTATCCTCAGCTGCATTCCCTCAAGCACACACCACAAATGTTGTGCATGTGACCCTCTGTCTATAAAAATCATAGTGGTTGTGCCGTGGTGCTGCAATGGTTGGTTAAACCATAGTCATAATGTTGGGTTTGTTTCAAGTCACGGTTGGGTAAAATCTAGACAAACCCAACACTTGGATTAAATGAGTGTAGAAAGTGTTCATATTGCTTATAATATCTTAAATGTCAAGTGCTTTATTAATCGACTAGGGCCTTATTATAAGTGACGGAGGATCCTGATGGATTCTGGCTGGATGCGATCCATCTTTTATAAGCAGGTGAGGAGGCGATGTTCTGCCCGTGCCCTCCCCTTCCATCAGACCTTTTTTTTCAGTTAGAGCCTGAGACTGAGACAGGTCTCTCGGCAGCCAATTTAAAACAATAATAATTCCATTATAGTACCGAGGCTGGCCAATCTGTTTTTGATTGGGGTAAACGGATTGCAATGGAGAGATATTGCAACAAATCGAGCCGGAGGGAAAATGACCCTACGCCGTGTACTAAAACACACTTCCTTTGCCAAAGTTCCAAAATACCTCACATGACAGCAACCAAGAACATCGGAACCCGGAAATAAGCGTTTCGTGTCTTTTTAATCTCGTCTGACCAATTCTGATGTATTCTTCTATGAAATGCTTCGTAGGAAACTTGATGCATATTCACTTCATTTCAGATAGCAGATCCGGCCAAATGGAACGGCGTAAATCGCATTGATCCGATTGAGTCATTTCATCAGGATTCAGTCTGGAGTCTGAAGTGTTAGCCTGTGCTAGAATGTGTCCTGAACTGGAGATTACTCTGGTAGATCTGACTTGCATCCGACTGTTCAGTAGGATTTCAGCCTACAGGACTGGGAATGTTTGGATAAGACCATAATAATGATTTCACTACTCCCTAATGACGTACACTGAAAATTGACACTGTTTGAGGGTTATTATAAAAGTTGAACAAAGTTATGGCTTTTTTATTTAATGATAACAAGAACAGTTGAAGGGAACAGAACGCAGGTGTCCAGGGACTCTTGTAACAGGCAAATTACAGTAATATTAATATCTATAACATCTTTTATTGCACAAAAGTGAAACAGCGTTCACAATCCGAGGTTATGCATAATAATAGGAACGGTATAGTCCCAGATTTGAGCTTGTAAGTAATTGCAACGAAATGTGTTCTTGAAAACTGTGAATTTATAGCAAAAGTGGGGGTTTGCTGGTTGGCGCCCCAGTCAAATATATTTTTGAAGCACTTTTTTGTGCATAATATAGAGAAATAATAGAAAGAAGAATATTACTAGACTAACCAAAGAATTATTGTAACATATGAATGTGTTATAATTGTATTTTATTGCATTTTCTGCTGAAGATCTCATTACCGTAACACCTGCATCTATATTTGAGTGCATAATATATTTAAATGTTAACAGAATTAAATAAAAAATCCGAAAATAATAATTGGACGTTCAAAAAAAACTAAACACTTGGATATCGATATTCTTGTAAAATAAAAGTAGATATTGTGGGTAAAAAAATGTGTGACTGATTTTCTCATCCTCTGTAACACTATCATTGGAATGTCCAACAAAGTACATACATGGTGTAAAAACACTATTATTTTGTTACAATATAGAGTTTTTCTTACCTTACTTCTGGACTGACTCTGAAACGATTCGTTCGGCGAGTCATCCGTTTAATCCCCTCCTTTCCACCAGCCTACTCTGATGTGATTGGTCAGATGGTTTAGTCTGCTGTGATTGGTCTACTGCGAATGAGGCTCACAAGCTATAGTGTTTGGGGGAGAGGAGTGAAGTTTTAGCGGGCAGTCCTAGCAAAACGTTGGCGAGGACTATTTGTAGTGACGTTAATCTACGGCGGTTCACGAATCGGACTAGGGACGACTCGTTTGAATGATTCAGAGTCGACTCCCTATTTCCTAGACAATAACTTTGTTATTCATTCACCTACAGCTTCACAACTTGGCAGACTGCTTACATTCACACAACATTACACACTGCATGACATTTAATTAACATGATAACACTCTTTATGCTTCACACAAATCTGCCTTCCAAACACTTACAAGGTTAACAGGTTTCTTTATATTTCTCCTAAAAAATGTATACTATGTACACAACAATATTGGTTATCATTACCTTTACATGTAGTTTCCCACATGTAAACAAAAGTTACATTATTGATTTTATTGTACTGCATTAATGTCTGATTATGTATGGAGAATAAAAACTTGGTAAGCCATTATAAAAACTCGAAGCTTTTTACGAAGCATGCAATGGTAGTGACATTCGGTTACTGTAATGAGATTTTTAAGGCCTTTTTTTATAAAAACGAAGATGGATAGGGATGTATGTACCGACCGGAACACAGAACTTACAGAGTGTGCTTGTAGCCGCTATGAAGACTGGTTTTGTGATCCAGGGTCACATATATACATATATATACAGTGTATACAGTATATGCGCTTTGTAAGGACATTGTATCAAGAGCCTACTTGAAAGGTAACAGGTCTTGAAACCAACAATGCTTTCCTGGTCAACTTCATCAAAATTACTATTCTGGTCCACCAAACAGATCAACACCAAACCATCTTGAACTGGTTTGGTAGACTATGCTAGACTTCTGTTATGGTACACTTTCAGTTTCCAATAAAATGCTTAGTTGTTGATATATTACATTATGTTATCCAGGAGATGGGAATCTGTCTTAAGATGTGCTGCACTGCATGTGTTTGATTCTCAGAGACAGTCGCCATGAGACAGGCAGTGAATTATTGGTAACTGTATGATTGAGTGACAATCATTGATGCCGCCATCAGTAGGAGACGGCCATTATTCACCACAGTATGGACAAATGTGGCTTTTGTACATTTTCACACAGGAATTTCCGGACCCCCGGCTGATTTCCCCATTCACTCACAATGGAAAGAAATATTGACGGATACATCATTCTACACACATGCCACTCGTGTGTGGGTGTCTAGGCAGACGTTCTTGCCTGAGTTCCCTTGCTCTATCAAGAACGTTTCAAACTTCAATCCTGAATAGTTACGTGATGAAGGGCGCTGGAGACTGCACACACAGTCAGTACAGCGTGTCGGTGGTAAACTCACCGATCCGTCCCCCGTATGTCTTCCTTAGGGTCGACACGGGAGGCAGTGTCATCTATCATACACCAACTCAGAAGGAAAGCCTAGTGGTTTGAGACGTGTTTAGATGATGGCCAGTGGATGATCCACCTTTTTAAAGAACAGGTTGTCTTGTACACAATCATTCTGTCAATCTGAAGAACGCAAAAGGCTGCTACATTATATATTATAGTGTTGTTTTTGGACATGTACCATGGTAATGCCATAGTACTTTTTGAAGCACCCTAGAGGACAGAATGAGTACTGCAGTAGTTTTATTACAAAAGGGATATTGTTGAGAGATGTGTAATTTCAGTTTATACCATCACTTTTTACTCTGGTACAAAACCAGTACTTTGTATCGGCTGTAGATTTATAGTGTCTTTACAGTGTGAAATTGAGTCTCTGAATTATAATACTGAGGTTATTACAAAAAGGCAGATTGTGTGCATACTATTTTGTTTATACTACTTTATAAAGAAAGTTTTGACAGAAAACAAGTGCATGCCATCTGGAAATATTTCACTGTCAAATATACGATTCCAATATTAAAGTTTTGCTGTCAAGCTAAGTTTGTCTTGATGACGATAACGCTGTTGTCAAGAGTTAAATCAAAGCTAATGTGTTTATGCCTAAATTGAATTTTTTACTTTTCTTTTAGAGGTTCTTATGGATGTGTATTTGCATAAAAAAGGCATCTTGAGAAGTTTTATAGCTTCAGCGATGAAGTCTCCAGATCAGGATTTGCATTTAAAGCCACAGGCTAGTTTTCTGTACCAACATGCGATAGATTCAATTTTTTGGTTGTGTATAATTTGATTTTACTCTATAATTTACTCAGAAAGCCAGAATGTATTGTATTTTGGAGTGAAATGTAATTCTGAAGTACTCGTTGGGCTTTTTAATATGAAAGCCAGTGAATTATAGGTTTATGCTGCATTATTGCATTTTATTTGCTTAGATGTGGTTGTTCTTTGTTGGGATTGTGTAATGCAATGTATTTCTAGATTTTGTGTATTTCCTATCAAAATAGACAAAATGTACAGTTTTCGGTTTGTAATCCACCAATTTAAAACCATCGGTTAAAACAAACAAGTGGTTGAAATGGTATTTTGTTCTATGGGTTAATTAACCAACATACAGAACAATAAGCATTTTTAGGAGGATATACATGAAGAAAAGAAACAAATGAAAGTGTTGAAAATGGTTTTTGAGGGTCCATCATTCTACAGTTATGCAGGCACTTTGGAAACAGATGAAATTTAACATTGTTACAAGTCTTACTAGAAAATGACTTATTGCAAACATTACAGTGCATAAAAATGGTTGAATCTAAAAGTTAATCTAAAGTAGTGAATGAGTGAAATAAATTTGCCTTCTCTCTTTCTTTTTCTTTTAACAGAAACACAAAGTCGACCTCTTTTACAAGCTCCGTCACGTTATGAATGAGCTGATTGATCTGAGGCGACAACTGCTTTCAGGTCACCTGACCCAAGATCAGGTCCGCGAAGTCAAGCGTCACATCACCGTACGACTGGACTGGGGCAATGAGTGAGTCACCAACGTTTTATATGTCCTGAATAATGTTGACCTGAAATAAAATATCTTATGAAAATCTCAATTGAAAACCTTGAAGATATTCATTTATTCTCCCTCATGTCAAAAACCTGTTTATGACTCTTTTTCTGTTGAACACAAAAGAAGGTATTTCGAGAAATGTCTCAGTGGTTTTGTGTCCATATAATGGAAGGCAATGGGGGTCAATGTTGTTCGGTTACAACATCCTTCAAAATATCATCTTTTGTGTTCTGCAGTAGAAAGAAAGTCTTACAAGTTTGGAATGACAACAGGGTGAGTGAATGATGACAGAATTTTATCTGAAGGTAATCAGTCACATGATATGTACAGCTCATGTGATTGGCTCTGAGAACTGAACGCCATTGAGATGAATGCTGATGCTTAGGAGAGCTTTCTTCAATTATTCAGGACCTTCTTAATTTTACACATGGCATGTTGCCGCACTCTTATACAGACAAGATATGTCAGTCCTTCTTCCTATTGAACGAGTCATTGAACACTTGACCGTTTACTTAAATGCGTTTAACGTCCAGGTCCATTGCACTTCACTCAATTGAGGGTTGTTTAAATAAGCACTTGTGCGTCGTGGAGATCTGCCAGACTTCAAAACATGCTAGAGGCCGAGGCCTCCTGAGTACAGAGTCATCCGAGCTGAAATGCTAGAGATAGATGGTCGCAGCCTACCGGAGCCTCAGAAAGACTTGGCCCGGCTCGGCAGCGAAAATGAGGGAAACAAAACATGCAGTATGTCATTTACTGGGTGGATAATGTGAATTACAGTGAGAAATGTAGATGGTAGAACATTTAGAGGAAGGTTGTTTTATTGGGAGTAAGGAGACTTTTTACGCAGGATAAAAACGCAAGATACCACCCCCATTTTTTACCTACACAGTTTAAAAAGCATTTTCGCAGCTCCCTGAGTTTGCTTCAGTGTTTGCTGTTGTTTCATCATCATTTCATCTTTTTGGGAGGTTTTTAAAGTTTTTTTCGGCAAACAGGAAAGAGATGCTAGGAAAACTGCCGATCCAACTTATAATCTATATTCTATCAATTAATAAATCAAGGCTGTCAAATGATTATTTGTGACTAATTCTATGCAAAATAAAAGTTTTTTAGTTTAATATGTATAATACGTATGTATACTGTATATAAATATGCACAAATGCATGTATAATTTTAAGATTTTTTTTTTTATATATATTACATATTCATATTGATGTATAAAATAAATTGTATATAAATTTAAAAATGTACATATTTCATAAATAAACACATGTATGTGTTTTAATTTATACATACATACATTGTATACAATTATTTTACACAGCACGCACACATATATTATGTACACAAAAACTTTTATTTTGCATAAGATTTGTCGCTAATCGCTAGACAACCCTAAATTATATAGAGGGCATGCAATGACTTCACTTTCCCAAGTGAACACGCCGGGACACGCCCCCTTACACGTTTCCTTGAGTGGTATGCTTTCAATAAGAGAAACAAAGAAACCGCTACTAAATCACACAATTATTTGCTGAGCATTAAAGAGCAGTTGGACTCGACGGTGATCTTTATGATTACAAAGGAACCCGGTGTCCTTGGACACTGATATGTTGCGCGGAATTCTGTTTCCTGATATTGTATACAGCCATTTTGCTGATTGTTTTGCCACTCAATGGAGCGTGTGTTTGCTTGTTTACTTGGAAAAGTGACATCACATGCATACCCTCAGTATATAGACAGTATTTATTTAGCACAATTATATAAAATTAAATCAAAATAACAATGTTAACACGACACTATTTTAAATGGCATTAAATGCTTTATCTATTATCTATATGCTGTATATCGCAGTTAATTCTTATTTTTTAATTATTTATTACTTTTTAAATTAACAGTACAATGTCATAGGTTGTTGGATCATTTGTTTGGTTAGTTACTAGCCCATTTTCAAATCCATCAGGAAATAAAAACTTAATAAAATCAATATAAATCGATAATAAATAAAATGCAGCTATTTTGTATATACATTATATAAATTAATATTAAATAATTAACAATTAATAGTGAAATTCCATACAATTTTTATATTTTCCAAGTACAAGATGTTTTAAATGTTGTTAGTTATACTGTAAAAATATCATCAACCGTCTACAGTTCTCACTAATCAGACCTCCAAGACAAAGGTCACAGGGTTCGCGTCTCATAGAAGTGATTAAATAGGCGAGTAATCCAAACCAACATTGCCTAAGAGATGAGATGTGTATCGCTCTCTCGTCCAAGGTCACCTGAAGATTCACTTGTGTGATGAGGCACTTTGTGGCCGTGAGCTTTCAGCAGTAGATCACTGCCAGGTCTCCAGATCAGCAATCCAGAGATAATTGAGTAAATGGGATGAGATGGATGTGAGACAGCAGCACTTACCGACGATTTCTATATATACGGAAAGGATGAGTTGAAAAGCATCTCCAGTGTTGCTCAAACAATCTAATAATGTCTTTCATTAGACCTCGCTCTGTACGGTATATAAACTTACTCCTGAGGTGATCTTCTATCTATTGCATGGGACATCAAATACTGCCCAAGCAACCGCTCAGAACACCCTAGCAACCGTATAGAACCGCTATTTAATAAATAATATGATTACTGTATTGAAATTTGTCCTGTCTAGTGTAGAATAGAGTGATTTTATTGAGTCTCATTTAAAATACATATTAAATATTTGACATCTTGATGTTTGCAAATCAGAGGCATTCCCATTTTACTCGGCTGCATGCAACAATTGTGAGGTACATCAAGCTTGTCATTACTAAAGCGATTTAATTGTCACATAATGTGTTTATTAGTGTTTGTATAAACAAAGCCGTCCGCAAATAGATTTATTTATGGTCTGATACAAGCCAGTGATTCAGAATGTCTCTCTTTGAGCTCATTTGCATTGAAAGATTTAGGAAACATGCAGATTTTCTTCATTTACAAGTATAAGCGCCCCCCCGGATAGGGCGGAATATTGGCTTAGAGCACAACTGTATATATATATACAGTATATATAAATTAATGTGTATATATATATATATATAATAGTGTATTTTATTCACGTAGCTCAATTGGTTGAGTATTGTTTAAGCGACGCAAAGGTCATGGGTTCGAATCCCAGGGAACAATCAAATTTATAAAATGCATATCTTGAATGGGTATAAAAGTAATGTGTCCTTTTACTTTTCAACGTTTGACTCATTTACCTGGTGAATGATAAAACGGGTTTAAAAATAAAGAGACTTCCAACAAAGCTGGCAACGAACAGAAGACATAAAGCAAATGTACAAATCGAATAACACAAATAATAAAATTGCGTTGTAACAGCAAACTTATTAAATCTTATGATTCCAATAACAGCCTCATTGATGTGTTTTGCTGCTGACCTAGCCAGTTTAAATCTAGTATTAAACCTCATGGTGTTGATGCGGTTTACCTATCTCTGTAAGACTGGAAGAAGCAATGTTAACGTTGTGTAAACATGCTGTATGACGTGCCATTACTGCAAGCTTTAATCGACGGGTTGGGAGAGCGACACCAGTTTCTAAATGTCTTTGCTACGAAAGCTGAGAGTTCTAGCATCTCTCTCGGTCTTAACCATAGGATCCTTTCGATATGAACAGGATATGTGTGGATAAACCAAAAATAACTTTCGGAAACTATTATGAAAAATTGGCTTTGAAATCCTCAGCCATTCTTAGTTTGAGGACATCACGACTCAGTATTTAGCAGTAATGGATCAAATAGTCCCTCATGACAGTGGTTACGACATGATTACATTTTCACTAACACTATGATTATCTGCATACTTGCTAAGTATTTGGGGCTTGTAAGCTATTTTAAACTCTTTCTTTTGTGTGCTTAACAGACACTTAGCCTTGGATTTAGTGCCCAGAAAGGAGTTTGAAATGGTTGACGCAGACCAGATAAGTGTTTCAGACCTCTACAAAATGGTAAGCACTCCTGTACTACATTTTGACACATAACAGCAAACATACAAATCCATGTGTGTGTTTTAATCTGTAGCAGTTTTAAAAGCATTTGTTTATTGCAACATGTTTCTGAAACATGGCATGCCAGATGTTCGTAGAACAACATTCAGAGGATGTTTTTGTAATATTTGGGTTTTTAAATCATGTGAATTTATTTTTTACAGATGGTTGTAAACAAATAATATGCTAAATATAGAACAAAATGTCTTGTGCATTACACTTAACAATTCTGGTTACCTAATGGGGTAATAAAGTATTAAAGCTGCAAAAATGCAGGTTTCTTTGCATAGCTTATGTAGGTTAGAGTCGACATCATACTTACATTTCCTGCGAAATCATAACCAATGTAAGAAATACACTTTTTAATGACAGACTGTAGGGCTGTGAAATGGTTAATCGTGATTAATCGTATCCAAAATAAAAGTTTGTGTTTACAAAATATATGTCTCTGTACTGTGCACATAAACATACATGCATATATTTAAATAACATGAAAAATATGAAATGACTAAAAGTTTATAAATTATTTAAATGATTGGTTAATATAAATAAATACATGTAAATATTTCCTAATTAGGTATATATATAAATGTATGTGTATGTTTTTGTGTTTATGAATACAAAATGAACAAGCACGGAACACAGACATATATTATGTCACCACACAAACTTTTATTATGGATGCAATTTATCACGAGGTTTGAGAGCCCTACCAAAATATTTTGCAGATTATATCTTTATTGTTTTCTAATATTTTTAATGACTAGTCAACATTACAAAATTAGGTTTTTTGTTTCTATATACACTGAAAAAACAACTAGTATGATTTACTTTTTTATATTTTGACAACGATATTAGGGCTTGTTAATCGACATAACACCATGTTGAATGTTGCGCCCAAGATGGCGGCGCCCCCGCAACATGCAACATACGGCGTGACGTCAGCTTCACATTCTATATATGCATGATTTTTTTGCACACAATTTTAGCTTTTTGGGGGGCAAGTAACTTTAAGAAAAAAAACTTTCCTACTAGTTCAAACTAGTTTTCAGTGTATGCCACATTTGTTATCAGTCTGAATAATAGAAAAGATAAAACCTAATCATAATAAAACGTGAAATATTGAAATTTTATTAACGAATGATTATTGACATGTTGTGTCTCTTTTTGGTGTTTGTCTTACTTGGATTTCTGCAGCTTGTGTAAAACGGTCTATTAATATACATGAGTCATCCATGTAGATGAGAGCAGGAATTCATTTAATGTCTAATGGTTTTCTCTAATCGTTTTTGCATATGTGCATAATGTCGGCTTTACTCGCAGATGTAACCTCTCTCCCACCTGTAGAATAAGCTGAACAATTAGAAAACAGAAATGTTTTTTTTAAACGCTCCATTGAAGGCCGTTTACCCATGAAGGCTTATTGGTATGAATCATTTACATATTCAGCTTTGTGGAAAAAACTATTTATGCAGCTAAGATGAGATGTATTCTTAAAGTCAAAGTCTATTTTTACCTTTAGTTTATATCTCAGAATTTCAAAATATACTTTATTTCCCATCCTTTATTGTTTTATTGTAAGTTGATTTAATATTATCAGGTTTTAACGCTTGTATTTGTTTTTATTCCGAGTCTTTTTCAAATGCATCTTATAGAGAAATCTGCTAACATGGATATTCGCTCAATCTTTTTTCGTTACTTGTGTCTATACTGCCGTGTGCGTGTCTGCTTTGTGTGGGATCTCAAGCCCACTCTACAATATGACACAGAAGGCTAAATTTACTTCTTTAACGTGTATTCTGCATTCGAAGAGTTGAATTCGCAGACAGAATTCTGGCTAAAGAAAGTCTCGCTGAAGCATTCCTACATTCAAAGACACGAATGTTGTGTAAGAAGAAACGCATATATGTTCGTTTAATGTAACTTGATGTATTTGAAGAACATAATTCACAAGTTTTCTCTTTCATTTTTGGATCAAAATGAATAAATAATAAACTGCTTGTTTTTGAAAGTTTAGGTAAAAGATTGTCGAGATAGTTCTGTTTTATCCGTATTTATGTATTATCCCTGAAATTACTTTTATTAAATTAAATTAAATTAGTTTTAACCATTGATACCAAACACTGTAGATAAAAAATACATTTTAAGTAAAATACAGGATTTTTTTAAGTAGTATGTTTCGTTTTAATTTTATTACTGGGTTTTCTGGAATTGGCACAGAGTGTTCTATGGTGTCCCACGGAGTTTTGGCACTTTGTTTGGCACACCTGGAGATCAGCTTGTACCTGTTGAACTCAAGGTGAATTGACTTCTGTCACCTCCTGATTTTAGAAAGTTTCAATAGTGGAGAAAATAAAAGAGAAGCACAGAGCTATCGACAGAAAGGCGAGCTATTGACTAAGAGGTTTAGCTAACTTTTTTGATAAATTCAAAGAAAGAAAGAAAAGCACGTCGTCTTGTGTAGATACAAATCTCGATTTGAGTTTTAAGTGCCAAATGCTGAGGTCAGAGAGATTTGTACAGCCTGATATGTGGGAGGTGGAGGAGCTTCACACAAAAACCAAAAATAAAGCAAGAGAAGAAATAAAGAAAGCTTCTGAAAGAAAATAGATTTAAGAAGACTTTTGCTTCCCCTCAGGCGACCAAGAGCATCGAAGCTGCCGAGACTCGAGACCTTTCGTTTTCTTCGAAATTGTTGCTGAATTGTCTTCAGGGAACCAAAATATAGATTCAATTTAATCTCTAAACAGACCTGTTTGTTTCCAGTTGACTCAATAATAATTTCAGTATTTCATCATTAAATGAATATGGTCATTTTGTCATTTTCATACATAATTGTCAAACCCAGGAGAGCGAATTAAATATTATATGGGCTCTTATACTTACATTTCTTCAACCCTGTTACAAATAAGGCAACCTTGTTTTTGTCACTTTTAAAAATGATTAAAAACCATCCTCTGAAAGTATTATTGAAATTAAATAGAAGCTCTTGTTTGAAGGAGCAGTGCAAGAAAAAATGCAACGTCAAGTGTTTGTGTAATCTAATGCTATGAGCGAAATGCAGACCTAATGAGTTTTTGCCATCATTGTGCCCTTGAGGAAAACACTAAACCCCAGTGCATACCTAGACAACATTTTAAGGCATCTCACTGTAACTACATAATTAGGATCCCTTTATAGACACCTCATTTTGGTTCAATTCAAATTAAAGGCAGTATTGCACGTGGAGGGGATGTATGTTATGATTTTAAAGGTAACACGCTCTTCACTATCACGTTGACTCAATTGTAAGTCAAGCATCTTTTAAACAAGAAATATGTGAAATCTCCACGCAATCACGTTATACATAGTTGTCTAAGTAGGCAAAGTTCTATAGTGTCTGTTCAATGACTCTCCAGTCTTTATTTCAGGTCAGAGCAGTATAATTCCTGTAGCTCAGTGGTAAGAGCATTGCGTTGACAGCAAGGTTGTGGGTTCAATCCCAGGGGATTGCAAATACCTGTGTAAAATGTATAGGATAAAGCAATGTAAGTCGTTTTGGATAAAAGCGTCTGCCAAATGCCTAAATGTAAATGTATTTGGTAAACATGACATCAGTACTAAACTCTCACAGAAGAGCGCAGTAACACGGCTGTGAATTCTGTCGAAGATGTTCGCCGAGCCCACGGTGCCGCGAGGCGTTATTTTCCATTAATGAGTCCCGGCAGGCACGCGTTTAGCCTTCCTGATGGTGAGACTGAGAACAGAAGGAAAGATATTTGTTTTTAGACATTTCTCAGTTCGGCCTGAATTCCTCCGCTGTGTTTGCAAATTAAGCTCTAATTCCTTTTTTTCATTGTCTGTTTTTTGAGAACGACAGTTTTTAGTTTTTTTCCTACTAGCATGATGAGAACTGGTGTTTGTTAAAGGAATAACTACTTAGCAACCGTGTCAGTCTGATCACTCAGAACACCCTTGGTACCACAGAGAGGCACCATAGCAACCTTACGGCAACACTTTAATGACTGCTTAGCACAGTCTAGCAACAGTGTCATCCCATCCACCCAGATCACCCTGACTACCACTGAGAATCTACCCAGAACACACTACACAAATTCATACAACCACTAGGAAAAACCTGGCAACCACACAGTCACGTCATCTCCCGAGAAAACCCTAGGGTTGTGTGAAAGCTCAGCACAGGGAATCTTCATCTAGTGTTGATCTGTACTATAGCGTGTTTTGTACGACCCCCCACCTCTGTTGCATTTATCAATGGGGCGTGTGTTAAAACGCTGAGTAATTTATTGTAATGGCAGTGAAAAACACTGGAGAGAGACATGCAGACACAGACAGGCTCCAGGGTAAATTGTGCGCTTGTGTGTTTTACCGTGTGATTATGAAAATGCATTTTCAGCTTAGTTTTGTGCTGACAGCGCCTGAATAATCAAAATCGTACATCTCCTGAGATAAGGCTGTGAGGGATCTGTACAGTGTCATGTAGAAGCACTGAAAGCCTTGAGCAAATCTTCTATTTACTGAATTACAGATCCTGGACTGAAAATTCTGCGCGACTTTAATTTCAAAGCCTGCAACTCAGAATGAATAAATGTAACGTGACATGGCTTTACGTTTGAATGTTCTTACAAATAACACGTTTCAGTGCTGAGCCGCATGAAGATGTAAGGCATTGTTCTTCAAACCACACAGATAGTGAGGTTTTGTGGATTTACATCTGCGAGACTGTCGCTGGCTTTTAAAATTCTTCTCATCTCTAAGATCCCTTGTTGATTATATATTTTTAAAAACATCATGCATTTAAAATGAAGTTTTGTGGCTTGAAGTCCATGTTTGTTACATTTGAGTTCATATGTATGTGTATATGACGCCGCTCCATTTTGAGAAAGTTTGGGGTACTTAAAGGATTAGTTCAAAAAATGTATTTCTGTCATTATTAACTCACCCTTGTCTGGTTCAAAACCTGTATAAGACTATTTTTCCAATTAAACACAAAAAAAGATATTTCGAGAAATGTTTTTATTTAATTCAATGGATGTCAATGGGGGTCAATGTTGTTTGGTCACCAACATTCTGCAAAATATCTTATTTTGTGTTCTGCAGAAGAAATTTGGGTGAACAATTTTAATGTGTGTGTAGGATTGTAAATGACATAATCTAATAAAAACAATTCAAATCTTTTGATTTAAAGTTACTTGATACCACCTGCATTTAACATGTACGTGTTGCATGCATTTAACCTCTCTTTCTTCTTTCTTTCTTTCTTTCTTCTTCTTTCTTTCTTTCTTTCTATCTCCAGCACCTATCCAGCCGACACAGCGTCCAGCAAAGCACATCCCAGGTATATCTGTCATTTTTAGCAGCATTTTAGTTGTCAGAAGTATTTAGAGCCTTTAACATGTTAACACATGCAGATCTACGTGTAGGTCACGCTTCACCATAGGCTGAAATGTGACAAGAAATGTTGAGTTCGTCTGAACACCTTGTTCACTTTGTGTTAGTCATCATGATAAAAGACCTTTAACCTTTACGCTTGTGTGAACATACTTCTGTAGCAGTGTGCTTAAAGTGTAGTCTTGAATATAGGTCAATAAAAAAGGCAATAAGAATCTAGGGATGCATTATTGAATATAAGCGTGTTATACCTCAGCTCCTTATTTAATGTTGATTTTATGTTGTATTATGTTATGTTGACATTTTTTTAGCGTGATGAGGATGTTGTGTAGACGTATATTAGCGTTCTTATGAATGAATGAATGAGGCATTTATATAGAAGTTTATTGTGTATTGCTGTACACCCAAAGCGCTTTAAAATCATACGAGGGGGGTCTCTCCTCACCCACAACCAATGTGCAGCATCCACTTGGATAATGCGACGGCAGCCAAAGTACAACGGCGCCAGTAGGCTCACCACCCACCTGCTATCGGTGAAGAGGAGAGAGAGGGATAGAGCCAATTTAGAGGGTGGGGAATATTAGAAGGCCATGATTGACAAGGGCCATTGAAGGGGAATCTGCCCAGGAAACAGAGGTTATACCCCTACTCAATGGTATTTTTAATGACCATAGGGAGTCAGGACCTTGGTTTGACGTATAATGTTGTGTTGATGTTATGTTGACGTTATATTAGAGTTCTTATGATGTTGATCTTATATTGACATTATATTAGCATTCTGATAATGTTGTGTTGTGTTGATGTTATGTTGATGTTATATTAGAGTTCTTATGATGTTGATCGTATATTAGCATTCTGATGATGTTGTGTTGATGTTATGTTGACGTTATATTAGCATTCTGAGGATGTTGTGTTGATGTTATTTTGACGTTATATTAGCGTTCTGATGATGTTGATGTTATGTTAACGTTATATTAGAGTTCTTATGATGTTGATGTTATGTTGACATTATAATAGCGTTTTTATGATGTGTTGTGTTGATGTTATGTTATATTGACGTTATATTAGCATTCTGAGGATGTTTTGTTGAAGTTATGTTGACCTTATATTAGCATTTTTATCATGTTGTGTTGATGTTATGTTGACGTTATATTAGCGTTTTTATGATGTTGTGTTGATGTTATGTTGAGATTATATTAGCGTTTTTATGATGTTGTGTTGATGTTATGTTGACGTTATATTAGAGTTCTTATGATGTTGTGTTGATGTTATGTTGACGTATATTAGAGTTCTTATGATGTTGTGTTGATGTTTTCAGGATGGAGGACGACAGAGACACGGTGAATCGTGTCGGATGCCTGTGCCGCACCATCTTTTCGTCAACCTGAAGAGCTTCACATACAACACCATCGGCGAGGACACCGATATCTTTTTCTCTCTTTATGACCTGAGAGAAGGCAAACAAATCAGGTCAAGATACTTTTATCAGTTATTATTCTGTAAAAACATGAATGCACTGTATTTATGAAAACAGTACAGCTGATCTTATCCAATAAGCAAACTCAGATTATCTTTAAAACATGAAAGTCTTCGAAAGGAGAGCTTGCACAAATACTGCCTTTGAACAGAGGCCAAGTTTTGTATTGTTTTTCCCGAAATGGCATCCAGCTTTGACAAATCGTTGTAGAGGATAAAATATTTATTCATTTTGTTTGGTTGAGGGGAATCTGAGATCTGACAATATAGAGTGTTGATGTTACATTTAGTTGCAGAAATACGATATAGATTGATAGACTCAATTCAGAATTCCAGCAGTTCAGGCATCGGTTATAAACTATCTTGAAGAATGTCCATTTTCATCGCTTCCAATTAAACTTAAAATGGAGGAGATCCTTTATTACAAAGCCAGCTTGTTTTGTTTTTCCTTCGTAGTTCAATGCGTTAATCTTAAGAGAAATGAGGCCACTGCCAGATTTCTCCTTTGGGAGTGTTTAAAAAGTAATTCATACACCTCATTAATTAAATTAGAGAAGCCTTTGTAAGCCACTGTGAATTGGAGATGATGACTTTAATCTTTCTGTTCGATACGATTAGTCCCTTTATGGAATGTTGTAAAAAAGAAACAACTGAGAACAGCCCCTTAACTTAAAAGAGCAGTGTCATCTGTTCACCATTTTACTGTATTTTACCATAATAGAGTTTTGCCTTAGTTTGTACTTAATTTTTTTATACAAGCGGTCAGTTAATGGTGGGTATATTTAGAGATGGAACTTTTTTTGCAAAACGCATTTCTGCATCGGTTTTTAAGTTTAACGATATATTTCAATACAGTTACTATCGGGCTTAAAATCTGCCTACTGTAAACAATGCTCCCTTAATTGTGTATTGTGCATATGGCCTTTACACAACCTTCTAACTTGTCAAGTTTGGAAATATGACTTATTACATGTCCATATAATTGACCACAGTTATCCAAATGTCCTTGATCTGAAAAACTTTATAAACCTCGTAAAACGTTGTTGTTAGGACTGATTTCAATAAAGCATATTGAGCTGTTGCTATAGTAACCGTTTCGAGCAAACAAGACTTCTGTTCAGCATCACATGAAAATACATCCTGACTCAATTTAACTTGTCAGAAATGTACGACACGCTGTTAAAACCTTCTTTAAATATGACGCAGACTTAAATCAATGTTGAGTTCATTTGGGGGAAATTTTAAATTGGGTGTCCAGACCCTCACAAATCCCTCTTGTACCTTCTTCCCTGCTTACTCATTTTTAATACTTATGGCAGCAATGTTAGCTGCTCAACTGAAAAAAAAATTGGTCACAGTGCTATGGGGTAGGTTATTTTAATTTTCAACATTGAGACAGAATGCTTTCTCTTTATAAATCCTTCCTAAATGTCTCATTCCATAACATCAACACAACATCATCATGGAGATCTTTCATGGCACGTCTAGAAAGAATCCCTGTGCTTTACTTTGCTTTTGCTTGTTTAACATTCTTTAACATGTAAGACATACGTAGCTAAAAAAACCAACAAATGGTTTCAGAGCTTTTAAG
The DNA here is from genome assembly GCF_015846415.1 of Triplophysa dalaica. Classification (NCBI taxonomy): domain Eukaryota; kingdom Metazoa; phylum Chordata; class Actinopteri; order Cypriniformes; family Nemacheilidae; genus Triplophysa; species Triplophysa dalaica. Next base: position 19,940,587 of record NC_079551.1, read on the forward strand.
GATCAATTTAAAGGGATAGTTCACCCAAAAATTCTCACATTAACTCGCCCCGCCGTTGTTCGGTTACCAACATTCTTCAAAATATCTTCTTTTGTGTTCTGCAGAAGATTTGAAATGACAAGTGAGTGAGTAAATGATGACAAAACGTTTTGATTGATGAAATTTTAGGCATTCAACATCAACATGTGTTATTGTTAGTGATACATCAGTGTGTACATTATTGTAAAGATTAAAAAATCTTTTAATTTTCATCCAAATAAACTCCTCCCCTGCAGGCAACACCCACTTTTCACGTTTCAACCATTTAATGATACTGTACATACAGTCAATGACCCCCCAAATTTTTCTTTTAAGTTCCTATTTAATGCAACAAATTAAGTGAAATACACTGATTTGTATCCAGCTTGGTGAATTCTTCTTTACATTAAGACATGTCATTCAAGACCATTTAAAGATTTTCACCTGATGTTTAATTCCTATCTGTCCTTTTATTATATGGACAAACTGCATCATGATTGCAAACCTGGAAAAATACACCAAAGTGCCTGGTGTTACATAAATTGCACCAGCCGAAGAAAGCCGGCCAAGATGATTATTCACAAAGCACCCACAGAGCTCTCTTTCTCTCTCTCTCTCTCACTCTCTCTCTCTCTCCACCCACTCCTAACTGCTTCGGCTTTGACAGGCTGATAATGGTGCTTCTGCCTCCCTCTCAAAAGCTGTCTGACCCTGGAGTGGGCCACAGGTTTCATCCAAATTTATAGATATCCTGGTCAACTCTGAAAGGGGAGACATACCGTGTGCAACCATTTGGTTTGTTACAGAGACGCACGTTGCAGCAAACTTTCAAAATGGTTGAAGTTTCTCAGTAGCGCAACCCAATTATTATACAGAAGGAAAAATAAAGATAACTTGAAAGGAAGTTGACTTCAAAAAGCACGGAAGTCCATTAGAAAATACTCGAGTGTTAAAGTAAACCTCTTTACTTTTGATTCCGACTTTTGAAGTGAATCATACGCATATTGCATTTGCTGTCATGTTATTTTTTTGTGTTCCTGGACGTTTGATATAGATACGAGTTTGAGCCAGATCAAGGAAGTTTGATAAACGTCTAAAGTTACGATTGCAGACTTTTGATGTACAGTGAAAACTGTGAAAACTATGTTTATTTTTCAGAATAAAATGCAGAGATCAATTATGTAAGAAACACCAGAGGCCTTTGCGTGAATTTTATTCTTAGAGTGTGCATACCACAGTCAAGTGTCCGTATGTAATCATTTATAAATCTCGATATGTGCGTGTCACTGCCCATATTGTGCCATGGAATAAGTTTACATCAGACCCCTAAATTCTGTTATTGTTTTCATGTGGCTTAAAAAAAGGATACGTAGCATATCTGCCCCCAAACGGTCTGTTTCTCAACATCTCACAATTTCTTTTTGTGAAGTTTCTCACCTGTTTCTGTTTGAATGTCTGCCACTTATTTCCACAAATCACACCCGCCCGCATCATGACGCACATATTTAAGCTTGCTCGCATGCAACAAGAACAAATCCAGTTGAAGTGATGGGATTAATGTTATGCTTGTTGTTCCATCTACAGTGGCCCTGTTTTCACTCCCAGCAGGCCGAACATATCTCCATCAGATCTGTTTCTCACTTTCTCTGAGCACAGCTGGCCAGTTCTCATAACAGTTGTATGAAATACTCATAATTGAATTATCATCCTTGCGATTTATTATTGAATGGTTTTATATGACTCTTCAGTCAACATGAAAATAACATAACAAAGTCATGAAAACAATAACAGTAACTGCAGGATTCTAGTCATGCTGCAGTGCATGATGGGAGCTTTTCCAGAACGAACTTTTAATCCAAATATGTTTACCAATATCAACTTTAAAAATAATATATTTATGTAAACATAACCGTTTGTGTTAGCTCTGTAACAATACACGACACTGGGTTCACGATTACGATTGCATTACTCTGTTTTGAACAAAGTGTAAATTTGAAACTGGAATTCAGAATATTATTAAAACAATAAAAAAATTAATAACATTTTAAAATGACATACGTCGATATACTGTGTTGTTACACCAATAATTTGAGGTTAATCAAATATCAAAAACATTTACAATGCGACCGACGCGAAACGAAACACTGTATGTTGTAATGGGTTTGTTGCATCACACTGCGCCGCATCCAGTGTGGACAAATTTACAATTATAATGGGTATCAAACTTCTTTTGTGGTGTCGTGTCCGGTGTAGACACAGTGTTAGTTTTAGTTTATGATAAGATCCGTCTTTATCGACGTCTTTTACAGCCATTACGTGTATTGTATGTGCATTATCTCATCTCTAGTTGTCATGTTCTTTATATAACTGTTTAAAATCCTGCGTTTCTCTAATCAAAAGTGTATAATAAAGCTTTTTACAGCCCTTCAATATTTGCACTTGATAATTGTATTACAAGCTCTCCAGTAGTTCATTTCCTGTACTGAAACCCTTGTCCTTCCCAAACTCAAATCCAACGTCTGAACATGTTTTACAAGGATCATACGTCAGCCTAATATCCTATCATCCTTCACACAGTCCGGACGTTAAGTATGTTATTACCATGTGCTCTATGAGATAACAATCATTACACAATGGGATTTGAACAATCGGCCCTGAGTCGTTTCAGCGCGACAAAGCTGAGTGAATAATAGTGCTGCGTGTGAGAGAAGATTTTAATGAATACTTTCTGCCATCAGAAGACAATACCGTCTCCTTCAAGGAAGTGGGTCGTGCCTTCCAACTATATGATTGGTTGTTCTCAGTAGAGATGTTTTCTCAGCGTGATTTAATATGAACTTATAAAACGTGCAGGATTGTGTAGATACACTCAGGTACATGTGACAACGAAGATTCGCTTCAAGTATCAAGGAAAAAATCGCTTATAAAACCTGAAAGAGTGATCAAGATGAGAAGCAGGGTGTAATGCATCTCATCTCATTATCTCACAAGAGAATAATTGGACATGAAATGTTGATTTGAAATATTCTGTCGATAGTTCCTGTTTTCGTAAGATTTCTTGTCATTTTTGAATATTTGCATGAGAAAAGAGCATAGGGGGACAGGAGTGTTTTTTGTACTGTATTAGTGTTTTTACTTTTACACAGAAAAGTGTAATTCACCATTGTAAAACATATATCCTTTTTCTTCACTATTTTTTATAAATATACTTCCTAATTAATTCCTTTCTTTTACTAAATTTGTAATAAAAATACTAAGGTATGAAGTATAAATAGTCTGAAAGTACTACATTTTTATGTACTTTATGTAATTGTAAGTATGAAAGGTACATTACATTTTTATTTATGTAAATGTAATGTAGTGGAGCTCATGATATATGCTTTATAATGTAGTAAAGTAAAAAAATTCTAAAGATAAAATACTCTGGGATTTTTTTTAAAAATATACTTGTAATGATACTACATTTTTCCACCGATACCGACAGCCGATTATTTAGTGATATATGCCGATATCTGCTGAAAGTTTTTTTTTACTTTTCATTCAGAGCAAAAATTAATTGCAGTTTCTTGTTCTCATTTAATAGACAGAACATATCGGCTCTGATCATTGGCTGATTTTAAACTACATATCAAAAAGTTGCTTTTATTTGCCGATATATCAGTGCATCTCTACTTGAGAGTAGAAGAGACAACAGAGTGATATGTTAAATAGAAATATAAGCAGTGTGTTATCAGTTTTGGAGAAATCAGATCATGTTGCAGCCGACCAATCAGAATCAAGTATTCCGGAGAGCCATGTGATCAAATAATATTGTATACTGAACCTGAATTAACCAATCAGCATCCAGGGCATTCAGTTAATATATATATGCATTTAATTAGTAATTCAAAGACAATTGAAGCTTTGTGTTAGTTAATTTGCAGAAAAAATCTTAATATATATCCACTAAGGTAATACGTTCACATATGAATAAATGAACAATTTAAATAAGTCTTGGCGGTCTATTAACAATTCAAAACAATCTTCAGGTTTTATTGTTGATCAATGAGAACTTTAATAATAAATAATAATAAAGTTCTCTTAATTGTGGATCTGGTTCTGTAATCAAAACGTTATAGAACTCGAGTCCATGTTTCCTAGCTGTGGTGTTCAAGTGAGGGCCTCTGATCTCACACACACAAAATATACTTGTGTTCATTTCAGTTGTGCATGACAGAAATAAATGAAGTCGCCCCAAAAGTCACTCGTCTGTATCTCGGAAAAAACGGTGGACCTAATGTTTTGCAAAGTGCAACGGTGACAGAGAAATATTTTGAAGCCCAGTTTTGTTTTTGACGCAGTGTATTTGATATGCATGAGGACTGGTTCCTGTGGATGGCATATGGCATGTGAAGCATTCTCGGCATAGGGAAGCTGGCTCACAGTTGCGAATTAATATCAAATTAAGATCTCGACAATAACATTTCAGACTTTACTGGCACTTTACTGAGAAAGTCATTGGTGTGCATTTCATTGCGCCAGCATTTATGTAGTTCTAAATATTTGGAAAAAAAAAATGTTGAATTCTTAAAGACACGGTTCACCAGAAAGCACCTACTGTATATTTCCATAAACTGCATGTCTCTCACACAGATCATGTCAAGCACTTCGTCGTAGCTTGGGTCTTGTGCTGTAATCGCCCGTGTGGCGTCCCAGACTCCATTAGGCTGTATTGAAGCAGACAGGAAGTGTGCAGCTCTATTTCCTGTGATCCGATTATGGCCGTTGGACTCATTCATCTTTACATCCACGCTGGAATGCAAGAGAGATGAAGAACATTAGTTGTGCTCAGCGCCGTTCTCCGCCAGTGTCTTCATCGTATGGGGTCTAGAATAATTCACTAGTGTCTTTTTAATTTGTTGTCATTAAGAGCAACAGGGGCCCTGAAGTTACATTTATATTAAAATTTCATCCACTTGGTTTCGGAAGATTTTTAATGAATACGGTGTTGACGACTAATTTTAACTTGGTTAGTGAGGCCATTAGTTACTTGATCTCCACGACCCAAAAGAAAATATAATAGGTCTTTTATAAAGAATAGGGTTGCATTTTTAAGGAGACGCCACTGTTTTACTATTTATCGGTATGAGTTTAGGCAAAATGTTCATTTACGTTTCATTCTGTGAACTACTTACAATATTCCTCCCAAATTTCTAATAAAACTATTGTTTCTTTTTGCATTTATTTGCAGAAAATGAACAGGTCAAACTAACAGAAAAGATGCTCTGTATTTTTCCAGAACTCAAATACTGCATAGAAAACAAGTTCAGATTCACTTTTAAGCAATACAACAGTAATATCTCTACATGTATTTAGGAAACTTACAAAAAAATATGTGACAATCTGGATTTTTACACGTCTTTCACATTGCATTTGGATGACTTTGTATCCGCTGAGCTTTGATTTTGTTGAAATTCAACAGACAATGGCCTGGAATGGTCACAATACATCTATTAATGCTGATTAAATTAAAATTAAACATGGTCTCTTAATTTTTTCCGCGGCCGTAATTTTCAACATTAAATGTTTATTAATACATGAGGAATTGGAGTACATTTGATGTCCAATATGGGTTTTAGTTGTTTAAGTTTTCTTGACTAAATGATTACCTTTGTAAATGAAAACTTTGAATAAACTTCGATTTCTTTCGACAGTGAGAAGTTTATGGTGAGACTTAACAAAAACGGCGGGCCAAGAAATCCAGAGAAGGTCGACCGTCTCTGCGCGCTCTTTACGGTGAGAACAGTTCATAAACTCTTGTTATTGCTTGGGATTGTAAAAAACATGCTTACAAATAGACGTTAACACACAATAGTGTTCATTGAATTTGTTTACTTGTTTAAGAAATTACTCTTTTATAGTTCAAGAGAATTAATGGAGGTCTCAGTAATGTTTTTGTATTTTGCACATTCAGTGCAATGAAATTGACATGGATAGCTCAGATTATGTGGAAACGTTCTAAAAATAAGAGTTCATTTTCAGGTGTTGGTTTTTGAACAGTCTAGTCCATTTCTTTTGAGAATCATTTAGCATGCACAATACTTCCAACAGTCTCCATTTGCTCTCCATCATTTTTTCATTCAAGTACATCTTACAAATGCTCATTTGCTTCTCTCATTTCCCAAACAGGATCTTAGCAACAAAGACATGAAGCGAGATCTGTATATCGTGTCGCAGGTCATTAGGACGGGTGAGTATCTCTCGCCTTCCCACAATTCCTAGCTCTATCCATTTCCTTTATTTTGAAACAAATGTGGCAGAGATGCCATGAGGCAACACATTTCCCTGCTGCAACAATTGCATCTCTAGATCTGTTACGTAAGCGCGGTGTTGCTGTTCCATTTTCACAGAGACAGATAACTTGAATAGTGGAACAGGTCCTGTGCCCCCAAATCAAAGGCGACATTTTCTGGCTCTGTACAGGCCAGTCTTAAAATAGAAAAGCATCCCTTCCTTCGCCTTATTATACCGCTTAAGAGAATATCAAAGTAATCTGAACATCAATATAGTTAACATCGCTGTACACATGATATATTATCTTACCATGTTGATTTATAAGTTGAAGTGTCACATATGATTTTGATCAGATGTCAGTTTGATGACATTTCACTTCAACACACAAAAAGATATGTACGCATCCAATGTTTTGTTTCGTGCAGAGATGGCGACAGAGAGTCAAAAGTCAAAGTTACAGATTGTGTCTTTAAACAAATTATGCTCCCCTAGTGGTATCAAAAGGAATTGCAGTCTGTTTGAATAGTCAAAAATAACAGGATTTCTGAACGACAGGGCGGATGTTGCTGAATGACTCAAAGAAAGGTCCTCCTCATGTCCAGTACCGCCGGCCGTACGGATGTGCAGTGCTCGCCATGAGCGACATCCTCCAGACCATCTCTGAACTCAAAGAAGAGAAAGACTTTGTGCTTAAAGTTTACACGTAAGTGTCTTTTACTCACTGTGGAATCATTCGTCTTTATGATTGATCAGTTACGTAAAGACAGAAAGAGTGTTTTGCGTTTTTTGTGAACTACAATAAACTAGGAGTGATAAATTGCTCTCTTGGTTTACAGAATCTAAGGCCTTGACAAAACACTTGAGTTGATGGATAAAAACGTATCAATAATATATTAACCTTTCGGTTCCAGCTATAAGAGTACCGGGGATTCTTTTAGACTCGATCATTGGAGCTGAACACGTTGTAAACATAAATTCATGTAAATTGTGCCTTGATTATTCTAAACAGACGGAAAATCTTCGTACCATAAATGACAAGATGCTCTCTCAAATTCAAATTACTCAACAAATTGTTTCACAGACACCTCCTAGATGAGCCTAAACACAGTGAAACTTACCAAAAGATCAAGATGTTTATGTTGTCTGCCTACAGTGCATAACATTTTAAGGCATCCTAACAGCATTTCAGAATAAATTCATGTCAGTTTGCCGCCTTTTAAGATTAGCATTAGCATGTAAGCATTGTGCAGTGTGTATTCAACCACATAATGGATAGAGACAAGCTTAGGGAAATAAGGTAAGTAAAGGTTGATTTTATATGTGACCCTTTACGACAAAACTAGACTTTAGATTTGAGATTTTTACATCATCTGAAAGCTGAATAAATAGGCTTTCTATTGATATATAGTTTGTTAGGATAGGACACTATCTGGCGGAACAACAACTGTTCACAAAGCTGGAATCTGATGGTGCAAAAAAAGCTAAATATTGAGAAAATCTCTTTGAAGTAGTTAATCTGAGGCACTGTAGCAGACAGAAAAATAAAGTTTTTATACATTTACGGTTGGAAATTTATAAAACATCTTCATGGAACATAATCTTTACTCAATATCCTAATGATTTTTGCCATAAAAAAATCTGTAATTACCTATACTCTGTATTTTGCAGATTACTAAGAATGTTCCCGTGCTACTTAAGACTGGTTTTGTTGTCCAGAGTCACATTAAACATATTATTAAAAGATAAAAGTAGTGAAGAATTGAATAATTTACTCAATATTTTCATGTTCAAATAGTTTTTTCGCTTATACTGTACTGTTGTTAGCTTAGCCAAATGCTGACATTATCGACAGGAATCAGTCAGAAAAGGTAAAATGTCCCATGTGTTGCATTTCAGGAGCAACAGTAGTTTTCGACTAAATAGGGGTTACCCTCATGTTGTTCCCTGCTAGCTCAAGTATGTCTGTAAGATGTCTGCTAAAGATCTGGGGATCTGGAAAACGTCAGCTGTGTATCTGCTAAACATCTTAGAAAGAGCAGTTTTACATCCATCCTAAATCGTAAACATCTTTGAGACATCTTTTAGCTGTCTGTATGACATTTGACAGCAGACGTCTCCGAGTCGAGCAGATAAGCAAACTATGTCTTGCAGATGTAAATGCAGACATCAAACAGACGGCTGCCAGATCATGTTTGTGTGCTATCAGGGTTATTTGTGTCGTAGTTTTTTTGTTAAGATGTTGCACCTGCCTTTGTTAGCAGAACACATTTTCTATTGACGTATTTAGCAGTCAGTTTTATGCAAAGCGACTTGTTTCGAACCCCTTTGTGCAGTACAGTGTTCTACCTAGTGAACTACAGGAACACTAGACGGCAGCACAGCTCACACGTTTAAAAAAAGTGCTGCGTGTTACAGAAAACAGCATACAGCGAATATAGCGGCATACGGGTATATATCCTCGCGGACGGTGACACGTGGTCAAATCTTCTAGCTATCTCCATCACAGACTTTCATTATCTCTGTGCGCAACCATGCGGTAAGCCCTCCTCTGTTTTATGGTCTGGGGAACTGACAGAACTGGTTAAATGAAAGAAGAACTCCTGGAAGAAGAAAGAAGGTGTGCGTGTGTGGGAGAGATCGGAAACGGCAGTATTTGTTTTGATACCTTAGCAATAATGTTACGTTAAGCCATCGGTTTAAGTGAAGTATGGCTCTTATTGTGATGAAATGTATATCTTGAATGCACCTTGAAGTCACTTTGGATTCAAGCAAAATACATAAATACAAAATGAAGACATTGTTAATAATATATGCATGAAATGGGATTAAATGTCTATTTGTTTTTGGGCAGTGTTTGTGCCTGTGTGTGCTTGCGCATATGTGTCCGAGTATGCTAGTTACGTGGAGACACCTAGTGGTAGACTAGATAGGGAATGTAATGCGTTTCAGCCAGTCAGCTTTGCTGTGAATACACCCCTTCATGTTCTGTAATTTAGCAGCTTTTATCATCAAAGAGCCTGTGAAAAGAAACATGGCGTGCGGCTTTCCTCTTGCATTCGGCATAAAGTCGTTGCGACCCTGCGAGCAACACACCATAACCACCCTTGACGCCCTTGGAACAAGTCACAGCGACAGTCAACCAGATGGACTCCGCGGGAGTTCCCACAAAGCATCTGCCCCCTCTCCCGCCGTTTAAACTAGCATTAGCTGACGTAGGTCCCTTTCAGCTGCTACCGCGCCTTTAGACACTACTGGATCAGGCTTTAAAAACATCAGTTCCCCTTAGGCCAGAGAGCTGCTGTGCTCAAAACTTCAACAACTGGCCCGCAGCGATTTACCAGCTACTAATGCTGGAACGTACTGGCTCTGTTCCCACACACGAGAGGGCTGTGCGGCTCTGATTTTAAACTGTGGAGTGCACTGATAGTCTTCATAGGTGATGGTGTTCAGTGCTTGTCTGTACTTGACTGCTAGGTTTTCATTTGCTGTTGGCTTGTTCAGAGTGTTAATTTATGAACGTTGCCAGTTGGGGTTAACTGTCTCTCAATGCGAACATTATCGCTTATTATAGAAAGCACACTTGAGTGAACTTCTACGTCTGTAGTGGTTTTGCATAGACAGACCTTTGATGCATTTACATCTTAAACTTGCTAAGAACCGCCTACTTACACAGGAACTAATTGATATGTAATGCAAACAATTACAGTTTGTTTTGTTTTATTAGTATTTTAGGGACTGGTTTATCGTATATGCACAGCAGGTTATAGCTGTGTTATTAATAGAAAATTAATCATAATCGTCAACTTTGGCCTTCAACAATTAGAAAGACGAAATTATCAAGGTAGAAACAAGTATTGTGCCGCATTCCATTTTGCATAGATCCTTGCTTTTCTTGTGTATATATATTTATAAATTGTATCTTTTCACGTGGTTCAACTTTGCTATTTTTACATTTATATGAGGGCTGTTAAAGGATTAATCGCGATTAATCGCATCCAGAATAAAAGTTTTTGTTTACATAATATATAACTGTGTGCTGTGCATAATCATTTTGTATGTATTTATATATACATATACACATCCATGCATATATTTAAGAAAAATCTAAAAATTATTAAACATTTATATATAATTTCAATTGTTGGTAAATATAATGAAAATAAATACATGTAAATATTTGCTAAATATGTATACATGTGTATCTGTTTGTAGTTATAAAAACATATTTAATATGCACAGTACATAGACATATATTATGTAAACACAAACTTTTATTCTGGATGCAATTAATCGTGATTAATCTTTTGACAGCCCTAATTTATATATATATAAAAATGGCGGGCATCGATTATTTTTTTTTAATCTAGACTAATCTAGATTAAAATGGCTCATTTGAATTCTGCCAAAGGCATTCAGAATATGTGTGCTACCCAAATAATGACTAAAAGTAAGTCTTTGAGAACGGGTTTCTCAAGCCAGGTGGCGCATTAGACCAGGGGCTCATCTCCTGTTTCCAAAATGCATCACAAACTGCTTGAGAAAGCTGTTCTACTATGATAATTGGTGATGAAAATTAAATTATGTTCAATAAGATGTACTTCTGTTTACTTCCGCATTAGCTAAGGGATGCTTTGCGTTTAGGTGGTACTTGAGACTGGAACAGCTCCTACAGTACATTTACATTTAGTCATTTAGCAGACGCTTTTATCCAAAGCAATTTACAAAGAGTTAGGGAGCAACAAGCGATATGTCATACAGGAGCCATAATACATTAGATCTCAATACAAAGTTACTGGTTTCAACTAAAGCTAGACCACTACCTGTTGAGAGAAAGTGTTTTTTTTAAACCAATTCCGCATTGCACAAGGTGTAAACAACCTTAGTCTTGTCGATGTTTCCATTGGGAAGCTTCTTAAAAATAAATTTTCCCTGAAGCAACCCGGCGGCTTCAAAGCTGCATCCATGTTAGCACGTCACGTTTAAACACGTTGAATTCACAGTTTAAACGGCAAGTTTTTTAAGTTTTCTGTTCTTAAAGGTAATAAGTAATGGTGTTAAATAATCGGGATCTCGATATTGGCCAAAATAATTGTGATAATGATTTTTGTCATAATCGAGCAGCCCTACAGTAGGTATGTAAAGACCGATGGTGTGTGCACACCGAAAGTAAAGCGAATATCTGCATTGCGTCCCTCAAGAGATTATTTGTTTTTCGCATCACGTGAAACTTAAAAACATCACGGCATGAGGTGTGTCTTCACGCATATTAACAACAAACACAACATCCCAGGTAGCATAGGAACGTCTTTAAGATGTCTGCGTAAGATGAGGAGATCTGAAAAACATCTGCTGTGTAGGAAAGTCTTAGAAAAGGCAGTTTTACATGCACTCTTATTCGTCTTCTAGATGTCTATATGATATCTCAGAGAAATGCAGATGAGCAAATAATCATAAAAAACGTCTTATAGACGTAAAACAGACATCAAATAGATGTCTCCCAAATGTACGTGTGCTGTCAGGGATGTTAATAAGCTCTTCACTGATTGGCTTGCATGAAACCACATCGTCATGCGAAAACACGATTGCTGCAACCATGTTACCCAATTTTGCGTCACCCGGCACTAATTCACGTCTATTTGTGTCATTGACTTTCACTTTGTAATCCACTGGCTCAAATAATTCGATTCATGTGTTTATTCCTTTATGATAAACAATACATTACATTTTGAGATACAGTAACATTTTTCATGCATAATATGATATTTGATGGAATTAATGATTTCATTGACACTAGCTATTATTATGCATGAATTACAGAAATTGGTTTACGAAACATTGATGTCAATCTTTGACACGGCCTCACTCCATCAAAATTTAAGATATCAAGGTAATATTTTCACAGAATATTCTTTAGATTATTAAGGATGATTTTATAAAAGAAATCACAAATGACCAGATGGGTTTTCATAATCAGGGTCACATATATTAAAAACCAAATGTAATTGTAGACGGTAGCCTACCGATACAAAGCAATGTTGCGAATTAAAAAATCAAATCCTGCCTTACATTTATTTAATTCCTTATACTGTTTCACTCAGAAATAAAAGTTAATTTTGCTTAGAATCCAAGCCTAGTTTAGCTAATTCTATGATGCTCTATTTGGACAAGGTCTGTTAGTATCAATGTTGAGTTATGTCTTTACTTACCATTTCACATCTGAGTCTACACATCTGACATGTGATGAATCCACTTTCTTTATCTCTTCTTAACATCTTAATGCTTGTCTTCTTTTTTTGTTTCTTGTCTCTTTCCCAGTTGTAATAATGAGAATGAGTGGTACCAGATCCATGAGAACATTATCCGCAAGTCTAGTACCAAATACACAGCGCCCAGCACTAACTACGGTAAGAGCACTATAAAAACAGACAGACACTTGCTGGGTATTTTAGGGGTCCAATGTGTATTTTTTGGAGGATCTGTGTCAGCTACCGTAGTGCTTCGAAAGGGAGTGGTGAGCCATTGGTTGCAGTTCGTAACCTCACCACTAGATGCCGCCATTCAGTCCTTGTAAAAAGTTTTTGAAACCCCATTTGTTTTGATTTAGCTGAAATCGAACTGTATTGTGTCTGATTGTCCTCTAATATCTTCATCATGTGTTGTATAGTTTGTGAGTAAGCGGTAATTGAATGTAAAGAATGTATATTATACAAGAACCCAAAATGACTTTGAGGAGCTAAAAACGTCCCAAAAATGTACCATGAGAGGAAGTAAATTCGAAGGGTAATAATTGACACATCAGCTGTTCCAACTGAGAGTTCATATTGGGGTTAAGGGAATAGGCTGAATATTTCTAGACCTGAACGGAAAACCCCTCCAGCTGGGAATCGGAGGAGCCAGGCAATCCAAATGACTGATTTCGGCGGGCGGCCTGGCATGTTCAGTTTAATGAAGGATTAAAGGTAGCGGGGTGCCAGGCTATTAGCAGCAGTATAGACACAAAACAATGCTTTTGTAGCAGTTACTGGCAGCCAGTTTATCACATTTTCTGAAATAAAGACCTGGTTTATAAATAATAACAAGATAATCGTAGATGATAATTACTCCGGTCGTCGTAATGAAGTCATCTCACATTTGGCCCAAACTCTTGTTGTCCTGCAGGTTTGATAATATCTCTGCAGCTTCTGCGGGGCGACATGGAGCAGGTGCGAAGGGAAAACCCCATGATATTCAACCGCGGCGTGGCCGTCACACGCAAGCTGGGTTTTCCTGATGTCATCATGCCAGGTAAGTCCGCGGTTGAATTTAACAAAGTATTTAACAAAGGGCTGGATGACTCTGAGACTTACTACTTTGGGAATGGCACACTGTTAAGAAAATCTCATGAATTAAGCTTTTTAAGAAAAAGTCATTTTATCATTTTGTGCTAATGGTAACAATCCCATTTACTTCTATTGGAAGGACTTATGACCAATGCAAGTGAAGGGATACTGTCACTGTTCAATTTGTCATCATTCTTCAAAATATTCTGCAGAAGAAGGATAGTGATGTATGTTTTAAATGACAAGAGGGTGAATAAATTATGACAGAATTGTTGGGGTCAACTATCACTTTAAATACATGAGTGTTTTTTCCAGAAAATTGAACAAGGATTTAAAATAAAGCAGCCAACGTTAAGTTGTTGTATTTAAGTAGTATGGTTAAAAGGCATAGGACATAAACTACGCGGCCCAAAAGTAAACATAAATATGTATAGAAGTTTGTTGCATTGTAAATTTGTTTACAATTTAGCAACCAACATCAAAAATATGAAGGGAGGAAATTAATCATAATTGTTATTATTATCATCAACTATAATTATTATTTACATTAACTTATTTTTATTATTTCTTCATTATTCATTGTAATCTCTAATCTCAATAAACAGCTAAAGTATATCTGTTGGTTTTTTTACGGTATATATGTTGATAACTACACTCCATCCAGGGTGCATCCTGCCTTGATGCCCGATGACTCCTGAGATAGGCGCAGGCTCCCCGTGACCCGAGGTAGTTCGGATAAGCGGTAGAAAATGGAATGGAATGGAATGTTGATAACTATTGATTATGTCCATACTGAACTGCTGCGTTCTTATTTAATTCATTTATTAATTTGAATAATTTATATTTTAACATTTTCTAAAACTCGACGTGGTGTTGCTTTTTAGTTTCTAATGTTGTGCTCAGACCAAATGCGAATGGTGCGTTAAGCACGAGTGATTTACATGTTAAGTCAATGCAAAGACGCGATAGACCTACTTGCGGCACGATTGACGCGAAATGCATCAATCGCAATTGTTCAAGCGTCCAAATACACGCGGAAAGCGCGATTCATTCGCGCAAGTCGCGTTTGGTCTGAACACACAGTAAGATGTTCCTTGTTATCTCGATAGAGGTTAGCTACGGTTAGCTCAGTAAGCTACGGTTGACAGGTGCTTACTTACTGGACAAAGTGAAAATAGCCCACCGCAATATATATGACTCAGATCCCGCCTTTTGTCTATGTTTTTTTAATGCCCATGTTATTTTAGGCATGAGCATTAGAACTGGACACGTAAGGTCACATCACCCTCATTTTTTGACTGGGGTGAATCATGCTTGTACCAACATTACCCACATTTAAACAGACTGCACTCACTGTCTGCTCTATGCCCCAGAGGGCTTGTGAAATCAGCTGGACTCTTGCCATGTCAAAGCCCAGTGACAAAATCCCTTCCCTCTGATTCAGCAGAAGCCCCGGGGCGTCTCAAATGCTGCCACCTGATGTTTCTCATGTCACTCGGTGCACCTTTAGAGATCTGACTTATTCTTAGAACTCCAGGGACCCTTCCCCACCCATCTCATCCATAATATCAAGCAATGGTCTTGCATCCCCCTCGAGTTGATTGATGGGATCTGCAAGCGTCCTCCATCTTCGTTGCTGATTTTTATTCAGTCGTCTCTGAGGTTGTGCATCTTCTCAAGAGCTTCAGTGAAGGGTTGATCATCCGTATATCGAGCAGCCCGGGGTAGTTCAATTCTAATCACAGAGGAGCTTGAGCTTTTTCAATTCAGCATTTTGAAACGCCAATAGGTCAATACGCTTCGGGTAGCCAAAGTGTGATGGGGGTCTTACATAGGTATTTCTCAAAGGGGCTGGTTTCAGATTGATGCATTGACTCCATTCACTAAAGAGATCACATTTGGCTGGTTGCTAATGCATGGTCCCAGGTTTTGGGTGCATTGCGGTACAAAGTTTTTTATCAAACAATATTGATATACAGGGCAGCTATTTAAAGAAAGTTTGAAATGTTAAACTTGTGAAATGTAATTAACAATAGAAATGCAATAGTTTTGCATAAGTGCATCCGCATTATTGTTTTATTAGTATTATTATTCTTTTTTTAATTTCTTTTTAATTTCTTTATATATTTTAATTTTATATGTACTTCTACTTGAATTTACTTTTTATTTAATTGTATTCTTTTTTTTATATAAATATTAAAACATAATAAATGTTTACCTTTATGTGCTTAGTTTTGTTATATTATGTTTCTTTTTAATATTTTCAGTTATTTTCCTTTCCTTTTATTTTGTACTTTTACTTTGATTTACTTTTAATTTTTTTGCAACTAGATGCCAATTCTTTACTTCAGTATTGTGATGCATTATAAAAAGAGAAAATTAGATGGTGTGGCTTGTTTTATACTGCAAATTGATTACATCTTGCAAACAATTGCCAACACTTAATAAAAGTTTTTTTTGGTTTGTTCTACACGTTCCTCTTATTATACAAACCATAACAATCTAAACCCCCAGCCATAGTATCTGCTATACCTGTAAATCCTACTGCTGTCTGTATTTTTTCCTCATTTCAGCTGGGCATGCACCAGCATTGTTTTTTTTTTTGGCAGGAATTTGTAGTCGTTCACTCAATAGAGAGCTTTATGTGGATTTTATAAACCCAGACGACTCTTAGGCAGTGTTGAAAAGGCCTGTAAGACTGTGGCTGTAACCCATTGCAGAAAGTCTCTCAACAGGGACGCAATCCAGCGAAACCGGCCTGCTGGTGCCAGATAACATTTGTACCGTGGTGTGGAACTATAAAATACTGTCAGCCAAACAGACAAGTGAACAAGGCTTTATTTAGTCGTTCATACTTTGCTGTTTGGTCCATCCAGCATTTCGAAGTGGAGCTGCAGGCAATATTCACTTATCTAGATTCCTTTCTTGTTGGTTTCTTTGGACGTAATATTGAAAAGTACTACGGGGCACCAAATGTAAAATGAAGCATGTAACAAAAAATTGTAAGGTCAAATTTTTTAATGCATTTAGAGTTTAATAATCATAGAAATAAGAAAATGGATGTCTTTGTATTTTGATAAAACATTAAATCTGATGTATTTTTGAATAGATTTAAGAATCTTAAGAAGAGTCTTGTGTTTGCAAATACTCGGAGATGTTGTAAAGTGTTGTTATAACTGAGCCCATGTTGTTATATGACTCTATATACAACTGTGCATAAATCTGTACAGTTTGTATTTCTATTTAACAGCATTTTCTAGATTCAACAGCAAATGCAAAGCTGTGCCAAGTCACGACATATCCTCAGATGCAACATTTTGTTCCTTATTTCTCAAAAGTCACTATTTTTGCCAGCTACTTTACGCATAAATAGATTATCGGCTTTATTGGAAAAACCAGTGAGAGGTGCTTTTTTCCTTTTAAAAGAAATTGTGCACCCCAAAAAGATATTCAAGGGATATCTGGTGTTCTTTTAACAGAGCAAATGTAGGTTTCGCTTAAAGTATAAACCCAAATATACATCACCAGACTCGTATCTGTCTGCAGATTCAGCTGCGGGTGGGTGTTAAAACAAGAATCCTTTTTTAAGCGCTTTCTAAGCAAGCATTCTCAATTTTCGTTCATTGCGTCAACTGTAATTGAAATAAATCGTGTTAAGCCTCGCAAACTTCTTTCGCTAACAGCAAAAAAAAAGTTTTTCTACCCTTGTGCACACCAAGTATTATTCTAGAAGGAAAGAATATCTATTTTAGGTGTGACAACAAGGATGAGGCCGCAATTTTGCAGAGGAAAAGTAGGAAGCCGTGTCCTCCGATTAAAGGGGTCGATAATGTGAGAATTGCATGAAACAGGGGTCACGTATGCTGTGACGAAAGCTAAAGAAAATCTGGACGGTATTTCCTCCGCCTGGTGGGCCATCTTCTGCTCCTGCAGGATTCAGCTGGACGAACGGTTTGACCTTTACAGGGCGACAGCTTTTATTACACTCTGTAAAAGGATTTAAAAGAGGAGTTAAATTCAAAGTGCTGCATGGATCCATCCAAAACAACGTTCTCTTGTAAACTTGATAAAAAAACATGTAGGTGTAGGAACATGATAAAAAAGCACCAGGTTCACCTTTTAAAATTTTTTAGTAATGGTAAATAAACGAATGCTGTTTTTTAACTTGACATTGTGATTTCATTAGTATTCGTAAGCAGGATACAAACGTGTTTTAGTTTCACAACAGAAGCTACACAATGACTCAATTTACCTATTTTTGTTCGCATTTCAAAGAGCAAATTTTGTTTTTGTTGATGTGTAGTTGATGTACGCAACGATCTCTACCTCATACTTGAGAGAGGAGACTTCGAAAGGGGCGGCAAGAGCGTTCAGAAGAACATTGAGGTCACCATGTATGTGCTCTACGCTGATGGCGAGTTCCTCAAAGTACGTCAAACCCAATATTATGTTTAAATGTACAAATGACACGTAGCTTTTCTGTTGAATCATGTAGTCTCACCCATAATTATCGTGCGTCACAAACGTTGCTGCACAAAAGCTAATCTCTTTGAGCATTTTTTATGTCATTTTTTCAGGAATGCATCAGTCTGGGCTCAGGAGAACACAACATAAGCGAATATCGATCTTTCGTCCTCTACCACAACAACAGTCCACGCTGGAGTGAGGTCATCAAACTACCCATCCCTATTGACCGATTCCGGGGGTCCCATCTGCGTTTTGAGTTTAGACACTGTTCGAGTAAGGATGCATCAGTTTCAATAAATCTCTGATATACTAATGCTGTTAAAAGTCTTTTTGATCTGAGGATAAGGATAGTTTGTGCTTACCTATTTTTTCCAACCAAATATAATGATAAGAGGAATTTTCCAGCATGAAACGTGCATTATTGCTGTTAATCCAGCACCGAAATTTTAAAACTAAATTTGTACTCGTGAAGTAATAAAATGTATCTGAATGATCTGAAAGTGCTTCTACTTGAAACTTATCAGCCAAATTGCAAAGTATTCCTCTTTGTGTCTCTGCAGCAAAGGACAAAGGAGAGAAAAAGCTTTTTGGCTTTGCTTTCACTCCACTAATGCGGGAGGACGGGACCACGCTGTCAGATGAAAGCCATGAGCTTTACGTCTACAAGGTGAAGGCGATGTCAGCTCTTGCTTTGCTTGCTGCTATTCAATTAGTAACAATTATACACAAACAGTATCAGACGATCCGAAAATCAATGTGTCGTGTAAAAATGTGTTGAGTAAAAAAGTTAAAAAAATGTGTAAGTCATTATGAAGTTTATTTTATTCAATTTTTTTTATTATAATTTAAAATAATAACATTAATATAAAATATATGTATTTATTATGTTGTTTCTAGTGGATTTATTGTAGCAAGCTACTTATAATTATGACTGACACAAAGTTAAAATACTTATATTAGTCAAATAGAGTGTATTGTTTATGGTTTACAAAATAATGTTATTTTATATTATATTTTTAATGAAATATTTATAATATATGTATTAAACATTTTTAGTAAATTATATTGTTTTCATTTAAAATATGAAAAAACGAATTAATTTTGAGCACTTATTTATTTATATTTATAATTAAAGTATCATAATTTTAAAACAGAAATAAAATAATGTAAACATAGCTAAATCTCTTTTAAGATTTATTTTTAATACAAAAATAGATATTTGGGCCGGCAAAAGCTCTGTGGTTAGCGTGCCGACATATTACGCCAGTGCTATCATGGGGATCCGAGTTGGATTCCTGTCTCGAGATTCTTTTCCCGAAACCACTCCCCTATCTCTGCCCGAAGCTCTCCTATCAGCTCTAGATTTTCCTGTCACAATAAAAGGTGTTAAAAGCCCTCTTAATATACCGTATACAAACATCAACAAAGATATACATATGTGAACATAAATAAACAGAAATGCTTTCTTTGAAATGTAAAACAATGTCTTTTTCTGTCATTGAATCAGTGCGATGAAAACACAACCTTCAGTAACCACGCTCTATACCTGGGACTGCCCTGCTGTAAGGACGACTTCAATGGGTGCCCAAACATCCCATCCAGCCTCATATTCCAGCGCAGCACCAAGGAAAACCTATGGATCACAACTCAGCTCTCCTCCACTAAACTAACACAGAACGGTAGCTTATTATACCGTAATAACAATGTTATAACATATTTACAACAGTTCTTTCTGGTTCTCGAGTCTGATTGGCTGAGAGCCATGAGATATTCCACCGCTATCACCATGGTTTCTAATTTATCTATAAACTTGTGCCGTCTAACTGTTGTATAAATTCTTAATAATGCAATATCATTTACAAACGTTGTACAGCATTTTTTTTTGCACGCATCAGTTTCTGCGGTTATTATCAGGGTTATAACATGCTCCTATTATGTCTCTTTAGTCGATCTGCTAGCTTTATTAAAGTGGAAAGCACATCCGGACCGTGTAATGGACATTTTGGGTCGGTTGCGGCACGTCTGCGGGGAGGAAATTGTCAAAGTGAGCATTCTGTTGTGTACACCATTTCTTTATTAAAAAAATGAACAGATGAACATTAATGTCTTAATAATGTGAATTACATTCTAATTTTCTATATTTCTTCTACAGTTTCTTCAAGATATTCTTGACACTCTGTTTTCCATTCTGGATGACAACACGGACAAATATGGACCGCTGGTATTCCAGTCACTGGTGAGAAAATGTTAATGCATCATTATTTTAAGACCACGTAGGTCTATCTACATTAATAATTCACTGTTATAACAACGTCTTCAGTCCTCATTCATCAAGACCCGCATTTACTATACAAGCACGCCTGTACGTGTTCACGTCTTTAAACATACACGATTCATCACATTCAGGAGAGCCCAAGCAGAGTGTTTGTGTGTGTTCTCGGTTTGAAAAATGAGAGGTTTCTGCTGGCATGGATCCAGGCATTATTAGGCGTTCACAGCTGCCTGATGGTGCCGTCTCCAGAGAGCCTTTAGCTTCCTGTAATTCTGCAAAAAGAGTCAAGATGTTCTAGCCTCTCTTGCCCAAATACATCTGTCATGTTTCTGCGCGAAGAATAATGTACATGCCCCGCTGGTTTGTTCATTTTGAGAAATGTACAGCAGTCCTTTGGAGTTTGCCATTTTTAGTCAAGACACTTGTCTTTGTGAATTAAAATCAACTTCAAGAGATTTTCAGCTTTTGCAAAATGAGAACACACTTAAAGGGGTTATATGAAAAAGTCCTTAATCTTTCAAGATTAGTGTTATAAAAGCAGTAAAACTTTGTTCAACTTTTTCCTTAGTCAAAAACGGATTTCTGAAAACTAGGCTACAAACTATGAACAGTCTGACTTTTTGATTCTGGAAAGACACGTCAACATACACAAAAGTTTAGGGTCACTTATTCTATTTTCTTTTCACATCTCATAATAATAATAAACTTAAAAACATAAATAACACAGATGTAACTGCACTGTGTGGAAATAACATTGTGAGTGTAAGATAAATCAAAATGTGCACATCAAAATCAAATGATGTTATATTTAAGCATCTTCATCTCAGCATTTTCTAATTACCAGACTAACTGATATTGAGCATAAAATGAGGTTAAGCTTGTCTTTCTGCATATCTATCTAGAAGATCCCATCAATAAAAAGGGCTGACCTTTGTTTTTAACAAGAATCTTTTAATTTAAGTCTGATTCAATTCAACGCAGACTTTAAAATGTATATTGTTATGTTAAAAATATAAAACTTATCAGATATACGGTCCTGCTTATATATGGATGCAGTCTTGTTACTTTGTTATATGCAAGTAGGCCTTTACATCTTTTTGTTGTTAAAGAAACAGTACTCATAAGTAATTTAAAAAGTAAAAAAAGTTATTTAAGAATGATTTGGAAAAAGTTAACATAATGTTAACATAAATAATGTTAATTATAAAAAATTAACATTATTTATAAAAAATATATTTTGATCCCCTTAGAAGCATTACTATCCTCCAAACTGCATATTTCAAATCACTGTTTTTTTCTATTCTTCAAATAGAGGTCTGAAACTGACCTCTGATGTTTTTCTTTATCCAGGTGTTTGTCATCAATCTACTTCGGGACAGTAAGTTTTATCACTTCAGGCCTGTGATGGACACTTACATCCAGAAACATTTCGCTGGAGCGTTGGCTTACAAGTAAGTACATCCATTTTCAGTGAATATTTTTTCAGGACAATATTTCGGGCCTACAGAAGCATATACAAGTACAACAAAATAAATGTAATAGTTTCTATAGTGGGTGCATTCTTTGCTATGATAACACGTCCGGACAACCTACACATTTAGGAAGTCTTCTTGTATGTGCTCCTTATGTCATTCAAATCATGACTACAGAAGTAAAATTTACTCTCTAACAAATGTTTTAGTGTGTAATGCTTTCATGAAGGTCATTCTTTAGAACAAAGAACAGACAAACAAGGATGCTGTGTGACCAACAAAAAAACATTGCTTTGGTTAATTCAAGGTCATCCCTTGTTATTAACTATTCTATTGGTTTCATACATGCATCACGTCCTTGCAAAATGAACCCAATGGGTTTGTTTCTTTGGGGCAACATTGCAAAAAGTGGTTAATATCAAATAACAGTCCCTTGGCATAATCTAACTAGATTTTCCATTTTAAACTCAGAGAGCTGATTCGCTGTCTGAAATGGTATATGGACCGATCAGCTGAAGTTGTACGACAGGATCACATCCAAGAAGCAATGCGGGTAAGATCTCAATTCCTTCACCATTCCCCCAGTTAGTTTATATAATGTATTAATGTTCCCAACCACAAATGAAAAATCTTCACACATCGTTGCTGTCCTTCTGAAATTACTAATAATACGCCCTTTTCACAGTTATGTAACTTAACTTCCGCGTTTTTGCAAAGCAGTGTTTCATAACATCCGTCTTGCAACAACATGAAGAAGAAAAAGAAGACTTTTAGATATTCGCAAAACCCAGTGAAGGGTCGATAATTTAAATGATTTATGACAAAAAATCTAAATATGGAGATATGAGGTTTTAGAAAGACAGCAGCGACATTTTCATTCTTACTGGAAACCGGGAACATGCCTAAGATGTTTATTTGTCAGATACATCATTAAATGTTATGCTTATTACCGTGCAGATAATGCAATAGATTCATTCACGCTTCAGCTTGGACAGGAACTCAAATAAATAATACATCGCATTAAAAGGGCTATAGCAGCAAGTGTTGTCCTCAAAGGACCAGAACAAATAACTCGACCCCAGCAAATGTTATTAAGCATTGTGATCCAAGTTATGAATATCTTATGAATCTGAAAATTATGAGCTTTCTTGAATTCATCTAGGAGGGCATTATCGGTTAGCTCTCGGATTGGTCAAAACACATAAAGTTATCATTTACATTTTTTCATCTACACATGTTAACTATAAATCTCCTCTAGGCTCTAGAATACCTGTTTAAATTCATCGTCCAGTCACGGATCCTCTACTCACGGGCCACCTGCGGGATGGAAGAGGACCAGTTCCGCGCTAGCATCCAGGAGCTATTCCAGTCCATCCGCTTCGTGCTCAGCCTGGACAGCCGCAGCTCGGAGACCCTCATTTTCACCCAGGTCAGAAACAAACTAAGGGCAAAGATAAGAGATTTTTCAATTTTATTAGTTCACGGGACGACTGTGTGTAAGCAGACTGCAAGTTCCTAAGAGTGCAATGCACAGAAGATACTTATAAAATATATCAAATTAAACAACAAATTGTACAATAAGAGATACAAATGTTTAATGGTCTGAGGCTTCGTATTAGAAGTAATTACATTCACACCAACATACACTCATGATTTTATTTTCTACATTTAACACGAGACAAATTACAAACAAAAACATGCTTGAAGCTTAAGTCTGTGCTTTCATAAAGAGAGAATACTGAAAATAAATAGCTTGATATTAACAGTTGTTAAGGTAAACGTTTAACATCTAAAGCCAACAGGATTAAAGTTGTTTTCTTTAGACTCGGTTTGTTTAGTCTTCCATCATATTGATGTGTGAGTCTAGGTCTGCCCTGAAGAAGTTGCACATCTAAACGCTTTCGACAGCCCCATCAGAAGGAGAAGCTGTTAAATAATTTCTCATGTAGAGTGAGATGCGATCAGACGACTTGAGGTTTTTCCTCAGGCTTCTTGAGTAGCTCTGCTTGCATGGTTGAAGCAGATGTGAAGTGTTAAACCTGAAGAACACAAGACCAGGGGGA
The DNA here is from genome assembly GCF_015846415.1 of Triplophysa dalaica. Taxonomy (NCBI): domain Eukaryota; kingdom Metazoa; phylum Chordata; class Actinopteri; order Cypriniformes; family Nemacheilidae; genus Triplophysa; species Triplophysa dalaica. The sequence goes on from NC_079551.1 coordinate 19,964,471, forward strand.
CATGAGAAGATCGACACCTACACCACAGCCTCTAAGTTGTTGATCTGACAACATTAGACCATTTTTGAATGTTTCTGAAGAACATTAGAACATTTAAGACAATTTGGGTGTTGCTTAACTGTGAAAAATGAACCCCATCATGTCAGGATGATGGGGTGATTGTGTTATGTGGTTGCTAAGGTGGTTGCTAGATGATATCTGGTCACAAGATATAACATTTTCATTGGAGATGTCATTTCTATAGCCAGTGTGAGATACTTAAAAGGGGAACCATTGTGTGGTGTTTGGTTCCATGGGACCTTTTTTAATGTTTGCCAAAAATTCTGATAGAAATAACGTGTGAACACACTTCATTCCATCCCACACACCATTTTAAGAATTCCAAGACTGTATTCTCGTTTTTAATTGACTTCAATTTATTCCTTAACTGCCCCGTATTGTACCTTTGTGAACACCTCCCATACTTGCTCCGGTTCTTGACCCAATCCTGCCCCACCTCACTGTACTCCCCCAGGGTCCCCAGCCTCCTACAGGACCAGCCACTACCAACCAGGGCAGCTGCGTTCAGCCGTTGAGTTGTAATGCCCCACGGCCCTCTCCTCTGTCCGTAAGTAGTTTGCAGCTTGTTGAATTGTCACACAGTAACGGAATGGAGACACCCTCACAACCCAATCCATCGTCCAGGTGCAAAACATCCTTGCAACCACTCCAGACCACCAGAAAGCCACCAGAACCCAACATCGACCGACAAACTGACCAACACCGGCAAATGCTTCCTAACTCCCCCAAAGCTGCTTGGTTTTGGTTTGACGTGTTTGAGTTTTGATTGCTGTGTTTGATGCTGAATCTTCTCCCACACAAGCATTTAATACCTTCCCTCACAAGTTTGGATCACTTCAAGCATTTTTTGGTATTGAACTGGGAACCAAAGGTGACATTGCTTGCAATGAATGGTGTCGCTGGACTGTTGAGCAAAGAGGGGATTGGAAAAAGACCTAAGCAGAAGTAGACAGGGCTGAAGAAATGTCACTTTTCTTTATTTGAAATAATATTTGACTGTCTGACACCGTGACGTTATCAATGACTTGCTACTGGATGATGTCCAGAAGTTCCAATGATCCCATCTTTGGCCAACAGTCTCTTGACATCTTGAGTTATATCCTTCACCAAAACTAACTTTACATCATTGTTCTTGTCTTTCTTTATCTACTCTGCAGGCTGCCCTTCTCAACTCATTCCCGGCTATATTTGATGAGCTCCTGCAGATGTTCACAGTGCAGGAAGTGGCAGAATTTGTGAGGGGAACTCTGGGCAGCATGCCCAGCACAGTGCACATCGGGCAGTCCATGGATGTGGTCAAACTGCAGTCCATCGCACGTACGGTGGACAGTAGACTTTTCTCCTTCCCCGGTAGCAGTATAAACATTCAATTCAGCGTGGCGTTTGATGTGTGACAACTGTAGATGATGCAAAGTTTAAATATGAATATAGTCTTTATGCTGAACGTCACATGCAGAAACTAGAAAACAGGTCTCGTCGCATCCGGTTTAGGTCTTTTGCGCTCGTTGCATAGTTTTACTGTTTTACTCAAAATGCTTTTAAGAAAAGACACCAAAAATGAGCTTACTCAATGTACATAATACATGCAGATTCATAAATAAATTTTTCATCTAAACAAATAAATAAGCACTAAAAATGAAAAAAATGGAATGGAATGGAATGAAAACGGCAAGCTAGGTTAGCTTTTTGTTTACAGCAAAAATGTATAGATATCGTGGTTAATTTATAATGCTATTAACACTTTTTTCCGACAAGAAGACAGTCAAGACCTGTTCTCCGGTTTGGTCATGTGATGTTCGACATTCCCTATTGTATTGAAATGGTTGATTATAATCGATCGATTGTAGCATTTTGCCATCAAAATATTTTGGATAGGAAATGGTTTAAAATGGACTGCTGCCTCAGGAAAACATAATAAAACAATGTAAAGTCAAATAAACATTTAATAGCAATGCATAAATATTCAAAATATATATATATATATATATGTTAAAAAATTTTAACTTATCATTACATGACTGAATCTGAAGAAAAACAAACTGTACACCAATAAAATATAAGTATAATAAAATTTATAAGTAAAAAAAATCTAAGTGTAATACATTAAATTGGAGGAACCTATTGTGGTTGATGGGAGGACTTGAGCTAAATGTAACAAAATATGCAAATCGGTACATGTGATCAAAAATCAATGAAAAAGCCCAACGTACAGAAGTTGTGTCCCTAATGTTTTAGGTTCTTTATTTATTTGATTGGCAAATAGCGTGATTAGTATAATTCAAAATCATTCTTTGACTGGCCGATATTTTCTCTTTTTATAAAAATTGTTTATTGTATATTTTTGATGTACACTTATAGATTAATTTAGAGCAGACACTTTTATGGTTTTGATTTACAAATGACAGAAAACATTTTGTCTAAGAAATGAACACGCTTGATTGAATGCAGCATTTTTGATAAAGCATTTAGTAGTTGGACAGTGATTTTACCATTGTTAAAATGTTTTTATTCACTATTAACACATTTTTTTACCATTCTTTACCATTTACCATTTTTTCTTGTCATTTCAACTATGACTATTTCTTCTGAGGAACACAACAGAAGACATTTTGAAGGATGTTGTTAAACGAACAAAGGCTGTACCCATTGACTTCTATTGTATAGACATAAAACCAGTCAATGGGTAACGCCATTGTTCAGTTACATCAATTTAACTGTGGCATGCATGTTTATCAACCTTTGTCTCTCTTTGTCTACAGAATCAAGGAGGATTCTGCTTCCTGTCGTTCTACATCACATTCATCTGCATCTGAGGCAACAGAAGGAGCTTCTAATCTGTTCGGGGATCCTGAGCAGCATCTTCTCCATTATTAAGAGCAGCTCACTGGTACACAAACACAATCACCTCTTGTACAAATCTTCTGGACTTCTGATTTTCAGCTTTGATCGAGGAAACCGTTTCTATGTTCCTGTTTGCAGGAGAGCTCTGTACAGGAAGAGGTGGAAATGATGGTGGAGAGTTTGTTAGATGTGTTGTTACAGACGCTGTTGGCCATCATGAGTAAATCTCAGTCGCAGGAGGCGGTAAGAGGGCAGCGCTGTCCACAGTGCACGGCCGAAATCACTGTTAGTAACTAACAATCTGATTCTTCTACCCTTTTCCCTTTCCTCCATTCCTTCAATCTTCTCACCCACCTGCTTAGCAGAACCCCATCTACTGAGATCACCATCTCTCTGTTTCTTTTTTAACATCCTTTCATGAACTCCTCCTTTTCTGGCTAGAGATCGCACCGTCGGGGTACAAAATACAAGTGACAAATATTTTCTCTATAATGAATAAACCTAGACCTGGTGTCTGCATTCCATGAAAAATTAATATACTTCATTAATTCATACTAAAATCACTGTGGTACTGGGAGAGACGAAAGGCTTGTCCGACTGCCGCCTGACATAAGAAATGCATTCTTATAAGAAAATTTGTCCATGAGAGCAGAACAACACCAGCCGCTGCAGTTGTTCAAAATCGCCAGTGAAGGACTTGATAACGACACTTTTTCCTCACTGGCTAGAATGTACACGTGCAAATATGATATGTAATGCGTGTTTTCCTTACACTTACACAAATTTACACTTACACTCACTTTTGATGTCACCATCGTAACATGAAATGTAATTTATTATTTTGGTTCTTGGCGTCAAACCTAAAAGGGGTGATATGACAGGGCTAAAATTTATATTATCGTTTGTTTTAGATGTAATGTAACGTGTATACGTGATTTAAGATTAAAAAACGCTGAATTTTCCACAAACCGTGCATGTTTTTATATCCTCTACGCCCTGCCTCTCTGAAACCCGAGGTGTGCTATGATTGGCCAGTTAACCAGTGCGTAGTGATTGGTAGAAAACTTCAAGCGTGTGACAGATATGTAACGCCTCTCACCATATTTGGAACATCAAGTTCCAAAGCAATTATACTGACAGGTTCGCCCACCATACTTGCTTATACATGTTGACGGTCTTAGTCAAGTCATACCACAAACTGGGGTTGTTGTTACACAAGGCGTTTCAGGCAGGTCTGGGTGAGCATTAGCTTTGAGATAGAATGTATCTTTTGTTATGACAGTTTAATTTTTGCAATTTTACGTGTCCAATACATGCTTGGGCAACTTATAACACACCAAAGTCACAGAAAAACACCTATTTGCACCATATGACCTTTATATCAGGAAACAACTTGAGAATGAACCCAATTGCAGGCAGCGGTAGGTGGTGGGAAAACAATAACTTTAATCGATAAACACTAAATGAAAACCCACCAGGGGGTAAACAGCAATGAACAATAATAAAGATATGATATCAAAGGATATGATAAACTGACTGGACTAAACAACACTTGACATAGACAAGAACTTACACAACTTGATCTTGACTTCATTTTCCTGAGAAAGAAATACACAGGGGCACAAAGCAAAACGAATCAGCATTGGACAGCAAACACAATGACATTAAATAGGGAACCAAATCAAGAGGGGAACAGGTGCAGGGCATGAAATAATTAACAATAAATAATGAGTAAACGAGAGGGCGAGGACAGAGACGAGACCAGAGAGAGTGCATGGCATGCCAAAGTAAAACAATGCCATGTCTCTCTCACACTAAACATTTGGGTCTGTCATGATCCTGCCACAGGACTAGGAGAAAACATGATCAAAAGAGGCAAAATCATGACACTTTATAGTAAATCCTGGTGATAAGGAAAAGTAGGTGGTCACTGTTGCACTCTTTTTCCACCTCCTCACCCCTCTCTCTCTCTTTTACATTATTATGTGTGTGTGTTGTCTTTTATGTTTCTTACACTCACTGACTCACATATTATGTTTTCATGATGGTGAATTGAAAACCATGAAAACCACACCGCGAGGTAAAATCCCAAGGTCATGTTTCACCTCGAACCCCTAATTATATTAATATACACTATTTCATGTGTAAATGTTATCTTTTTTAACAGTATAGTATACAACAGTATAACTTATTATGCTATGATGAATACATACTTTATGCATTAAAGTTTTTGTTATTTGCATTTGTGTAATGGCAATTGGAAAGATACTACTTTAAGTTCTTTAAGTCATTTTTAAAAGTCTTCTGTCGCCAGGTTTCTGAAATTCACCCATATACTGTATATTTGTCTCCTCACCTCTCATTCATTTTGCCACCCCGCTCCCTTAAAATGCATTTTATTGGATATTTGAGGATCAAATGAACAGACGGATTGGCTCACAGAGACTTCCCCGCTTTCTGATTGGCAGGGGGAATACGTGTCGTGTCTGTTGTCCCTCCTGCGTCAAATGTCAGACATTCACTTCCAACACCTGATGGACAACTTCCAGAGCAAAGAGGAGTTAAAGGTGAGTCGAAATACTCCTGGGAACATCAGGTGCTTTTCAAAAACACATTTAACTGGGTACCGTCAGAATCCACCTCAAGGATTCCAGCGAGTTGTGTAATATTGTGTAATACTATTTTAGAAATGTGTATTAAATAATAATGCGATTCAACATCTCTCTCGTGCGTTTAATCTCTTCCAGGAATTCTTGCTGAAGATCTTCTGTGTGTTCAGAAACCTAATGAAGCTCAGCATCTTTCCTCGGGACTGGAACGTCATGCGCCTTCTGACCAGCAAGTGAGAATCCGCCCCTCCGTCACTCGCTTGTCTCTTTATTCTTTTATAGTTTTATTTTCTACTGGTACTGCGTTTACAAAAATAAACTTTTTTTTAATTTATAAACATGTTTATTAGCTAGTCAAATCCCGATATTTTATGTTATATTTATAATATCCGGAATGTTTAAATAAAGCTTTCAATGCAGTGATTAAATCTAGTTCTGATCGTGGTCTCTCTCTCTCTCTCTCTCTCTCTTGCAGTATCATCGTGAGCACAACTCAATATCTATCCCCTGCTCTCCATAAAAGCTTCACAGACGCCGACTTTGATTTCAAGGTGTGTGGCCGTGACTAAAACACACACATCCTCGCACACGTTTGACTGATGTGTACTGGAACACACACTCTTCTCACATGTATGCAAATGTGCCCGTATGTGTGTTTATGTAGTCCCGCTATTGGGCACTGGACTCTCTAATCCACTCCATAATGAAGCAGATCTCCCTGAACAAAACAGATGGTGTTGTTGAGCAGGGATATAGCCTCTGAAAAGTTTCAATCTAGTGAATAATTAATGAAGGTTATCTATTAGAGAAAAACAAGGTGCTCCCTGTAATTGCTGGACTTAAATGGACTAACTGTGCTAAAAACAATCTAGACATTATTAGATCATCTTAAATTTTAAAGTGGTCTTGATTTTAGATGATTGATGCTGTTCTGTGGCTGAGTGACACATCCTGGTTAAAGGGGTCTGGCTTTTGCAGGTTAAAAGAGATATTACATTTAATATTTAAATTGTAAAAGACATTGTAAAATCAACATTAAAGTCCCTGAACATACATTTTCAGATTTTGTGTTTTTTTCTGTTTTATTTTCTTCATTTTATTTTGTTTATTGTCTATATCATCTTATTCCATACCATGGGATGAATGTTGTACAAAGTATTTCACTATATATATCATAGACTGTTTCAGTGACATCATAAACAAACATTACTGCGCATGCGCGCATTCATGAACTGTACTTAACTTCCGGTACGTATTCACAAACAATAGAGTGCCTGTAGATTATTTCTGATAACACGCAAAAGAAACCGAGAAGAACCATTACTTAGCTAAATTTGCCTCTCCAACATTTTCAATTTAGACTGCAAAACCAAGCTCAACCACTAGATGTCAATGTACCATACGAGACCATACGATGTACTTGCGGTTTCTTTAAATGCGATCAAACTACACGACCATTCAACTAATTGTTTATTTAACAAAATTTAACAAATAATTTATTTAATACTTTCATTATACAATAAAATAATAATCTGGGGCAGTCATGACAGAAGAACGGACCCAAAATTATTTTTTATACGATTATTACATCTTCTCTCCAGAGGTCATTCCTAATAGACCCAAGGTGTCTTATCGGGTGGGTTGGAACAATCCCATCCTAAATTGCGTTTTTTTTACTGGTCTGGACAACTATCTGCTATCTGGTCGAGACTAAATCGCGTCCTCCAAGCGGATGGCTATGACTTCTGTGTCGGGAGGTCTGATGGGGACTTGAGCGATGGTCGTCCAGTACCGGTCGTTTGCGGGGGCTGTTCCGGCTTACTCCAGGACCACACCAGCTGCGCCCCTGTCCCTCTTCAATTTTCCCTAAGCCTTCTCCTGAGCCATTCCCTGACTCCGCATGGGAGGCTTCCCCTGGCTCCTCCTCCGAGGCTTCCCCTGACTCCTCTGCAGTGGCCATCGTGTCTCTGGCACTGGCTTGCGCCTGGGCAACGGCTACTTCCCGGGACTTTTCCCAAGTAATTTTGGGGGGGCAGTGTTCGGACAAAGTGACCATCCTGGCTTCCCCCATCACGGCCACAAGGACCGGTGGTGGCAAGCGCCCTCTGTACGCCACGGTTGTGTTAACTCTCACCAGCCTCCTCGCCACGACAGCACCGTAGTTCTCCCAATTCCAGCTTCATGGCAATTAGTCTCCCGGTGCAGGTGGCACCCCTATGGCCACCCAAACTGCCTCCTCGCTACATGCCCCCATACCCGAACTGCCCACACCCCTCTTGGCCTCACCTCTTGTCAAGTGTGTGTTCCCAGTCAGCCTCCAGGACAACCTTCCCAGTTGCAACATCGTAGGTCCTTCCGAGAGGTTAGAGTTCTGTCACGTTTCCCATCTGTCTCTCTCGTGTTTACCCCTCGGACTACATTACCCACGCTCCCGCGCCTGTGTCTCCTCCGCCAACACTCCAGCTGTCAGCAATATCCTTATCGAATAGACTCGTTTGTATGAGCAATTGCATAAGCACTTTTAGTAGTCTCCTCCAAAACTTTGTCAAGATCTCCAAAAAGTGTCGGATTTTCACGTAGGAGCAGAAAAGGCACTAAAGCTTTTTGTGTTTATTTGTGCATCAGGTTTGGAATTCATACTTCAGTCTGGCTGTACTCTTTATCAACCAGCCCAGTCTACAGCTGGAGACTCTGACACCAGCCAAAAGAAAGAAAGTCTTTGACAAGTAAGTCTCTATCATTTAAATTCACGGGCAGTAATAAGCAGTAGATCTAAAAACAGTACAGAGAAGTCCACCTTCTTAACTTTACTCATTTCAACATATCTGGCAGATCCCTCTCAAACTTACTGAGCTGCATAGATTTCCATGATTATTATCATGAATGTTTGCATATAACTTTAGTAACTGTATAATGTTTCAATGTTATGGTTAGAATATTTTAGAAACCTGTGACGTTTGTTCATTTTTAATAATATAAATAATTCTCATGCTATAAACGCACCCCATAGATTTCCATTGTTAGTACATTATATATACTGTTTATTATGTTCTGTTCAAGTTGAACATAGAGAAGAACTGAATCTGACTCTATTAATATTTTGGTATTTGAGGTTTTCTTCACCTGTTGCGTTAGCCAAGCAGGCTTTGAAAAGAGAAAGCGAAACTTAAAAATGAGTTAATATTTACTCAAAGAACAGATTTCCATGCTACAATGCTGTTTTTGCTTGTGTTGACTTCAGAAGTGGTTTATAACTCTATGCAATGCGTTCTTTGCATTGTTTGTCATGTTCTCACAGGTATGGTGATATGAGAGTCATGATGGCTTATGAACTATTTAGCATGTGGCAGAATCTGGGTAAGTGTTCTCATTACTTCTCCCTTCCTGATGTTTTCCTGCATTTTTCTGCATCCACACACATATATGGAATGTTTGCAAGAAAAAGCAATACTGGCCTCTACAGGTGAAAGAGAGAGATCTGTGACTTTGAATTCAGTGTAGTATCTCAAGATCTCTCTTCACCCGCAGTTGGATGTTACTTCATTTATAAGATTTTTTTTCTTTTTGTAAGCATATTCTTGTTAAATAGATAACATTCTTAAATAGAGATCACATAGAAACATTGTGTATTTTACTTGTATTATTTTACAATACTTTTCAGATGGCTATTTGTATATTATGCTGTTTTCGTACTGTAATGTTTTATTCTTGTCCTAACCCCTGAACTTTTAAAGAATACAAATTATTTATATCAGTCCAAATGTTTTGTCTCAAGATGCATATCAGTTATATTTTTTCTAAGCTAATCTCTGTCTGGGAAACGTCTTGGTTACGTATGTATCCCTGATGTTATGTCGAGAACGACAGATGGGGTTCGCCCTTGAGAACCAATCAACTCTGACTACTATAGAAAAGGCCAATGAAATTTGGCGAATGAAATTTGCATGCCAGTCTCCGCCCCCGGATGTCCGGTATAAAATGAAGCTGGCGTGCATTCATTTACCTCTTCTTCTGAAGAGCCTGAGAGCCTCTCACGACTGCAGCAGAATATGATACGTGTTTGTGGCATAAGGGACCATCAGGGAACTGAGGTTACATACGTAACCAAGACGTTCCCTTTCTGTCGGTCTCTTGACGTTGTGTCGAGAACAACAGATAGGGTTACCAATGGAAAACGCCACAATGCTGTATCGCGTCACAATCTCTAGCGAAGCGACGGTAACAGGCCTGGGCGTGTCATCTCGAAGCTTTTGTGAAACTGTAACCTTCCAGTGTGATGGTCGGGGATTCCAGAGCTTTCTTGGAGAAAGATGGGTACAGCCCTGACCGGTAACCTTTCACGGACGGAGGCCTTTGCTCTCTACTGGCGAGAGGCCGTCCGGCTCGGGTTTACACCGGGTGAGCGCAACTCTTAATCAGAGAAGTGCTGCAGAGGCCCCCTCCTACCCGCGGGGAGGGGAGGGAATGGTGGATATAGGTATGGTCTCGTCCTTGGAGGAGAACGCATGGAACGTGCGGACTGGGTAGTTAACCGCGAGTTGGAGGCCCACCTGGGGAAGCTCATGGGTTACCATGTGTGGGAGCCGTAGCCATCATGATATATCAGACGGAACAGCCCTTCTGATACGGCGTCCGATAGCACTAGGTCCGGTTAGAGCTATCTGTGATAGTTCATATGGTATCCCGGCCTAAGGGGGAAGGCTGCTCTGCCCAGCCAACCCCCGGGGGTGCTTGCTTAGTGATGGATGGAATGCCTGTTCTTAACCAGTGTCTGGGTAAGAAGGGAGGCTGGTGAGGTACCAGTTTCTTAACCATGTGTTTGGGTAAGAAGAAAGGTAGATAGCACACTGACCCAACCTCTTGGAGGGTGGGAAGGTGCTTTCGCAGGCATACGCCCCCCCCGGATGCCAGTCCTACATGTCGCCACGCAGGACTTGGGCTGACACCGTGTTTACGTGAAGGTTGTTAACACTTGCGAAGGTGTTTGGGCGTAGCCCAACTCGCAGCTCTACATATGTCTGCTAGAGAGGCGCTTCTGGCCAGTGCCCAGGAGGTGGCTATACCCTGTGTGGAGTAAGCCCTCAGTGGGCATGGGAGATTCTGAGATCGGAATGCCGTCGTAACGGCGTCCACGACCCAGTGCGCCAGCCTCTGCTTGGAGACAGCCTTCCCCTTCTGCTAGTCGGGCCCGGTGTTGTTCTCCCTGGGGTCTTCCCGTCAGTGTCCCTTCTCGTGAGAAGGTTGCTGACGGGGTGGAGGTTTCCCCCTCGACCTATGCTTCTGGGGTGCCGCCTGTGGGGTCATAGGAAGCAGAGCCGATGTCGAAGGGGTCCTGGGTTGCCGGGAAGGAGAACCCAGGGGTGGGCGCGGGGTGGGCGCGGTTTGCACCACGCTCCGACCTCAGGAACCACGTATCCCCGGGTTAGCACGGATGACAACACTTCTGCTTCCTCCTGAACTCGACCGCTGGGGGTGAGCTCGGATTCGTCAGAGTCTTGATGCCAGTCTCCCTCCGATGCTGCGAGAGACATCTCATCTACGTCTCACATAGTTTCCGAGTGTGTGCCTGAGGATCCGGACGTTATGCCTCTGCCGGTTGGGGAACGTTCAGAAGAGCGAATCGGAGTGCGATCGGCCCGTGAGCACTTGGCTGGCGGGTTTACGTTCTCAGAATTCCCCATATCACTAACGCTGCTAATGTGGGTGGTCATCGGGGCCGTATCCATAGATGTCACAGCCAGGTTAGAAGACGAAATGGTGGCTGGTTCCTGTAGAAAGACAGCCACACGTGACCACAACTTCTTAATGACAATCTGCCCGAAGTGCGGGCATGATGTGTCAACGAACCCTACTTGATGCTGGACGCCCAGACACCTAATGCAGCGATCGTGTCTATCCCCCTCCTCGATGAGGGTGCCGCACCCAAGAGAACAGCGGGACATGCCGCGCTGGAGAATGCTCAGTCCTGAAAAGGACCTTTTTAGAAAAAATCTCTAACACCTCCGGAACCGCCGAGACGCCCAGGGGAAGGTCGCTGCAGGTAGGGACGATCCGCTGCTCTACGTCGTAGATCCAGCAATGTAGAAGAAGAAGAATTCATAGAATTCGTTCTGTTTGTAGTCATGAGCGAAGGCTCTGAATAACAAAAGGTAAATGAATGCTGCACGCCGGCTTCCTTTTATACCGGACATCCTGGGGGCGGAGACCGGCATGCAAATTTCATTCGCCAAATTTCATTGGCCTTTTCTATAGTAGTCAGAGTTGATGTGTTCACAAGGGCGAACCCCATCTGTCGTTCTCGACACAACGTCGAGAGACCGACAGAAAGGGAACTGCCCCTATTTTTTAAAAGTTATAAATCCCTGATCAAACTAAACAACTTAATTTCAGCATTTGTTGCTTGGATATTGATGTGAGTAAATTAATAAACGTAACAAATCTAGTAAAAGTGTCACCAGAATTTTATAATGATTTCAATAATCACTGCTAAAGACTAAAGCAGCCTAAGTCAGTGTTGTTGTTTTTCAGGTGAGAATAAAATCCACTTCATACCGGGAATGATTGGGCCGTTTTTGGGAGTGACTCTTGTACCACAAAATGAAGTCCGAAATATAATGATCCCCATCTTCCATGACATGATGGACTGGGAACAGCGAAAGAACGGCAATTTTAAACAGGTCCAGTATATCTAAGATATTTTTTTGTCTCTCTTAAAGGAACATTTCACCCTAAAATTACTATTCTTTCACTGTTTGGTTAGAATTTGCATATATTCAGGTTGCAAATATTTCACTTCTCTGACAGTTTACAAAGGTATTGTATGGTGGCAGGAGACATAAAATAAAGATGGATGTTTCCAGAACATATGCACTTCTTTAATAGTGCTTTTTGGATCTTGACATGCAGTTTAGATTTTAATAAATGGTACCAAAATACAATCATGTGAACATTTCTTTATATTTCTTGGGTGGAATCTTCCTTAAATTATCTTGCAATCTACATAATTTGTTAGTGTATCTAATTTTAATTCTGTTGATGTTTACAGGTGGAGGCAGAACTGATTGACAAACTTGACAGTCTGGTGTCTGAAGGCAAAGGAGACGAGAATTACAGAGAACTCTTCAGTTTACTGTGAGTACAAACACGTACACGGACACAAACGCACACACACACACACACATTCCCTCTCCAGTCCGACACACACCTTCAACACCAGTTTTTGTAATGCTCTGGTTATAATCTGAGTGTCTCTGCTTTGCCTTGTGCTGCGGGATATTTAGAACACAACTCTTTGGGCCGTACCCCAGGTAAGATGACACTAACCTTGTTCAACCAATCAGATGACACTAATAACACCAGAGAGAGTCTGCGTGCCATTAAAAGGTTTTTTTTTTTTTACGAACAACATGTGAAGTGCTTTCACACATATGTGTCTGTGTGCTGTTTATGTACAGTCTGCTGGAGAAGATAGAGCAGGAGACCTGGAGGGAAACGGGCGTTTCATTCGTCACGTCTGTCACACGATTAATGGAACGACTGCTTGACTACAGGTATTAAACACACGTCTTGTATTGTGTATTTATGGAAAAAATTTAAAGAGTCTATATTATTTATAGCCATTAATACGTCTTTTGTTTCTTGTGTCGACAGGGATTGCATGAAAGGTGATGAAACTGAAAACAAGAAAATAGGCTGCACTGTGAACCTGTTGGTAAGTTTTGTCCTTTAAACTCAAAGATGAGTTTTAATTCTAGCATTAACATCGTTGTGATATTTGCTGTTGTGTTTTAGAATTTCTACAAGTCAGAGATTAACAAGGAGGAGATGTACATCCGATACATTCACAAGCTGTGCGACATGCACCTGCAGGCTGAAAACTACACAGGTGAGACGCCTTCATCAATCCAATTGAAAATGTTCTCATAATTCTCACCATTGTCTGTTTTTACACGACTTTCTGGAATACTGGATTCTGATTGGCTAGTCGTGACATCCCGAGGTCTGTTATTCCAAGTTCAACTTTTACACACAGAGCTGCTCATCAATGACAGTTCCAAAGCTTTAGACCAATGAGAAGAACCTGGAGGCGGGGCAAGCGTTGCGAGCTTAGCATGACATGGCATAATTGCGGAGATGTCTCAAGACCGTTGGTTCTATACTGTGTTTAAAAAACATCCCTGAGCGTTTTTAGATGCAAAGACCCCTGAATGGCCCCCAAGTCTACTTCAAAAATTCAATTCTTGCAATTCTATTTCAAAAAAGAAACGCTAGCTTTCCATGTTCCAATCAATTCGTATTAAAAAACTCATTCCACTCCCTCTAATTTATATTCCGTTTCACTTTGATACACATCAGAGTATGGAAGTTAAGACGATCACAACTTTCGGTTCACGGTGACTTTCAAAAATAAATTCAATATAGCTATACCTGATTATTATGTCTAATATTATATTTACAAATTTTGAAACCAAATTGTTTGCTTGTTTTCTTTGAAAGAGGGATAATGTAGTCTACAACCAGCAGACATGATCTATTATGAAAGTAGAAAAATAAACGACTTCTGTAGGATTTAAATGGACATTCGATTTCATCACATTCCATATTTTATTCAAACATTTTATGTGTTTTATAGGGGCTTTGAACTTGTGATTTTATACATGTTCTGTCAGGTGAGAAAATTCTAACTCGAGAGTAATTCAACTGCCCAATCTGTTCTGTTTCATAGAGGCGGCGTTTACTCTTCTGCTCTACTGGGAGCTGCTACACTGGGAGGAAAGACCTCTCCGAGAATTCCTACACTATCCTGCACAGAGTGAATGGCATCGCAAAGAGGGTCTCTGTCGTAAAGTTATCCACTACTTCAACAAGGGAAAGGTATAGCGTTTAAAATGTTTCGTTTTATCTGTTTAGCTTACTTAAATTTATTAGAATACTAAATAGTGATATGTAGGGCTGCACAAAATGATAATCACGATTATTTTGCGTTGAACATTAATAATCACAATTATACGTTAAATTTTGATTTTCCCCACCTATTTCATACACTTAAGATTCAATGAATACATGTTATAATCTGTCGTTGTTGTACTTCTGCGCCAACTTCAAAACTCTCTATCAATCATGCGCATGAACAATTTCTGAGTTTATCATGATTATGTTTTGTGGGTGCTATTAACACATTAACATTGCCACGATTATACTTTATGAATTACGGAAGGCAGAAATCACGATGATCACGATCAAAATATGATTAATAGTGCAGCACTCGTCTTTTCAGTTTTACGATCTTTAGATACTGTTACATTGCAACAATTTAGATGTCTGTGGCTACAGTTAAATCCAGCTCTAAAATTTAACGCTATTCCTTTGTGCCTTGAAGTGCTGCTATTTCCTCTAGAAATGCAAATCTAGTTCTAATTGTACAACAAATTTGATGTTATATGATTTCAGTGTTGGGAGTACGGCATACCCTTGTGCCGAGAACTAGCCTTCCAGTACGAGTCCCTTTATGATTATCAGAGTCTCAGCTGGATACGGGTCAGCATTTTTTTTTATTCTTTGTGTATATGTGAATTTATAAATAGATTTTATATAACAACACTTTCAGTGAACCTAATTTCTACTGATGTGCTGTTATAATGTTTTGGATTATTAAAATGAGGAAGGAGCAAATCCTAATCCCAAATTTTAAATGAATATTTAAAGATTTATTTTTATGCAGAAAATGGAAGCCGCATATTATGACAACATCATGGAGACGCAGAGACTTGAGCCCGAGTTTTTTAGGGTGGGATTTTACGGACGAAAATTTCCCTTCTTCCTCAGGGTGAGTGAATAAAATATTATATAATATTCTGTTCTGTTCTGTCTCATAAACTCTAAAGATGAAAGGAAAACATATTATATACACTCTCATTCATATTTATTTCAAAACATAAAAAATGTAAGGCCATTTTCTGTGCTTAACTTTGATTATAAGATTCCAGGTCTTGCTCTTTATCTGTATTTTATTTCTTTCCACGCAGAATAAGGAGTTTGTTTGCCGGGGTCATGACTATGAGAGACTTGAAGCCTTTCAGCAAAGAATGCTGGGAGAATTTCCACAAGCTATTGCCATGCAACACCCGAATCAACCAGATGAGTCCATTTTACAGGGTGATGCCCAGTGTATCCTTCTCTGTAATAAGAATTGCATATGGTTGTGGGGCCTGTGGAGGAATCAGGGAGAGTAAAATTACTTTTTTTGAGATTCAGGAGAGGCTGAATGACTTTGTGACTTGCAATTTTCAATACCTCGACACCAATGAATGAACCAGTGTAGTAGATTAAAAGTGACTTGTAACTTTTAAGTGTAACTTTGTGTAACTTTTTCTCAGCAGATATTCATATTACGTTTTAAAGCTTTGGTAGTTTTGCAGTACAATTTCAATTTGCTCAAAAACCTGCAAGCTGGTATTTCCTTTATAAAGCCCCACAGACCTACAGATCTATGCGGTAACACCAGTCTCAGAAAATGTTGACGTGTTGCAGATGGAACGCGTGCCAGACCGCATCAAAAGCTTTTACAGAGTCAATAACGTCCGACGATTTCGTTACGACCGTCCTTTCCACAAGGGGCTAAAAGACAGGGAGAACGAATTTAAGGTGAACATATCAAATGTACTGGAAAACAATGCTGTAACAAAACCTCCTGCTGCTGTTTGGAAGAAACATCCGGTTTGTTCATTTTTGTGTGATGTCACTGTGTTGTTTTTCAGAGTCTCTGGATTGAGCGGACTACACTCATCCTTACACATCCTCTGCCCGGGATCTCCCGTTGGTTCGAGGTGGAGAAACGAGAGCTGGTGAGTAGTCCAACAACATTACTATAAAAATAATTAGATTTACATCAAATATCTTTAGACTTCCAGGACTTGGCAGTCAGTTTCGAAAAAATATCTGAAGAGTTTGTATTAATTTGAATATAAATTTGGACTATTTAAAAAAACGTGTAATTTGTCGACCAGTTACACCATCAAAATTCAAACATCTTATATTCTTCCAATCTATTTTTTAATTTAAAAATAGATTAAATAAAATATCCGAATTTGATAAAAATATGAGAAAATCTGAATTTACAATCAAAGCAAATTGTATAATGTATGTCTACATGTGTTATGTAGATTGAAGTGAGTCCGCTCGAGAACGCCATTTACGTGGTAGAAAATAAGAACCAGGAGCTGCGTACCCTGATCAGCCAATACCAACACAAGCAGCTTCACGGAAACGTAAACCTGCTCAGCATGTGCCTCAACGGAGTCATTGACGCGGCTGTCAACGGCGGAATCGCCAGATACCAGGAAGTGAGTGTCAGAATTTGATTAAAAGTTGGCACTTTTGAAGCCTAAAGCCACGGTAGAAACTTAAAGTCGTGGCTGTTACTGTAGTAATATGTATAAAGTCATAGCTGTATTACAAATCAATATAAAAAATGTGATCCAAAACCAAAAATCACCTTCTTTGTTAGAATAAGTTTCTCTTAGGAATAAATCACATTTTATATAAAAAAATGGGTTGTTTAAAGATCAAATAAGCAGGCACTTCTGAGAATTCAAGTTTAAAAGCTTTTACATTTTTGGAGTTTGAAACAAAAAACATTGTTTCATTGGGCTGTTCTTTATATCGTCTATGAAAATTGAAGCTTTCATAATACTTAATTGATCATGAAACATCAAATACATTCAAGTGAAAAAATTCATTTAGGTTCAAGAAATTGACAGTGCTTCTATGCTTGATGTTGTGCAGGCTTTCTTCGATAAAGAATACATTAGCAGTCACCCTGAAGATACGGAGAAAATCACCCAGCTCAAGGATCTCATGCAAGAACAGGTAAACACACTGACTCTTCAGTTCAACAACACGGCTTTTGACTGAGTTTTATTAATTTTCTGGCTAATAAACTCACTTCATAAATAACTCGACAGGTTCATGTCCTGAGCGTTGGGTTGGCGGTCCATGAGAAACTGGTGCATCCGGAAATGCGTCCCTTGCACAAGAAACTCATTGATCAGTTCCAGATGATGAGGAGCAGTCTTTGTCATGTGAGACCTCACATCTGCTTCTTATTCATTTATACATTTATAAAAATTGTTTTCAACTCAACGTGAGATCTTTAGATCTGTTAAGTGACTTCTTAAGTATGTGTGGGTCTCAGCGCAGACAGTGTGAATATTCAGAGTAGTGTTTCTATGTGGCCCTGCAGGGCCTGCCCGGTCTGGATAAACTGAGCCCGGCCTGCTCAGGGGCCAGCACCCCACGCAGTATCCTCGCCACCCACAGTCCCATGAGTCCTGAGAGTATAAAACTCATGCATAGACACAGGTGAGTACACATGAGTGCATAAACACAAACATACATAATAACCAATCAGCTGATAGCTCAATACAATTGTAATATTAAAATAATCACCTTATTATTTATAATCAAAACGATTTATTTACATAACCAACCAGTTTTATGGTAAACGTTATAATGATACTTTAAATTAGAGATGCAACGATACTAGATTATAATACTATGTATTATTTGCGTTTCATTTTTAGATATTCTATCCAAATTTAAATTCTGTGCAAATGTGATATATAAATAATCTTGTAAAATCCTTAATGTTACTATTAATTGTATAATAAGTAAAAATTTTGTGTTTATATTTTGGTTTAACGGAAAACAAGCACATTACCTATTTTTGACTCCGATGCTATTCATTTCCTAACTAGATTTTGAGATTTAAGTATGGATTTCAAATATAGTTGGACAGTTGTCTATAATTTTGGTTTTTACATACTAATATTTAACATCCAATTTTTATAAATGAAAGTTTTCAATCTTTATTTTCTGTATTGCATTTTGTATAGCCTCAGCCTTTCATTTAGTTTTAATATTTATTTCCTGTTTAGCACTTTAAGCTCCATATATCGTATTGTAATAAGTATGTGTAGTGTCTGTGTGTGTTTATGTGTACACACATGTATTTGGGTTAAAGAGCTTTAGCCAAAGACATAGTCCTTCCTTTTTGACTGTGGATTCCCCATAAACACGCGTACACAGTCATGCCACCCACTCTGAACACGCAAACCTCTGTTCCACCACATCTTTCACATGTCTCTCTCTCTCTCTGTCTCTCTCTCTTTCTGCTGTCACTTTTCCTCAAATGTTTGCATCTGTATGCATGTTAACATCCTTTTTTTCTCATCTTTCCAATGTTGTTTTGTTTCATTAATACCTGCACGACTGCCTGTATCACTCTTGAATACGGTTTGTTTTACCAACCTACGAACCTCTCTCTCTTGTCCTCCATCTTTTACTCTAATTATCACGACTCACCTTCACATCCCTGCATGCTACACCACTGCATAACTCATATTTGAACACCTCCTCTTGCTCCTGCCATTATTTGCCTCTTTTCTCTCCTTTTCTTTATGGTCACTCCATCCCTGCATGTATCTGTTTGTCTGTCTGTCTGTCCAGCCCTCTGAATGTGTTGGGCTCTATCCGCCACTCCTCCTCTTCTCTTTCCTCTCACACCTCCAGTGAGACAGGAAACCTGCTCATCCTGACAGACGGCATGATGGAGCACCCGGAGGACCTCTACCGCATGCAGGTGTGCCACAGGAACTCTTCGGGACTGTTTTCTTGGTCCAGGACACTTGTGTGATTCCCTTTATCGTAGAGCATAGCATTAAAGGAACAGTTCATCCAAAAATCAAAATTCTGTCATCATTCACTCATGCTTGAGTTGATCCAAACCTGTGCTCATGTCTCTGTTCTGTTGAACACAAAAAGAAAGATGTTTTGAAGAATGTGGGGAACAAAACAGTTCTGGGCACCATTGACTATCATAGAAATTTTCTTTTCATATAATGGTAGTCAAAAGTGCCCAGAACCATTTGGTTACAAACGTTCTTCCACATATCTTTCTTTGTGTTCAGCAGAACAAGCAGATTTATACAAGTTTAAAACTACCTGAGAGTGAGTAAGTGATGAC
This sequence comes from Triplophysa dalaica, assembly GCF_015846415.1. Lineage (NCBI taxonomy): Eukaryota > Metazoa > Chordata > Actinopteri > Cypriniformes > Nemacheilidae > Triplophysa > Triplophysa dalaica. The sequence goes on from NC_079551.1 coordinate 19,984,004, forward strand.
AGAACTTAGTGAATGAGTAGATTCAGAAAACTTACCAATGTCACCATTAAGAAAACAAGCTAAAAAAGTTTTTTTTGGAGAAACATCAGAGTGAATTGAAACACAATTGAGAACTCTGCCATCCAACCAAAGGAAACACCATAGCAACCGTCTAGTAATACCCTAGGAACTGATCAGAACATCATAGCAACTACCTAGGCACACCCTAGAAACTGCTTTGCATCCCTCTAAGCAGTGGCCTAGCAATCGGCAATACTGTAAAATTGTAGCAAATGCCTATCAGCATGTTAACACACATTGAGAACGCTTTAGGAATGACACATTTAACATTGCAATGGCAGTATATAACCATTAAAATTGGTTTTATCTCAGGTTTGTATGTTACATGCTACAAAGGCATCTGTATCTCACCCTGTGTAATATTTTCAGCCTAGTCCATCATCATCCAGCTTGAGCTCGACTCATTCGGCTCCGTCTCAGATGATCAACTCAGGTCACACCAGCATCAGAGGTGAGCACCAACATCTGAAAATCAAGTTAGTGGATGGACAGTCAGTATGTTCACTAATGTAGAAACGTTTAGGGTCATGATCTCATGATGTCTCACCAGTGAGTTAAATTTTTCCCTCTTCAGTTGGGTCCCCATCACTCCCTGACCGATACAGACACAATCGAGAGATGTTGATGCTTCTGCCGCCCCACAGGGACCGTCCCAGCAGCGCCTTGTACCCTAACCTCACTGAGAATGGACAGGTCCGCCTCAAAACCCAGTTTATTAATGTCTTACACACCCATAACCAATGATGAAGGATGTTTCAGATTGAATGGCCAGAAGATGACTGTTAAAATCATATGCATTAGTATTTTTTTGCTTTTTCCTTAAAGCCGACCAATCACCAGAGGGCTTTGTACCATCAGGTCATTGGCCCCTGCAAACCCTGCAGTGACCCGAATCTCTCTGTGGCTGATAAAGGTATGACTGGGTGTGTATGATTCTCTAAACCAACAGTACCACTCTACTCCTCCACAATCCCATAATCACCTGTACAGCCAGAGGTGACAATATGGTTTAAGTCAATGCCATTATGTCTTTAAGGACTGTCAAACTCAAGTCATTAAAGCTGCAGGTTATAGGTTTTTATCTAATAAACAAAAAACTATTAATGAGCAAGGACATGTGTTGAAAATGAATAATGATTTATTCAGCTGTCGGGTCAAATTTCAGGGAACATGCCATCCTGTTTTCCCACATAAAATAATAATTTGAGTATGTAAAGCAACATACAATTTTGTGTTTCAAACAGAGATGCTGATAGAGAGTCAAAAGATACAGATTGCCGCTTTAGATGTAAACATCACTACGTGTTCGAAATTAGATGGATAGCATTTGCTGTGGCTTATGTTTTGCCCTCACAGATCCTGAATCAGTGGGAATTGCAGATTATTTGGAAATTCAAGATGTTAATGTTGCCTGGATAGTGCTGATTTGGTTTTGGTCTAGCTGGTCTATCAATATGTGTACATTGTACTTGGTCCACCAGTATTACCCTCCAGTAGAGTCAACCAACACTTTTTGTATTGATCTAGTTTGTTGTGCTACTTAAGGAGCCAGCTTGATCCTTGTTTCAACATTCAAGACTACCCATTCTGGTATTTAGAGCAGGACTTCTTGAGAAACGTGACATTCAGGTTTAGATCCAACAGGTCAGCACAAGTGAGTGGATTGTGATGGTCATTTCTCTTCTTTCTCTCTCGCAGTGTTGACTGCTCCAAGCAGCTGGAGTTTGGACAGTGGCACCAGGGACACTCTCCCGTTCCTCTCTGCTCATGTGGGGAGTGTGATGGGACCGCCCGTACCCCCCCGCACCCTCCCTCCCGGTAAGAAAGCAGTGTGTATATGTGCAAAGAAAGACTTAAGGGTGTTTCTTTTACTTCTGGAATGAATTGAAATAAGATGTAAAAGTTTATGGTGTGTCTACCTGATAAATGAAACCTCGGAAACAAGAACCTGCCACAATATGCATGAACTGTGAGGAAGTACTTAAGGTTGAGACCAACAGAATGTAGAATTAGGTGGTTTTTAAACACAGTTTAAAGTGGAACTCTGTAACAATACAAGGTGGGTCCAAAATTTGAATTATTGGAATAATTGGTTAAAAGTAAACAAAAATCAATTGAGCAGCAAAAATCTTACCAAGATTCACAACGGTAAGCCAAACATATTTTAAAAGTTGATCTTGACATCATTTCAAATTACCCCTTATGTAAAGTTACCTGCAATTGTATGTTTCATACAGAGGTGGCGATATAGAGTGAGATTTGGCACGGAATACAGCTTAGATATTTACATTTACGTTTATGCATTTGGCAGGCACTTATCCAAGGCGACTTAAATTGCATTTTACTACACATTTGTTATTGAGAATGTGCAATCCCTGGGGTCGAACCATGACCTTGGCGTTGCTAGCACCATGCACAAAATCTGTTTATCTTGTCTGGACAAATGATAACAATCCCATGTCATCACATGATCCAGACCACTAGGTCCCTTTCCACCCTGTTTCCCTCCCAGTCATCATTCTGCTCTGAACATCAGCTAAGTTCAGAAAGTGTCCTTCATAGCGCTCGCTGAGTGTGTGTGCATGCACGTGTGTGTGGATCTGCCTGTGGCGTGTCCTCTTTCCAACCCGTGTTCTGTCCGCCTGTGTCTCCCCCTTTAGGACACTTCTCGATGCACTTTGATGCCTTCCACCACCAGACCAGCGAACACCCTCCAGCTCTCCCTGCGCGCTCCTTAAGAAAGGTATCCTGCGCCTAGATGTGTCTTATGCTTATCCCGTTTCGTGCATGTTCCCGCTAGTATATGAGAAGCCTTGCATTGAGATTCCTTGCCTTGACCCCAAATGTCACCCTGAGTTGAAATATACTTGAGTCTGGCTCTGGATATACTTGGTTTTCAATAAATAATCTTGATGTTCTTGGTAGAAAGGTTTTGACGTGAAAGTATATACATAACAACCTTTCACTTCTGATCCTCACCAGTCTCCCCTGCACCCTATACCTGCCTCACCCACCAGTCCACAATCAGGCCTGGATGGCAGTAACTCCACGCTCTCTGGCAGCGCCAGCAGTGGCGTTTCCTCCCTGAGCGAGAGCAACTTCGGCCAGTCCTCCTCCGAGCCTCCGGCACGAGCCGACACCATGGACTCCATGCCGAGCAGCCAGGCTTGGACCACGGACACTGAGGAAGCCGAGAGCCCCTACCTCCCCGTGCGCTACAGCGTCTCCGAGCCCGAGGTTCTTGACACTCTCAAGCCCGCTCCGTGCCGCAGTCACTCAGCCCCATTGGGCGTGACCCCGGGAGTACCCCCAGATAGTCACCATCACATGCACCTTCACCACCACCATCCACACGCAATTCACATCACCCACCCCCATTATCATCACCACGACCCTGCACCTGCTCTTCCCCCCAAACCCTACCTGAGGGAAGGATGCATCCCTGAAGAGGACCTAAGGCCGGTTCCAAGGCCCATGCCACGCAAGATCTCGCAGCCTCTGCTCACCAACAAGGAAGCACAAGCTAAAGTGGCCTGGGAACATGGAATCAGCGAAGAATAGATTAAAAAAATTATGTTTTGCCTGGACTGTTGGATTTTGTTGATGTGTTTTTGGGTTCTGGGAATGTTGACGCCCCGAAGGAACTGGTTTGAAACTTCCCCTATTCTTCCCATATATATAGTGTAAAGCTTTTCAGAAGTGCTTGCCATGTTGCTGAGCTTCCAAACTAGTGAGATTTTTATGTTTTGCGGGTGTTCAACGGGCTCGTATAGCCCAGACCTGTATGCCCAAAGCATATGTACACGGCTGTGATAACCCAGATATGTGATGGCATGGAAAGATATGCTCAGATGGTACAGGAAGCACAATGATCACATGATTTAACTGGTAGGCAGGGTAATCTGCCATGTACTAGATGGAAAAATGATCGGCCTATATCTCTTTTGAAGTTGTTTTACAATCAAAACCTTGTGTTACTGAAATAATAGTGTTGTCAAACCTTGCCAGGAAGCACTTTTCCACTCCGGCGGGGTTGCACTTAAGCACTTATCCTTAGGCCACCAAAACCTTATTAGTTATTCACATATATTTTTAAATGATGCTAGCGGTGGTCAAACAGCTTAAGCTTTAGGCACTACCTTGATTTGCATTTTCCCAACATATGAGTGATTATAGAAGTTCTTTGAAGATCATTTCAGCATGATTTCTTCTCTTGACAAGATATTCACTTTTCTTTTCAAGTGCATTTAAAGTGTGTCAACACAATGTCAGAAACAACATGCCAAAACTTCATTACCGTCCCAAAACACCTCCTGCATGTTTGCGAGAAGCTTCTCCAGAGAGAAGCTGCACTGATTTGACACTAAAAGGCTTTAACAATCTCCGTAAAGCCTCATTACACCCACAATATTGTCATGCCTCGCAAGCAAGTCAGCCTCGCCTAACATTACTATCCCGTTATGATAATAACACAACATTCAAAGAGCTTTTATATCAAAGCCATTTCCTAGATGTCTCCTTACGGTAAAGCAGCTTTCGGTCTCAGCAGGTTTCTTTGGGATGTGATTTCCGTTCCTCTGAGTTGACAGTTTTCATAAAAAGTTTATATTTTTAGATAGAGCTGTTATAAAATTCCAAGACTTTAATATAATTGTATAGTAAAATAAAAAAAGTGAGAGAGAGAATAAATACAGCTTAGATTATATCATAAATATAGCTTTGAAAGATTATATAGTATGTTTAGGAGGCTGGAAGCAAAGATTTATGAGTGTGTGTGTTTTATGTTGCACTGATGTGTTTATGGACGTCAAGTCCTTCAGCTGCTGATGGATTCGCACTCGATACCTGTGTAACAATTTTTGATGACTTGAAAGTGCGTGTTATTTTAAGAGCTCATTTATATGTACAGTTCTGCATGTTCTCTACAATGGTGGTCACGATATTGTCATCTGTCACTTGAAGGAAGGTCTGGTAGAGGCATTGCTTGTCTATCTAATCATTCTCAACATTAATTCACGTTACGTCACGATACTGATAATATTTTTTGCCTTGGGTTTATTTGGACTTGAATAGATTTGAATTGTCGTAAAAGCCTAAACATGCTTGGCAATAGCAAAATCATTTTTAAGTAAAAATCAAGAATGGCCTTTGAGACCATGTCTTAACCAGAAATGACGAGTTCAGGTCACTAGATTTAGCAACGTGCTTTCAAACAAGCACCTAGCAACAAAACTAGTGATTTTTTATGAACCTAACTGTCTTGCTTTTCCGGGACAGGAACAAATCGAAAGAATGAAAGAGATTTGCCCATACAAAGCAGTGTTTCCAAGAACCAATCATTTCCAGCCAAGTTAGTGCAAATATGATGTGATGCCGTTGTTAATCTGTTATTAAATGTGCTAATTAAGCTAGCGACTTTTCAAGCAGGCGTTACGCTGTGTTCAGACTGTCGCCTACTTCTGTCGTCAATAATCACTGTTGCTCGTGTTGCTGGAAGTAGCCAAGCTCCCATTGAAATGAATGAGATCGCGTCTCTCTGTCGCTGCCAGCCGCTGTCGGTCTGAACGGGGCTTTCGGTTCAGTTTTCATCTTTTAATTAAAAATAGTTGGCACATCGTTCACATAAACCAGGGTGAACCCAACATGCTTTCTATACCAATACAAATTGAAACCTCATTGGTTTACAGTCATGCTCTACATAACTGTATATTAAACGTTAAATTAACACTATATGGCTGTAGTTGTGTTGTTTTGCCACGTTTAATTGCAATCTGGAAGAGTAACATCTGGTTAGGACCTGGTTAGGACCAAAATTTATTTTGACAGTTTTTTTGTGTGTGGGCATTATCATATGAATTGTTAATAGTTTATGGGTTATTGTTCAATGTGCTTCATGTAACTTAGACTTTATGTTTGGCGTTTGGGAAATACGATGAAGTCTTTTAAAAGTTTGGCATGCAAACACAAAGTATACAGAAAAATCATAATGCTCATATGAAATAAACTTCAGTCCCATGCTAGTCCCCTATCAAAGGGTAATGGCAAGTGTTTATTAAATCTACAAGTTTTTTATGTGCGCTTTTGTAATATGAACACTGTAATGGTCATCGAGAGATATGTACAGTGTCAAATGCATGTTAACGTAATGGCATATCGTATCTTATTTTTTATGGCCAAGCAAATTCAATACAAGTGTATGTTTTGATAAGGGGCATTTTGTAAACCTGAGAATCTATCATGCAACACATAATATTATCCCGTAACCATTTACTAACCTCGTATCTCCAATTTAAATATCCAAATGCCATTTCTTTAAGTCCAAGCTGATGATTTGTAGTAAAAAATTGCATTTTAAAGACATACAGATATGGTTTACGAATTAGTTTGTAATAGTTATTGGGATTACCCTTCAATCATTTTAATAATTATTTTTTATATACATTAAATATCGAGTGATCAGGGATGGAACTGCAATCTATGCAAAGATCGTGTGAAATAGGAAAGAGTGTAAACTGCTTATGTGTGTCCCGGGATGGCCCATTCTGTGAAAATCAGCACGGATAACAAAAAGGCATTGGTTTTTGATATTTATTGTTTTCAACATTTCTTCTTATGGCTTTCCAGACATTTTGCATGTAAATATTGACTGACGGATACTGTGTGTCTTGTACTCATCCACCAAAATCATAATTTTGCTTGCGTATTCAAGCCCAAAAATAATAAAAAAAGCATTAAACATATAATCACAATTCATTTAAACCGGTTACTCATTTGGCACAAAACATCATGTAAAAACAATTGTACATATTTACATGTTTAATATCTCAGTAGAGGAAAGCTGAAGTTTTGGATATGGAGTTTGAGGGTGATGTTTTATTTTTTACATGATGAGGTTGCCCTGATAATGATCTGCAATTCAGTATTCGATCAGTACTTTGTTCATATATACAGCATTAGGTGTAATTTGCTAATGAAATATTTTTTTCTTCTGTATTTTGCTGAGAACATTGATTGAAAGAAAGATATTGCAGTATGCTGGAAATGGATAGTTTTTGGCAAATGTGCAAAGTTGTAACACTGGAAAAATGACTTTTTGTACATAAGAAAAACTGAATAAGAGGGGTACTAAACACTGACCTGCATTACAGTTTTTACCACACCATGTCTGGCTTTATTTTGTGTATATAATCCTTCAAAAGCTTTGTATTTATATGGTCAAGAAGGACAAATCATGTATAGACTGAGATTAATTGTCTGCCTTTCTGATGTAAATGTGTTTTTAAAACTAAAATGCAAACGAGTTAAAATTAAAAAAAAAAATCAATGGGCTAATCACTGCAGTTATTTTGTGTATTTTGCATCAGAATCTAAAGAAGTTACGTTTTACCATGCAGAAATATGAAAACCTTTGTATAAGTATTCTCAAGTATTTTTTTCTGTATATATTGTGCTAGCATGAATAAATGTGGTGTGGATTTTAGATGTAAATACACCTTTTTTTTCCTACTCACTTAACCGCTGTGACTTGTAATTCATTAATAATGCCTAATATTAAAGATAATGTTTTATCAACTTATATTTGCCTGGCTTTCTTTTCTTCAGGTGCATGATGTTGCTATTGTACAAACATTTGTTTGTACTTTCTTATGCAACAGCACACCCTAGTGGAAAAGTATTGAAAATATAGTTTTCCCATTTTGAAATACATTTTAAAAACAAGTACTTACTGAATATTGATGAAGCAATCGTTTAAACATCAAGATTATTTTCTGGAAAAAAATATATATATTTAGGCATATTTACTTATAAAAGAGTTGATTTGTGTAATGACGCCACAAAAACAGTGAACTATTTTTAAAACCAAATATATTTACAACAAAAAGGAAACAGACACACAAGACTCGACGCATCAGACCAAGCACAGATAAATTCAGCACCTTGTAAAAAAAATCACTGAACTACAATGATGGCGTTTGATTCAGACGACACGTAATCACTCCGAGTTCACCCTCGCACCCAATCAGAGGCCGCCAACTGGACTCACTCCTGAACGAACACTACACATCCAATTAGACAAGAGTGCGTGTTGTGACGTCACGATTTAACCAATAGGATCGTGAGGAGTGTAACCTTACCCAATCAGATGTGAGAGTAGGCGGGTTTATGAGTTGTAGGAAGCTGTGTTGAATCAGTACGTTGACTGCTGTACGCCCGGTATCCTTATGCTCATACCGGTACTTTTCATAAGATATTTAAGTAGTTAGACGCTCTTTTTGCTTTTACGATGATATGTGTAAGCGGACTTTCTGTGGCGCTGGCCCTCGCGCTCGTGCCGAGCTTCAGTGATGCTTTGAAAGATGGAGAATGTGATGGTGAGTTTGTTAATATGCTCGCGATATAAACACATGTCTTCCCTGTCAAGAGCATCTCGCATATCACTTTATTGATCTTCTTAAGTTTAGTTTGTATATGTAGTTTACGTTTATATTGTAGATTTTTTTTTCCTCTGAATTACTGAATAAACTATTGATTTAGTTTCGGTGATGCTAGCATATATACTTTTTACAATTATAAATATACACAGTTCTTATATAACTTGTTTTATAGCATATTTTTCATGTATACTATAAATGTAAGACAAACGTCATATATTATAACATTTTGTATTTTAAAAATCTTGCATTTACGTTATTTGGTGAATTTGTTCTTAATATTGTCTTTGTATGCAGGTATAATAATACATATTTTATATTTTCTCGATAAATTCTCATTTAGGATGCTGTAGGCACTGGGTTACGTAATGATATCAGTGTTATGACACATCTGATGAAATAATCTGTTTCTGAATTCAGATTTAACTGGAGTAACATAATGGTCCAGTTGTCAAAAAATATTTTAAATTAATACAATCTGAAGTTTGTTGCTCTAGTGTAGCGTAAAACGTACCCAAAGATATACTGATAACTGCTTTTGTAAAAAAAAAATCTAAATTGTTAACATTTTCTTTGTTTCAACATTCTAGTTTGTGTGGGATTTCTGGAACGCTTTTACCAGACGCTACAAGACAATGATGTTAAATTCAACAGTGACTCTATTGAAAAAGCTCTTCTAAAAGCTTGCAAAGATGCCAAAGGGAAAGAAAACCGCTTTGTAAGTGTGTCTTTGTCTATATGAAGATCTATACTGTACATCATTTCTGTTCATTTATGAACTGTTTTGTTATTTTGTGTACAGTGTTATTATATAGGTGCAACAAGCGATGCAGCTACAAAAATGACTAATGAAGTTTCCAAACCCATGAGTTACCACATGCCAGCAGACAAGATCTGCGAAAAACTCAAAAAGAAAGACACCCAAATTTGTGAACTGAAATATGGTAGGTTGAAAATTGTATTTGCATGAGACATTTGTTTCCGTGTTGATTTCATGCATTGCTGCCGTTTTGTAGTAGTTTCACAAGCCCTGTTCCTGAATGGATTATTTTATACCGATGCAAACATAATGTTGGGTACCACTGATCTAAAGAGGCTGGGCGATTTAATGTTCATCTATCATTAAATGTAACATTTATTGATGACATATACACCAAACAGCCTAAATTAAACGGATGATTCTTTTACTTAAATATTATTTTGAAAAGCAAACGTGTTTATTATCCATTGACAAGGCCAGGCTGTTGATAGTTTTTCAATTGATCCAAATGGGAACTTTCACCTCTTAACAGCTTAATGCAGAAAAACGATTGGCCTGTCACTACTGCTGTTTTGCTCTGTATGTCATCTTTATGAAAATCTAATCATAAAACACAAGATAATTTTTTTTACCAAATAGTTGCAAGAGGCTTTTTAAATGTAGTCATGCATGATGATGTATATAGCACAGACTCATGGGATAGAGCTTTTGACTTTGAGACAACTCATAACTAAATTATTTAGGGTGTGTTGGCGAAGAATCATAGCCCTAAAGGTGTCACCCTCTGGTTTAAACGTCTGTCTTTGTGTTAATCATGCAGTAAGACATTTGGTTTTAAAATGAGCACCATCAATGTGGTAAACATGTTTCCCTTTCTTCTAGATAAACAAGTTGACTTGAGCACGGTCGACCTCAAGAAGCTGAAAGTGAAAGATCTGAAGAAAATTTTGGAGGAATGGGGAGAGTCCTGCAAAGGATGTGCGGAGAAATCTGACTTCATCCGCAAGATCAATGAGCTCATGCCCAAATACGCACCTAACGCGGCCAAGGCAAGGACAGATCTGTAAACACGCACTTAATAATGGGACCCAAGGCAGTGGCCAAAACCGTTTAGGGTGGAAGGTTCGGCTAACTGACCACCTAACAGTGGGGGTTTGCATTGTGCTGTCACTTTACCATGCTCTCCTGGGGTCAACATCGTGAATTCAAGCAAACACATTACCAGGCAAATACAACTTTTCATTTATAACCTGTGACACAGGCTCGATGAGATCCACCACGACCTGCATTTACCTCCAGATGTTATGGTATCATTTGACACACTTTGCATAGTTTGAATATATAAATAGATTGTTTTTGAGGGGATTGGCTTTACTAGTTGACTCGTATTAAATGACATGCACGGTAAGAGTCTTGCCTTCAAGACCTGTGGGTCAGTTTGAATGGACTTTGCTGTAAAATGTGTTTAATATGGTTATACTCATTTTTTCATTAAAAGATGAAAAATATTTTGTTTTGTCATTTTATTGATATTGTATTTTCTTAAACGTTTGTTGTAAACATTTACTTTAAACCATGTTTTATTTTTAAATAAAATTTCTATACATGCACCACAATGCTCGGCCAGATCATAAAAGCATCTTTTCTACCACATTCATTAACAAACCAGATGACTTAACATTGTCGTATGACAACACTACAGCATACTTCTGTTGCTAGCAATTATTATTGCATACTATGCATACTTAAAAACCGGATAGCATACTTGTGCAGTAATTCAGCCAGTATATTTTCTCTGCTATTGAAAATGAAAAGCAGTTTTAGACTCGCAAACAAAAATATTTTCTAATTCGCTTCCTCAACGTGTTATTTTGAGGAAAAATAAGATTTTCTATCATTCTCTCGCAATCCGCGCTGACGTCAGCGACGTCTCCTCCCTCCCGCGGGCGCGCGCACATTCCTTTTGTCCAAGATGGCGGAGTAGATGCAGCTGCGGCGACGCTAATGTTTGTTGCTTTATTTTTAACCGTATAATCAAATATCCCGCCGGTAGTTTTTTTTCGTGCACGCGTTGGATTAAACTCCCCTCACGAATGTGCACCGTTTCCAGGAGCCGTGAGAATTCACATCGGTGCTGATTTTGTATTTTTGCCAGGGGGAGCATCACTGTAAAATGAAGCGGCAGGCCGAACGCGACGCGAGTCCGTCCAGGGCGCTCGCCAAACGCGTCCGCGAACGGGACCGAGAGCGCGAGGCGAACCCGCCGCTCGCGCTACTCCTCGCCGAGAGCCGAAGTTACCACAAACGGAGCCGCAGCCGAGAGCGGGAAAAACCGCGGGCGCGAGAAGAGCGCGACAGCCTCCATCACCGCGAACTTGGACTACTGGGTCGAGCCCCGCTCCGTACCGCATCGGTTTTGCCGAAAGTTAAGACCGCGTCTGCCGACATTGTGGGCCCGCGACTTGAATACAAGACACTACTTATAAGCAACCTCGGCTCACAGCTTTCTGACGAGCACATAGAGGACGGACTGTTTCACGAGTTTAAAAAGTTCGGCGACGTGAGCGTCAAGCTTTCTCACACGCCTGAACTGGGTCGCATCGCCTACGTAAACTTCCGGCATACGGAAAACGCGCGGGAAGCGCGGCACGCTAAAACGAGGTTGGTGCTTTACGATCGCCCCCTCAAAGTTGAACCCATGTACATGCGGCGTCGAAGTGTCACACCTCCTGACGTAAGTTACGTGTCCGTGCACGGTGCTGCGTATGCGTACAGACAGCGGTCTCTTTCTCCAGGTGCTGGAGGTAGTACGAGGGATGTGAGAGCAAGGCATTACGTAGATGGTATTGGACTCAGTCGGGAAAAAGTTTTGGACTATTATAGCGCCTTGGATGAAAGGAGTCGTGCGTATGCATATCAGCTACCCGAGGACGACTTAAAACCAGAGGACGATCAGAGAGCCACACGGAATTTATTCATTGGCAACTTGGATCATAACATTTCCGAGGTGGAACTACGACAGGGGTTCGAAAAGTATGGGATTATCGAAGAAGTGGTCATCAAGCGGCCGGCGCGCGGACAGGGGGGTGCTTATGCTTTTCTCAAATTTCAGAACTTGGATATGGCTCATCGAGCAAAAGTGGCCATGCAGGGACGTATGATTAATGGAAACCCGATTAAGATCGGATACGGCAAAGCCAATCCGACGACCCGGCTGTGGGTGGGCGGGCTCGGCCCGAACACATCGCTGGCCGCTTTAGCCCGCGAGTTTGACCGCTTTGGGAGTATTCGCACCATAGACTACGTCAAAGGAGATAATTTTGCCTACATTCATTATGAGAGCCTGGACGCGGCCCAGGCCGCCTGCACGCAAATGCGAGGCTTCCCGCTGGGTGGTCCGAACCGCAGGCTCCGTGTAGATTTTGCCAAAGCGGAGGAGACCCGTGCGTACCCTCAACAGTACCAGCCTCCTCTGCTCCCCCCTCCACATTTCGACGTCCTGCCCGAAGTCTACGGACGGCACCGCAGTCTAGAAAGAGAACTTAGGGCAAGAGCACGTTCACCCTCCCATCCCTTGTTTGTGGAACGGGAAAAAGACCGCCTGTCGGACCGAGAGTGGAGTCCGCCAAAAGGGGCGGAGCGGAGGGCAAACCCGGATGCGTTTGGCCGAGCGAGGCCGCGCAGTCGTAGCCGCAGCCGGGAACGCTGGATTAAAGAGCGAGAACTGGAACGTGCACAGGGGAAAACCTTGGAGGAGCGTCGCAAACGGAAGAGCCCCAGCCCCATCGAGCGTGCCACAGAGGAGCGTGGAAGGTCAAAGGTACGCGGACGAGCTCCCTCCACCCCGGAGGACAGCCCGGACCGGGGCCGTGGGCGACTCCCAGACTCTACTTCCGAACCCCTCGATCACACTCCTGACATAAGCAGACACTCCGGTGACGAACGCTCCGCACAAGACGAGTCCTCGCACTCGAGGAAGGACGCCGAACGCAACCATCGCAAAAGCGAAAGCGACCCCGACTCTCAAACGGAAAAATCCAAAACGGACTCCAAAAAGCCCAGCACGCTCTCGGAATACGCTCAGACTCTTAGTCGCGTGTGGCGCGGTTCTCTTGTTCTCAAAAACAGCTGCTTTCCCACAAACATGCACATGCTGGAAGGCGGTGCCAGTTTTCTTCATTCCCTCATGAGGGACAATCAAGCGGGCGGATCCAAGATCACCCAGCTCAAAATTGCTCAGCGGCTGAGGTTGGATCAGCCAAAACTGGACGAGGTGACGCGGCGCATCAAACTGGGCGGCCCGAATGGGTACGCCGTGCTCCTTGCTGTCCAGGGACCCGTGGACCGCGAAGCCCCGGCTCCAGAACCGAGCCTTCAGCAGCGCCTTCTCCGAAACCTGGTGACTTACCTCAGGAACAAGCAGGCGGCCGGGGTCATCGGTTTGCCTCTTGGTGGCCCCAAAGAGAAGGAGATGGGGGGCATGTTGTACGCTTTTCCGCCGTGCGATTTCTCACAGCAATATCTCCAGACTGCGCTGAAAACTCTTGGAAAACTTGAGGAGGAGCATCTGGTCATTGTGGTGGTTAGAGACTCTTAACACTTCCATTTCAATACGTTAGATAACACTTTATTCCCACAACCATCCAGACGTTATGCCTTTTGATTTTAGTGTTTTTAACTCCATGGCATTCACTCCATTTACTTTTGAAAGGTTTTTAATATGGAAAAACTCCCCAACATGCATCAACAAACATACCAGCGTGATTTACTGTCGTTTTGACCAAACATTGTTCGTAAGGGTCATTGTCTTCTTAAAAAATGTGTTTATAATGTGGCATGCAACGCAAATTGACAGAATTATTTGGGATTATTTGCAATTTGATGTAATGGGTGTAAGAACAGGCGGCGTTTATGAAATACAAGCATAACAAATGTGCATTTAATCCACAAATTGTGACGATTTTAAATTCGTTTCATAAATGAAATCATTGACCTGCATTCAAGTAGAATAATATGTTCGTCGCTTTTTAACACATTTAACAATTCTTGTCTCCCACATTACATAACTTTGTCCATTTACACTAACTGGATAAAAGTGTGTTTTTTCCGCTGTCAGCGATATACAGTACTCCAGAAGGCATATGGCATCTACCTCTTAAATCACGTTACGCATCAGGTTTCTTCAACAAAATGAACTTCACTGTTTTTGAGCCCACTGCAATGCCATTGTGTTTTAAATATGCCCCTGGAATACTAACAGAGGTCATGTGACTATACGTGTACTGTACCAATCCGAATACACTAAAGTCTGTAACCATTACGAACACTATTGCTTGTGTAACTGTTTGTTTGTATGCAGGAATGTTTTTTATGCATTGTCCATGTTTCGACTGCCCTCCTTTGTATGACTTCTTGCCAAGTCATTTTAACCCGGTAAATTAAGCCAACGCTGGTTTTAACAGGTGCTTTTGTAACAGCTATAAAATGTCCAGCCATTTCAGTTTCCTGATGATTGTCAAGCTCGAATCAAGTGTTATTTTGAGATTTTAGTTATTGGTGTTTGAAAGCCTGTCTGCCAACACTACAACCTTTGCACTGAACACAGTCATTTTTTTGTTTTTATTGCCTTCTGTTGTTATATCCCCTCTTTTATCACTCCTTTTTGTAACACCTTTTTTCTAGGAAATTCTTGTTTTCCTGTCTGTATGCAAACCATGTATAACACAAAACTGTAAGTAAACATGTTCTTGTTTTAAATCTCACTCCTGGTCCTTATTTGCAAATGTCAAATTCGTTTCAAATTCGTTTCAGATGTGTCATAACGGAGGTAAATGGGCAACACACGTCACTTAACATCCTTGAGCAATGTCTTGTCTCCATAGTTACCTCTCCATCTTAGGGTGCCAACAAAAGTTGTGAAGGTTAAAGTGGTAACCAAGCAACCGCATCCCTTATACAAAGAGTTCGAATAAGGCCTAAATGTGAAGACCCTCTTTAAAGCCACTAGGTGGCAGTGTGGTCCAAGAAAAATGCGAGGTTTAACCCAACATATGAATCCAGGAGTCCCTGCTGTGCAAGTGGGATGTTGCTCTAGGGATAAGAGTTGATGCTGTGCATATTAAACGCTTGCTGGAACGTTGTTGCCGCATTTAACACTGACTTGAAAGCAGTCATTTAGTTTCGCCTGTGCTGAAACGCAAATTAAGATTGCATGTGATATTTATGCATCAGTTTCCTATATAAAATTGTATTAATTCTAAAAAAGTGTTTCTTGTTGTTTTATAAGGCTTGTTAATAATAAAGGAAGTAGTGTGAACTACTTGACACTGATCCGTATTTGGCTCATCCTGCGATAGATGTCTCTGACAGGTCGTCCTGTTAAAGACCTTTGGGTTACTTAATTGACCGGACCTCCTGCTTTCTTCTTGACAGGTAATTCCCACAATCCAGTCATTTATGAAGAATTTTGTGTTTGCACTTGCTGCTGTGATTAACAATCCACCGACATCTGATGGTGTGTACTGGAGAAGTGTGATTCATGAACCTGAATCAAGGCTTTTTTGTTGTTGTATGTAGACTGAAGACGGTGAGAATGTCTTATTAGGACAAAAGGGGCGTTACTAAATTGAAATGTTAATGTTCGTCTAACAGCATCATATTTGTTTTGAAAGCTGCCGTGGATAATGATATTTTTAGCAAAGATTTGAATTATATGGACTATGTTTATGATGTGTTTATTGTTGTCCTTTTTGAAGCTTGACAGACTACATGGACATTCATCAGAAATTACTCTTTGTTGTTAGGGGGAAAAGGGTATGGTTCCACGTGAGGGTGAGTATAGACGGTTTCAAATCAACAACATAAACCATTTGACTCCAAGCCCCCCCACTATATGCAATAATAATTTCTACCCAATAATTTATTTTAGACCTTGACATAAATTGAAAAAGCTTTTATTCATTATAAAAATGGCCAAATTATAAATATAAATATATATCTTTTTAATGTAGTTTCCTGCTCATTTTGTCTTAATTGGTCTCAGCTGGGGTCCCCTGTTGAGAAACTCTAATAAACAAACGTTACTGGCATGCACTTTTTTCCTCCAAACATAACTTTCGCTACACATCCACAAAGAATAGAGTCCCTGTAGATTATTTCTGATAACAATAAATTACATTAACTAGCAAGTTAAAAGTATGTCTAGCCAGTATTATTTTGGGTTACCAGTAGAAGAACCGTTACTTGGTTCACTTTAAATGCAACTAAGTTACATAACCCATTCAACAAATTTAGTTATTTTATAAAATTATTTAAAAATAAAATTCAATAAATTGCTTATAACAATTATTATACAATACAATAAATATAGATTGAATAAAGTATAAATAAATATATTATTAGCCAGACTGATCAACAAACACGGACCGGACATTAACTTCAGGCCTGGTGCGTATGTCCAATGAAACCGTCTATTGTAAATAAGTACATTATCAGTCAAAAGTCTGGACGAACTTTATTAAATTTACTAGCCACGATCTGAAATATAATTTGCTGTGGAGGCATATGCTCAAAATCATAAATTTCATTTTACTGACAAACATGAATAGTGCATACTCTGGTTCACATGTGCTGAGGGAAGGGTGTCTACTTTTAGTGAGCTAAAAAATGTCCTAACTGTTGTTTTTGTATTAACTAACAATGCAAGCCAAATACTGTAACAACATCCTATTCAACGTAAGTTCATGTTAGCTAATGCATTTACTAATGTTAACAAATGCAACCTCGTATAATTTATTACCTTTGATAGCTTAATGCAATAAGTGGCCAATTATAATAAAGAATTACAGGTCACAGTTTAATAAACATACTGTAAGTTTGATCTTATGTTTGAGAGCGTTTCATATTCTTATATCCGCCTCATACGAAATATATGCTCAATATTCAAGGCACAGTAGAGAGACGGAGAGAATTCTCAAGTCAAAACTATTTGTCGCAGACACCTCTTTCTTTATTGACATTGACGGATCCTTTGAAGCGGCACATGAAAAGCTTTTTTAGCAAAGCATCTTTCCATGGTGTGCTGAGCCAGCAGCCCGTCTGACCTGCATATGTCTCATCGCTTTAGTTTGCGCTGTTGCTCTTGAATACATTAATGTCCACAATTCATCTCAACTGAAGAATATAATATTAATCCTATCTACAAGACGTCGTGTTGATGTCTCTAGCTAAAAGATGTCACATGTTGTTCTGAGGTGTGTGTCAGCTAACCGGAAAAAAAAAACTATTCATACCAATAAAAAAAGCTTGCTTTTTGATGGAACAGATTTTTCTGGCAATGCATTCTGGGACATGAAACATTTACTAAGTGAGCTCTCACGTCAAACTAGGTTATTTATTTACAAGCACACGAGTCTCATTCCGGCTCAGATTTGTCGAATAAATATTTTTGTTCGCTCAGTAAAAGGAACTGCAATGTTTTGTTTATGTCCGTATTGGAGGTTGGCAGACAACTTGAAGCTTCTCCTTTTTGATGGAAAAACAAACCATTAAGGTGAGTAAACAGCATCATTTTCATACTTGTGTTTGATCTGTTTACAAAATTGCTTTTCTCCCTTTGTCATTTTGGATCCATGAGGGTCACCGTTTCGATCCCCTGGGTGTGGACGGCTCATGGGCGTATCTGGGAGTCGGATGGTTCCTGGTAGCAATCCATCGACCCGTAGTGCTTCGCTGTAAGCCAGCCCGGTGCTCTTAAAGCCAGGAAATGGAAGACACAAGTAATGAAATATTAATGCAGAATCATGAGAGGTCCAATGAAATCCATTAAAGCAGGAAAAATCAATGGAACGTGGTCCCACAGCCTCTCGGCTGAACCAGAGAGATGATCAGATCTGGTGATGTTGTTCTCTTTATGGACCCTTGGTAAGAACACAGGTGAACAAGCATATGCTAGAGTCCAGCCATTAGTGACACACATGACCTGTATCCTATTAAAGGGACAGTTCACCCAAAGATAAAAATTCTGTCATCATTTACTCACCCTCAGGTTGTACATAAGATGTATAAATTTCTTTGTTCTTCTGAACACAAAGGAAGATATTTGGAAGAATGTCAATACCCAAACAGATCTCATCCCCCACTCACTGCCATAGTAGGGAAAATAAATACTAATACTAATACTAATAAAAACCAAAAGTCTTCCTTTGTTATAGCAGAAAAAATAAAAGTATACAGCTTAGGACACTGAGGGTAGAATAATGACATAATTTCATTTTTGGGTGAACTATCCCTTTAATATACGATGGGACCTTCACAGCTTAGATCTTTAAGACATCACTGTTATTCAGGACTTTTTTAATGCAATAAGTGAATGTGAAAAAAAACTCCAAACCTCTATGTAGCCAAACCATTGACACACACTGTTTGAGCACATTTCTCTAAATATCTTCTTTTTTGTTCCACAGATGTGGTGTGACCGCAACATCCCCGGCAACCAAATGCTCTACCAGATGATGTCAACTGAGCCTTTCTGAATCCCTGGCTTTGAGGTCTGTCAGGCAGGCAGTCGGCTGGCTGGCGTTTGGCCGTCTGGCATGTTTGTGTGGCATACCTACCATATCGCTTCAAGCATTGTTATATGACTACAAAGAAAGCTCCTCACCGCTGTTGAGAGCTTACTGTGCTGTCCCGCAAATCCGACTCGTTTAAAGCAGACAAGAGTGGAATTCTTCCTAAAACAATCGCCTTCTGTTTTATCCCGATGAGATTGCCGGTGTATTTATAAAGCCTGAAACAGGCACAATAGAACAGACAGAGTAGCACTGTAGATACGTGTTTGAATGGCCATCTCTCTCCCACGATACATGTCAAGATGATGTCAGGAGCATACTGGAGACCGGGGCACATGTCACATGGGGAAGATGACACACAACATGCAACTCAGTAGGTTTAAAGTCAAAAGTCTGGTTAATGTGATTTCAAACACATATTTTATACTCCGCTTGAATTAGAAACATTTTTGCAGTCGTTTCTTCCACCCCAAGACAACATAGATGGCACGAATAAAGATTGTTTGTATTGTAATTGTTTTCTTAAAGGAGCAGTTCACCCATAATTCAGACAGTACTTGGCCACCATAGTAGGAAAATTTGCTTTATATTTTGTTGTTCTGTTGAACACAAAAGGAGATATTTTGAAGAATGTAGGAAAGCAAACTGTTCTGGGCCACTTTTGACTACAATTTTTATACTTTGGTAGGTAATGGTGGCCAACTTTTTGGTTACAAAGCATTCTTCCAAATATCTTTCTCTGTGATCATCAGAACAAAGACATTTATACAGATTTTAAACAACCTGGGGGTGATTAAATGACAGCATTTTGGGGGGAAATCTTCCTTTAAGGTCCCCATGGTCTACTATAATTCCAATCCACTATAATTTATTCAGAGTTTCAATGGTAATTTCCATGACTGTAATATATAGATTTTAATTAAACTCAGCATACATTAAAGGCGGCACAACTATCATATGTAAATACACCTGTGTACATTGCACTGGTAGGGCATTTGAGAATCAATCATACTGTCCAGATGACCATGTTTTTGCCTACACTGAAATTCGCTGCCACAGTTGATTAAATGGTTGCTTATATTTAGTTTTACCGTGAATAAAACAATAAAGTATTTATTTTTCGATATGATATGCATAAATAAGAACAATTAATACCTGAGATCAACATTATTTGTTTTCTCCTTCAGATAGACCTTGGCGGCCCGTGGTCTTTGGATGCAAAAGATCCGCTGAAGTTTTGGTCCAGGAAAAGATAACAGCACACAGATATGGGACTCTATCAGGGAGGGTAAACAAGTATTAACGGCACTGTAAAAAAATAGCAACTATCAGAAGCACTTTTGGGCGCTATCTCAACCGACAACCTGTTAAAATCATAAGTTCTCACCACATAAATGATGTAAATTGTTACCTAATGAAAGAATTACATTATTTTCTGTTAAAATAATTAAGAACTTTATTTATTGAGTTCCTTCAAATAGGACTCAACTCAAACCATTGTTATATTGCTACTTTATCTTCATATACATTTTGTAAATTTTCTGCTTTAGACAGATCAAAATTTTTGTCAAATATCCGATTAAACAGAACTGACCCTGCTTGTCAAGTTTCTAGGAAATCATTTTACAAGTTGAATTGTAAGCAATATGCTTATGTAGTCAAACAATCTTGACTGCCAAGGACAAATGTATGCATTTATTTTCAACAAAATTTAAGAGAATCCAAGGAATATGAAGTTAAATGAAACATCAGAGTTTGTAATGGTGGTCTGAACATTTTTGGTTGCCTTAGGGGAAGTGGATGTATCCCACCTCTAATTAGAAATAAATGCTAATAAAGAGCGTGCTTCACAACAGGGGAGCTTTTGAACTTATGATTCACTGCTTCTGCTTTAAAAGCGTAGGCACTTTATAAAGCAGTTAGTAGCCCCAATGAAACTTTATGTAATGATGAATCAATCAACTCGCGCTTATAATCAATGCTTTAATAATTTAGCGTTTTCCCCGGAGTTTGATGATCGGCGTTGGGTGTGTTGCTCTGGAAAAAATCTATGTTGCTTATTACTTTTTGTAGATTGTTCTGAGATTACTGTATTAAAGATTTAAAACAGCACATTTACAATCGTTTTTATACACTTGAAAAACTTATATCAGATGGACAGTACAGTGATATACACCAAATTATGCAAATCTTTATTTAAAGCTGTAATCTGTGAATTTTGGTTAAAATATCCGTAAAAAAACAGTTATATAAAATAACAATGTTTTCCATGTTATTTAACTTGTGAATTTGCATCTTATTTTGTAATTCGAGAATTTAAAATACATAAAAAATCTTTTAAATAAATCTGTAAAATAACATTTTTACAGTGTGTAATAAAAATAGAATTATTGAGCAGTAGAAGAACAAAAAAATCCAAACAAATAAACATTTACATCAGTAAGTTTATAATACTAACAATGACTAAATTGAGTTGACGGGTTGGATTTTGTGGGAAATTAAAGTTTGAGGTAAGCCAGCGTAAAAATAACTATGCTAAAGAAAATGCGATTCCATGTCTCAAACAGAAAAGGATAAAAGGCAAAGAATTGCAAAAGTAACAGATGGTATTCCACTCAAAAATGAAAATTCTGTCATAATTTGGTCACCCTCGAGTTCTGTATACATTTGTATACATTTCTTTGTTCTGATGAACATAAAGAAAGATATTTGGAAAAATACATTTAACCAAACAGTTCTTGGCCACCATTGACTTCCATAGAAGGAAAAATTACATTTAAGTTTGGGGGAACTGTTTCTTTAATATCAAGTAAAGTATCAAATTGAAAAATAGGAAAAATATAGTCTCATCCTTAAGTGTTACAAATTTAAAGGAATAGGAACAAAGTTTAATTTTGCGAGCTAGACTATATTTAACAGCAACTAAATGTGATGTATGTAAAAGTGATGCATCTATAAACTTAAAAAAAAGTTTACAGAGCAGAATCACAAGTCAGTTTATGGTAACATAAAGATGTACAGCACATACAACAGAACATAATGTGTTACAGTATTAGTAAAAAAATCAAAGAGACATTGATAGCATATCGGCCTTGGTTTTCATGATTTATTTGCATATAGACAGAATCCAACAACTTTACGTTATCTGACACCCCTAAGCACAGCTGTATGTATTGAAAGGTGTGGTATGTTTGTCTTTTACCCCCCAAAACAGCAGCCCCGGGGCAAGCAGATGGCGTCGGGGGTCCAAGTGCTCTACCTCCTCCCATTGCAGGAATTGATCCCTTTTTCGGATTGCCCTCCTGAACCGTCCCACCACAGACGGCCCTCTGGGACAGAAAACTTCATAGGGCTTTGATTTGAGGTGAGGAGTTTATGGTATTGGATTGAGGATCGCTGTCACAGAGGCGGGATAAAGTAAAGGGGGTCCGGTGTCAGCACAAAGAAATGTCATTGAGCCGTCTCCTCTATGCTCAAAAGAAAGCTTTGGTTCTTTTGAAGGCTTGTGTTGATAAGCAGGTCATTCAGTCGAGCCTCTCACAATTCGTTTTGCATGCAGTGAATGGGAAGGCGGTTGGTACGTGATGTACGTATGAATAGCTGGATAAATAGGCAGTGTGCCTAGTGTATTAACGTTTGGGACGAAGCCCTGTCACAAGGCCCATGTAGAAACACTTAACACGCACGGACCTTTGCTCTGGCACCGGGCATGTGTCTTGCCGCACGTGCAAGCAGTGTGTATTTGTTTCGCTTGCCGTATTAGCAGGTCACAATATTGCCTGCGTCAGCGGCGCTGTGTGTTATGATATAAGTTTCTGTGGTTCTAGCCTATTTTTGCTGAAAATATATTGAGAAAGCAACGTAAAGCTATTTATCAACACAGTCTTCTGCGGTGTAGGCTTTTATGAAGCGACATAAATAATGCAGTTAAGTACTCAACCATAGTATGAAGAAAAACATCTGCTGGGCTTGATGCCAAGTGTAGAGAAACATCCACAAACACCGCTGTCTGATAAGTGTCAATGCATGTATTTATAGCTACATTATGGGATATAATTGCTTTACTCTAAATTATAATTTGAATGTAAACATTATCTCTCCTCGTGTGAATCCAATCCTAAAGATCAACTTTGCACTAGTTCTCCAAGCCCGATTCCTATAACCATTATAAAATGTATTGCAGCTGTCAAAGGAAGCCAGAAATTACTTCGTCGCAGCTCTGTTATGCAGTAGAAAAACTCAATTTAATGCTACAAAACAAACCTTTTTTTTCATTTGTCTTGATGTGTTGGGACAGGGAAATGGGAATAGCTTCATGGTTGTGTTCACTTTTTTAGCACTGATGCCACAGAGGGTTAAAGTTTTGTAGCACAGGCCAAACAGTTGTAGACTTTATCAGAAGAATGTTATATTAGAAAAATATATATACACATAAAACATATTTATGTGTAGGTTATCGCATAAATAGGCAGGTAACTGACGAATGACATTTATGTTACAGTTGGGTAATGTTTAATAAGAGCCATATAATTGACAGGAATTCCTTTATTATGTTTTTATTTAGTTTAAGTTAGAGTAAGTATGCTCTGGTATTTATCAGTTTACTACTAGAATAGTACAATTAACTTTAGTTAATGTTTTAATACATTGTGTTTTGTTTACAATGTTGATGTTAAAGTTAACAAGACTTTTATTTTGAAGGGTCGTCGCATAGTGTGTCGTTGACGATAGTTTTTTTCAAACAGTGAAATGCTAATAGAAAAAAACCTCAAAGGTGCGTCATAAATCGCGCACTTATGCACTATTCTACGCCATTTTGTAGTTTAAATAGTGTCAGTGCGTTCACATTGAAAGTACTCAAAAAGTAAGTGTACTTTAAGAACCTGGATGATGCACTTTTTCGACCGAAAATATAAAGTTTGGAACTGTGAACACTTCACGCACTCAACGGTCGCAGTTTTGGTTACGTAGCGGAAGGAGGCTATCGGACGCTGCTCGAGAGAAAGTCTCCCTCAGAGTGACAACGCTTCAATCTGATGATGACAAAAGTAACGATGCCCAAAACACATGAAAACTACATTAAATGAACAATGCACAAATAGATTTTTATTCACACGCATTGTGTCGTGCGTTTGACGTCATTTGCGCGGGTCTAGGAAACCGATGTACTTCCGGTTAGTAGGAAACGGTTTGGTAGTCCATTTGGGACGATACTACCCTTCTAAAATTCATACACTACACAGTTGAGTCCCCAGTGCATAGTTTAAGGGCAAAGTGCATAGTATGTCATTTGGGACACAGCTCCAGATCAGCGCTGGAGATGAAGTGCATGTGTTCATGTCCTCATACAGAGACGCAGACAAATGCACGAGCCTCACACGTGTGTAATACGTTGTATTGTGCTGCTCTTTCACATTCATGCAAAACGAGCAGATGGCATATTTAAAAAGCCAGATCGTGTATCCGCTATTCCACATCGCGGAAATCACAGGGCTCTAAATATGATCTTAGCGCACCAGGGAAACAAGTTGTAAACGCAAAAACAATTGATTTACACCACAAACAAAAAACGAGCATCGCGACAAACACGCCTAACAAAGTCGTTTACTCACCCTTAGATTGTTACAAACCTGTATAATTGTTTCTGTTCTGCAAAACAGAAAGGAAGATATTTGGGAGAATGTCATCAGACAGATCTCACCCCCCATTGAAATCCCTACTATGGCACTCAGAGATCTGTTTGGTTACTGACATTCTACCAAATATCTTAATTTCTGTTCAATAGAAGACTGTTATTTTTGGAACAACCTGAGGGTGAGTAAAATTATGCCATAATTTTCTTTTTTGGGTGAACTTACTCTTTAATGTTTAGTGACCTTTAGTCTGTGAGTAGTGATTTGCTTTTTGTTGTTCCTAGGCTGGTGGTTCCTGGGGGAGGGGTTACATTCTAGAGCAGTTGATTGGACAGAAAATTGGGCACGCCCATAAGTGCAAGGTGAGTCATTACTATTTTCTCTCTGTTTTTGTAGAAGGTAAAGATACAATGTTATGTGATATTGGATGATTTGTCACAGTTTAGGAGTACACTAGCAAATATATTGCTTTAGTGCTACCAGATACGAACAAAAAACAGTTATGAGTTTTTTAAATTGTTGTTTGTTCAACTGTGATGCTCATTTGAAGGAAGCTTAGGTAAATTTAACACATGATCACTCAGAAAATATCTGCCTCTTTGTTTAGAAAAAAGAGTTTTAATGTGATCCATGTCTTGAGTGTTCAAACTACAATAGTGTCTTTGACAAAATTTCAGTTTTGTAAAAAGTCAGCTCCGTAGAATGCGCCATTTTAATCCCACAGTTTAAAAGAGTAAAGCCACAAATCTCCAACAATATACCTATAAACTTCACCCTAGTGTAATAAAATCTCAAATTTTGTCTGGGAAAATACCAAAAGGAATTACACCATTAACACCACAACATGTTCACACACTAAAAACACCAGTCCCACAGTTACAAGGACAGTTAAAAAAATGTGAGTATTTTTAATCTATCTTTGAAAATTCTGCTTTAGCCTTTTCTAGAGTGTCTTGTCCCAACAACCTATATTGTATTTGCATTAATGTAAATGAGATTCTTTCTTCAAACTGAGAGTCGTTTTCAGATGTGTTCAACTTCTGAACCCGGTGTTGTGCAGTAAAATATCCCCCCCACAGACTTATACCCACTGGAGAACATCATCTGTGCGTTAAGAATTTCATTTTCCACAATCTTCAAAATAATCTTGGTTATCTATTTTTGTTAGCATGTGTAGCTAAAGAAGATGAATAGTACGAAAAAACAATTGTAGTTTATTCATTTGTGTAAGCTAGGCTAGAATGCTAATCATCTTGCAGTCAATTAGCTTGTATGCTAATAAAATTCTTTAAATTAAAAAAAAAAAATATATATATATATGTTAACATTAACATTTTTACACTTGTTTATATAGTAAGTTAAATTTGATATGTTTATAAGACAACAGTTGTTTTACAACAACATGTGGATCTCTTGTCAGGCACCAAATTCATTTAGCTAATGTGTATTTTGCCAATTAAATTATAAAAAAATAATAATTCAATATTCCTTGAGCTTTATTAAGGAGTTGAACATAAATGTTTGTGAATCACATCAACACACCACAAAAAACAACAACAACTCATTAACAGGTCTTCTGAAAAATAAATGAATAATTATATATTTTTCCTTTGATCCTCTTTTTGATCTTGAAGAACTGCCTGCTATTATACACATTTGGCGATGCACTTCAAAACCGACAAAATCTACATGCATGAATGTCTTACTGTCCCATGATGCATCTTGCTAAATATTGGCTATTGGTGACCGGTGTCACCATTATGTAAAGAACATCCGATGTATTAGTCACAGAAGACGTTTGACCCTTTTGTGATGTCATCACCGAATAGAATCCATCTGTCACATTGCAAATTTCAGATTATAGGCCTGAAGCATTGTTTTATATAAATGGCTTGTTTATTTAACCAAAGACAGGTGGTGTATAGTAGCGTTAAGGAAATAGGTTTTCAACATTTAGTAACGCAAGTGGTGCAGAAATAAATGCTTATAATAGTGTAATAGTAAATATATATAGTGAGTGAATATCATACAGACCTCAGACTTGCTCATATGTCATAAGTAATATGTTTGCATGGGCAAATCCAGGCCTGAAAGCAAAATCAATACAATGTACATGTCTCACTTCTGTTTTCTGAAGTCATGTTATGATGGAGATTAGTTGTTGCTCCCTGTTAATAGGCCCTGAGAATTGGCAAAGTTTCTATTTTTGAATTCCTTTCATTTTCCTGTTACACTCCAATATACAGGCTTTCACGTTCCCTCTGGGAAGGTCACAGCGACCCGAAATAATTCTTAGTCCTTTCCGAATAGCTTTAGGCTAGAAATACGCTCTATTTTTTGTTTGATGGGCTGAGCTGAATTTCAGTTTCCCCTAAATTGAATCCCAATTCAATGTTTTATTTTTCCGAGTACGTGGCACGGAACGCATTCTTGTGTCGTGTGCCAAGCCCAAACCAAGAGGCCATATAATTACAGACTTCCGGTTTAAACCGCTTTTTCCTCAGATTGTCGTTAATTGTTGGTAAATTGTAATTATCATTCCACTCACTGACTGAAGGAAGTTATCTCTTGCGTAATTACTCGCGGACGACATCGACGGGGGACTAAAAAGAACCTGGTGATTTTTGCGAGCTGTCGTGAGTTGTTGTGTGTGGACAACTAGGGTCCTTTGTGAGAGCTGGAGACTGTGGTTAGGCTGTCGTTACATCCCCTAGCAAACCCCCGCCTGTAAGAATTTGTTTGTGTTTGAGCAGCTGCTGTGAGGTGTGAGCTTTATTCATAGACCGCTTTCATCTCTGGCGTCGTCGCGTTTAGAAGCGTGATGGCCAGCCGCCAGTTGGGCGGCGCTCTTAGCCCGGGTTCAGCTGGGATTTTGAGACATGGGGATCGCTGGTGTGTCAGCATGTTATTATAGCACAGTTTGTTTATTATACACATGAATTTAGGCTATCGCTGTAAAGACGTGCCTGCATTACTCATGAAATTGCCTTTCCGCCGGAATGAAAATACACCTTGTGCAATGAGTGACACAAGAGGGACTTGTTGAAACAAAGCGTGGATGTCTTATTTTAGATCGCTTGTTTTAAAGGGCTGCGGCGCGGTAGCTTTTTAATTAGCTTTGAAAGGATGCTAAAGCTTGTAAAAACAATGTCATGCTTCGAGAGACCAGAAAAGTCTGGAAATGAATGCGAGTTCAAGCTCTACAATATGAATGATGGATGTAAATGATAAAGCAAAAATCTATATTATAACTGAAATTGTGACTTAGATCTATACTAATGTGCTTACTTTACAGTAGTGCTGTCACAATAATAGTTTTTCTGTTTTTTTTGGCAATGAATCACTATTAATGTGGGTCTTGGTAGGCAACATTGTGGATTTTAAGGCAAAACTATAAGCAGTTGCTGAATTATTTACAATATAACACCCAAACAATATTGATTTGTCATATATAAATCACAATTATTATCAATACCACATTTAACAGTTCTACAAAAAGGGAAAAAAACGTGTTTATATTTAGTTTTACCAAAAGTTTTTACAATATTGATACTAGTTCTGATGTCAGTATTTGCTGGTTTAAATCCCCATGTGAGGTCTCAGTTTTTTTTCTTCAGAATCATCACATCCATAACAGTCCATATCCCTCATAAATGGGCACATGGAAATTAAAATAAAATACAGTAACTATTTCATGGTCTATGAAGAGGCATCCCTTCCCCCTTTTTTTATATTGCTTCGGGTTAGTACATTTATATTAACAGAAATCCTAGAAAGTATGTTGTCTCTCAAAAACAATTTTTTTGGTCATCTCCGTAACGCGTTTATTACTTTTTTTTAAATAGAAAACGTATATAGACAAATATTTTCCTGATGTCTAGACTCTGTCGAATGATGAAACAGACGATTCAACATATTGGTAATAAACACATCTCTCAGAGTTTATATTTCAAGTTTGACTGAAAGTCAGTTTACTCTGTAATCGTCCAGCAAGGTCAAAGAACTTTATGTTTGGTTTTAATTTTAAGTTTGAGAACCTATACTGTATTCTTATGTACAAACCAGAAGTGTGATTTGTAAATTTTAACCACATCTCTATGTAGAAAAGGAATCGAAAAAAATACTGTCAAATCTAAGGCTGCTAACAAGCGATTCTTAATATATTTTTTTATTGAACCTCGGTGTCTTCTTTCATATAACTGTTCCCTTTTTTCTTAAAATCATTGAAGCAGTTGAGGCTCTGCGATATATCGATTTGACCAGGCTTTCCTCGGAGCCCCAACACCTTTACAGTAAAAATGATTGTAATCTTTTCCTTTAGTGGTTTATTGTTGTAAAAAGCAGGCATCACACAGGACAGCTCAATTGTAAATCTGACATCTTGCATTATTCAGACTATACTTTATATTTTAGCTCCAACTATTTGTCCTTAAAGTTAGGCATCGTGACCGTACTGGCCCACACGCTCCACCGTTGTTCCAATCCACACAGTTAAAAGAAGACACAAGAGGCAGGATTACG
Organism: Triplophysa dalaica; assembly: GCF_015846415.1. Taxonomy (NCBI): domain Eukaryota; kingdom Metazoa; phylum Chordata; class Actinopteri; order Cypriniformes; family Nemacheilidae; genus Triplophysa; species Triplophysa dalaica. The sequence continues at coordinate 20,012,979 of NC_079551.1, forward strand.
TTAATACAGTATTGTTTTTATTCATTTGTATGGCATTGATGAATGGAACTAAAACAAGGGCATTTATGCCGAGGCTGACAAACGAAAACATGTAAATCCAAAAAACAGATGTCGGATAATTCAAGCATCTGAACAGTTTCCGAATTCTCATGGTGAAGTGCAACAGTGCATGTCATATCCACACTGTGTCATTTCATAAAGTTTGTGAAATTGTGGTTACGTGTTAGGCTTTGGAATGGGAAGTATGGATATAATACAACGTATATATTCATGTATACAGTATATATTTTACAAAGCATGGTTCATAAAATCGAAAGCATCATTGTTCTTGCCTTGGGTTCCGGTTTCAGCCCTTTGTCAACGATGGTTTGTTCAGGGCTGTTGACACAGGATACTTCGCCGAACCACCCCGAGATGTTTTGCATAGACGCCAAGTTAAATTCATGCAAATGAGTATGGGACAGACGTTTGAGAAATCTATCTAAACAAATCATGAAGGAACAAAACGACAAACTTAAGGTTACACCACATCTACGAGTGAATGAATCGATGTGAGTGGTCACATTCAATTTTAGGACTCTAGTTTTAGAAAAATAAGTGTGATATTTCTATATTCATTTTAATAAAAAGAAAAGAAAAAAGGAAGTCCGTGTAAGATACTCTCGTGAGCGAGCATAATAATTCCTGTAGCTACAGTCGAAGCATGTTTACATCTAGGTCTGCTATACTTGTGTGTGTGTGTTGAACCAATATTGCTCTTCTGCAACACTGCCTATTTTAAAAGACCTACACTGTTATTTGTCTTTGCTAGTGCGTACGTGTGAGGGGCCGAGTCAACATGCAGCATTAGTTTCTGACAAGTCACCATGCATAGTAGTCATTTTACGCCATCAGAAACAGTGAAGGAAACCTCCTGTCAAGGACATCACCTTCCATACCCTGCTGTTTTCAGCCGAGTTTGAAAAAGAATTAGCTAGCGTGTAATGTTTAGTATTTGTACTTTTAATTATGGTAGACTTCACCGCGGCACTGTACTCTTTCCATAAAAACCGTAAAGAAGATCACTACGTAAAGAAGTGGTTCATATGCACGTCTATTAGAATGTGTGTATCATGACTGAATGGAAGATTTTCGTTGTTGTTGTCATATTTCACCTGCAGCTGTTACAGAAAACAAACATTGATCGTAAAAGAAACACTCCGTACAATAAATAAAATAAATAACATCTCAAAACGAATGTGAACGAAACGTAAAAAGTTAACACAAAAGCGAGGTTTAGATCTGTTGACATTTTAAAAACGTTTTCTTTTTTTTCCTCCGTATTTTCAATTGAATACATCGTTTAAAGATTCCTAAAAAAATCAGGAAGTTGTATACAGAAGCATTCACAGACATCATTGTATAAAAGCTGATACGTAAGAGATTAGCATCAGTCAACAGTGTTCTACGTTATAAATCTTTGCGGGAATATTTCATCGTTATCAATAAATAAGAGCAGACAATAAACGCATGTAAAGATATTTCGGGAAAATAGGAGATTAGGAATAGTCTATGGCTTTAGCGGCTACCTCAGCCAAAAACAACATTAAAACAAATTTTGCCATTATTTTTTTAGGACAAGCTACAAAAAAAAGGAAACAAGTTGGTACTTTCTGTTTCAACTACACGGCTACATCAGGCTAGAAGAAGCATCCACAATGGATTTCTCTCCTGTTCTTGCCTCGAGAACAAAGGTTTCGGAAGTTTCTCAGTAGGGCGCAAACTTCTGTCGCTCCGGTTTCTTGATGCCGTTGGCGGAGGAGATCTTGGCGGTGTAGGAAGCCAGGGTGCCGTGAGTAGGGGCGGCCCCAGCACCGGGGGCCGAGAGCGCCAGGAAGGGGAATGATTTGATTCCCAGGAGGCTGGAGAGGGGAAGGGTATAGGGGGAGCCCAACATTTGAGCGTGGGGCAGGCCACCCATCGCTGCCAGGGCTGCGGCAGAGGACGATGCAGGGGGAGCAGTCTGGGTGAAGCTCATGTTGAGGTCTACAGGGGTCGACATGGAGGAGGACTGGGCAGTGGATTTGGCGGTCTCTAAACTGTACGAGGGGGAGGGAGAGGAGGTGGAGGGGAGGAGGGTGGAGGAACAGGAGAGGGAGGCGGATGGAAAAGGGTTAGAAGGTCAAATAAAAGACATGTTAAACAAAAAATTGAGAGAAATAACAGAAAAACAAAAATCGTAAAAGAAAAACAGAAACCAAAAATCATAAGAGAGGTGTGTTTTGCTGGTGGTTGCAACAGATTATTTGAGGGGGGACCTTTGCACTCATGGGAAAGGAGCTGTTTAATTCGGGGTGATGGCTTGGGTAGGGGCTTAGGAAAAAGAAACAAAATGATTTCAATTTCAGTAGCATTTCTTTTATCTTTTGACACTGCAATAATCCTAATCGGCATTCTTGGCTAGTTTAAAAAAAATCTAAACATCCAAAAAACAAGATAAATGTATTGAAAACAAAACAAGTTAATACAAATCGTGATCAGAAAATGTCTCTTGAACTAATTTCGTTTTCTTTTGGAAATGGTTTTACTTGTTTTAAGCAAAAATCTAACAATTGAACGACATTTTGTGTAAAACGTGAGTGCTGTCGAATCGAATAATCACGATTAAAATTGCTTCAAACTAATTGTTTGTATTTTTAATCCGTGTATTGAGTGTATATTTATACTGTATGTAGAGTTATACAAATACATGTACATATTTACAAAGTGTTAGTCATGCATATTTATACAAAATATAACGTATTTTAAAACATAAATGTATATGTACTAACATAAATATTTGTTTTCTGTGTGCATTTAGATATACATGTAACTATACTAGGGTTCTTAAACGATTAATCGCGGTTAAACACATCCAGAATAAACGTTTGTGTTAACATAATATATGTCTGTGTACTGTGCATATAATGTTTTGCTTATAAAAACATACACATGCATATATTTAAGGAAAATATAAGATATAAACATTAATAAACAGAATATATAATTTAAATTGATCAATATAAATAAGACATGTAAATACTTGCTTAATATGTATATGTGTAAGTGTTTAATAAAATGAATACAGAACTAATATGCACAGTACACAGACATATATTATGTAAACACAACTGTTTATTCTGAATGTGATTAATCGTGATTAATCGATTGACAGCCCTATAATACACACAACACACACATAAACGCAAACGTTTATTTTGGAATCAATTAATCGCGGTTAATCGATTAGACAGCACTGACACAATTTGCCAACAAAGTAAGAACAATTCAAGATATGAGACACAAGACACTGTTTTGATTCTCAGTACCTTTTTTAACTTGCTTTTAGGATGTTTCGTAATCATTTTTTGGGTAAAACCAGACAAAAATACTGATCAAGAACTTTCTTTGCAGTGTATTCAGTCTTAAAAAAGATGCATTTGTCAACATGTTACTAATTGCAAATGCATGTAATCAAACGTGCACAGACATTTAATGTGCGATTGGATTGTTGACACTAAAGGGCTTATGTTGAATTGATGTCGTGTGACATTTTCAAATGGGGGTGTGTTCAATATGCAGAACATTCTGATGCAATGCACTGAAACGTCTATCAGATGAAGAATTCTTCGAAAGTGACATTGATTGGGACTGACGTCTGCCGATAGGACCTCCAGGAAATGAATAATCAGGTTTGATCTTAATGGCTTGAATTCATTAAAAATATTTTGATGCTAGAGTGCCTTGAATTGCTGTGGGATCTGCGTAGATTGGCAAAAAAATTAAACTGATATGACTTCAACTAATGAGAAACCGCTGAAATCAATCATATTAAGACATAATCAAAACAACAAAAGCTTTCCCAAAATACCTTGAAACCAACAGTCATTTTTTCATGCAGAATGCTGAAAATAAAATGAGGGGCTTGACATTACGCACCAGTCTGCTTGTTGAACACACCTGACACGAGCATGAATATTTCATTCAAGACCTAATTATTGCTCCCTGTCAACTTGCTGAGTCAAACCTTGACTGGAGAATTATTATGTAGCCGTGTCCATGTCACTACATTCATTGGGATCCGATATTTCTCTGTCTGTTAGTACTGGAACGATGAAAAACAGCAGTAACTACATGCTGAAAAAGCCTCTGGATTTGAGTGGAGACTTAATTTATTCCCTTACCTCATTATTATTCATTAGTGAATATGCTCAGGTTGACAGTTTAAATTCTAGTCATGTCATTCTGCTCCTGATCTGAACTTTGTGCCAACCAAAAACGATAAATATGTCTTCTTCCCGCTTTGAATTCCCTCAGATTTATGAGCGTTTAACAAATTCTACCTCATGGAAATTGAAATGGCGTTAGAGGGATGAAGCGGTCGTTTTCCTAAACCAGGGCTTAAAACCAAACTATCAATTTCCTACATTAGCAAATTAAATTAAGGCCTAGCATTGACAGGGAAGTCTTTGCTGAGCAAAAAGAATCTGGAATCTTATGCTTTCTTGCGTGACACAACATTTGATCAAATTGCAACTGCAAAGATCTCGTGGGAGAAAATTACAGTCTGTCTATGAGGCAGCCAAAACGCCCTGCCTTTCGCTCTAACAAGCTTCTGGTTTGAAACCTGGCCAATTAATCCCTCGCCCTGGCTTCCTTCGTTCACATCTTTTGCTTTGTAGTTTTGCTCAAGTGCTTTCTTTGGCCTGCAAACTATAGACTGGAAAGACCCCAAAAGAATATTCCCAAAGGTGTGGATGTGGATCTACAGTATTATGCCGTAAAATGCAACATTGGATAAATATACAGAGTGGTTAAGTAGGAACACACTGGGTCGGATGCTTACCAGGATGTGATCAGATACTGGGCCAGGTTGATGCTGATTGGGGAGCCTGTGATGGTGACGTGTCGGTCACTGGTGCTGTCGAGCTGACTGCCGATCTTAATCTGGGCCCCGGATACCTGGCGGATCTCGTTGATTTTTGTACCCTGCCTGCCGATTATTGAACCAATCAGCTGTAAGCAAACCAAGACAAATCGGGTTGATGAATAAATCTTAAGCCAACATGGAGGGTTTGTTACAAAACTTAATTTCCAACCAGAGAAACACTTGTATTGGCTACATCATAGAAAACAAGATTTTGTAGTCTGGTTTGACTGGCTTGGTCACTTTCAGTTCTATCGAAATTCATATAACATGACAATCCTACCACCTATCTGTGGGGCTTGGTGACTGTTGATTTTAATGGAGAGCGTTTCATGCATTCTCACGCTTGTATCTAATGCGTTACTACAAAAACAATTCCATCTCTGTGTGCATGCCATCACATTAGGCTGTGTGTTACTGCGAGTCCTGCTGTGCTCTGTTAAGGTCGAGGAGTCAGAAGTTGTTGGTTTATCTATGAATTCGTCTACTGTAGGCCTACCTTGACAAAGCTGTGCCTACGCAGGGCACCGTATCTGTCTCGAGCATCTGCTAATGGCTCTGTTTGTTTTGCGGATACAGACGATTTAAACCAACAACAGGTGGTGAACTCAATTCATCCTACAAGGCTGCATCAAGCTTTTTACAACGGTGTTTGCAGAGCAGGAATATTTTGATGAAAAGGCTGGCTTACACAGGCAGGAATTTCTACGCCGATTCTGACCTGTCCTTTGTTGGTTGAGCCACCAGAACTTAGCTGGTAAACCTGGTCGACCAAAATGTTAATGCCAGTTGATCTAATAAAGCAGCCGCTTGAGGACAAATTTTGATGGTGTTGGCATATCAACAGGCCACCCTTTGTTATGACACACAACCCCAGTGATTATTCCCAGAATTTGAGTTTCTAACTTGTGGAGTTGTTGTGTACGGCTTGCAGGAAAAAGGGTCAAGGGGGCTGGGTGACCCCTAAGTGTTGGCGTCAAGCTTGGACCATGATAAAGTGAAGTGACCCTAACCAGGATGAGTTGCTGTTTAGTATTCAAATGTCTGACAGCTTGTCTTTTGTCAACATTGTGTCCCACCCCCAGCCCTCACCGTGTCCACAAAGCATTCCTTTCCTCAAGAGTCATTCAGACGTCAAAGCCCTTGATTCGTCACACAGCTCTCCTCGGTGTCCAGGGTCTATTAATGGCTCAGTTGATTGTAGCTAAGTGTGTGTAGTCGGCCGCCAGGTCTCGCTGGCACTTTGACGTGGAGCATTCTAGAATAACATGTTTACTACACCACATATCTCACTGACATCCTTCATTTTCAGAAATCTAAGAATGATCTATTCCCAAGTCATAGGACAAAGAAACAAAGGGCCCTATTTTAACGATCGAAGCGCATGGTCTAAAGCACACAGCTCAGGTGCACTCAGGGCCTGTCCGAAACCACTTTTGCTAGTTTAACGACGGGAAAATGGTCAGCGTGTCTGGGCGCGTGGTCTAATCGGGTTGTCCCGATTTTCTTAATGAGTAATGGGTGTTTTTGGGGCGTAACGTGCAGTAAACCAGAGTGTCATCTCGCATTCCCTTTAAGAGCCAGTTGTGCTCGCGCCATGGCGGTTTTGCTATTTAAACGGCGGAATTTCCAAGAGCAAAGACTGGACGATCCTCCAGATAGGAAATGCACACTCCTTGTGCGTGAAGTTAAAGTGCGCGAGCAGACCATCTACAGGAACAGCTGGATTTTTATTTCCATGTACACAACAATAATCTTTTACATTTTACTCCATTTATTTTTTATATTTGGCACGTTTGTGTGCTGATACTCTTCCCTCTGCGTTATAAGTAAAGTGAAAGCGCATTGTGGACCCGCCCAGAGGTGCATTTTCTACTAACGTGCTCTTTAAATATCACAAATATATTGCGCCGTTGCCTTTAGACCAGGTTTGAGTTAGTCTATGGCGCAGTCTATTTTCAGTTCCTCAAAATAGCAACGTTCCAACAATGCGCACAAATGAGTGCAAATGGATTTGCTATTTAATAACATGGCGCAGGACAGGTCAAATCTACGCAGGAGACAGGTGTATATTTTCCAGCTAAGCTGGAGACGGGTCTATTTTAAGTGCATCACCATTGTGGGCTTTAATTTGTGATAATCTGGGGACCCACGTGAGGACATGTCACCTGCCGACTAATACCAAAATTCTCATCCGGCTCTCGCAGAGCAATCCCGGAGCAGGTAGATATGTTACTTGAGGAACCAGCCGTATCCCCCGCAACTGCCGCGCTCTCAAACTCCGATCTGATCCCAATCTAATTGCGTCGTGTTCCTGGCGGATAAAACAGGTCCTCTGTAGCGAGAAACCTGATTGCGAATGATAAACAACTTAGCACGCCAGCCGTTTGATGTCTGTTTGATGTCGCCTTGCTTTGGAATCGCATTGCTGTGAGGGTATTTCAATAATACATGCTTTCCGTCTCCCTGTTTATGGGTTTGTGCAGGAATACGAATGTACAAGCATGCTACGTTGGCCCCTGATTGGAAAAACGGATGCTGTTTCTTTGAAGTGCATCGTGTCATGCTGGCCGAGATTTAGAAATGAGGTCTAGTGGCTTATGAATACATTCAGGAGAGTCAAGTTTTTTTTAAAGCCGATGTCAATCTGATACAAGGCGAATATTAATGTGGCCGAGTGCCTGAAGGTATTCAATGATTAACGCGTGTAGAAAATCTCTCTAGATAATGCATCCACTCAACCACACAAGTTTCGCAAATGCTGGTTCACGCTGCCAACTTCAAATCTGCCCGAATAATAAAACAATTTGTCTAACAATTTAGCCATTACCAGAATCAAGATGGAGGCCCTGGTTTCAATTCTCATATGAAGGGCACTAATTAATCTAAATTGTTGGTGATTTACTAGAAATAATTGGGTGATTCGCACAAAATCGTTGTCTCAAATATGTCAAACATGATTTTTTTAAATGGTTGCATCAGCAAATTTCATTTTAAGCAATAAAAAAGTCTGACATGTTTAAAAGCATAAATTCAAAACTCTTACTGACAATTGAACATGTTTTTGAACCATACAAATCTACAGTATCCATTCCATGACTAAAAACGAAAGTCATGCTGTTTAGCAAGTTTTTATCTATCATAGCTAATTTGACATTAATTAAGAATATTTCTATAAATTATTTATTGAGAATACTAAACAACCTCTATTGCTAGTCACAATCAACTTTTACCTATAGAAATAAATAAAAACAATCTGTTAACCTGGTTTCCATTTTGAACGTATTACTTGTATTATGCATAACTATTCTGCGAACATTTAGTAGAGCATCCAGTTAATTTGTTTCAGAATAATTAAATTTTACGCTATTTAAAGTTATAGTTCACCCAACAATGAAATTCCGGCAATATTTACATTTACATTTACATTTAGGCATTTGGCAGACGCTTTTATCCAAAGCGACTTACATTGCATTTATCCTATACATTTTACATAGGTATTTGCAATCCCCTGGGATCGAACCCACACACAACCTTGCGTTATTAACGCAATGCTCTAACCACTGATCTACAGGAAAGCTCAAGTTTTTTACCCGCCCTTGTGTCATTTCAAACCTGAGTGACTTTATTTCTTCCTCGGAACACAAAAGAAGATTTAGTTGGTAACAGCACCTATTCACTTGCATTGGTTTTTATGTCTTTCCAATAGAAGTGAATAGGGACGGACCTTCTTCGTTTACCTACTTTCTTCAAAATATCTTTGTGTTCTGAAGAAATAAAGTCATACAGGTTTGAAACGACACGAGGTTGAGTAAATATTGACAGAATTTTCATTTTTGGGTGAACTATCACTTTAAATCACAACATATTGTGCACTAAGACATAGCTTGACGTTTTACGGTAATGAGATTTTCAGTAAAATACAAAAATAAATTTTGTTTTTAATTGTTCTTTGTTCAGGGTGGAACAAAGCTGTAATATGATGATTTTTGTGTTTTAGATTTAAAAATCATTACTGACACAATGATATCAGCGTGCACCAAAATGATCATCTTATTTTTTAAACATTAAATGTCTGTAAAAAATGTGTACAACAATAAGTCTTATCAGTTTAAAGTAAGTACAACAGACAATACACAGCAATGCATTTCAAAGGAAAGAAAGAAAACTGTTGTGGACCTGTACTGTAACTTGTTTTAAACCTTGAAGCTTTGATAGAATGTTTAACTGAAACCCGCCCACTACTGCTAGAACGTAATTACTAGCATCAAACACCAGTATATTATTGTTGGACTGACAAGGGCCTTAAAATACAAAACAAGATAAGCTGGAATCATAGGTTGAGTGTGGACTGAGTCTGTACCGTCCATTAATCCTATGATCTCACGGAGACGTGAGGGGGAGAGGGAGCCCCGGTCAGCAGGCATGAAGGGAACGTCCCGCATGCCCCCTGGGTGCTGGCTCTGTCTCACATGCTAGAGCTCTGACAAAAGGCTGAGGCTTTATTTACCATCTCTGTTTTGACAGCCCAGCAACGCTAAGCATGTCAGACGCAGCAGGGTTTGGATGGACCTCGTGAGGAGCACGAGTCCTGTGTTTGATGGAAGATGTAAAGTTGCATGTCCAATCCATCACTTGACGCATGCATACGTTTTTTAATGATCCGAATGCTTTGAATACATTTAAATAAAGACTTTTTATGCTAAAATATTCCTTTTATAGAGACTGCATGAAACGTAAAACTCTGCTTTTTAAAGCAATGTTGCTCTGATTTCGTTCCGTTAATTATGAGAAATTGTATAATTTACATCTTTATATTTTATTTTCTGTGAAAAACAAGTCTCGTTTAACAATTTAAATGGTAAAGAAACATACATAGAAGTAAAGAGCTCTTACGTCATTTGGAATGAGGAGTTCTTGTGACGCTGTCTGGGAGCTGGAATCGATGCCTGCCGGAAGACAAACAAGTACCAAGTTAACAAACTGAAGGAGAAATCACCTAAAAACATTTTTTGAGCTGCCTGACTGTGCTTGACATAACACTGGCTGTTGGTTTTAAACAGAGATGACTATATAGAAGCGAAAGTTACAAATTGTCCCTATAATCTTGTGCAGTGGTTCTCAACAGGGGGGCCCACAAGGGTCTGACTTTTATGGGTGCCTCGAGATGACTATATTTCAAAATTAAACAAGATAAACATTGAAATAAATTGATAAAAACACAAGATTTCTTATTATTTGGCCATTTTCTGATAACGTTAAATGATTTCTAGTTCATGTCACGCTGTAAAATATTTCGGTAGAAATTGAGGTTTCGTAAGTGAGAGGAGGGCCTTTGAAAAGTGTTGAATAAAATAGTCTCAAATGGTTGAGAACCCCTGTGCAGTACACCAATTTCTCTTTTCTGTCATTGAAGGGATAGTTCACCCTAAAATAAGAATTCTGTTATCATTTACTCACCTTCGAGTTGTTCCAAATCTGTATACATTTCTTTGTTATGATCAACACAGATAAATATATTTGGAAGAATTCCGATAACCAAACATTCCCCCCATTGATTCCCATTGTAGGAAAAATAAATTAATATTTTTTTTGTTCTGTTGTACACAAAAGAAGACATTTTGAAGAATGTAGGACAGCTAACAGTCCTGGGGCACTTGCAACAACCATTGTATTTTTGCCTACTATGATAGTCAATGGGAGGCAAAATCTGTCTGTTCAAAAGCATCATCAGAACAAATAAATGTATAAAGATTTGGAACAACTGGAAGGTGAGGAAATGATGACAGAATTTTCATTCTCAAGTCACATATGCAGTAGCATGATAATGCATGGTTTCACGCTAAAAAACAAATTCAAAACTCTTTGGCTTCCACACTAACTACTGTCACTTTAAATCCATCAATCCACCATAACTGAGTTTTCCAGTTAACATGAAGCATTCTCAATAGCTAAACCTGGATGCTATCACCTAACCGCTAATGACAGTCACAGAGCGAGCGTGCCTCTCTTCTTCTCCACTTCCTGTGACAGCAGGAGGTCCAGACCCAGCGCTGCCTTCCATCCCAACAGGGGCCTATTTAATAGACTGAAACATTGCCTTGACTGATGAGCTTTTTACCTCAGACATAATCGAATTTCCCAGCCATATCACGAGTGGATGTGCTCTCGTAGTTTTAGCGGCAGGAGGGGCAACTATTTCATTTCTTTCGACTTCTCGGTTGCTCCGAGGGCCTTTCTGATTCTCACATTTGCTACAAAGTGCTTATTTACCATAATGTTCAACAGTCTGCTGGCTGTAGGAGTGCCTGCGCAACAAACCTTTCGCTAAACAAATGTTGGGAATCTCCAGACAAGTTGAAAGACATCGCCGAATAACTTCGGGTGGCTGCATAATTGGATGTCTGCTTGTGTGGAAAAATACGAGACACTTGGAGCGAGAAATAGAGAGAGTCCCTCCTTTTGCTTCAGTCTGAAATTCGTAATGGCTGTGAAAAGCCCCAGGAGCTGCCTGTGAAGTCTTGTAAGGCTTGGCCCATTTTTGCTCGTCTAATCTACATGTGCCGTATGCTTCACGGAGCTCAGGTGTAATAGCTTGAACCTGGGTGGCCGATGGCTTTTTGGGAGGTCTGAGATCGAGCGCTCCTGACATGTGTTTACACACTGGAGTCCGCTTAACAAAAACTCAAACTACTTTGTGGACCAAAAATAAACACAATTCTCATTCTCAGTGTGCATTCACATGGAGAGTGGAAGCGGATCACAACAACATTAACGTGTATGTGAATTTAAAGTTGTATTGTTCATTCCTGAAACGTAGAAAATATAATTGTTGACTCAATAACACCATACACTTTCCGTTCATTTTGAGTGTTCACATATAAGCCAATATGAATCTGGATCGCCTCAAAGAACAATGTTTGAACCTCTAAACACCATTTGTGTGATTTGTCTCCATCTCAACCCTCCTTAAGATTATTCCTCTTCAAAAAGAAATTGGACAGGGATAACATACCTGGCAGGATTTGAGTGGCTGTGGGCTGAGACATGGGGGCAAGTCCCTGCTGCATGGACAACTGGTGCAACTTGGCCAGCTGAGATAAAAACAGAAACAGAAAGAAACATCAGTCTAGTTTGTACAAAAAGGTTTAATTACTCTTATCAGACGCCACAGCTCTCATACAGTTCTTCATTTAGACGTGTTAAACGTACTTCACAGAAGGACTCTCAGAAGATACACATTCAAGATGTTTGAAGATTTTCTCTCTTACCTCTGAGTGTGGAATGCCATATTGGTTTTGTACAGTATATGCCTGAAAGAGAAACAAAGACAGGTGTGAATATACAGTATAAACAGGATGAATGAATGTGATTTTCTCAGCACATCTGCCGATTTTTTTTTACAGCGACACTTGTTTTACGCCAACTTCGTCTGGTTCAAACTACAATATGTACAACAGTTTGAGATTTGAATATTATTTCTCCATATCTTACCATAATGATTGTCACCATACCGCATTAAGTTTTGCCGTACTTATGAGAAGTCAAAGTGGAAGCTACTATTGGTGCCATCTGTATTGCATTATAATTTTAATTTTCAACAACATTCAATACTCACAAAGTTCTGTAATCTTAATCACAATATTTGCCTCAATAATATGTAATATTCAATAAATCACCTAGCCTTTGGTCTGCCTCTGAAATGATTTTCCTCTTTGTTGACATCACCAATTTTTCAACCCCCTGATTCATTTGTGGTACGTAGTGTTTATTGTTCCGTATTGAGTTTTTTTTTATTCAGGTGGCCCTATTTTTCATTTTGTATTTTATTACATACCCTGTACATTGTTTTAATTGTATAGGTTATAAACTAAAAGCTATTTGTTATAAATAAGTAATTGCTAATGCGCTAATGTCAATATAACAGTCTAACTAACTGTTAACATGTTTGTGGTCGTTAAGGCAGTATTTCCGCTTTTGTAATTTTAAAGTCTTTCCAACCACAACTACAGTGACATTTATACAGCCATTGTTGCTAAGTTAGAAGTTTGTTCAAAAAACGTGCATTTTGGATAAACCTTAGCTTCATTCAGTGGGAATATGTCGTCAGTATTGCCCCAAGAGCGTGAGGTCTCCCTTTCCCGGTGCAGGGATCATCTCTCTTAGCCTCAACTATGTGCAGTGAGCGGCAGGGAGATGAAACACATTTAGTTCACTGGATAGGCAAGTCCAACTCGTGAATAAACGAGTATAAAACAGCATTTCCAAAAACTGTCTCTGTTATCGACTGTTTGGATATAAGCATGAACAAAGTTTGTCTTTAAATAAGTACATGTTTAGACAGAGGCTGTACATGCGCTGTGTGACAGAACATAGCCAAAATCGCTAGTCTTTAAGGTGTTTTATAGGGCAATGAGTTGTATTAAAATACAGAATTATCAGATAGTAGAATCGAAATGGACGTCATCCAGGACCACAGTTCCACAAAATCCTAGCGGAAACACTGTTGATGTGTTCAATGTTGTGACGTCAATCCAATGGAGATATACTATAGACCTATAGATACTATAGAATGGTGGTCCAGGACAACTTCCTGTTTCAGTTACACAAATGTTTGAACCAAACACAACAAACAGAATATTTATAGCCACTTTAACAAATATATTTAATGTTTAATTACACATGTAAGATTTAAAACAACACTAATAAACTGAAACCAGAAGTGCTTCTGGACAAGTGTTTACATCTTGCAATGTGGTCTATAAGAACAACCTAGCTAAATTTAAATAAACATTCTGAATCATGGAAAGAGTCTACATACATAGAAATACTTCAAAAGCGCTTGTAAAAATCTTGTTTTCACTTCTACATCGTTATAAATTCCAACAGCTGCTTGAAAGGGTGCAGATGTGAACACAGAATCAAGGCCTCTGCATCAAAGAGAATGAGAAGCCAAATAGCCAGACGCTATGAAGAACGCTACAGTGCGTTCCCAGAGGTTCTCTTGCATAACCCCGTTTAAAAGTTAAAACACGTGAAAGAGAGAGAAGCGAGAGTGAAAAGTCAGAGAGACACAGAGAGAGAGAGAGAGAGAGAGAGAGAGGAACAAGGGAAGGGGAAAATGGAGGATGAAATTCCAAAGATCAGTGATGCAGAAATGGCAGTCCATGTTAAGGAGGAACCCTAGTTTGTGTCTCTGACAGCCGGGTTAATACTTGATTGGTTATAGTTCTCAAGGAGAACGTTGTTTGGGGAGAAACATGAGCCTTTGTCAGGCTGGATGTAGCTTGTTTTGCGAAGTGAGTCTGTGAGACTCACTTCGTGGTGAGCAGCACCAAGAGTTATCCCCGCTCCTCTGCTCACGCGAGCCGGACCGCTATAGCAAAACATACAAGGGATGATCAAAAGTCCAGACACTATGCACATGATAAACAACGTAAAACTTGATTCACTGCTTATGAGTTGTTGTCCATAATGTTTGTTAGTTTTCTTGTGTAGTGATAATGGCAGTGGTCTCGTTCTTTAAGTGCGCGCTGCACCATTTTCCGTTCTTTCGTTTTATTCAAACGGTTTGTACCGTATTTTTATAGATTTTAACACTAGGAAATGTTTTTTTATTAAATTGTTATTAGAGTAAGTCTCTTACCATTGTAAAGTGACTTTTGCTTGTGATACTGGACTGTTGTGCTTTTATTTTCATCACTTAACTTTAAACACGTTTTCTCCAAATTCTGTTCCTGAATATCATAGCGGTTCAGTCTACCTCAGCCATAAGGTTTTTTACATACACAAGGTATGAGCAAAATAAAAACTCATTTTGAAAGGGCTTAAATATGGTATCAGAAATTGTAATAGCCTATATATATATTTGCTCCATGTTTTGGGTTCCCTTTCTGTCGGTCTCTCGACGTTGTGTCGAGAACGACAGATGGGGTTCGCCCTTGAGAACCAATCAACTCTGACTACTATAGAAAAGGCCAATGAAATTTGGCGAATGCAATTTGCATGCCGGGCTCCGCCCCCGGAAATCCGGTATAAAAGGAGGCCGGCGTGCAGCATTCACTTACCTTTTGTTCTTCAGAGCCATCGCTCATGAGTACAACTCAGGATTCAATCCTCTACAACTACACGCTGGTGCTACGACGTGTTACAGCGGATCGTCCCTTTCTGCAGCGACCTTCCCCTGGGCGTCTCGGCGGTTCCGGAGGTGTTAGAGATTTTTTCTAAAAGTCCTTTTCAGGACTGACTGAGCATTCTCCAGCGCGGCATGTCCCGCTGTTCTCTTGGGTGCGGCACCCTCATCGAGGAGGGGGATGGACACGATCGCTGCATTAGGTGTCTGGGCGTCCAGCACACTGAAGCAGCGTTCGTTGACACATCTGCCTGCACTGCGGGCAGATTGTCATTCAGAAGTTGCGGTCACGGGTGGCTGTCTTCCTACGGGAACCAGCCACCATTTCGTCTGCTACCCGGGCTGTGACATCTGTGGCTACGGCCCCGATGACCACCCACGTTAGCAGCGTTAGTGATACGGGGAACTCTGCGAACGTAAACCCGCCAGCCAAGTGCTCACGGCCGATCGCACCCCGATTCGCTCTTCTGAACGTTCCCCAACCGGCGGTGGCATACCGTCCGGATCCTCACGCACACACTCGGAAACGATGTGTGACGTAGATGAGATGTCGCTCGCAGCATCGGAGGGAGACTGGCATCCGACTCTGCCGAATCCAAACTCCACCCCCAGCGGTCGAGTTCAGGAGGAAGCAGAAGTGATGTCATCCGTGCTAACCCGGGGATGCGTGGTTCCCGAGGTCGGTGCGCGGTGCAAACCGCGCCCACCCCGGGTGCCATGTTTTTCCCGGAGGTGCATGAGGAGCTGTGTAAAACTTGGAACGCTCCTCTCACGGACCGTTCCAGTGAAACCAGCTCCGGCTCCCTTACTTCCCTCGATGGTGAGGCAGCCAAGGACTGCGTCGAGATCCCCCGGGTGGAACGTCCGCCTGCGGTGCACCTGTGCCGCGGACGGCTACCACCTGGGGGGGGATCGACCACTCCTACCGTCCAAAGCACGTAAGACTTTGGCATCACTGGTGTCGAAGGCTTGCGATGTTGCGGGCCAGGCTGCCTCCTCTCTCTATGCCTTGGCCATCCTGCAGGTCCGCCAGGCCAGGGCGTTGAGAGGGCTCCACGAGGGTAAGGCCGACCCGGGTATAATGCAGGATCTCCGTGCCGCCGCTGACAGCGCTCTACGGGCGACTAAGGCGGCGGCACGGGCCCTGGGTCGGACGATGTCCACGGTAGTGGTCCAGGAGAGACACCCCCGGCTATACCTTGTGCAGAAGAGTGACAGCAAGGAAGTCCGCTTTCTTGATGCACTCATCTTGCAGGGTGGGTTGTTGGTAACACCGTCGAGGACTGCGCTCAGCAGTTTTTTGACGGCGAAGCAGACAGTGGCAATTAACCACATTTTTTTCACGCCGCGACTCGGCCGCCTACAGGCCTCCGAGATCTCACGTGACGTCTGCTTCCCTGCAACCCAGGACCCTTTCGACATCGGCTCCGGTTCCTGTGCCCCCACAGGCGGCACCCCGGAAGCAGAGGTCGAGGGGGAAACCTCCACCCCGTCAGCAACCTCCTCGCGAGAAGGGACACTGACGGGAAGACCCCAGGGAGAACAACATCGGGCCCGAACCTTCACAGCCACGGCTCTGATCGGTCGGTACGGGACGACTCCTGCCTCGTCACCAAAGCCGGGCCCTTGTTAGGGCTTGGCGCCCACTTACTCACTGAGTTTTCTGTTCTCCCCGGGTTTACTTGCAGCCGATCGCACACTCCACTGGACTGTGCTCGGCGAACCGACCTCACACCCTGGCGAGGCGTGAGGTCGTACACATATACGACAGCCGTCACCACTCTCAAACCGACAGTGCGTGCCGTTGTCCCGCCAGGCAGGTAAGCAGGCGGAGCAAAAACCTTCCCTCCGGGGACTCCCCGCGACATGGTTAGCTCCGCCAGCCGACGAACCACCCCCCGTGGGAATGATGAAGCAGACCGTCCCCTTGGTCACCCTGTCACAGTCCCTGGGAGCTCGAGAGCTGCCCACACTGTCTCGCTGGCTAATGAGGGCGGTCCGTCTTGGTTACTCGATCCAGTTCGCCAGAGACTCACCCAAGTTTCGGGGCATCATCTCTCCCTCTGTCAGAGGCAGGGACGCCTCCGTACTTCGGGTAGAGGTCACCACCCTTCTGGCAAAACAGGCATCGAGTTCGTCCCTCAAAACCAAGATGTTCAGTGGGTCACCACCCGCACTTCATCGTTCCCAAGAAAGACGGCGGGTTGCCCCCAAAGGCTGCGTACCCTGAACAGAGCACCTTTACAAGCTGCCATTCAGGGTGCTCACACAGAGGCGCGTCCTGACATCTATGAGGTGTCAGGATTGGTTCGTGGCAATCGACCTGAAGGACGCTTACTTTCATGTCTCGATCCTCCTCGACACCGGCCGTTCCCACGGTTCGCGTGCGAGAGGCGGGCATATCAGTACAGAGTCCTCCCTTTCGGTCTGTCCCTGACCGCCCTTTCTCCCTGAGAGGAGGAAGGCGAGCGGGTACTAAACTATCTCAGCGACTGGCCAATCTTGGCACACTCGCGAGATCTGTTATGTACACAAAGGGACCTGGTGCTCCGGCACCTAGGTCGATTGGGACTCCAGGTCAACCAAGAGAGGGGCAAGCTCTCCCCAGTGCAGAGCATCCTCTTTCTCGGTATGGAACTCAGCTCTGTCACCATGTCGGCACACCTGTCCGCAGTTGTGCCCAACCAGTGTTGAACTGTCTGAAATGAACATTTTAGGCAGACAGCGGTCCCCCTGAAACAATTCAGAGGCTCCTGGGACACATGGCGTCCTCGCGGGCTAATACCCCTCGAGTTGATGCACATGACACCGCTCCAACACTGGTTTCAGAGTCGAGTTCCGAGGAGAGCGTGGCACACCGGCAGCAGGCGCATGGTGATGCTGCCCTGCTGCCGACGCACAATAACCCCTAGTCTTTATGACTTTTTCGACGGACTCAGGTCCCTCTGAGCAGGTTATGAGGCAGGTCGTGGTGACGACTGAAGTCTCCCTGCAGGGGTGCGGTGTAGTGTGCAACGGGCACGCAGGTGGGGTGTTGGACGAACCCCCGCCTGCGCTGGCATATCAATTGCCAAGAGTTGTGGGCTATGCTACTTGCACTGAGCAGGCTACGGCCTCTCGTGCGAGACATGCACGTGCTGTTCCGAGGACAGCACTATAGCTGTAGCGAATACAGATCGTCAGGGTGGCGTTCGCACACAGCAGCTAAACACAACTTGCTCGACGCCTCCTCCGGTGGAGTCAACAGGTGACTCGTTCCCTGCAGGCCACACACCCCGGGCAAACTGAACTAGACAGCCGACGTGCTTTCTCGCCAGTTTATGCCTCGTGGAGAGTGGCGACTCCACCCCCGTGCAGTCCAGCTCATTTGGAGGCTGTTCGGGTAGGCCCAGGTAAAACCTGTTCACCTCCCGTAACACCACCATTTGCCCGCTTGATAGTCCCTGCCCTCGGCACGGATATCCTTGCGCACAGCTGGCCGCGGGATGGGCGGAAGCACACCTTCCCCCCCCCAGGAGCCTTCTTGTACAGACTCTGTGCAAGGTCAGGGAGCAGGAGCACCAAGTGTTATTGGTTACACCACACCGGTCTAACCGCACTTGGCCTCAGAGCCGATGCTCTGGACAGCGACTCCCCCTGAACCATTCCCCTGACAGAGGACCTGCTCTCTCAGGGGAAGGACACGTTCTGGCATCCCAGATCAGACCTCTGGAACACCCATGTCTGGTCTCTAGACGGGACGAGAAGATCCTAAGATGGCTACTCCCCCTATACGGCTGAGACCATCACCCAGGCTAGGGCCCCATCTACTAGGCGGTTACACGCCTCTAGACGGTGCCTCTTCTCGTCCTGGTGTCTTTCTCAACGAGAAAGACCCACTGAGGTGCTTGATCAGGATTGTGTTCCCCTCCTCACGAGACTGGAGACTAACATCTCCCTTCCACACTGAAAGTGTATGTAGTCGCTATTGCCACTCATCACGACTCAGTCGGTGGAAAGTTTCTAGGGCAACACGACCTGGTCACCAGGTTCCTAAGCAGCGAGAGGGCGGAATCCGCCTCATCTCCGCTCCATACCCTCTTGGGACCCTAAGTGGTCCTGAGGAGCCTCAGGGCCCCCCAAAGAGCCCCTCGGAGGTTCCGATCTTCCTCATAGAGTAAGACGGCCCTCCTGACGGCGCTCACTTCTTTCAAGAGGGTAGGGGACCACCGAGCATCCTCCGTGTCCCTGGATTGCCTTAAACTCGGCCCTGGAAACTCTCACGTTATCTTGAGACCCAGGCCCGGATGCGTGCCCAAGAAGTTCCCACTACTCCCTCCGGGGCCAAGTGGTGAACTTGCAGGCGCTCCCCATAGGGGAGGAAGACCCAACCCGATTAGTGTTGTGTCCAGTACGTACTGGACCGCACGCAGAGCTCTGAAGCTCTGACCAGCTCCGTGTCTGTTGGAGGACAGCAGAAGGGGAAGGCTGTCTCCAAACAGAGGCTGGCGCACTGGGTCGTGGACGCCGTTACGACGGCATTCCGATCTCAGAATCTCCCATGCCCATTGGCAGTGAGGGCTCACTCCACACGGAGTTTAGCCACCTCCTGGACACTGGCAGAAGCGCCTCTCTAGCAGACATCTGTAGAGCTGCGGGTTGGGCTATGCCCAAACACCTTCGCAAGGGTTAACAACCTTTGCGTAAACCCGGTGTCAGCCCACGTCCTGCGTGGCGACATGTAGGACTGGCATCCGGGGGGGCGTATGCCTGCGAAAGCACCTTTCCACCCTCTAACAGGTTGGGTCAGTGTGCTATTTACCTTTTCTTCTTACCCGAACACATCGCTAAGAAACTGGTACCTCACCAGCCTCCCTTCTTACCCAGACACTGGTTAAGAATAGGCATTCCATCCATCACCAAACAAGCACCCCCTGGGGGCTGGCTGGGCAGAGCAGCCTTCCCCCTTAGGCCGGGATACCATGTGAGCTATCACAGATAGCTCTAACCGGACCTAGTGCTACCGGACGTCTGTAACACCCCCTCCGTGGGCTGTTCCGTCTGATGTATCCTCATGAGAATGGTTCCCACTCCTGGTAACCCATGAGCTTCCCCAGGTGGGCCTCCACCTCGCGGTTAACTACTCAGTCCGCACGTTCCATGCGTTCTCCTCCAAGGACGAGACCATACCTATATCCACCATATTCCTCCCCACGGGTAGGAGGTGGCCTCTGTAGCGCTTCTCTGATTAAGAGTCGCGCTTACCCGGTGTAAACTGATCTGGATGGCCTCTCGCCTATAGAGAGCTAAGGCCCCGTCCGTGAAAGTTACCGGTCAGGGCTGTACCCATCTTTCTCCAAGAAAGCTCTGGAACCCCCCGACCACCACACTGGAAGGTTACAGTCTCACGAAAGCTTCGAGATGACACGCCCAGGCTTGTTACCGTCGCTTCGCTAGAGATTGTGACGCGATACAGCGTTGTGGCGTTTTCCATAGGCAACCCCATCTGTCGTTCTCGACACAACGTCGAGAGACCGACAGAAAGGGAACGTCTTGGTTACGTATGTAACCTCAGTTCCCTGATGGAGGGAACGAGACGTTGTGTCCCTTATGCCACGAACACGTATCGTATTCTGCTGCAGTTTGAGAGGTCTCAGGCTCTTCAGAACAAAGGTAAGTGAATGCTGCACGCCGGCCTCCTTTTATACCGGATTTCCGGGGGCGGAGCCCGGCATGCAAATTGCATTCGCCAAATTTCATTGGCCTTTTCTATAGTAGTCAGAGTTGATTGGTTCTCAAGGGCGAACCCCATCTGTCGTTCTCGACACAACGTCGAGAGACCGACATCAGGGAACTGAGGTTACATACGTAACCAAGACGTTTTCCCAGATCAAATCACATATGAATATAAACATTAAAGATTAAATATATAAATGAATATAAACAACAACGGCTTTATTGGGCATTCGGTTGTATTAAAAAACAACAAGTTCTGAGACGCAAGTACAGTGTGATGACGTCACGAACATACTTATTACCACCTAACGCCTTCTTGCACCATAGTGACGGGTAATAATAGATTATGACGGATTTTTTACCAGCCTGTCAGTCAAAATGACGGACAATAAAGAAGTGAAGCCAGGTTTTAAGTTAATCATTTACAAGTAAATTTTGCCTATAGGGACTTTTAAAAATATGTGAACTGGTAAAACCAGTAAAATGCGTTAAATTCGATATTGTCGAAAATTTGGGTGCACATAACTTTTGTGCTGGTGCACCTAAGAAAAAGAGTTAGGCGCACCACTGCAACCAGTGCAAAAAGTTAGTCTAGAGCCCTGTTAAAATGTAGGGGTCATCTACAAACTCTCATCCTCTCTTTTTGTATTACATGACTGATCATGATGTATTTAAAGAACTCAACCCCATCTAAATGTTCCCATATACATATACACATACACATAATGCTGATTCTGATAGTTGAGAGATTATGAGTAAATTATGATGGCATCAGAAAGCAGTCAAACATCTAGAACCGGCCGTATTAAACTGTAAAATTGTGCCACATTAGATACAAGTTCTCTGCAAGCTTAGAGTAAGATCAGGGAAACCCCGATGGAAGTTATTAAAATGGACAGTTTATCTAAAACTCCCGATCTTACCCTTAAATCAAACCACTATATTTGAATTTGAAACACAGAGGGTGTTTTGGTAGCGTGTGTGAATGAATGCTGCTTTTCTCTATATAGGGAAAGTAGATGGAGATTTAAGACAATGAAAAAAAGGAAAATATGAAAATAATACATTTTCATTCTAATATAAGTTGAAATATATTACGTTCCATGTCTCCCCAGACACGTTCTCATTTAAAAAACATCACAGTGTGTAAATGGCTGCAGAAGAGCTATAAGAATATGTCACACAAGTTTTGTGGACTTATATCATGCTGGTTATTTTTGTATTTTTTAGGCATTACAGTATGAATCATTTTCCATTTTCACAGTAATTTTAAGGTTTGGATAAAAATCTGAGTTGAAACAACATAAGCGTGTCAAAATGTTCATTGTTGTGTGAAGTATTTCATTACTTAGCAATTTTGTTTATTTTCAATTCATGTGAGCACAGTTGTGCCCATAAAGATACAGTTTATCCCAAAAGTTGACCAAAGTAAAGTCAAAGCTCGCAGCATCAATAAAAGCAACACAGTTGCAGGGGCCGAGGGTGAAGCCATGCATAAATGAAGCGTCAACAAGAAAAACAACCTCAAGTTCTAAAAACAGTAATTGCTTGTATATTGTCGCGCCCCCTCGCTCAAATGGGGAGGACACTGGCTGCAACATGCGGTAAGAGGAATGACAGGGGTGAACAGATTTCCCACCTCCATGCTGGGGCGGAAGAGGCAAATAAAGAAAGAGCAGGGAGCACGTCTCCCTAGCCGTCATGGATAAAAGATACTCACTTGTTGCAGATCCAGCCCTCCCTGAGCCATCGAGAAAAGCGGGTGAGAAGCAAACTCTGACGTTTCGAAAACCTTAGAAAGGCAAATGGGGGACAGAGACACAAACCAAGGCTTCATTCGCATGTCATTACCATTACGCATATTCATATTCGTGCACAGGTGGCAGTTTTTCTGTTACTAGTGTCATTACCGTAAAGAGGTTAATGGGAAGAAAACACATTTTATGGTATGAAGCAATGAACATTAATTTCATTATTAGACATGAATCTTGCTCTGGTTATGACAGGTTGGTAAATATATCAAACAGACAATGTATCATGAGGGCACACGTCAAAGTTAAAGACACTTCGATTTATTACACTCCGGCGAATGACTGTAAATCGATTTTAATAGAGATGAATATTCATGAGACTGTTTGAGCTTAATTCTACTGTTGTTTATGCATAAGTCAAATGATAATAAATAGCCGTGTCAACATGAATAAACACCGTCCACTATAGTCTTTTATGAAGAGTTGTCTGAGAAAATGTAGGACGAATGGATTTCCAGCTAAAACAATGTTTGAACTAATAGACGTTAAAACTAGTAGACGTTAAACCTAAAGAAAATATATTTGACAAAAATAGTAAATAAATAAAAAATCTAAGACTATCTTTATCGATAATGTACTTAAGAATGTACTGAAAAATATTTCACTTTAAATTTTAGGGATACCTATTGAGCATGTGTATATCTAAATAATATGCAAAAATGTTGTAATGGGAAAACGTCGCAATTTTGTATGAAGGAGTTTGTAAATTGACACAACGTTCTGCTTGTCTAATAAACAAATTGAAATGTGTTTACAAGCTGCATGTTTCATACATGATGGTATCATCAAACCGTACACAAATAAACAGGGCTAAATAGAAATTTGGCGTCTCGCTCGTAAATTGAAAGTTTCTTTATTCGACGTTTGTTATACTTCAACTTTGTTTTCCGTCTTTCCACAACATAAATGAGAACAGACAACAAACAAGTTTGAGGAATATTTCATAAAACACAGACAGCTCCCCCCACACTCTTCATTGATGGACAGACTCCCTTTATTAAAGAAAATGGAGGCAGCGTGATGTCAGCTGTGCGGAGCTCTGAGGCTGTACTATATTAGGAGTCTGAATGTGAACTGTTGTCACTGCACACTCCGGGCCATATTCATGAAACACACACACAATGAATTTCTGTGTAAATGGTACATAAATCCATTCTTATATACAACGTCCCATTATAATGCATAATGCAATTTACATAAGAATGGTTTAATGAATGATGTGCACAGAAATGCGTATCGCTAATGTTACGTAGATGAGGACCAGAATGGGTAAAGGTGTGATTTGTTTTGGTTTAATGTAAAATAGATCTGGTTTATCTCAGTACTGATTGTTAGGATTAGATGTGAGACGTGAGCCTTGTTCAGATCGGAGGGAAAAATCATTTTATGGCGTGTCAAAACCTTTCAGTTGTTCTAACAAAGCAACATTCTTAATCAGTTTTTGTCTATTTTCAAACAAAAAAAATCAAAACGTACTTTAATCAATTAATTTACAAGAAGCAAAGTTGGGTAAGGTAGGACTTTTTTTAGAAACATCAAAACACACTAGAACAGGTTTCTTTTAAAAATGACAATGCCTGGGACCCCACAAATATGATAATGCCTTGGTGAGGACCCCCTTTCTCTCTCTCTCTCTCTCTCTCTCTCTCTCTCTCTCGCATGTGACTTAACCTATAACAAATTAATAGTGTGGTATTATTGTATATTAAATCATTGCCTAGAAGTAATATTGAAGAATAAACAATAAATATTTTCATTACAGATTTGTTTGCAATTTATTTTTATGGCATTTTTACACAGGATATTGCCTTAAAAGTAACGAGTAGTAACGATAGCTGTAGTAAGAAAAATATATATAAACAATTCTGGACAATATGCATGTTGCAAGAAACACTTTTTGTTTCTCTGAAATTTTCTGGGGACCCCCTTGTCTGGAGCCCCCCCGGACTCAAGTTTTGAAATGCCCTGCATTTGATTACATGTTTGTATGTAGGTTTTATATTTTTATATGTTTTTACATTTATCTTTCTCATCCTTTTGTTTTGATTTAAGCCTAATCACACTTAATGTTCTTAGATTTATGCTTAATTCAAGAAAAAGCTATTTGCCATTGCTGTTAGCAAAAAGTTATTTTACAATAAATTATTTGAAAATAAGGTTTAAAATAGTACACAATTTTGTTCCTCAGGTAATTTTCTAGTTGTTAGGATGTTTTGATGTTTTTTATAAAAACAGGACAAAAAATCTGGTTATAAAAGCAATATTATTTACGTAGTGTGAAATTATAAATCAAAAGCACATTTCGGGATCCTTAATTCAAAGTCCTTTGATGTTCGCAATCCAATTAAGATTTTAGGATTTATTATGAAAAAAAAAATCGGATTCGTGTGCAGTGTGAACAAGGCCTCAACACTTAATAATGAGGGTTATTACGAGAAAAGAAAATGGGACCAATTTTGTTGTTTAAAAATGAGCACGGTGACATATTTACCTGATTTCCAGCTAGGAGAACGGTACCAGGAGCGGGACTGGGGCGGTACGGAATTGTAGCACCCTTCGGAGGAGACTGTAAACAGAAAGTAAACAATTAATACCCTTAACTCAGTTTGAATCTAAGGTTGAATCTTTAGGGTACTGTGACTATCATATTCAGCTCATTAAGCAACAGCGCTAAAAGTTCTTCCAGAAATCAGGCTTTCTCTTAACCCGAGGCATCTGCAGCGACTCTTTTAAACATATTATCTATCTTAATGAGTGGAAATACTGACGCAGCGCACAAATGCAACACATTTATCGATTAGCTCTCCATTGCATCACTTAAAAGCACACCACTATCCTCTCACAGGAAGTCGTTTGGTGGATTATTTTAAAATGCTTTTGAGAGCATTAATGCTTGCTCATGATATTCTCAGATAGACACATTTGCGTTGGGAGGCTGCAGGGCTACAAAACGTGAAGTGGAACAAAGATTTATTGAACTTGTAAATAAAATCCAGTATCCTAAAACAAAATTAAATGAAATCTCGGCGTATGACTTATTAGTCCAAAGAACATCATCTTAATAAAATAGTACAGTGATAGCTAGGTATTTCCGGCCACATACTGTTATTCGTTTAACAAAATCCAAAGGTAGAACACAATAGTCCAAGGTTGATGTAACAAAGACTCGGTGAAGCACATCCCCCACTGTTGCTCAACCAAACAAAAAGAATCTTTTAAAATATTCATTGGATGACTTTGCATAATTTGCATCCCGGAGCAGGCAGACGGTTGAGGATTCCTAAAATGGAGCATGTAGCCGCCGCCATCCGGCCTGTTCTTCTTGTTCTTTCCCAATGAAACAGAGCGAGTACAATGACGCTTATTAAAAACTAAAATCTTTTCCCGAGCCACTCGTGTGCAAAGAAAACCATTTGAGAGCAAATTCATTTCAGGCTGTTGGACATTTGAAAAAGTACATTCGCTAATCATTGCCGTACTGATTTTAATGTCTGCTTAGTTAGATCAAGTATCTTGATGGAGTACTTGAAGCATCTGACGGTTCCAAAGAGACATAAAAATACAGTCGAGCCTGTTGCAAATGACTTCCTATTCCTATGCCACAAAAAAGCTCAAACCGAAATAACAGCAAGCTGCCTTTGAAGTATGGAAGCCTTTTGAAGTCTCGCAGATAAAGAATATCACACGAAAGTCATCCACTACAGATTTTCAAAGTGAACGCCCGCATACAGATTTCGTAAATGATGCCAAAATGGATCTGCTATTGCTTAATAGCTCAATAAAAAGTCTCAAGCGTTGAATTACCTCCAGTATTACAGTGCAGATGAGTTTGACGCACTGGATGATGGCTTCCTGACTGCCGGATATTGTCACCCCTCTCTCGGTGGAGTTTGGGAGTAGATCTCCAGCCACCTGTACCTGAGCTCCTGTTTTCTGACATAGACACAATGACAAAGAACAGACTGTTAGTGTTCCAGTACGGTAACATTGCCAAAGTCAAGGGTGTGATTCCCAAGGAGCACATGGACGGATACAGATGTGTTGCCCCGAATGCACTCAAAAGTGTGTGAAATAAATGTGATAGTTGGCAAATCAACAACGTTAATGAACAATCCTGAAAAGTGTATGTTTTGTATATATTTCGACTGCTAGTCCGACGGGGTTCTGGTGTAGGATTCTCAACAGGGTTGACTAATCTTTAAGAAATTGAGGAGTTGTTTCCAGCCATGAATGGCTAAAATATGGACAAATCCATGCATTGATTTAAATCAATCTAGAAAATGTTCATATTTGACCCATTCACGGGTTGAAACAATTGAGAATTTCCTTGAGATAAATTAACCCTGTTGAGCCGAGCTTAACAAGGCTATATTGATCAACCAACATTACACAAAAGACAGAAATAACCAGCAGTGAATTCATGCTGGTCTAAACAAGTTATTTTAAGTGGTAAAACTCAACTTCTCCAAGAAACTGTCATTATTCTAAATGATTTAGGTGCCATCACATTCAGATAACTTCAGGCATTTTTCCTGAATTTCTTTCCACCGTACGGCTTGGTTAGACCCCTGTACATTCATTCTTAAAAGCAGAGTCTACTTAAAAAAACCTAATAGCTCACCCAACCCAACGAAGCGAACGGAAAGGACTAAAAACATTGTCAGCTCTGCTGTGTTTACTCTGCGCATCTGACTTGAAAGCCTCCACTCCGTTTCTAAACCAACTTTCCTGCTATGATTAGCTTAACACACTCGCTATTCACCATCTCCAGCAACCCTCCCCTTCCCCACGCCCTCTGCAAGTGCATTACAGAGCGCTCCGAGTTTAGCGTGACAGACCGTTCAACATTACCTCATACCATCCTGACAGCCCAGAGACCATAAATGTAAAATAAATGGGCTTTTACTGGCATCCCAAGCAATGAAATATGCAACGGCGCAGGCAGTCCTAACATAGACGTCGTCTGGGGAGGGAGGGGGAAGGATAGGGATATGAAAAGTCTGTTGTATAGGCACTCACCTCTCTGATCTCTTTGATTTTGGAGCCGCCCTTGCCGATGAGCGAACCGCACTGGCTGGCCGGGATAACCAGCCGTAGTGTGACCGGAGGCTTGCTGGTGACCGTGCCGTTCGCTACGAGAGCAGACAAGTCCTTAAAGGAACAAACAGAATTGACAGCGTGTTTAATGGAAAGTTCAGGGTTTTTTAGATATAGTGGTTGAAGATCTGGTCTGGAACTATATAGAAAACTTCATTTTAAGTGGCAGTCGAAAGATTTTGTCAGAATGTGTGTTAGATTGCTGTTAAGCAAGTGCTTTGTTTCGAGGTCTGAAAATACCACTTTGGACCAGCGACCCTTGTGGTTTTCGAGCACGATCTTATGAAATGTTCTTTACCAAAGCTGCTTTAATCAATTTCCCTATTCAGAGTTTGCCGATCGATGTGGGCCGCTTAACAAAAGGTTACAGTTGATTGAACACCGTCACATCGCAGTTGAAGACACCTATCGATTTTCATGACCAGATTAAATGATATTTACCAACCTGTCAAATCTCACGGGTCGTCTTTATCAAGATGTGACGTGTGGGCAAGGCTCTTAAAAAAATGTGATTCGCGGTGTCATTAAGGATTTTTTTTGGCTAAACGGTTCCATAAAGAACCTTTAAAATCTGAAGAAGGTTTTATAAATGTTCTTAATGGTGGAAAGAGGTTCTTTAGATTATAAAATAGCCATTTTGTAAATGGTTCTTTGGGGATACAAAATGTTTCTTTGGCAGAAATGCCCAGAAGTTGACATATGAAGGGCCAATGAAAGTTGATTGTCTGACAGTAAAATTTGCATTACCATACTGTATTTTATTGTGAAGATGTACTTTGAAATACACATATACGTTAAATAAATGTCAAATTCACAAATAATATGTATATTAAATGTACATGTTTTGTAGCCCAAAAATAG
Source organism: Triplophysa dalaica (assembly GCF_015846415.1). Taxonomy (NCBI): domain Eukaryota; kingdom Metazoa; phylum Chordata; class Actinopteri; order Cypriniformes; family Nemacheilidae; genus Triplophysa; species Triplophysa dalaica. The sequence goes on from NC_079551.1 coordinate 20,041,540, forward strand.
AAGCTACATTAGTTAATGGCATTTTTTTTCTTTTCATTAAGGGAAGCAACTTTGGCTTATGCGCCCTAGTTTGGGCATCTTTGTTCTATGGCAATGCATGTTAAAGAAACAGTTCACGTTTCATTTTATGCTTACTTCCATATTATGATAGTGGATTTGGACTAGGCTTGTCGATCTCCAAAAGCACATGATATAATTTGATTTGTGCTACAAAAGTACAAAATAAGCAATACAATGTAAATAATATATACACATCATGCAAAAAAAGACAATTCAAATCACTATTCATTAAAAATCTTAATTGAGTCGTAGTTACCATTCACCTAAATTGTTTGTTTTTTATGACCTAAATGATGAGCTATTCCTTTAAATAAAGTTAAGAATGCCGAGAACCGCCGCGTAAGACCTCCACCTTCATATTCTTGCCACTAAGAGAAATCAGTTTCGCCGCCCATTATTCACCCGGTGCACTTTCAGAGGCTTTTTCTTTAATTAAACCTGGTAATAAATATCAGACTGAATCGCGGCCCACCAGCGCTGTAATCAATTAGAGGGGAGAAGAAATCTTGGCGGGTTTGAAATGTAAATAGAGTGTGCTGTCTCCCTGCCCATCAACCCAGACCGCACCTACGTGAGCCGAATATATACACCTTGTGTCTCCGAAAGTAACGGCTGCAGATTTTTTTCCTCTTGTTTAGTTCCTATCAGTGCCGGGGTTTGAGAGACAACAGTGTTGTGTTCTTTCAACATCTCGCACTGAAACCTCCAGAGAATAAAGAGGAGGTGGAAAGAGGAAGCTGAGGATGTGTTCCTGTTGATACTGTGGCGGTTTGGTTAAGAAAAGAGCAAAGGAATATCTGAATGTCTGACTTTTCATTTTTGGTCTTTTTTCAAATGAATAATTGTGATATTAATAAGTTTTAGAGAAGCCACTGTAAATTGAGTAAGTTGTTCCTACAGTTTCAAAGAACAGCTGAAGTTTGGTACAGTAGTTAGCCACACTAGCAGCTTACAAAAAGTTGATAACAACACTGAAGCTAAATGGACAAAATACTACCCAGGGACCCAAATCAGTAAAACAAACAAAAAAAACATATACAACATAACAAATTAAATCTGTAAACTTGATTTAAAGAAATCACCGCAAAGTTTGGTTCAACTACATTGCAACTTGTTATAGGTAAAATAAATCTTACCGCCATTTTCATTGATGTAAAAAATGTGACAATATAACACCAATGCAATGTTCTTTTGCACTACAATGCTACTTGTTCGAAAATTAACACATAATAAAACACATATTTGCGCCATATGACCCCTTTAACTTTGGGCCAGGCACTTGTGTACTATGAAACTGTCTATATTTCAAAATGATGTTCCTTTTATTTTGACTTGTGAGAAATGCATGTAGTCGTAATTTTGTTCAAATATTTAACAGATTTTTTTGTCTGTAATGCCCTTTTATACATTTTGGGGGCACAATTTGCTCTTCTTCCTACATATGGAATGACTTGCACGAGGGCTCAAACACACTGTCTCAGTCTCATGACATACCCTGTGGTTCCAACATTTTTAGCCTTTAAAATAGAAAAGTTATTATATTTATTAACTCCAGTTCTCCACTTCCTTTTAAGTCCCTAAAGACCTTTCTCTCTATTTCGCCACAGATCGACAAAAAACATTGATTTAGCCCCTTTCTCTCCCTCTGTGTCCTCTTTAAAGCGGCAGACTTTTACATCCGGCATCAAAGTTGTGCCAGACCTCAACGGAGCTGCTGGTAAAATTCAACCAGTAATCCTCATCACATGGTCGGTATAGGCGAAAGCAAGCCACTGCCTCGAGTGTTTCTATGGCGACTCCTCCCTTATGGGTAGAAGGAAGCAGGCACGTGTGGCGCATCGGGTGAGGGAGATTCCTAACATATGTTTAATGAATGGCACCCTGCCTGCCCTGAACGGATATCAAATACATAATAGATTTAGCAGGAGTAAGAAGATTCATTATTACTTGGTAGGGGTTGATATGACATGCTGCAGGCAGACAGATACACATCATTGACTGGCGGTTATATAACTTTGATGATGTCATTAATAAACCGCAGATGTGTATCGAATGCAAATTTATGTTACAATGGGTACTGTCGAAAAGTAATAACCCACTTGCCTCCACAAATGAACTTTACAAGTCTTTGATTGGCTGAACTCATAGATAATTCCCGCCCCAAACTCGTACCTTTGGATGAGCCAATAAGACGCCCAAACATTTACATTTAGGCATTTGGCAGATGCTTTTATCCAAAGCGACTTACATTGCTTTATCCTATACATTTTACATAGGTATTTGCAATCCACTGGGATCGAACCCACAACCTTGCGTTGTTAACGCAATGCTCCTACCACTGAGCTACAGGAAAGCTTTAGCAGAACAAACAATGTTTTGAGTTTGTTAAAAAAATTTAGGAAAATCGCGTCCCGCGAATGGCTTACTTACACGTGTCTCTACGTATTAAGAAGAAATAGCAGAAAGTATTTTAACATTGAAATAGCGCCACACATCACCAGTAATGTTTTATTCCCACAGCGATGTGGGATGTTGAAGTCTGCCGTATGTTTCTTCAAAGAGCTGGATGTCTCTTTTCATCAATCGTTCCCTGGCATCGCCGAGGGGGTTGTTATGTGTGCTGGGGCCCAAATTATTTCTACGGGATAATCCCACCACAGACAGGCACCCTATTGCTATGGGACCGTTTGAAGATAAATGAAAACTACCCACTGCTTCACCCAGCTGTTCTTACAAACCCCGTCCTAGAATCTCTGAGATGCAAACACCTTTCGGCATCTACTGTAGACATGTTTATTCATTCAGACCCTGACTCCATTACTTATTTTAAGAAAAAAAAATTGGGCAATACAATTTAACTTATATTATGAAATATTATCATTTGAAATAAAATGTACTTGTAACTAGAAACCAATTATTAGTCCAAACTAGACACCCTCTATTAACTAGCTGTAATATTAGCATAGTTTAGCTATCGATTTTCAGAAACGTAAGCATCTTTCATTGTCAATTTTAGAAAAAGTACCTTTTTTTTAAGTCGTCGTATAGTATAAACAATTCTAACTAAAGCTGTCGCAATACATTGACAAAAATTACGATAATAATAACCATGATTATTGTTTTATTATGTTACTACATATGATAATATAAATAATTCTCATTTAAATTATACATATGACATTTTTAATAAGAAAATAAAAATAAATTTGAGCATTATTATAATTAAAACATAAATAATAAAGGTCGATAAGTCAATATCGATAGTTGTCAAGAGCATGTCATTATTATGAATTCTTGTAGTGAATTCATGATTTATGTATTGATGTCTACTTCTAATGCTCACTTATGAACACACAGTGTATGAAAGTGTACTCACCTCCTCTAGTTTGATTGTGATCATGGTGAAGGCTCTGAACACACACTCTGTGGACCCTGTGATGGTGATGATTCGCTCCGGGCATGAGCCTTCGGAGATATTGATACGTGCGCTGCTCTGTAAGGATGGAAAGATGGAACAGAAGAACCAGATGGAATCAGAACGAGAATCTAAACAGATATGTATCATTTTTGTTTTAACACTCGCATCCTGTTTCCTGCTGTTCTGGTCTTTCCGCCTTTCAAAAAATGGAAATTCTTTCACAATCGTAGAACAAAAGTTGAGCTTTTTGTATTCGAAAAAGAAAAATTTAACGCATAAAGCGAGTAATAATAATGACATCATTTCAATTTTTTTTTTCATAATTGAGATTTTAATTGAATGTTGGACGCTGTATGTCAGCAGCATTTATGCTGGGTTCACACCAGTGTTCCACGCTCCCTATTTCTCACGGGAAATGTTTGTTATTATCACTTGAGTGACGCGATCTCAAAATAAAATTCAACCTTCGCGGAAGATGAGATTGACACGCGTTCACGGCTTTTACATCATTTGCATTGCCTGCCACGAGTTTGCATATATACGCGTCTTTGCATCGTCATTTACTCTCGCAAATCGCTTAATTCCCGTTTGGTGTAAGCCCAGCATTAAAGCTGTTGTTTCACCAAGAAGTTGGTACTGTTTAAAAAGTAAATTTATAAAAAATAAGAGATTTAGTTTTAGTGGTGATATTCAATAAATATCTAAATGAATAATGAGAAACGCTGTGAAAAATAATCTATCAAACAGATATTACTATCCAGTAAATTTGAGCAAGAACATTTTTGATTTGGACGAGATTAGACAAATCACAACGTATGTCTCTGTAAAATTCACCTTCTCTCCTCAATTGAAGCTGGCACTCCACATGGACATCTTTCTATTCCTTCCTCCAAAATCTCCCCCCAAAAGGGTTTATTTGTAATCTCTCTCTCTCTAAGGCTGTCTATCGTTTGTTCGGTGTCTCTCTCTAAATAATAGCGGAGTTCAAACAAGTAGGTGGAGTGCTTGCCGTGGCCACACTTCACTTTGAAAGATAAAATAAATATATATATATATGGGTGTGTTTGAAAGCGGCCTTTGGGATGATGGGGCCTTTAGAAAAAAAGGTTTGAGGCTGTTTACAAAGCAGTGTGCATTCTTAAACACACGCTTGTAAAGATTATGTTTGGTGGCTTTACCTGTTTCTTCAAGATATATATAAAAATATGATAAGATATGAAAAACCTACTGTCTGTTAAGGTGGTCTTCACTATTTAAAGGACTCATAAATAGTCCAAATCATGTTTCGCTTTGTTGCTTATATGTTTTTTGTGCGTGTTTTGTTGCATTGACTAAATAGTCCCAATACAGGTTCTACAGCCAGTCTGTGTATTAGATCAAACTCTCCAAAACTCCAAAGTCTCAATAACACTGTTTATGTCTTAGGTAAATAAAATAGCAACCTCAAAGCAGTAACATTTTTTTTTCTTTGTTTACACTCTCAGCAATCTAATCATACTTTATGCTAGTGTATAAATGCGTCTGTGTAGATATGATAGATCTGGACCGGCCGGTGTGATTAACTGTCTCAGCCTGTCTGCTTCACTGAAACTGATCTCTCGATTTATTAAGGAAAAATGTGTCACGATTAGATAAGCGGATGCATTTGAGAATCAGTAGCATTAGCAATTAGCATGCACACTTTAAAGGGACAGTTCACTACAAAACATATTTATTTATACTCACATCGTTCAAACCCTGTATGTGACTCTTTCTACTGTGAAACACAAAATATATTTTGAGAAATGTGTCCGTGGTTTTGTTCATACAATGGAAGTCGATGGGGGTCAATGTTGTTAGGTTACCAACATTCCTCAAAATATCTTCTTTTGTGTTCTGCAGACGAAAGAAATTCATACAGGTTTGGAATAACATGATCGTGAATTTTAATTTATTTTTGTACCCTCATGAACATTTTTCAAAAGCATCTCTCCTAATATTCGTTGGAAGACAGACATGCTCTCTTGTTCCTCAAAATCCGTACGACTTCTGAGCAAATGAAGACAAAATGATCCATTTTGGCAATTCCTTTAAGCTTCATCCGATTACAAAAGCACATAACAGAGCGAAGGAATCCGATGGCAATTTCGTCTATTTCTGACATCTGCGGATCGACCCCTGCGGTGTCCCAACTAATGTGATGGAGAAGGCTCGTACGCGGGCTCATGTTTCCATTTGCCAACCCCTAAACCCTTAATTAGGGTGAAGGAACGAAGCCTTTTTGACATTTTATGTTGTTAGGAAGCAAAGCCCATTATGGTAGGGTGAAGAAGAGCTACACAAGAAAAGACATTGTGTGTTTCAGTTAGCGCATGAAGGATTTTTACTGATTAACTGTGTTGTTTTCTTATTCTCGAAGGGACATGCTCACCCACGCCTGGGTCTCTCTCCTTGGTAACCCGCTTCAGTCTTTATCTGGGAGCGATTGTTATGAGCAGCTACCTTAAAAATACCAGCGTATCAAACTAATGATATTTTGCGCGCGTGCGTGTCAGACGCCCTTGAGATGAAAGGGTTCTTTTAAATATGCACATTGATATGTTCCTTACATTCACCACTTTCACGTACGCAAAGCTGAAAGGCACGAACACTGAATTAAACAAGGGCATTTTGAGCGTTTTATTCGTGATAATTCCACGTTGCGTAACATCATGCTACCTTTAGCAAAACATGGAATAAGCAAGATGTATGGTCGAACGTAAAAAAAACACACCATAGGGAACTATGTAGTATGCAGCTTACCTCCTCTCGTATCCTCTTCACGGTCTCTCCTTTCTGTTGAGAGAAAGCAGATCATAATTCACTCATTGCATTTGTTGCGTTTATTTGCGTGATACGTTTTTTCCCCACGGGTGACCGTCCTTCACAATGCCCTAATAGCTTAAAGTGAGTTTGACTAGTTGAACAGCTAGCTAAAATTAATATCAATTCTGCTTCGCTACACAGCAATATGGCATCTGCATGGACGGGTCCCGAGGGAGCGGGTTTCCAATGGAAGGGCCTGCAATTGGGCTGACTAGAGAATCAATATTCCATGAATCACTTAGATAGCGTCCCACTATCAGACACACGTGCCATGCGGTCATGACCGAGAATCCAAATGCCTGCTTGTGCACGCTTGAATGGCGTTTTATTGTTTATAGATGGGCAAGAGAGACGATGGGATGAGTCATAACAGTGGAGCTTGAGTGGGTTTAATTCATCAAGGAAATTTTCGTTTTAGACAGCGTTTTTTTTTCGGAACCACACATCACATAAATCCCAACAGTAGTAGATATTTTGATGGCACAGAATCTGTTAAAACGTCACACTTTGATGCACGTGTCATTATTCACAGATGCTTATTAAATAATCACTTAATTGGGTAATGTTGCAAGAATTCTGATATGTTTTGGCTGATTCATTGATGTAGTATATTTTCTAGTTTTTTGTGGTAAAATGATTGTTGAAAAAATCGCGTGAAAGCAAATAATATTTGACTACCAATACTATTAAAACTAATGTTACTTACACAAAAATAGATCTATTTTAACTAACCATTCTTAGGCCATGTTTACACTTTGAAAAAAATGGAAAAGTTTTTCCTTTGCATTTTTTAAAAGTTTCACGTACACATGACAGCGTTTTCAAAACGGTCTGCATTTACACGGATCCCGGAAAACGGATAAAAATGCTGTAGTGTGCACGCCAGGCCAGTGGATGGCGATGTTGTTGTGTAAAGAAACAGGACGTGCATAGGCACATACACATACACATGCACAGTTATAAGCAAAAAGTGCTTTTTAATAACGTTTGTCGGTGTATATGTTTTTTTCAAGTCAGGCGAAATAGTGTGTCTCCGTTGGTCTTATTGGTGCAGCAAATTAACATTTTGCTGTGGAAACGTTAATACATAGTCGAGCAGCAAGAGCTCACAGTATGGGAAGCCGCCATACTGTTTTGGCTCAACTGAGCGCGTAATACAGATGTCATCATTTTCAGAAAGTGCTGTCTTGAGTTTACATGAAAACGAAAACGGTGGGGTTATCAAAAAGTTGCGCTTTGAGACACGTTTTTCAAAGTTTGCTTTTTCGGTCCCCCAAAACGCCATTTTCGTCTTATCGAACGGCTTAAATGCATAAAGCGTTTAAACGCCCTATTAGTTTTATTATTCTTTCAATATTATTATATCGCTAAACGATTCTTATAGTTTTTACAACTATATGTAGTGACGTTCACAATACTTACTTCTATACTTCTACATGTGAAAATCTAGTAAAGAAAAGGTTTGAAAACAGTTGTATTTATGTGCACAGACTTTGGCGGGATACTTGACCACAGAATAAAATTCTGTAATCATTGTCTTTGATAAAAAACGTATGACTCTATCTTCCGTTGAACACAAAAGAAGATATTTTGAGAAACGTCTCAATGGTTTTGTTTCCATCCAGTGGAAGTCAATGTTGTTGGGTTGCCAACATTCTTTAAAGTATTTAATTTTGTGTTCTGAAGAAGAAAGAAACTCATGCAGGTTTGGAATGACATGAAGGAGGTTAAATGATAAGAGTTTTCATATTTTCATATCACTTTGATGCTTCATTTGGTCATTAACAGACATAATAAACAAAAATCATTAAGTAAGAAAATGATTTCCTACGGTGCACCAAAATAATAAACAGTAACAATAAAAACAATTTAAAAAGGCATAAATAAAGTCAGAATAAAACAAAACAATCCTATAACAGTAGCCACATGATTTAACCACACTGCAAAGCATTCTGGGAGTTCCAAAACCCTGAACAAATCAACAACATTGTTTAATATGAAATTGTTTGTGGAGACAACTCTGTTAGGATAGTTGGGACAACATTGGTGGAGATGGCCCAATGTTTGTTTTTATGTAGATTCAAAGAAACTTCCATTTCTGCGACTCAAAGCACGGGATAAAGGCTGGATAAAACATAATTGCTTTTCTTTCAGCGATTTTTCAGTTGGAATGTAAATGAGGTTGTGGGGTGCAAAAAACAATTCTGTCAATACTGTATTATTTTAGGTGTGAATCAATTGACCTTTGAACATCCCAAAACAACAAAAAACACGATTCATTAAAACAACACGTTTAAACCCGTTCATGATGGAGAACTAATTTCTGTTTTAATTTGATTTTAGAAAACAGTTTGAAAGTGTTTTTAAAAGAACTAGAATGAACTTCACCGGAAATTTCATCACCTTGAGTTTCATGAATGAGGCCCAAAAAAACATCTGAATGTTTTTGTTCAAACAATATACACAAAGTCATTGAGCTTGTGTTTCTCGAACGAGACTCCTTGAACGGAATGTACTTTTGTCCCTAACAGCTTCATTTTCATTCGCGTCGAATTACATATGTCGTCTACTCTTAGCTGAGGTCTATTACATCTAGTAATTTCCCATTCACCTTCATCTCTTTCTCCTCAAGGTGCATTAGGAATAGTAATCAACTCAAGGTACCTCTTCCCAACGACAGTCTGCGATGGAAATTTGTGACGGAGAGTCACGGTAACTGCGCAAATTTAAGCCTATGTTTAATCCGTGTTCGGGAAACCAAACCTTAGTGTATCGATTTTACATCAGGGAAATATATATGCCTTAGCCCTTCAATCTCTCAAGCTTTAGAGGAGGTGCAGAAAAAAAAAAAAAAAACATCAGGGGATGTCACAATCTTCCACAGTGCATCCTTTAGCCTGAAAGTGATGGAGCATTACTGAATCCTAACTCCATAAATGTCATGAGAAAGCTCAGGTATGGCTGCATTTAGTTACAGTTTGCTATGAAAGAATGTAATATTCATAGTAGTCCACTAAAATGTCTGACTGGAGCATATTAGCACTTAAAAGTAGGGGAGTAACTGTACATACAATTCACGGTTCGGTGCATACATTGTTTTTTTAGGTCAGTGTTCGTTTTTTGTTTGAGTAAGGGGGAAGAAATGCAAACAATATGCCTGTCTGGTTTAAATAAAAAATACATTTAAGTAGTTCACATTCAAAATAAAAATTCTGTCCTCATTTACCCATTTACCTCGTGTCATTTCAATCCTGTATGACTTTCTTCCGCAGAATACAAAAGAAGATATTTTTAAGAATGTTGTTAAAAGCCCCCTATTCACTTGCATGGTCACAATAGAAGTTAATAAGGGAAGTTAACTGTGCTGTTCTGTAACCACCATTTGTTTAAATATCTTCTTGTGTTCTGCAAAAGAAAGTAGCTAGCTTTAAAAAATGCAGACGCGTAAGTAGCTTGCTAACCAAAATTCTCCTTAAACTGGAGTGCCTTAATAGTAGTTGACCTAAAAAATTAAGATAAATAACTTCATTGTAGAAGATAGTTTACGCTAATATTTAGCGCTCCTAGTGGCGATGCAGAAATAACAACATTGCATACTTATATTAAGACTCATTTTGAAACTCAATGACGTAAAATTTTGTTTTTCTTTTATTATTAATATTTAAAACATCAACAATTTATTTTAAACACACTGCTTGTTTTAAAGAAATACATACAAATGTTATAGAATAAAACAAAAGTAACCAAAGTAAATAATATTCTATACTGCAGATTTTTTCATGTGGGTGTGTGTAGAATTTGTTCAAGTTACCTGGACTTTTATTTTGACTGGTCATCGCAAACACCTTTGAGCTTGATTGTGTGTTTGAAGATATATAGGTCAGATAGTGCAATGGTTGATATAACTCAAGTAGCTAGCTATAAAAAATGCCAACAATTTAGGTAACTCGAACTCGCTTGCTAAACAAAATTCTCTTTAAGCTGTTGCGGTGCCTTAATAAAAAACTGACATTGGAAGATAGTCGTTTACACCAATGCGCAATATAGCACTCCTAGTGGTAAAGCTGGCAATGTATTGCACACTGGCTCATTTTGGAACTTCATGATGTGAAATTGAGTTTGTGTATCTTTGCACATGTTAACTTTCCTGTTTCGGGTATATTTGTTGAATCTTTCCGACATGAACAACACACAATCTTCCGACATCTTCAAACACACAATCCAGCTTGACCAATCCTAACATAAAAATCTCCCTTTGATGTTTGGATATTCCAATTTTAAGATAGACTTGTGTATCTTATTAAAGTTAATGAATTATGTAGTGCATCGCTTCAGGGCAATACAGTGAACGACAATTTGTGTTGGAAAAGGCAAAGTGAGCTATGTGTTAGAAGATGTGTGTGTTCAGCACTGCAGTTCCCTGTGGAGCACAGAGGTCTGTATTCCTCCGTCTGGCTGTTGTATTGTGGCCACTCGAGCCAAAACTCTGGCTTAAGCCCAGAGACCTATTACCAGACCGGTTCTGAAGGGAGCATCTTTGTGTCACAGAGATTTATGTGTGGCCAAGGAAATGCCAACAACTGTGTGTGTTGTGTGTGGTCGGCGGTTTGTGTAAGTATGTGTTTTGTAGCTTCGGGCCACAAAAACACACAGAAATCACATCGTGACCATCTGACACACTGTTTACTAATCATTATGACATCTGCATTCCGTCTCTTCGACACATTGTGTCATGTTTGGACAATTGCACTCGCTCTAGGGATAAACAGTGCTGAATGTAGAATTTAATCTCGTAATACATCCAGATCATTAATACAATGATGCACGACTTGAGCATTTAACAAACAATTTGTTAGGAAACATAGTAGTGATATATTCGGTAGATGTCTAATTTGGGATTTGGGATTTTGACCAATCAAAACACTGCAACAAGCAAAAACGTATTTGAAAATCAATGAGCATGATTCTTTTTATTACCGCGCTCAATTATTTATGTTTTTAACTTAACGTGTATTGAAATGATTTCGAGGCAATCATACTTCCAATGAAACACTGCGAATTACATAAAATAACATTACACGTATCAAAAATACTACATATGTGACCAGGGTTTTTCCTGCATAGAGGAATTCAAATGTCAAATGTCGTGCCTCCTCTCTCGCCAAAATTTTGTCGGGTGTCTTCACAAGAAATGCAGCGTGCATTTAACACTGTCATTTGTAACTGCAGTTGCGGCATAACACCACAGTAGAGGCGTATTTTCTTAATCCGCACACTAAGGCGTAAGAATTGCATAACAAGTGCCAGCTGTGTTTCACGAGTGTTTGTTCTTCATCAAAGTACGTAAATTTCGTAGAGTTTTCTTAAATTAACATGACATACATCATTGTAATGTCTTTAGCTGTGCAGTTGTATCGTTGAATCAGCGTTTTCTGTACACCGCAAATTCGCCAGTGTGAACGTGCACTAAGTTGAGAATGACTCGCACACGAATGACTCATTTGAACCGATTCATTTAAACTGTTGAACTTTTCAGTGGCTAGCGAATATAAGATATCATTTAAAGTGAACCACAGAGAATGCAGGATGTGAATGAGTAAGACTGGTTCATTCAGTTGGGTTTTGTGGGCTATTAAATTTGTTAAAAATGTTTGATTAAAAAATACATTTTCCGTTTGGGTTACATACGTTAATAATTGTCATTTTCATACCATTTTATTAGAACTTTTAATGTCAAAGTCACTTTGGTCAAGCCACTTAAAGGTACGGTATGCCTTCGTGTGTGTGTGTACAAGATCAGGAGGGCACCACAAGGAAAAAAACAGAGACGTCTCAGAGACGTATTGCAGATGAGCAACAAAAAAAAAACGTCTTGTAAGTGCAGACATCAAAAAGACGTCTCCCAGATGTATTTGTTCTATCATATTCTTCAAGTTTTTGCTAAATACTTACATCTAAATGCATCATTAGAGTTGTTCAAGAGTGCATAGGGAGAGTTTCACAATGCATTGTGGGAGTGCGCGGTTGCTGTTGAGCACTTTCGGTTCTCGTTTCCAAGGTAACACTGATCCTTCTGATTGGTTGATCCAAAGAGGATTACGCTTTAGAATTATGGGTAGTGTGGGTTTTCCACTGGGAATTCGTCATTTCATTATCGTCAAGCTAACATTCTAGGTCCGTATTTAATTTTATTCTTGTCTGAAATGCAATTTTTTCTGTATGGATAACAAATAGGTTTTTACTTCCGGAATTGTAATGTTGTGCTTTATAAAGCAACAGAACATCAGGACACACATCCATAGAACTTAAGTCAACAGAGGGAACAAAGATATTTGCTCACCTTGCCTATGATGCTTCCAACCTCCTGTGAATAGAGAAACAAAGCAAATGTCAGATTATTGATCAGCAAGCGAACGTTCCAGATATTTGCCTGTAGGGTTTTTACATAAGGCAGGATATCGGGACACATATCAGATGGTAATAACATGATACTTTGATTATTCAGTAAGTACAGCGTATTGTCATGGTATTTATGTTTATATTTGAGGTCTTTTAACTGGAAGGGTAATATCATGGTACCGGTTTAAATGAATTGGCATTACAATATTAAATATTAATTTGTTCAAAAAATGTAAAAGTCGATGCTTCACAAACAGACACATGGATTGAACATTGATTTGTAAAGTATTATAATTTCTTGATCCCAATTTTACTTTGACATCATTGAGAAAAGTTTTCAGTTAGCATGTGTCTCGTTTTGAGCTTGAGGGAGATCCTCTCATCTGAATGATGTCTGTTTTTATCATCATTGAAAGTGTCTTTGAAAACATTGCATCGCAATCTGTTGATGTGATAGAGAATTAACATAAATTGCCACATAAATCACCTAAATGTGGCAGTTTATTAACGCTTCGTTACATCTTCATGGATTTTTCATGACTGTTTTTAATGACTCATTCGGTTTATTGGCACACAAACGTGAGAGATGAGTTACAGGAGTGTGGGAGGAAATCTGTTGACAGTTGGCTGACAGATAAAAGCACATGTTGACAACACACAATGACGACACAAACGTTGCATGCGTTTGTTTACTAATAACTCAAGTCATTTTGTTTGGAATTAGGACTGGGCAATAGGAGATCAAATAAATGATGTTTAAAAACAGTAATTTAATAAACATAATCAATTATTATCAGTGTTTTATGGAGTTGATAGGTTTTTCTAGATATCTAATAAAATTATATATTATAATTTATTTATATTTCGTGGACTGTATTGTTTTGTAATAAAAATAAACAAATTATTATTATTTTAATAATAAATAAATAAGAATTGTTTATTGTTAATGATTATTTTATTATTCATAATTATTTGTAATTCTAATTTATAAGTATTATTCATGATACATTTTTTTATATATTAAATTAAATGTTTATATTTGCATTAGACGTTGGGGCTTTGTGCAATTTTATTTTTTAGATTCTTCTGGCTTTAGATTTAAGTCAAAAGAAAAAACTGAATGTGCATTGACTACTGTACATTTAGTTTTTTTCCACATTCCTGTCCTTTTCACAGACTTTCTCTAAATCTCATATTTAGTCAAACTATTGATAAGAAATATAACAAAAAATATAGATTATATTAAATTATATTTATATTGTTATATAGTATTATTTTATATGTAAAAATGTATATTATTTTTATATTATTAAATAGTATTATTTTTAATGTTTTTACATGTATATTTAAAAAAGTTTCAATTTTGCAATCCTCCGAAACAGTTTTTGCCTTAATATTTGTTCTTCAAAATGTCAGTTCAGTTTATCATTTTAAAATATACACGAACGCTTCGGGTAAGTGCTCTTACCTTGCCATGCATGAGCAGGCGGAGGGTTAGCGTGACGTTCATTCCTCCATCTCCAAAATCCTGCTCACAGTTCATCCTGACGTGGGAGTCGTGCCCAGGGAGACGCATGAAAGATGCTCTACAGATGATGGAATGGGTGGGGAGGGGGGAGGCAGGAGTCTCTCCTTTCTCTCGCTTCTCTGTAACAACAACATACAAAAACATGAAATGTCAATGAATCTGCGTTGCAACCGTCCGCATGCGTTCTACAGTATGATATGAAATCTCAGCTCATCAACATCTTTGTTAGAAAATGTACAGTATCTATCTACAGTATTTAGGGGCATTTATAGTTTGAAGTCTGAAAACATGTTTCAAAATATAAATGATTATTGGCTTTATAATAAGTTATATGAAATGCAAGAACATGTTTACTAAAACTGATTTTTTTTTCAGGCTATAATTTACCCACATGTCACAACTTGTCAGGCCACATGCACAACCCACCGGGCCAGTTCTCTGACATATTGACCACAAAACCAAAAATCAACAGAAGATTTTTGTTTGCCTCGACATGAATCTCTTTTCAGTTCATGTGTGCATCCGGCAGATGCTTTTATCCAACTTTTGAGTTATACTGTCTTGGGATGGAACCCATGACCTTGGCATTGTTACCCTGCCAGTTGAGTTACAGGAACACTGAATCTCCACGTCTCAGCAGTAAATAAGCTCTGTGATAGCCGTGCAGTCTGAACTTGCGCTCAAAGTATTCAGTTGTTAAGCAAAGACACACATGACACATTGATCCAACAATGCCCGGGCAGCTGAACGATGACAATGTGGTGTTCTGTTACAACAGCGCACATCGCAAACCCAGTATCACCGATTTAGCCACTGTCAGAGGAACTGTAAGTGCTCGCTGAAATTACTCCCACTGCATTTCCGCGGTTTTTGGTGGCGACCCAGACGTGGCGGGGTTGAGCGAGAGGTGGTGCCGGTTTTGAAAAATCGTTCTTTTTAGATAGAGGAAATTGTAGGTTTTCTGCTCCTCTTACTGAAAGAAACAGCACAGATTCTATTGAGACCGTCTGACTGCTTTTTATAGATCGCGTTGTGCAGAGAGCATTGAGAAACATCCAAGACAGCAAATGTTTGGAGTTGTTTCAGCAATATTAGATTTGAAAGCTATGCTCTTAGGCGATGTGGTTCAGAGGCTTTTCATGTCGAATGTTTGTGTGTTCAACAACAGCTAGATTGGAGCAGAATGGACTGGAACCTGCTAGTTTAAACTTTAGCATTTTAGTCATGAAGTTGCCATACCACGCTCTGCTCGTGAAACAGCTTTTCTTTTCTGATGATGTCACAAATCCTTTATATTTTGACATTGCAACATCAACTTTTACACAATCCAGTAATTTTTTTAGGTCCAGTGTGCATTTTTTTGGAGGATCTATTGACAGAAATACAACATGTTCTAGGTTCAGAGCTGTATTTAGACCTTACATGATGAAGCGTTATGTTTTTTATAACCTTAGAATGAGTTTGATTTACATGCATGGAATGTTTTTTGCCATTTCGTTTCTACAGTAGCCCTAAACGGACAAACAGCTCTACCTTTCGTAAATACGTTATTTCTTTCGGGGAAAAAAGCGAAAACGTGACGACATCTTAGTTCTCTCCCAGTCTCCGTAGTACTTCAAAAAGAAGGGGTGGAGTGTGCCGTTGGTTGCAATTCGCAACTTGACTGCTAGATGCCGCTAGAATATTAGAAACATTTCAGTCAAGCGTTATCAAACTTTTGACTGCCACTGTATACCTACATCCACATATAAATGTATAATTGTTGTCCTTCCGAAACCTTGGATGTCTAAATTTGCTGATTTTTAGGAAATGGAAAAACAACCTCACTACTAGATTCTCCAAAAATCTGTCCTTTAATGTTTCAAATAGTCTCTCTGACATTTTTTCAATCAGAAATGTCCCATTGTAAAAAATAAAAGGTCACAAATACTTAAAATATAGGTATTAAAATGCAATTTCATTTAGAAATGGATGGGCATGTGCCAGTCCCGCACGCTTCAAATCCATCTCGGCAAGCTAATGACGAATTAGCTTGAGCTAGTTCATGACCCCTGAAAGAAAACCGTCCATCATCTGTTCGCCATTCCCCTCTGATATCTGCCTACCGGTTAATTAAACCTGCCGTCGTCACGCGCACTCAATTAGAAAATGTATTTTTGGATCAAAACCCATTCGAAATTTCAACGGGACGTCTTCAAAATCGTGTCACAGATTTCTGATAGGTGAGAGGTATCGGTGGATCTGGCTGCCGGGTGTGTGGGAGTTTGGTGGCGTGTAATTTGGACAGTCGTGTCTGCGGGTGTGCTTGTCATTAACGCAAAGCAATCGTTACTTGTGCCTGTCTCATTTATTCTCCTCCCGCAAGGCGATCCGCCAACCAATTAGAGAAATAGCAAGAGAGAGTGAGAGAGATGCCAACCGGTGGCTTACAGCTGTGGTCACAAATATGTAGAAATCACATACTGAACTCAGTTAAGCATTTATAAATTAACAGCGGACTACTTGGGTGTCCGTACAGCTTGTAAATAAATGTAACATGGGATATTGACCATACGTTATGCGCTAGAGATGTGATCTAAGCGCGTTTCAGATCAGTGCTTGGGATCGATATATTGCATTGACACTCAGGAGCACCTGTGCTCCTGTTGGGTGGGTTTGAATATGAATACAAACTCAGGATTTATTCAAAGCATCTGTATGCAGGCGAGCGTGCCAGGTCACGACAGAGTATTGCTATTTGCATTGGTCTATTTCTCTCTCTTCCCCCGTGCAGCTCAAACACACACCGTGCCGGTCAAGGCCGTACTTAACATCATTTCTCTGCATGCTTGTCCTGCGGACCCTCTTCACCCCGTCAACATTTATAATGGCACATTCTGTGAATACAATTGCTGTTATAAGAAACCACCCAACTTGGAATGAAGGGAGAGCCCCAGAGAGCCCTTAATGACCACTTGGGTTTTGATGAGAGTGTTAAGATGTTCTGCATAGTACGGTGTTGCTTTACATGTGGTATGATTGTTATTGAAGGGACCATGCGGCAGCCCGAAAAAACGAAGAGACCATTCTAAACTGTCATATAATCAACATTTCGAGATGTATTGTGGCCATTCCAGTCCAGTGTTTCAGATTTCAACAAAATCAAACCTCAGGAGAGACCAAGCATGACAGGACACGAGAAAACTCACATACTTTTTTTTAAATATTTTTTTTAGATACATGTACAAATATTATTGTTGTATTGCTTAAAAGTGAGTCTGAAATAGTTTCCTTTGCAGTATTTGAGGTGTGAAAGAATACAGAGCATTTTTTCTGTTATTTTGACCGGTTTCTCCGGTCAAATACTTTATTTGTATAAAAAATTGGGTAACACTTCAGAAAACACTTGAATTCAGAAAAACGAATTTATTAAACTTTACCTTTATATAAACTTTATTTTTTTCTGCGGCTACATATCGTATATGTTGTTATTAAATGTGGTCATATCCAACAAGGCTATGATTATTATTTATTTGAAGTTGACTTCAAGTCAAGGTGTTCTTGCACCAATACACTTTTTTTTGACGTTATTCCTTAACAGATGCATTTAATTACATGTGGATAATACAGTCATCAAATCGTCCTTTTAAACAAAAAATTCAACATTGATTAGAAATTCTGTTCATAGATCAAATAGCAATGCACAGTTTGAATACAAACAAACAAAACGCCTCTACATCTTCTAAGCGATCCATTTCCATGACCTTTACAATCCCTTGTAATTACGCAATATGGATTCAACTTTAAAATTCCATTACCGTTTTTGTGATTGTTGTTTAAAGCGGCCATATTCTACAAATTTGTTTTTCATTTGAAGTTGACTTGATGTCAAGGTTTTCTTGCACCAGAAGAAGAAAAACACCTTACCATTGTTCAAACCCTTTTTGCCTTATGAGTTACATAAAATAAACTTGCTTCTCAGAAATGAGATTACCAATAAAGGGTCCTGTAGGTTTCAGAATCACAATAATGTAATGTATGTGAACACAACTTACTACAAAATCTTTCTCATCCAAATTCACCTTCACATTAAGCGACATCATTTATTCACCCTCATTGTTTACTGATCTCATACAGATTCAAGTCTGGGTTACAGCCTAGATTAATCTTGTCGGGGGATGTCCATCAGGACACAATAGAAGTATTCTATTACAAGTCATGACACTTCATCTCAGTGTACATGAATTATGGAAGTGCTTTCGAGTGCTTCCAGGATGGGGTTAAAATCATTCTGTCCACCTCCACTTCTCTATCTCACTGACCCATGCATGACTGATTCATGGCCCAGCCCTTTGCTTGTTCACCATCATGGCATCACTCCACCAAATGGACAAGCTTCTATCTCTAAAACATGGGGCCGTCCTTGTACTGGAAAGTCTATTAGCATTACACAAGGGCTGAGTTAATGTTATTGTCGCCTGAATTGGTTTGACAATATGAAAAGAAGCTCTTTAAAAGCATTGTGTCTAATCTCTTATGCAAAGACAATGAAGCAGAAGGCCTTGAGTAAATAATATTTTCTCTGCTGACGAAAAAGCATTTGTGGGTGTATTTAGATTCCCAAGACAATCCCCACATGAGCCAGTTGCGAAAGCGTGTCTAAAGCCACTTTGCAATGTTGTTTGAGTTTGATGCTTTTGTTAAAATTTGGTAAAAAAGGGCATGTCTAGTCTTTGTGTGCATGATCTGTTTACATTCACAAGCAATGAGGTTTCATCACAGGTCGAAACAAAATAGCATAATGCCAATATATACTGTAGGTGTAAATAAATAACTGGCTCTAAAATAATTTTAATATTTATCTATTTATTGCCTTAATTCACTAACCGATACGTTTTCCATGACCTTTACAATCGTTTGTAATAACGCGATAAAGATTTCACTTTTAATATTCACTTTAAAGTGAGTGTGTTTAGATCAGTGTTGGGTGTAACTAGTTACTAAGTAATTAGTTACTGTAATTTAATTACTTTTCCCTTGAAAAAGTAAAGTAAGGGATTACTCTCATGTTTTCTGTAATTTAAATACAGTTACTTTTGATGTAATTAAACTAAATACTTTTTGAAATACATGCGTGTGGAATACTGTAATTGACTTCAAAATTCAAAGTCTTACTTTAAAATCTGTGCTTTAATGTATAATTCTCACATTTGTAATACTTTGGTCAGTTAATAATATTATTCTTTAATGAATTAAATAAGCCGTTTCATGTCTATCCTTGAATCACTTAACTAATCAAGGTTGATGTAGGATATAGAAAGTAATTTGTAATGAGTAACTAAATACTTTTTGGACAGAGTAATTTGGACAGTAATCTAATTACACTATTGAACATGTAATGAGTAACTAGTAATTAATTACTTTTTCAGAGTAACTTATCCAACACTGGTTTAGATGCACAGTCAGTCTCACTCCGATTATGCTTAAAAAGCTGATAACAAGTAAAGTCATGTAAACACGTAAAAAAAAAAAATTATTGGGGAAAGGTCATAAACGGCGTATGCTGTTTTGTTTGATGTGATCATGTCCGACAGCGCAATAGTAAAAGTCTCAAACGGAAGTAACAGTAAAATACTGCATAAAAGTCGACTCTCGAATCATGCAGTTGCTACGCAATTGGCAAGTTAAAAACTATTGTTGCATATGCAGTTACTGCAGACATGAGAAGCGACATAAAAATAAAGCTTCTGACCGATTTCCTGCTGCATTTTCAATTACTAGACTATCGATGGTGACATCACTGCAAGCCTTAAATCTAACAAGTCTCAAACTTCCATGTTAACACGGTTTTCTGCGTAACCGGCTTATTGATATGCATTTAAACACGAGAAAGTTCCTTTTATAGAAATCTGTTTATTTTGTGTATGTAAACGCACTCGATGTTTGTGATTGTTGTTTAAAGGGGTCACCACCTACAAAGCTATTCAGTTCCATTCCTGGAGGACTTCATTCTGCAATTTAGCTCCAGCGCTAATGAACACACACCTGCCTGTAATTTTATAATCCTGAAGATTTTAAATACCTGGGTCAGGTGTAGGATTATGGGTAGAATTAAGCTCTTTAGCTTCCTGCCCCATCAGGAATTGAATTGAATGATCCTCTCCTACACTTTTACTCACTCTTCTTGTACTGAAATAGCAGAATTTAGTTTTAGCTAACCATTTGTAACACTCTGTCTGACCTTTGCAATTAAACTAATAAGATTTCATTGCTACAGTCTTAAAATAAAGGCGATTACAAAAATCATACTTCTGTGGCGTCACTTATCACCTTTATTTTTAGTATAAGAGTTTTATATGTAAATTACCTCTGATTTAAGTCATCTTTGTTACCAACCGTTCATATGTCCTAGATAACATGTTTGCATGAAAAATTTGTAAAATATGATTAGCGTAGCATACTAGCATAGCAACTACGAAACACTAAGTGCACCATAGAAATGTATTACATTGTCCATTTCTTTTCCGGTTCTGAAAATCAACATTATCATTTTTTTCTTTTAGTTTCATTCTTAAAGGACACTTTAAGTATTATTCATATTAAAATATGAAATGAATTGCCTCAAAACAAGACCTTGACAAAAATGAACTACATTTGTTTGTGTACATACATTAACTCGCACAGACTGATCGGCACACCAACACTCGCTCTATTTAGATCAGCAGAGAGTGTAGGGTGCCTACATGTCTCCGCTCTGACAGAACCTTGCCGGAGCGCAAGACAAAACAAGATCACACCGTTATGCCTTTCCTCCCTCCACCCACTCCATCCATCCCCCTGTCTCTCCCTCCCTCTCCTGCCATCACTCATCTCGCACTTGCGATCACTATAATTATGCTGAGTGGGATAGCGGGGCGTTGAACAGCTCTCCAAAGAAGAAGAGTTCTCCTCTCCGAAGAGTGCGTGCTTAAGCACAAAGCAGTCAGATTCTATTAAGCCTGATCTTTTTTTGTGGCTGTTGCATCACAATCGTATTACGTTTTGTTGCGATAATTGCCGGTGTCTTGGCATCCTCGCAACCGTAAGCGACTGAGTGGGCGCAAATTTCTCTTGATAGGCGGATTGCCATCTTTTGCAAATCCATTTCAGCGCCGACAGCTCGTGCCACTACGACAACTGAAAGGTCAATAAACGTAGGCGCAGACCCTTGAGGAAAAGATAACGGCACATTATCGGCGAGTAGAGAGGTATTATACTGTGAAAGGTTCGAGGTGTGTTAGCATAATTATGGTGTCGAGAGATTCCAGCAGACAGTTTACAATGAGTTGATTTTAAACACCACTTCTGTGTCCGCTATTCTATTTTTTCTCACGGTTTGAATTCTTTACGTCCATCTTTCTTCTCAGTAGAGGCCTGAGCGGGCAGCACAGGGAGCTGTTTGGTTTGCGAAAGAGGCTCTGCCGGATGATTGACAGCTAAATGGCGTCGGTGACCTTGGCCGCTGAAGGGCCAGGGGCCGCGGGAGATTTATGTGACAGCTCTGAAAACAACTCGCAAAAGGATTTGGACTGGTTGGAGATGGTTGAGGGAGAACTGGAAAGGGGTTCCAGCATCTTGTTGCTGAAGGCGACTCGACGCCACGAGTGGCAAATGTACAAGCGGTTCGGGCAGGACATGTCAACAGAATGATGCAACTTTGAATACCGATTTGACCCAAAAGATTCACAAGCATACAGTTTATAAATACATTTTTAAATGAAATTATACCCAAATATGAAAGGAATCAGTGATTATTCAATGCCTTGTGTGTCCTTGTGGCAATTACAACAAGTATGAAAACAAAAAAACTAAAGAAAATCTGAATATTACACAATTTCTTAACATTAAAGGGGTAATTCAGCCAAAAATGAATATTCTGTCATTGTTTTTTGTTATTTCAAACCTGTATGACTTTCTTTCTTCTGCAGAACACAAAAGAAGATATTTTGAAGAGTGTTAGTAACCAAACAACATTGAACTCCATTTAGTTCCATTATATGGACACCAAACCAATGCAGTCAACGAGTACCGCAGTTTTTTGGTTACCGATACTCATCAAACTATCTTTTGTGTTCTGCAGAAGAAAGAAAGTCACATAGATTAGAAATGACATGAGGGTGAGTATTTGGGAGAACTTTCCCTTTAACGTCTGAAGATAAAGTCACATGCGCTTCAGAATAATAAAACAGATTTTTCATTTTGGGATATTCTACCCCTTTAGGAACCCAAGTGCCTCTGTCATTTTTGAAAGTTACCACTTATTATATGATTTTTATTTCAAATGCATCTGCAAAGGCGTAAAAATACATAAACAATTGCTAAACTGCGGCAAGTAGAAAACTAAAAGGCATCAAAATAATAATAGTGAGCAAAACTGTGTGAAGGAATCATGAGACCCCAGAGTGCTGATCTGAAAACAGTCTCCACAGAAGAGAACACAAACCACTCCCGGTGGAAGAGGAGGCACAAACATACTCCTGACCTCAGATCAGCGAGCAAGCAGTTTTCATTAGCATAGAATCTGAAATGCTGTTTGCAGCGAGTGCCGGACTTTGGGTGGTATTCAAATCCAGAACGGCAAACATTGAAATCGAAGCACTGGGAGACATGCTTTAGTTCCATAAATAAGAGAAGTTCACAGGATTAATGCAACATCATTCTCAGTTAAACTCCCTGTGTAGTTTCACACAGGTTTAATTCTGTTCGGTGTGGATTGGATACTATCGATCGTCTGCACTTGAGATGACCTTTACTTACTTCTGCTACATGCATTTGAGAACGTATTTGCTGGACGAGTAATACTGAATGGACTGAATAATAGTAATATATATGTGGTAACTAGACATGGAAATGTTAGCATACTTTAGCTTGCGAATAGGTCTGAATTGTGTTACCAACAACGAATGTATTGATAAGATTCATTTCATTCAAGCTTTGTAGTAAAGTAGCTTTACCAAAAAAAAGACAAACTTTGCACAATTAAAGACATTCTCATTAACAAACATAGCCTGAACATTGACAATAAAACAGACCAGAATAAAACTATCGATTTGATGTGTTAAGCATCTGTTTCCTTTGAAGTGTGCCCAAATGTTTATGTTAACTGCGAGTTTATTGTCCCTGCGTATTAATTGTGAGTCTGAACGTTTGCATTTCTTTAGACGAGATTGTGCCTGATGGGTTTTTCTGCGTAAGGATGTGTGTCCTGCAAAAGTAAAACAGCCAATCAGAAACACTTTCCTGAATGAATGTAGCCTAATCACGGACTGAATGAGACTATAATAATCTTGAATCAAACTATAGGAAAATGCCTCTTCACTACATCAAATGCAGCTAACTAGCTTAAACGCACTTGCTAACAACTCTTTTAAGTTTAAATTCCTGGTGGGCTTGCTCGTAGGCGTAATTTGCATCTTTGACATATCCCCACTACGTTTTGGAAGAAATTAAGAAATGCTTGGGGAAGGTGTGTATTGTTTAGGGGCCATTAACCTCTAAACGTCGTGGAAAACGCAGGCGGTTTCTCAACATCTCCTATTGCTCACACTTCACCTATTTTTGTGGAAGATAGAGGGCCGCGACTCCAGAAACACGCCCAGAATTTGCACGCTTGCTTGTGCATCAAGTGTCTAAGCACAAAAACACGTAAACCAACGAACAAGAGACATTTTTAGTCATTGGAATGGACTGTTTTTGAAGTGTGATGCACCGTGACCTTCCCCGAATGACCACATACTGTAAGAGCTGGATTCAAAAAGCGTAGTTTTACTCCCATCAATTTCTATTAAAGTATTGATTATTTTTAATCCCAACAACTTTTCAAAACAAAGTTACGACAATGGGTTTGCTATATCTATTCTTCGTGGCAAGAGCCGTCACCTAAATTAGCGCTGGATAAGCTGGCGGCGGATTTACAGGGTTGGCACAGCTCACGCATAGGTCATGATTTAATCATTCGGTGGGCGGATTATGGTGTGTGTGAGAATGGCCCACGTGGTGAGCGTGGAAGTGTGCCCATAATGACCTTTCTAATCTAATCCCCATTCTTTAGCCCTCATAATTAAAGAACAGCATGGACAATTAGCATGCATGTTCAGGAGTGGCCTGCAGTTTTGCCTGTGTTTTGAGATTTTTACAAGTACAAGAAATATAAACTGCCTGAATAGTAAATCCCTGAATACGTCTAAGCAAATGAGCTAATTCCGCTAGCATCCTTCAGACTGGCTACACCAAGGGAAGTACTTAAACCCACAAGTAAAATTGTAATTTTGCGCATAATAGAAGTAGTTAACAAAGTTAAACACAGGACGGCTAATCCTACCGCTGTGACTAGCATATGAATGCGTTTGCGATTTCCCTATTGTTTAAACCCAACGCTGTTCTGCTCATAATTTTTCCTCATTTGGTGCGAAAGACTCCAGCTGAGCATCGGTGCCGAATTAAATTTGCTCTGTGATCTCAGACTTCGAGCGAAGCTCCAAGAACAAGGACTACGTGAGCACTTAATGAGTAGAGGCAATAACCTGAAACTGGCCTATTTTGATTTAATTAGTCGCTCTTGAAAGGCAGTGGAGTTATTTATTCTTCTCGGGCCTTCGCCGTTGGGTCTGGTGTACCCGGTAGGAAAGTCCATTTCCACTTTTCTTTTCTTAGCCCTCAATTCTTTGGCCGCCGCCTGGCTGGCTTCCTCCACTTAAATCGGGTTGAAGGTCGTTGGCCGAGAATATTGGCAGAAGAAAATTAGACCGGCTTGTTTTCTCATTCCCATCTCTGACCTCGGTTCTAAAGTGGCCAAGGATTGCTCGCATACCAAAAGACGGCAGTGTAAATACAATGGAGATTGGAAAAAGGGGCCAGGGGAACAAGTGAAGGAGATGGCTAGTGTTATTAAATTCTCAGGTCCCTTTTGCTTGAATCTTCGCCGAGCTCAGAAGGGGTGCCTTTAAGTTGGACATCAATAAGTAGTGGTCCTCGTCCGAAGCATGGGCATCCTGAAGACCTCAGAGAAAAGAACTTGTCAAATGAATCCGTCTCCGTTTCTTCTCTCAAAATCTGCCCGTATCTTGTTTCTTGTGTTACACGGAGATTACCGAAAAAACCCCTCAGCCAACTTTCCCGACACAAACTGACCCAAATACATAATATAACAGCGCACGACGCATCTTCCATTTGAATGAACTTAAGTCTGATGTTTCGAGTTGCTGTCGTTACGCTTTGTTTGTTCATGGAGGGTGGCTTGTGACACCCGAGCCGACGAGGGTCTGTGTCGGTCAGCCCTTCCAATGACAGATTGAGACTCGGACACGGTTGTTTTAGGGACTTGACGCCTGAGCCCACTAGAGCAGGGTGCTAAAACAACACGGCGTGCCACCCATCCTTCACACAGGGGTGGATTCCTAGACTGTCGCACAAAGCAAACTGAGGGGGCCTGGAGGGAGGGTTCGGGGCAGGGCTTTTGTCAGCTGCACAAGCAGAGCGGTTCGGGCGTGTGCCTCTGATCTTTGGGACGCTCCTCAGCTGTTCCACGCCGGACAGCTGGACCCCTGAGGGAATCAGACAGCCTGCTCGAATTAGAGTATAGGCGACAGGACTCTGCGCATTTCTCTTGTGTGTCTTGCTATTTGTACTGTATACAATTGTGGACACCTGTTGACTTTCTTTGTGTAGACACAAAACCACTGCGACATTTCTCAGAATGTCTTCATTTGTGTTCCACAGAATGAAGAAAGAGTCAAATACAGGTTTTGAACCAAATGAACCTTTTTTGGGTGAACTATCCCTTAAATACCATTAGTTGATGATTACGTTAATAAGAAAATTCTGTCCACCCTTTTTTTTCTAACACTGTATTATTAAAACTTCTGCACATTTATTTAAAGTCGACACTGCTCTACGGTCGAATGCATTGGGTCAGCTTGACACAACTCCTCGTCAATGCTTTAATGAAGTCTATGGGGAGTGATGCTGCACGCTTGCCATGCCCTAACATTCTGTAGGAGTCCTGACCCCTCACCCTATCACACTGTCAGATCATGTCAAAAGAGACCTGGGCATTATTTACCTCCGCAAATGTAATATGAAAAATGAGTTGCGAAGCGTACGCCGCTAATGACCCGTTCAGACACGCTGTTTATTTCTTCATTTTGCTCAAAGATTGCCGGTCGTGATTAATGTTCAGTCGCTTGGAGGTGATAATTACCACGACTGATATAATGTCACGCACGTTAAAGGTTACATAGGCACTGCTTTTGATAACTACATCTTATGTTGTTCCCCTTTATGGTACGGAGATATTAATATGTATGTAGACACTTTGATGAATAATGTAACCTAACCTTCTATAATTACCAAACTTTTAGAAGAACTCGATGGTTGCTATTTTTACACAATCCTCTGCCTTTAAATTGCAGTGAAGACACTGCCCTTTAATTTGTTTTGTATGATGTTATGATGTGTGAGTGTAAAAATACTTTATTCAAGTCTCATTTGAATATGCAGAGATGTCTATCAGTATTCTATTTATAAGATGATTTTCTTAGAAAAAAGTATGACATACTAAATCAGTGGGCAATACAAAAACATTGCTTTGTGTCTTCGAGCATCCAATCGTTCTGGGTTAAACCGCAACGTTGCCTCAACCAACAGTGAGAGTTGGAGGCGAGACAATTGTTTTTATCTAACCAATGAGTTTTAGAAATCTGTTTAAAGGGGAGGTCTGATGGAATTTCACTTTTTTTATTTAGTTATTGAGTAGTATAGCTGTTTGAGCATAAACGACATATGGCAAGTCACAATGCTCAACGTTCACAAAAAAGGAAGATGTGTTCTTGAACAGAAATCACTTTTTAAAGACTACAATGAACGACTCGTAGGGACTACAACACACTATTTTCTGGGTTAGAGACATCATAAATCCCAAAATGTACATTGACCCTGCCTGCCCCCTGGAACAGGGCTAGGTTAATGGGTGGAACATCTCAACACACACTCGGTAGACCGATCACAAAAGACTGGCTCAGCTTGCCCAATCAGAGCATTTCAGAAGGAGGGACTTCATAGAACCAGGAACTCAACAGCATGTTTTCTGTGTAAAACGCAGGTGAAAGACCTTTTTTGAAAATCGAAACATGAACACCTTTGGTTTAGAACATCATTAACATAGTAAAGACTTTGAAAAATAGGGCCCCTTTACAAGTAGTTTTTAAAATAGTGAACATTTAGCATGCGTGTCAAAATAATCTGAAAATCAGGGGCCGGGTTCACAAAAATTTTCTTAAAACGAAATATAAGAACTTTCGTAAGATAAATTTTAGGAAGTTCATAAGAATGTTCACAAGTGCAATTCTCAAACATTTCTTATAACATTCTCATATGTTTTTTTAAGAACATCTTAATGTTTGTCGTAAGAATAAACTAATATGATTTAACTCACTCGCTCGTGTGTTTTTATCTATACAATAAACTTAATGTGTGTAACAAGCACATCGCTTTCTTATGTAGCTACACATATTAGCATATGATGTGTTAAACGGCATTTACTATCGCATTTTAGCTAATAGCCTATATTAGCAAGCGTTAAAATATAAACAGAATAATATAGAAAAAAAAAAACTTTTTGTATGTTACTACGACATAAGTCTTGTGACCTTTTCCATTTCGAGTCACTTTGTCCCAGAATAATGTAAAAAGCACTATAATAATAAAAGCAAAAGTGAGCTAGACCTTATATTATAAAAATAAATATAATATTCCTTAATGGGAAAATAAATATTCCTTAATGGGAAGTAAACGTCAAAATTATGATTCTGGCTCAATAAAACATTTCACCTTTTGAGATTTAAGACAACCGTGATGCTGTCTTAATTTTAAGATGATATTTACGACAGCTTTTGTTTTGATTAATCGAGGCAGTTAAGAATAATTTTCTTCTTAAGAATGTTTTGTGAATCCGGCCCCAGATTCTCCCAAAAACTCTTCTTTAGACAAACAAAATGATAAGTAGCTTTAAAAAACCTCCACACCAGTGAATCCTCTGCCCCAAAGCTGCTTTTGGCAAATATATAAATAATTCTAAGTTATAAATAGATCTTTAATAAATTTGATTTCAAATTCTCTTTAAATAATGCTGTCGCTGAATGTGTCATTACAGACAAATCTCATTATTTATTCCGTTTGGTCAATAGAGATAAACAAGAAAAGCGAGTTGTAATATTCAAATACCAAGACCACACTGTGGTCTAATCCATGTACCGCTGACATTTATGAATCTTTATCTTATTAGCAAAACAACATAATTTTAGTCTCAAATGAGACAACCACATACCAAACCACAGTGCCAATTACAGTAGGTGAACAGACAAATGATGTAATTATTTAATTGTAATTCGGGAGGTTTATGCTATGAGGGGCGTCGGAGTGACAACAGACAGGCTTGTTAAGACATGTCACACTAATTGAGATTTACAGCTCGATTCGGTCATCGTGTTTGTGTGTGTATGTGTGTTTTGATGGAGGAGCATGACAGGCCGCCTCATTAGTAAATGTCTCCGTCGTGAAAAATGGAAAGCACCGAACGCTGGTTGCATGAGTCATTTGACTAACCATCCAGGGGTCTTCGTTAGGCTCGCCGACTGGATCCACTGTTGTTTTTCCAATATAAAATTCCAATTTGTGCTGTTGCGTTCCAAAGGTAAAAATCAAAACTTAACACGGCAACCCAAGACACTATAGCGTGACCAGGACCGTGCGGTACTCGACCAGTGAGTGTCAGTCCATGTTTCATCTACTGAGTGAACCCTCTGTCTTTGTCCCCGGGGGGCCAGTGGTGCGCTGGAGACACAGTCTGGCCCCTGGGTTTGTTTACCGTGGACCAAGCTGTCCAGATCGCATTCAAACTCTTCTGCTCAACCTACATCTGTCTCATTAACCCCTACTGGACCTATTGATTTTCTCCCACTCCCCCCCCCCCCCCGGGGGTTTCGAGGACCCTCAAGCTTTTTACAGCCATTGTGCTAATTCCAAGTTACGAGAGATAATGTAATGCTGGGCTTCCTGTGTCTGACGCTATTCAGTAGGAAAATGACTCATGGTCATTAAGCCATCTGCTTCTGCGCACAGATACCAGAAGCAGCAGTCAGGGAATAGCTTTTTTTATCAACCTAGACGGCTTATAGATCAGTATTAATATACCTTATTCAATTAGCTTGTATGTTTTCTTTATACAGTATATACATTCAATATATATACAGTTTATACACTTTAATACACTTAAAAATAACTGAAGTGCTCTATTTTTATGCACTAAGTTTGAATTATTCATTTGAAGAAAAACATTATTTAAGTGTACTTAAATGAGTTGGTCACTTCAAAGTTTGCCCCCATTTACTTTCCATAGTAATTTGAAAGTGAATGTGGGTACATTTTGAAGCGAACTACTCCTTTAAATAATATGTATAACTACTGTACATATTGCCTTTTTTCACCTGTGCATGAAGAAGTGGCCATATGGGATGTCAAACGCTAGAAAATGTACTTGACACTTCACTCAAATATATTGTTATTATATTGAAAATATTACAAAAAAATGCATTTAAACATGTTTATGAATGCTGTGTGTTTGGAGTGTAAACTGAAGCTTTGGGAAAAATATAAATTCTTATTGAGATAAGACCCATAAATTTTATCCATGCTTTATTGCAATAAACAATATTAGATCAACAACATATTAATAACCGATCAAATTGTGGTCGATGTTTAATATACTATTGCTTTTTTGCTATTTTTGTTCATGATAAAGGATACATTATATATAACAATAAATACTTTAAAAGTTAAGAGTTTTTCATTCCATTTCATACCATACCCCTAATATTTCTCCACATTTGTGGAATGATCTGCTTGCTGCTACAAGATCAACAGATTATGTCGCTATCTTTAAGAATCGGCTGAAAACAAATTTGTTCCGTCTGCATCTGAGTGATCATTTCTGATTTCTATATCTTTTGTACATTATCAAAAAACTAAGTAAAAAAATGCATGTTTATTTAAGCTTAGATAAACTTAACTTTTACACTGTAGAAGGCATTATGAGACATGTTTTATTGCTCTTATGCTTTTTGTTCTCCTAGTGTTTGACCCAATTGCTTCCATTGTTTACCCAACTTGTAAGTCGCTTTGGATAAAAGCGTCTGCTAAATGACTACATGTAAATGTAAATGTAAATTTTGCTGGTTGAATGGAACCTGAAGGAATAATAAAAACAAATGTTGAAGAAATATCCCATCCTGACATCCCTTTT
Organism: Triplophysa dalaica; assembly: GCF_015846415.1. Taxonomy (NCBI): domain Eukaryota; kingdom Metazoa; phylum Chordata; class Actinopteri; order Cypriniformes; family Nemacheilidae; genus Triplophysa; species Triplophysa dalaica. Next base: position 20,072,104 of record NC_079551.1, read on the forward strand.
GGTCACAACAAGTACTGTATAAATAATACTCAAATGAAGCAGTAATTTACAAGATGTAACATACACCGAAATAATTGCATATACTTGTAGAATTAATATAGTTTACAGCTAATGTGCAGTCACTTATTATGTTTCTATACTTGAGATTTATAATATATTTCTGATCTCTTAATATTTGGCAAAAGCAGCTGTTTTTGTACTATTGCCAAATTCATAATTCTGTTTGTAATGAATAATCTTATTGTTTGGTTTGTGTTTATCAAGTTCCATATAAAAGGGCAAATATACTATTCAGCTTTTGTATCTTCTACAGCTTAATGCAGCATTAAAATGCAGTTTAGACTAAACTAACTGCAAACCCAAAATGGTTTTAGTGCTTGTAGACAGATGAAGCTCACTGTTTATATCACCTGTTGTAGTAAGGCCCAAAATAACCGTGTAAATCGGTCACCGGTGTAAATCATGACTCTGTGTCCTTGTGTTTGATGAGCAAAATTGCTGCGGGAAAGTAATATTCAATAATGGTACGTTACAGCAGTTGGCCATGAAAGACAAGAAAGTGTTGTTTCATTTCATTTTTCTTGATCAACACTTTTATTTGATCAGGCTTTATAATTATTAGTAGCAGGAGTCCCACGCTTTGATTATTAATCAGAACAAAAGCCTATTATAATTGCTCAAAATATGAAAGTCTTGAGCGGATTAATTCACAAGTTAATTAAGTGCCGAAAATCATTTGCTTAGAAAAACACGTCTTGTGGAAATATCTCCTCTGCCTACATACTTAACCATATTGCTTGTGTTTAATGATGGATTTACCTATTGAAATCCACTTATTCCTCATGTTCCCCGTGACCACGTTTACTTGTACAAACCAAAGGGCCGAGGAAGAAAAAACAGGGTTTAAATGCAGTTATGACCAATTCTCTCATATCTTTCAAAACAACCAATCAGGCTAGAATAAAAACCTCAAACACGTTTAAGCACCTGAAAATGTTTGAAACAAATCCAACCAAGAGGCACAGAAACCTTTCAAAACAAATGCGAGGCATTGTCACTTAGCTTTGTTTTTCCACTATCCAGAATGAAGTCAGTGTGAATATTGCCGGTTATCTGAGCCCAACCAGAAACATGTGATCACTTCATTTATGCATATCTGAATTAAAAGTGATTGTATAAGCGATATTGAAATGGTTTGCAGTTATCTTGAAATCCCAATTGACCTTATTGTGTATGGTCTCTCTCACAGAAGAGAGAGATGACGGCTCTCATTACAATTTTATAAAGATCATAATGCATCCGATCTTTCCGACACTCAGAACAGAGGCAAAGTAAAACCACTACTTTGGACCTGGAATAGCTTCCCTTGCCTGCACTTTAGCTCTTTCCTTCTTTCTCTCTCCCTGCGAATTGGCATTCCGCTGTTCTTTACTTTCAATTAAAGTAATGGACATCTGGACTGCAATCAGAACGGCCCCTCCGGGTAAAAAACACCCACAAAGGATCGGCCGGTCTCGTCCACTGTCAGATAGCGAACTTTAATCGATGAGCTCAGAAGACTAATTGTGAAACACGCTACGGCGATATAGAATCCCGTTAAGATGCGAGTCATCATTTCCTGCCGTATCTCGGATGAATTTCCTCCCAGGCTCATTTGTGGGTCATTTATAGGGCCTGTTTATGAGAGGCGATCAAAGATGCATTGCTCAGTGCATGTTTCCCTATTCTTTTTGAAGGCAGCAGATGTGAAATACACAAGCTGACAAACATTCCAAGGCTTACAAACACCCATTAAACACAAAAATAGACCATTTTTGCAACCCAAGCTCAGTTTAATGCCGTTTCTGTACGAAATAAGTTAGGCTTATCGTTTTGTACTAGAGTTCTTTGCCTTTCCACTAGGGGCACTATAGCAGGCAATAATGTAAACTGTAAATAATTTATGCTAGCATTCGCAAGCAATTCAAAATGCTTAGAATAACAAAATAATTATAATGCTACACAACAGCACAACAAGAAATGTACAATGCTATATATTCAGCATGACAGACAAATGAGTTTAAAATGCCACACGATCTTAGGATAACAGAAAATGCTATATGGTGGCATCACAAGAAATAAAAAATTAATATAACAAGAAATCTTAATGCCACACATTAACATCCCAAGAAATCCCTAATGTGTCACATTCCTAGCATCACCAGAAACGCTGTTGTAGGTATTATAATAAACTAGCTACATATATTTTAGCATCACAAGAAATTCATAATGTTATACATTCTTAGCCTAAAACAATCATAATATTACTCAAGACCATCATGTGAAATTCATAATGCTACACATTCTTATTAAACAAAAAAATCATTATGCCACAGATTAGCATCACAAGAAATCCCTAATGTGTCACATTCCTAGCATCACCAGAAACGCTGCTGTATGTATTATAATAAACTAGCTACATATATTTTAGCATCACAAGAAATTCATAATGTTATACATTCTTAGCCTAAAACAATCATAATATTACTCAAGACCATCATGTGAAATTCATAATGCTACACATTCTTATTAAACAAAAAAATCATTATGCCACAGATTAGCATCACAAGAAATCCCTAATGTTTCACATTCCTAGCATCACCAGAAACGCTGCTGTATGTATTATAATAAACTAGCTATATATATTTTAGCATCGCAAGAAATGTATAAAATTATACATTCTTAGCCTAAAAAATCACAATGTTACTCAAGACCATCATGTGAAATTCATAATGCTATATATTCTTAGCTAAACAAAATATTAAAGCTAGACAGTGGCATTAAAATAAATTAATAATGCTGTGAATTATCAGCATCACAAAAATTGTTTAAAGCTACAAATTATCATTTTATGTAGCATACCTACAAATCCATAGTGTTAATAAGCATTGCAAGCATGTTCTATGCATTCTTAGGATAACAACAAATCCATTATACTTCACATCAGCATCACAAGAAATTCCAAATGCTACACATTCTTATCATCACATGATGCGAAATTGTGGGCATTAATGTAAAGTAGGCCAAAACATGCTTCTAGCAAGATACTTCTAGCAACTGTTTGTTTCCAAAATGCGCTGAAGTGTGATCCATTGTGCAGTGAGGTAACCTCAAAATTTCCACGAGGGGCGCCCGCAGAGCGGTTCATCTAAAGTGTATTTCAGTGTCTTTTACAGTCAGTTATCTCTCGATTACTCTCACACAGAAGCAACAGTTTGCTCGGCAAGTAAGATCTAGCATTCATTGCTAGCCATGTGAATAATAGCATTGTGCAATGGCACCCATTTAAGGCATTTCTATTGCAGAGCATGTGACCAAGCAATGTGCTGGCCAAGGCAAGCATGGAATTGGTGTACTTGTTACAGTGCATTTCGCGCTTATTATTATGCTTTCATTGCAAAAATCCACGCTGATTGAAGGCCAAAACAAGCTTCTAGAAAGAGTCTTCCCAAAGAACATGACGCACCCCTCTACAGATCAAGCTTTCATCTGGTGAAATCCTCTTAACGCAGGAGTAAATGGGTGCGCTGCAGCGGGGACCGCTTGGTACTCGCGGGACACATTAGCCCCTCAGGCGAGATCTCTGCATATGCTGCCGATTCTCTCAGATTACAACCAATTTATGGACACATTCGCTCGCGACACCAGCAGGCACAGCGTAGCCAGAGAGCATCTATAAATATATGTAATACAGTCCTGTTGGGAATAATGCAACGTGCATTTGTTTCTTATGCTTCGGTAAAAAATATTCCAAGCTATTCTGAGGTGTTTTTTTAATATTCTCTCCCTCAGTGGAATTTAGCTCATTTTCAAGGAAATGTGTGTTAATTTGTATTCTCTCTGCTATTTGTGTTTCCTGACAAAAGCTTAGAAAAATACGAGAGAAGCAGAGGGACTTTTAAAATACAGTGCGCTAAAAATATCATGCTGGTGTAGTAGTAGAGACGCCATAAAATGGCTTGACAAATGCAGTATCCTTTCCATTCCTTTAGTTTATGTCACAGCCTCGAAAAAAGCTACTTGAATGTTATACTTGCTAATGCAAAGGACATTATTATTCCAGAAAACATCTGTCTAGACAAAAATGAGCATACACTCTTGAGGGCAAGATGAGTCATCAATATTTTCTGTCCATTTCGCAGATAGAGCAACACATCAAACATGACGTGCAACACAAAAGAAGATATTTTGAGAAATGTCTCAGTGGTTTTGTGTCCAAACATTGGAAGTCAATGAGGTCCAGTGTTCTTTGGTTACCAACATTCTTCAAAATATCTTCTTTCGTGTTCTGCAGAAGAAAGAAAGACATGCAGGTTTGAAATGACATGCAGATGAGTAACTGATGACCGATTTTAAAATGTTGTCCTCCTCCAATCCTTCCTTTGACCTTGGTTAAGACATTGTGTCTTTGAACAGCTTGTAATTTAGCAGAAACGCCTTTTTTTCGACCGCTTTCTGGGTTGAAGGTCAATCTCTCAGTCTGTCACTTTATTCTTGTTCCGTGAGATGATGATGACGCAAGCAACCCGAGAAGCCACTGGAGATGCTGGGATGGGGGTGTCGAGCCAGATGATCGATAGTCTCAGAACAGTCAGGCAGTCAGGTTATGGATACTCGCATTACTGTCTGCTTACGGGAACTCTTCCTGTGTTATAAACCACTGCAATGTATACTGCTCATTGAGCACTGACTCAATGCACTTTTATTGACAGATCATTACAGAAGACAAGTGAAAGACTTTTTCCCTTTTCTTCTAATGGATAGTGATTGGATCTCAACCTTTGATATATTTAAGTTGATGCTTAAAGGGATAGTTCACCCAAAAATACACTTTTTTATCATTTACTCACCCTCATGTCATTTCAAACCTGTATGAATCATTTTTTTCTGCATAGAAGATATAACGTTGGTAACCAAACAATATTGGCCCAAATTGACATCCATTGTATGAACACAAAACATTTCTCAAAATGTCTTCTTTAGTGTTCCACAGAAGAAAGAGTCATAAACCAGTTTGAAACCACATTAGGGTACATAAATGGTGATGAAGGCACATTGTTTGACCTGGGTGTTAAGATTAACCTAATCATTAGCATATAGATTTCTGAAAACTCCTAAGCGAGATAAATGTGTAAATTAGAGTCGTGGCATTTGTCATCCGTAATAGTTATCGTATAGTCCTGTCAGGACTCTCCCTACCCTGCAGTGATGATTGACAGAATCTGTGGAGACTCAAGAGTTTAAGAGGAGGATAAGGACGGATAAAGAACGCAGGTGGATTGGGATAAGTCTTTTAAAGAGTTAAAAAAATGAGATTCGTCAAAAGCGTCTTTCTCATGAACTGATAAAATAATCCTTTCCTGAACTCTGACTCCGATCATTTTAGCAAAGTAAACTTTGCAGAGGATTAAAGACGGAGGATGTGACAAGCTGAAAGAAACTAGAATCGAACATTTTCTATAGAAAACGTGTGGTGCTTGGCCAACACTGCTAGTGTTTTAAAAGTTGAATTCCAATATGATTGCTATGTTGTTCTGAATGGCTTTTGTTGTTATGGGGTTGCTAGGGTTTTGCTGGCTTTTAGCATGTTGTTATGGGGTTGCTAGGGTGTTCTGGTTGGCTTTCAGAATGTTGTCATAGTGTTCTGGGTGGCGTTCAATATGTTTCTATGTGGTTGGCTAGGGAGGGTATTCTGTGCGGCGTTTAACATGTTGTAATGGTGTTGCTAGGGTGTTCTGGGAGGTTTTTAGCATGTTGCTATGGGATTGCTAGGGTGTTCTGGGTGTTTTTTAGCATGTTGCTATAGGGTTTCTAGGGTGTTCTGGATGGTTTTTAGCATGTTGTTATGGGATTGCTATGGTGTTCTGGATGGTTTTTAGCATGTTGCTATAGGATTGCTATGGTGTTCTGGATGGTTTTTAGCATGTTGTTATGGGGTTGCTAGGGTGTTCTGGGTGGCGTTTAGCATGTTGTTGTGAGGTTGGCCAAGGTGTTCTGGGTGTTTGCTATGGAAGTTCTATGTTTTTGTGTGACTGACGGATGTTGATATGCGGCTGCTAAGATGTTCAGGGTAGTTCCTGGGTGGCTACTTAGAGGCCCCGGTCAGAACATCTGATTTGCTGTGATAATTCAATCCCTAAATATCGATCATATGTGTCACTTGTTGGTATTGTTTAAAAATGTAAATTTGATCATTTAGAGTTTAAAGCCTTTAAACCCTTATAAGTAAAAATTTCTGATTTTGTTACAGATCCAAAAGTGCAAAACATAGCTGTATAAAGTGCATGTAAACATTTATTCAAATCGCTAAATGAAAGTTCTAGTAATTCTTCCGCTAACAAACACTGCTTATAATCTAACCACCATTACCGACATTCAGACAGCAGTTTTCTGCTCCTTTCCCTTGAGATCATCATCTGATCTCCAATCAGCTCCCCAAACCACCAGAAAATGTTATAAGGACACATTATGGTTATGTACATTTTGTCCTTGCGCCTAAATCGGCCATAATTCGAGCCAAGCTATTCTTAATTAAATTACATCAGCAAGCTTGTGTCTTTTTGCTCCGCGTGGAACCACTCCAGCCATTAAACTAAAGACTGAGACACGCTTACAAATCATTTTTTATTACAGTGCCAATCGGCAGATTGCATCACGCTATTTTTAAATCTGGAGCGCTAGGCTGAAACCCTGTGACGGGCGAGCGGTGGCAGTAGACGTCTTTAGTGAAGTACTCTGGCTCGTGACATAGAGGGATAGAGAAGAGAAAGAGTAATATATGACTAGCAGGAAAGACATCTCCATCTGGCTTTGACTGATCTCTCGTGAAGGAACCAGGGCCCTGTGGAGTGGCCGGGGTGGAAATTAAAAATGCAGGTGCACCTAATGTCTTGGATGTCAAGATCACTATGTTCCGAATACACTGCCGGAGGACTAGAAACATCTTTATTTTATTTGTTTTCATTTCATGTTTGTGCAGCGAGAACAGAACAAAATGTAGAAAGGGAATAAGAAATTGCATTTTGTTAAACAAAAATCGGATATTTTCTGTGACATTTTTTCTAAACAATGAAGCCCCCAACCTCCTAAGGTTGTCATAGTTTTCTTATACTTTATAATAATAAAGGGCCATTCATTAAAAAAAAAACAATATTTAGTACATTGAATAGTTATTTAATTAATTCATGCAAATAATATAAAAAAATGTGGTTATAGACATGTGTAAAAAGTTCCACTTTTTCTTTTGAGCTTCTATTAAATGAACTTCTGTTAAAATAGCTATTTGTGATTTCTGAATGAATTTCAGATTTAGATTTCCATTGATTTTTGCACAAAAATGTCACTTGGTAAGTGATTTACCCATATTTCATTAAATGACATTAAAAATGTCTCATGTATGTCATTTTAACAGTTAAATCCTAGTATGGCAGTTTCTCTTTCAACACTGCCTTTGAAACCCAACTATACACATTATAACCCAGAGCGAAGGCATGACTGGGCATCGTAACACCTACTCATTTATGTTGGCGAGAGGCCACGCAGATAAAACACCAGAACTCATAGTTAAATGCGGGCGCTTACCTTGCCCGGAATGCTTTAGTGAATGCCAGGGCTCTAAAACGGTCACCTAAATTGGTCACTCGGAGCGTCGGCCAAAAACAAGAAATAAAGATAATTGATATGCGTGATTTCATAGTGACCTGCCAGTCTGGGCTGTGACCTTCAGTTCCCGTCTCCAATCTACCTCATGGGTAACCTGTCTTTCAAATCTGATTGAACTTGTCTCTGTCCAGTTCATGCAACTTAGAAATAACTTCCAGTTGAAATGCTGGAACTCCTGAAGTCTAGAATCCAAAGTAAACAATGTATAATAGATGGTATCATTTTTGTCCTCGTTTTCCAAGCCGCAATAAACTAGGAAATGAAGTGCCATGTATTCCAAAATCTCTAGACCGATGGTTGTATAATCTATCATGGCCGTAATCCAAAATGTAGAACATCTGAAAGCAGCCAGTTATTTTATGAGAAACCATCCCACAGATACAACAGGGTGTATATGTTGAGTTCTGAGTATGTGTGGAAAGACCTTATTTGAAGCCACTTGTATACTCAAATTCTACATGTTGTCCGTTGGATTTGAGTGACGTGTCTTGAAGGATCCTGAAAGGCATTGCTCAGACAAGTCTAATCTCCTCTCGCCATAAACGGCACTATTACGCCGATGTGACCTTTGAATCTAATTCGAGGCGGCTTGTTTTGTGGTCACGCTTCAGGGAACGTACAACTGGGGAGTATTGGTTTGTTAGAACTGGGCGACTGATATTGCTCAGTCGTTGATCTCTCATAGCTCAGAAGATTCGATGGAGTTCAGTTGTGTTTCGATTAACTATCAACAGGCCTGACATGTACCTTCTAAAAAGGTAACCAGCCTCTAGAATGATAAGCAGCTCGGTGCGAGTTAAAGAATGCCGCATGCCGCAGAGGAACACAAACACGAGCACTGGAGTGAATCATGTGTAAAAATAAATGCATTCACGAACGCATTTATGAAAGTATTTTACCCTTGTTTAGACTGCTTACTGATGCTATTGTGCCCTATCGAGGTAACGTTTGCCTTTTTAAAATGTTCAACTTAAAACGAATACAGTGTAAAAAGTATTTTTTTTGTTTCGTTTTTGTTAAATTGCATCTTGCATGACTAATACTATCACAATATTAACACTGATTATTTATACAAAATAATTTAAAATGATATTCCCGATATAAAAATAATCAGTTTACTCAAGTAGATTGTAATTTGATTCAGCTGTTTAACAGTTTTGTTAGTACGTTTAAACATTATGCTAAACAGATCTCATCCCACATTTACTGCAATGTAAGGAATATAAATCCTATGGGAGTAAATGTGAGATGAGATCTGTTTGAGGTTTGGATGAGAACTGACATGCTTGCAAATATCTTCCGTTGTGTTAAGCAGAACAAAGATATATATTCTTAAAAATCATGTAAAGTGTTATCACTTTGTTTGTATGCTTAAAAATTACGTTAAGTGTGGTTTACCTTGTTACTATTCTTAAAAATTACATTAAGTGTTATCACTTTGTTTGTATGGTTAAAAATTACGTTACGTGTTGTCACCTTGTTACTATTTTTAAAAATTACGTTAAGTGTTGTCACCTTGTTTGTATGCTTAAAAATCACGTTAAGTGTGGTTTACCTTGTTTCTATCCTTAAAAATTAAGTTAAGTGTTATCACTGTTTGTATACTTAAAAGTTACGATAGTTGTTGTAACCTTGTTTGTATGATTAAAAACATACATTAACCGTAGTCACTTTGTTTGTAGGCTCAAAAATTTGTTATGTGTTGCCATTTTGTTTGTCTTCTTAAAAATTACGGTAATTACTGATTATACAAATCCCTGAAGTGCAAATTGTTTTGGTTAAATGACGTTTTGCTGTGTTTTCTACACAACATTTTTTAAAACACATCTGTTCAGAAAACATTTATTTATTTGCTGGGTTATGCGTATTGTAATCATTTCTAACATGATTAGTAGAATGACAAACCCAAGAATGAACAACCATGACAGAAATGAGGAGAAATTTCTGTTCTCTCCTTTAACGTATGCTTGAAGCACCCTTGGTAGTGATCATGTAGTCAGATTTATTTACCAATTCCTGGAAATAGACGATTTCAACGAACGGTGCACAGAGCACTGCCTTCATTCTGGAACTCCCAGGAACCTGTATTTAGACCCCTAAGCCACAGCACCATGACACTAAACCTTCCTGTCGTCACTCCGACGTGGGGACGCTAAACCCATCCGTTCATAAACCGTGACTCACAAACTAGACCAGCATAATCGATTTATTTGGATAAGTCTACCAGTGGAATAATAGCGATTAACTCGTTGTTTTGCTGTAACGAGTGGGTGGGGACTGGAGCTGGTGGATGATTATATCTTCAAAACGAACACAGCCGTCAGCTGCAGGGCTGTCTCATCCCTAATTTATACTGACACTACATCCTCTGCACTAGATAACAGAGTGATCCGTGCAGTAATTACCAGCAAAGACATGTATATTCTCCAGAAAATAAGAGGCGATTTTGTAAGAGAGAGAGAGAGAGAGATAAACATCGGGAGAGAGAACAGAGTGTGCTGTAAATATATGTTTATTGCTCAAAGGTTGCTCATTTATTGGTCAGGAGATGCTATAGTTCTCGGTCATGTTTCAGTTAAAGTCAACATAAAGTCCAAATTGACTATTTACTTCCTAAAACTCTGGTCTTATTGTGGATGGTGCGTGTTATTCCAGTACTTAAAACATTTTTTTGAATGATGTCAATTTGGCCACCGAAGCTATAGTTTTTGTTATGTATTTATATACCTGATATATAACGGGAACAAAATAAGAGACCAGTCAAGTTTTGTCTCTTATAAGCATTTCTTTATTTCTGTCAGTTCTAGTTCGGTATCTGAATTTGACTTCACACGTCAACATTAAAGTGAAAGACAGAAAAGTCGCATGCAAGTTGTGAATTAAAATGTGTCGTGCTCCATCAGATAGGATAGTCACACTTTAGACTAGGGTCCATTTCTCACTATTAACCATGATGTCTGCCTCAACTGTTTATGAGGTCGTTTTTAGGTTTAGGTATTGGGTAGGATTAAGGAATGTAGAAAAAAGTCAGGCATGTGCTTTATACATTCTAAGTTACAACCAATAAGAATCCTCATCGAATCCTTTTGTTATTTTTACCAGTTTGTCCTGTTTAAGTTTTCTGCAAATACGTTCAAACTGAAAACAATATTTTTGATTTGGGGAAATGTGGTCAAGACTTCTTAGGATAAAACAAAACGGACCATTTTACTAACCTATATCTATCCATAGTGCATTCTGAAAAGCAGACAATTAATTTGGAGTGGTCTTTCCCTTCAATTGTGGTCTTTTCTGTGGCTGTATTTACAAAAGTGGCCAAATACTTATTAGTATTAGGCCTTTATTCAAATATATTATTAAAGAATTCATAAAAAATGTGTTGTGTAGTGCTTAGAATGAACACTTAAGCTCAACATCAACAAGAATTTAAGGCAAGTTGGCAAAAAAGGCATACAACACATACACAAAGGCTGAAGAAAATGACTGCCGTAGTCAAAAATAAGACATGGTCAACAAAATATTAATAGGAGTGCAGTAGTTTTCCCTATTTGATCAAATAAACACCTATTATTCGAACGGATAAAAATGGTCAGATATTTGAGCTAAACCACCCAACACTGAAATGCAACGAAGACAAAGTGACTTTCTGAATGTCCAGATTGAGGTCTCTCAGTCAGCAGTGCTTCAGTCTTCAGAAAATTTCCCCCTGCAAAGACCTTTTTCTGCTCCGGCCGGCATCTTTGCACACAAATAAGTCCAGATATTGGCATTTCCAAGAGCTTTTGGAAACGTGCGTGTCACTTCCTGACTCTGTAATTTATGTTAGGCCGTCAACCCCCCTCTCCCTCACTGCTTGAGAGATTTCTGCCCAGTTTTCATTATTGAAAAGGCCCGCCCTCCTTCTCTCTCCCCTTTCCCACCCACCCTCTCAATCTCTCTCTCTTATTAGATCTGCGATTCGCAGAACGCATTAGGATATTAAATTCAGGATGGGAATGGAAGCTGCCCGCCGACTTGGCAAGACTCCCCGTTGCTGCCTCCTCTCCTGGCTCCTCCCCCTTCTCGGTGTGGAACCGGTCGAATCCAGAGAGAGTGGGCATCTCCCACTGAAAGGTCCCGGACAGTTGCGTCCTGCTCTTTCTGTACGGCCCTGTGCCCGGCCTGACAGAGGCACAAAGCAGCCACTTGTGAGCAGGAAGAGATGGCGAGGCCGGCACAGTGGCTGCTCTGTCATCGCATGAATCATTCTGACGTGTTCGAGGATAAAGACGTGCATGCATGCGCCCACACGGAATATCGCCCCCCTCCTTACGCCGCCTTAGGAGCATTCCTCATGACATGTGAGCTTCCATTATGACGGATCCTTCGCTATTGTTATTCGGAAAACAAGAACGCATTTTTCTTAGTTAGCTAAGAGGATAGTTGCAGGGCAAAGTGCATGAAGTTAAAGAAAGAAAAAGAGAAAATCAAGTCAAATTAACAAGATTTCTATAGAAAATGGGAGTGATGCTTGTCTGCCTCCATGATCCTTCATAATGTTTTGCTTCCTGGGGCACATTGAGTGGCTGCTTATTGACCAACGTCAAAAGAGCCCCCAAGTCTCTCTATATATTGTTGTCCCTAGATCAGGACCATTCTTCAATACGTCGATGAGATTTCTTCGCCCATGTTATAATCCCCAAGGTCAAAATTATACGTCAGATAGGTTAGAAAAGCAATAGCATAGCTCTCTTCAACAAATCTCATGATTGATGCATCATTCCTGGGTGAAGCACATATGTGTCATCATTTATTCACCCTCGTGTGGTTCAAAACCTGTGTATGACTCTTTCTTTAGAAAAGAAGATATTTTTGTCTGCTATTGTGTTCATGCATTGGAAGTCATGGAGGATGTGTAGTTGATCTTCAAAAAATCTTTGTGTTCTTCAGAAGAAAGAAAGTCATGCAGGTTTGGAATCACACAAGGATGATTAAATGAGGAAAGCATTTTAACAATCAGTAAGTAGCTCCTCCCCTTTTCCTTTGTTTGCCATATCAGCTTGACCTTATTCAGGATGATGCCCACCAGCCCAGCTCATGGGGCAAAAAATGCGACATTCATTGTATCTGACGGTCTCAGATTAGTCCAAAATAGACGATTGGTTGCGTCCACAGGATATAAGCACTGTGTGGTAGTCGATTGGGGTCTGGCGGGTGTCTTGTCGTTGGAGCAAATAAAGATATCCACCTCATCTATGCTCAGTAGATATGGCTCCAGCCTGGTCCACTGAGCATATGGGTTTTAAATAATAAAGCACTCTGGCACTTCTGCTATCTTCTCTACGGCCGAGTGAACCATTTAGCCACTTGTTCAAGCCAAAGCATTGCTTGACATAATTGTGAAGTCATGCTTGAGGCCGGGCATATCGAATAAGGCAATAGTTTTTTTTTTGGAGAACTTGTTTATATAAAATTTGTGGTGGGCGTGCTACGTACAGTATGAGACATACAGGTTGACCTAGATCATTACATTTGGCAGATGCTTTTATCTAAAGAGACTCGCAACGCATTGCTTGGGAATGGAAGCCATGACCCTTCCATTGTTTGTGGTTGAGCTACAGTAACCGTTTCGGAAAAGTTTCACATTCTACACCGGTTTCTGGAACACACACTTTGTACAATTCGATTACAAGGAAGCTCTTCTCAGCCACAATTGCAACGTCTCGCCATATATTCACTCTGTGTAATTCAACCTGGCTCGAGCAGTGTCTTTAGTCGCAAAAATTGTAGTAGCATATGAGCACTGCCATCAACATTTTCAGAGCTGCAGTAAGTAACATAAATAATATTTGGTAGATATCACACATGAAGGTCACTACCACCCGTGCGGCAGATATCACTTAATACATTTCCTGGTCAATTACATCATTGTTTAAATTGTGGAAGAGATTTTGGATATATAAACTATAAGTTATTTTCAGTTTTTCTTAATTTACCCGGTATGTGTTGAAATAAAATGGTCATTTTTGTTTCATTCTATGAATTAGGGACAAAACTTCAAATGTAAATATCGTTATAATTAGCATTTTGTTTGCAGAATATTTAAAAAAAACATACGAATTGGTAAAAAAAAAAACTAAAATGCAATTTATATCTCTCTCTTTCTCTCTATCTATACAGAATATATATATTTATATATATATATATATATATATATATATATATATATATAAACTAAACAACTTATTTTTAGTGACTACATATAGTAGCATAATTTAATAGGTAAAGAATTACAGACTAATTGATGAATAAAGGGAAAAATGCTGTGCCGGTTTGGTGTTTGGATGAATCATAACTGTTGAGAAATAGATAGTCTATTTATATTGCTGTGTTAGTCATCAGACAGCTGTAAGTTTCATGTAAAATTGCAGCGTAGTTCTGCAGTCATGCTTGAGCATTTCCTGATTGATTGTGAAGACCTCATCTTTCTGATGAAATTTGTAAAACTATGGGTGTTGTGCGATTGAATGTTGTAGTGCATTTACTGTATGGATTACATTCAAATTCAAGTCTACATGTAAGTCCAAGACTACACAAATCCCTATTCAACATTCAATGCAGGTGCCTAATTTAGATCACACACATGGGCACGCACACACCTCTCAAAAAAGTTTGTTTGGTGTAAGTGCTAGGGCTTTTAAAATTATTTTTTATTTAAAACTATTTTTTAAATGATAAAATTCAATAAGTTAACCTAACCACAAAGTTTTACAGTTACTTAATTTTTCTTTTTTTTCCCTGTATTATCAAACATTTCTTAATTCAATAAATGTATTTAAGATTTCTATATGTTGATTAACTGAAGGTAAGAATTTACAAAAAATTAAATTGAATAACTACAATAATTTGTGACAGTTATTGAAAGAATGAAGTATGACTATTGGTTTTACAGTTCATTGTAAAAAGTATTGAAGTTGTAAAACAGACAATTCAGTTGTTTATTAGGCAAATAATGGTTTTCTATTTATTTATAAAAAACCTAACCCTCTCTCTCTCAACTTGTACAAGCACTTCTTATATTACTGACTCCCTAAGTGTAACACTCTGTCTGTCCCTTAGTCTGTTTTCTCCGTTTTTGCCCCAGGATGTCCTTTTCCCACGGTCCCTCACGAGTCATCATTGACTTTTGCACCTGCACCCCATTACCCCTCCTGGACACTTTATGTATTCTCACTTGCCTATTGTTCCTTGTCTGGTATTAATGTTAGTTTATGTAACGCTGGTTAATGTCATGTTGGATTACCCTGTTTGTCACTTGGATGTTATTTTGATTCCTTCGATTGTTCCCTTGGATGTTTTTGAAGTACCTTTTTGTTCCTGATTTCACCTTTCTCAAGTTCCGTGTGACGTTGTTACACTTAATCTTTCCTTTAAGTCTCTTTGGATAGAAGACTCTGCTAAATGTAAATGTACATCTCAGCCAAATTTCATAATCGTCACAGCACCATCAGAGTACAGCTTGTGAAAGAGTATAGCTTGAAAGAATCCGTCCTACTCTGTTAAAACACAAATTAGGTCAATATTGACTTCATGTAGACTTCACCATCTGAGTATTACACCCAGTACCCTATCCTTCATATACTTCTATATGCTCGTGTTTGTAAAACCCAAGTTTCACTTAGCCGGATTGCCAAAAAGCATTCATCCTCCTATCCTATTCCAGAGCGAGTCATTAACCTGTAACCTTCCAGCCTGATGGTGGATTTCAACGGTTCCCCATGTGCCCAGCTATCCCAGTGAGAATACAGAGTGCTTTCAAATGAGCACTCCCATTTCCTGTGTCTTATATTTCCCTTCATAAAGACTCTTAACCAATGATGGAAAGTGCAGAGGTCCCACCCCCCTCTTTCTTAAGTACTTTGGAAAATGGAACTGTAAAGCTGCTTGCCATGGCAAAGCGCCCACGACGCACAGGTACGCGCGTGCCTTTCCGGAACGTTTTGAGGATGTGGGAGGTGGATATTGCTTCTTATAAATATGGCTTCAGGGGAAACACTCTCAGATCCGCGCTTCTGGGCTGATTAGAATGGAAGGTGGCAGCCATTCTGTTTGGGGAAAACAGGTGTTTGATACACATGTCAGATTGATTATGTCCCAAAAATCACCATGGAAGACATTTTCAGTTGTTGTCAGTAAACTGTCTCCATGCGAAATTAGTTAATTACTTAAAAAAGCTCACTGGGCTGATGAAATAAACCGTAATGGTGTATACAGTTTTATTTCTCCATGACTAACTTTAAAATGGATGGTGATTTCACAGCAGTTGAACCAAATAATTTACTTCACAATTCTTTATTGTCTGGAAGTTGTGTTCACAGGTACTGTTTTTATCACAGTAGCTCAAAAACAAGAAATACGCAGATAGTTCACTCTAAAAAAAAAAAAACATCAACACTTAACAAAAAGCCTTCACAGAGGGTGATGTAACACACATGATTGCTATGGCACCTCCCACAACGTAATCATAATCACCACTCTTCTAAACGAAGGTAACCCCAAAAGTCAAAAACACAACAAACTAAGTTAAAAAAAATCAGTTAAAGGAACTTGAAATTAAGACTTAGTTACAGGAACTTTACAGGAAAATTTCAGAATATATATATAATGTAAATGCACATACTGACTTCAACTTATGTCCTAGGTACATTGATGTTTTTAAAAAAATACTGAAAAAAAGGCTTTATAGTTTACTCGACTTTACTGCATGAATGAAACTTTTAAATATGGGTCACAAAATGTATATATTGCCAGTTATGTATGCGTGTCAACCTGATATCACGGCAATTCGTACCTTTTTTAACGAGACTGCTAATTCATATAGATTCGTACAATGTCAATTATACAAAAAACATTATTAAATGCATAAGAATACTGAAGCCCCTCCCCTTACCCTTTCCTTAAATATCACTGGTGCGAAAAAACTAATCCTACAAAAGAACAAATAAGGTCGTAAATATTCATATCAATTAGTACTTTCAAACGAAAACGTTTTTGCTTACATAACCTATGGCTGTGCACTGGGCATTTTAACTTAAATTATATATAAATATATACATGAAAATGTTTCCTAAATAATATATATATGTATGTGTGCACATGTGTATAACATACAAAACAAATGTGCACAGTAAACAAACTTTTACTTCTGTTTAATCATGATTTATCTTCGAACAGCATACCAGGTAAATTATTTATGATTTGTATTGAGATTGTGTTAATAAGTGTGTTAAGTAAAGACAAATATTAACAGAAAAACATCGATCTGGCCCATCTTGTATCAGAAATAGACTGTGAACTCGCATACTCACGAGATGTCGTAGATGTTTACGTATGACGTATCATCTGACATATGCATCAGCCTGAATGTTTAAAGTCATGTAATGTAATTTAAAACTTCTCCTGTTATTGTTCCACAGAGGAAAAAAATTAAGTAAATAACACAAGGATTTGTGGGCAACTGTTTCTTTAATTTATTTTTCCTCGCGGCAATGAGAGAAAGCTCATCATTTATTAAAGGACGTTGTTAGTTGGAGAGATTCAAGGGAAAATATCTCACAGTAATTAACATGTGTCTGTGTTTCAATTAACAATGACCTCAATCTCTCAGAAAGCAGAAAAATAAGGGGCCGCTTGTTCGGAACAGTGGGCTGCTCAACTCCTCCCTGCTCGCATGAAACAATATATGTATTCTCTCTCTATGAAAGGACCATTCTGTTGGAAACGATACAGAGTAAGTTTGTAAAAATCGACGGCACAATAACACAATTCTCACTAACAGTCAATATCGAGTAAAATGCTAAACATCTCTATGTGCTTTTCATCCAAACGACAATAAGTTCCCCACCCTCACGTGTCACACTCGCGTTTTCAAAAACCATTTACTTTTTGATTGCAACCCTGCCAGTTCGCTTTGAAACCAACGAAAATTGGTGAAACATTCTTGGCGCTCTAAATTGCAACACCTTCCTTCTTCCAAAGAAACGCATCAAAAAAGTTGGAGGCAAAAGCAAAACATTGACAGTGGGCGGCAAGGGGGGTGTTGTGACATTGATGGGAGCAGCGTTTCGACTGTAGAAGAGATGAGTGTCAAACAACACGCGCAACGGAGAATCGCTTCTAAGTTTAGATACAGTCTCTAGACAAAAGCAACAACCATGGCATTTCGTTTGAAGCTGGCTGATATCAAAAGATGGCAAAACAGTGAGATGAGATATGCTTTCAGAATTAACATTCTTTTCTCCTAGCTTCTTTTCCGAGCAGAAGAATTGGCAGGTTGAGGAAAAATCTAACCTTTGCTGTTTCTACGTCATAGACATCTGTGAAATTCATATAGCAACAATGTAACATTTCATAACTTAATATGTAGGAAAGAATGATCAGGACAACATACTGTAGTAAAACATGAAATGTATATTTGTTTATTTTTTTTATAAATTAATTTTAAAATCCAAAGCGTAGCTGTTTGCTTTTGAATAACTCCTGTAAATCTGGGAATTGTCATGTGTCAAAAATAAAATACATTGCACGAATCATAATTGTACCAGACAGGAAATTCCTCATGAGACGGGACAGATTTAGCTAAAGGAAGCACTATATGTGGATTATCTGGTGGAATCGTTGTCTCAGCATTCAACATGTTCTCAAAAGACAGCACATTCAATGGATCTCATTTGTTTACCTCACACGACTGACGTTAAGCCATTGCTATACTATCAATCTGACACTACACTCTTTACCTAAAGGAACAGTTCACCAAAAATAAAAATGTTACTCAAAACCATTATTTGACTTTTTTATCTGTGAAATATTTTGAGAAATGTCTCAGTAGTGTTGTGTTCATACAATGGAAGTCAATGGGAGTCAATGTTGTTTGGTTGTCAACATTCTTCAAATGATCTTCTTTTGTGTTCTGAAGTAGAATGAAAGTCATAAAGGTTTGAAATGACAAAAGGGTGAGTAAATAACACTGAACGTCTCTCAAGTCTAAATAAAAACCTTTGATAGCTTAAAGTCATGTCGCAGGCCTAAGGGCACATTTACCAATGCTACCATACAACCAAACAGTCGATATCTCCAATCTTTTGTCAGAATGTACGTAAGATGATCTTGCCCGAGGACTCCGCTCTGCAAACTCGGAGCACATAAACAGCAGAAACAAGGGAAAAATTTGCATGAACCACAAGCGTGACACGCGGATAAACTTAGCATCCTCTGCCGAGTGAGCACTCTTATCTTAAATGCTGGATTCCTCACAGACGCCTGCAGCGAGGCAGCGTTTTTAGCTGGGATGAGGGGGGTTGAAGGGGGGCCGGGTTGTTTTGTGGGGCTAAAAATAGTGCGTCAGATCAGAATGTTGAGGAGAATATGGCCTCACGCAGATTAAACTGCTGTTAATCGTCTGTCTGCGATGGCGGGGGGGGGCGTAATGCCATTGTGTCGCTTAAACACGGCAAGATCTCCCAGTTTGTTTAACGTGAACACGTCATTTTTTTTACCATGTCATTCATCACTTTTTTCCATCTCTTCTCATTTCCTCAAGCAGAGAGGCAATTTGTTTTTCTATAAACATGTTTTGAGGGAATATTGGTTTGAGGGGTCTCGAGTTGACAAGGGACTTAATCAAAGAACCAAAGCTAACGGGTTTTGCTGGAGATTTGTCAAAATCTTAATGGCAACAATTACAAAGCAACCTACAGACATTTTGAGTTTAAACTAAATTCAAGCGAGATGCCAAACACATTGGAATGCTCAATTCTGATTGGCCAGTCGCGACATTTGCAGTTGGTTTTTCCCCATATAACAACCACTCAAAACTAATAACACACAGTAACCCAAATGCTGCAAATCATTTCGACAGTTACAGTTAAATATTAAACAAAAAAATGACATATTTAATCTTTTAATAACATATATGAAATTATTTTTTACAAAAGATTAAGCCAAATTGCCTGTTCGTGACATTGAACGTCATTTCTTACCTTAAGACCAAAAGTAAACTGCTATTGCTCATGGAAGGTCTGCATTCGGTTAAAATTAGCTAATAAAATATTTCAAAATCACAATTAATGTCCAATTGGACATTTCTCATATGGCAAGTAGCCGTGTAATAAGCGGGATAATGTACAGGCAGCCGGCTGTTATCGCGAAAAAAGCCCCTTCAGTGTGATACAAGACCCTTCTTATTTCTGTCATAACAACCGGCTGCCTGTACATTATCCCTTACAAGATGACACAGTTCAAATCAAATGGACTCATTTTGATGGGGCTTGTGACTGTGATGTTCCTATACAGACAGTAAGGACAGAGCTAACAACACGTCCCGGTACAAACTATTAATTTCCAAAGTTCAATTCAAAGGTAGCTTATAGTCAAAACAGCGACAACAAAGATCTCCATTCAATAATTCTGCCAATGAGAATAATGCATAAACAGTTTAAAGCCACAACAACACAGGATTGTAAAGAAAAATCTGGATTTGGGTAAACTTGATGAGAAATGTTTGAGTTCATATTGAGATCTTCGATTAATATCGATTGTGGACTTGATAAATCTGAGCTTAGTGTGTGACATTGTCAAGATCTTTTCTGAAACTATTTTTTTCTCCCAGAAATATCAGTGTAATCTCAATGTCTAGTAAACGAGACATTAAAAATCTTGATCTTTTTTTTCTGATCACAAACAGACACTGGGTCCTAGATCATTTCGATTCCAAAGATGTTCAGTCATTGACCCATGCAAATGAGCGTTTGCTGTAATTTTGGGGTTCATGTCATGGTCAACCTAATCAATTAGAATATCCAAAATCAAATCACATGTCCTGGAGGAATGAACAGCCAGGCAACCGGCCGTCTGTAATCTGTGAGTTCTGTCTAAACCACAGTCACATGCCGTTGCCGTCCCAATGCTTCACTATAAACTGAAGGATTTTATTGTTGAATGTTTTCAAAAATCCACAAAGCGCTTTTTGTTCTTTGGAAATCCAATGACGTGCTGATGCTTAAAAACCCAGAAACCAAAACACTGTTTAGAAACCTCCTATAAAGAAACAAACTTTATTTAATCATCACCACCATATAGCAACTCAAGAACCATGTATTCAACCAAATCTTTAAAGTGCCTCGTGAACCAATTCCGAACCTTTATATTGATTTTAGAGGAGATGTGGAGCTCTAAATCACTGCTCAGACTTGCTCCATCTATTGCTTTGCATTGGTTCAACCGCCTGACCATGTATTCAAATACACAAATAACAAATCTAGTCTGATCTTCTCCATCACGTGCGCTCCGTGGATAGGATTGCTGTTTTTTATGCTATTAAATGTCCCTCATACGCTTACTCCAAGAGACGTTACATAAACTGTACATAAAACGTACCTTTAAAGATGTAAACTGGACAGTACAGCTCTGGATTAGTTGTTAAACTTGTATTAGCTGAAACGGACCCGCACGCGACGCGAAACGCTTTTATTGCCATAACAACAGCAGCGCTTTCCTACGGGATATCAGCGCAAGTCCGGATGACATCCCTCTCACTTCTGATCGGATCGTGTTCGGACGCATTTGACAAAAGCGACACATGCGACATTCGGACGTAAAAAAGAGGTGTTACGTAAGGATGGCGTCTTACCTGTTAATAGTGAAGTTGAATAGAATAGCCTAACACGATGCGGATGTGGATGATAGATACTATATATTCCCTGCTGATGTCCACATTGTCAGTACCAGCCGCTTACTGTATGAGAAAATCCCGATGTCAGAGACTGAGAGAGAGAGAGAGAGAGAGAGAGAGAGAGAGAGAGAGGAGGGGGGGCTAAAAGAGATAGCACCATCCTATCCAATTACAGCAGACAAATGAGGGTTAAGAGAACAACAACGCAGAACAATATAGCGAGGACGTCTAGCGCATTTGCTTCTCTTAAACCTGTCCTGTCTCGATTCTTTCATATGAATCACAGCCAAGTCTTACATTTTATTTATAATCTGACGCACGTGAACGAGTCGTGAAAGACTTAATGATGGAGAATTTACTGAAAAATGAAGTGTCGACTCAGTTAATAAAGAAATTCAATTCCGTTCCGTACAAAGATTAGATTCGACTAGAAGGGGGAATAAATATCTGATCATCCAATCTAGACAATGATTAACAAAAAACATCCAAAAATATTTGTTTATTTATTTTATTTAATGGAACGGTGTACACACCAAAAAGAAAATTGTAAATCTGTATAATTTCTTTGTTCTGTTGAACACAAAGAAAGATATTTGGAAGAATGCGCCACTGACTTTTCTGGGACATCATTGACTACCATAGTAGGAAACATTTAAATGGTTGTCAAAGGTGCCCCTGAATTGTTTGTTTTCCTCAATTCTTCAAAATATCTTAATTTGTGTTCAACAGAGCAAAAAAAAACTGAATTGCAAATTGCTAACATTCTTGCAAATATGCTTCTTTGTGTTTAACAGAACAACATTTATACAGGTTTGGAAAGACTGGAGTGTGAGTAGTGACAGACTTTTCATATTTTGGGTGAACTGTCCCTTTAAAAAAAAGGCTATTATTTATTATAGGACAGAACACGTCATAAAGGAGAACAGCTAGTTATGTTACAACAATAATAGGCTTCATGTGGTGTTTTTAGAAATATTAGAATCTATTCAACTACCGATCTGTTATATAGATGGTTTCCTCGGACACATGCCCCTGGCCGGTTTGTGTTTGGTTATAGGTTTTATTTAACCATTTGTATTAGCCTATACAATCAATTTATATTAATTCATTTGCGTTTATATTTTATTGATTATTAATTGTTTTAAAAACTATTGAGTTTACGAATGTCATTTAATGTGTGATTT
Source organism: Triplophysa dalaica (assembly GCF_015846415.1). Classification (NCBI taxonomy): domain Eukaryota; kingdom Metazoa; phylum Chordata; class Actinopteri; order Cypriniformes; family Nemacheilidae; genus Triplophysa; species Triplophysa dalaica. Next base: position 20,094,697 of record NC_079551.1, read on the forward strand.
ACACCTTCATTTATTGGTAACAAAAGGGTTAACTTTAAACGTACGTTAAAACAGTACTGATGATTTTCTCGATTACATTTTCCAGCCCTGATTAACTTTTGTAGCTCATTTGCTTGCTGAATAATTGTGATTATATAGACATTTTAAAATCTATTTGCGTGATCAAATCTATTGTGGACTGATCTCTTAAAATGCTAGACTGGTCAACTTTACTTCGACTTTCTGCATTATGTGTTGCGTTTATCAACTATAAATGAATGAATGAATGAATAAATACATAAAAAATCAGAGGGAAGCTGACATGTCTAAAGAAACACTGCCCTCTAGTGGTGCTATATAAATCAACATTGTGCAGTCATTTACAGTAGTTTGTCAATGAGCATTTATGACAATGAAAATTTCATCGCTTTACATACATCTATTCATTTTTTTTCTTCACTCATATATTTATATCCAAATAAAGTCATGAGATGACACTACTACTTCAAAAAATATATATGTATCACTATCAAAAACAGTCTGCATGAATTCAATTAGATTCATTTCAAATTGATTTCTTGAACATGACAATGAGTTCACTGTACTAAAATGGCCCCCACAGTCACCAGATCTCAACCCAATAGAGCATCTTTGGGATTAGGTGGAACGGGAGCTTCGTGCATCCCACAAATCTCCATAAACTGCAAGATGCTATCCTATCAATATGAAACAACATTTCTAAAGAATGCTTTCAGCACCTTGTTGAATCAATGCCACGTAGAATTAAGGCAGTTCTGAAGGGGTCAAACACAGTATTATGGTGTTCCTAATAATCCTTTTAATGAGTATATATTAGTGGTGGGCCGTTAACGGCGTTAACGCCGTTAACGCAGTGAGACTATTATCGCGCGTTAAAAAAAATGTCGCCGTTAATCTATTCTCAAAGTTGGGTTGTGAGCTGGGTCTATACTACGCAAGCTGTGATGACTTTCACCTTGATATTTTAGCGCGGATGTATACCAGCTTAACTGCACTGTACGGGGCGAGAACGAGATTTTTCAACTCGCGTGATTCGCGTCATTCGCGGAAGCAGAAGCAGCCTCATCATCTCATAACCAGGGCTTCATTCTCGCCGCCTCATCATCTCATAACCAGGGCTTCATTCGCGCGATTCGCGCAGCAAGTAGGTCTATTGGCTCTTTTCATAAACATATAAATCACTCGCGCTTGAGGCGCCATTCGCGTTTGTTCTGAACACAACATAACGTTACTGTGAAATTACCGCATCAAACGTGACGTGCTAACATGGATGCAGCTATGAAGCCGCCGGGTTTGCTTCAGGGAATATTAATTTTTAAGAAGCTTCCCAATAGGAACATCGACAAGACTAACGTTGTTTGCACCTTGTGCAATGCGGAATTGGTTTAAAAAAAAACACTTTCTCTCAACAGGTAGTGGTCTAACTTTAGTTGAAACCAGTAACTTTGTATTGAGATCTAATGTATTATGGCTCCTGTATGACATATCGCTTGTTGCTCCCTCACTCTTTGTAAATCGCTTTGGATAAAAGCGTCTGCTAAATGACTAAATGTAAATGTACTGTAGGAGCTCTTCCAGTCTCAAGTACCACCTAAACGGAAATCATCCCTTAGCTAATGCGGAAGTAAACGCAAGTTCATCTTATTGAACATAATTTAATTTTCATCGCCAATTATCATAGTAGAACAGCTTTCTCAAGCAGTTTGTGATGCATTTTGGAAACAGGAGATGAGCCCCTGGTCTAATGCGCCACCTGGCTTGAGAAACCCGTTCTCAAAGACTTACTTTTAGTCATTATTTGGGTAGCACACATATTCTGAATGCCTTCGGCAGAATTCAAATGAGCCATTTTAATCTAGATTAATCTAGATTAATTTTGGAATTAATCTAGATTAATCTAGATTAAAAAAATTAATCTATGCCCACCACTAGTATATATATATATATATATATATATATATATATATATATACACATACAATATTCATACAGTAGTACATTGCTATGTATGAAAATCGTTGGTCTGTCACACCACTGATCTTTAAATTAGTTACAACAGCACAATTGTCTGTGTGTATAACTGGGTTGAAATCAACACACATGTATTTGACCTCCATGAATAAATTGTAGATGTGGTCATGTGACAATGAAAAATGGCCACATGTGCTTTGGTGTCATGTGTCTTTTTCTATTGTTATACGGTTGTTTTAATCATTGTTAGCAACACCTGCAGTGAAGTAGTAGTGTAGACATAGTAGTGTATAAATCACAGAATCAGTACATGGCGTAGACACTACAGAATTGTTACAAGACAACTTTTGATCATAACAGGTTGCCTAGTTGTGGCATGTATGTAAATCCAACATACCCTATATTCCACTGTCAAATTATTTATAATCACAAACGATATATCTTTATAAACATATAATAGTTCATATTAATACTATACAGTTCTAATATTTGAAACAGTTAATGGTAGAAAATAACATGTCAATGCATTTGTGCTAGAACACATCAAATCAAGCAAAATAAACCTGCATTAAATCTGCAACTTACCATGACTGACAAAACTCCCTATTTTTATGGAGTATTTTATTATGTTTTTTATACATTATAAATGATGTAGTCACCCGGTGACTAGGCTACTAACTGTCCAATGACGGCCCAATCATAATGATTCCCTTTTCAAAATCGCGCTCTGAAGACACCTGCTGGTAGGCTACAACACCTATACATGCAATAAAAGTCGAGTTAAATCGTTTGCAACTTTTAAATAACATCTTATTCAGTGGAGTAGCAGACAATAAAATAAAAGAAGTAAAAGTTAAATAACCAAACGCTCATTTATCACGTGATAATGGAACAGTTGGCTTGTTCGACTTGATGCTTCGCCGCACGATCCGACAGGCGGATGACATCAAAGTACCGCGAGATCGATTCGAAAGCAAACTTTTTGTGGCTTTTCGAATCGCTCTCGCGGTACTTTGATGTCATCCGCCTGTCTGATTTTGTTGCGCAGCGTCAAACCGAACAAGCCTGGTACTCATTATTGCGCACCTGTGTCTATAGCCGAAGCGTCTGAAGCCGTGCCTGTGTAACCTGTCACAGTGGCAAGTTTTGAGAGGTATTTTTCTAAATAAAATGAATTAATAAAGTCATGCTTGAGAAGCACAATTACTCGGAACAGACTTTGCTGAACGACAATTCTAAACATGTAAAGTCAGCGCCATTGTTACAGATAATACGAAGACCTGTTCAGAACAACACTAGACGAAAGGGGCAGTTTGGACATTTTTAAAGGTAAGATGTTTTATTGCTAACAATAGTTGTAATGAATAAAGTTGACCAAATATGGAGCTTTAAACATAAACTCGTTGTATTTGCGTTTGACATATTCATTGTTTTGTAGTCCTATGTACAGCCAAAATTTGTTTTGATAAAAGAGATAGACTAGTATATCGCATGGCTGCTATAAGATTTAAGTAAAATATGCATAAATCCTAGTTGTTTTCGACTAACCGCGGTGTTGCGCAAACCCAGAGCCGTTGAATATGAGGCTGCTGCCGAAATCGCCTGCTTCCACACACTATGTAGTATGCTTAAATGAGTATGAGTCATGAGTATGTCCGAAACCAGAGTATGCAAAAAACAGTAGTCGAAAAATACCCGGATGGTCCACTACTTCTTGAGTGTGGATCGGTTGGAGACTTGTCTATCCCATGATGCCTCGGGACCTGAGCAACGGTCAAATTTCAAAAGTAGTTAAGATAAATGTAGCGGGAAACTTTAAGGCGGACGTCCGTTTTAATGTACGTGCCAATAAATTAATTTCTCGTGACTAAATTATGTTTTTTATCAACGCTCACGTGTAGGTTGTTGTTGATAGCCTACGTCATCGGTTAAAGAGCATACGGGTCACATAAACATAAAACATGGCGGACGCTGTATGTCCGAAACGTATTCATACTACTCCCACTTCCCCCTATATAGAACGTACTGTTTTAACGGCCGATATGTAGGTACTTATTCAAACTCGGTACGTAGTGACGTATGCGATTTCGGACCCTCAAGAGAGTTACGACGCTCGCGTAGACCTCCATTGGGAGAATGGAATATGCAAAAGTAACTCGCGTCATGAAGCCATTGATAGTTTCCTTCATTGCAAAGAATCCCATTCATTTCAGTGTCTCCCGAATGTACTTTCTGTACAGTTGGTGAAAAAACTAAAAAATTTTTATGGTGACATAACTATTTTTACAATTTAACGACTGGCAGATGTAATTAAATGTTACAATTAAACTCAAAGATTTTATATTCATATAACTCCCGAGATAAAAAATATTGGTGTGACATCACAGTATCGAGAGTAGTCTGCTACGTATGGGTTTGAAGCGCTTATCCGTTTGTAAATAATTTGTTTATCTTATTTTAATATAAAAATACATTTATAATACATGTATACATCTTATAAAACGGAAAGTAAAGACAAGAGTGATGTAATTTAGGAAGGTCATACTTGTTTAAAAGCACATGAAGATGAGTGAATAACAATAGGCCTACATTTTGTAGAGTGCATCTGGTTTTGTATGTGTGTGATAGGAAGAATGGAGAGGAGCCCTTTTTATTGTTCCTTTTGCATGCCGGTATGGTCGGCATCTTTTTGACGTGAACTTGATTTGTCTCCGGTAAACGGCTATAAATTGTTTTATGGGAATGATTTATTGTACCTGGCTTCGGTCACTTATAGCGTCCACCTGTACTTGTTTCTCAATGTTTTATCCCAACTATCATCTGCAGCGAGTCCAGGGTGTGCTACCCACATTGCACCTGTCCATTCTTTTAAGAGGTTCTATTATTTGAGAATATTTCAGATATTGGGACCCGAGCAGCTCTTGAGTAAACCAAGTTGTGCCAGATTTGACATATTGACCAACAGGTGTCTCATGTGCCGACAGCCATGAGAAATAGTCAGTCCCAGAGGAGAATGAGAGTCATTCACCACCACACACGTCCACACCTCACTGTGCTTACCAGTGAATCTGAGCTTAATGTGACTGAGGCGTGATAGAGAAATCTAGATGCACAGGTGCATAATAGCTGGCGCTCTAGAGGTATTTTAGTGACATTCACACAAAGCATCCACACAAGACAAATGCGAGCGGTATTGTGTGCGCTAGGTTTTTGTGGTAATCCAAAGGCACAAATAGTACAGTAATGCAATCGTGCTGACTCTTGAGTCATTTCTTAACAACAGCTGCTGCTAGTGCCCAAAACGACTTTTACGTTGATGATGCAATCAGTTTCAACATAAGTTTGTAGTAAAAGTGTAGCACTTTTTTAAACAGTACCACTTGTCCAACAAACATCATCGTCACACTATAGATATTTTTGTGAGACTATAATAGGCCTATACAGAGTCGGCGCCAGACCACGACTAACAGGAGGGCAAGTGGCGCCCAGTGGGGGGGGGCACACAATCAGCATCATTAATACAAAAAGAGTCAAAACTAACACATCTGAGCAAGGGCACACTCGTGCAGGATGCTATTTTCTGTACAAGTGAATAAGAAAAACACAAATTAAACAATATTACCACACACAGTCACAACAAAAACAACAGGTTGACAATTATTACCTATGCTGTGACATAATGCTCATTCACACCTTACTAAAAGTAAATGAAATGCACGTACCTTTTAAAAACGCTGAAGGCGTCGCGTGCGAACATTAAACCTCCTCAAAACTGTGTCCTTCCATTCGCTTGTACATTTTCCTTTTCCAAAGCTAAACCAACTGAGCCTTCCGTTTGTGAAGCATTGAGCATCTGTAACTTTGAACGTATAGAAACATTAATACGCTTCATAAGGAGGCATCATCACAACAACTCTGTGGGGGGGCATGGCCCGCGAGTGCCTCCCCTTGGCTCCGTCCCTGGGCCTATATTTTTGGTTTCTGTTGTTATTTTACAGCATTAAAACCTGTAGTGGTAAGTAAAGTTTAACCGTGGCTCATTTTTGTAAGTGAACCCAAGAGTCCAATGCCAATTTCCGGATCATGTTTTCTTTTGTCTGGACCTTACAACAGTATATTATTTACGTACACTAAACTTGGTACACTAAAACTCACTTAAATTGGTGAGCACAGTTGGTGCGTTCCAAACGGGATATATCGCCCTCCGAAAGGGGCTCTTCATGAAGGTAACACGCTCCTTTTGCCAAGTGAATAAAAACAGACACACTAAGAGATCCAATTGCGTTTTTCCCTCTAGAATTTAATCATCAAGAGCTTTACTCTTCGAAGGGAGTAGGGATGATTACTTTGAAATGGAACACAGGGATGTTGCACTATAGAGGGTACGGACGTCTCATCACTTTACCACATAAACACCAAGTGAGCACGCCGGAGTGCACCCCCGTGGTTGGCAAAACACTCAAGCAAAATGACTGCTTACTATATAGGGAAACGCAATTCCACACAACATTTCAGTGTCAAGGAATACCTGATTCCTTTGGAAGTCCTGAGGATCTCCGTTGAGTCCAGCTGCTTGTAATTTCAGGAAATAGTTACGTGTTTTAGTCCCGGTTTCTTTGTTTCTCCTATTCTCCTCTTAAGAAAAACTAAACAAGAAAACTAAATATTGTTTCACAATAATGTGAAAGAATTTCTTTCCAAAAACAGCTTATTGATGTTACTAATGTTATCACGTTTTTATTTTGTTGGTTAGCTGTTTTAGTTTGATTTATATCTTTATTGAAACAACCAACTGCAGTTTGATTTAACTTGCTTGAAATGCACAATCCAAAAATGATTTCTGAAATTTTGTGTTATGTTTTTGCAAATTAATTCTTCATATAATCAATAATTTCTTCTCCACGACACAAAAAAAAACCCCTCAACAAAATGTATTTAAGGGGGTTTAGATATTAAAATCATGTTTGCCATATATGATTAATGATCCTATTTTGAAGGGAATTTTTTATCTTCAAAGCATCTTCACGTTTTATCTCGCCAATGCATGAGCATCAGCTTCATCGATGCTTTCAGAACAGCGAAATGTAAAATTGAAGCTCACAAATTGCATCAACCCTCAAAACGGCGAAGGTCAAACTGCAAATTGAATCCAATCCCTGTGTTTGTCGTGGTGACTTTATTGAGGCCTGTTACATACAACATAGAGACGCTTCATTATCACATGAGGAGGTGTTGATTATCCTCTGCAGAACAAGCTTTAACAGGCTTCTGCCAGCCATTACAACACTATAGTGCCAACATATGTTCTCATCTGTAGTGTGGCGTTTTGCCGTCTGTCGGCTCTCCTGATTTTGCCAAGTGGTTGATGTCCTCAGGGCAACATCATGTCGACCCTGGGACAACATTTAAATCACCCAATCAGATTTAAGAAAAACATTTACATCTTATTTTAAATTCAATCTTACAACCAGGATTAGGTGCTGCTAGACTTAAATTAAGGTTTGTGGCATATCAGAATCTTTTGTATCATCACGATACATACAAGTGTTTTAAAGGGGTCACAGCCAAAACAAATATTATTGTTTGTTTTAGATGTAATGCAATGTGTATTCATGATTTAAGGTAAAAAATCCTGTATTTTCCACTTACCGTTTATGTTTGTAGCTCCTCTTTGCCCCGCCTCTCTTAAACGCACAGATATTTTACAACACTCATCCCTCTGAAAAGGGAGGTGTGCTATGATTGGCCAGTTAACCAGTGCGTAGTGATTGGTCGAAGACTGCAAGCGTGTGATGGAAATGTAACGTCTCTTACCATATTCAGAAGATCAGGTTACAAAGCAATTGTACTGACAGGTGATAAAATGTCATCGGTACTTTCCTTATCACTTCGAGACCGACTCTGATTCGGAAAATGAAGATGATCACGCAGATACATCACTTTGCCAGTCCGACTTGACCAGGATGTAAAGAATTGGTAAGGTTTTAAAAAATATTTATTATGTTAAAATGTTAAAAACTATAGCTAACTACTTTACCTTTTATATACGAAATTATAAAGATTTTCCATTAGTGATCAACCAGTGTTACGCCATGTCTTGTCGTGACTCAACAAAGACAATTAACCACATTATAAACACAGCATTTTTTTGCCTCTAGTTAGAACACAATTACTGAAAAGAATATTTTTATCGCCTTATGTTGTCTTTTTTCACGTTGCCCGTATCTGCAAATCTAAAGCGCCAGATTGTCCTTGTGAAGTTGTAATGGTTGGAATTGCTCCACTTTTTAACAAAAGCTTTCGTGCACAGCCGGCCTTGATCTTTCCCAGGTTCATGAAGCAATCATCTATGAAATGTGCTGGCCACACTTGAATATTCGGATTGTACTGTTCTGGAACAGTAACAGTGTTGTAAATAAAATGTAACCATTCGTTTCTAGTCGTCTCATCTTTTGGAAAAACAAGCAAAGAGACTTTCTTTTCGCAACAAAACAAACAGCGTCTCCGCGACGATACGATTTTCAAGTGCGTCCACCTTACTTACGTATACATTTGGGCGGTCTTAGTCAAGTCATACCACAAAATGACGTAAATTTGTGTGGTTGTAAGAGGCGTTTAAGGCAGGTCAGGGTGCCTTATAGTTTCACTCACTCAGTTTTCATTCACTTATAGTTAGAATGCATGTTTTGTTCCGAAACTGAATATTTTGCAATTTTACATGTTTAATACATCCATGGGCAGCTTATAACACACCAAAGACACAGAAAAACACGTATTCGCGCCATATGACCCCTATTTCTATAATGTCTACCACAATCACTCTATTGTTGCTTTGGGGTGATATGGGTCTTATATCGCGGTGGGATCTGCAGCAATATTGTGTGGTAGCCTATCTCAGTAATGAGAGTGACCTTTATTTGATTTATATAGATTGTAACTCTTTCCAATTTCAATATGTCAAGTTAAAGTTAATTATGGGTCTTAAAGTTAAAATAATATGGCATCCTTAAATAAATAATTTAATGCTGGTGTTCTTGTTAATTAGCGTTTCAAGTACCATAGCCGCTGGAAACCCATTGTGTTTGTTCAGATCTTCATCATCTTCCATCTTGTTATTTTGTCCCATTTGCAAATGTTGAGGCATCAGAGACAAGCACTGAAACTGTAAACTTGTCCTTGAAGGGATAGCTAACAGAAAATAGTCATCTCATTCCAAGCCTGTGTAATATGACTCTTCTGTGGAACATGAAAGAAGATATTTTGAGAAATGTCTATGTAGTTTTATGTTAATACGATGAAAGTCAATGGGGGCCAATGTTGTTTGGTTATCAGCATTCTACAAAATATCTTCTTTTGTGTTTTGTAGAAGAAAGTCATACAAGTTTGAAATGACATAAGGATAAAATAATGATGAAAATACATTTTACCAACCATATTACTGATGTCTCAAGGTTTATTTTTGTTGAGAAAATCGAGTAGGGTTTGTTATCTTATGTTGTGGTTGAATGCTGGTTTCAAGCAATGGTGGATGATGTGCCAGTGTGCCAGTCAGCCTTCTTAACTAGCTAAAGCAAGACCTGTCTAAGTCTACCAGAAAAGGGGTAACACGATTGACAAGCTGGAATGTCATAATAAACAAAGAATCCAATAGACTTCATATGTTAAAAAGCAAATGAAACAAATTATGTTTTGTCTTACAAAAACATATGAAATGTGTTTTGCCAACGCATTTCATAAATCGCAGCATCAACAAAGAGTTAAAAATAAGTACAACGGTTCACACTAATGATGGCAGGGATCTGACACGCATTGTGAAATGTCACGTCCATAAACCAATAACCTCCTCTGCTGTAGCGGCTTAAAAACGGAAATGAAAAGCATCACCTCAGCATTCCGTGCCGAGATGGTCCCCGCATGGCCTGAAGCGATGAGGCCGTCAACCCTCTGGAGGGAATGATAATATTGAGATTTGGGCAGGTGCGAAATATTGCTGAGATTACATCGAATAATAGAAGAAAAGTGGGCAGATTCACTCCATTTGCTGGAAATAATTTAAGATGGGGATTTGCTGTCAGCTCTGCACCACGGGGCAGATGTTACAATTAATTCTGCTGCCTCAGAAGGTGAAATCTTATTTAAGACCATTGTTTCAAGTCACCAAAGTTATTAAGATTAAGATTCAACCGAATCGTCAGTTATGGTGACCCATACCCGAAATGTGACCTCTGCTTTTAACCCATCCAGTGATTAGTGAGCACACACACAGCAAGTGGTGAACACACGTACACCCGGAGCAGTGGGCAGCTATCACTGCAGCGCCCGGGGAGCATTTAGGGTTAGGTGCCTTGCTCAAGGGCACCGCAATCGTTACCCGCCGACCGTGGGGATCGAACCGGCAACCTTCTGATCACGAGTCCGACTCTCTAATCATTAGGCCACGATTGCACGATTATCCAGGCAGATGGAGGCTAATGCAAGTTGCGCAGACTTTTTATTTTTTTTGGTGGAAGTTATAAATATCCTGATTTCTGTGTAATTGATCCTTTGCTAAGCTTTGCTCTCCTTGGTTACTATTGATAAGTTACAGAAGCTGTACTGAACAGGAATTAGTTGGAGATATCTGTAAATAGTTAATTTCAGTTTATTTCAACTGTTAATATCTGAATCAAGTCAATGTTTATCAGTTAATTGTGTCTTAAAAATCCTCAATTGACTATATAAAAGGATTGTCACATCAGTGCCATAGAATTAACAGCTTTTGGTTCCCCAAAGAACAAGCAACCATTTGCTCAAAGGTCTTTCTGATTTTAGGCCTAATGGTTCTTTGTTAGGACAGGTTAAAAATATTGCTTCCCAATTTTTCAAAACTATATCATTTCGAGAGTCCCTGTGCTTTGTTAATATTATCTGCAACTCGCTTCTCGTCCTGAAGATGTCGCCATTTTCGCTTATCTTTACAACAGAGGAACACGGTGGATAGCTTAGAAAAAAAGGTTTTTGTGGAGCTGTTTTGAAAACTTGTATTTCTTAAACATGTTTCAGGTTGTTAATGTTATTGTTAATGTAAATGTGTAGGCTATTTCAACTGTATAAGTTGTAGGGGTCTAGTAACTAGCAAATATATTTAAATAGGCCTATGAATTCTGCATCTTCACATTGCAAAAATGAATTTCTTACTAAGCATTTTTGTCTTGTTTTCTAGTAAAAAAAATCTTTAAATACATTTTCTTGACAATGAAAGCGATAGATATTTTGTCTTCGTTTTATGCAAGAAAATAAGAGATTGAAGTAAGTTTGTTTAAAACAAGCAAAAAATCTGCCAATGAGTTAAGATAAATAACCTTAAATTAGCTACTTATGAAAAAGGTACATTTAAATTCAAGATTATTTTCCTTACCCCATTGGCAGATTTTTGTTTGCTTTTTTTAAACCAAAATTGATCTAATTCTTATATTTTCGTTCATACAATCAAGTATTGTGAAGCAGCCTTTTAAGAGTCTTTTTACTGTCATGATGGTGTAAACATCTTAAGAGAATCCTTTTGACAAAATTAGAAAAAGTGTTCAATTGTCTTTTATTTTGGCTGCACTGTTGGATAGATATCCAAAAACATTTTTATGACGCACAAAATATATATTTTTAAAAAGGTCTGATCAAATATAACCCCAGCTCAATGATTCAAAGCCTGACAAGAAGATGCTCCTGTTTGGGGAGCGTCCTGATTTAAGAGCAGAATTTCACTTGCTGAAATAAACTGGCATGTCAGGCCCTATCAGCACATTTTTTGGGAAACCATGTGATTATCATATGGCAGTAAAGTGGTTTGCTTAGAATGAGGTCTCAACAGAAATTGAAAAGCCGTTGTGAGGTATGGAGGCCATTATAACACTCTGGGCTTTTGTGATCTGCCTAAGGGTTAGACCTCTAAAATTCTGAGAAAAATTGTCTTCAAATGCTTCTGCTCACTTTGATAAGCCGAAGGAGGTGTTCGCCTGGCATAAAATCAATAATCCATTGTTCAAACATTCTTTCACCTGTTATAAATGCAGACCGAGGTTGAAAACGACTATATTGATTTGTTCGCCGTGTTTTCCTTTGGAATTTGACTGGCATGCTTCTTATTACCCTTCACTCTTAATCCCAGAATTTTGTGGCTGATCGGACAGTTGCCTTTATTGTTTTTGTGGAAAGTGAATTTGCATTTGATTTTCTTAAAGCGTTTTTTGTCAATTATTCCCAAAGGCAGTTTAGCAGCGGCTCATTTACGCTTCAAACATGGAGCCGTGTATCCCTTGAAACAAACAAATTGACGTTTTTGGAAGTTACAAATTGTTTAATTAAATATTTAAAGGGTTCTTACATGTCTGGTTAATTTCCTAAATAGTAGGGATTAAGACTTTAGTGGTACCAACAGTGGTCACAAAAAATATTTTGTCCCTTAGCCAGACTTGATGTGAATACATCATTGCATTAGATGACAAAATATACAATTAAAAGATTAAGTAAAACATTTTATGTTTGATGATAACACACTAAGCTCTAGACTATTAATACATACTATTGGAAGTAAATGCAAAAATAGTGTAGCACAGATTTCAGTGCAATAGAACTCAATGGGGGCCAAGGCAATTTGGTTAGCAATGATTTTCCTTTTGATCGGTGCTTTTGTGTTCTGCAGAAGTAAGAAAGTGTCACAAGTCAGCAATGACATGAGTGTCATTGGTTTAAAATCAATGCAAAGTGGCTTGGAAAGGTGTTGTGTCACTGGCTTGCAGACTCTTGGTTTGTTTGACATATCCATTTTACCCAATACAAATTTAATGCATGCATTTTTAATATGATTTTGTCATTTATATTGGAAATGGAGTTTTGAAGAATTATGGAATGTCACCGTGTTTTGCTTTTTATGAATTTTGAAGTACAAAATAACAGCGTTGTAAGTACGTTAATGTCCATGAGATGGCGCCGTAACCATATAGGTGATAAATATAAAGCCTGAATATGCATGTTTCCAAATCACAGATCCCCAAATTTAGTCTTTGTGAATAGCTTAAAATAGCATTAAGGTCTATGATTTTGGGGAATTTATATCTCCAGGTTGTGTAGAATCATTTAGAAGCCGTTTTTAACCTAAATGAAAACATAATTGTGTGATATTATGTTTAAATGTATAGCTCATATAGAATATGGCTTAATTTAATTTCATCTTCCACCTCATATACAATATGGCTTAATTTAATTTCATCTTCCACCTTCAGAAATGTCACATATATAATCAAATACGGAACAGCAATTAATAAATACGCAATTACAGAAAATCTATCAAATTGAATCTTTTGCAGTTATAAAAATGTCACTGCAGGGTGTTAATTAATTATAAATTGCTTTTTTACAGTACGGCATAATTTCACTGATTATTGAAGCTTATTGAAGTGGATCTTTCTCCTTCTGTAACCTTTAGGATAATGGAAAAGGTGTGCATTAATGAACAATCTAATATGGCAAATGAATGAATAAATAAGGAACTATGGAACTGTTGAATTCACTTTAGAAGTTACGTAAGCGATGTATAGCTTTACAAGGTGCACTCAGATGAAAGACATCCAGTACTGGATTAATGAAAGAGTCAAGTCTTTTAACTGCAGAATAGACGGTTCAAAGCCTAACACACACACATTATACCATATAATTCCATTATACACACACAACCGTGCCCTTCATTCAAACAATTCCAGCTCTGTATCAACTTTTTAAAGTTCAAGTGTATTTTTAAAGAAGAATCGCTTGAACAAACCAAACTTTGCAGACTTTGGGTTTACAACACAAATCCACACGCCCTGAGCGAAGCCGCTATTAAATTTACAGCTCCACTTCGCACATTTTTGTGAGCTTTTCACCACGTCCCCCAGCAACACTGATCCGAGATCTGGTCTCCGGTTTCCACGTAATGTGTCAGATTGGAATTACCATCCAGCTGGGTTGCCCAGACCATTTCTGAGGTACACACACTCTGTACAGGAATCCTGACAGAAAGCCAAATACCTTTTCTGAACATTTATCTTTCTGTCTTATAGTTATATCCCATCTGACTCGCCTGACACCTTATGTTTGCAGTGTAGGATTTATATCTTTATAAAGCTGCATTGCTTTAACGCCTCTGGTTTTCTTTCACCACTATACAGCCCAGAGAATGAGAAGATTTATGGGGATTGGTTAAAATTTTCCTTTTTTTCAAACTGAGTTAGTATTGACCTTAGCAGGCATGGATTACAGATCGGGCCAATGGAACTAAAGCCCCGGGCCATTTGATTGTAAGAGGTCTTCAGATGAGAGACCCGCGGTGACCTGACACCTGGAAACAAGCCACTGCAGCTGTACAGTTGATATACAAACCTGGCATTTTCCAAACGGAAGTGAGCTTCCCTATGCCCTTCTCCCTTCGAAGGGCTGAGCCCTTGAAGTGAACTGTTTGAAGGGTCTATGGCATTACTGTCTCTCGTGGATGCGTTTTGAACTCCCTTCACAAAGGGAATGACTGGCCAAATGTAACCTTGACAACACCGCATGTGCACTTTAAATCCAGCGCTCGTTTGTTGGAAACAAACAACATTTTTAATACTTCTTGTAGTTGTAATTATGGCTTATTTCACCTTGTTTTTTCACTACACTTTGTATTAATTAAGGATGTATATGATACAGGAAACCTATAAACAATTAGCTATTTTATAAACATATCAGTGTTTCCCCTACCATTACCTTAGGGGGGCGCTGCGCCCCTCCAACGGCACCACCCGCCCCCCCTTGAAGGTCAAATTAATCTTATTTTATATATAGCGCCAGATAACAGGAGTAGAGAAGAGCGTTTAAGGTTACCTTTCCTACAGAACATGTCTATACCTTTTTTATTTTAGAAAACAAACTAAATAGCATTATGGTCTTTTATCTTATTTATACGGCGGCATGTCATTTCAGTCTCTACGTTTACATTTCTCCTTTGGTCTCTGTATCGAGTTCCAGTCCGATGCGTGCGCACACACAGACACGTGCGCTCCGCTCAAGCACTGGTAAACACACTCCGACCAGTGGACAGAGAGCGCGTGTCTGACAATATTTCGTGTCAAACACCGGAAAAGCAAGCAGATAAAAATATTTGCGTTTTTAAAACGCTCCCAGGGTGGTGAATATTGCTAAGTAAAGAAAGGACGCACGCCCTGCTCCTGACAAGCAGCAACAGTCCAGTCACCACTGGATGACAGGTTTTCGCCCAGCTTGGCTTCGTTCCATCCGCACCGCTAGACAGAATGAACCCTTTACATCTTCGGACTATTTCTGTAGTTTAAATGGAGCAGCGCGTCTACATAACTGATCTGTACACACTGAGGGAAATTTATATTGACTATATTTGGCCGATATCTTTAATATCTTCATATAGCGCCAAACGCATTTCATTTGAACCTTTTCTGCTCCGTAAATGCTGCTTCTCTCGCCAAAGACGCGTCGCATATAGAGACCTGCAGACACCAAGATCAGGTAAATTAATGGACACTTTTACTGTAACGCTTAAGTAAACGAAATGCAGCAGTAATGAAGTATTTTAGGCTGTCAGTCAGTTTACTGTATTCATAAACCAAAGTAGGACCTTAAAAACCATATTCTAGGTACTCTTTAATTTGTTAGTTTCACATTATATCAACTTATTTACTTACTTTTTTAATAATGTACATCTGGCTTTCTCCTTACATCCTCATGTGCCACCCAAATTTCTTTTCTGATCAATAGTCAACAGGCATTGTTGATGTTTAAGTGTTCTATTATTATACTTCTATTAAAGTCCCAGTGAAATCAAAAATGACAATTCTTATTTTTTCATGTAATATTGCAGCCTTTATTGTAAATAGTTTATCAAGGTGGGTCTTTTTCTTTTTTTAAATTGTGTGCCCTCATCTTCAATTAAAATCTGAAAATGTACTTCCGCCCTGTAATCACTTTCCATCTCAAATGTAGATTAGACTGCTTGGGCGGAGCATCCGTTAACTCCTCCCCTTCAACTGTCAGTCTTCTGCTAGTTTCATTTAAAATGCAACGGCTGATTTTATACATCCAATCAATTCGCAGTAAAAAATGCAAGCCACGGCCACACCTTTTATCCTTTGAAATTGCTTTTCACTCGGAAATGCATCAAAATTCCGATGTGAAAACTATAGCAAATATTGGTTCACAGGGACTTTAAAGTAAATATTAAAAGGTCTACTTTCAGTCTATCGCAGTAAAAGTTGTGTTGTTTCCAGGTGGACTGTTAAAGAACATGACACGCATGTCTCCCTGAAATACTGTAGAATTCAATCAATCTGCCAAAGTGATTCCACTTTAAATATATAGTTCTACACTTAAAGCATGCACCAATTTTGTACACGTCTATTTGATGTATGCATTTACATCTGCAAGATTAATCTGAGACGTTTCCATTCAAATGTCATGTAGACATCTTTAAGATGTCTGTAAAATGTTTATGATTTAGAATGTATGTAAAACTGCTTCTTTTCTAAGGCGTTTATCAGATGTTCAACAGACGTACCTGTGCTATCTGAGTGCAGTTTATACTTATATTTATTAAGGCATATCTTTGAGGAAAAAATCCAAAACTTTTACCACCAGTCAATTTCTCGCTTAATGTCAATAGAGGCTATTGTTGGACTGTGGAGGTTTGTTTCAAACTCAACTTAGACGTGCCAGCTGTCACAAGTCATTAGTGCACTACGGATGTCTGGGATGGGAGTGTCTTGGGTCTCTACGGTGACTCCCACCTGAACTAGCTTTAATCATGTCACATGCTTTCTGCCCTTTTTTAGCAGGTATGCAGGGAATTCTAGTCTGTCTGTCATAACAGATAACAGCTCTGCATTCTGTGTGCTTGTCATGGCAGTCATTCACACAACCAGTCGACCGTATTCAAATATATTTGTGCATTACGGTTGAAGCTACTTCTGTGTATTGCATCATTCAAACACAAATTTACTCGCACTGACATTGAGATTATGTGATAACATCGCACCAATGCCGTATTTTGACAGAATCTTTGCAAAGTTGCATTGTATTACTGTCCTGGGCAAGACAGTGACGGCGGGAGAAAATTGACATTTGCAAACTAAATTTAGGTGGGTTATGGGGTGTAAAACGCGAGCCGTGATGCTTTCCTGTAAATTACCCGCTCTGCGCATGCGGCACTCTGAATAATACAAAATATTTCTATGTGAATGGCCCCAAAGTGGCTCAATGTGGTACTTAAAGACATTAAAAATCTAAAATTAATGCACAGCAGTTCTTACTTTAATGGGGCACCAAAGCTGATACTTGGAGATAGTTCAACCAAAAAAGAAAATGTATTTCTTTTTTTCATCCTCATGTCATTCCAAAGCTGTTTGATGTTCATTCTTCTGCAGAACACAAAATGAGATATTTTGAAGAATGTTGTCAGCACTGATCCCCATTGACTTCCATTTTATGGACACAAAACCACTGGGACATTTTTCAAAATATATTTGTTGTTCCAGAGAAAGAGTCCTACTGTATTCAGGATTTGAACAACATGAGGGTAAATAACTGATGACTGAATTTTAATTTTGAGGTTTCCTTCAAGCTCCTCCCACAAACCCCATCACTATAAATTAATTGGCCTGTTTATGCATGTCCTTTGAATACTCGCGTTTATATTTCGATGAGAAACGAGTCTTTTATTTGGTCATTTTACGCATCGCTTGCTGTCGAACATATTGTAAATGCTGAAATATTGTAAGGCTTTGTAATATTGCAAAGGCGTTTTGTGTCACCATTCACACCCGTTTTGATTTTATTCACACAAGACAGATGATGATACTCGGTGCAAACATGCCCACAGACGTCTCGCATCATTAATTGAGGAAAGTTCCAGCGATTTATCTGAACTTCAATTTCTCTTCTCGCTTGAGTGTACTTCAAAGAGGGAAAAGACAGTCGTACATCTGTTATTCTCCAGCGCATTGAATCCATTTAGCGAGACAAACCGTCGACGGTCTGGCTTTTCACTGGATTAAACACATTCTCGCAAATAAGGGGCGTGATTTCGAGCAGAAAAAATACAATTATTCACACGGTCAGGTCTTTGTGTAACACCTGCACATTCTAAAAGGCGCAGGTAGCTTCACAACTGTATGAAGATGCGAAAATTATGCCGTCTGAATAGAAATGTAACCCAAGCTTGCCGCTAGCCGAAAAGATGATACGCTTGCAAATGTGGCACCCTCGAGCAGGCACCGTAGATCTCGCCAGATTGTAACCGAAAAGTTAAACTTCAGAAACATTGCAGCAGCAGCCATCTGGACGGACCAGAAACAGTCTTACTATAATTACTGCCGTGAGACGGTAATGGGGCCTGCTATTCCCACAACCGCCCACAAGAAACTGCTCATCCTCTCCTTGTTGTGAATTTCTTGAAATTACAACATACCCAAAAGAGATTCAAGCTGTTTTAATGCTGCTTCTATGGTACACCTACACGCTCAGCCCACGCGTTTACTCAAGCGGTGAGAAACTGTAGCTCTGACGCCCTTCCAGTTAAATGCTTCTTCTTCGCACCTGACGCTCAGAAACGCATACAGCCTGAAAAAGAGATTCGTCTGGAATAAAATATAGCCTAAAAAATACCCTAGAGGTTTATACTGAGGTTTTGAGCCACGTTTGTTTGGTTTGCGTAACATAGAAGATGCTGCAAGAAGGCAGAATAGATTCAGTTTCACCTTATGACATCCCACAATCCTTTGCATGCAAAAATTGGCTGCAAATGTTTTCTGTAGTGAGAGTTTACACAAGACAGAGGCGCATGCGAGAGAAAGCTTTTCGTATTTGGGCTTATTTATCGATCAATATGTCAGGTATAACGTTAAAAAGGCGTTTTTTCTACATCTGTTATTTTATAAACCTTCTAAAAATGTTATGAAAATGACATTTAAAAACATGACAAAGCGTAGTGGGCAGTTGAATTACCACTTCGAGGTCTTTTGTTGGTTCCGTTCCCCTCTCTCAACCATGTAGTTTGTTGTTTTCACATTCCCCTCTATTCAATAAATACAAAATCATGACAAAAAAACACACAAAAATCGTTTCTCACATTGTCAGTTGAAGGTTAAAAAGCAGTCGGAAATAAAAAAATTGTAACGTAATGGCAATGTTAGCGGAATGTCTTTATCTTATTTCTTTGTAAGCAGGGTATAATGTTCTGTTGTTGACCGACACAGGCACAACAGTTTTGGAAACAAGGGCCACGTCCCCCACCCAGACTCTGGCTAGTTCTGAAAATACAGAACCGATCAGCTGCGGATGGAGATTAGTTCTGACATCCGCAGGATCTGTTTGATTTGTACACGCATTAATGCAAATGCTGGCAGAATGCCACTGGGGGAAAAATGATGCCAGGCTGGGTACGTTGAAAAATGTTCGGAGGTACTTTTTGCTGATATGGGGAGAGAAGAAACTCGAATAATTTATAAATAAATAAAGCAGCAGAGGTCATCCAAATTTAATCCGCAGTCATTTTTTTGATCTCTTAAGGCACCTGAATCAGCACCAAGTCTGAATGGGATGCTTCGTCCGACCAAGGTCCTGGGGGGGAAAGATGATTGGCCGACAGCCAAACAAACATCAGGAGTGGGTCCTGGGCCTTGTTGATGGACTCCAGGTCAGGGACAAATCCACCGGTGGATAGGACAGACTAAAAAAGTGTCCTCTATCCGACTACAGGATTGAGTAGATGTTAAATTGTGGGCCTGTTTCATTTGCAGTTAAGGGAGATTTTAGTTGTTTCTCTGTCAAAGATTTATCCGCAGTTTGACGTGTGGAATCGCTCAGGCTTCAGTTCGGTCTCTTCGGGCTGATGGGTAATGTGGGCTTGTCAGTGCCGATATCAGCACAAGGGCAGTTTATAAGCAGTCCAAGCAGCTAAGCCTCTTGAAACCCTCCAGCAGAGGTGTTTTCTGAGGCATGTTACGAATAACTGATGCACCGTTTATGCCGTGGACGTGAATCGTACCCAGAATTGCGCGAATTGCCAGCAGCAAGACTTGCATTGATGACCCATATCCAAAGACCTGTTTACAACAGTGACTCAGGGTGGGCTTTTTTTGAAACGGGCTGGTAAGCATTCAACTTGAACAACTGAGCAACTGCATAGAAACATCATTAAAATAACAACACTCTTACTGTACACCATAGCAACTGCATAGCAAAGCACTGGCACACACTCAGAAGTGCTTCTGTATATCAAGCACCACTCGCATTCTCTTCCAGAAATGCAAAAATCGGGTTCTCCACAGGTCATGTGAAGAGAACCAACCAACCAATATAGAGAAGCTAAGAGAAGATGGAGACACAGATTAGTAAATCTAGTAGTAGAGTTATTACAAAGGTATTTTCAGTTCATATAATCCATTTATCCTTTGTTTATACCTCCTCATCTCAATGGCTAGAGTGTCCCATGGCTGCTTAGCAACGACAGATGTCAGGAGAGCTCAAACTCCTAGGCACTTTAGGAAAAAAGGAGAAAGCAATGCGTTTTAGACACAAAATGTGAATCGCCCCTAACAATATTCTTAACAATATGCAGTCAGAGGAAAAATCTATATTGTTAAATATTAACTTAAATACGTGCATAAATTTTTCTACAGCAATAGAAGTTGCATAAAACATTTCCAGGGACCATATTTCAAAGTGTTCTTTCACAAAAAAAAATAACTTTTCTGGGAGAATCGTCCAATTAGGGACTAAGAAAAGTTGTTACAAAACAGTTTTATATGTTCGAAAAAAACTTTCCGAAACATGTATGATCGCTGGGGGAGTGTATTGAGCACATAAATAGTACGTAATACGCCCAACTCGTTTTTTGACAAGTTGACCATGTAAAGCATGAGAAGACAGCATGTTTAACATTGTAAAGAAGTCAGAATGCATGAAACACCTTTGCACGGCCACTTTAAACTAACATCTGAACCGCAGACGTGATCTAAAGGCAAAGTTTGAATATTTAAATTACTTAAAAAACCTTTTTGAAAAATTATCAAATATAGCTTTTTTACCAATCATCCAAACATTGTAGTTTAGAATCATTCTTTTTTCACTCAGTTTTTATATGCATAACAGTAGTCAAGTTATAGTCAAACTCAGAAGCTCCTGCTAATACAAGACGTTTATATACGGTGCACAATCATTTAAAGGTGAACTGTGTAAGTAACAGAGACCACTATTGGCGTAGTTGGAAATTGCAACCTAAAGCTCCGCCACCATCCTCTCCCTTCTATTAGAGTAGCTACGGTTGCCGTCACAGGACAAAAGGGTTCAATAAATGATAGCGGCCACTATCGGTGGTGTTGATAATTGCAATCTACATCTCACAGGCGAACAACACACTGAAGTTACGGACACAGGACAGAGATGTCGTCGTCTGAGACAGCAGAGAGTAACCTTTGCAAATCAAGTGACGAGGTTTATTTACAAAGAAAAACAAATTAATTAAATTGACTTAATTCATTATTTACTCTAATCGTTATAGTGAAAATTATTGTTACTTGTATAACATTGTGTCAGTGATGTATTCGCTTATTTTGCATAGCATTTTTTGGCACGGTAACTTGGTTCGTAACATACAGCCTATTTAAACCGCTTGCTAATGCTAAAGTAAGGCATCACCCCAATTGATCAATTGTATCTTCTCAAATCTTCGTTGACACTGTATTACTGATAAACTACGCAACGTGGAAGTTTGGATTTTATCCTATCAATTATTAAATTAC
The DNA here is from genome assembly GCF_015846415.1 of Triplophysa dalaica. Taxonomy (NCBI): domain Eukaryota; kingdom Metazoa; phylum Chordata; class Actinopteri; order Cypriniformes; family Nemacheilidae; genus Triplophysa; species Triplophysa dalaica. The sequence continues at coordinate 20,116,503 of NC_079551.1, forward strand.
ACATTTGTATGCACAGAAGCTAAGCAGTATTATAATATAATTTACACCCGATGTATGCAAATTATGATTGTAAAAATGATTTCTAACTTGATTTGCACACGGCCATGCAAAAAGGAATTATAGTACAATAACAAAGTGCTAAAAACAAGAAAAACTCACTTGATGCTCATGCTCATCTATTAGCTAAAGCTATCAAACAAACACTTCACTTATATAGCGGAAATTAGACAAACTTACCGGTCCAGCAGAAAGCTTTCAACTTCGGCGTCGCTTAGCAAACCCTTTTCCTGCTTCAGTGTCCTCCATTTGGGAAAAGCCATGCCGATGTTTATTCGGGTTTTCTGCCGTTTTTTGTCTCGACTTCGCCTTGCTGCGTCGTATTTTCTCTTTTTTGAACGAACAGATTGACGCTCTAACGGCTCTTGTGCGGAGTATGTGTGGTCCGCCATTAGCTCAAATTTTGCTTCTTACTGCAACAAAGAACCGTTTATATTTCTACTAAAAAACACGACAAGTAAATGCTGTTATTGTTCTTCCTCTTCTTCTGCTAATCCTTCTATGTAGTCGCTTTGAAGCTGCCCCAAAAAACAGCCGAAGAAGAAGAACATATTCTCGCGCATCCTTCGTTTTACGAAACGCGCTCGGTTTGTCCGTGTAGTGCTACTATAGAAACATGGCTGTGCACATTAATAAATTACATGTAAGGGTGTGCCCGCGGTGTATATACATAAAATGGCTCATTGTAAGGTAATATACCTTACACGTTTCATTTTGTAAGGTATTTCTTCACCACTCACAACATAGTTTTGTATTATATATTACATTTAGGTGAATAAATCCTTCAAAATCCTACACATTGTACCTTTAATGAAAACAACAGGCAGAACACAGAACTTGCTTGTTATTTTCTGTTTGCTGGTTTTGAGCTGTTCTTGGTATGTTTATCAGTTTCAGCCTTTGTTATGGCGCGCTTACATGATCGGTCCTTTGATCACAGCTAGAGAGAGAATGAGCCCGAGCACTGAAGGGAGAGGCGCATGTATTGGTTATTTAAGCTTTTGTTTCTGCCTTTTTTTTTGGTGCATCACTACTGTATGTGCTACAAGCATGCACCTATAGAGTGGAAAGAGTTCCTGTTAACACAAGACGTGGGTTTGATCTCAAGATACATAAAAACTGCACTGTAACAGTATTGTAAATTCCTCTAATGGCGAGAATACACTACAAGATTTTTCCACATATTTTCAGTCTGGAGTTGTTGCAGAAAGTCTGCGCCAGTCTGTAGATTTTATCATGTATTGTTTTCTATGCAAACGTTCAAAAAGTCTTGTTGCGTAATCCAGCCTTCACTGTGCATCACATGGAAACCATTCTATTCTATTCTGCACCAGTCCCCCTTTGTGGCTAACGCTTTGCTACATTATTATTTATAGTTTAATGTTCAAAGGAGTTATTTTTTACATGTTTAGCTCCTTAGATCATGTTATAAAAAAACTGGTTGATAATTTGATAATATCAAGCACATCCCTTAAAAGATGCGATCTGTGTTACAATGGCATATCATGCAGTGTGTTCCAGCTACACGTACCCATGGCACTACGGAGGGGTCGCCCCTTAACAACTGCATTTGCACTGAATCTGTAATATAGCACCCACACACGTGCAGTGCTGTCAATAGTGCAGTGGCCCACTTTTTTTCAAAAGTATTTTTTCCAAAAGTGATTTTCTCCATAAGCGTTTCGAAGAATACAGAGTTCTCAGCCTTGAACCGAACCCACTCAGTCAGAGATGAATCGCACCATTCAAGCTTTGATTTACAGATTTTCTTTTGAAAAAAGGGAAAAAAAAACTTGTCCTTAAAGCCCAAGACATCTAGTGTCATGTAATGAAATTGGACACGCCCCTTAGTGCAAGATGATTCATCGGTATTCTTAGTCAGTTTTCTGGTAAGAGGATGAATGTACATTTCAAATCTGCTTAAATTTCATTTTGTCAAGTTTTAGCATTGCTCTAGCATATACAGAAGACTGTGCTGTTTTATTTATCCTTATTTACTGATGTTGTTGTTTTTATTATTTATTTAACAGTGAGTTTAATGCTTCTGATGCATATCCCTACATGCAAAATATGAACTCAAGAGGAATCCCTCTGGAGACACATACTGCCTGGTTATGTTATTCGAAACACTGCCAGATACTACTAACCAAAAGAGCATAAGAACAATAAATGATGTCCTTTGACACCACAGCAAGCATTTCCATGAATGCAGAAGACAGTCCAGATACAGTGCTGCCATACAAAATACTGCATTGAACATCACGTCCAAAGGCCAAAACATTCAGTTATAGTTTAACTTCTTGAATGCACTAGTTTTGAGAAATGTGTCGGTGGTTTTGTGTTCATACAATGGAAGTCAGCGGTGGTCAGTGTTGTTTGGTTACCAACGTTCTTTAAAATTTTGTTTGTGTCATACAGGTTTGAAGTGATATGAGAGAGAATAAATGATGTAAGAATTTAGATTTTTGGATGAATTATCCCTTTAATTTTAGGAATTTTACTTAAATCTCTAAGCATATCCACAATCAGGTTTACCTATTGGTTTTCAATACGTGCCCCGTACACCCGGACAAGGTTTTTAAATGCAAAATCATTACAGACCCAATTTTACTTTTGTGAAACGACTCGCAATGTAGCAGCACGGGGCCCGGTGAGCTTCTCCGTCGCACAGGAAACCGGCTTTCACCCGGGGCATCGAGGTCTGTTCAGAAGCCATTCATTTCCTCACTCATTAGCGTAATGGAAGAAGGTCCCGCTGCGACGATCTACAAAAGGCAGATAGGTAGACGCACGGCACACGGGGAGAACATTCCACTTGATTTGAGATGAAGAATACTTGCAAACACACACATACGTGCTCAGCGAGATCATAATATAAGCATTCGCCTTTATGAAATCACCTTTTGGAGTCTAATTAGCAGTATTAATGTCGATCCGTTCATAAGTGTGTGTTTGTGTGAAGAAAGACCAGTCAAAGAAGAATGACTGGTCTGAATGCACGATGAGGCCTTTCGTAAGGGCAATTAAAAGTTCTACTGTTTTTCATATGGAAATGCAATGAGACCAGCTACACAAAGTTCAGAATATAAGCATTTATAACTCATAAACGACACACGCAGGCCCGCACCCTGACAGTGCAATTACACAGTCTCTTTAGCGAAGCAGGGGTCTGAATGGAAAGATAATCTCCCTCATTATTTTATTTCTGTTTTCGACGCACAGATGTTCCAGGATAATGCGTTCTCCAGCGTGCAGGTGGCTTAACAGCTTTCTTCTGCAGCGCCTTTTCCTGATAAGCGCTTCATATACTCAGATGCAATTATGCGGCTATAAACAAAGTCTTAATATTTGCATTGCAAGGATGAATCTTTTTAAACATTGACCCGCGTATTTTTGGTTAGAAGCCTGGAGCTTCAAGTTTTTTCTTGGTATGTTTTGTTTTAATTGCCAACAATTATCCACTTTTGATACTGCTTTAAGGCAAGCCAGTGCTCACTTTTTGTACTGTAATGAATGAGATCTCAAATCATGTGGCTTGTCGGGGAGAGGATTGGTTCTTTGCAGAGGCATCAGAGTTGTGTTTTGTTCACCTGGTAAATGTGACCCTGGATCAGTTTTTTTTTTTTTTATTGAGATTTGTACCTCATCTGGAAACTGAATAAATTAATGTTTTATTGATGTATGGTTTGTTAGGATAGGACAATATTAGGCCGTTATGCAATTATTTAAAAAATATATTTTGAGAAAATCGCCTTTAAAGTTATCCATCAGAAGCACTGTAGAAGGCAGTTGTTAAGAAGAAACTTGTTTGTTTGAAAGCTTTCTATTGCCTTACCGCTGTAATGACATAGTGTGGAGTAGATGAACCCAAAAGATGAAATTCGAAGCATTACATAGATACCAAACTTGAGTGGGTAATACCCAAAGAAAAGGCATCGGCGAAAGCGAGCGATATTTGTAGGCGTGTTATTTTGGTCATTTTTGTTCGCGATTATGCCTCATCCACAAAAGTTTCGAAAAATCAATCATCTTGACCCATACAATGTATTGTTGGCTACTTTTTTGTGACCAATGATTGTTTTTGTGGTCCAGGGCCACATATGTATATGGATTTTATTTTGGCAATGTATTAGTACTCTGGTGTCTGTCGGGTGTCAATGATATATATTCCATTGGGTCAACAATAGGACAACAAAAAGCATAAGAGCAATAAAAACATCTCACAAAGCCTACTATAGTGTACAGAGCAAAGTTTAGTTTATCTAAGCATGCTTTTTTATTAGATATTGTAGAAAAGATATAGAAGTCAGAAATAATTGGTCAGGTGCTGACGGAAGAGATGTGTTTTTAGCCGATTCGTAAAGATGGCGACAGAATCTGCTGATCTTGTAGCAGCAGGCAGATCATTCCACAAATGTGATCCAGAGAAGGTTCGTGACAGCAATTTTTTTTACCTTTTTGGGATGGCACCACAAGACGTCGTTCGTTTGCAGTGTGTAAGGATCTGGCGGGTACATAAGTCTGCATTAGCGAGTGAAGATAAGGGTTGACAAACCAGTGGTGGTCTTGTAGGCCAGGAGCAGAGTCTTGAATTTGATGCTAGCGACTATAGGGAGCCAATGTAACTTAATAAAGAGAGGAGTTACGTGCATATAGTTCATATAGTCTCTTCATTGTTTTTACAAAATACAATTCCTACACATCATTTCACCTCTACTATGACCTCTGACTTTCTAGGGTTGAAGTCACCATGAAACAGAAGTTGCTATTGACTAATTTTCTGTATAGTGCCGTATATCCAAGTGCAACGGCTTCTGAAATCAGAAAAAGAAGTTGGGTGGTGCTTTAATTTGCTTTCCCGTTTTGATTGGTTTGTTGTAAGTTGGGCGGTGCTAACTAAATGAAGGCAGGTTTGAATGCCATTTTACAGTCTAAGGGGTCTAAAAAGGCCTTAAAAAACGGCTTAAAACTCGGCTCAGCCAATAAGAATCATGGACCAGAACTGACCCTTTTATACCATTAAATTAGGATGAAACGGTCCATAAAGGAATAGTTTGCTTAAAAAAAGTATATAGTTAAAATCTTATTCCTTCATTTACTCCTCCAAAAGTAATTTCAAACCTGTATGATTTTCTTTCTTCTTTAGAACACAAAATAAGAAATGTTGAAGAACATTGGTAACCAAACAACATCGCCCCCCCCATTGACTTCCATTGTATGGACACAAAACCACATAGACATTTCTCAAAATATCTTCTTTTGTGTTCCACTGAAGAGTCATATAAAGGTTTGAAATGACATGAGGGCAAATAAATCGGTGAACTGTTTCATTACCATAGAATACTAATACCATTCATTGGCAATGGAGATACTGTATGTGTCTCTTGTGCGAAAGGAAATCTTTGCCCTTCTTGACCTGCAAATGGAGAGATTTGTGCCTATTCTCCTGTCACAAATAGATAGAGAATTCTGTCTGTAATGCAAAAGCAATGATGTGCAAAATCATCTTGATCTTTGCTGCAAAACATCATCGACACAATAGTACTTGGAATCAAATCAACAACCTCTACACATTCTCCTTTTTCGCCTGGTTTCATAGCCACGATGGGGAAAATTACAGATATGATTTCTCAAAGTGGTTCTCGACTGGTAGATCACGGCCCAAAAGCGTCATATGCCTGTTCTCATTGAATCGTGGATCGCATGGAATATTCAATGCTAAATACAGTAGTAAAATATGACTTTTGGGCTTATCGTGAAGGATGGGGAAATCTTCCCCATATCTTTTGTATTTGACGTCAAAGATTCATCTGCCACGGTGCAAGTTTGCCAGATTGGGCCGACGCCAATGTGAACAGGTTGTGTGACGTGCCTTCATCATTGAAGACAGTGAGCAAAATGACGCAGGCTAAATATCTCTTGTGCAAGCTACAGTTAATCTTGCATAAATCTAGCCCTGCAGAGGTCATGTTAGCCTTTGATGACATGTTGGCACGTGTGTCGTAAAGCAAATCCAGTTGAAAATCTTTGAGTTGAGGTTTTATATTAAAAATCGGCCATTCTGTAGATCTTTATAATTGATTTCTCTTCTTGATAGTCGGCTGTCTTTAATTTATTGCGTTTTGCATATTGCATTTCTATCCGAGCGCCGCTTCATTTCTCAAGACGTTTAACATGCTGCGACACATTCTGCTTCTTCAGTACAGTGTGGCTTTCAGCCCTTTCCTTCTCCTCTCCTCAGAGCTCTGGGCTTTCAATAATTCACTGTTTTCTTAATCTAAGGTGTTAAATAGTTTATTAGGAAGAGGGCTCGGGTCCTCTGTGGCTCCTTTTGGTCCAGTGCTCCCAAAGCCTACTTGGCAGTTCTGAGACTCATCCATTCGTAGTCATGACATTTTCCACCCCCAGCGTTTGAAACCAAAGCCCGGTGCAGAACTTACAGTGTTGCTGCCTGCCCAATGACCTGCTTTATAACAGAGTCCAAAACATTGGCCCTTTAGAAGTTGATGGAGATGATGGGATATGCATCAATAAACCACTTCAAAGCAGAACTGCGCAAATTGTACCTGAAATGATTTAAAAGGGAATGTTGTAGATAAAATAATATTCGTATGTCGTATGTAGTAAAGTTTTGGATTTGAGTTGTCAATATTATATATATACTGTATCTATAAAACTTCAACTTAGTCAATGAACACCTTTATTAGTTTTAGGGACTGACAGATGTTTTGTTGCCAAAAGTGACCAGGATAAGTATAAATGGTCATAGAAAGCTATCCCTGCTGAAATGTCTAAACACCTTTCAAAAAGGAATTTGTAATGGTTTTAATGAAAAAAAGCTACTGGTTTATAATGGTATTTTAATGGAATCCATTAGAATTTCTGTATTGGTTCCTTTTGTTTTGTTCCATCAGGGATGCGTATAAAGTATTATTTCTGTATTATTTTTTCTTCTCTGTAGCATAATACTGGAAAAAACACACTGGGTCTCTCTCTGACGTGTTTGGTGCTTGGCTTGAATATAAACACTTCAATGCAAGACTGGTAGACATGCACGAAACCGTTAAATATCTCTTTCAATCATACAAATAAATTTGAAGATTCACTGCACTTTCTTTGCAATAGAATATAGGAGTATTGAGGATGATTACAGTCACCCTGTAAAACTGTAGTGTACTTATTTGTGGATGGTGTCTGCAAACCCGAGACCACAGAGACCTATAGAAGAGCAATTGTAGTCAATACAGTGGTGTCAAAGCAGTGCCGTTTCTTTGCTACGTACAAGGTTGAGAGGGACATTACTGTGTCTGCTCCCAGATTTTATAAGAGATTTCCAGCTTTACAATGCAAACATTAAACTTAACAAACCAATAAAAGGCTGCCGTTGACCTCATGAGAGAATTGCCAAAGCGGAAAGCCTGTCACTGATGTTTACGAGCTAAAATCAACCTGAGAAAACTTGAAAGTCTCGCCGTCACGGATTCAAGGTTGCGCTTTATTGAAGCATTTATTGTCGGTGTTGATGGCCGAGCTGCCTAGACAATGAGTTGAGATTGTTTCATTGTCTGTGACCTTTCAACACAGTTTGAGATGTAGGATAAAATCTCAGCTGAAAACGTAATCCGTTCTGAATGATAAATCGCAAAATATAAAAGAGGATGATCGTAATGATGATGAATAATTGACACTTTTTTTAGCAAAGCCAAGTAATTCATATAACTTGACTCGTGTACTTGTGTTCCATGACCAAAAGTGTGTGATTTCGGTTGCATTTCTTCTATTCAAGATGCATTTTAATGCAGTGCCATATTGACATTTTAGACACAGAGCACATCTGAGATAAATTGCAACGCTCACTGTGAAGCACGCCCCGGGCCCATTGTCCAGCATCAGTGCTTGGACCTTGATGGCCCACGTTCCAACGTCTCCAAGATTCCTTTCCAATATACCCAGAAGTGCATAGCAGATGTTATAGCTTGAAACTGTGAAATCTGTTACAGAAGCGCAGGAGGGATAAATGGTTTCAATTATTCTTTAGAGACAGCAGTGAGATGAAATGGAGAGCAAATGGAAACTTTCTCATCTGCTTCTCAGATATTTGTTATGAGAAGAAGTGGCAGAAATCTTACAAATGTCTCAAATACAGTTTCAGATCTCAACAATTTCACAAACCGACATCAAAAGTCAATATATTTGAAGATCTCCATAGTACTCAAACATTTCTCATCAGATTTACCAAAATCCAGATTTTTTGACTTCTATAATCAACATTCATTTGACACGTCCATACTCTTCATGTTTTTTAACAATTAGGGTCTCAATTGTTTCTGTTTAGGAGAAACATCTGGGACGAAGTTGAAACTCCTCTCCTGAACTATGAAACCGAAACCTCTTCCCAGATAGCACAGGTACATGTGTAAGATGTCTCCTAGAGATCTGGAAAACATCTGCTGTCTAAAAACATCTGAAAAACATCTTAGAATGGGCAGCTTTAAATACATTCTGAATCATCAACATCTTTCATCTTCTAGATGTCTATAAGACATCTGACAGGAGACATCTCGGAGACGTATTACAGATGAACAAATAAGTCTTGCAGATGTGAATGCAGACATGAAATAGATGTATCAGGGTGAGCAATTAACTTTTTTTTCTCGTCTTTTACTTTGTGGAGCATTACACTCCCACACTTCCCCCGCACATCATTTTAGACACGGATTGGAGGATTTGGGAGGAAGGAGGTGGAGAGCGTCTGTATATTGATCACCGAATGAGACCAGGGGATTGTGTGAACGTCCTTCGAGTTGTATCCTTTTGTTCATAAAAGGCCTGTGAGGTTTATACAAGTCAGCCCTCAATGGACTGAAATAAACTCCAAGTCTATCTGTCAGCTTGACACGTCGGTAATCAGCGCAAGTCTCTGCTCCGCGTCTCCAACGTAGCCTTTGAGGCGAAATGAATGTCTGTCTTCCATTTTGCAATAAAACCATGAGGAAGGCTGCTTAGCGAGATTGTGATTATGCACTGACAAGACCGCTTAGAGCTTTTCTATGGCGCAGAAAGGGAGGGAGGGGGAGAGGATGAAACCGGCAAGAAGGATTTATTTATATTATCCAGCTTTGCTCCTCTAGGGGGAGCTATGTCATTGAGAAAAGCGAGCACAGTGCACTCGGCTCACCTCACCTGTGTGAAAAATGAATTCATTCTTTTTTACCCTCTTCTTGTTCACTTATGGTTTACTTGAATGGTTTACTTGTCTTTTGGTATATCAAAATGTGTCTTCATTGGGAAAGAAAATGCATCACAAACGAAATGGCCTTGAAGTGTTTAACAGCGAACTAGACATTCTGAGTTGAAAACAGAATCCTTACATGAGAGGGCTTGTAAGGACCATTTCCCCAGTCTTCAGCGGTGAGGGCTTCCGCGATCTGTTTCCCCCCGCAGCGGACGGACGCATTACTATATCATCTTGCATGGCTATCCATATCTCTGGCTCCATGACTCATTCTGCGATAGCTATCACCTCCCACCTGCCCTGGTTCTTTTATCTGCCTCTTCCTTTGGCATGTGTTGACACATTTAAGCCCCCTATCGTGGGTAATTTGTCAAATGAGGAGAACCGGACTTCATTTTGATGTAAGATCAATATTCTGCTTAAGAATGGGTGGCAAGTGTGTAATTTGATTAGTCTAAGGTTTTGAGCCGTTTCCAGTGTTATAAAGCAGGGAAATGTTTGGCGTCTTCATGTTGACTCTGCGTGGCACATGTCATTTTGATTCCTGGCAGAATAGGAATAAATAGAAAGCGGGCTTGCAGCGTTTAATGTCTGCAAAAGCACAGCATGTTAAGAGCGCTCGGTAGGGCGGAATCAAACTGTCTGTGTGATGGCATGTTTTGCGCTCGTGTCAACCCTGACTGAACTGTCTCTAGAGGTGAAGATGAAAAGAGAGAAAGACCGAGATAGAATGATACAGTGAGAGAGAGAGAGTAATAAAGACTGTAGAGGGGGTGGGTGGTATGACCAAATAATCACAGTATGAGATATTTTATATGGGAGTACAGTCTACCTTAGATTTTATTATAAACATATCTTTTACTCTATATAGACCACTTCACAACATGTAAACAATTGTCCAGCAGGACGTCATTTATGTTATTTTTTTATCTCAAATATAATGTGAAAGTAAATCTTAATGATATTTGTTTAGCATTAAGCAATTTTTTATTTGCTTGTTCAGAATTTTTGTGCAGTGTTAAAAAAACTGAAGCAGGACATTCTTCTGGACCAGTGTTTTTTACACCTTATGAAGTGGTCTATACATACAGTATGTAAGCCCCAGCTTCAAAAAGCGTAAACTGCACATACATTAAAAACCTTTTAAGCAAAAATTGGTATCATAAATGATCTTGTTGCGAAATGTCATCTTTCAAGTTGTAAGTGGAAGAAGCTTGATTTGACCACTGCACAGTTTCTTTTCTCAAAACCAGGGTTTCAATCAACAAGAACTCCAATATTTGTAGCACAAGATCTGAGATATGAGGCGAGTTGGCCAAATTGAGGGGCATAGTCTTCATATTACCAAACAGAATGATTTCAATTTTATTTTCATTAAGCACTAAGAAATTCTGCTTTAACCATGTTTGTAGTTCGTTCAAACAATGCAACAGAGGTCCTAAGGATTCTTTGCTTTTATGCTGCAAGGGAAAATAAACCTGAGTATCATCCACGTAGAGGTGGAAAGACGAGTATTTCTCGAAGATAGCACCAAGAGGGGACGAGGATTGAGCCCTGAGGCACCCCACAAGCAAGTGGGTATGAGGATGAACTGTGTTGGCCAATGGAGACACATAAACTCCTATTTGTTAAAAATTATTGAAACCATTTCAACGCTGTGCTCCATAGCCCCATACAACTCTCCAGCTACAACCCTGATAGTTAAACTAAGATCAAGAAGTGATACAAGATCATGTCCAACGGTATTAAAAATCCGTTTTAGAAATCTGGGTGGAATGATATCTCGTAACGATGAAGTTGTTTTCAGATGTTCAAATATGTCTTTACAAGATTCAAACGAAACGGGCTGAAAATCATTCCATAGCATCGGCCCACTGGATGACTCAAATTGAAAAAAAATTCCCCAGGGACAGGTTTGATCTCAGTTGAACGATTTTCTCATTAAAAAATTTACAAAATTGCTCACACAATGACACCAAAGAATCAGGAAAAATGTTGACACAGGGGCTGAGCACAGAATCGATAGCAGAGAAAAGAGTCTTAGGTCTGTGTGAATTGTCATTAATAAACTCAGATAAATATTTGGCCTCAGTGGCCTTAACAGCTTGCGGATATGCATATAAGGAATCTCTCCATATTTCATATGAACCTGTAACTTACCCTTGCACCATTTTCTCTCAGCTCTTCTGCAAGCATTTCTGCGCAAACGAATTGAATCATTGAGCCATTTAGTAACAATACGTTGGGGTTTATGCAATAATATTCAAAGTGGAATCAAACTTTTGATTAAAACCGTCAAACAGTCTGTTCACATCCGACATAGAAGACAGTTCAGGCAATGGTTGGTCAGTTGTAGCATAAGAAGCAGCAAATCTTTCACGTGACTGAGTGAAGAAATACACTTCAAACAAGCGGATGAGGGTGATGCAGCTACCGGAATGGAAAATGAGAAGAACAAGGGAACAGTTTGTGTGGTCTGAAAAGCAAGTTTTGCTGATTTCCATGTCAGAGATTTGAAATCCATGTGAAAGCAAGCAATCTAACATGTGTCCATGGGCATGGGTAGGCCCTTGCACCCACTGGACAAAATCAAATGAATCAATACGATTAAATTCAGTTACCAGGGGTTTAGTGGGGCAGCATAAGTGTATATAAAAATCACCCAACAATAAGATGTAATCAAACAGTGGAATTAATCCTCCTAGTAAATCAGAGAATTCACTTAAAAAAATCATTGCTAATACGCTGCGGGCGATAGTAACACAGGGAACTGGACGCACAAGTTCTATTCGAAAAAACTGTACCTCAAAGCATGAGAAGACACCAGCTGGAGTTCAGCGAATGGAGAACGCCGTGGTTAACTCTTCTACTGCCAATCTGAGGAAAGATGGGGCACACGGGAGCACATCCAGGAAACCACAGCAGTTGGACGAATCCTCCGATGATACCTATCCAACGAATGTAGAGACCAGAAACAGTCCAGGTTGCCAGTTTAAGATCAGAAGACCGAGTAGATCCAAAGATAAAACTGGATTTACCTTACTTGAAGGGTTGTTGACGCAAGAATTCGGGAATGTTCAAGGCAAACAGTGGCGGGAACGTATAGGACCCACTCCACACTTTATCAGGCGGGCAGAAGATAATATTATCAATTTAGAGTAAGGATTGACAGTCATAATTTTAAATGTAGATTTCACAGAAGTTAAAACTTACGCTAAGATAGCCGACATAAACACATAAAACGAACAGGGAACATGGCATGCCAAACACACTGGCGCCAACTTGATCCCTCATGACAGTTAATCACAAGGCACAACTTTGTTTGTAGATTCAAAAAACTAAATAACTGGGGATGTCAAACTCCCCATCGCGATTAATTGCATCTAGATTAAAAGTTTGTGTTAACATAATATATGTCTGGGAAGGTGCGCTCTTATGCTAGTTTGCTACTGCTAGGCTCTCCGGAAGACGCTAGCCTCCACCTTTAAGGTAGCAAATTGTCGCTGTCCTTCTGAAACCTCAATGTCCAAATGTTCAATTGTTCTTATTAAACACTTATGGCACTTTTTCCAAGTCTTCATTTGTATTCTAAATATCGCAAATAAATAGTGTAATGCATACATTACACAGAGGTACTATCGTAACGTGAGAGTTTGAAATCATTACATCCTTTAAACATTATTTATTATATGAGATATTTATTTTTATCATAGTCTATGACTGATATTCAATTAAAATGTTTATTGAACTGGTTTTTAAAAAAACAATTACCTGTATTTAAGTGCACAAATAACGGCTAGTCTATAGATAGACTCACTTTTTTCCACTTGACTATTTGTTTCATAGAAATGACCAGATTTATGGCTAATCACTTTTACAGTCAAGATATTTGACCGAAAGTTACATCACTAAAGACAATAAAGTAAAACGGAAGACAATAAATTCTTGATCACAAATTACAAAATTTCACAAATACAAAATTGACTCAAATTTAATTTCATTTGAGTGATCCAACTGCTTTTTACCCCAAAAAATCTGACAGTGAACTCTGAACCACTGGATTTGAGCAGACACCCCACGGCTTTCAACACACTTTTTATCTCTTTTCACCAAAAACCTGCGTTTGATGCAGAATTCCCTCGATGATGCTTGACGCGCCTCTGTTATTTGCAATTTCAAACAAATTTCATTTATCATCAGCGTGTTTGTTCCTCTGCTCCAGCATCTCTCAGAGATGGGAGGAGAGAGCAAGAGGAGATAACATGTGAGAAAACAAAACCGGGCAGGAGACAGAGACACAATTATTCCTGCAGCTCTTATTTTAATGAAATGCAAAAGTAATTCCCATGTGAAAGAAGCAGTAATTGCCCAAACAGTATTATAATGTGACAATCGTGCTAGAACAAAGTATGAAATTGCAGGGGATTTTAATCATGGGTAATTCTCCCAAGAAGCTTGACAAGTTAAGATAATTAAATAAATATAAAAAGCATCTTGGAAAAATAGGGTTTGGCTTGCACGTCAGGAATCGTATTCCTGTTCTCATCTTGGCCCGAATCCTTTGGGTTTGATAGGTAAATTTAACAGGCAATACAATGTACGAAATTCAGAAGAAGTCATTTTCATCCCCAGGATATTCACTGTATAGACACAAGAACTCTACATGCAAATAATTATGAAGCATGGAAGGAAAGCCAAAGAGTACTTGAGAGGATGAAAATGAAGATCTATGAGGCTTTACAATGGAGACGTCCATGTTCTTTTGAACAGAAAGGCATTAATATTGGTAAATTCTCAAACACTCTCTATGAGGCATGTTTTTCTTACATTTAGTTTTCTTGTAAATTAGCATGTTTTATATATACACAGATCTGCAATTGCACAGCAATGCGGCCCCCTAGCAAGTTTGGCGGAGGGAAAGTTTGAGCCGGCCAATTAAAACTGTTTTAATAGCAGGGGACCGTGGGCATTTTGGTGCCCACAACATATGCAACGTTCATCTTAAATGTTAAACAAAAAAAGAATCATGGAAAAGTTGATTGAACTTGCTGTTGCAAAGCATCGCTGTCTTCCATAGAAGAATCTGTGGTGGTCTAGCATAAAATCAATGAGTTATCTTTGACATAATGCAAAAGTGGCTCATTAAACCCCAACTTCAGCTTCCAGTCAAGTGACAATACCGCTAGTAATGTTAGTTAACACACCCCAACACCGACTGCAATCCACAAGTCCACACTTCTGGAGTAAACACATGCGACTGTGTTTGTGAGGTGATGATGAAACCAATTCTGCACGTCTCCTTAGGTTTAAAACCCTTCTAACAAATGCTACAATTTGAACAGACATTACCACTCAGAATATAAATATGCTCAAATAGGTGCACTAGGAAAACACATTCTTGCTATGGAAAAAACACTTAATACACGCATACTTCAACAAAATGCACCACATTGGCAGAAACTGTTAAAGTGGTTTCAATCTCAATAGTAAGATGTGAGTTTTCAGGAGGATTTTAGAAATAACCGGATATTATATAAAGCACACCCACATCTCCATTTTAGCCAATATCTTTCAGCGAATAAAAACTGGTAAGACTGTAAAGTCCAAATAAGTTTGCAATTGTAGTAAATGTGTTAACTACTGTAATATGAACAATGAGTTATATAGTTTTCAGCATTTATTAATCTTTCATTCCAAAACAGTACTTATAAGTTACAATTTGAGATTTAAAAGAAAATGTTAGTAATGCAGCAATAACATAAACTAACAATGAACAAGACTATACAGTATTTATTCATTTTTGTTTGTTTTTGCAAATGCATTTACTAATGTTAAATGTCGAACATGTTATTTTTGGAGGATCTATTTACAGAAATTCTGTATAATATACATGTTTTCAGAGGTGTATAAAGACCTTACATAATGAAGTGTTATGTTTTCATTACCTTAGAATGAGCTATTTCTATCTACATACACCGCAAATCCCCTTATATGGAATTGACATGTTGTTTCTACAGTATCCCTGTAAATGCTTTATCTCCTTCGGCAAAGAAGCAAAAATGTGAAGACATCTTAGCTCTGTGTCAGCCATCGTAGTGCTTCAAAAGGAAGTGGCGGTGGAGTGAACTTTTCGTTGTAACCTCACCGCTGGACACCGCTCAATTTCATACACTGGACCTTTAACAAATACAACCTTACTGAGGATATTTCTCTCATGTCTGGCTCGGATATTTAAAAGTAAACTTTGTCAATTTTCTTTGTTCAGTCCAATAACTTGTTTGTAGTTGTACAAAGAAGTTTTGACAAAACCAGATGCTTTGAGAATTTATTATTGTCTAAATGTTTTTACAGATGGGTGGTAATACAGATCAGATCAGAATGCTTTGAAATGCCATGTGTTCAAAATTATATTAAAAACACTAAAGGCATCAAATGGGCAGAAAATAATTGTTGTTACACATTTGCAATGCCGCTGTAAATAGCTGTAATTACGTTTATAAACTCTTATTTTGTACTATTCTCTTTAATGAAACTTAAAGGAACGGAACATGGAAATTATTTATTCACCCTCGTGTCATTCCAAACCTGTATGAATTTCTATCTTATGCAAAGCACAAAAGAAGATAGTTTAAAGAATGTTGAAAACACTGACCCCCATTCACTTCTATTGTATGAGCACAAAACCATTGAGACATTTCTCAAAATACCTTCTTTCAAAATATCTGTGTTATGCAGTAGAAAGACTCATAAACGGGTTAAAAGAAATAAACGATGACAGAATGTTTATTTATGGGTGAACTAGGTCTGTACCTTTAACGAAACATGTTCACAACTCAACCCAGTGAAGCCAGTAGGCTAAGCAATATTTTGGAAGTAACATTAACAACCTTGTGCACCCAACTTTGAAAAGAAACAACGTGAATATCATCACCTCCTGTGGGCTATTTTATTTTGAGGAACATTTAAAATATTCATAAAATGAAACGATTCCCTCTCAGAACTAGTGCGAAAAGAATAGTTGTCTTTTTCCAGGAACCACAGTTTCAGAGAGTGTGTTTTGTATCTGTGCACCTGTATGTGATTATGTAACACACAATTTACAGATGAGATAAACCATTGAAAATGGTGACACGTTTGACAGTTGCTCTACTGTAAAGAAGCAGTTAGCGAAACAATTTTTTTGCAATTTGTCCTTGTCGGTTTAATGCAACAAAAATAAAATTGCAAAGCAAATCCCATGAGACGAACCGGATCAAAGGACATAATCTAAAAGAAATCAGCCTGCTAGCTTTGGTTGATGTTGTTTAGCATCTTTCAGTCTTGTTTTGATGCATCGCATGTGGCTTCTTTCCGCGTTGCCAGACATCAGGTGGCATCTTGTTTGTCATTCATGAATGCATTAAGTTCCTATTAGAGTTGAATCAAAACCATCAGCGAGCGTTTTCCCCGGATTGGCCTGATACACCTCCGATTTAAACCCGTGCGTTGAGCCGTCGATAAATCATGATGGCGCCGAAAAAGAAAGAACGAAAGAAAACAAAATTCTAATTGCTATGTAAAAATGTCAAGCCAAATTCCTCACAGCAGGAGCCAAGCGTCGCTCATAATGGATTCAAAGTCACCCCTTTTTGTATTTTCTCTCCCTCTTGTAACCAGCTCTGGCTAGATGACTGTTTAAAGCATTTGCCAACACTTTAGAACAGGTGCCTGCTGGGAAATGTTTTATTTCTATAATCACAGACACCGAGATCCGCTTGAGTTGTACGGTACTTTTTTAAACGTCCCTTTCTTTGTAGACGTTGCGGATTTGTAATTTTCCAGAAATGGCCAATCGGATCCAAGCGAGGCTCATGGGATGGATTGAGTTGTTTGGGTTGTGAGCCGCCCGACACAGATGAGCTCTCCCGAGGCGGTTTCACTACAGTCTTCTCACATCTTAACCACATCCCTTGTTTGCGTCTTTCCTCGAGCGCTTCTCAACGGCGTGGCTCGACGTTGCAGAAAAGAGTTGCCGAAATTATCGACCCCCGTCTGTCTGTCTGTCTGTCTAGCTCGCCTCAGCTGGGAAGCTGCAGGCTGTAGAAATCGGCCGCAAAATCCGGTCCGCCGGGAGATGACATTACTGTTGCGTCGAGGAAAAATATCTCCTTCTCTTCGCATCTCCGTGTCTTTTCACCCTTATCGTCTACAGGTTCTATAATTAGATTGCCCCAAGACTTAACATCTGAATATCTATCATGTCGGAACGGTTCATTCTCAATGCAGTGAGAAACGTCTGGACTGAATGGAAGGAGATTGCTGTGACATTTGAAAAGCTGTGGGAGATTGTTTACATAATCTGCGATGGTTGTCTCGTCGCTTAAAATAAGAGGAAACGTACGGCCTGGGTTTTAAAAACACTGCCGGTGCAGTATGGCGGGCTAAAGCGGCACATCTTAGCATGTCTAAGTGGGTTTGACTGAGGAAAATTGTCTTAAGAATGAGACGGAGCCACTTTTAAATGCTCACAACGGATTGTATTGAGATTTGACTGGTGGTTTTATTTGAACGTCAATATGTATTTCGGGTGAAGGCTGTCCTTGTGGTTAGCGTTAGGTCTGGTTTGAGCTGAAAGATGTGGATTTATTTAAAAAAACATAGATTTCTTTGGAAACTTACAGCTGACATTCACATGTGATATTTAAGCCTCCAACAGAGTTCACACAATGTTCAAAATTTTAGGTTAAGGTTCATGAAAAAGATGACTCCTAATCTAATAACACAATGTTATTTTTTTTTTAAAGTTGTTTCTCGCTTTGTTTTTAACAGTTTCTTTATGAAGTTTAACACGCTGAATATTAAAATCACATTTATATTTTTTACTATTGACGGTACTCTAAATATTTTCAAACATTCCGGTATTATGACTTGTATGCAGAATGACAAGGTACTGGCATAACACTGAGCTCAAAACAACAGTTTAACATAACAGTTACTAAAAATGAGTAGTTCAAAACTTCAGAAGTGCAAGACGCGTACATTTGATGGTTTTGATGACTAACCAAGTTTCAGACGCAGTGTCAGAAATTGTGTCAGAAATTTCTCGAATTTTCTGACATTTTTTTTTAAATATGTAAGAAGTGGTATAGTTTTTGTTAATTTGCAACATACCGATATATCATGATTAATGATATAAACTTGAACTTGAATTTTTGATACATAAAAAAAAATACTACCACAATAGTTGCACCACAGGATTGTACAAGAACTTTAAAAAGGTCGGGCGAAACACCAATGGGTGCACAGCAGTAAACGGTGTGTGTGGTCCCGGTAAACTCCAAATGTCTCAACAAACATAGTAAACCCGAATCTTTTGTTTTTGGTCCCTTTGAGGGAAAACCGCTTACGAATCATGCTACATGCTAGGGACGCTCATTTTCGCAACGGAAAATGTACATGAATCTTTTTTTAACCATTAACCAGTAAGATTAAATAGCAGTTTTGTCACTTTATAGTTAATGTAATGTAGTTAATTGTATAGACTATTTTACAACACCCCGCAAGCACTTCCTGTGTCTACGGAGCCGTGAAAGGGACATTGGCGGAAAAAAAAAACAGAAGACTCTCTCGTGCGCACGGTAAAGTTTCTCGTGCGCACGCGAAAGTGACTTTTCTCTGTTATTTAAACGATTAAGCCCAACCAGATTGCCAAGCAGGTTTAAATGATTTATAGCCTACTGCAAGTCCATTTTATATCGAAGAACTGTATCGCTGTAATTTAATTTTTTTGTTAACAAGTATACATGCTTATATTGTATATGTGTGAGGGCAAACGGTAGTTTCAATTTATTCTGCACTGACAAGATACAAAAATACAACCAAGAGTAAATTAAGAATGAAATTAAGTAAAACGAAATTTAAAACAATCTTTGTGACATAATTATATATGTGAAATACAACAAAAAAACGAAACGGGAAGTGTCTCTGGACAAGTGTTTACACTAAGTCATCGGCATCAATCGTGAGTAAAGTTGGTGACTGTGTCTATAGTTCAGTGTAATATTAAAGGCTTCTGATGTCTCATGGTCACACACAATAGCTTGTAATAAAAGCATCATACTGCGCTTTGCTTGGCAGTTTTATTTGGGTGTCAGAATGCATTTTCGGTGAAGGCCGTCCTTGGGGTTACTGTAAGGTCTGGGATGGGCAGTAAAGGCTGGGATCATTTCACGTAAAAACGCACTTCGAAGACCCCTCAAGCCCTTAATTAAAATTGAATGACTCGAGACAGTTTTATTAATTCTTTCTGACACGTCCCCCTCACAGATATGCACCTGAAGGACTTTCCGTGTGGATGTTTTTGGCGGTCCTAGACTCAACACTTTTGTCCCCGTCGAGTGATTTATAAGCCTTGACTATTTCACCCTTTAGCTATTGTGCTCGAAGCTTTATCCTCCATCACCTTTATTTTTAAAGAGGAATCCAGTGGGAGGGAGCTGTACAATAGGCTGCAATGCTTTATGGGGATTTTCGCGGCTTTCGGCATTGTAAATTTGATGCCGGACCCCCTCCCATCTTTGGCTGCCACGTTTGAAAGCTGCCAACTGCATCAACCTAAATATCGATCTCCGGTTTCTCTTTCTCCATCTTTCTTTAACACCACACGTTCATAAGTCATGCACTCTTTTACGGCTTAAAGGCGCAAGACCTGGCCGTCCTCGGCCCTCCCAGGAGCGGCGGGTTTGCGTCTGTCCAAAAGGGCCTTGCGAACAACGGGGGATCTGTTTCGACTCTTTAATGTTCCCTAACAGGCAAAAATACGGACTACGATAAAATTTAAGTGGCAGCACAGTGTACGATTGATACTCTCAATGCTTTCTGAATGAAACGCCACTGTGATTGTATTGCGGTGCCCGCATGCTTAAGCAGACTCGAGATAAATCAAAGCCTACAGAGATACCACGGTTGTTGTCTTTCAATTTTTGCGTTTCTTATTGAGCCTTTTCTGCCTCAGCTTCTTGTCATTTGCATATTTTTTCCAGCTCAAGGAGTCAAACATGAGGTTCCATTTTAGAAAGAACACAGACGTGAAGGTATGTCACGCAGAGACACGGTTCCACGAGCATCTGTTTGCCCGCCGTCAAAGCGAACGTGCATGCGCGAGACTTGTCACAGCCGATATGTCGAACGATGCTCGGAAGCAGTAGGAGCTGACCTCTCCTAGGTCCCCGACATGTTCACTGTCATCTCCGTCGCTCGCTCAGACGAGATCCTGAGGAGATTCGGCAGTCGCCGCAAAACAGCCGCCCAGCGGTGATCACCTACCCACAAAGCCTAGCACTACAGTGGGTCGTAGTGACATTTAGATTGGGGACTTCATAAAAACAAGCCCTGCGTTTTGCCGTGCCGCTTCCTTTCAGATAATAATCCAGCTGGGGAAGAAAAAGGCGAGATGGAGAGACGCATACATACACAAGGGAAATTAAGCTGTTGTCGTATTCGCTTGGTGGTGGATGTTATTTTACACTAAGCTTGGAACAGTGTTCCTGTCAGAGCTACAAATCATAACCTTTGTAAGGAAAATCCCCAAACTGGTCATGGATCAGTGTGAAAGGGCAAACCGTCTTTAGTCTAGAAATGATGGGGTTTTTTTTTTGGTGTCCTCGAGATCAGTTGACTGAATAACATGTTCCTGCTGTTTTTAGTCTTTGAGGTTATAAAGAATATTATACAGATCTTATTGTTACTGATGACCTCTCAAATCTTGCCAATTTTTTGAATATGAAATGATTACAGTTCTTTAATTCCTTGGTCGACAGACATAATCTTGGTCTTATTATATACAGGCGGTGTCTTTGTCTGCTGAACATTGTTCGCTGGATGAATTGTCTGCTAGCATGTGAATTATGGGATAATGGTGTTGGAAAGGGCAGACAGGAGGTTGGTTGAGATGCTGGGTAAACGTTTTGCAGGAGGATCAGTAGGACTTTGAATGGCCAGAAAATATATAATATGAGCTTTCCTGTGGCTCAGTGGTTAGAGCGTGGTGCACGCAACACCAAGGTAAAGGGTTAGATCCTACGGTATTGCACATATGTAGTACAATGCAATGTAAATCGTAAGCGTCTACCAAATGCATTAATGTAAATGTAATATAATATCTAATTGATTAAATTTACACAAATATAAAAATGATCATTATAATGTGGAAACACAAAAAAAGGCCGCTTGGAAACTCCAAACAGCATTTTGATTTGAAAAGTTCACATTCAATTAATTAAATTGAAATGAATAGAAAAAGGATCATTATTATATGACGACAATAAGGGCACTTGGCAATACTTAACAGCACTTTAATTTAGCAAGTTACAACTTTCCAACAACTTTTTAATATATTTTTTCTTCCATTTGGAATATATATATATATATATATATATATATATACACACACTTAATTATATATAATAAAGCCACTAATGTGACTATTTAGTTAATATATGGGCCTATTATGAATTAAATAAATTGAACTCAAGGCTCAAATTATTATTGTTACAATTAAACAGCAGTTCTATAAAAATAAAATATATTTGTGTGGCTGTAAATAAATCGAAGCTTTTAGACTTCAAATAATATATTCAATATAAATTCATATAAATATATTCAAATTATTGACCAGTGAACAACGTCCTCTTAACACAACTGAATGGTTCCGCTTTCCGAAAATAAGACACGAAAAAAGAAACAAGACAAAGCAGCACAATTTGGAATAATTGGTCTGAGGTTGAGGTGTTGAGGGATAATTGGAGACGAATGAGGAGAGTTGCGCGTATAATTACTTGTCAGTTCTGGTTATTAGAACGTTTCGTGACAGTGTAGGTTAAAAAAGTCTAAAAAGAGAATAACAACAACACCACCACCAACACCCCAAACTCAAAGTGGAGAAAGTCATTATTTTCCTCAGAGCCACAAGTACAGGGAATATGAGGTTGTCATATGTTGAATATAGCGCCAGGCATGGAATAGCAGAATCCTTTTTAATTGCGTGTCTGAATGTATTAAGATTATTTGTATTTATCTCCATTACGTAAGAATGTTGGATGTCATAGCGTGTAATTCAGGCACATGATCAGTTGACATGATTTATAAATACAGTGATCATGTTACATTCCTTTATTTCATTAATTCCATTTAGAATTTTGAAATGTTTATTAATAAAATTAAAGGTTAAAAAGGTCACGTTGTTATTTGCTGTAACTGCAGTAAGGGAGAAGTTTACCCAACCTCAATTTGTTCCAAATCTTCATACATTTCTTTGTTCTGATGAACACAAACGAAAAGATTTTGAAGAATGAATGACAGAAAAAATTGTCATTTTTCCTACTATGGTAGTCAATGGTGGCCAAGAAGTGTTTGGTTGCAAGTTTTCCTCCAAATATCTTTGTCTGTGTTCATCAGAACAAAGAAATTAATACAGATTTGGAACAACTTGAAGGTAAGTACAGTAAGTGAAGTTTTGGGTGAACTGCTAGGGCTGGGTAATGCAATAATCAAGTTTGACTCAATTAATATTTATATGGATTCAATTCGATTACAATTTCAATTCAATTCAATATATAGGTAACTTAGCAATTAAAAAAAAAAAAAATATTTGCAGAGACAGAATTGATATTTAAATATAAGTGCTAGTTCCTTAAACCCGCTTTGCTATATAACTGAAATACACATTAACAATAGGCCCACACAATTGTTAAATTCATATTTTTACCTTTTGAGTAGAAAATCACACAGTGCAAAATGCATGTTACAGTAAAAAAAGAAATATAAACATTATAAAAATGTGCAGCAATTAAGTTCACTACCAACTTGAGATATGTTCAAGAAAAATCTAAACATTTGAAACAGGTCCACATAAAGCCTTTATCAGGACCTTCCACCTTGATCCTCCGTCTTTATTTAAAAAAAAGCGTACAATGGCGACATCTTTAAGACAAGAAGCGAATTACAGATATTCACATGCTCGGGTTCCAGAATCGACATACTTTCTTTGAATTCAGAATCTGACATCAATATTTTTACCCAGTCCTAAGAACTGTGATAAATATATTAACATCTACATCGCACACTTTTGTTCTTCCAGTGCATGATCCCTTTCAATTGAAATCGATTTAAATTGGCTGACAATGTTTTATTTTCTTATTATTTATAGAATTGTCTTTCTGGTGTCTGGTGGAGTTGCCACAACAATAGGAATAAACACATTTTCATTAAAAAATGCCCTAAAAATGTGTCAAAAGATCTTTAAAAGCTTCCTGTTAACTTTCAAACGTAAGCACTGACTGACTATCAGAGATCATCCAAAAGCAGAACTGTTTGTTTTATAAAGTTTCTCAAACACACTGTCATTATGCAATATTGTCTTACTCCAAAAATATACTACATTGAACTTGCTGCCCAATTAAACATGACAATGAGCGAAACCGTGATGAAATGGATCAGATATCTTGTGCCTTGAGGTGATCAGGTATCCTGTACACAGGACAATTCTCTCCGCCTCATTTACAACACAGTGTAGTTTGTTTATTATTTTTTTATGGGCAGAGCTATTAAAAGTTAGTTTAATCACACCTCTAATTAGTTTGCCGCGGTTCGGTTGTTAGAGCACATATTGTGTCGCATTATGGGAAGATTACACACTTGTTTAGAGTGATTCATATGTTTAATGTGCCATACGTTTACCCATTTTTACTGTAAAATCAATTGCGATGTACTGTAAATTTTAAATCCCCTTTAATTTGTATTTATTTATTTGTACATTTATTAATTGAACAAGAACAATAATTAAAACACAATTTCATGTAAATGCAAGAATGCACAATGACCTGCAATTCTATGTTTCAAATAGAAATGGCGTTACAAAGGCAAAAGTGACAGAATGCAGCTTTAATGAAATTGTTTTCTTTTGTCAACTCTTATCAGATCCGTGTGATCTTGTCTTTTCATGAAAGGAATGTTTCCACATTCAGGTCTTGAAAGCAACACAGAACACCATTATCAAGAACGTCAAAGGTTCGGTTGACAAAGCAGACAGCTTATCGCGGGGAGTAGTGGCACTTCTCGACTAATTATTGGGCGTCACAGACTTGGATGCTGTTGTCTTCCCGCGCTGTAAACCTAAACAATTCGCTCTCTTGCACATGACAGCCACTTCCAATTAGTACACAAAGGATGAAACCAGCTATGAAATGAGCTTAAGTGATTATGGCACAGTCATCTTATACAGTGGCTTTTAATGCCTCTCGCTGTTTTTTGATGGGTTTTCATCAAAATAGGAGAAAGAAGAGGGTAAAGATGGTAAAAAAAATAATCTTATTTTTTTTTTGCATGACCATGAGTTCAAAGAATATTTTCATATTAGACAGAAGAAAGAAATACAAGGATATAGAGACGTGCGGTGAAAAATAACCAAAAATTCTTTGCTGATATCAGCAAGCCTTTGTCAACCGGCACAATTTTTCATGCCGTCTTCAAAAGCCTCGTGAAATTAAAATAGGTTTTTTTTTCTTGTCCTTTTAGTCCGCGCGTTATGATGGTGTACTTTTAAAACTTGAGGTTCACATTTAATTGGCCTAAAAAACGACTCATCCTGCAACGCACAGATTTTTGTCAAATCAGATGCTCTGTGCATGAACGTGTGAATACAGTCAAATCAATTCGTTTTACGCTTAATTTCCCGTATTTGTTTATGTCTTGAGATTCAAACTTACGATATCCATCAGTATAGCTTCTACATTCCGGCTTCTGAGGAAATGAAGCTGCGACATTTCCACACGTAAAGTCACCGGATTATGTGTTTCACGTGCAATTACCGTTTCAAAACCGGTAATCACCTCATTGCTTATGCGTTTAAAGGTTTGAGAAATGCCGTCCCTCCTTGACACTTTCGGCTTAATTAAATTTACCTCGCAAGTCAAGTTCACAACAGACCAATGACTCTTCGGGGGCTCTGTAAATCACAAACAGTCTGCTTCATACAAACAGCCAATCGCTCACCACCTGAATACATCTGTTCCGCCGCTCTCCTCGACACAGACAATATTTGTCTATTCTCCCCGTAGTCTTTCACGTGAGACCCAGATTTATACGGCCACACTTCATTATCCGCGCGGCCGGTATTTACGTTCATTAGTTTCGGTGATGGGTTTTTCTGGGTAATATATCGCCGGCGTTTATGTGCGTTGTGGGTGAGCAATTGAAATGCCCATTGATTTCTGAAGTGATTTAGCGCTGATTTTCAACAAGCGTGGAAAATGGCTCCGGCGCTCCTGGAGAGCCCTATTCACTTTAGCGGGGTGAATTCGGTCGGGGAAGGTTAATTATTAATTGCGTTGTTTGTTTATAGACTACAATATGTTTTACGAGATGCTCGGAAAGCGCTAAAGTAATCAGCGCTGGGCTTGGCCAATAGGATTTTCATCCCTCAGCACATCTGAGCTATCTCCATTGTTTCCCCCTGGAAGCTGTTTGTGTCGGATACATTAAAGGATCTGATTGCAGACGCACAACACACGCACACACCGTCGGGTTCCCTTCCAGCAAAGAAACAATTCTGCTCTCGCATTTTGCAGCGTCACAGATGGTCAGGTTAGCTTGTGATATATCGCTGTTGTATCACTCAATCTTATTCCCTGAAGTTTGTGAGATAGAAACGGACAACTGGCAAACCGTGAGCGAACAGATGTGGGCCACCCTGACGACTTTACCTTGTTCCCTGTCAAAGAATACACGCTTTGTTGTCATTGTGGTTTGAGTTGTCACGTGACCTCTGACACCATCCATCCATCACGGTCCACCTGCGTTTCATTTACACCTGTGCAACACCTGCTTATGACAAATGTGTTTATATTAGTGGTTTAGAAGCTGTTTTCTTCTTCATGAGGCGGACCGCTATGTTGAGATTACGTGACTTGACATGTCCTGCAATTCAAGTCTAAAAGACTTGAGATGAACTGTGGCGTTAAGGTCATGAGTTTGAATCCCATGGAACATGCACACTGATAAAATAGGATGCTTATTTAGAAATATTTGGTGTATTGAATGCACTGTAATGTAATGGATGGATTTTCTCCATCTGTTACCTTTGACGACATCATTCGCATAAGAATATTCAATACTGATGTTCCTGTGATGTCATCAGCTGTCAGTTTTACAGTACAGTAATGTGATTTATTGCATTCCAATAATGAAAATTTGAGGGAATTTGAGTCTTAAATGATCTTACAATTAATTAATTAATTGTTCTTCAAACAACCTAACAACATGCCCCCATTGACTACCATTATACGGACAAAAATCCACTAAGACATTTTTCAAAACATCTTCTTTTGTGTTTTACCGAAGAAAGACATAAACAGGTTTTGAACAACATTAGGGTGAATAAATGATGACATCATTTTTATTTTTGGGTGAACTATCCTTTTAAGCAAAGAACAATTTCTTTTATAAATACGCTAATTTCAACACAATATTGACTGAGAGTTTATGGTCCTTTTGGTAAAACCTTTAAACCGATTGTTTCTCTCTCTGTTAAGTTGTTTTGATGTTTTTAATGCTATAAAAACATACACTCCCTCTGGGCCGCATGAAATAACCTTGGAAGAGAGGCATTAGAATCAAACACTTTTGTATTATTTTCTGCTTTTTACAGCTATAGTGAAGAACTTCATTACAAACACACATTTCAATAATTAATTAAAAAAACAATTCAATGTTATTTTTATGTCTGTCAAACACATATTAGTGACAAATCCTATGCAAAATAAAAGTTATACATTATAATAATGTATATTTAGACAGAGACAGGCAGACAGTGAAACAGAGACAGACAGAGAAACAGAGACAGACAGACAGACGGACATACAGAGAGACAGACAGGCAGAGACAGACAGACAGACAGAGAGACAGAGACAGGCAGAGAAACAGAGACAGGCATAGAGACAGAGACAGGCAGAGAGACAGAGACAGGCATAGAGACAGAGACAGGCATAGAGACAGAGACAGGCATAGAGACAGAGACAGGCAGAGAAACAGAGACAGGCATAGAGACAGAGACAGGCATAGAGACAGAGACAGGCAGAGAAACAGAGACAGGCATAGAGACAGAGACAGGCATAGAGACAGAGACAGGCATAGAGACAGAGACAGGCATAGAGACAGAGACAGGCATAGAGACAGAGACAGGCATAGAGACAGAGACAGGCATAGAGACAGAGACAGGCATAGAGACAGAGACAGGCAGAGAAACAGAGACAGGCATAGAGACAGAGACAGGCATAGAGACAGAGACAGGCAGAGAGACAGAGACAGGCAGAGAGACAGAGACAGGCATAGAGACAGAGACAGGCATAGAGACAGAGACAGGCATAGAGACAGAGACAGGCATAGAGACAGAGACAGGCATAGAGACAGAGACAGGCATAGAGACAGAGACAGGCATAGAGACAGAGACAGGCATAGAGACAGAGACAGGCAGAGAGACAGAGACAGGCATAGAGACAGAGACAGGCATAGAGACAGAGACAGGCATAGAGACAGAGACAGGCAGAGAGACAGAGACAGGCATAGAGACAGAGACAGGCATAGAGACAGAGACAGGCATAGAGACAGAGACAGGCAGAGAGACAGAGACAGGCATAGAGACAGAGACAGGCATTGAGACAGAGACAGGCATAGAGACAGAGACGGAGACGGAGACAGACAGCTTTCAGAAATATTTACATGCATAAATCCCTTTCTATATTTAGATAAAAAATTAATATATAAATATAGCCTACTTTATCTCAGAACTATACATGCACAAGTGAGTACTTATTTATACATTATTATTATACACAGTACACACATAAATATTATGTAAATAAACGTTTATTTTGCGTATGATTAGTAACAGATAATTGTTTGCCAGCCCTAGGTTTGTCCTTTAAAGGTGACCCTGTGCTGTTTCATTATTATTCCATATTTATGTGTGTGCGCATACATGTGTATGAATTGATAATCCGATAGTACAGGTCACCTTTAAAAGGGAAAACAATATACTGCAAAATATATTTGTATTTTTTTATAAAAGCATGTTAAAATATTTCACATATAACACGTTAATTTATGATCAAAATCAACGAAAACGGTCTGCACTTTGTCAACAACTTTAGGTGCAGCGACACAAACTAATAAACAAACAAACAACATGCAGATGTTATTATTCTTGTTTTTTTTTCATTTATAAGTAGAAAACATGACATTCTTTGTTGGATGCGGAACCACGGTTAAGAAGTAATTATCAATGTGACGTTGGTGAGCGGTAGATGTGTCATTTCAAGCATGATAATGACCCTGTCACACAGCCACCAGACGAAAAGAATATTCACCGTTTCTTTTTACATATTTAAACAAGCACATTTCCATGCGAGATCATTGTCATGCAAAGTCCAATGAATGTGTTTATGTAGGAAAGAACACACACACACACACACACACAACCGTTTCAAACATCTCAATGATTTCTCCTGGAGCTCAGTAATATTGAATAGAGATCAGACTTTTTAAAAGCTTTATAATGCTTCTGAAAACTCGCATATGTGCCTGGAATCAGCAAAACAGAGATTTTCCAAAATTAGACTAAAATGATGATGTTGTATTCATATGTGTTTGGTGTTATTGTCTTGTAATTTTTCAGACTTATATAATTGTATGAAACGTAAATGTCCCCAATACGTTCCAATTTAACTTTTCTTTAAATAAAAATAAGTAAAATCAGTTATTGAGCAGATAATGTAAAGGTCAAGGTTTCGTGTTCCAACCAGTCTTCTTGCCTCACGCTGATTTGCAATAAGCCAACCTGGTGTCATAGGAATTCAGAACTATTACAATGCGGCTGATTTGTTTTAATTTGTTCTATGTGAATCATACAACAACTTACGATTATCATAAAAAAGCAAAACTGAAGCCCCTCCCCTAACCCCACCCTAAACCTAACCGTCACTGGTGCGAAAGCAAATCTAAATTCATACTAAAACAGACAAATAATATCTCATGAATTCTACCGACTTAGGCATCTCGTAAAA
Organism: Triplophysa dalaica; assembly: GCF_015846415.1. NCBI lineage: Eukaryota > Metazoa > Chordata > Actinopteri > Cypriniformes > Nemacheilidae > Triplophysa > Triplophysa dalaica. The sequence continues at coordinate 20,145,891 of NC_079551.1, forward strand.
ACGTTTTGTTTAGAGATTATGATAGTTTAGAGAGTTTGTTGAATAAGCGTACAGTAATTATTTTATCATTTGTGCTGTCAGGTATGATATTGTAGGAAATTTGACGTCACTTGACTACGTAAAGTATGTACATTAACCTGCAATTTTTAAAAGAGATGACGATAGAGAGGCAAGTTATGGATTGCCGATTTAAGTTTTCACTCTTTTTTCTGCTTAAATGTTGAGTCACACTGATGTCAGTAAACATTATTTCTTCTCGTTTATTGTGTAACTAAACACGTTGCTGTAAATTTGTGAGCTACGGCCGTGTGAAACTTTTCCATTGACTGACTTCAATTTCCTTCTGTTTTTTTTTCAGGCAAAGAACAGAAACATTCCGCCGAACGTCTTTCGTGTTGGACTGAAGAAAGTCACGTTGGTTTGGAGCGACGTGAGGGTCAGTAAAGTTCACAATTTTCATTTCCTTGTGAGATGTTCCAAGGCACAAGCTCATGAGTTGCTTTAGCTATTCAAAGGTCAACCTGAAGTGATTTTTCTTGTTAACTTCGCACATCCACCGTGTTGAGGTGCCCAATGACTTTAGCAAGCGCTGCACCACATCAACACTAATACGGAAAGCAAATGTTCCCCTTTAATCTGAAGAGAGCGAGAGTAAAGGAGTAAGAGAGGATGGAGAACAAGTGTTATTTGAGAATCCCCACGGATTTCTTATACAAGGCTAAAATGGATTTTTACTAACAGCGCAAGATGATGCTTGGGGTCTGTCAGGATGTAGAGAGTGTCAGGTGATTTTGATTGTGTCTGCAGGCGTGCTGTTTGATCTTCATACACACTACATTACAGTCAAACATAATCCACGATTGCTATTTTTTACATTTACGGATTACAACACTGTTTATTTTTCTCGGTTTTCTCTCAACACAGTAGCAATATTGTGAATAGTTTTTAAAATAAGATCATTATTTTGAAAATAAAAGGCCCTTTGAATTAAAATAACTATTCCCATTCTCTTCCGAAAATGTATGTGCCCTCAAAATCACAATCTGAAAATATTCTTCCCCCTCTCAGATGATGTCAGTTTTCTCATTAGTCTGCATGTCAAAATGCATCGCATGTGTTTATACATCCAATCAAATCGCAATAGAAAACATAAGTCACGCCCAATAGATTTCTTATTTAATATTCAGTTTTACTCTGAAATTCTTCAGAATACGGAAATAAAAGTGATTGCAATTTACTGATGGAGACATTAATAACAATAATAATAAAAATAATCATAATAATAACCTAAGTACATAATTAAATATTTAATTAAATATTTAAGATTCAATATTTTTAAATAAAGATAAGATTTAAAATAAGATTTAAATAAATATGTATTTTATTTTATTAAATATGTTTTTAAGGTTGGTAATACCATGTTTTTACATGTTACTGCCCTGAATAACTCATTTACCATAATATTTAAATGAAGGTACTTCAAATAACAAATGTTTTTTCGTTCATGCCAAAATCCCAAAGGCATGGTTTTATTCTCAAATAAAATAAAAACTATATTACATGACGAGATATTAAATGGCTAAAATAGTTACCATGGTACATGATTAAAAACACAGTATTAACATCACACGTGTCCAAAAAAAGATTTTACAGTAATCCTACAAGTCAAGGTCGCTGTAACATTGTATCTTTTATGATGAATTATCACAAGACTATTTTCTAGCTTTATTCTGTTGCATACACAACAGAACTCTCCCTCTCCTGCATGCTGACTCCCGCCTCTGACATTGTACATTCTGTTTGGTCGTGCCGGTCCACAGTGAACTCTGCAAAACACAAGAGTGTATTTGCAGCGCGGGACGGCGAACCTGTTGTGAAAGGTCAAACGCAGCCTCGTATCGAGCGCAGACTGTTAGCGAAATCTTTAAAAACACTCGTTATTTCAAAAGGGAAACCCGCTCCAGCGTGGACTCACATTGTTGTCAAAATGGCTCTCAAAGGTCAGCTGTTTGACTGTCTGTATTAGTTCCCGCACGCATCGCCACGACCCCTCGCACCTCTGCGCACCTTTATCGATTCCCTGCGTGCCCACCACACAAAGATGTCACAGGAGCTCGCCAAACACATTGCAGGCTTTAAAAAGAGGAGAGCAAAAACTGATAATCAGATATAAACGCTGAATGCGAATGAAAAGTCAGCTGTAAAGAAACAGATTTGCATTCTGGGAAGATGAATGTCTGACTAAAAGGGTTTCAAATGGGTCATTAAGTTTATGAAACTGATTAAGTTTTACCTTCTGAAGAACAGGAACAAAAAGTCTGAATTTGTGCTGGCGTGGGCATTGGCTTGGATGTCTTCACTCTGTCCTAGAAATCTGTTCTTAAAATATATTTTCCACTTCTGTCCACCTGAACATTTAATTAATGTGTACAATAAGTGAATAAATTACATTGATAACCCACTTTACAAATGGCTGTGTTAACTGTTAAAAAGATGTAAGGACTAGCTTTTTTTGTTAGCATTAGCATTTTCTTTTTCGCATTAGCACTGTTTTCTTATGTATAGTACGTTATTTCTGAGACTGTCCTCCAAAAAAAGACGAACCTATCGGTCGTTTGTACAAGCACCTTATGGGAAGGCTCAGAGATGACGTATTTTTGTACGCAAGACCTGGAAGCGAGTTTGCATTTTAGGACTTCCGGTTCCATCGCTCCAAAGTTTATGGGTTTTTAAATGCATTTGGGGAAATCTGCCGAAATAAGGTCTGTGGTAAACCTCTAAATATTTTCACCTTTTATTCTATGACATAGAACACACCAATTATAACCAGCTTGTGATTTTTTTCAAGCCTTATTGTGTCTAAAAAATGGCGGTTGCTTACAAGTTGCTAAAGCGACTACTTCCTTGGGCGGGGATGTTAGACGTCATATAAAGCTCACATATAATGCAACATGGGCAAAAAATCTTTTCAAATGTAGATGCGGATTCATTCATGGAGTGAATACTTAGCAGGGAACACATTTTTTTAAAAGTTTGAAGGAGTTGTCGTAGGCTTGGTGGTGGTGACCTTAGTGTAGTCTCTTTATAGCATTGTGTTAGCTTTTTACTTGTGCCGATTGTATTTATGCTTCAAATGTAACAAATGTTGTGTTCATGTGTAGAGATTATCTTGGGAGACAAAACGTGTAAACATTATAAACCATTGTCAATCACGGATCTTATTTTGCGATCTTACAAAAGTCTATTGAAAAAATGCATAGGCTTTCGGTCAAGGGAACCAGCGCGGAACTTACTTTTTGGTTAGCCTACGAAAATACGTAGTCTCTGTGCCTCTCAACTATGACCAAAAGTTGCGTCTTAAGGATGAGCACCCTCTAGCACCAGCAGTTTATTATGATGTACGGTTACATGTTTTGACGTCCAGGATATTCCATTGCTTTTAGGTTGTTCACTTTTTATGCTTTTAATTCTTTGCATTTGTTAAAGTATCAATAATTTCATGAATATTGATGGTTTAAAAGATATGTTGGAGCCCCTTACCCCCACCCTTAACCTAAACACTTCTTAATCATACAAAACGCAAAACTCAAGTGAAAGTAAAGTCAGGTATTTATTATTACATAAATTGACCAAAAACAGTATTACAAAACAAATTGCGCTGTAAACGATCTGAATTTGAGCCAGAAGACATCTTTAGACGAAGATTATCCTTTTATGCAGCGGATGAAGTCAGAGCTTGCTCAAACTTGACGCAAAATGGAGAACCAATTAGACTTCACATTCAGTGCCGACACAATCGGTCACATGATACATAAGAACCAATGGTATCTCACAATCACAGCTGACATTTCACTTCGTCTGGCTGTGAGTTTAAACGTGTGTTAAACCTGTGAGTTCCCAGGATATGAAGATTTATGATTGCCGAATCGATTGTTTAACCTCGATCGGTACACTTGGAATATTTGTACGTTTTGAAAAACAATTGTGACTTTTATATATGCTGTGTTTGATGTTATATAATAAATAAATGTTACATTACTGGCAAAAAAAGCGTGAATGTTCATCCTGACAGTGTAAATTGATAATCACAACCCATAAGTGTCATCATTGCAAAATTATAGCGCAATATATAATTTTATAATGATGAGGGTAGACAAAAGCTTCTCCTGATGCCGGTAGAGCCACTAATTCAGTGAACGGTCCAGTCCGTCATAAACAACTTTTCGTTTGGGTTGGAGGGACAGGTTGTTATTTCTCAGGTTTGTCTTTATCTTCGTCATATTTATGTATAGGATTAACCTTAACTTCTTATTTGACCTAACACATATCTTTTTGAATTTATTTAATGTTCTCCTGAAGGAGTTTGTATACTCTCATCTTTTTTAGCACTGTTTACATCATTTTTTGGCATTCATGTGTGATGAAAAATTGGTACTTTTAAATGTTGAAATATAAGTTTACCGAAATATAATGAAGACAGACGTGTTGTTTGGTTTACAACAACATGCACTGATCATTTAAAAGCTTTAAGACCAGAAAGATGTATTGAGGAAAGCAAAATAGGACAATGTTGATTTTATATTGCTGTGACGGTTTTGCGTCTTAAAGTTACATTGGATTTGAAATGACACTGGATTGCTTATCCCTTACTCTTATTGAATCAAATGAAGTCTCCCCTTATCTGATTGTGACTTGTTTGTCAAAATTGCTTTGTTTTCTCAAATTTTGCTCTACCACAGATAGTGTTGGTTGCCCGAATGTGATTTCTTCTACACTGATTACTTTTGATTTTATTTGTTTGTTTATTGTTAGCTTGTCTGTTTTGTTACGGCATCTTCATTAGATCACCACTTGTTTTTTTTGTAAGCGAAGTAAACCAAGAAGCATTAAAAGCAAACTATTGATTTGATTCACCTGATGAAATAAGAATCGAAAGTGTGAAATAAATAAATAGTGCATTATTTGCCAATCATAACCTTGTTGAACTCAATAAAAATCTCTGTATACAATCTGAAAACCCCTTGTGACATAATGAGATCATACATCACCGAAGAATGTGTGGCTTTGGGAGACAATCCAAAACCATTTCATAGCATTTGATGTGTGATCTATATAGAATTGATGTATACGCATATGCACAATTCATTTGTTTTAGTCCGTAGGATAATGTAATGTCTTATCTCTCAGACTACATGAAAACATAAGTCATAAAGTTCAGTAGACGTTTTATATTTTCTGTTTTTTATACATGTATATTTGCTCGGAGTGGGTTACTGAGGTAGATTATCCATTCATCTTCGAATACCCATGTATTACCAAGGCATTGGGTGTTATGTTGAAAAGCTTTGATCAAACAAGAGGATCTTTGTGATCAAATGTTTAATCTGAGATCAGAGAATTAACTCAAGATTATTCACAAAGTGCACTTAGGCAGCAGCAAACTTCAAAGGACACACTTGATTTTCACTTTGACAAAACGCAACTTACAAGCGTTTATTATAAAAGATTTTGTCATCGTAGGCATTCAAAATGAGCCAGTTTGAGTTTTTATGCTTTTGAAACAGAACGGATGATAAGAATCATTCATTATGCTTCTTTAGACATCATGGACTGTTTGAGCATTACTAGCGAAGCTCAAGCGAGCTCTTTAAAGACATGTCTCAGTTTGGTCCTTTCCCACGGGAACTTGGTTTCAAGTTTAGCTAATTACCGGTTTTGGGAATGATTCATTGCTTTGTTTTTCATGTTTATGGTAGTCTCAGGGGTGGTCACAAGTGACAACAGTGATGAAAACCAAATTCCCCAAATCATTCAAATTGAATACAAAACTACCATTTCCATGTCTTAAAGTGATAAAAATTCATCATTTTCTCACCCTTTTTGTAATTTCCAAACTTGTTTGGCATTTTTTCTTCAGCAGAACACAAATGTTATTTTGAAAAATGTTGTTAACTGGACCCCATTCACTTTCATTGGTTTCGTGTCATCACTATAGAATTGAATGGGGTCCAGTGTGGTTCGACTACCAACTTTCTTCCAAATATCATTTTTTGTGTTCTGCGGAATAAAGAAAATTATAAAGGTTTGAAATGACTAGAGGATGAGTAAATGATGAAGGATTTTTTAATTTGGGGTTAACTATCGCTTTTAATTGTTGTGAGTTAACCATGGGATTTCAAGTCAAAGGGATACTTCACCCAAAAGTGAAAACTCATAATTTACTCATCCTCCTTTCCAAATCTGTATAAATGTCTTTGTTCTGATGAATACAGAGAAAGATATTTTGGAGAATGCTTGTAACCAAACAGATTTTGCCACCAATTGACTCCCATAGTAGGAAAAAATACTTTATCTTTTTTTTTCTGTTGAACACAAAAGATATTTTGGAGAATGTAGGACAGCAAACAGTTCTGGGTCACTTTTGACTACCATAGTTTTTGCCTACTATGGGAGTAAATGGGAGGCAAAATCTCTTTGGTTATAAGCATTCTTCCAAATATCTTTCTCTGTGTTCATCAAAACAAAGAAATTTATACAGATTTGGAACAACTCGAAGGTGAGTAAATGATGTAAAAAAAATATTTTTCAAAATTCATTTTGATGATGGCAAAATAAGACACATTCAGTTAGATTAGTAGTTAAATAAAGATAATTCTTATTGGCTCATTAAGTAATTATTTAACCACATAAAAACTTTGAAGTTCACAAAAATGACTGAAATTGGGAAAAAGACTGGGAAAAAAAGGTTAAACAATGATACACTAATTAAGGGAAGGACAGACTTTTAGTGAAATGTATTCAAATGAATTCTGCTTTAATAACCGGCACTGTGGTAAAAAAATTGAATTTACTTTAAAATCCTTTAATGCACAGCTAGCCGTGGATTATCACTTACATTAATTGAAAGTGACCAATTTGTCAGTTATGGTGACCCATATCCGAGATGTACCAAACAAACATATTTTCTATAGGAAATATTATTAAAATATAATAGGCCATTTTAAACTGAACATTAGCAAAAGTCAGGCCTTACGACAGAAACTGTTCAGGCAGTTTAATTTTGATCGCAGGCTATTTTTGTCAGTCAAATATCGGCAACATCAAATCACCTCAGGAGAAATAATTGGCATATGTAGAGTTATTGTAATGTGTGCCATTGAGCACACTGCGGGAATTTGTGAGACAACATTTTCTGTAAAGCTGCTTTGTAACAATATGTATTTAAATAAGTAACTGGATGTAATAATTATTCAGTGAGTTAGACATTTAGAAACAATTATGAAACAATTCCATACCTCTGTGTTCTTGTAAATTACTGTTTTCCCAATCGCTTTAGAAGCCAATTCAGTATTTAAATAGTTTATTGTATGGAAGTAATTCTTGCATCATCTAATATAGTAAGTTTATTCAGCCTCAATGTTAATTTTGCCTGCATGACCTTAAGTCTCTCTCTCCTTCTATACTATGAGACATATATATATATATATTTTTTATATACATATATTTAGTCAAGTACACATTATAAAGCATATGGCCTTCTTTATACTCCATTTCATAAATACTTAATTTTCTCTTTAATACCAGAGTACATTAAAAGTACATTAGTATTATTTTTCTCAAGTATGCTCCAAAGCACTAGATTTTTTATGTATTACAGGTCACATTTAGTAGTAAATTTAAAAAAAGCTAAAAATAATATAATTTATAATGAAGTTCAGTACTTTCCAAAGTGAAACACTTAAAGTAAAGATACTTGAGAAAATACATTTCAGTAAAAAACTGTACTTTATTCCTTCCTCCCTCTGCTTCTTATTCACGTTTGAGATATTTAACTCTCATTCACAGCAAGATTTAAAGGAGAGGTTGTTCGAATGGTTTCACTAGATGTTAAATAAGTCTATGTGTCATCAGAGTGTGTTTGTGAAGTTTTAGCTCAAAAAACTCCACAGATCTTTGAATATACCATGCGCTTCATGCCCACTTTTGCATGTGAGGAGAAACGTGCTGTTTTGATGTGTGTGTCTCTTTAAATGCAAGAGAGCTGCTAGTCTCCGCCCCCTTTTCTACAGAAACTGTGCAGTGAGCATGAGCTTCAAAAGACAAAACATTAAACTATGGTCACATAAAGCGAACGAGAAACAAGGTCTCGTCTTTGAACACCAAACACATTGTTTCCGATAAGCACAGGTTTCCCCTGGGGCCATTCGCGAAGCCCGTCCGGTCACGACCGCATTGGGGCGAGAGAACCGCGTGGCGTATTCACAAACCATACACATAGTTTTCTGGAGTGAAGATACTCCAGACAAACGCATCGCTATTTCTCCAAGTCAAATTTATGTCACACAGGACAATCCCGTCGCATGTTTACAAGCCACAGACATCGCATTCTAATAGTGAACGGACAAACGTGTCACACTGACATTTTATCTACGTTAAGTTGCCGCAGGTCCCTGGGGACTTACTTAAAATATACCTGTACTTACAATGTCTTTATTTGTAGCTTTGCCTTGCTCTGTGTGGATGATTTCCATTGAAAACTAAATAAATCCATCGCTCTCTGTCTCCCGTGAGTCTGGGAACATTGTTCTGTCCAGCCAACAACACAACAGTTCGTAAGCTTTGGTACTTTTGCCATCGTGTTGGAACTTCAGACATGTGAAAACAACAATTGTGGCGGCACGATGGGTGGACACGTTCAGAACAAGGGGCGGAAATATTATAATAAGAACAGCTACTTACGTCAGTAAGAGCGCGATTTCTGAAGCGCTCGTTTTCTTAAAGGCTTGCAGAAATAGGCTCACATAAAAAAAGTTAATGATTTGTCTTTTCACATGTTTTCTGAGTTGACAGATGCACAAGAGACCATATTTTAGCATTTAAACATGGAAAAAGTCGGTTTTCATGAAATGTCCCCTTTAAGTCCCAAGATAAAGTGAGACTGGGCTATCCCAGAAACACATCCATCCTTTTTAGAAACCTGATGAACCTTTTTATTAAGATTGTTTATTTTACTATACACACTGGTTAGTTGCATTTTACTATTTGCACATATTTTTTTTCTTTCCTGCTGTCCACTACTAAACAGAATGGAGTTGTTGTCTTACGGACCTCTTAAATTGGCTGCACAAACATGACGTCACTAATCTTTTCATTGTGTGCATTACATGTACATTAGCGGGCAAGCATCTAATGACCGAGTGTTTAATGGAAGCCTCTTTTACAGGGTTTCATGTACAGCACTGAGCATGCATTCATTTCCGCTCTTCCCGTGCTGTGGTAAACATGACATGACAAGAGATATGTTTAGACTGTTTTTGCAGTATGCACATGGATGGATGGATTTATACAGTATACACAGCATATATTACAAAACTCAAAATTTGTAATGCCAAACATAGAAAGTAATATAAATTATATGATTATTTACACAAAACACATGGTGTTCGAAAGGCACATGGATCTGAAATTGGAAATATTTCTGAAAACCTTAGGATATTAATAGTTTTATATTTGCTTAGATCTTTTTCATCTCAGATATATATAATAATGTCGGGGTAGTGTGTTCTAGTTTACCACAAAAGGAGAATGTTCTATATACTGTACATAAAATACCCAGAAGATCTAATATGTTTTTCAAAATTTTCAGTACACAACAGATTAATTCACTGTTTGCGAAACTGTATACCATAATGCAATGCTCTTCTCTTGACCTTCAGTTCCCTTTTGATAAGATGGTGGAATGGTGGCCATGATTTTTATCATCTTGCTTGGCCCCTTTATCAGATCATCATTAAAACATTTTGCAAAGAGAAATGATAAGAAACATATCACTAAGATGATGCAAACCTTTGTGAGGGGCCCTTGTCTTAATAGTTAAAATTAGATGAGCATGAATGTAAACTATTAGAAATAAAAATAATAAATCAATTAAAAAAATTAAATGAATTAAACCTGAAATACAAACAACATTAAACTAACAGTGAGACAATTAAATTCAAATTTTGATTCACATGTAGCCTAAATAATCCTTTACCTAATGTAACACATGGCTCTAGAACCATAGTGTAGTAGAGTAGGCGGGGCGAGACCGTGGTTCGAGTCCGGTGAGTAATTGTGAATTAGCGCCAGCTGTGCGCACACCGGCCTCGAATCACGTAGGAGATGGGAGAATATAAAAGGAACGAGCGACCGGACCGTCGGAGAGAGAGGACCGGGCCCGAACTTGTGTTTGTATTTATGTTTATGTTATTTCGCCGGCGGTCGTCCGTGAGGGGCCGCCGGCTGTTTTTATTTCTGTTAATAAATGTTTAATGTCTGCCGGTTCCCGCCTCCTTCCTTCCATTTTATTGAGATTTGTTACATTGGTGCCGAAACCCGGGAGGAAGGAGAGACATGCTGTCGGAGAGCCCTTGCTGCTGAGGGGCATCGCGGTGCTGAGGAGTTCGGGCAGCGCGGACAACGACGTCCGCCAGTGGCTGCCCGAGGCGGTGGTTCTGGAGCGAAGATTCGGATGGGACAGAGAGCTCGCTGCCGTGCTCCTGGGCCGAGGTGGGATGGCGGCCGTCCAAAAGGGAGGGGAGGAGTCAGCGCCGTTGGCCGTGAGCCGGAATCCTGCTGCCAACAGCCATGATGGTGAGGAGCAGGAAACGGCGGACTGACTCGCTGCCCCGGTGCCCTAACACGGAGGAGCCATCGCCAACCGCCAGGAGGCGGAGGAGGATCGGGCCGTCCATCGAACGTCCAGCACCACCGCATAGCACCGCGAGGAAGAGCCTCTCGGCTGGTTGAGGAACGAGCGGCAGCATGTCGGGGAACCGGATTTTTTTTTTTTTTTTTCTCTCTCCTCTCGTCGCTCCGAGGGCTCCCGTCTCCGTTGTCTCGTCTCGTCGCTGCATACCCCCCACCCCACCCCCCCCGAGGGAGGGGGAGGGAGCTTGCACAGTCGCGGGGGTACCCCCCGGCCTGTGAGGGGTGATGGGGGTATGTAGTAGAGTAGGCGGGGCGAGACCGTGGTTCGAGTCCGGTGAGTAATTGTGAATTAGCGCCAGCTGTGCGCACACCGGCCTCGAATCCCGTAGGAGATGGGAGAATATAAAAGGAACGAGCGACCGGACCGTCGGAGAGAGAGGACCGGGCCCGAACTTGTGTTTGTATTTATGTTTATGTTATTTCGCCGGCGGTCGTCCGTGAGGGGCCGCCGGCTGTTTTTATTTCTGTTAATAAATGTTTAATGTCTGCCGGTTCCCGCCTCCTTCCTTCCATTTTATTGAGATTTGTTACACATAGCTTTTTACTAAACAACTGAGTTAACAAAAATAAAATATTATGAATATAGTTAACTCAAGAAAGCTAAGCATACGAAAACACAAATAATTCTCTAAATGCGATGACACAAAAATGAAATGTTATCATGGGAAAAGGAAATGCAGTTACACTTAAATTCTACTGAAGTTAAAAATGAATATGTACGTAACTTTGGAGACGGCCCCTAAATTTACAACTATTTGACATCCAGTCAAAGCAGCTGTATGTCAGTGCACAAATACTACATTTGTAAATCTGTACATGCATAATTTGGCAAAAGTAAATAAGACTTTGAAATATTACAAAAACTGATGCCGCCTCTTTCTTTTGCTTCATGTTGTTGCATTAAAAGTATTAAAAAGGACATTTCCAAATGATTCCTGTAAAGTTTGTAACAAAAAGGGGCCCCTACGCAACTTGCGTGGTTTGGGTATAGGAAGGAATGGCTCTTATAACTGGACACCACATGCAATACATGATGTTATATTTACAAATTTCGGGAGGAGCACGTTGAGATAATTAATCCCAGCAATCATTTTAACAGCCTATAAATAGTCAAGCCACCTCACCTCCTTTCTCTCGGACGTTTCGCAACATCCCTCCTCCACACCGACTCCACACCACAAGCCTGTTTTTACCTCAGCACCTGGGGGTATTATCTGGGTCTGGGCACACACAAAGCGCAGGGCCCTCTCACCAGTCAAGGGGCAGGTGCTCCGAGCTCGAGGAGGATTAGCGAGCTCCGAGGCCGTCGCCCCGGGACAGCTCGCCAAACACGCATACTATCCGTCCCAGTTCATTAGCTGCAAGACGAACTCGTGAAACTTGTGTCACATGATAATGTAGCATGCTACAAGCCTTTCACCGACTATTTAAGAAAAAATTGTGTTTGCTGCACATTATTTATAGCTACACGGTAAACATAATGAAAACTGGTATTTCATTCCTAACACAGTGTGCGATTGAGAGATGGCATCATGCCACGGCTGACGCAGGAGCCCTTGATACTGTCACCTCTTCTAGTCTTATCTTCTTGACAAACCTGGACATTGGATCAGATCCTGAGACACAACCGCAGTCACAGCCAAACGTCGATGACAGCGGCCTTAAAGTCCCAACTGATATGAGATCACGGCATTAGCTTCGATCTCAGACAAACAGGACAGTGACACGTTCGTTTACCCACTGCGCTTATTTCAATCATTGGAAAATGATTGTAGAGCGAAAATGAGAAACATAAAAAGGAAAATGTGGAAGGATTTGTGTGACTGGGGTGTGTGTGTGTGTGTGTGTGTGTGTGAGTTTGTGTCTGAGGCTGTTAATGCACAAGCATGCACTGGCATTAATGGAGGTGTGATGTGAAGGAAATGAATGACCCTGAGCTCGGCTCTGAGATGTGAGCCAGCAGAGTCACACAACTCATGTGTTGCTATGCCCATGATTCTGTTTTAAAGGTGCATTATGCAAGATTAAGGAGTATCTGTTGACGGAAACGCAATATTATACATACATTACTATGTCTTCAGAGGTTTATAAAGACCTTACATAATGAAGAATGTAGATAGCTACTTCTATCTACATACAACGCGGGTCCCATTGCAAGGAATTTGTTATCTTGTTTCTACAGTAGCACTAAACGGACAAAATGCTCTACAAAACATTCACTAGGGGTCCAAGTACTCACGGTTCGGTTTGCGTCACGGCTTTTTTCAGGGAAAAGGGACTGCTGACAAATAAAAATAAGAGCAAATAATCAAGCTACAAGTAACAGCACAAATAAAACAACAGAGCAAAGCAGAAAATTAAATAAGAGACTGTATACCTTTTAAGGTATATAAACAGATTAAAGTAGTCCAATAAAACATAACATTGCATGTGTATAAATTAAATAAAGATGGATCATAATTGAAGTTATATCAGTGAGTGATATCCTTCACTTTTAACAGACAGCAAGAACATGCTGCTGTCGCTTTAAGAGGAATGAAACGGATCCAGAACACTGATACTGTACACATATGCTGTGTTTTTCGTCTGTTCATTTAAGACATAACCTACTATGTTTGTTAAGATACTCAACAAGAGGGGCATGTAGACCTACTTCCAGATGTGACAGATTGTGTGGGGGAAAAAAGTGCTGGCTCCAGGAGCAACCCAAACTGCAAAAAGAGTGGAGGTGATTGGTGGATGCGGACATCCTTAGTGTGGAAATCATCCCATAGGTTTATAAGAAAGTCATTCATAAATTAAAGCCATTTGATTGTTAAAATGAGATTGATCAGCTTTCCAATGATTATGCATCAAAATGAACATTTCATTATCTTCACTGTGGGAATGATTACGCTGGAAACTTGAAGAGTTGCTAATATCTTCCAAATTTTAGGTTAGTTTGGTTTTTAACTTATTTTGTGTTTAAACAAACTCTATTTTATATATATTCACTATAAAAACAAGCAAAATTGACTCATGTGATCATGAAATCCATCGTTTTTTTGAGTACTTTTTTAGCGCAGATGGCCGTTATGGAGTGCACTTAACTGTTTCAGGAGCTATTGAGACTGAGCAAGGAGGTGCCATTTCGGTCGAGGCTAATGAACCGGAATTCGGATCCCCTTCTGCAGTTCGTCCCGAGACCAGTTACCTTCCATCGACTGCTGTTTACAAGCACTGACCCTTGGATTTGGGGAGAGATCAACGACAAAGTTCAGGACTACTGGATTGACAGAGGACCGCAGTCTTGTCAGAGTCCGACAGATGAATTCTCCACATCAAAACAACAATATAAACATCAAAAGAGTTGTTTTGGTGATAAAAACTGCCATTCAAAATTTGGAAGTGCTGATGGCTTTTACGATTAGAAGCATGCAAATGACCGGATTGTAGAGCATGAGGGATCCGAGTCACATCGCAAATGCATGCTCATGTGGATTACAAGATCTGCGGAGAAGAGTAAAATGGACGATGAATTTAAACACCAGTACGAAACAGAGCGCCAGTACTGGTCAGAGGTTCTTAAGAAAGTAGTGGCTGTTATAAAATGTATATCTGAACGGGGGCTTGCTTTCAGAGGAGACAACCAAATATTTGGATCCCTCAAGAATGGAAACTAACTGGGGTGCCTTAAACTAATCAGTCAATTAGATCCATTTCTCATAAAGCGTATCGCACGATTTGACAATGCAGGCAAGGGGTCTCCTTCTTATCTTTCACCCACTGTGTGTGAAGAGTTAATTGTTTCAATGGGCAAAAGGGGGCTTTCTGTAATCCTGAATAAAATCAATATGGCTAACAATAATCTTCGACTCCAGTCTAGATGTTTCACAATCGGACCAGCTTACTTTTGTATGTAGCTGAAGAAGGAAATACACAGCGTTTCTTTAAATTTCTACCTATACACAGTCACACTGGTGAGTCGCTGTTTAATTCAGTTCTGACAGAGATGGACATAAAGATTGAGAACTGCCGTGGACATTAGGACAATGCTTTGACAACGCCCGTAACATGTCTGGTATTGATAAAGGTGTGCAATCGCGTATACGTGAAGTCAACCCATTAGCTGAATGGGTTCAGTGGTTACAATTCATTTTTCAAACGACACCAAAGGAGTATAACCCTAGGGTTTAGTGTGCACGCAGTATTTTACCAAAGATTGCTTAAATAATCTTGGCGCGTTCACTGCAGGATGTTAAACGACAATCCTTGAAAGAGAAGACATAATAGTGTTTTTACACCTGGGCAATTCCAGCGTTACGGACTTGACATTTTGCATTATGGTAGTGACATAAAAATGTTCAGAGAATGAATTTGTAACGATTATATTGAACCATCTGTTTATATTTTACTAAACCCTTGTTGATAGTCTAAACATCAAAAAATGTCAGTCTATGAAAATAAATTGTATTTTAAAAAAGGGAAATAAATATGCGTTATGGATGTGACAAAAAAAGACTTGGTTTATGGGACAAGATTAACTTTTCTGTAAAATAAAATGCACAATCCTGAAGCAATAATACCCAATGCATGGAGGCCTCTTTTCAGAACATCAAATAGTTACTTTATATTTATTTTTTATGTGTCCATTTATGAGGAATATGCAGCGTTATGGATGTGACAATCCTGAAAATGGCTCTTACCTGACTATGAAAACAAATGCTTTACAAATTTAAGGAGGGATCTAAATGTTCAAATCTGTGCCTTAACCAGAGTAAAACCGCTTGTAAAAACTAAGTTTCAGTTTTATTTGGTTTAAAACACATATAATGAACTAAAAATAAAAGTCCACCAATATAGTTTGTTGCATCAAGCATTTCAATAAGAAAATGCTTAAAGGAGCAACATTTTCTGTCATGACCAAAATGTGTATTTTTTTGTAAACCGTGCCTTTATATCTTTATTTCCTCGATTCTTGGGTATTTTTCTTTTTGATACGTGCTGATGTTTGATCAAGTATTCTTCCTAGCAAATGTCTGGTTCCGCCTGATGAGACTTCCAGTTAAAATGGATGTACAACTAGAACCCAAAGCCTCCAGCAGCTCTTTGGCCCCGACATTTATCACCGAGCCCGGGGAAGGTCAGGCACCGCCTCTGATGTATGTCACAATGCTGCTCCCCTCCGGGCAGCACACCTGCTTTTAAAATTCATGAAATTATCATTTGTCACCTCTACACCCTTACGTCACTGACACTCTTATTGTCAGGAAACACATTAGGGCAACTTTAGCTTCGGCTAAAGCAGCGGGTAATCTGAGCTTAATTTAGCCATAGGGGTCCATTTTCAGGGATAGTGTTCAATGTATACATTTCATACATATTGGAATGTATGCTAGGAATGTCAAGGAACTATGTGGTACTATAATGTATGTATGGTGGTGACCAAATGTAGAATCATCCAAAAATGAAAATTCGTTCATTATTTATTCAGTCTCATGTCATTTCAAACCTTTATGGCTTTCTTCTTCAGAACACAAAATATATTTTGAAAAGATGTTGGTAAAAAAAGTAATAAGATTGTAGGATTTCATAACAATTCAAAACTTTTTGAAATAGTTATAAATTGCCATGAAATTGTTTCAGCGTTTCATTGTTTTAAGTCTCACCTCACCCTTTACTTAACCTTAAAAATAGATTTGATCAGTTTTACTTTCTGTCTGCCATATATATCAGCTAGTCTAATGGAAAAATGGATTTGTAGAGAAATTATCCAAATATCAGTTGAAAAGGAGACGTGTACCACGTCCCAATGAAATTTTGGTTGCTATTGTATTTGTCCTGCTAATTAATTTGTGAACCTGCAAATGTTTGAGTGTTCACATGGTTTTGTTTTTGGCCGTATTGATCACCATGTTACAGCATCATTTTAATTATCTATATGCTTATAAAAACAAACAGTTCACAAATCAGCTCTAAAGGGCCTTTCATATTATAATGTTAACTGTAACAATAACTGTAACTATAACTACATTTACGTCCACACTGGCGGACGTTAACAATAATGTTAATTTTATTTTTAGCCTGCGCGCTGCAGTATTCGCAGTCACTAAAATGGAGATGATTGATGACCTGATGCTTTCGTTTTCATTCTTGAACGTCTTTTCTCCAAAATATGACAGCAAAGGCTGGATGCTCTGTGTTTGACGCCATCGGCCCTGTACCATTTCTTTTCTCGGGGGGTGTTGTATGTAACGTATCATTGCGTTACATGCATACATGTCCGACTCGCTAATGCCTTCGCGTTGTGTGCATTCTTGTTTATAATACGTCCGTCTTTCCGGCCCAAGTGTCTATTCTGGACCCATACGTTTCGGTACTCAAGATAGCCAGTGTGCCCCTGGTCACGGCTGTAGACCATTGGTGGGAAGGCTGTTCTTGACTTTGACAGAATGTCCTATCGGTCAGTTCGCCCCTGATTTAGAATATATGAACACCTGCCTTTTCTAAGACGTTTCTAAAAAACATCTTACAGACGTACCCGGAACTCTTGTCATCAACAGCAAACGCATGCACAGGCCACATTTCCGACATTTTCACTTTGTCCTTTCATGCTCATCCAAAGAGTGTGATGCACGAATGTGTACAAATTGAATGCGTAACAGCGAAAAGGAAGCAAAGTTTATCATACAGTATTTTGCATGACTAAAAACGAGTTCATTTCGCACTGCTCAAGCAGAACCCTCAGTGTGTCAGGAGTGTGTGAAGATAAATTTCCTTCTCCGGAGAGCGCACATGGTCACTAGAGGCTTCATTAGCCAGTTTAATGGAAGGAAGGAATACAGTGCCTGCAGAGCAATTTTGTGTTTGGGGCAGACGCTCCTAAATAACGTGTTATCGTGCCACTGGTATTTACTCGCTTTTAAAACATGGCATGTTGCCTATGTAGGCAACATTTTAAGGTGTTTGTGTGTTTCTGACACAAAGGTTATTGCAAAAGGTAGTATTCATTTATCTTCTAAAATACCTTTTAATGACCAAATTCTGAGGTAATATCTTTGTACTCTTTGAGGGGAAGTCAATCCCAAAATGCACTGGGACTGTTTCATTAAAAAGTCATCACTGTCCACCGGAAATCTCAGACCCGTGAATAACAGACATTCAAGAATTTCCGCCAGAAGAAGAGTTACGTCAGCTTCGATGCCATTGGCTCTGCCGTGCCTCGTGACCGATCTGGTCATTTTGTTGTGTTTGAACGTGAAATGGTTTTGGCTCCCGCGACCGACTGCATCTAGCTAATGTTCCGGTTTATCTTTTGAATGGCAGCCGACGGAGTGCATTCACGGACACGGCCTCTTCATATAAAGTTATCATACGGCATCGTTGCATAAAGGTCTACGACACAAGTTGTTTGTAATACTTTTACCCTGCTTTTAGTCAGTTTGTGCAATAAATACCTGTGACTGTACTTTTCTTTGCGTGTTGTGTTTTATATGGTTTAGAAGTGGTTAGATTTGGGGTGGGGTTGGGGTTAGGTGCTAAAAAAGATTAAAAGTATAAAGATTTATGAAAGGCTAAGAATTGCATGCGTCTTGGTCTGAAGCATTTAGCGAACAAGGCAGTTACCCACTCATCCAAAAATAATGCCACAGGGGAACCCTGCGCTGACCGAGCGTCAATATGTGATGAGCCGGAAGCGAAAATGGGTTTTACAATTTGTTGCTATTATGGTGCTTTTTGTATGACATCTCTTTTCTTCTGTGTGCAAAGGTTTTGAAAGACAGTAGTCTTGCTAGTTGAGCAGTTAGTCATAAAAAAAATTAACACTTGGGTGAAATGTTTTTAATCATGCACTCATATTTATTATCTGAAATTAGTTTACTAAAAAATATAATTCTAAACAGGATACAACCTTTACTGCACACATACATCTAGGCTATGTCTGTTTGATGTCTGGATTTACATCCGAAAGGCTTATTTTTTTATTTTTTAGATGCATATCGACATCTAGAAGATATCTGTAAGATGTTTATGATTGTAGTAGAGTAGGCGGGGCGAGACCGTGGTTCGAGGCCGGTAAGTGATTGTTAATTAGCGCCAGTGGTGCGCGCACCGGCCTCGCACCACGTAGGAGATTGGGAGCGTATAAAGAAACAATGGCGACCGGACCGTCGAAGAGAGAGGACCGGGCCCGAACTTGTGTTTGTATTTGTATTTATGTTTATGTTAATGTTATTGCGCCGGCGGTCGTCCGTGAGGGGCCGCCGGCTATTATTACTTTATTAAATGTTTGTTTAAATGTCTTCCGGTTCCCGACTCCTTCCTTCCATACTTGAATCTTATTACATTGGTGCCGAAACCCGGGAGGAAGGAGAGACATGCTGTCGGAGAGCCCTCGCTGCTGAGGGGCATCGCGGTGCTGAGGAGTTCGGGCAGCGCGGACGAGCGACGTCCGCCAGTGGCTGCCCGAGGCGGTGGTTCTGGAGCGAAGATTCGGATGGGACAGAGAGCTCGCTGCCGTGCTCCTGGGCCGAGGTGGGATGGCGGCCGTCCAAAAGGGAGGGGAGGAGTCAGCGCCGTTGGCCGTGAGCCGGAATCCTGCTGCCAACAGCCATGATGGTGAGGAGCAGGAAACGGCGGACTGACTCGCTGCCCCGGTGCCCTAACACGGAGGAGCCATCGCCAACCGCCAGGAGGCGGAGGAGGATCGGGCCGTCCATCGAACGTCCAGCACCACCGCATAGCACCGCGAGGAAGAGCCTCTCGGCTGGTTGAGGAACGAGCGGCAGCATGTCAGGGAACCGGACTATAATTTTTTTTTTACCTCTCTCCCCTCTCTCTTTCCGGTCGCTCCGAGAGCTCCCGTCTCCGTTGTCTCGTCTCGTCGCTGCATATTTAGGTCATATTTAAGACTGGGAAACTATGAATTTTAGTTGATACACGAATGAGCAAGTTGTGATGTCGTACCAGGCATTTTAATCATTTACATTGTGGGATTATGGAGCTAAAATAGATATTTTATTAAATACCATTTTTCGGAGCAAAAGTCTGCACAGTAATGAACATTAGATGGAGCCAAGGTATCAAGGCCCTGCCCATATTCCCGAAGATCCAATAGACAGTTTCAGCGAAACAACATAAACAGATGTTATGTGGCACCAAGTTAAGTTTCGGTAGACCTCAACTAAGAATAAATACATGTTTAGTAGGGATGCTCCGATCCGATATTTGTATCGGAAATCGGCGTCGATACTGAATAAAATTCTAGATCGGGTATCGGTGAAAAAATTGCACCGATACCCGATCTAGCTTACATAAAATTTCTGCTAGGCGATGTAAAAGTTCCTGGAGACACCGGCGCTTAAACTCTCTCGTGGCTGTGCTTTGCGAAGCGTGTGACATCATACGCTAGCAACGTGCTCTTTACGTAGTGCACGTGAACAAGCGAACATAGCTTACATTGAGCAGCGAACAGCATGGAGCGACAAAAAATATCTGCCATTTAGATTTATTTTAGAACAGCTATGCCAACAAGTTACACCGCTGTTTGCAATACATGCGAAGTAAATGTTCCGAGGGGTGGTGATAAAGCTGTTCATTATAATACTACTAATTTAAGCACGCCGAGTTCAATAAGCTGAAGAAACTAAAACGAGACGGTACGAAGCAGCTAACTTTGGAGGAGACAGCGGAAAGAATTCAGAAATTTCCATCTGGTAGTGTGAAAGCAGCGAAAATCATTGAAAGCATTTTGAATTTCATGGTAATGGATTTGCAACCGCTGTCCGTCGTTGCGAACAATGTCTTCAGACTCCTTATAAACCACCTGGAGCCGCGGTACGACATGGTGAAGCGTAACTGAGACCTGAACTGTACCAAAAAGTCTGCAAACATGTATACGAAAAAAATAAAGATGTTAATGCGGTGAGTTTTGGGGATAATTTGACTTTGAATTTCTATTTGCACCGACTAAACTATTATATCTTTTTCCGTTTATTTTTACATGTGCAGCACAAGCTAGGGAAGCTAGTGTTTTGTTTATCTTTCGGTGTTGGATGTTAAATTTGATTTCCACTAAACTTTAGCTTAGTTTAGTGGACTTTGCTTTAATGACTAAAGCATTAAAAAGAGCTGATTCCTGTTTGAATATCTAAAGCAGTGAAGCTATTGCTTTTTTGCTCAATTTCAGCTGCTTTATTGTTTATTGTGCATTGATTTTTTAAATTATATTTGCACATAACAGTTATTAAGAGATTTTGTTTCCATTTATTAATACTTGTCTATCAAGCTAGTGAAGCTGTTGTTTTATTCAGCTGCTTAATTTGCACTTTAATTTTGAATTTCAAGTTTAAGATAGTGAACATTTTGTTTTATTTTGCTGGTTTAATAAATAATTCATAAAATTTGTGAATCATTTGTTTGTTATTTTGTTTTACGGGGTCAGGAAATTAATGTTAAGTCGAGCTTGATGTCTTGCACAGCAATGCACACAGTTTATTAAGTAATTGTGCACTTTAAAAATGTTACCTTAGTATCGGATCGGTACTCGGTATCGGCCAATACTGAATCTCAGGTATCGGAATCGGAATCGGTATCGGAAGCAAAAAAGGTGGATCGGAGCATCCCTAATGTTTAGTCGTTTTAATTCCATTTAATGCAATTAATATGCTTATTTTTCTAACTTATTGAATATATCACTTGACGTAATTGCGAATAGCCGACTGTTAGATACGAGTTTCCCAGGTCCTCTGGAAGTATACAATGTGGAGGATGAAATTTTGCAAATCAGCGGCGTTACAATTCCATACAAATTTTGCGGCTGAGGATTCAACGCAGTCCTGTAGGTAATGCCGCTGCGGGATCCAGATGAACACTGTGTGTCAGTGAGTCCGAACACTATTACAGAGAAGTCCTTGCCACTCTATATCTCATAGCGGGAGAGCACCAAATCACCTCTCTCCCATCCAAACCCGACGACACTACCTCAAATAGGACAAGACAGGTGGGGTGAATTGCTTCCCTCCTCGTAGTTCCTCTCCGTCTGGTAATTCGTGAGAAATTCTCCGTTTCGTTGAATGCGTATAAGACAAATACCCGATAGCAATATCTCCTTGCCATTTAGAGGAGCCTTTTGGCTGTCATAAGAAAATATTTTGTTTATTTTGTTTATTTGTTGTATATGGCCATCTGTGTTTGTGTCGGCTGAGATTTTATGCCCCGTCATCGCAGATACAAGCACAATGGCCTTAAATCATGTAAAGAGTGATGCTTTTGAAAAGACGCGGTTGTAATGGCTGGCATGTATCGATGTTTGTTTTTAAATGGATCTGTATAGAGGCCAAGCGAGGACCCCATGACTGGATTTTTCTTTGGCCGTGTTCTTTCTCTCTCGTCAGAGAGATGTGAAGGGCAGTGATGTAGGCTGTATTGCCCAGCTGCTTGCATGAATCTTTCATTCTGTCAGTATCCATCAGTGGGTGACAGGCCATCGTGTGTTTTTGTGTGTGTGTGTCCAGCAGCTGAAGTAAAGGAAGTGATTTAAGAAGAAAGCCATGCTTACATTGGGGGGAGGGAGGTGGTCTTAGAGCAGTGTTGGGCAGTAACTGTAGTTTGATTACTTTTTCGGCAACGGAGTAATTTAAAGCATTATAAATGATAAAATAGTCATTCGATTATCGTTCTAAGTTCATGTACAGTTGCGTTACATCGTTGCCGTTTTAAAGTTTTATCAATTATATGGTAAAAGCGAGAGCGATGGGTCAACTTGTACTGTCGAGTGCCAGGCTGGTATTAGCAACTTATGTTTTGTCAGACTAGTTTTTGCTTCTCTAACGCTAAGATATGTTATGATTGAATGTTAAGATATATAAAGTTTTAAGAAACTAATGAGAGACTTTACATTATGGAGCATGCAGGAATATAAATACTACAGTTAACATATGAAAACGTTTTAAGTTAAAATGTCACAGAGGTTCATTATTAATATTATTTAGTACAGGCTTTATTATGGAATAAGCAGAAATAATTTATTAAAATAATTAAAGAAAGGCTTAATTTAGTTTGTTGCGAGATAGTGTGCACTTCCCAATAAAGTTTAGTCATGTGAAGGCTAAAGAGGTTATTTAGTTTTGGGGTTGGTAACGATAACTAGTTATGTAACAAACTACTTTTGAAAGAAAGTAATCAAACCAGTACCTTTAATTCTTTTAAAAGATTAATCCGTAATCATTAATTGAATTACATTTTCCAGAGTAACTTGCCCAACGCTGATTATTATTATTAATAGAAATATGTTTTTCTTGTTAAATATTATTGCCATTAACGTGGTTATTAATATTTATTTAATTAGTAGCATCAATATTAATATGCACATTTTTATAGAGATGAATAAAGTTACACCATTACTCTTTCTCGTAATGTTATTTTGTCAATGTAAATGCAATATTTGTCCATATTTATGAAAAACATGACAATGACATATTTTTGCATCTGAGAATATTGACACATACTAAGATACAATAGCAAAGAAAACGCCACAAATGAAACGCAGTAAAAACAAATAACACAATATTCACATATATACATACATTCAATTGTATCCTGTTTATTTCATGTCTCAATACTATAACTGCTTTGCTCTGTATATTTCTACAAGCCGCCTTACCTGCTCGGAGTCAGGTTGCTGTGATCAATTGCGCCTCTAAATAATGATAGGCATTACCCTGTGATGGGTTATTAGAATATAAAAGTGAAATATGGGCTTGAACGTTGTTATTTGTTGAGGTTGTGCTTCGCTTTGTATCGTAAATTGTCAGGTGTTAAATTATGTGACCACTTTCCGTACGAAAGTAGCCATAAAGTTTAAATGTTTTAACATGAAATCAAAATTGACCCTGTTATCGTTTTCAATTCATCGTCACTTGCCATTTCACAAAAAGTATGTGTTTGTAACCTTTTATCAGAATGTAATAACTTGCTCAAGAGAAAACAAAACATACAGGAGGCAGTGCTAGAGAACCTGCAGTGATGTGAAAACTATTGTAAGGCAAGATCCTCCCATACTTCAGATACTGAAATATTTCTGGGACCTTGAGTAATGGCATACCGATATACCAATGTATTATAGGTTGATCAGATTTGTTTGTTTATTTATTTTAATCTATTGGTTATAAGCAAAAATCTGCTTAGATTTTAAATCTGTGATTCTTCATGGCTGTTTTTTATTTTATGGTCGAGTCAATATTGATAATTACATTTGAAAGTACAGAGGGGTTTACATTATAGAAAAACAGATGTGTTTACATGTTGCAAACATGAATACAACAAAATGTACAAAATGAACCCTGGAAGCATGCAAAATATAACATTGGTATAGACCTCTAATCCTCATATGCATACACCTTTGTTTTACTAAAATTATTGAATTTAAAAAATGGTTGATTTCCTCGGCAAAGCGAAAATCTAACTGTCCACGTCTCTGCACTTATACTGAGGAAGGTATTTAACCTACCATGAAGAATAGAAGTACCCTCTAATAAGACATCATTATCTCCAACAAAGCTTGCAGTACGGCACAACCCATCATGAACGGAACAGAGAGAACATGAGGCGTGGAATAAAGATTTCCTTGAGAAAGATGAAACTCGTCAAATCAGGCCTTAATGATCCTCCCTTTTTGTTGTGTGTGGAAGGAGGTCGGCATTCAAAGCCATGAATGCACCTCCGGCGCTCAAATTATACACCCGAGGATTGACTTTTGGCTTACGATGGTGAATTAGTTCCTCATATTCCACCGCTTTCAGATAATTGTACT
Source organism: Triplophysa dalaica (assembly GCF_015846415.1). Taxonomy (NCBI): domain Eukaryota; kingdom Metazoa; phylum Chordata; class Actinopteri; order Cypriniformes; family Nemacheilidae; genus Triplophysa; species Triplophysa dalaica. Next base: position 20,170,432 of record NC_079551.1, read on the forward strand.
TTGCGGTCAATTTCCATCAATGAGTTTCCTTTCCTCCTTTAAACCTGCCTGCCCGAGGACAGTCCCTAATGAATCCCCTGGCGCTGTAGACATCTCACCTTTGTTTTTCTTTCCCAACATGACCTTCTGATGACTGAGGATGACTCCCCCAAATCAAAGACGCCGATGTAAGCGGTGACCTTTCATATGCGTTTACATTTACATTCGATGCGTATAAATTCATTTTAGGGAAGTCGGAGGCTTTAATTTGCCATGGGGGGATGGAAAGCGGTGAATGAGAGCAAACCGAGGGCAGACTTCAGCTGGGCTGCATCTTTTCTCGATGCAGTTGATCAATGCATGTCAGTCAGGACTGAGCCCATGCGACCGATTCGGGTACGTCAACGTTTCACAACAGAGGAAGTGAAGGTCTCCGGGGGTTTCCCTTGAACTTTGGGAAAAAAACAGACCTGATTCTTTTGGTTGCACATTGTCTTAATCAATGTGATAGTTAAGTCACTTGCACACCAATTTTTGTTCATGTTTTTGATGTCTTTTCTTGTTCGTCTATTGGCACATAAATAAAAAACCTTACCAAAGTATTGTCATGATTAATGATTCATTTCTTGTGTGTGTTATGATTTAAAAAAACATGTGTTAAATTAAATTTTGGTTTTTAATAAAAAAAATGTATTTTTTTTCCATTTTATTTGAATGCGTACATTTTTTTATTGATGTTTGAACACTATCCTATTTTGTCACGATATGTAAATAGGTGCTATCGTTGTAAAATAAAATGTATTTTTTAGCAATTTTTATTTTACAGATATAGGTACTATAGATATGTTTGATTTTTATTTTATAGGAATATTATTTTATGTCACAGTTAGGCATATTCCATTCCATTCCATTTCTACCGCTTATCCGAACTACCTCGGGTCACGGGGAGCCTGCGCCTATCTCAGGAGTCATCGGGCATCAAGGCAGGATACACCCTGGATGGAGTGCCAACCCATCGCAGGGCACACACACTCACTCATTCACTCACTCATTCACTCACGCACTCACACCCTACGGACAATTTTTCCAGAGATGCCAATCAACCTACCATGCATGTCTTTGGACCAGGGGAGGAAACGTGCTAACCACTAAGCCACCGTGCCCCCCATCAGTTAGGCGTATTTTACATTTTAAATGTGTTGTTCTTTTGTACTTCATGTCATTGTCTTTATAGATATTTGATTTTATTTCACTTCACTTTTTTATTTTATTTGATAGGTTTAGCTATTATAGTTTTTTTTTATTTACTAGATATTTATTATTTAATTTGATCATTTACATTTTTTTTATAATTAATTATTCTTTTAGTTTTAGTTAATTAAGTTTCAGTAATTTACCACTTAACCATCAAAAAAACAATAAAACATTTAAATAGTTTTTTTGGCAGTGATTATAACCTAAACGTGAAGACTGTGGCCATCAAAGCATCATGTTTGTTTTTCAATACTTGCACAACTAATGGGGTGCTGCTGGTTTTCAAACTTTTCGAAAACATTGTTTGTGGTAGTTTAGTTGTGGCGGTAGACTTTTAGGCTGATACTGTCCAGCCATAGCATTTCTTTTAAGAGGTTTAGTTACATGACAGTGAGTGCCAGACTCAATCCCACGAGTCATATAAAAACTAACCCACGATGTTTCATTAGAAAATCGCCCCTCTGAGAGCAGAGCACCTTCATATAATATTAATATACGATTCAAATATGATTTTGACATGATTTAATACCTGCATGACATCCTGAAATTATTACTTACTATATTTAAAGAATAATTTGATGTATGAATCATGTACAGGAGTGCTCTTCTAGCATACCTAAATATCTCTCTTGCATGAACGCACGTACAAAACATACATCTTGATTCAGAACGTTCCCTGAGGACAACAGATCAATTGTTTCACAGGCATTGTTTGTGAATTCTCTTTTCTGCTAGCTCATGGGTCTTCTGAAAATAAATGAATTTGAAATGAATGAATTTGTGTTTTCACAATCCCTTTTATTTACCGACCTTCACTGAATTCTGTAACTAAAGTGAAATTTCTCATTGTTTTCTTCGGTGACATGAAAAGAAAACAGAATTAATAAAGAGTACTAGCTATGATCCTTATCTTAAGATATTTTATTCACAGAGACTCTCTCACCTTAGTAGAGATCTCGCTCATTTCCGAATCGGCACACAAAATCACAGCTTCCTATGTTAATAATTGTAACTCAAACAATAATGCCGTCCAAACAAAGTGTTTGTGCAGCGATTCGCAAATCATTCTCCACACGACGAAGCCCATTTTTGCAAGTTTGTTTCCAATTAACACCTAAATTAGTTTGCGGGTTCGTACGCTCGAGTGCCTGCCGAGACGAACCCCATTCCCTTTCTCGCGTTGTTGGTTTGTTGGTCCCCTGACAGCATCTATCAGACTGCAGGTCTAATAATAAATGCATGACATCTGCAGGTGCCTGCAGACAGGAAATGTGTGCTTTTCGAGGCGCAAAATCTGGTTGGGTTTCACAGTTGCCTACATCACCCAAATAACTCAATTTATGGAAAAATGTTCCCTTGTTCTGCAAGCAATTGCATGCTTGAAGATGTCGACAGAAGGAATATGCACAACTTTTTGTTCATGAGACAGCAGATGTTTATAGGCATCTAAATGGCGCTTTTAATTTAATTGGGTAGAATTATAGAGTAAAAAGGGAAATGGAGGAACAGCGGGAAGTGCAACAGATATAGGATCTCTCGGCACACCCGTGGAGCAGACATGTCAACATGACCCAGCCAATGACGTCAGTGTGGGTTTTGTTTGGAAGGCTGACATTCTGCTTACTATATGTATATGACGCAGGTCTTTTGACATTAAGCATACAACAGAACACTGAGATATACTGTATATACATACACATATACATACATATATACACACACACATACATGACACATAAACCTTATAATGCAGTTAACCATGTAATTTTACAGTATTTTACGTTTTTTTTTTTCTATATTTCAGGTGTTTTTGAAATGCGGTTAAAAGTCTTAAATAACAGAAGTAAACTGTAAATTTAAGAACGGAAAGGATGGTATAAAAAAATGTGAAAAACATGTCATTTTACTTTGAACTTTTTTTATTTTACGTTTTTCTGACACACCAGCTGTTGGAATCTTACACTTTCACAGGATTTTTTTACAGAGTAAAACGGACAGTCACATGACAAATCAAACAACAGCATGAAATATAAACATCCTAATCTACATAACACGTGATAAAAATAGAAACAAATTACTATACAGGTATTTAAAAGAAATATGGCGTGACACAGGGACTTATGGCAATGGCCGTTTTTGGTTTTTCACTATAAATTATGAGCTCATTTTTTGTTTTACTTTACTGAATAGTATTATAGGATGAATGAAAAATAAATAAAACAATTTTTGTGCCACATTCCATTTTGACAGCGGTGCAGCTTTTTTAATAATGAATAATCCTTGGCAAAAATAATCAGGATTTTTTTATTTTATAATTGAGGAGCCTTGTAATGTATTTCATCTAATACAGGCCTTCGCTGTATTTGGATGGTCATTTACGGCTAACCAGATTTTCTGTAACATTTCACAATATTTTTTGACTAAAATTGTGCATTTGTTTACAGTGTTCTGTTGCAATTACAGTTTTATAAGAAATATAGTAGAAGGCAGAAAAAGGCTGAATAAAAACCTTAGTAGACCTAAGATGCGACTGAGGCGTTTACTGTAATAAAAGCAGCTGAGAGAGGCTAGTGTGCAGTAGCCAATAGATCAATAGAGCTCAAGCTGGAGTCTGGCATCATTGCCACTCCAAGGTTGGGATAATTCACTTTATTTTCATTTAAGTTTGCTGTGGTACAGCTAAACAATCCGCAGTGGATTTTTCTAAGGATTGTCAATGCCAGCTAAAACTCCTTTTCTGGCTGAACCCTGGCCAGTTTTGTGAGGATCCTCTGTGGACCATGTAATAGTTGACCATAATGGTGTAACGGCCTCTAACTTTCTCATTTGCATCTCATCAGCATATTTTATAGTTATGAGACATTTGTTATTTAATGCACTCGTCGGGCCGATCTGTATGCAGATGTGCTGGTGTCTCGTTTACGCAATTGAGCCGTATGTAAAAGTATGCAAAGGAGATGGACGAGGTGGAATTCACAATGCGATCCTTAAGCCCTGACAGGATTCATTAGCATCTGTTGAAGAGTGATGTAACAAGAGGTAGCATTAGATGCTTTCGGTTTACATTCATCATATAATAATATTTCCAGATGGAGTTAATTGCAATATTTTTTTCTTGAGAAAAGTTTTTTTTTCCATTGGATATTGAGGTGACTTGAGAATTACTTAACATGCATGCAAAATTCTTAAAGGGATATTTCACTACCAACTTAAACTAACTAAATATTGTTTTATTGTGGCAGAATAAACAAGTTGGAGTTATAATACCACGTGCCATTTTGCTTCCGAGCGGTAGCTCCAAAAAGTGCATCCATCAATTAAAGAACTGCTCCACACGACTCTGTGGTCTTAACAAAGGTCTTTAGAAGCAAATCGATGCGTTTGTTTAAGAGAAATATCCACATTGACAGCGCTATTAACGTTGATGTTTAGCTTCAGTCAACTTCCGAATGCAAGTGAACCAGAGGCTTGTTCTTCCGGCAGTTCCGGTGACGAACGCTGCATTTTTAGTTGTCAGCCAAAAGGATAGCGTCCATCTAGTCTGGCGAGAGATTTCGTCACCATCATTTGCTGGAAGAACAAATTTTCATAACCCTTTAAAAGTGACTATTGAAGAGTATTAAAGCTACAATATGTAACACTTCGGTTGAAAAAAAGTATTCAAATCAGATTCACATCAGTAAGCTAATAGTATTGATTTATACGTTGAGCTGTCAGGCACAAATTTCTGTTTGATGTAATTTGACTTACATACTTACAACTCTATAAGTATGTAAAGTAACCTGCAATGTTTTTTTAAGCATAGATGTCGTTAGAGAGAAGCAAACGATTGCAGGTTTATCTTAGTAAAAATACATATTCAATTATTACAATAACATTAATTTCAAAACAATTTGACATCTTTTTTCTTCATCCATGCATAGTTGTGATCTGGCTTTGTCACAATCCAACCATTGTTGCGTACATATTTTTTGAAAGCAGATCTGGTGTCCTCCTATCAACCTTGTCCAACATAGTACAGTTTGATTGTCTGCAGCGTTTGAATTCAACGGTACAAAAAGGGAAACATTTACTTCTCCCGTTTAAAAGTTACATCTTTTGACTTTATCCTATCTACACATTGTTTTTCCCTTGCTGTCGCTACTTTTATCTGAAGAGGCCTGATGAGAAGATAACGTTTTTGGGTTACTACCCACTAGAGATAGCCTGCCGCATTAATTCACAGCTGAGATTTTCTTACAGAACATCGCAAATAGCAAAAACTTTCTCAAGGTTGCAAGAAACGTCTGACTAAGACAAACGACTCCTCTTTCTCTCTTATTGCTTCAGCGTTTGCGTCACCGGGACAGAACGCATGTACGCACTTCCCAATTAGACCCAATCGCCAGGCCTGCCACTATTAAACATTGAAGTTTTGATACTATAATCGGTAATATTTGCACCCAAGTGCACAATTTAAAGCGCTGATCTCAAATCTGTCAGTACAGTAAATCCTTTTCTGTCAATAATATGTCTCTACCGTCGGACCAGTGGCAGCAGTTGGAATTCAAGGCACGAAAACCTCTTTTTTTTTAAAGGGAGGAGAAATAGCTTTCCTCTGACAACCATTGATTTTCCATTGATGTGCTTGAGGAGAGAAAGGAGAGGGTGGATCCGACTTTGAAGTCATGAATGGAGTCGTTCCTGTAACACTTCTCCGAGCACATTTGAACTTCTGTTCCTGTACGTTTGTTTCAATTGTGCATTTTGACTTCATGCAGAGCTTTTGTATTGGCACCAATATAATCACAGCTGACCGCTTCATTAGGTCTCTTATATTGAGACTGTCTGACACTTATATAATTGTATTTTTTATTGAAGACATTTTTTATTTAATATTTTATTTTGATATATTTATTATTTTATTGTATTTCATAATTCATATTTGTTATTTATATAATATATTGAAATCTTTGAATGTAATTTTAATTATAAATAATTAAATCTCATAATTAATTTAACTTTATGTAGACAGTATGTTCTCATTTATTAATACTATTATTATTACTATGAATATATTTTAGTTTGTTTTTAATTGTGATGAATCAATTACTTTATTGAGTAGTTATTATATATATTATTATTAATACCAACAATAATAATAATAACAATAAAAATACCATTTTATATAAAGTATACAATTAACATATTTTATCCCAAATTTTACCTTCAGGTGACACAATGAACTAAATGTTAATGGGTAAGACAAACATAGTGGTAATTTATTAGATTTTGGCCGGATCAAGAATGGTCTTCCTAACAGCTTTTAATTGAATACCAACATTTTAACATACGTAAAATCTTCAACTATTTCTCAGAAGTCTGCTAGATCTCATAATGATATTTAATATTTGAATGCCGTAGCCTTGGGCATTAGCGTTTCTTTGCTCACAGAGCTGGTAGATTTGCAAAGGTTTTTTTTCAAAGGTGCGAGAGCATGTCATGATGTTAAATGAAGGGGTTCAGAGGCTCCAGTGAGAACTCATTTCTCTTCCCGATGCAAGCTGCTTATTTATACACATTGCTCTTTGATTCCTCGAGATCGACTGCATCCGAATCCATTTAGTTTCATTCATTTCTCCTTTGAGTGCAAGCGCAGTCAATATCCCATTTTTTCCTGCTTCTTTTTCGTCTCGCAATATGCTGTGAATCGGTCTAGCCAGCTGCTCGCTGGAAGCCAGACGCTAAACAATGTCTCATCCACGCGTTGACTGTGAAGTTGCGCCGGAGTAACCCAGCAAGGCATCATTAGCATTAGAGCGTCGTCTCTTGCCTCCTCGATCCCCTCTCCACCCTGATTACGACCTGTATCAATCATTAGCACGCCGTTCTTCTCGCCATGCCTCCCGCCTTCGCCACTTCCCCCTTTAGCGCGCTCTTGGCACTTGCTAGCAGCGGGGGGACTGCCACGCTAGCGACCCGTGGCACTGTTAGTCTCAATGCCCTCTGCTGGGGTGCCAGCCAGGGGGCTTAATTACACTTGATTACCTGCTGAAGTGTCAACGGACCACCGGTCGGCCGGGGGAGGTGGCGAGGAACCGTTTGATAGCGCAATTAGTTGAACTAGGAACTCCCTGAGGATCCGGATGATGTTGCCCGGGAGTTGCACCAGCCTGCAGGCAGTACACACGTCCTTCATTGTTACCTTTCTTTGAATTGGCGTCTGGCGGCTCACGATAAACCTCTTGAATTTACAGTATTATTAGGCCAGCTTGGGGCACGGGGTTGTAAGCTCTGACGCAAAACTTGAATAATCCTTTGCTTTCAAATCGGTCCCAGAGAGGGCTGTGAGAAAATCAAAACTAAATTGTCGGATCAATTGCTATCCTGGAGTCAGAACGCGGGACAGTTTGCAAATTATTTTAGACGGTTTGCAAATTCTCATCTTTAATGTGCTTTAATAAGAAAACACAGAATAATGTATTTGAAAATAAAGACATAGAGAGTAAAGGGGACCCAGATTGTACGTCTGTTAGATGTCTGCTAAAGATCTGAAATGCATCTGCTGTGCAAAAACATCTGTTAAATGTCTTTACATACATTCTAAATCACAAAGATCTTACAGACAACTTGTAGATGTCTACATGACATCTCATATACATATTGCAGATGACAAATCAAGACATCAAATAGACGTTTTTCAGATCTATGTGCGCTATCAGGGGAAGGGCTTAAAGAAACACTCCACTTTTTTGGGAAATAGGCTCATTCTCCAACTCCCACAGAGTTATTAAGTTGTGTTTTACCGTTTTAATAATCTATTCAGCCGATCTACGGGTTTGGCGATAGCAGTTTTAGCATAGCTTAACATTGAGGATCATTGAATCCAATGAGACCAGTAGCATCGCGTTCAAAAAGGACCACAGAGTTTTTATATTTTTCCCATTTAAAACTTGACTCTTCTGTAGTTATATTGTGTGCTAAGACTGGCGGAAAATGAAAGTATTGATTTTCTTGTCCGAAACTATACTCCCATTCCGGCGTAAAAATCAAGGAAGATCGCTGCCGTAACATAGCCGCAGCAGGCAGCGCCTGAAATTTGTCCCCAGCTGCGCCTGCTGCGGCCATGTTACGGCTGCAAACTATTTCCCAAATAAGTGGAGTTTTCCTTTAAAGAGGGATTTGTGACATCAGCCAAAAGTCATTTTAGAGGCGGAGCAAGTTAACAAGTATAATACTGTATTTAGATTAACTTGATAACATACATGTACAATACAGCCAGCACGCGAATTTTTTTTTGATTTAGATTCGACTTCAAAAGAGTATGCAGAAGAAAATGGTACAGACTCATTACAACAAGCTCTGCGGTTACATGCTGGCTGCCATCCCATCCGATTAGAGGAATCAAATCTCTGCGCTTTAGCGAAGGCGCTGCATTAGCATACTGAGTAAGACACTGGAAGCACCTCCCTGTCCTAATGCTTGCTTCTGTACTGATTAGTTTTGATCAGTGAAATTGACTTTGTTTATAAGAGAGGCTTTTGATGTGCCGCCAGGCCTGACTCGAGTTTTCATGCGGTTTATTATTTCATCTGTGCACTGTGCAGGATTTCTCCACCGCATTTCATACGTCCCGTGCGGCAGTTAATTGCAAACCTGTTTCGCCTCGTGATGGCTTTGATGCGTCTTTTCAAATTTGCAGAATTTTCACAGATCTCAAAGCTCTCGCCATCAGATCTATCCTAACTTTATTTAGCGCGGATCAGAACAGGTGGATCCTTTGAGACAACAGCTGGGGTTTGTGTTTGACACCTGTTTCGCAAAGTGAGTCTGTAGTGCGAGAGACAGCGACCTGACAGTGCACGCTGTACAGAAGAGGTCACAACCCCGCACAGGGAGTTGGAGGTGCAATAGGAGCATTATTTTCATGCAGTAAATTTTCCATTTTTCCACTTCAAACGTGAAATATTGATCTTAGTAAAAACGCACTTTGTGCAGTCTGAAATAAGGCCTCTGGTGTTGCAATATGCAGCCTTTACTCAAGAACTCACTTAGTTTACATCGTACAAGACGAGCAACAATCGTTAAAGAAAGAAAAAAAATTCTCTTCTGTTCCGTGCTGTGCTCCAGTTGGCGCTGCAGGCCGAGCCTGCTGCTTTCAGTCACGTAAAGCCTACAGTGCCCTTTGGTTGTCTCTCTGCCTGATGCATGGACAGCTGTTGCAGGCTGTCAAGCAGCAGGAGAATACACCACCTCTGCTGTCAGGGCAATGATCCCCCGGCCTCCAGGCTGCAGTAACGCTGCACCACTAGGGCAAGTGAGGGACGAACTAAACTTCCAGTGCCAAAATCAGAATACAGACTGCTCACCTCACTTTTGTGCGACAGTTATCCATCTGGCAGTCATCGTGCAGTTCTATTATCGGGGTGCCCGTTGACCCTGATGACTTTTAACTGTAGTGTTTTCCACTGTAAAGAGTTTTAAAAAAGCCACAGACACCATTACGTATGTAATTAAGAGATTTAAATGTAGCATATGTTCTGTTCCGGGTTCTTTGGGTAGGCATGTCATTGCATGCTGTAGGTTGTGTATCACATGACAGGCATGTTACACACAGGTATTTTGGACGGAAAGTCATATCCAAAAATAAGCTTTGTATCCGTGGGTGAACATGAAATCACACCTTTACTGCCAGCGGTCAATGTTCTCGGACTGGTGCGTGATCAAAACAAGTAAAACGTATTTTAGCTCATGCTGGTGTCCTAATGGAAGACACAAAATAAAAAATAGGACAAAAATAATACAAATAAATAAATGAGATTATGAAAAGGAAAAAGATCTTTCCTGGAAACCATCCCTTAATCTGATAGATTTTAGTGTTATGTGTTTTAGAAAACCTGATTTAAGCTTACCATGCTGTGGAACACAAAAGAAAATATTTTGAAAAATGTCTTTGTGTTTTTGTCTTCATACACTGGAAGTCAATGGGGGTCAGGGTTGATTGGTTACCAACATTCTTCAAAATGTCTTCTTTTGGGTTCTGCATAGATCAGTCATACAGGTTTGGGGTGACATGAGGCTGAGTAAATGATGAGAAAAATGTGAGGTTATTTTAGTTTGCTAAAACTATAACTACAAAAACATTTTAAAAAAATGAAAATTGGTTGAAAAACTTAAACTAAACAAAAAATGTTAAATGTTGCCTCAGAAATAAAAACTAATAACTAAATATTGAACTAAAACAAAAAAATAGATTAATCTTACATAGCTTGTATAGCAAGAAACAAATAATAAAATGAGAAAAGCATATGACAAAATGAATTCAAATCTAACTAGAATTAACTAAATAAAATAAAAACGTATTTAAAATATTAATAAAACTCCAATAAAACTAAAAACTAAATTATAAACTCTGGATCTATGCTTCAGAGGCATGTCACAGACCAAATTGAAAAGAAATTATAATATAAAGTTTTTAAGCAACAACAAATCGACAACAACTATAATAATTAGAAAAATTAGAAAAAACTAGAACTATAATTGGTTATAATAACAATAATATTTATTATTATTATTAATAGTATTGTTATTATTATTGTTGTAAAAAATACATCTAACTCATCTTTGACTCACAAATTAAATTTTATCTAGACATGTAGCTAAATGTAAGAAAAGCATTCCAGAACCAAACCGGGAAACTTTCTGGGGTTTTCAAGGCAGATATGAAATATGGTAGCAAATCTGTACCGAGCCTGTTTTGTGAAGTTAGTTCGCAGCTGTGATGTACAGTATATATGTGTTGTTGGCAGGTGGTCTCACATACACACGCTTGTCCGTGCTGTGATACATTTTCACTTGGGGCACAATATAAATTCTCTTTTATAACTGTTTGACACTTTTTCTGTGGAATCATTTGATGCTGAATGTCTGGTTACACGTCTGTATAACTGACAGGCACAGTTTTTCCAGTAAAAGTGTCACAGACTTTATAAAAGCAACTTCCATGAACCCTTTATGTCAAACCTATCTCAGCATCTAAAACAACCACACAGCTGGTGCAAACTGCAAAAAATGAATGTACAGTACTGTATACTACCTGTTTTTTTATTTACTTTGTACAGCTATAAATACAATTGTATTTGCACCATTTGTTATCTTGGAAAAAAGTTATTTTGCATTTTTGATCAACTTTTGTATTAAATTTGCATATTATGTATGCCTAGCTGCATTAAGCAATTCCACTGTGGCTATTGTTTGTTATCAGGAGCTCTAAAATCCTCCAGATGTTTTAATAGGATTAACTGATGCTTTAAAAAGCCTCATCTGGCCCGTGGTGTTGTGTTTAAGGTCCAGGCATAAAGCATCGTGACTAATGACGTTTGTAATGCAAAAGGTTCCACTCTCGTCAGCTCCGTCCTGCTTTATGTGTCTATCCCTGCGTGTGTAAATAAATTTGAGAAATTACTTGCGCTTTTATCAGCTGCTTAGGCCCCGGAGGACGTTTATTCCATACGTAATGGCTTTCCCCCCCACGCCCCGCACGATTTTCCTGTTATCTCTCTCCTCCGATGCTCCTTATTAAAACTTGCTTAAACAAGATTGTACCTTAAGAGTCGCTGTGATTCCGGCACCGGGACATTGTTTCTATCCTTTTTTATTTTAATCCAAACGTTTTCATCGCCTTTAATTTGCTTCGGAAATTAACTACCACCGCTGTTTTGCCGTTGGCAGCTATACTGTCGCCGGAATTAACAAACTTTGAAGTAATCGCAGCCTTTGCGTAAAAACAATCGTCATGGTTTGTTCTTCTACAGGAGGTAGCGGGTCGTACCTGCCAGAAGGGCAACCTTTAAAAAATGTTGAACCCATATTTGGGTACATAATCTGCATTCTCTTTGAGTTTGAAGGAAGAGAAAAAAGTCATTGACCGAGCAAGAGGGAAATGAAATCCACTCGCTGTACATCCCATGCTTTAATGTATGAGCAGCGGTCACGCATTCTGTTACTTTAAACAAATTTCCCTCTTCACAGTCCATCTGGGTTGTAAATCGGGTGGGCTGTTCCTGTTTCTGCTCTGTTGCTCGACAGGATATTGGTATTAATTATAGGCAGAGTATGCTTGGCCACGTCCCATTTTTTTTCCCACAAAAGAATATCAGTGACACTGTTGGTGTGGTTGTTAATTATTATTGACGGAGTCTCAGGATCTTTAAAGGTGATGTGTGTATTTTTTCTGTCTATGCAACTACTGAATAGAGTTTAAATACTGTGGCACGATCAAAATTTTGTGGCAACTTTGGAGAAAAAACAAACAAAGGTATATATATATATATAATAAAAAATATTTCATTATAATTCATATTTTATATTAATATTATAATAATATTTTGTATTTTTTTACAATATTTTACTGTTCTGTAATTATTAAACAGTAAAAGGTAAAACAAATTCTAACTACTAAAGCATATATATAATATAAAATATTGAATTTAAATTAATATTTTATCTGAATATCAATATATTTAGTATGTATTTCATTTTTCTTTGCTTTATTTTGTTTTATTTTGTTTTATTTCGTTTATTTATATTTTTTTCACATTTTATTACTATATTTTTTTATGTATTATATTTTTACATTTAACTTTTTTTTCAGTCATTGTTAAGCAGCAAAGAGTACTTTCCTTGTACAGTTAACTCATGATTCTTGGTAAAAATGTTATTCTGATTTTGATTCCTTGACTCAACCAAAGGTTTAAGTTTGGGCCGGTACCCCGTTCCTTTGACCAGTAGAATATGGGGAGCCACCTATAAGAAGCCTGTTTTGTGCCACTAGTGACAACCCAATCGACCACTTCTTTAAAGGGGTCCTATTTTTCTAAGTTTAACAATTAACGTTCATGTTTTGATTTTCAAAAATATATGTTTTATATCATATATAGTGTTCCTTCTGAAACACTCTGATTGGTCAAGCTGACTCAGTCTTTTGTGATTAGTCAACCGCTTACAGTGGTTTTTGAGATGTTTCGCCCATTACCCTATCCGTGTGCCAGGGGTCAATGTAAATTTTGGGATTTATGATGTCACTAACCCTGGAAAAAGTTTCTTTTAGTCCCAACATTCATTATAATTTATAAAAAGTGACATTGATTAATGAAAATATCTTATTTTTCTGAGAACGTTGTGACTTGGCAGATTGTGTTTATGCTCAATGGCTATAGTACTCACCAACAAACTATAATGAAGTTTTTTTTTTTCTTTTTTTCTCTGTTTTGTTTGTTGTTACCTACCTCACCCATTGACATCTCATGTTTTAGCATTCAGCTAGCTAACTCCAAGTTAACGCTCACCTCGTTTAGCTCGCTGCACGATAAATATTCATAAGCACTCTTTGCCCCGCGTGTAAGAGGGAAAGAAACTACCAAGCAATTTCATGCAATTACAAGTCGGTATTCCCCATCTACGATGTTCATATCTTCCAGATGGCCTCATTTGCAGACCTTAATGTTAAATAAACTCAATCTCGGTGCCATTTAGTACACTAATGTCAAACGTACTTGGAGAAAGGTGAATGTTCAGTGCCCGGGGTGAAATGTGTACATCAGCCTGATAAATAGAAGTCGGTAACATTGTCTGATGTCGTGGGTTGGCTTCATTGCTTTGTTTGCTTGCTTAGCAGATCCTTGACACCGATTCCAGCCTGAAGAATCTTTAATGAGAGTTTGACGCAGCACAGAAGCTTTTCCCTTAGGCCGGAAATGTAGTGTGTGTAAGTAGACAGACGCAAATGCTTTCCGAAGCATCACAAACTTGTGCTCCGATTCTTTACTGTGGTGGCGGCGGTAGATCTCAGGACTCGATTGGGCGATAGAGTTTCCTTCAAACTTCTGACAAATGTGTTGTTTAAAATGTGATCAACTTTTTTTTATTGCTAAACAAAATGTACCTAAGAGAAAGAAAACATATTTAGCTTAAGCCTCTATAGCACCCCTTGTGGCATTAAGTGTTCTCAGATGCATTTCAAAATATAGTAACACATGAAATTGAGCTTGTGTGGCCCGAAGCTTCTTGGTTTACATACTTTGAGTGTAGTGTGTTTTTTGTAAGCCCCAGTCTCCGCTTTAAGTGCAAATAAGCTCTTTAAGACTTTAAAACCCCCGACAAGGCAGTGCATCATCTGGCTGAAAATACACTTGTACAAGGCAATTAAAATATTATATTTCAAATTACTCACCGAAGTGTCTAGACTTTTTTGATTTATAATCGTCGGTGATGGAGAGTGTCCTCTCTCCTCTCGCTGAGTAGAGGCATTATAATGAGATATTACTGGGACAAACACTCCCTGAAAGCGGCTAGACGGCTTTGTTGAGGTTTATAGGCTGCAAAATTATGAGTCCGAATATCCAGCTAATACCAGCGTCAGATGGTACCGGGTCATACAAGCTTTCTGGCTGCTTCAGGTGCGTCTTAGACGGATGACCATCTGGGCCAACAGCAAGTGGTGCAGAGATTGTCCATGCTGTTCATTTATGATCATTAGCTAATCCGAACTGGTCTAGTTATTGATCACAGAAACAGCAGGTCCGCCCAATTCAGAAAATTTGGTTTTGCCCTTGATTTACGTTTAATAACCTACTGAGCTCATTGGTCCTCATTTATCAGTGTAATGTAGAAACATCCACAGATCCAAATACAGAAATCATCTTAAGACAGTGTTTCACGTATGATTAATGAAACATTGTTGGCTGTTAAACCCATTGGACAAAATAATTGTACATTGAACCAAGAACAGTAACGTTTTAAGAGAGATTAACACCTCAACCTTTGACCTCTTTTGTTATTTGGCAGCTATAAACAAAAACATAACATATCTAAAAATTAAAACGATTTTGTTAATGCTGCCATAGCCCTTGTGGCAACACTGAGAATTAAGTTGGAAAAACGTATATGTAAAAACTACAATTACACGTATTGCATGTTTAAAATAATTTAAAATAAACTACAAACTATACTTTATATAATACCTAATGGAAATAAATTGTGATGCTTTAAGACTTACTTAAAATTTCTAGCTACAATACTATACTACAAAATCTTTGCAGTTTACCATATTTCGTTCTACATGATACTGTGGTATATGTACGTTAACCAAAAACAATGTATCAAAACAAACATTTTCTTTAAATTCTTTGCATATTAATATTTATCTGTGGTAAATAATTTGCTAGAGTTAACTATTGTAAATACTATGTATACTACAGTGTGCATAGTATTTTTTTCTCAAAAACTTGCATACACAAACTAAATCCTGATGCGAGATTTGGTTTAAGCCACTCATGTTCACAGTTTTCTATTGTACATTAATTTCGTACATGTGGGCCTTTCTTATTCCCTATACGTATAAGGGATTTATATGTTCATTTAAGTCCCAAAAATGATTTATACATTTCGTGAGAAGTTGTCTATATTATGACACACCATAAGTGTAAGAATTTAACTCTTTGATGCTTTATATGATATATTACAGGACTTGCTCTATGATCAGCACAGTCACGCAGATTTACATTCCCAAGTCCTCACATTCTTTTCTAATGTGTGGATTTATTTACTCTCCACAATACGTGCTCAACGTTTGTCTTACTCTCTATGGCACGCAGTACATCACTGGAACATGACGAAATACAGTGTGGACGTTTACTTTGTTTGACTCTGTCCGAGCATGTGCCAGTTATGCTAATGCTAACGCTAACACATGAGTGGTGGGGACCAGTAAAGGGAGACCCATCAATAAAGATGAAGTATTGCTCTCGTACCGACACGCAACTGCTGTTTTGCCTGGAGCCGTAGTGATCTGCATGGAAGCGTGGCAGGGCCACTCCATCAAAAGCCGGCCCCCTGTACTGCTGATGGATGTCTCTCTTCCAGGAACTCGCATGGCAGTAAACGAGGCAGGTAGCGGCATGTTCTGAAAATAAAGCTTCAGATACCCATCATCAAGAAAGAGGTGCTGATGGTGGGTTTTGGTTTTCAACAAGTTTTAAGAGAGAATGGGCTTTTGATTTGGTTTTTAGGTGGAGGGGTATGATCTAGGACCAATAAGTGTATATTAAGTTGTTTGTAGAGTAGGCTGGGGATGTATACCTTATAGTTTTTGTGGAGGATACTGAAGAGTAAGAATTGTGTAATAGTATGCTTAAGGGGTATTCTGATCATTATCAAGTGTGTATTACTATGCTGGACTATGAAGTTTATATTGATATGTTGAGGAATATGAGTTGCACATTGATTACAAAGATTGTACTGAAGAGTTTGAATTTTGTATAAAGATGTTTGGAAAGTAGGCTTCTTTTGGGTATTATAAAGATGTTTGGGTCGTGCTCGTTAGTCGTGGCCTAATGGTAAGAGATTCGGACTCGTGACCACAAGATTGCCGGTGTGCTACCCAAATAATGACTAAAAATAAGTCTTTGAGAACGGGTTTCTCAAGCCAGGTGGCGCATTAGACCAGGGGCTCATGTCCTGTTACCAAAATGCATCACAAACTGCTTGAGAAAGCTGTTCTACTATGATAATTGGTGATGAAAATTAAGTTAAGGGATGATTTGCGTTTAGGTGGTACTTGAGACTGGAACAGCTCCTACAGTACATTTACATTTAGTCATTTAGCAGACGCTTTTATCCAAAGCAACTTACAAAGAGTGAGGGAGCAACAAACGATATGTCATACAGGAGCCAAAATACATTAGATCTCAATACAAAGTTACTGGTTTCAACTAAAGCTAGTCCACTACCTGTTGAGAGAAAGTGTTTTTTTAAACCAATTCCGCATTGCACAAGGTGCAAACAACCTTAGTCTTGTCGATGTTTCTATTGGGAAGCTTGTTAAAAATTAATATTCCCTGAAGCAAACCCGGCGGCTTCATAGCTGCATCCATGTTAGCACGTCACGTTTGATGCGGTAATTTCACAGTAACGTTATGTTGTGTTCAGACCAAACGAGAATGGCATGTCAAGCGCGAGTGATTTATATGTTAATACAAAGAGCCGATAGACCTACTTGCTGCGCGAATCGCGCGAATGAAGCCCTGGTTATGAGATGATGAGGCGGCTTCTACTTCCGCGAATGACGTGAATCACGCGAGTTGAAAAATCTCGTTATCGCCCCGTACAGTGCAGTAAAGCTGGTATACATCCGCGCTAAAATATCAAGGTGAAAGTCATCATAGCTTGCGTAGTATAGACCCAGCTCACAACCCAACTTTGAGAATAGATTAACGGCGACATTTTTTTTATCGCGCAATAACAGTCTCACTGCGTTAACGGCTCACCACTAATATATATATATAATAAAAATATTATTTGGGATTATACTGGAGAGTATGAGTCTTGCATTGAGATGTCTGATGAGTATTTTGGGGAGCATTTAGGAGATTATGAGTTGTGTTATGAGATGTTTGAGGAGTATTTTGGGGAGTATTCTGGAGAGTTCGAGTAGTTTTGAGATGTCAGAGGAGTATTTTGTGAGTATTCAGGAGAGCATGATTGTGAATCAAGATGTTTGGTGAGTATTTGTGGGAGTATTCTGGAGACCACGAGCCGTTTCGAGATGTCTGAGGAGTATTTAGGCAGTATTCTTGAGAATGTGAGTTGGGTATTGAAATGCTTGAGAGGCTGAGAGAGTATGTTGAGGAGTATGAGTTATGTATTGAGATGTTTAAGGATTAAACTGATGAGTATTCAGAAAAGTAAGAGGCCTATACTGAAACAAGATGTTTTTTAAGATGTGCTTTACCTCGCTCTCAGTTAAAGAGAAACTTCTCTCTCTCTGAGAAGTTTCCTCTTGTAACTCGACTCATTTAAAGCTCCACCACATTAAACACTGAATGAAGACCATCACTGTCTGACATCAGATCGCCTGTTGTGAGCAATGTCAGCGTTGTTCTTATGCAGAATCCACAGGTTTATTTCAATGGCATTGTAGAATAAACCTAAAGTACAGTGTTATTCTTGTGTTATTCAGGTTCTTTGACTCCTGAGCATTTGCTGAAAAGACTCAATAAGCTCTTTAACTGACTGTGATCTAGACTTTCTAATCTAATGTGCAACAAGGTGTATCGCCCTGAGTCCATGTGCTCGGGTTACATTGAAGCTCATCGCTTAGCGGTCTTGTGCCGATCTCTGAGCTTTTTTTCTGTGGCACTACATAGAATTAGATCCCTTCTATTAATCTGTTGAAGATCTGTAGTTTAGCAGATCCTTTTTGAGCGTATTGCAGGTGTATGTTAAAAACGATTAGAAGTATGTTGAAGAGCGTCATCTGGTGTTGACCCCACGACACTATCTTGTTCCTCTGAACACATGTCGGTTACGTGTATAGCTCCTCCTACTTTACAGAAGAGGCACTTGGCTGTGATCTTGCCGTCGTCGGATTTAAGCAAGTGCGTGTGAATTCAAAGTCAAGCTGGTGTGCTAATATAAACTCTCGCTCTCTCTCCTTTCTCTCCGGTGCTATTGATCTTCACATGAATTGCATCTGTTATAAAGTATCTCTTTGGGGACCTGCCGCCTATGGTGTTTTGAATATTGTAGTGAAACGTGATTAAATGACTGCACACCTCTGAAGCCTCTGGCTATCAATATGTGATTATTTTCATACATATACTCTCTCATGTACTGTCTTGGGGCTGATGCACCCATATGTTTCAACAATAAGTAAATGCTGTATATACTAGGGATGAGTCACGAATTTCAAATATTCGATTAGTTTATTTAATTATAGAATTTCGAATAGTGTGTGCGATCTTTAAAAAATCGCCGTGTTTTCACGTGTAATGCGTTCATGTAACCAAAGGGTGGCGCTGCCAATAACGACACACCTCAAACCTAAAGGCTCTCAGTCAAGAGACGGTACAGGAAAACATTTTCTGACAAGAAAAGGTAAGGAAGTTACGCACACTGTACACCCACGTGGCATAACGGAAACGGTAAATTGAGACGATGTCAAAAATGCATTCTGTGTGGGGGGTCCTTTAATAAAATGAATGAGAATAAAGTGCAGTGCAAACTCTGCAATGCAAAGCTGGTTTATCATGGATCAACAACTACGATTCACAGTCATTTGAGGGCGAAGCACCCAGCAGGTCCATCCACAGGTCAGCAATCAGTTGCTAGTTTATGGTCAGACCAACCAATTTGGATGCCAGATGGGTGGAGCAAATAACGTCTCTAAGTAGCAAGGTGATCGCTAATGATATGCTTCCGATCGGCTTTGTCGAAGGAGAGAATTTTAAAAATCTTATGGAGTTTGTACAGCCAAAGTTTACTGTTAGTCTAGAAAAACGATCACTGCCAGACTGCAGAAACTTTTTCATGACAATAGAAATAGAAGCCTTTTAAGCTATTAATTCATGAAATTGCTCCGAACTGTTAATAAATGCCGTAACTTGGTTAATATGTTTTAAGGCGTGTTAAATCTGGTCTAAAATCTTTATGGCTTTAATATATTTTCCTGATCAATCACACTGTTTTTTAGTTGGTATAAATGTGCAGGCTCATATTTTACAAGGAAATATCCTAGCATTATAAGCGGTTGATTCTGATTGACGTACTGTTAATAAGTGCCGTCATTCGGTTGTTTATATATTAATGTTTCAGCGCGTTACCTTAATGTATGGCTTGATGTAGGATTGCCTATTCCATTATACATAAAGCAGTGTGCCATCATACGGATTTAAAGCGTAATTGTTCTCTCTCTCCGTTTGTGTGTGTGTAATACTGTAAATGCGTCCATGTGGGTGAGGGGTGTGAATTTCGAATAATTTTCTAATAGTTCTCATCGATCTTCAAATATTATTTTTGCTTTAAATGCCCATCCCTAGTATATACTATATGGAGATTAAAGTCATGCACTTCAGTTTAAAGGTGAAACTAAAATTAAACTGTAAAATCACAGTTTGTCGTGAGAAACTTGTTTAAACGTATTTAAAGTTTGCCCAAAAAAAAGTAACTGTTGTTGAATAATCGGAATATGTTTAGCACTGTTTGTGTATTTTTCTTCGTTTGCTAAAGCATTTACTAATGTTAACAAATACAACCTTATTGTAAAGTGTTACCGTGTTTTCTATATCTTATGATTTATTTGCTTTTGTTGTTGCTTTAACAGCATTCCACAACCAACCGTGGCGACTTCCGAGACAAACATTCACATACCTACGCACAACCACAGTCGCAACAAAACAACACAAGTCAAAGCTGCTTAGAGTGGCTGTGTAATAGTCTGCCCTCTTGTTGGGCTTTTTCAACGTCTGGTTGACAAATATTTGGCCAGCTCAGCTAAAGAGCGAGTGAAATTAGTCTCTAGGGTGGGGAGGTGGTGAAACAACGCTCCTCTTTGTCCCAACGCCCCCTCCTAAGTGTTTCTGTGGTGTTGGGGCAAGTTTAGGATTCCATTCACATAGCGCCTGTTTGGAAGGTCAAGCCAAGAAACGCTGGACACGTTGGCATTTCTCTTTTCAGAGGAGAGAAGAGCAGAGAGTGCATGAGAGGGTAAGTAAAGGTGAGCCGTGTGTGTGCGGTACTGAGGTAAACAATGTTAAAGGAGTGTTGCAGGCATGTAGCACCTGCTCCGAAACATCACGCAAGACAAAATGGTCACGGAAGAACAGATGAGTAAATTTGTACACGCTACGGCCCTTCTTTACCGTTGACTGTAACATTCGTGTTTGGTAATTGGGTTATTGGTGAAGTAGCCTGTGTGCATGCTTTTGCAGTATGACCCGAGTCATTTTGTCTTTGTGGTACACATTTGAATATACACGCATTAACAAATTTGATGGAAGGTATTTTTTAGGCAATTATTAGCGATTTGCTGTTTTTTTATCTGTATATGATATACCCTTTCAGGAGATGGGTAACAGCGCCATCACTACATGTTACCCTGCACCACAAAACCAGTTTTAGGTAGCACAGGGAATATTTGTGGTAAAAGCCAACAAAACATTGTACTTTATGTGTCAAAATTATCACATTTACTTTTATGCCAAAAGTCATTATAATATTAAGTAAAGATCATGTTCCATGAAGATATCTTGTAAATTTCCTAAGGTAAATATATAAAAACGTTACTTTTTGTGAGTGGATGGAGCAAAATCGGCAACAAAATGGCCTTCAAACTTTACTCGCTCTTTAAGTAAAGTGTAGAATTTCAGCGTTCATCTACCTTCCACAAAGTCATCACAGCGGTAAGCCAATAGAGAGCGATAAAACAAACCTGCTTCTTCTGAGGAAGAGCCTTCTACAGCGCCTCAGATTAACAACTTGAAAGGCGATTGTCTCAATGTTTCGATTATTTTGCAATGTCAGATACCAGAGTTTTAATAGTTGTATGCCGGCCAAATATTGTCCTATCCTAACAAACCATGCATCACTGTAAGGCTTATTTATTCAGCTTTCAGATGATGTATATATCTATATTTAACAAAACTGACCCATAAGACTAGTTTTGTTTTCCAGGGTCACATTTAACATTTAAATCTTGTTAAGCCGGAATTTGCTGTAAACTGGCAAGAAGGTCTTGCCTCATAAATTATGGTATTTTTCATGAATAGGGTAAGAGAGAAAAATAGGTTTTAAAAAAAAGTTAAAAAAGGTTGAATATTTTCATTTTGTTTTAAAGCTAGAGTAGAAGCTAGCTACAGTCTGTAAGATTTTTAATCTAAATAAAAAATAGCTGTTATTGATTGTTTTTTAATTATTATATTTATAATTTTTTTATAAAGAAACAAATCACATATTAATTATGATTATTTATTATTATTTAATCTAGCCACATTGTTTGATTAGACCGATATATTGCCATGGGTGAGATTTTGGGTTAATATTTGGATTTTTTTAATTATTGGCATTGGCCAATATTTTTTCTGCTTGGCCACTATAGAGCGCACTAGCATTTTGTTCATACAAAGGCCACTCGGATGTAAAGTCAGCATTTTACATAGAAGAATGACCACAGTGAAATGGGTCATGTGAGGTGGATGACATGTAAAAATTGTATGGCTATACTATTAATACATTTAAGTTACATATGTATTTCATTCAGATTTAGCTTCCCGAGAGTAACGTGATGCTGTATGTGTACCTTTTCATGGTTTTAGCTAGCTTTAATGCTAAGCTAGTGCTACTAACTAGTCATGTTATAGCTAGTAATTCTTCATTTAGTTTCAACAATTTTCTGTTCATCTTTTATTTACTCTAATCGCATTAGTGTTATATCAGTCAATCGGCCACAATGCTTTTTTAATATCGGTATTCGACATTGAAAAATTATATCGGCTAAAAATATAATAATAGATTTTTAGCTAGCACAATTCTTGTGTGATTTCACAGGCAATATCAGACCCACGTAAAGAAAACTCTGTATATTAACCTGCAGTTTTGCGTTTCAAACAGAGATGGCGATAAAAAGGCCAAATTTTAAGTTTTAATGTTTAAGAATGAGCAACTTTACAGTTAATAGTTCTTCATTTTAACACTGGTGGTTACAGTTGGCAGCATAGCAACTTGGAGCAATAAAACTGAATGTGCGGTCTCAGGTGTGTTTTTATCTGCAATTCACAGTAGCTCAGAACACAGATATTTTCAACTCTTAATTCGGATTGAGCTGTTTTATAAAGAGACATTGATTACTCATCCTTCCCTGCATTGTTCCCTCCTCCTCGTGAACACTTGGCAAAATAAGTAGGTCTGCGTTTAGTTAATAATCACCAGCGATGCAAATGCACCATTTTGATATTCACATGATGACTTTCAGCTGCTTATTTACCTTCCCGAACATCCCTTGGGTGTCGTATGCTAATTCCGTTCATTCTCCATGCTGAAAATGAAAGCAGGAGGGAAATAGTGAAGAAACATAAAAGAGAGAAAGATGCCGTTGAAAGGCCGAGATGGTTTTAATTGTCGAGGTCGATGTGTGTTCGGTGGAGTTCGGTATCTCCAATGAGATACAAAGGCTGTCACATCTATTGGACGCGGAAGAGTTCAGTACGTATAAATCCTGTTATTGTGCTTTTGAAGGACAAAGATGGGCTTCGACTGGAATGATGTGGGGTTCCAGACTCTGGGATGACAGAGTTTCAGAGCAGGATCCTCTGGGAAACTTGGAGGTCTGGGGTATTGGTTTATTTCTAAATGTGGCTGAATTTCCCCAGTGTTACACCAACCCGGTCACTAACCTCCTGGAGGTGCTTATGTTTGTCTATTTTTGGTTTGTCTCAAGTGAATAACACGCCAGACATAGATTCCAAGTCTCTAACAAAACAGAATTTTAATGCAAATAATATATAATTTGTGGTAAATCTGCTTTTAAGCATACAGTATATCAGATTTATGAATTGGTGAATCAAAAGTTATCAGAACGTTTTTACTGAGGAATGTTATTCAAGCGTCAGTCACATTACTTACTCTCAACCAACAAATAGCTTCCTTATAGTTGACTCTGCATTCTTCATACTGAAAATTACACACTTCACCCTTAAGAAACTTTTAGTAACTGTGGTCAGTTGATATTTTTCCATCTATTCTGATGTATAGAAGCTTATGTGTAACATTCCTGTGGTTGGCGGATCAAGGCCTCGATCAATTCACCTTTCATCCTCACGAATCGTTTAAGAAACAACAGTTTATTTGAAAACCTGTAAATATGAAATTAACCTAAACATATCACAAACTCGTTCTTTCTGCAGATATGAACCAGAAACAAATAAGAAAACTGTCAATGCCATCTAGGGCACATTTTTGCAGTGATTCACAATAAAAAAAGCTATTTCTCTTCGTGAAAATAACAGTAAAGGCTGTTTTCATGGACTGAAGCGGTGATACCCTTGAAAGACCACAATAATTACTGCGCTCCACATAAAAGGATTGTATGCAAGGTTACTGCTCCCAAATAAAAGTTCATATACGTACCCGTTAACATTGGCTTTATTTTTATGTTTTACTTTTGAATAATACTTTTTTGCATTTAACAAGTATTTTATTATTAAATGATGTATACACTTTTCCATGTTGGCGCTAAAACTCTTATTTTTTTTAATTTCAACAAACTTTTAATTCTAAATGGTTGTTGTTTTAATGGTTATTATGTAAAATTGAAAAATGGATACCATCTTTGTTCATGAAGGATATTATTGTTTTCAATTGATTAATCATCAGAAATGTCAGTTGTGATTTTCTCCTTGTAATCTTTTTCTGTAATGGATTATCCTGGAGGCCGTATTAGACCGTCAAAGACTGACCCCAGGTCCTTCATAGATTTACTTTAAAGCTTGTTCCTAACCCCATGACCTCTAACCTTTGACTGCAAACATCAGAGCCAAGCGGTCATATGCATCAGTAAACTAGAAAGGCGTTATAGCCAATCAGAATGCACAACTATTTAAAATGTTACATTTGGTCAAAACCACCATGTGACCGAAATGAGATAGAACACAAAATGTTATTAGTAACCACAAAAGGTTGTATTTATTTAAATAGTTAATGTTATTTTTTAAAGTTGTATTAACATGATTATTTCTTATTTAAAATGTTGTATTTAAATTAAATTAAAATTGACACCAGTCACATGGCCAATTAGGGAAGCACGGAGAACAAAGGATCACAGATGTTTTTCATAGTTACACAGGATCGAACGATTTGTGCTTTGTCTTTTTCTCTCACTGCAGACAATGATCTTCTGTGATATAGAAAAAAGTTTTGATGTATTTTCATTGGGCTGTCACGATAAACCGACGATAAATATCACGTGATTTATGCACAGCTTTTGAGTGAAGTACGGGAAAAATGCTGCTGCATCCGAAAGCCAGAGGGCGCTCTCGAGCGAAACTCCAAATACACAATGCAGAAGAAGAACATAACGCCTTCTAGAATCTAGGAAAAATCTATGTATGGACATCTTTTTATCACTGTTACTCAAGCCTCATCTAGTATTCTTATGACAATAAAGTATATTTATAATAATCATGTTCGACGGGTGCATTTTCAAATGCACATTTTAAGCGACTCAAACTCGCACTGCTTTTAGAACAAGCAGCATTTCCTTTTGATTGCAGATTAGTGCTATACGGACAAGTGATGCATTAAAAAATATCGACACATTGCATTTCGCAGCCAGCTCGAATACAATAGAATTTAGTGCTATAGCGTTTTATTATCGTGCAGCCCTAATTTTCATAGAGATATTGGACAAAGAATGTTTTGGCAGAATTAATGTAAATTTCTTCATCGTTCGCTTTTCCTTCTATTTCTCATTTGGCCGTGTAACATTCTTTAACATTTCTTTAATGTTATGAGAAAATGCGTTTAACTATGTTCAATAAATACACCTAATCTGTTAAAAAATGACAAAAAAATATGTATAGACAGATTGAAAGTTTAATTGAGATTTTGTCCTAAAAAGGCAAGCAATGAATGACAGGACATTTGGTGAATCACTGTCCATTTGCATCCGGTTAAGACTCAGTCCAATGTTTCTGGCCAAACCTGATAATGGTTATCAGTATGTGCCATATTCCGATACGACAGTGTAATGGAAAAGATAAAAACGATTTTTCTATATGATGAGAAAATAAAAAAGCAATAAGAGCATAATAAGAGTCTTTATTTAAAGTCAATCAGCCTGTCTCTGGGCACGTTTTTTTTCTCAGGTCTTGACTCTTCGCAGACACCAATGGTTTACCAGTTCTAAAACTCACAAAAGAATTTCACACACACAGACACACAAAGACTGATACAAAATGTCAATACTTTCAAGCCCCAGGGAAGTGGAGAGACTTGGATAAAGTTAGCCATAACCTTCTGGGAGAAACGCCAGAGATGGTAGTTGGATACTAGTTTGTGAGTCTCTGACAGAAAGTCTCTTACTTTGCTTCTGATGTTTGTGAGTTTGCTTATAAACTTGTGATTGCAGTAGACTCGGCAAGCTCAAAACATTACAGACTTAGACACGGTAGCTGAACCTACATTACAGTGAAAATGCTGGAAATTGGTCCAGAACGGCTCATATGGATGTTTCTGCGCCTGAGGAAAATGTTTCAGATAATAGACTGTGTTCTTAGATTACAGCTGATGTCTTGTTTGCGGACTATTCATCTGGAGATATTTTCTCTTGTATTTTAGAAACAATCTTCATGTTCATAGTTCGGCGGGGAATGGTATGGGAATAGATCACACAAAAATGACATTTTAGCGTGGTTTTACATCTCCATCCATATTCAGTGGAATACTAAGAGGGAAATTTGGCAGAATGTTTTTGTGGATCTTCTCCATACAATGAAAGCGGATGGGGACTGGAGCTGTCAAAGCCGAAAATTGTGAGAATCACTCAGGCGCAGTTTGCACTCATACTGCCCCCTTTCTATACCAAACAGCCAGGCCAGGGTGCGGTAAGTGAACTGCGCCCTCGCATGGTTTCGAAAGCTCGCATTACGCCCTGTTCAGGCCGCCAGCGACTAGCAGCAGCAGAGCAACCCGATCACATTACTTTTAATGGAGAACTGGTGTTTTCTCTTGACACAAGCAATGGTTACCATTGGGGACAGGAAGTGGGCGTGTCCAGCGACAAAAGTTGAGAATCGTTCAACTGTATGTAAATGATGACTATCGTGAGTGACTATTAATAGGAGTAAAGCAGTGGAGCTCACATCATCCATCTCTTGTCAGTTACTGGAGGATTTGTTCAAACTGTTACTAGAACAACCAAAGGAACGCCTTCAAACGATCTCATAGCAAGAGACAAGCTACAAACAGCAACAAAGACGCTGGCTGTCTGAATAGGGCTTTAGTCAATCGAGACAGACTTTAGGTGTTCGATTAGAGCAGTGTGGGTCCTTATAGACCCAGAAAATCTTTTCAAAACCCTTTTCAGTTTCAGTCCCATGTAACATTTATACTCTAAAACGGATATTTCACCCAAAAATGATCATTCTTTCATCATGAATTCACCCTCGTATCATTGTAAACCTGAGAACACAAACAGAAGATATTTTGAAGAATGTTCACATCCAAACAACATGACCCCCATTTACTTCCATTGTATTAACAAAACCCTTATCTTATTTTGCATTTCACAGAAGAAAGATATGTGTACGGGTTTTGAACAACATGAGGGGGAATAAATGATGACAGGACTTTTAATTTTGGATGAACTATCCCTTTAAGAGTTTCTTTGGTTTAGACATCCATAAATGTAACTTTCTAGCACGAGAAGCGTCATTAACAAAACATCTGTTACCAGAAACATAGTCTGTTGACTTGGGATTTATTCTCAACCTATCAATATCCCCGAAAATCACTTTCAATACTGTACTAAGTCAGAGATAAATAGAGCGGGATTTTCAGCTCGTGTTTGAATGCAGTTTGTTTAGTAATCTCTTTCCACAGCACCCCGTCCCTACAGACTGAAAGCAGATAGCGCATCTAATGATCTGCAGCATTGCAGCGTTTCTCTCCTCCCGTAGACCGATCTCCCTCACCGTCTCTCAAAGGTAGATGAATCCCACCCTTATCTCCCCTCTGCACGGCCAGATACACACTGATGGAGAGAGATCCCAGTTGTCTTGGCTGCCTCTTCACGGATGAGGTGTTGGGGGAGGGTCGGATGGCAAATGGGCCGGGAGAAGAGAGCCAACAGGTACTGCATCATGCCGACACAACAAATTAGATTCAGCCGTGGGGGGGGCGGGTGTTGGTGGAGGGAAGTCCTCGGAGGAGTGAATTAAAACATGAACTCACTGTAGATGGGGTTTCGAGTGTGATAAAGTCCTTTGTAGATACACATCTGCAGGGAGGCAATCTTCTTTGAGGTTACGCGATCCTTGTATGCAATGTGGCAGGAGTGAAATAGGAGGAGTCTGGAATGGGAGGAGTCAAAGAGGAAACTATTTCGTTCTAGTGGATGGATATTTTTGGCGCATAAAGTAACCTTGACAAATTCATGTAGAAAATAAAGATTTTGTGTTATATACAACAAATAGTGTGTCATACAGTGTATGTAAAAGATCCCTTAGGAATTAATGTCTATCAAAGCAGTCATTTAATATGAGCAAAAAAAAATTCTGTAGTTTTTACCCCACCCCACCCAAACCCTGAATAATGAGTTCCTGTGGGACAGTCTAATGAAATCAGGTTAACAGAGTCAAACAGAATAATATGTGTATATAAAAAAAAATACATTTGCAAAATGTCTACTACATTTTACCCTTTTTCAGGTCTGAAGAAACTGTTCACAACTGATCAAAAACCTGGTGAATCAAGAAATTAAGTATTTTCCTTTAAGGGGTCAATTGACTATTTTGTGCAACTTTTAATTAAATTAATTGCTATGGAAAAGGTCATTTATTGATTTGACTTTTCTCTCTAAGCAGTCAAACTCGATGAGCAAATATTTCACACAAACATGAAAAATATTGCGTTATTTCATTTTCCAGATTTATAGTTTTATCGTAGGGCTGCACGATTAATCGAGAATAAACTGCGTGCGATCCGGTGGTTGGAGAAGCTACAATATTTTATGCGGAGCTTCTCAGTGAGGTAGGGTTGAATGCTGCCGCATCTGAACGCCAGAGGGCGCTTTTGCAACCAAAAATATGAAGTGTAGAATCGTGAACCCTGTTGTTACACGATCGGGATGCCTGTACGATCCGTTCTACACTACTACTATCACGCATGCGATGAAACACTTGACAGCCAGGCGGCACAACTGGCGGCATATTTTTGTAGGCTACATTGTGTTTTTCATTTAACGGTTCACGGCGGGTCTATTTTGATGTTTTTAAATGTAGCATTACTATGTGTTTACGTGGTTGCCAATCCAAAATAATAAAGGACTTGTTACATGAACATACAAGATTTTGTTTACATGTCTAAAGTGTCTAAAGAGTCTTTCTGTCAATGCAAAACCTTCAGTTTCCTCCATACTCCCCTTCCGATTCATTGCTTTATGGCATAAGGCCTACTTAACTTGCCATGTTTCGATCTGAGGTTAGTCTTATTTTCAAAGACGGGTTGTCATTTTTTTATTAAAAGCTGCTAATATTAGTTAACATTAAATTGAGTAATTTTGTATTAGTATGGGTCTATATAGACTAATATATCTTTCTATATAATCTAAATAATAGTAATAATTGACTTTGATTTAATTTGAGTCATAATTTATACTGTAAATAATGATAAGGGGAGAAATAATGCTGAATGTGTCCAAAATACCCAGCTGAGAAATTTTTATAATATCACAAAATAAATTATTAAAAATGTTTTCCACTTGATTATTGTGCTTGGAAATCATTACTGATTTTAATTTAATTTTAAAGCTATTCTTATTCTAATTACACTGATCATATAAAACTGATATACTTTCGGCTAATATAAAACGGTTTACTATTCCATTTGGGACGATACTACCCTTCTAAAATTCATACAATTAAATTCATTTGAGTGCATAGTTTAAGTGCATAGTGTGTAGTATGTCATTTGGGACACAACTTAGGAAATGCAATCTTCCTATCTCTAAATGTCATCTTTCTATCGCTGCTCTTAAAGCCTCCTCAGGTATTTGTGACAGTAAAGTATATTTAAAATGATGTTTTTTGATGGGTGTTGCTTTTTCAAATGCACGTTTTAAGCGACTAAAAGTGGCAGTGTTTTCTGATGGTGCAAAAAAACATTAAAACATCATCGCTGTCTTTATGAACACATAATCGCACTAGCCAGATAGATTTAAACCCGATATGAATGGAAATTGCGATTAATCGTGAAGCCCTATTTTAGAGTATTTTATAGTTTGTTATTTTGTAGTTATAGCTATGATGGTTATGATTTTAATAGGTTTAGTTTAATAGTCATTCAAATGACATAAACCACGCTGGTTCAGAACTCCCTGTCTCAGTTTTCTTAACATTAAAGAAACATTTCAACAAAATACAACAAACAGAACATTTACAACCAAATCAATATTAAATGAATACATTTTTGATTTAATTGTTAATGAATGAAAGACCTAAAAATAAAAGGACCAGCGTTTACTTCTAGCAAAGTGGTCTATACATATATATATATATATATATATATCCTTTTTTTTTCACTGTATATACACAGATCCCAAAACCTCCTAAAAGCACATAAACATATCATAAAAGTAATGCATCCGACTCAAGTGAGTTAATATATAGTTAATATAAGCAATACAAATTGCAAATGTGCATGTGTGCATGTGTCTAGCCTTTGACTCTTATATTACATGGTTTTATTGCACTGTAAAATGCCCTGATCTTATAATCTGGGTTTTTTTTTTTTTTTAGGTTGCAATGTCTGGATTTTGTTAATTTTCTCTTTAATTGTGTGAAAATCCAATATCTAAATCATAAATAAAAAATAGGTGCATGTTTGGAACCATTTTCAATATTAAACTGAAACAAACAAATATGGCGACACATTGATGTCTTCATAAGTCATTGGATCTTATGTGTCTCATGATGAAATTTCAATAGTTTCAATGTGCAATAGTCAGTAGACACATGAGAACCGATGATATTTGAAGCTATTGGTTCTTATTGGTTTCAATCTTGCAAAAAAATGTCAAAATAGTAATCATTTCTCACACACTTCGTCTATTTGCTTTGTGGATGTTTGTGCATTCTGGACCGTCAACATAGTGATGTTTATATAAAAGGACGTCATATATATCTAGCGTGTCATGTAGTGGAGTGAATTATGAGAGAATCTTTTCATTTTTCGATAAACTATTCCTTTGGGTTTCGATTTATTTTTGCGTTTCAACATCGCTCACCACTGACACGCACGATTGCAAACACTGTGACCTTTGAAGGCACATGTGCGTCCAGGAACAAACACACGGAATTGCTTTCTGTCACGTGAATACATTTCATCAGTCATCTATGGGCTTGCGCGGTGGTTATGAAATAGCTTATGCAATAACCCTGTCCCAATATGCCCGTATAATTGCAGTAATTCTTATCATTACAGGCCAATTTGGCAAGTGGTGAGACTGGGATAGTGGCTCTTCAATATTTTAGATGTGATTTGAAATCCACTTGGTCACAATTAAACGTCAATAAGTCTGGCTGAGATTCTGGTGTCAGTTCTGCTTGAGAGATATAATGGTAAATGACTGGATCGATGCCTCCCTTCATATGAGGTTGATATCCGTCACGACAGATGGATTTTGACGTGTCGTCTCATACACTTCTGGCACAGACTGCAGAACAAGTGGCTTCATAACAGACATTCATTTGGGATCCCTGTGGAAGAAAAACGGTGTGCTCAGGCGTTCATTGCTTACGTCAAGAGCGCTTCTTTTTTTTTTAATCGTGAGGGAGCTGTGGATGCTGTGGGGTTTTGATAATTCACAAAGAAGTGTTTTTTACAATGTAAACATGGTTTATGGGAACATTTCATGTACCCTCTCATAAACGAAATCACTTAATAATAGATAATGTTATTTACTTTTGTTGAAGCACATTGTTTTCTGTGATGGTCCGGGCAGGTCCCCCATCGTTTATTTGTGTTCCGGCCGACCGGGAAAATGCTGGTTCTCTCGATGCCGTAGAAGAACCTTTTGGTTCCATTAAGAACCTTTAACATCCAAAGAACGTTTCTATTTCACGAAAGGTTCTTTGGGGTGAAAAAAGGTTCTTCAGATCATAGAAAAGGTAAGAAAGAGATGGTTCTTCAAAGAACCTTTGACTGAACGGTTGTTTGGAACCAAAAATGGTTCTTCAATGGTATCGCTGAAAAGAACTTTTTAAGCACCTTTATTTTTACGAGTGTATGCCTGATTTTACTTACTGTTTTAATCGTAAATAAAAGTATTCTCATGTCTCATTTGAAATAGTTGCTTTTAACATAAAAAATTCATATTTCAGACTGAAATTTGACCACTGCCAATGCTTCCACCTCTCGTTCTCTCGGTTGACAGTTGTTTAAGATATGAAGTGCTCATTCAACAAGTAAAATATGCCACATTTTGTCTGAAAGTGATATGCTCGCGTTTAGAAAGAAGCGCGCCTCTGGACTGTAGTTTTAATGCGAGGGTTTGACGAGAAAGACGAGAGCACAGTAAAAGTGTGATTATGCATTGTGATATCGAATCGTTAATATGAAAATCAAATTGAATCGTGAGACGAGTGACAATTCACACACCTAGTAAATAATTGGTGGGTCGGTGTTATAAATGTGTCTTATTTTAACGTTTGTTTGGCTTTAAAACACAATTTCTTGACATTTAAGCACACCAACATCATTCTTATCACTGTAGTTCTCATTTACGTAGCAGTTTTAAATCCCATGCAGATTCTCATTAGATCCTCATTACTGTGCTGCATTGTGTTTAAAGTCATTGTAAAACGTTTTAATTATTTAAATGAGCCTAAATTAAAGCATGTGTTTTATTTCCATCATTGTAATCCAATTCTTGAATCTTTGTCCTTAAAATACGCTTCACCTTCTGTAAGAACAAAATAATTTAGTTTTTTTTCTTTTTAAACAAGGCCTTGTCCTGTTGAGATGCCACAATATATTTATTTTTTCTCCTCAAAACGGAATCAGAAATTGTTGCGAGCTGGATTCGAACCTGTATTTTTTTATATATCACCTGTATTGGCTCAACAGCTGAATGTGGACAGGGGCGAACTGGTAAGCAAAAACTGCCATTGATTTTTCGGCCCATATAGGCCCTCCGCCATTTCTGTCAACCGGGGGGGTAGGAGGGGTA
This sequence comes from Triplophysa dalaica, assembly GCF_015846415.1. Taxonomy (NCBI): domain Eukaryota; kingdom Metazoa; phylum Chordata; class Actinopteri; order Cypriniformes; family Nemacheilidae; genus Triplophysa; species Triplophysa dalaica. The sequence goes on from NC_079551.1 coordinate 20,203,421, forward strand.
TTCGATGGCATCGGCCCTTCACCATTTATGTCGACGGGGGTGGGGCTGGTATGTAACGTGTCATTGTGTTTCATGCATACGCGTCCGACTCGCTAATGCCTTCGCATATCGTATATTTACGTTTAAAATACGAAAAGTTTATGGGCTCCAGATGGGCAGTCCGCCCCTGGTTACGGCCGTTCTGGACTTTGACAGAATGTCCTTCTGGTCAGTCCGCCCCTGAATATGGATGACCAGAATAACCACTAAACCTGTGCTTCAACTGTTACGAAAGCCTTCAGCACCTTGTAATTTCGCAAATTATTGATAGTATGTCCATTGGAAATGCACAACCAAAGTTTGATCAGAAATGAATGATCCAAAATTTGAACATGGTAACTACAACTCAATGCTAGTCTTTAAAAGTCTTAATGTTGTTGACGCACAGCTGTCTCCTTTGTCATTGAATTTCTTGGATCTGCATCTGGAACCCCGTGGTCCCATAAATCCCTTCTGTCTTTTGTGTAAGAGTTGCGGACTCGAGACTAATGAGCATCTGCATAAGAACAGGCGTTTTGCCCTGACCCAGCGGGAGTCCCCCATTCAAACACACTAAAACAAAGACACGGCAGCGGCTTCAAAAGAAGCTCAGGAAGGAGAAAGCCGAATCCTTGCTGGCCGGCTCAAAGAACGCCAAACACGAATGGATTTGTTTTGGATTAGTCATGTGAATCCTTTAGTCAAAGCAAAAAAGGGAAACTTTCTTGCAACAGACTTGGCTTTTCAGATTAATGGAGAGGCAGTGAGCGACAATGCTCCGTATCACTACAGGAAGGTCGGCCGGCAGATGTGAGGACGTGGATGATGAGGGATTTGAAGGTGTTTGCTTTAGTGTCATTGTGTTTGAATTGGCCGACAGTCAGAAAAAGTTAAGGAAGTTTAGGCATAGGCTAAACTTTATGCTATCTCTAAATTGTAATGACCTCAAGTTTTGTATTTGTTAGTAAAGTTGGATAGGCGCTGAAATGTCATCATGAATATCTACATGTTGCCAGCTTCTGAATGTAAATCCCTACGAATACAAATTATATTATTCTGAAAGAAAAGGTACCATATCAACTCAAAAATAATGCATCCCTAAAAAGTTAACTTTGCCATTTGACAAAATTTTTGTTCCTGATAAGCATTAATTGTGAAAGATCCTCCACAAATGTTGAATCATCAAAATCTTGTAAATATAACTTTAGCCCATTTTACAGGACAGGTTCCACCCCCCTGTGACCCTGCATAGACCGTTTTGGGGAAATTGATCTAAAATATAACACAACTCCAACCTATTATTAATGCTTATGTAACTAAACACTTTGAGTGGTGTATTAAAACATAACCGAATGAATAGGATCCCCTGCATTTCCCTCACAGGAGGAGAAGGGAGGGGGTCGACGGCGGCGAGTAGGAAATGAAAATGTTGAAGAAAAACAGCGAGGACAAGATTCCATTATCTCTTGATCAATACGGCTATTTGTGCCATCCGCTCAATTCAGAATCTGTTTGCTCTGAGAAAATGCCATAGATATACTCTGAGACAGTTGCATTGTGGGTAGGGTGCCTTGAGATCGGTTCCTAATGCGGACCCTTATATGATTTGCTTTGTCACATAAAGGACGTAATGACAGGAGAGAGATCTCACTTTTGTTTCGATGGCCCTTCACGACGAGTCGAGGAGCTGGTATTCTAGGAAATAGGCACTACAGATTTCAGTCGTCCATTCAGAAAAACCATCAATGAGTGGGCCAAAGGAGGTCATTTCTATAGCATTTATGGGAAATTAGAGATGACTGAGATTGTTAGATGGAAAAAATCATGCCCTGGACTCTGAATAGGATCGTGATTCTAGGGCGCAAGTTGGCGTTGTGGCAGCACACTGCCCATTTTCTATTTATAGAGGATCCTTGGGTGTCAAATTAGACGCTAAAATTAATCCAAAAATGTGTTTTCTATTGTTAAACGCAGGTTGGCGAAAAATGGCTTTAATACCCCACGTTTTATTATTTAATGTTCCAGCATTCCAGTAACATTCCAGTAACACTTTGAGCGTTTTTGCAATTTACAGTGAATAACTTAATTAAGAGGCCTAATTCGCAGTTGGCCATCCTCAGAAATGAATTACATCAAATGAGATTTGCTTGATTGAGATGGTTCATATGCAGGCAAATTGGGCCTTTCATGAAAACGTGGTACCCTGGAGTCACCCTTTAACATCTCCGAACATCCATTTGCCATGTCTATGCGAGATCTCAATTATAGTTTCAGTAATGCTTCAGTTATGGAACGATTTCAAAATGAGTTGATCAAAAATTGCTCGAGAAATTGTCCGGTCTCGGTCTGGCCACGCCGCCCATGAAGGTTTCAAAGCTGTATTCAGGTGGTCAGGTTTTATATCCTTAACCAGTTTTCTTGCAATAACTGGTCTAGCTTGCAAGGTTTTTTAATTTACTCAAATTAAATCATTGAAATCAAATCAAATATGGACCTACAAATTATTGGAAAAACTTAATTTAAGGGAAAATGTAAATGTTGCCTCAGAAATAAGATTAAAGCAGTAAAATTATAACAATAAACAAAAATTAAACAAAGATAAAAATAAACCAATAAATTATAAAGTTATAAAATGACAAAAGCATATATCAAAATTGCTAAAACTTTAACTAAACTGAACACAAAAACTAAAAATATATTTTTTTAAATATAAATAAAACTAAAATCAAAACTGTAATAACTCTGCTAGCTTGGTCAGGCCAGCTAGACCAGGTAAGGTGCATTTAAACCAGATACGTCTGTAAGATGTCTGGAAAACATCTGCTGTGTAAAAACATCTGATGAACTTCTAAGAAAAGATAGTATTATATACATTTAAATCGTAAACATCTTACACACATTTTTTTAGAAGTATATGATATCTTACAAGAAACGTCTCAGACACATCGCAGATTAGCAAACAATAAAAAAAATGTCTTGCAGATGTAAAGCAGACATTAAATCCACGTCTCGCAGACGTATGTGTGCTATCAGGGTATGGCCGGCCACACCACCTTAGACTATTATCAATCAGTTTGCATTCAGCAAGGATTGTCTATGAATCATATTTTAGGGCTAATATTCGAGCAGACGAGGGGAGAAAGCAGGTTACACTCCGTTTGACAAATGTTATATCACCACCTCTCCGTACTTTATCATAATGGCTCACATCCGTCATTGAGTTTTTGCATTTACTCTCAAGCGGTTGTTTTTCTAACCTTATTTGTCACATACGGCAGGCTATAAATAGCAGCTTCCTGTCCTCCGCTGCCACTGCTTTAGTGATGACTCGGTTTGCAGGGTCTCCCTCACCAGCCTAGTGCGGCAGATGGCAAAATGATGTGAACTGTTCGTGGGCCTTATTGAAATGTGAACCGTATGTTACGTTCAGCAGTTGCATTTCACAATGTCTCAACCTTAGACGGCACGCCTACTGACTGCCCACGTTTGTAATGCGAAATGCGCACGAAAATGGCAAGATCGGGAAGAAAGATTACTCTGAATGGCGGGATCTAAGCGACTTTGGAGTTTTTTCCGGCCCGTACGGTGTTGACAAAATACCAGGCTGCTACGGTACGTTTTTTATGAGAAGAAAAATACTTTCTCAAAACAGTTTTTCAAAGTGTGTAAGGTTTTGTGACCTATTGAAAGATACATCACATTTTATTTGAGGCATTTTATTGGCAAGTAAATAAAATCCTCTTCCTTGATGATAAACGAATAACCCAAACATATGTCACAATACATCATAAGTCTTTAATTCCAACCGTAAGGCCTTTGGGAACTTAATTCCCTCAAATGAGAGAAGAGCGATATCATCGAGCAAGGTAGTTACGAGCAGGAGTCCGGGTGGTTTGGTCTCATCGCTATCCCAGCAGCCATCATTAGCTCATCACACAGCCTCCGGGGGGTGGGCGCCATCAATCTACCCGACAGGGGCGGCCGGGCGTAGGCAGCCCAGCATGAGGGAGAGCTCCACTGCTCGTGCCTCCATGCTACATCCAGACAGAAACAAATGGAGGGTGCTGGAGATTCAAGTGAAAATTAAGAATGCCACCGGTGGGATGTAGATTTAAGAAGCAGAGAGTGGCAGTTACGAGTGTGTAATCATCTTCTTTACAGCACATTTCCTCTTCTCTTCAGCGCTTTCTGCACACTATTCCACCTCGACATCAATCACACCTGTTGGAGTTTCCAGCACTTTTCATAAATTTGGTATACTTTGGCTTTCCTTGACTTTTTTAAAAGCATTAAGTGCAAATCTCAGGGTGTGCATGCACGAAAACGATGCTCTAAAAACTGTTGAAAACTAAACAATTTAAATGATTTAAATAAATTATTTAATAGAAGAGTTTTTAAGTTTTCTATTTAAATAGAATATAGGTATGAAAATGTTTTATTAAATTGGCTACTTTTTATACCAGTTTAATTATAGTTTTTATATGTCATCTAAGGGTATTTTAACAACTTTTCATGCTAGTTTAATTGTATATATTTTTATATATATTGTCTAATGATATACAAGTATTTTGTTATAAATTGGCTCCTTTTTTCATGCTAGTTGAACTTAAATTATTTAATATATTATGTAACAGTACAAAAAACATTTATTAGTTTTAAATAAGCTACTTTTCCTGCAAATTTAATTTGATATTGTTTAAATACATTGTCTAATGATATGATAATATTTAGTTAAAAAAATGAGCTTCTTTTTATTGCTAGTTTAATGTGTAATATTTTTTTAAAAATATTTAAACATAAAATCTGTATTTGTTTTAAATGAGCAACTGTTCGTGCTAGTTTAATATTTTTTTTCTATATTGTCAAAGGGTAAATTATATTAGTTAAATAAAATGAAAAAAATGACTGTAAAAATTTCTGTAAAAATGACTAAATTACAAAAAACTGCTAAATAATGTTCAATGTCACTTCAAAAAAACGTGTAAATAAACATTTAAATTTACGTTTATGCATACGCAGGAACAATCATTTTCAAACAAATTAGACCCCAAAACATTGTTGTCATTGTAATGAACACTTAAAACAAATGTGTTTTGGATGAAAATGTTGTTGGGTAAACAAGAGCAGTAACAAACGTCCTATCAAAAACTCCATACCTTATTTTAAATAACTTTATATTCAATTATATTTAGATTCTCTGAAGGTTAGCCTTTCACTGCAGGCAGATTATGATGCTCTCGAGTCCAACCATTAAAATGAACTGTGGTAATACAAACTGTAATGGTTTTTCTACTAAAATAAACCATGGTTATATTCGTAAGGGAAGGGGAGGTTTCCCACACTTTTGACTAATTTCTAATGTTGTGCCCATCTCCTCTTTGATCATGCCCTGGTCCATCTCCTATCCTCCCACACATCACGAGTGTCAAGTTTAGGGGTTGGAACCATTTTCCCGGATATCTTAACTGGAAGCTAGTAATTACTCTCTGACCCCACTCTCTGATCGCTGAGATGACCGGCCAGCTCGCGCTGTGTGAAGTTACGTGGCTGATCAAAGGGAAAAATATGACTCAGATTGAGGTCTGTGGGTTAATGATATACTTCAGCTATGCAGAACTTTCTATTGCTGTTGATTTGCTATTGCATAAACATGAAAATACTCGAAGAAACCTCACGGACAAGACGTGGGAGGGAAACGCTTTGGATTTAAAATGCTGGTTTGCAGATGAAAACTTGAAGTCAATTCCGTCATCGTTTACGGTTCGCTCTTTTCCGAACCTTTATGACTTTATTCTGTTTGACACAGAAATGTTGATTCAAGCATGTAAGAAACAATTGTGTTGTGTTGACACCAAGCTAAGGCTAAAAATAGGCCCTCATCCTCCAAGCTACTGTAATAGTATAATACCGTATGTGTAGTCTGTAAACAAGAAAAAAGCTTGACTCATTCATATGCGCGGAAGATGAAGTTCAGTGACTATTTTGCAAGAAATATTGCACTATGAAGGGCCTTTCCTTCAGGGTTTACCTTGACCGCGAGTTTATGAACCTGACTGCTGCTGCACGACCCTGACTTTTCCCCAAACCCTCCGGGGAAAAATGCATGAGTTTATGATAGTTACGGCGTACGGATTCATTACGTTTTTTTACATGGTTTTGCATTCTGCTTAGACTGTCTGCCTCGAAACCCATTTCCCAGATTATGACCAGCCCATTTGTGAACCCGGTTGAGTTACGCTCTCATTTTCCTCATTGATATGCACCACCCGTCTGCACATCGAATTATGTACCTGCATTTCTCCAATGAAAATGAGTTCAAATATATACAGTTCAGGTTAATTCTGCAAGGATTGTTATTATGCTGAGTATTATTGATATGGCACAAACTGAACCTTTTTTCTTTGGTGGTGTCTTATAAGGAAGGAAAAACAATCGGTTCATTGTGTATATTGTTTGGGAATATAAAGTAGCCCGAAGTGCTGTAAAATAATAACTCCTGTTGTCCTGTCCCAAGGACCTTATTTGTACTTTTCAATGGAGCAAACACTTTGTTTGGGAAAGAAAAATCTGTCCAATACCAACAATCCCTGTGAGCCAGCACTAACATATCTCTTAAATACAATGTCAAATAAACCCGGGGCTTGGCGAGATAAACAGTTATTAAAATTGAGTTACCGACGGATCATATTGTACGTTGCAAAGCATCCTGGGATTAGTTACAGCAGCCCTGAAAAGTATTTATTTTTTGCTACACTTAAAATGAATGTCATTGCATTTAAATAACAAATCTTCAACCAAGGATTTATTATAAAGAAAGATTCTGCAGGAACATTTTGCAATGTGATGCTATGTGCTTCCCCTGCTTATGAAAGATTTTAAAAGCACCATGTGTTTATATTATTATCAATGCAATTAAATTGATTCATTTTAAGTGAGGCTTAAGTGTTCATATATTTTTGTTCACGTTTTAGAATAATAAGGATTATCACCTGCTTGGAAACATGATGGCACATAAATTCATCTTCATAAGTTCCACCTGGTTTGAAATGGATGACATAAAAAGAGAGATTCACGCTTTAATAAAATCGCAGTGATTATGTAAATTAACAGGTGAGTGATGACTTACATGGAAGTGGAAATTATTAGAAAATTATTGCGGCTCCTAATGAGTGATTTCAGATTTCCCAGAGACGAAAAGTGATTTGCAATGGTAATAAGACATGAAATATAAAATATTAAAAGTCAACATGGAGTCAGAGTTGGCCCTGTTTGCTTTCTTAATACATGTTCCTGGTGTCATTAAGTGTGATTCTTTTGTGCACTTTATTAAATATATTATAAAAAAGTTTTTACTCTTATCTGGATATAATAACTAGCTATAGTTTTCCCCTGATCACAAGGTCACACACTATTTTCCCCACCCAACCTTTTTAGCAAAAGTTTTTTGCACAAGTACTTGCCATTGTTTTGTCTTAATATCCTCATCAATTTGACTGATACAGTTACTTCAGTGGAGATTTTTGTAAGGCCACTAAACCCCATATAAAGCCCCCATCACAAACATATGTGTTGTCAAAACTGAGTTTCCCTTAGATAAACCATTGTTATAAAGCTATATAGCTAGTAATAAATATTCACATCCATGTCCATCGACTAAAGCCCCGACTGCTCTGCACATCCGATCACCTTGACCATTGCAGTACTTTCTCTTTTACCTTGGAGCTGTTTTCAATCATCAGGGTGCTGACTTCAACATTTTGTTCTTTGGATAAACACCCTTTCTTTGCTTGGGGAAAGAAAAGTAAGCGACTATAATTTCATTGCGTGTTTTAGGCCAAATGTCGTTTTCCTGGCCAAAGTCGGTCAATATTAGAAATCAATTGCTTAATAAATTATGTGCACAGGTTCTGTGCATTGAGTCTAGCCCTAAAATAAATTGAGTCTTTAAATTGTATCAATATTATCAATAATGATCAATTTAAAAATGGGGAGATTTGGGTAAATTGTGTCAACAGGTATGTTCCCATACTGGGATTTTTTTTTAAGATTGAATACAATAAAACACTAAAGTAAAGTAACAATTTGTATAGCGCGGTATTAAGTTGTCAGGTACACAACTGTTTATTTATATGTAAAGTGTAAAAAAAAGTGTTCATATTTTATAAAAAAACATATATTTTTACGTTTTTCATATTGTTCGGAGTTATTCAACCAGTTACACTTGGTTACCCGTTAATGTGGGACGAGTTCTGTTACTAGACCACTTCTCCTACCTTGAGTCATATTACCATGTCCTTTGATATAAGAGACACTGTGAAATATAATTAGGCTTATTCGTCTTATCTCCATCTCACTTCTCCTTGCCCAGAGGACAACTAAAGTAAAAAGTGCCACTTACTCCACTTTTCCTTGTACTCTTAAAGGGAAAAAGACTTCCACTCAAACGCCCAAATTATTTTTTTCTTTTTGCAACACAAAAGCTGTAATCTAACAGAATGTACATAATATCCATAGTAGTTTTTACTTTACTCTTGTACTTTACTCAAAGTCATCTAAAACTGAAAAAGTTTTGTATTTGAGAAGAAGACATGAGCTGCGTCCCAATTTCGCATACTATCCATCATAAATAGTATTCATAGTATGCTGAAATTAGTATTCTTAAAGAACCTGATGGTTTACTGTTTGCGGTAATTTCGAAGTGTGAATCCACGGACACTTAACGGCTGATATTACCCACAACTCACCGTGAGAGGGCGGAGTTTAGACGCTACATTGCATGCTTTTCTGAATTAATAGATGCAAGTATGCAGTAAACATTGCATATGAAATAATGAATGAATAAATAGTTAAATGCAAGGAAGAGCTGTATTTTGATGTTCGTGACAGTTAAGGATCACAGTGTCGTTCAGTCAACAACGCCCACTTCAGTTTCACATTAGTATGTCCCACTGTGTACAAACGGTTTGCTACGCACTAAAATATATATACTTTTATATTACAAAAGCAGTACATACTTTAAGGGCACAGTATAAGTAGGTGAATTGGGACGCAGTACAAGTTCTTTTCAGACTGTACTAAATACACTAATGACTAAACTAAATGGGAGCAGAATATTTACTCGAAATGTAAATTTACAATTAACAACATATATAATAAATATATAGTGTATATATAGTTCATATATCCTCCCTTTCAGGGAGAAACCTAGCATCTCCTTTTTCTGATTTTATTTAGAAAATAACTCATAACTGTTGATCAACATTCATCTTTATCTGTGGGTTTTGCAGATATTTCATCAAAAGTATTAAAAAGTACTCTGACAGCACTGTGAACTAAATAAAAGATTATTTGTTTCCATTCCACAAAATGTTAAGGATTAATTTTAAGGGGTCATATGGCACTAATACGTGTTTTTCTGTGTCTTTGGTGTGTTATAATTTTCGTAAAATCGTAAAATTGCAAAAATGTAAATGTCGGAACAAAAGATGCATTCTAACTAAAAGTGAATGCTCACCTAGACCTGCCTGAATCGCCTTGTGTAACCACACCCCCACAAATGTAAGTCATTTTGTGATATGACGACCAAAGACTGCCCAAATCTAGTGAGGTGGGCGTACTTATAAATCTCATTGTATCGTCGCTGCCACAGTCATGTCGGGAAGACGCAGTGTGTTTCGTTGAAAAGAAAGCCGTTTTGTTTTCTCTTTCAAAAGATGACACGACTAACAACGAATGGTTACATTTTATTTACAACACTGTTCTAGAACAGAACAAACTGAATCTTCAAGTGTGTGCAGGGCATTTCACAGATGATTGCTTTATGAACATGGGAGAGATCAAGGCCGGCTGTGCACCAAAGCTTTTGTTAAAAAGTGGGACAATTCCAACCATTACAGCTTCACAAGGACAATCTGGCGCTTCAGATTCGCAGCCTGTTAGTATATTTTCATTGTAAAAGACTTTGTTACGGACTAACATGTGTTGAGTTTGTTGTGTGTTAGTAGTGCATGTTGTGTGATCTAAAAATGCAACGTGAAAAAAGACAACATAAGTCCTAATAATCAGTAATAATGTTGCAATTAGAGGCAACAAATGTTGTGTTTATAATGTGGTTTATTCTCTTTGTTGAGTCGTGACGAGACGTGGCGTAACACTGGTTACATGACACTTCGTATATAAAAGGTAAAACAGTAAGCTATAGATTTTTAATATGTAACATAATATATATTTTTAAAATCTTACCAGTCCTTTACATCCTGCTCAAGTCACGCTGGCAAAGTGATGTATCTGCTTGATCATCTTCATTATCAGGATCAGATTGGGGTACGAATTGATAAAGAAAGTACTGATCACATTTTATCAGCTGTCAGTAAAATCGCTTTGTTACCTGATGTTCCAAATACAGGCGTTACATTTCCGTCATACGCTTGCAGTATTTGACCAATCACTATGCACTGGTTAACTGGCTAATCATAGCACACCTCGCTTTTCAGAGCAGTGAGCTTTCTAAAAAATCAGGCGGGTCAAAGAAGAGATACAAACATGCACGGTATGTGGACAATACAGTGTTTTTTAACCTTAAATTGTGTTTACACATCACATTAGATCTAAAATAAATGATGATGTTCGTTTTAGCTGTGTCATTTGACCCCTTTAAAGATTTTAAGTTTGACCCTTCAGTACCTCCAAAAAAAGCAGATCAGTCATGAATTAGACATTTCTAGTTCTTGTATGAATACTCCTGTCACCATTTGGATGAATAATCAACCAGTCTCAAACTAAATTGGCTGCCAAAGACTTTCAATATACTTGACCTTGTACATCTTTGTACTTGGGGTCATTTATTTCCATTATACGCTTAAAACGTCAGTCCCCGTCTGTTGTAATTGCATGTAAAACAGTACTTAAACAACAAATTCAATAACATTTTTCCGCAGAATATTTCTCCCAAAAAGAAAGTAACAAACAGAGGTTTAAAACAACACAAATGGGATGAAAATTTTACGATGATGACATTTATCTTTTTTGAGTGTACTGTCCCTTTAATTGACACAAGTTGTTAAGATCTTATTTGTATGCCATCCGCAGTTCCTCTTCTCTTACTCTTGCCAATAAACCGCAGCATACTAAAACACATGCTCATATTCTCAGCCAGCATGTGGGAACAGTTTATTGAGCTCGGGCCCGACTCTGCCTCCATGGCCCCTGGGCACCACGCTGTCGCTCCCTCCCTCGTACTGTATTCATAGCATCTTCTGGTTGTGCACATTCATATGGGTTATAATGGTCTGTGCCTGGAGGAAGGCATACGAGCGGTGTATCCCTGCTAAAGAGAAGAGCGCCACATTCCTGGCTGCTCTCCAGAGATGCAAGTGGATTTATGGAGCTCCGGGGTCGGGACGATGAAACGGTGTGTGCTTGCCGAGCTGTGGAAATAGGCTTTAAAGAACCGCAGAGACACGGTTCACCATCTCGCTCCCCGGGGTCCGTGCGGATGGCATTTCGCCTCCTTGCAGAGATCGGGAGTAATCCATCCGCTCTTCGAAGGTTTGGCACCAGGAGATGATGGGGAGATGGCTCCCAGTTATCCTACCGAGATAATTACTGTTTAACAGACGTCTGTGTCGATCTGTGAAGATGAGGACGATGGGTACGAGGATAGTTGGAAATTTTGTCATTGGTTTGTGGGAAATGTGAGTTCGTTTAGAAGCAAAGTCGTAAAATGATACTTAAAGTAAACATTGTTACATCTATTGTTATATCCAACTTTTCATTGGACTCTTTCAGGTGACTATGTTGGAAGTAAACCAAAAACTACAAAGAAAGAGCAAAAGAAAAACAGGTAGAAATGATCAAGTGTGCAGAGCTTGTTGTATAATCTAAGTTGTGTCATCAGTTCGATTTTTGGAAAAAAAACATAAAGCGAAAAAACAAAAGAATGCACAAGGTCAACTTAGAAAAAAGCCTCTATTAAATGCATAAAAAACTTGATTAAATATTTTGCATAAGTTAATGTGCTGCAACCACGAGTCATCTCCATTCTAGTATGTACTGACCATATTTTGTCATTCATAATTTGAAACATTTTCAGTTTTTACGTTTTTGTTCTTATTAAACATTGCCACATTTTACAAAGAGCAGAAATTAAATTGTTGTGAATGCATGCACCATAATACCAACAATCTGAAAAAAATAGCAAAAGTATTACAGGCATACTGTAAAATATACAGTACATTTTTGACTTTTAAACATGTAGGTTTAGAGTGATGATCAGAAAGGCAGTGAGAATGACTGAGAATCAATCAAGATTAAGGAGGCCATGACACCACAAATACCATGATGCTTTGCTACTTGAAAGTCATTAAGCTTCTATTTGACCCCTAATCACGTCCATTCTGCAATCATTTCTAGTGTTCTTCAATCTCATAAATGAGCATATTCGTACTTTAAGGCTTCTCTGAGATGTTAAACATTGGAATCGAGAAGGCAGAAGGCTGAAATCCCAAGAAATTGAAGGAAACCAGCACATTCATTTGCACATTTTCATGAGATTCCAACATAAAGAAAACTGTAAATGTGAAATGAACATGTAGCAGGACTTAAAAAAGCCCTTTGACATTTAGACTATTTTAGCAAGTGCTAAAATATCCAGGTTTAGAACCAACTTCCCCAAACTAGGTGAATAATGAACCTCTATCTCCAAAAGGCAAAGCTTTTACGTTCTTTCAGCAGAGAATATGGAATGTCATTCATTCACTGCTAAATCCACAATATCTGAAATGGCACCAGACATTACGGTTTAATAAGGTGGTGAGCTTGTTGTCTGAATTGAATGTCACAGCAAAAAAGTACATAAAAAGAAACAACACATTTCTATTGCGTTGTCTCTGCTGCTTGCGAGCAACAACAAGCACACAGAATGAGCAGTGGGTTGAGAATCAAAACTGAATGACTGATTCTTTGAACAAACGAATAAAATAAAAAAAATTCTACCATGGCCATGTAGATTGGATCGGTCTGATGATTCATTTGTTGATTCCATCTTGAATTAATTCTTGACATACATGCTGAACCACAAGTACTAGCTATTAATAATTACAACACGGCTCGCTAGAATGCTTGATTCTGATTGGCCAGTCAAGACATTTGCAGGTTAGTTATTCCTAGATAACAACCTCTCAAAACTAGTAACACACGGTAACATGGATGCAACAAATAAATTTGACAGGTTTTTTTGGACAAATTAATTACTGGCATTAGCCTCAAAAGTATGTCTTTTAATGACATAAATAACATTATATTTACAAATAATAAAAAAAAAATCCCTGGCCATGACATTTGAACGTCACTTACCTTAATGCCGAAAGTAAACGGCTTTTCCTTGCGGAAGGTCATCATTAAAAATGAGCTAATAAACATTTCACATTTCATTTCCAGTTTTTTTCTCATGGAGCAAGTAGCCGTATAATTAGCAGGAAAATGTACAAGTAGCCGGCTGTTATCGCGAAATAAGCCCCTTCTGCTTCACGTCGGGTCCTGATCACAGTGTCGGTGCTTATTTCTGCAATAACAACCCGCTGCATGTACATTATACCTTACATTGCAAATATATATGTGACCCTGGACAACAATATATTCATATATTCTGAAATGTGAATAAATAAGATTTTTATTGACGTATGAGTCGTTAGAATAGGACGATAACGGGCTGAGATACAATCATTTAAAACTCAGGAATCAGAGAGTGCAAAAAACTAAATATTGAGAAAATGGCCTTTGAAGTTGTTAATCAGGGGTAATGTAGCAGGCCATCCACTCACAAAAATAAAGTTTTTATATATTTAAGGTAGGAAATTTACAAAAAGATCTTCATGGAACATCATCTTTACTTAATATCCTAATGATTGTTGGCATAAAAGAAAAATCGATAATCTTGACCCATACAATGTATGTCTTTACCTAAACATGTTCCAAAGCTACTTGAGACTTAAGGGTTTGCTTTCAAAACACTATAAATCCATTTTATGTAAAAATGTGTTTTCTTTACAGAGAAAGTGGCCAGATGAAAACCACTAGTTTCATTTCTAAGTTTCATATAGCATCTTTTGGTTCTAGTAACATAAAATAATTTAAATCCAGATTTTGATTTAAAAAGATTTGTTATAAAAACTGATTGTATAAAAATAAATTCATTGAATCAATATAACATTATTTTTCCTTATTGAAACTGTTGAAAATTCACAACAAAGTGAGTTGATCCACATAGGACAGTCTCTGAACTCAGTACAATTCTAATCTTACATACAGACACTGACTAAAAATACATTCAATCATTCCAAACATTTTGTTTGTTTGTTGAACACAAAATACAAAGTAGATCAGGGAAACTAGGATGCCGACCGTATTCTGAGCGCAGACATTACTGTTTACAATGCGTTGAATGATGTACTGTAATTGGTTGAGTGGATAAATCGCGTATATTGCGGTTTGGAAAAAAAGGGAGAAAACATGACAGAATAACACCGCAGATATCGCTTTTTGCGTAAAATTAAAAAGTGACTTTTCAATACCGACCTGATACAATGCTGATTTTGTCGGACATTCTAGTTTTTAAATGGCATTTATCGCGTTTTGGAACCAAACTCTTTATATAATAATAGCCTATTATATTGAATACAGTATATACTGTTATATTATGTTTAAATATGTATCATATGCATATAAGTATATAAAATTATATACTTTATTACGTTGTGTGATGTTGTTTTATTATATATAAAAATGCATTAGCCATATACACAGGAACTTGCTGAATTTTAAACTACACATTGTCAAACTTTTGTATTGTTCTTCTTTTTTCAACTGTCAATGTAGCCTTGGTAGCCACACCCTCTAAATTCTCATTATTCTCCTGAGAAATTAAAACTGGCATTGGCAAACCTCATGAGTCACACGGACCTGATAAACAACGTAGTGAAGACAAACACTTTAAGATTTCAGAACGCCTTTTATAGCTACTGCTAGCTCTGTTGCGCTAGCATTTAATAGCCTTGGATAAGTCCATAGTGATCAGTTGCCTAGCAATTAGCTTGAATAAATGAACATATCCAATTTAGACCTGACAAGGTAAAGTTGATTAGAGTTTCTCGTAATTACTAGGTACGTGGCTTAATGTGTATACGGGACAGGCAATGCATTTGAAGAATTAGCCTGAGCTGAGAATAAGAAATGGAAAAGGTCAGGCACTTTGGTGTTGCGTAACAATACTTTTGGACAGATTCACCCTGAGGCTAGATTACCGGGAGCCAAAACACTTTAGCCTTCTTATCTACCACGACCTGTGGGAAATGGTTGGAGAAACCAACCCTTTGGAAATGTGAAATAGTGAATTAGCATGAGTCTTATCTGTTTGTTGGCCTCTAAAAGAGGGAAATCACTTTGGTGAGGTCTCGAGGTCACCGGAACGCATTATGCATGGCATTTGTAATAGCATGCAAATTGCTAGAGTTTCACATTGATATGTGGAACTGAGGCAGGGCGGTGTGACAGTATGCAACAGTGGAAATGTGGCAGAGATGTTGCTTTATTGTTAACACCACAGTAGATATATTAACACGGCTGTCAGTGGGCTGGACTGTTTTACGGTGTTTTATGAATTAAATACAGAGAGGGCTGTTTTCCAAACAAGTCAAGTAGGAGAAACTTGATATGGAAGATCGGGGCCGGATTCACAAAACATTTGTAAAAAAATTGTCTTTTTTTCCATTAGATTTAAATGTAAGACAACATTTAGGATGTTTTGTTCTTTTGCGGAAAAACGTTTTTAAAAGTTTCTCTTAAGAAAAACGTTAGAATTTTAAATTCTTTAAAAAGGAGGTTTTTTAAATATGATCAAAATTAGGTTAGCCTTTGGGCTAAGATGTTTAATAACTTTATTGGGTCATGTTGAGTCAGAAATCGTCATTTTGAATCTTTAAAGAGTTGTTTACGACTACAAAATTTCATATTAAGATAACAATGATCAAGTCTAAACATTAGATTTGCTTATTTTGGGTCTAAGCAACTTGAAATAGTTGTTATGTAAACAGTTAGTACATACTGACATACTTTGTAACTACAATAGAGTGCTTGACAAATTTGTTAGACCACCTGTTATAATGAAGGCAACACTTTAAACATTTTATTGTTATTTGGCTTACAACAAAATGAAAAAACTTAATAGTCGTTATTCACGTTTTTTCAAAAAGTAAGAGCTGGCAAGTGTAATCAAGTGTTAATTAAACTATTAAAACTTGAGTGACTAAGGATGTCTGTGTTAGTTTGTACTACTTGTTAAGCCTTGAGGAACATGAAATAATTATTGAAAAAAATAACAAAATAACAAAATAGATGAAATGAGGCGGATATAATATGAGATATATTAGATAAAATATTAGATTAATTAAAAAATATCATGTTTTTTTATGTTCATTCCAGTTAATATCAATTCAAATTTAGTCGATTTGTTTTGATTTTGGCCATAATAAGTAAAAACATATAGCTTAAAATCTCATTTTGGAACCAGGCTCTTTATTTGTAACGTATTTTTATATTTATAATATGCAAATATATTTGATTTTAACAATAAAATTAATATTAGACCATCTGTCATAATAAAGAAAAACCTGTCCAAAAGTTGTTTGAACACAACATTTCATTATCATTTATTAGGCTAAAAAACAAAATGAAAAGTTGAATAAATGTCTAATAATTTACAGCACGTTAATACTTTTACTACGATATTGCATAGTTTGCAAATGAAAATACCGTTCTTAAAAATGAAAATTATTTGAGGATATCTTCAAAAGAAACTTGAGAATTATACTTTGGAAGGTCTTGGAATCAGAATCAGAAGGAGCTTTATTGCAAAGTATGTTTACAGACAAAGGGAATTTGAATTGGCGACAGGAGCTTAGTACAGAAGAAAGTATAAACATGCTGCAACATGGTGCAAACATAGTGTATATGTACATTAAGATAGGAAAAATGAGAAATTAAATAAAAAACCTACTATACTCTATATACAAAAAATATGAAAAAAGTGAAAAAATATAGACAAAAAAATAAATATATTTTTTAAAGAGTATACAGTATATGTGTTATTTACAGGTATAACCTATTGTTTCTTACAATGTACAGTTTCAAGATGCTATGTGCAATGTGCAAGTGTGCAATGTGATGGACTGTGTGTAGTAAGAGCTTTTAGTTGTTCAGGCTGTTAGAAAGTTATCTTAAGAGCGGTATATCCATAGCTGAGTTTAGTTGTTTATTCTTTCCGAGCAATGTTAGGTGACGATTTGTTTAGTCATATCAACTTGTTGAATTGACAGTTTTATTTTCATACCGATTATATCATCCTTATTCTTTTTAAGGTATGGCCTCCTCAGAATACACCTCCACACGATGCTTCACGGCATGAGTAATTGTAAATCACGGTAACACTATAATAGACTCTGGTCATACCGCCCCCACACCTGCAAAAAACTATCACTCTTATGCTGCAGTTACAGAAGTTTGGTCCACGCGTATCATATCATCAGACTGAGGTCTATTCTTGGCCTTGTAGTCAGCGGGATCCCTAGATAAAAACATGAGCATCTAAAACAAAATTATTCCAGACTTCTGAACCGTGGGATGCACCCGTTCGTGTTCACCCGAACCGCCGCAATCATCCCAGGCAAACCATTGCGAGGAAATAGAAAGCAGTGTGTTGAGACAGTCTGGTAAAGCGGAGGACCTCCCGCTGCCCCCGACACTGCTAGCGACATTTTGCAGAAAGCTGAGGCATATTGAAGGTCACTCTTAATAAAACTCAAAGCAGCAGCTGGGCAGGCCAACGTAAGCACATGGCTCAAGGATGTCTGAATGTCTCTGGCGAGAAATGAAGAGATAGAAAACGGTGAGATCGAAAGAGCGGAGTGATAATGCTACCGCGCTGGGAGGGATTTTCTGAGTGTCTTAAAAGGACAGAGTTCAGCTTAAAAAACCACAGGCGCTAGCATTAGCCTCACGTCAGCAATCTTCAGCACGTGGAGAGCGATGGCTCGATACGTGAGCCATTTTTTGGAACAAACTACAGAAAAGGTCTTGATAGGTCTTGAGGTTATTTTTTGCGATTCACATCATACGAATTCATGTTAATTGTAAAGTAGTTTGGTTAGGTTTTTAGACCAGATTGA
Organism: Triplophysa dalaica; assembly: GCF_015846415.1. Lineage (NCBI taxonomy): Eukaryota > Metazoa > Chordata > Actinopteri > Cypriniformes > Nemacheilidae > Triplophysa > Triplophysa dalaica. The sequence continues at coordinate 20,221,657 of NC_079551.1, forward strand.
CTGTCTAATCCAAACTACCTAATCCTCCGTGATCCGCCAGACTGTTAGTAACACAAACGTTCACATCTAATAAAGGTGCTGATGTGCTCGCAGCTCTGCCGGAACATTCTGAAAGCTGAAATGAGTTGGGTCTCTGTTCACGTTCGTATATCTATCAAGGTTTATTTTCTGAAAGCCAGTGGCTGTTTACTTCATAGCCATATGTCAAAACATTTTTATAGGTCTCTGTAAATTATTAAGTAAAAGCTTTGTTTTGTTTTGGTTATCTCTGCTATTGCTTATAGTTAAGTTTAGGGCTCTTCAAAACCCACAAGCCTGCATATTGAAGGTTAACCCGGCAACTGCTAAGCCAACCAAAATATGTTTTTACAGTGTGAAGTGTGAGAGATAACTGAAGATGCTGGTTTAAAATGTGCACTCTAACTTTACGCGATGCCATTTCCTTGTATTTTGTGCTTAAGCAAAAGGTTGATGCCCACTATGAAATAACATCTGTTGGATTAACATAAAAAAAATGTATATACATCGGATGAAGATAATAAAGTTATGTTTACTCTGGATAATTTATCTACGTTCAGGTAACTCAATTTCTGTTTGTTAAACGCACATATTTGTTAACATTTCATATTTTCATTTAACCGTCTCTGTTTTTAGTTAATGTTAAATAACAATTTCTGTTATCTTTAACAAGTTATTAAGTTAACAGAAATTCAGAAAGACAACGCTTTTCTGAACAATGGTAACAAAAAACATTAGACAACATTAGACCCAACAAGTTTACTAAAAGACACATAAATAATACTTCATTTAGAAAATCACTAAATAAGAAATATAAATCCTCTGCAAAATTGTTACAATTATATGTTAACACAACATAAGTCATTGATGTAGTGCCAACATTAATCATTAATTTAACTGAACATGAAATATCATGTTGTGACCAGATTTTACTAAAATTGTGTTTATTTAACTTGATTGGACAAGCAGCAAAAATCTTTTTTTTCAGGTCATTTAATATTTAGTTTTCGTTTTGTTCCTTTTTTATTTACATTTTTTTATATATATATTCTTTTGGATTACATTTTATTATTACGTTCCCAGCTACATTCAGCTGTATGAGTAAAATCTCTTGCCGTTGTGTGTAATCAGTAAAGAAGCTTGTAGATGCAGCAGATTTGTTTACACTATCTGGGATCAAACCTCATTGCTTGCAAAAATAACAGTGCAAGCAGTCGGTTGTAAAGCTCAAATTTAAAAATAAGATTGTATGCAGTATGACAAAGCCAATGTGTCCTTGATAAAGGGTGACATAGCCGCCCAAACTTCATACCTTGAGCTTGTGCCCCTCACCGCAGCCTGACTGACTTCACCCAGCATGACACAGAAACGCCCTTTTTGATTTCCCCTTGGCAGGGACACTTTAATCCCTTTTCAATATGTTATTTTATTTCAAATTAAAAAACCCATCCAAGGCGTGAACCTTTGCTTTTTGTCCCCACAGCAATACCTTGATCTAAACTCGGAACGTGAAGTGACTTTGAAACGAATGCAAGATAACTTCAAATCCTCAGGCAAATGACATGGATCCAGGCATTATAGCAATGTGGTAATAGATTTTACTTGGCTTCCTGCCAATTAGTAGACATAATACATTATATCACAATATTTATATTGTAATGCATTATGGTGTTAATGTGGAATCTGGACTTGTCGTCCCAGAAATCAATGATAGAAAAATATGTTTACTGTTGTTTTCTATTGCTGTTGAAATTTGTATTTTGTTTATATTATAATTTTTTTCTTTTAAGTCGTCAAACTTATAGGCAACATAAGGTTTTCAACCAGATTTTGTAAAAACTGTTAAATACCGTGATAAACCGTGATAAACACTCCAGTGACTATCACGGTATTGATAAGTGTACAAATATACACAATAAAGATACATTTATTACTTCAATTGTTTCTCTTAGACTAGCAATGAGCTGTCAAATTTCTTCCAAGAAACAGACGTTAGCAATCTCAAATATCTTCTCAAAAGTTTCAGAAGAATTTTTAACCATGCCTCATGCCCAAAAGTAAGTATGATCTCAAAGGTTTTCTATCAAATGGTTCGAGGGCAAAATTATATGAGCTATGTCCTCCACGTAAATTGTTATTCTATCCACACAATTGTTTAATTTGCATCTATTTATACTTCTCCAACATTCATTTTATTGAGAATTCCTATTTGAGTTGATACTCCACTGAAATGTAACTGAGATGTCAAAAATAGCCTCCTGAGCTAGGAAAGAGCAACCTCCAAGCATTTTTCTTCCAAGGGGGTCGTTTGCGTTCCTGTCAAAATTTCCCCCGTATAGCAGTCAAAGAACACTCCTGCTCAGCAAACCCACACACTACAGGACAGAGTTTAGTCAGAGAAATAAAAGGGAAAAGCAGCTCTTAAAAGCCAGAGCTATCTCTTCCCTCTCTCCTCTTTTATCTTTCCACCCCTCGGTTCTGCCCAAGAGCTGTCGGCGACTTCTTAGTTCCTCTCCTACTTTTCTGCTCTGGCGTACCGATTGTGTTGAAAAGAGCCCTGTGACCAGAGGGGTCTTAACTATTTCTCAGAACATACATTAAATATTCATGGCATTAGCATATGCTCTCTCCAATACTGATTTAATTGAAAACATCTCTTTAAAAATGTGAAGATGTGCCCTTTGTGCTCAGAGACACAGTCTGCGGCTAATTTAAAGCCACTTGGCCTTTTAAATGGCACATTTTAGTGGAGAACATGGAAAGTGCTAGACCACCTTGTAGTCGGAGATGAGAAAAAAACGAAGAGATGTTTGCGACTTCTTGCCCTAGTATAATTGTACACACGTGTACTGCACGTGCAAATGTACCAAAGATTTCAGTGTTGTTTGGTTTCTCAAGGAGATGTTTTGCCACCCAGTCAAGAACGTTCTGGATATTGTCTTTTTTTGCATGAAGGTATACTTAAAAAAGGGCTTTTAACAGGCTTTCGAGATGCCATCAAATTACACCTGATGTTCTAACAACCGCTCCATGGATGTAAACTATTTTACATAATCGCTTGTCGGTATGAGAATCGAACAAAAAGTATGAGTGTTAAAAAAACAGAGCTGATGCCCCTCCCCTAACCCCGCCCCTAAACCTAACATCGCATGAAATCAAAAACGTACAAATAAGATTGTGCAAAGAAAAAGCCGCTTTGTGAAATAGTTGCATATTATAGTGAAATTGTATTGGAAAAATCATGCAAATATTTCCATTTTATGCTTTTGGCAGACGCTTTTATTCAAAGCGAGTTACACAGTCTATCAGAATGAGATTAAAACGCATCAAATATATCATTTTTATTATTTTTTATTCAGATCCGGATCTTGTATTTCCAACTTCAAGCTAAGTCATACAATTTTATATAAAAGTAAAATGAAAACACACACAAAAAAAGTAAAACGGCATAAAAAAGTATAAAAAACAACAACACTCAATTAAAACAATTATATATATACAGTAAAATAAAATAAATACTAAAATAAATGAGCAGTAAGATGAAATGCAAACAGTAACTATTTTATTTAAAAAATGTTATTGTTAATTTTTTTATTATGTGTTAATATTTAACTATACATGAAAGATTTAAAAATAAAATATATACAAAATGATCCCAGAAGTGCTTCTGGCAAAGAGGTCTATAGTGACTGATGTGTTTATTTAAGAAAAGGCTGTATTTTATTTATTTATTTAAATATGGACGAAATTGTGTTGGTTTATGGATTAGCCTATTATGAATTCTGGTTGGCAAACCATTGGTAGAAACAATCCAGCATTTTGGGGGTGAAAGAACCCAGCATAGGTCAGTGTATAACCCCACAACCCTTGGTTTTGTCTATATCCTACCCATGCATGTATTGACAACTTGTTTTTGTACCTGTCTGTGTGTTTAGCGACCATTTTAGTGAAATCGTTTTTATTGTTGATTTATTTTGGTCTCTTCCTAATGTATGTTGTCCAACGTAGTGTTATCATGAGGCACTACTTTAACCAGATTGACAGCAGATCAGATTCTGTAACAAGCTTTCCTGTGGCTCAGTGGTTATAGCGTGGCGCTAGCACCGCCAAGGTCATGGGTTTGATCCCAGGGGGTTGCACATACTCAGATACAATGTAAAGTTTAATGCAATGTAAGTCACTTTGGATAAAAGCGTCTGCCAAATGCATAAATGTAAATGTAGATTCACATACTAATTATCATAATGTAAATCCATCTTCATAGAAGCTTTAACCTTTATACCTTATTAATAAACCACAATTTTAAGATGAAATATATCTGTTTGCACTTCCAGTAACCATTTTTAAATTGCAGATTAGACTAAATAAAGTGCAAGGGAAATGCATTAAATTCTCATCCTTAGAAATGAAAAAATAATTGTATTTACCTCTCAGACAGAAGCACATGTAAAGCTTGGGAGAAGCTGTCGCTTTAAGGATGAGCAAATGCTGCGAGTTAATTTAATAAAATTCGCCACCCTCACACTGGGGAAATAACAGAGGCGTGAGGTATGTGATGTTGTCACTGTTAAATGTTCCTCTGTGTTTGGCAGAACGGGACAGCTAATAACGCCTCTGGAGGTGTTGGGGTACTGTGAGCAAAAAGCACGCGAACAAGCAATCCGAGGGTCTTTTCCATCGGTAAAAACAGCATTTGTGTCTCCATATGTGCCCTGATAATGAATTCTATAACATAAAGACATGAAGACTATAACATATCTAATATGATACTGTATGATGAAGAAATAAAATAAAATGTAATACCACAGGTCAAATGTTGACCTTTTTTGTTGCCCTATCACAGTTACCGTGACTTCTACATTGCTACTCTATGTGACAGAGTTGTTTGTCCGGTAGCCTGTCAAAGCAAGGTCTCCTATTATCTGTGCACTCCATATTTTATCTCCTCCCCCCCATTGTAAGCTTTTCAATTACCGGTCTGTCTCAATTACGCAGCATGTGTAGAATAACAGTCTTAATAGCTGCCTTGTTAATTGATTTGAACAGTGGATGGAGCAGAGCAGAGGTCTATCGGGAAACTCCTGCGGCAGAGGAGACCCGATGACTGACAGCTGGAACAGAGAGAGGGAGAGAGAGAGAGAGAGTTTGTGGTTGAAAGCTCCGAGCTGTGTCCTGTCTCGGTACCGACTGATTAGTGGTTTCATAGCTGCGGGTTTTAAAGGCATTGCAGAGGTCAGGGATGGGTCATCGACAGGTGCTGTTTGATATTTGACTTCAATCTGAGAGGAAAGGTGCAGGCTTGCTGCTATCATATCCAACCATAACTGGAAAGAGATTGTCTGTGTGTGAACGAGAGAGAAAATGTGTTAGTTCACTCAAAAATAAAATGTCTGTTGTCATTTATCCACAGCCGTGTGGTGCTTAACCCTTAAAACGTGAAAGGGGGTTTTAAGGAGTTTTTTTATTTTGTGTACACTCTTTAAAAAATGATGTGCTAATTATTAACACATTGTTTGCGTTATGTTATTTTACACGCTATCTGTTGATTTTGTGTGAAATAAATGACAGGGACAACACAAGTTGAATTAACGGAACACATCTCCATGTTATTTCTGGGACAACACGTTTTGTAACTCGCTGAGCACAAAATGATGTTGTATTTCTACATTTTTTACAGTGTCGAATAGATAGTAAACAGTGATTGATTTATATAACATATACGTTTTTATTATGTGTTACATTTAAGTAAACTGTACTGCCTTGAAACGTGCAGCTTTTTCCCATGCATTATGAATTTCCAACGAAACAGGAAGTTAGGGCGGGGCATGTTGAGTGACTCCTCCTTTAAAGAAAATGTGGGCCACATTCAAGGCCATTGAAACTTTCTCTTATGATATTTTATATTATAAATATAAGTATTGATAATATAAAAAAAAGTATTTTTTCCAAAAATACCCAAAAATACAACTTCTGACCTCATTTTCTCATCCTCAAGTTGTAACAAATCTGTATAAACATTTTTCTCTGTGTTAATCAGAATCAGAATGTTTATAACCTAACAGATCTTGGTCACCATTGACTACAATAGTAGGAAAAATAACAATGTTTGTCAAAAGTGCCCCAGAACTGTTTGCGTAACTACATTCTTCCAAATATCTTTTTTTTGTTCAGAACAAATGTATAAATCAAAATTTCCTACTATGGTAGTCAAAGGTAGCCAAGAACTGTTTGTCATAGGCATTCTTCCATATATCTTTCTTCCTGTTTAACAGAAATGTATGCAGATTTGGAACAACTTGAGGGCGAGTAAAACTTTTTTGAATCATTTTCATTCTTTAAACCACCACTAACCACAAAAAAACTTCCATTTTGATTTCAGGGGGACTTGAAGAAAAGATCTTGTTTAAGAGTATCCTTTTTCAAAATAAATCAGACTTGCAGGTCCGCTCGCTTCAGACTACAAACGCAGAGGCGCACAGATAGCGCTTTCAAACGTTGTCTGCTGTTCAAGGATGTGGCCGGGAGAAAATGAACTCATTCATACCACAACAAAGCTCTCACTGCGTTCTGTCTCGATGATGAGAGGTGTAACGTCCCCAGGCATGAAATAATCTACTCCTTTCCCACCGTAGCCGTAGGTGGCGGGGGATAATAACGGGCCGCGCTGATTTAAGATGTCAGTTTTACAGTGGGAGAACACCAGCTGGCCACAGCCTTTCTGATTATCTGTCTCAATTTCTCTCACATATGCACATACATGATGACATACATGTGATCCTTGCGCTGGCATTCGGAATGGGCCGTTGGACGATTCGGCAATGGCTGGACCGGACGTTGGAAAAAGTAGCATGCAAGTACTTCTCTTCATCAAGGGGCCATACATATACCGTATACACACTTATGCGAAGAGCCCCTGATGGACAAACTGCTATGCCAGGATTTCTATTGTGTCTTCTAGTGTCGTGAATGAACGGCATATCTCTCGTTCATCAAATTACAGCCCAAGTGGTTTATTTAAACAACCACTCTGGTAATAATATGTTTTTCTTTAATGATGGTATTGTTATTCAGTACGTGTATTTGCAGCCTTGCTTATTTGTATGCTTAAAGATCGTCCTGAAATCACTTTTATGCAGGTTTTGTTTTCGTTGCAAAACTGGTTGTAATAGTCACCTCAGCGCTCTGCAGGTGCTGGATAATTAACCTTTCATAGGCAGAGAAAACTAATAAAAGCAACAGTGTGCCTTCATTTGTCTTCAGGCTGTTGTTAAGAGGAAAAACAAAACTTTATAAATATGATTATTTGTGTGTGTTTTAATAGCAGTCTTAAAGGGACAGTTCACCCGAAAATGAAAATTCTCATTTACTCGTCATCTCAGATGTCCTTATTTGATGAAGACTTATTTTTATGAGCTGAACGCACGCTGTTTTTAAAATATGCATCATGTTATATGCATATGCATAGCATTTAAATAATTCAAACAACTCAATCATATTCTAACGTGAAATGCTACGCTTGATATAGACTAATATATTGATGTTATTAAGCACAAAAAACAAGCCTGCCTGAGCACTAAATTCAAGTATGGCAAAAATTTGAATAACTTTAAATCTCATTGGTTCTTGCATGTCTGGTAACAAAATATCATACGACACCTAGTCATGAGATTTAAAAATAACCAGTGAGATTAAAAAATATTAATGGTCATCATATTTGGTTTATATTCTAATATATACAGCTATTAAAAAAATGAAGAGAGTATTAAAATGTTCATTTAATAAGCATTTCTAGCTGTATTGTGACCATTCCAGTCCAGTGTCTGTTGAATTTCAATAAAATCAAACCTCAGGAGTGACACAAAGTCATCCAACAGCAATGTGAAAGTCTGACAGCATGCGGCCACACGGAAACTGTGATAAAATGGTTATCACATACAATATAGTTGTTGAACGTTTCTAACACATTTACTAATATTACTGTTGCATTGCTTAAAAGTGAATATGAACTTGTTTTTATTGAGTATTTGAGGACTGAAACAAAGAGAAAGATATATGGGATAATAGACGAGGAACAGGAGTCAGCAAAGGACCCTGAGCTGGGATCAAAACCCCCGTCATCTAAAGTGTGATGTTAATTCGCCTCTCTTTGTGTTCACATGAATGAGGAAAGTTTGACATAATTATGATAATTATGGGGATATTAATACCTTAAATAGCAATTATTCGTTTGTTTATTTATTTATGAGGCTTTATTGAGACTTTCAGTGAGAGAAAATGGTTTAAAAAAGGGAAATTGGATCGGGACGCATCACAGGCCCGACTGAAACCGGTGTGAACCAGATGAGCACCATGCATTATTACTGTTCCAATAAAAAGTTCTCATTTCATAAACATGAGGAAAAATATTCGCTTTTATCTCAGGCCGGCTGCCATGTTTTCATAAAGTACTTCCTGCCCTAGCTAATCGATACGCTATCAGCAAGGAACTTTTTAAAGTCCACTCGGTAGTCAACTTTGTCAAGCCCCCGGGCTGTGATTTTGAGTTTTATCGACTTATCTTAAATTAGGAAAAAGCAAAATCTCCAAAACTGTTTACCAAGCTTGTTTTTCAACAACGCCTGTCAGATCATCAATAAATTCTAAATTCAACTTCTTGAGCTCAAATCGAGCTAAAAGAAAGTTATATCATACGACCTGATATGCTCGCATACTTGGGACGAGTAGGAACACGTGTGAGCCGCATAGCAATCATCAGTATGGTAACTGACCTCCAGAGATATGATAACAGTCAATGTGAATGCACAGATTTGTAAATTATAATTGCCTGGGGAAGAGCTGAGGATTGGGAATGCTTCAGTACATTCTACCATGGGTGCCATGCACGTCCAGAAAAGTGAAGCTACCGGCTCTTTGATCGTCCCGTGGTGGCTGGCTGCAGTACAGGTCATAAACCCGCCCTCTCCATGTAACCAAAAGAGATAGGAGCCAAACTATAAAATCCAATCAAACTACTGATATTTTTTCCTAAGATGTTTTTTGGTATTTTTGTCCATGTCCAGGTGTTCGTTTTATAAATATGTTTGGTTTAAGTTAGTTTTAAGATGTTATAAAAAAGGAGAGTGGTAACATGATTTGATCGTTTATGAGTCATGGGAATATGGGCAGGACCTTGAAACAGCGCTGCACTTCCTGCTCACTACTGTGCAGATTCTAGCTCTACTCATGATTCCTTCTCCGCATATGCTCAGGCTCCAAACTGACGTTTTTGCGTAACATGTCAGCGCCCATCGTCGGTCGTTTACATAATTATCACATAAATATAAATATGCAAATAACCTGAAATGGTTTAAACCAGTATACAGACAATAAAGATTTGTTTCAATGAAAATTTGCTGATATAGCAAAAAATGGCGAAAAATTTATTTTCGTTTTTAACAGATACTAATTGCATGTGTTTTATTAGTTTTTGTGACTTCCTTTCCTGGTTTTTCACTCCCAAACAGTTTTCCAGCGTATTCGTAACTTTTATATATTTATTTATAGAGGTGCGTAAGGCAACCAAATCTGAATACGAGAGAACAACCTGCAGGAGTTCAATTAATAAATGCGAGCGCAACCGGCGGAGCCGAGCCAACCGTCTGGCCTTTTCATCGAACACGTTTCACTCCCGTAGCTTCGGTCCTCAGTCCCCAGGTCTCATCTGACTTTTCTTTCACCCCGGTTGCCCTCCCGGTGGGTGGAAAGTGGCCGCCTTTTGTTCTCTTTCACGAAATTCAAACGAGTCTCTTCCATTTCTCACCGCGCATTCCCTGGCGCAAGAGCGAGTAAAAATGTCTGATAATTGATTTACGGTCCCCGTGTTTTTGGTTGACACAATATCATAGCCTGTGAGGGGAGAGTGTCGCAAGCGAAAGAAAAATTGGGCGCTTCTCATTTGTGGCCTCCAGGGCGTCGGAGAGCAAAATCTTCATCTCCGCTTTTGGTTTGATCTATGGAGTCGTTTTGTGCTGATCGGGATGTTTTTTGTGTTTCGGGTGGTAGGGAGGAGGGGAGGTGTAATGTTAATCAGCCCCAAAGCTGGATTTGCAAGAATTTCTAAACCAGGCTGGAAATTCAATATGCTGGCAGGTTGTGTAAATTACTATGAGGAACAGGATTTATTACTTATTTATTTATTCATGACGTCCTCCTAAAATGGCTGAGAGGATAAAAGCTAGCCCGCTGCGTTCCTCCTGTCGAAACTTCCAATATACCATATTTATGTCCTTGAGAATGGAGATGGTCAGAATGGCTCTCGTAGGTGTCGCAGGTTTGGTTACCTCATCATATCTTAAAGTATGTATGGTGCTTGCACAATTGTACAGTAACACCTAGAATTTCAGCGTGTAACAGCATTTGCAGTCCATTTTTATTCCATAATGTACATGCAATATTAATGCACGCTATTCACACCATGCAAACTGCAGGAACACAGTAGGTGTATTGTGTTAATATGCTGGAACATCTCCCAAGTCAAATAGTGAGATACTTGCAACTTTGCTTATGCGTTTGAGATGTCTGACGCTTCGGAAAGCTAAACTCACGCCAGTATATTGTGACAGAATATGGCTGGAAATGACTGCAGCCCAGGCCAAGAGAGAAAACTACCCTGGCACATCAGAAGTCCCTCTGTCACTGGAGGAGACTGGTGGCCCACTGCCCGCTTTCTGCCTAGCGGGGTCAAGGCCAGGGGTGGTTGTTCCTCTATGTGCCATGTCAACTGCTCCAATGAGTCCAAAACATATGTGGCATTGACACCTCAGGCGATGCAGAATTGTACAACATTGTTTCTACGTGTTGTTTGACTTGTCAGTCTCAGTCTCACTCAGCCAATAGAATGTGAAATAATCATTATGTTGCTTCAGATTTCAAGCTACGGCCACCAAACTTGGCATAGATATTCAGCCTAGTCTAACTTGAGTTTGCTATATCTTTTCTAACTTATTGGAATTCCAGATTTTTCATCAAGGTCTTTCGAACTCGCTCATGTTTACATTGAAGGAATCTTGCAAACACAAATGTGCCAAAATTTGGCAAAGACTGTACCATAAAGACCGAAGACTGACCTTGCTATATGTTAACATTGCACAAATTGACATGTCCCTTACATGTTTAGTGTGAAGTCGTACTTGCAATTCTAATTAATTCTAACAACCTGCTAAACCATCCTAGGATCATGCTAAAATTAAGCTTACTTGAAACCTTCTGACCTAAATTTACTTCAAACTTTCTGGTGAGGCTTTTTCAGGCCAACATAAAGCTTGATTAATTACTTTGTTATTTTGTTTGATGTCAATCTCAATTTTTATGTAACATGTTGCACATAATGTAACATTTACACTTTTACACCAGCACTGTAGATCACCCCTTTTTACTTTAAAGGGGAACTCAGCAAAAAAAAAAAAACTCCTGCCCATAGACAGCAACTTAACTGACATTTGAGCTTTGAAAGTCAGTTGCCTTGCTATCTATGAGCGGGAGTCAGGAAGCAAAATGTATTTTTGTATAAAAAACAAGCAAATACAAAGACATCTTAATTTAAGTGTTTTTAGATTATTGTGATTTTTCTTATTTTTTTAATCATCTCGAGGCCCCTTTGGCAGTGCGCAAACATTTCTTTGAGATGCCCTAGGGGGCCTTGTCCCACCGGGTATAGAAATGCTGATCTATTCCTAACTGTAATACATGTTATGGAGTATAATAAATAAGGAGACAAGAGACGAAGATGCGTCGAGACAGCTTTACACTCCACTTTAATAAATCACATTCTGAACAGCGAATGAGGACAAAAACAACAACGCACATAAACCACCGGAACACAACACTAAAACTAACTCCTCCCTCCCTTAAAGGTACAGTACCTTGGTGAATGTCTCTTCAGTAAACTTGTGGTTCGCTACACAGGCCCCCCCAGAATTCACCCCTAATAAAAAACAGAGGACATTATTGCAAAACCAAACAGATTTAACATTGAAAGCAAAGTCAACGTACAGGGGGGTGGATCAGGCGGCCATAACGGCTTCGCTTAAAAGGAGAAGGACCAGGGGCAGGGCAGGAGTCAGAGGCTGCCGCAGGGGTGCGCCCTCGCTGTGGAGGCTGGGCCAGCTGAAGTGGTTCACCAATATCCACATGAGCAGGCTTGAGACTGTCTATCGCCACCCGCTCAGGCCTGCCACCCACATCCACAATGAAGTTCTTAGTCCCCCCCACCAGGACACGGAAGAGTCCATCGTAGGGGGGCCGCAGCGAGGTACGATGGCCATCGTGGCAGAAAGGGCGGAGCAAAGGCCAATCATGACTCGTGGGAGGCGGTCAGCCCAGTCGCAGCTCGTAAGGCTGGCCCTTAGCGCGGCCTTCATATCATGATGAAACCTTTCGCAATGTCCATTGCTCTGTGGGTTATAGGCTGTGGTATGGTGGACCTTAACCCCCAGGACCTTGGCGACTGCAGTCCAAAGCTCTGATGTGAACTGCGGACCTCGGCCCGAGGAGAGGTCGGACTGTGTACCGAAACGGGCTACCCAAGCCTTAATGAATGCTCGGGCCACTTCAGCTGATGCAGTGGAGGACAGGGGAACCACTTCTGGCCACCTTGTGGTCTTGTCCACCATGGTGAGGAGGAAGGTGTAACCACGGGAGGGAGGAAGTGGGCCCGCCAGGTCCACATTCACATGATCAAAACGTCTCTCTGCTACTTTGAAGGTTGCCAAAGGAGCCTTAGTATGACGGGTCACCTTTGCACACTGGCATGCCACACAGGCAGCAGCCCAGGCCCTGACGTCCCTCCGCAGGCCTGGCCAGACAAACTTGGGCCCCACCAGCTTGGTAGAGGGGTGGGTGGGAAAGGCAGTGGATGGCATTAAAAAACTCTACGCCTCCAGCCAGCAGGTACCATAGGGCGCATCCGAAACCACATCCTCCATGAACAGCGCCGTAGGGGCTGTCATGTAGGCTTGCATCTCAGCATCTGCGGTCTGATCAACAGCCATAGTAGCATAGTCGAGGCCTTAGTGGACGGACCCAGCAACAGCCCGGGAGAGGCAGTCGGCGACGAAATTGTCTTTACCGGGCACGTGCTGAATGTCAGTTGTGAACTCGGAGATGGTTCTGAAGACTTCGCCATTGCAAACGTCAGCGGTTTGTGGTCCACGAAAGCCGTGAAACGGCGGCCCTCTAACAAGAAACGGAAATGACGGGGGGCGAGGAAAAGACCCAGGAGCTCCCTGTCAAAGGTGCTGTATTTCCTCTCGTTGTCACGGAGCTTCCTGCTGAAAAAGGCCAGCGGCTGCCAGGCTCCACCCACCCACTGTTCACACACAGCCCCCACGGCGTAATCAGAAGCGTAAGAAGTAAGAGCAACGGGGGCGGTCAGAGACGGGTGTGCCTGCAGAGCAGCGTTGGCCAGCGCGGTTTTGGCAGTATCAAAGGCATCAGTCATCTCTGTCCGCCGGCCTCCCACCCCGCAAGGCGTCGTATAAGGGTCGCATGAGTTGGGCCGCATGGGGAAGGAAACGGTTGTAGAAGTTTACCATACCCAGAAACTCCAGCAAAGACTTCACAGTCCGTGGGCGTGGGAAACTGGCGATGGTGTCCACCTTGGCAGGGAGGGGAACGGCCCCTTGCGGGGTGACGTTGTGGCCGAGGAAAGTAATGGACGACCGGCCAAACTCACACTTAGCCGGGTTGAGAATGAGACCATGCTCATTGAGCCGGCCGAATACCTGCCTGAGATGTGTCAGGTGGGCGTTTGCGGACGGGCTGGCTACGAGAATGTCGTCCAAGTAAACAAATAGGAAAGGCATGTCCCTCAGCACAGAGTCCATAAGGCACTGAAACGTCTGCGCTGCACCCTTGAGGCTGAAAGGCATCGGCAGGAATTCGAAAAGGACAAAGGGTGTGATGACTGCTGTCTTGGGGACATCCCGTGGGTGGACAGGCACCTGGTGGTAACCGCGCACAAGGTCCGCCTTCGAAAAGATGTTGGCGCCAGCTAGGTGGGCAGAGAAATCCTGTATGTGCGGCACTGGGTATCGGTCGGGGGTGGTGGCGTTGTTCAGGCGACGGAAATCATCACAGGGACGCCAATCGCAATCAGCCTTGGTCACCATGTGTAGGGGGGAGGCCCACGGGCTGTTAGAGCGGTGCACGATGCAGAGGTGCTCCATGGTAGCGAACTCCTCCCTGCCGATCACGAGCTTGGCAGAGTCGAGGCGCCGGGCTCGAGCATAGACTGGGGGGCCAACCGTGGTGATGTAGTGCTCCACGCCATGCTTAGCCACCACCGATGAAAACATGGGAGTGGTGATGTCAGGGAACTCAGCAAGCAGGCGTTGATACAAGTCCCCGGTGGCAAGTGTGTTCGACAGACAAAGCGCCCCCACCCCTCCTAGCGTGCAGGGGTACGAAGCAAAAGACAGGGCGTTGATAAGGCGGCAGTTTGTAACATCCACCAACAGTCTGTAAGCACAGAGGAAATCCGCCCCCAGGAGCGACGTAGATACAGCGGCCATTACGAAATCCCAGCCGAAACGCCACCCGCCGAAACACACTTCCACATACCTCGTGCCATAGGTACGAATGGGTGTGCTGTTGGCGGCATCCATCGGGGGGCCATGCCCCCCAGCCATAGTGTCTACAGGCGTCGCGGGCAGGATGGTGCGTTGAGCCCCAGAATCGACCAGCAGCCACTGGGCGACAAGGTGTCAGTGATGAAAAACAGCTTGCAGTCACGGCCATCGTCCATAGCTGTTAATGAGCGCCGGCCCTGGCTTTTCCCAGGGCTCTAAAACTGCAAGGCTGGCGACACTGCTTGGCCTTGGCCCCAAACCTGTAATGGTAATAACACCACCCGTCCTCACGCTGTTGGAGGGGCGTCACGGCAGCTGCAGTGTCCAGGTCGTGCTCCGGGGAGCCAAGCGGGGCAGACATGTGCTGGGGAGGCAACAGTGCATGGACAAAGTGCTGTCGGTTGACGAGGAGGAAGAGAGGGTTGAACTGGCCAGCGCGGTACGCACGGGTACCTGAAGCTGCCGCAGAAAAATGTGAGCGAAAAAAGAACGAGGGATCAGCCGCGCCCAGAACAGCTAACATCCTCTCCATTAAATCGGACGGCTTGCTGTCGCCAAGGCCATTCAGAGACAGCAGGCGGTCTGCTTTCTCCAGCTCCGACAGTTCAAAAAGTTTCAACAAGAACGTTTTGAGTGCGTTGTATTTGCCGTCAACCGGAGGAGCCTCTTATAGCGCCATAGCCCTGGCTGTCGTCAAGGCATGATGTGTTGAAACCACGGCCGTGGGTTGTGCTGCCAAATGTCAGGTAATTTGACGGTGGCGGCGCAGGTAGCTCCGACATTAGCCGCGCCGCTAGCAGCAGCATTTTCACTACCGTCGTGGTGTGACATAATTCAGCCGTATCCCACTCACGTTGGGGTCACCAATTCTGGAGTATAATAAATAAGGAGACAAGAGATGAAGATGCGTCGAGACAGCTTTACGCTCCACTCTAAACCGCGAGTGAGGACAAAAACAACCACGCACATAAACCACCGGAACACAACACTAAAACTAAATCCTCCCTCACTTTAAGGTACAGTACCTTGGTGAATGTCTCTTCAGTAATCTTCGGGTTCGCCACACGTCATATAAATTAAAATCTTCAAATTCTCTAAATATTAAGAACAAATATATATACAGTTGTGTTCAAAATTATTCAACCCCCACTGAAATTGATTGTTTTGGTCGGTTTGACATTGACTATGATCATTCAGTCATTCTGCTTACAATTAAATCAAAGAGGCACGTGTAGGTCAGACAAATATAACATAACATTTATGATGAAATAACCACAAATGTCTTTTGTGAGCTCACATCATTATCAGTTTTATTCAACCCCCAAGTGACATTCAATCTTACTACTTGGTACAACATCCTTTTACAGTTATAACAGCTTTTAAACGTGAAGCATAGCTTGACACAAGTGTCTTGCAGCGATCTACGGGTATCTTCGCCCATTCATCATGGGTAAAAGCCTCCAGTTCAGTCACATTCTTAGGCTTGCGCACTGCAACTGCTTTCTTTAAGTCCCACCAGAGGTTCTCAATCGGATTTAAGTCTGGTGACTGCGATGGCCACTAAATGTTCCAGCCTTTAATCTGCATCCATGCTCTAGTGGACTTGGAGGTATGCTTGGGATCATTGTCCTGTTGAAAGGTCCAACGTCTTCCAAGCCTCAGGTTTGTGACGGACTGCATCACATTGTCATCCAATATCTCCTGGTACTGAAGAGAATTCATGGTACCTTGCACACGCTGAAGCTTCCCAGTACATGCAGAAGCAAAACAGCCCCAAAGCATGATTGACCCCCCGCCATGCTTCACAGTAGGCAAGGTGTTCTTTTCTTCATAGGCCTTGTTCTTCCTCCTCCAAACATAGCGTTGATCCATGGGCCCCAAACAGTTCTAATTTTGTTTCATCAGTCCACAGAACACTATCCTAAAACTTCTGTGGTTTGTCCACATGACTTTTGGCACACTGCAGTCGACTCTTCTTATTCTTTGGGGACAGCAAGGGGGTGCGCCTGGGAGTTCTGGCATGGAGGCCTTCATTACGCAGGGTGCGCCGTATTGTCTGAGCAGAAACTTCAGTACCCACATCTGACAAATCTTTTTTCGGTTCCTCAGCAGTCACACGGGGACTTTTCTCCACTCTACGCTTCAGGTAGCGCACAGCAGTCGAGGTCAGCATCTTCTTTCTGCCACGACCAGGTAGCGTTTCAACAGTGCCCTTTGCCTTGAATTTGCGAATGATGCTTCCTATGGTGTCTCTTGGTATGTTTAACATCTTTGCAATCTTCTTATAGCCATTGCCCTTCCTGTGAAGAGTAATCACCTGTTCTCTTGTCATCCTGGACCATTCTCTTGACCTCACCATGTTTGTAACCACACCATTAAATGTCTAGGAGCTGAGTATCACAGTCATTTTAAAGCTGCCTAATTGCTTTATTGCTTTATTGCTGCTCCCTGATATCCACAGGTGTTTTCAATACCTGATTGAAAACACTTCATTGAACCTCTGTTCTTCAGAGTCGTAGTCTTTAAGGGGTTGAATAATTATGTCAATGAAGAATTCACAAAAGAAACATTTACTACTGTATTACATAACTAATTGATGTCATTTTAGTTGCATATGGTTCTTTAAGAAGTCCTTGTAGGATTTCATTCTGAATACAATTACAAATGTACAGTAAATTCCCTAAAACCATTTGCAGCATTGGGGGTTGAATAATTTTGAACACAACTGTATATATATATATATATATATATATATATATATATTATACACATATGAAACTCTCTTGAACCTCATCTACTGCACTGTAACTTTCATAACTGCATTACCTCATCTACTGCACTGTAACTTCAATAACTTCACCAACTTCTCTACTGCACTGTAACTCATCTATTGCATTAACTCATCTACTGCACTGTAACCTTAAGAACCGCATTAACGCATCTACTGCACTGTAACTTCAATAACTGCACTAACTCATCTACTGCACTGTAACCTTAATAACCGCATTAAAGCATCTACTGCACTGTAACTTCAATAAGTGCACTAACTCATCTACTGCACTGTAACCTTAATAACCGCATTAACGCATCTACTGCACTGTAACTTCAATAAGTGCACTAACTCATCTACTGCACTGTAACCTTAATAACCGCATTAACGCATCTACTGCACTGTAACTTCAATAAGTGCACTAACTCATCTACTGCACTGTAACCTTAATAACCGCATTAACGCATCTACTGCACTGTAACTTCAATAACTGCACTAACTCATCTACTGCACTGTAAATGTATAACTGCATCTACTCATGTATTGCACTATAACTTCAATATCTGCATTAACTCATGTACTGCACCGTACCTTTAATAACCGCATCAACTCATCTACTGCACTGTAAATGTATAACTGCATCTACTCATGTATTGCACTATAACTTCAATATCTGCATTAACTCATGTACTGCACCGTACCTTTAATTAACCGCGTCAACTCATCTACTGCACTGTAAATGTATAACTGCATCTACTCATGTATTGCACTATAACTTCAATATCTGCATTAACTCATGTACTGCACCGTACCTTTAATAACCGCATCAACTCATCTACTGCACTGTAACTTTAATAGCTAATCTCTGTAACTAATGCACATTCAAGTCACTTGCACTATTGTATAGTCTATATTGTTATCTGTTCATAACCACCTGTACATTAATGTTCACAGTATGTAGCCTTCTGTTTATATAGATCATAGTACATACCGACTGTCATATTTTCATAGTACATGCCCATTGTAAAGTATTTTCTTAATATTCTATTCTGTATTTATTCACACTGTATATCCTGCACTTGCTAATTGCACTTCTGGTTAGACCTAAACTACATTTCGTTACACTGTACTTGTATATGTGTAATGACAATAAAGTTGAATCTAATCTACTCTAATCTAATCTTGAGGAGACAGCCCTAAATTCAAAATCAAATTGAAGGGTTATTCCAAAAATACACTGTATGTTTACATCTGTAAGTGTATATAAACGTTGTCCAAACTATTCTCTAATATTTGAAATGTGGATATTTAGTGGAACATAGTGTTCTGTACTGAACCCCTGGATGTCTAGAATGTGAAACTTTGGTTGCTATGGCGTCTTTCTTTTAAATTAGGAGAAATTCACTCTGTGAGATCAGCCTGAACATTCTGAAGGGACAGTGACCGGTCACCATGGATATTCGAAGAGTCATACTTTTGTCTGTGTGTTTGCTGAGAGATTCCCCTCACCAACATGCACCCCCAGGGGCGTTCGGATCTTTGTTCAGATTTGGTTCATCTGTTGATTTGCCTTTAGCTTGTGTTGTTTGTCCACCAATGCATTACTCATCTGTTATGTGGTTCGGCAGCGATCAATCAAAAGTCAATACTATTATAAAATTTATTTTAATTTGATTTTTATGATTTTTACAAAACTTGCAAACTCCCAGAAGATATTGTGAAAATATAATATTGTATATTAAATGAAAGAACAAAGCTCTGCATTCCTCAAATGTAGGTTTCTTCAAAAATAAAAATAAAAGCTTTGCCCAAAGATCTGCTTTAGAACAATGATTAAAACACATTATTTCACGTTTGTATCCGACAATCTTAAAACTGGAGATGTTCCCCATCTTCTGTACTTTCAGAAAAAGTGTAACAGCGTCCTCTACTTCATAACAGTAAAAATGTGCAAAACCTACAAAACTTCTCAATGAGAGGAAGCATTGTGTCATAAATGACAAAAAAAAATCACAGGTCGGATTTCGTCGTGAAGTTAAATTTAGTGTACTAATTGGTTACATGGTTGCAAGCTGGACCAGTCGGACCAGTCTGCTTTGGTAGACCACCTTGAGCTATGCCTCACAAACTGTGTTCACCTTATGTTAGCTTGACCTGGTTTGTCTGGCAGGGATGTATTTGAAATACAAGAACCTTATAATCAGTAACCACAACATGAATGCTTTTGTAAGACGTGTGTGAGAAGTTCCCCTCAAAGCAATCATGTCAAACACTCTGGGCTCCTGTGAACTGAGCACGTCTTCCAATGAGCTCTCAATATTTCCTTTGCACCAGATTGAAGGAGCTCACCCAAAGACTAATGCTACAAATCGGAAAACAGCCCGAGTCAGGAACTAAAAGTCTTTTAAGGTTACTGAAGCGATATTGTATTTACCCCCACTCTTACGTTCAGCTCTCCTAGGGGACCACTAATCAGCAAAAAATACATTTTCTACCTCAGCTTGTAAAGAGAGTTGTGATGTTAACTTCCCATCTTTCCTCCAGCCTCAAACCCACATCACACTCTAGCTTGTTTGTTTTCTCTTTCTCAGACATAAATTGCCATACCGCTGTACTTCCGAGTGTCAGGTCATTACGAGCTAGCTGTTTCTCTGTCCCAAAGATGATGTGGATGCAAACGCTTGGGAGATGAAGAACTAAGCATCCACGCTCCATTTCTTTCCATCCGAGGACATCTCAATGACGTACTGCCAGGGAAAGAGACGGTTCGAGAGAGAGAAAGATTGAGAGCGAGCCGAGAGAGTTTTGGCATGACAAGTGACAAGGCGGCTGACAGGTAGGAGCATTGGAGAACAAAACATTCAATTTTTCAATGCCAACACGTCCTTATATCTCCACAGGGCTGGTTGTATAGCTGCACGGAGCTCCCTTTATTTATTTGCGACATCTTTGTAAACAATTCCTTTTCCCCAAGACTATTCATAATGTGCAACTGAAACTCAAAAAAAGCCATGGTTCAATGAGTAATTAAGCAATTATTGTCTGCTAATGAGGAACTTTGGGGACTAATTGGGTGTTTTTCAACTATTTTTTCTGTGTACTAAGTATCTGCAAGGTTTGCAATTATTTCTGCATTGTGTCAGCCATATCGGAAACCGCACAAAAACACAACGCGTCAGTTCGGGACTCATTACCAATGGTCTAGAAATGTCACAGAAAACAACGGTGCTTAACCATTTTTCATATAATTCTGTGACGAAGCTCTATCATCCATCATTGCAAAACGAACCTCCATAATTAATCTTTCCGATAGCTAGGCGCACAAACAAACGCTATGCATCATAAAAGGTCCTGAAGCACACTGTGTAGAAGGCCAACAGCACAGGAACAATGTTTTTTAGGTTGTACATGACCAACTTTTACCCCTTGGTAAGGAACAATCTGTTTTTGTGACTATACATTTAAAGGCTTGTTTATGTAAACGACTTCTGCGGTTGGATGTTGGAATTTCACTACTTGGGTAGTAAAATAAATGGGCAAATGTAATTTTGTCCCATCATATGTTAATGATCGCATTGCTTACATGTCATATGATGGTTTTATGTTTGAAGGGGCTGGTTTTTGCACCTCAGATCCCCCCCCCAAAAAATGCTACTTGTCCATTCACAGGTCACCATGCTAGGACGTTTTGATTGTTTGGTGGATGGCAATGAATTTGCACAGGTTATTATTTTGAAACTGTATTGAACAAAATGAGATTAGTTTATGCCGTGACATGTCAACCTTCTATTGGTCATACATGGTCACGTGATACAAATTCGCAAGTCAGAGTTTACCAAACTTCTAATCTTTTAACACTGCAAAATTTATTTTTTCCTCACATGAACTTCCGTATCCGGGCTGCAACATTAGCATGCTATGCATGAAAGTTAATGAAATGAAAAGTGCATTATTGAAATGCATCTTTTTTTGTCTGTTTGGGCCCTCCATCTACACTAAAAATGGATTTGGAAAAAAAAGAGGATAAATTTGTCAAAACTAAGGATTTCCAAAATGATTATGGTGTGTACATACCAAAAAAGAACCATTGCATTCCTATCTCTAGATTACTGTTTTACACGGAACTCTTGCGAATAAAAATATTCCATGATGGGGAGTGTTTTCAAGCATCCATACGTGTCAAACCTTAAGTGTCAATAAGCTCTTCGCATGAATATTCCCCTTGAGTTGCAATTTTTCAACTGACACGAAGACAAGATTGAGGCGAAAATCGTGCATGCGAGTCAAAATACACAATTTACTGGCTTAAAACCAATTTGCGGAATAAAAAAAAATGAGCGCCCCAAAGACTTTTGTACAGTAGCGTATACATAATTTGAATACATTTATATATAATAAGCAATTATTTGCATGACACGTTTTGTAATTATTACAAATATAGACCAAACTTACGTATACAATTAGGGAGAAAAACTAGTAGTTAATGTAAGGTTGTAAATCAGACCATTATGTTAAGTTTTGAGCTTTAGGAAATGGCTAGCGAGGACGAAGAACATATTTACTGTAAATGAAATTATTGTTTTCAAATATTTTCTGGATGAGCTGTAGCCCATAGGGGGTCAAGTCGAAATAGCTTGAGCACTAGTTGTTTTAACAAACATTACATATTGAGAACTGTGAAGTCTGTAAAGAGTACAAATTTCATTTCAACAAAGGAAAGCGCTCTTTCTCATGATATTGACCCATTCAAGGTCACGTAGTAAATACATTCAGTTATTTTAAAGCAAAGCGAGAGCAGGTGAAAGGTCATTGTCTTAGGTTGGTTTAAGACAGGTGTGTCTCTTCAACTCAACACGAGCCTCGCAACAGCCACACGCCACGTGAAAGATGTAGCCTTTTATTAAGTCTGACAGAATTTATTGCCAAGTCGAGAAGACTGTGTGTTAACTGCATTGCAAAAGAGAGGGCTGGTGAGAAACAAATAGAAGAGAGAGAAAGAGCGAGAAAGATCTTTTGACAACACAGCTGGATTGTCTTTGTTCATCCATGGAGCAACAAAAAAGTGGAGCCGTCTGCCTGCCACTGACATGATTCCACCCGTACAGGAAGGACTAAAAAGATGCTGTAAACTGATGGAAAACAAGAGCGCAAATGAGCAAAAGCCCTTGATGAATCATTTATGTTTCGCCCGATGGTCTCTTTATTTTTACTGTGACATACGGGGGGGGCAGTTATGGATGATTAGCGTTTTTCAAGTTATTTTCTGACTTTGTACTGCCCCAGGATGCCGCACTGGAACCGATTATGAGGTGACGCTCGGTTCACGCGATGGCAGGTAGGAGCGCAGCTGTGCTATTCAGAAACTAATCTAACAGCTGAAGAAAGTAAAGGAAACTGGGGGTGGATTTCCATACAGGGAGAAGAGTTTTCTCTTTCAGACTTATCCTGGACCCGATTTTTCCATTGTAAAACGTGTTTTGGGTCTTGTTGCAGAACACACTGAAAAAATCTCGGGTCTGTTGCGAAACGTCTCCAAGTGATCCAGGCTTTTTGTGAAGAGGGATTTTTGAGGCATCGTAGATCGCAATCCTGACATGACGCCTGTTCCAAACAACCAATGAAATCATGGTGCTTTAGGGCAGTGGTTTTCAATCCTGAGCCTGGGGACCCACCACTCTGCACATTTTCAATGTCTCCCTTATCTAACACACCTGACTCAAATCATCAGCTCATTAAGTGAGACATCTATGAATTGAACTAACTGTGTCATTTAAAAGAGATATGCAAAATGTGTAGAGTGGTGGGTCCCCAGGCTCAGGATTGAAAACCACTGCTTAAGGGTACATGCCGTAACTTCTCAAGTTGCCAAGTCGCTTTACTGGTCGTACTGCAGCTAGAAGATATTCCTATCGGACTATAGAATAGACTTGGATCAGGCATAGAACCCGTTTGCCAAAATCAAAGGCAGCATTCCAGCATCCCTATGTGCTCTGAAGCGTTCCCAGAATGCATTGCAACAAGCTTTGGAAAACATTCAGAAAGATGCTGGAGTGAAAAGAAAATAACATTCAAAAACCATTAAAAAGAAAATAGGCAACTAAAGGGCAATATTTCCTTCAATTTTAGTTTGCTATATTTCTTCAGCAGTTATTATGGTATTAGCATGTTGCTAAGCCACCAAGGTGAGCAATGCACCTAACACTCGACAGCTTTTCAAGACATTTAACTCTCTTCTTTGCCCCCCTCCTCCCCCTCCCACTTCATCTTTGACTGCGGAAGACTTCGCTGTATTTTTCACTGAGAAAACATCATCCATCAGCAAACAATTTTCGGTACCTCAGAGCTTGGTACACACCTCCCACACTTCAACCATCAAACTCTCCTCTTTCACCCCACTGACAGACACTGAAGTAATAAGACTTCTCTCCAGCCACCCCACCACCTGTCCCCTTGACCCAATCCCCTCCGATCTCCTTCAGGCCATATCCAGCACACTGACACCTGCACTCTCACACATCATCAAGACCTCCCTGCTCACCGGCACTTTTACATCCACATTCAAACAGGCCCAGGTCACGCCCCTACTGAAGAAACCCTCATTGGACCCCTCTACTCCCGACAGTTACAGACCTGTCTCTCTCCTCCCATTTATTGCAAAAACACTTGAAAGGGCAGCTGTTCAACCAGGTGTCTTCCTACCTATCCCAGAACAAACTACTGGATGTCAAGCAGTCTGGCTTCAAAACGAACCACTCCACTGAGACTGCACTGCTATCGGTTAGCAGTTAGCAGCGGCTAGTCAAGGCGGATTCTAAATCCTCGGTCCTGATTCTGCTAGATTTATCTGCAGCGTTTGACACTGTCAATCACCAGATACTGCTAGCAACCTTGTCATCACTAGGAATCTCAGGCTCCCCTCTTCGCTGGTTCAAATCCTACCTCTCCAACAGATCCTTCAGGGTGTCATGGAGGGGCTCGTTGTCCACTGCTCACCACATGATCACTGGGGTCCCTCAGGGATCGATGCTTGGACCACTGCTTTTTCCCATCCATACGACATCCTTGGGACCCATCATACAGGCACATGGCTTCTCGTATCACTGTTATGCTGACGACACCCAGATATACATCTCGTTTCACCCAGACGATGCCACTGTAGCAGCTCACATTACAGCTTGCCCTGAGGTCATCTCAGCTTGGATGAAAGGGCATCACCTCCAGCTGAACCCTGCCAAAACAGAATTACTCGTGTTTCCGGCACACCCTATGGTGCAACACAATCTCAACATCCATCTTGGCAATACCACAATCACTCCTTCCAAAACAGCCAGGAACCTCGGAGTCATATTTGATGAACAGCTGTCCTTCAATGATCACATTGCAAAGACAACACGGTCATGCCGATATGCCATATTCAACACTAGAAAGGTGAGACCCTATCTCACTGACCATGCGGCACAACTCCTTGTCCAAGCCCTGGTAATCTCAAGGTTGGACTACTGAAATGCTCTCCTTGCTGTTCTTCCTGCAAGGGCTATCAAACCGCTCCAGCTGGTTCAGAACGCAGCAGCACGCCTCGTCTTCCAACAGCCCAAAAGGGCTCATGTGACACCCCTTTTCATCTCACTCCGCTGGCTATCGGTCGAAGTCCGTATCAGATTCAAGTCACTAACGCTTGCCTACAGGACCATCACTGGATCTGCACCGGCTTACTTTCACACTCTCCTGCACTCCTACACCCCATCAAGATCCCTGCGTTCAGCAAACCAGCGGCGTCTTGTACTGCCTTCTCATAAGGACAGTAAATCACGTTCCTGCTCATTCTGCTTCACAACTTCTTCCTTGTGGAAAATTCTTCCTAACTCTTTTCGGTCAACCACATCTCTCACAACATTCAAAAAACTACTTAAAACCCAATTCTTCTGTGAATACCTGACAGACAAATGAAAAAAAAAAAAACTTTCTCTCAACAGGTAGTGGTCTAGCTTTAGTTGAAACCAGTAACTTTGTATTGGCCCCTAATGTATTATGGCTCCTGTATGACATATCGCTTGTTGCTCCCTAACTCTTTGTAAGTCGCTTTGGATAAAAGCGTCTGCTAAATGACTAAATGTAATGTAATGTAAGCTAATTACTTTTTTTATGGCGATGGTTCACCCAGAAATGAAAATTCTGTCATTTTTCAACCTCATGTCATTTCGCACCTGAATGAAAGATCAAAAAAATTAAACGTTTTGAAGAATGTTGGTAACCAAGAAACATTGGACCCCAATTGAATTCCATTGTATGAACACAAAACTACCAAGACATTTCTTAAAATATCTTCTTTTGTGTTCCACAGACGAAAGAGGCATAAACAGGTTTTGAACAATATGGGTTAATACATGATGACAGAATTTGTCTTTTGGATGAACTTCCCTTTAAGAAATGTTAATAGCCTAGCAACATGCTAATACCAAACCCTTTTGGTTGCCCATATAATACATTTCTAACCGCTTAAGATTCCTTTACGTTAAGGATGCTGCCCTGCACTGTGTCGGTTAAATACGGCCAAAGCTCTGCCTCACAAAACAATATAGACACTTTCAATATAACCACAGTTTGGGATAACAGCTGCCTTTTTAGACAGCAGACATTGTGAGGCGGCTGACTGGTTTTTTAGAACACAGCTCAGGTCACTTCACAAAAGGGGATCAAAATCACTGTGAAAAAGGACACAAAGCATTCATGCATTTCGATTGGCTGAAAACACCTTTTCAGAAGAAAAGGTGGAGCAAAAAATAAACATAATATCCAAGACAGTGTGTGTGTTGAACCAGACCCAGTTGACCATCCGAGGATTTGGGTCACGCCTGTGAAAGTCAGAACCACAGCCCCCTGGAGAATCCCGGCAAAGGGATGACCTTTGTTGTGTAAAAAAAGCGTGGTTTAATAATGAGTTTGGAAACGAGGGTGAGGAACATTTTTGTTTTTCGGTGAAGTTTACTTTTTTATAGTTATGTAGCAGTCGTTACAGTCACATTTCGTAAGTCTTCCAATGAAGAAGTGTTTGGAGAAGTCCTTGATGTTATGAATCATGAATCTGATTCAAGAGCAACACATGGACTTTTACCGAACAAAGCTGGCGCACAAATTCCTGGAATAAATGTAAAATATTTTTTGATTCGAATTTGTGATGTCACTGTCGAAACAAATGCATAGAACCTAAAAAGGCAGTTGATGGGGGGGGAGAGAGAGAGAGAGAGAGAGAGAGAGGGGGGAGGAGGACCGTTTCTCCGTTCACAGAAGTGCATTCTTTGTGTGGTTACTATGGAAACGGTCCTTTCGAACTAGGAGAGCTGCAAGTTTAATATGAATACATCAGTAATTTTCATGCTGGTGGGCTAAAAATGCTAAATTACCGGGTACGTTGTAATACAGTCTCTATTGTTTCCTGATGAGAAATACATTATTTCAGGCTTTTCTTTGGCACTTGTAGACCTCGCAATTTGAGATCTGCAATTAATTTGATTCATTATTCTATATTTCAGAGTATTTTTGGTTTGGTCCATATAAGCAGTATCTATATACGGGGTCTGACATTTTTACCCTCAAGCAGTTTGATTGGCTTTTACAATAATTGTACCATGTTTACCATTTGTATGCATTTAGCTGTTTTTTCATGAATATTGTGTGTCCTTATGCACACACATGGCTCAACATCATTAACCTCTGAGACAACATTTCTTTCCGGCTTCTGTCTCTAATTCCTCTTCATTTTTCAACTCCTCCCATCCAAGCACCTGGGTTCATTCTGTTATGTAACACACAAGCGAGATAAATGAAGGGTGAGCCAGATTCGTTTGGACTGAATCGTCTTTTTGACATCAAATTATAGAAGTAAAATTGGCTGCAAACGTTTTATGTTTACTTTTAAAGACAATGTGATAATTATGGAAAATCATTTTCCTCTTCTGCAGACAACCACCGTCCACACATATTTTTTAAGTCAACGAGGGACGTCAGTTAGATCATAATGTGTTTTCTCACTTTTGTAATAATTCACTTCAATTCACCACTTACACAATTTGTGATGCAAAATAATAAGAACATGCTCGGAGATTAAATCAATGTAATTGTGTGTTAGTCTTACAGCAGGTCCTTCTGTGGAAGTTAATGAATAGGCTGTAATTACAATATAGACCTCAGGGTTAGATCTGATCTGAATTCAGGATTTCTTTTGAACATCTTGCGGTAGTACTGTGATATTATGTAAGCCATCACCTCTCCCACATGTGACAAACTAAATTGAATTGTTTAGATTTATGATTCGTCTTCCAATGTTAGCAGTGGGATTTAAATAAAACACAGCGTGTTACATTTGCAATTCATAGAAATTGAACAGGAATAAAATCTTTATAATTGCATCTGATTATTTATACCATGTTCTGTTTGAATAATCAATTCTGATTGGCTGGAAGATGTGCATTAAAATCGTGTATTGCAGAAGTAGTTCCAGTCAGTTTCATCAACATTTGAAATGAACTGTCGAAAATAAATAGTCTGATCAACAATACACCGTAAACATCAATAGCAGCTTTAACTTGGCATAATGCCTCCACTTTGCACCTGGTGGTTCTTGGCCTCCACGTCATGCATTAAAATAATTTAATGCACAGCTAGCAGTGGATTATCACAACATATTGCACTGCAAAAAGTAAAAGGGCACTTTCACAGAGAAATGTGTTATTTATTATTTCATCATTGCCCCATTGAGATGAGGATCAATTAAAGATTTTATTTTTGAATAACAAATTGAATTTATTGTTCATATATCAATGCATGGCTTTATTTAAGCAGTTTAGGGTAATTAAAAAAAAATCCATATTGAATGCTCTTTGGTGGATACCTCTTATCTCCATATTTTGTGATTTAATTTTTTAATTTATTACATATTTTTTCATAAATCATTACTACTTGTCACCCTTCATGTTGTTTGTGGGGTTTGCAAATATCAAACCATTGAAAAGTATTAAAACCAGCATGTCAACAGATTGCGGAAGTATTATTATTAATATTATTATCTGCTATAAAAGTAGCTGTTTGGGATACAAGGATTCTGCCTAGCATTGACGATGCATACACATACAATATAATGTATTGTTATTGAAAGTTTGTTTGTTTGAAAACATATTTCTCGGTAATTCTTACTAAAAGATGAGATGTATTCAACTAGCTCTCAGAAATAATTTCATTATATTCACATTCAAGTTACAGTTCTGCATCCTGTTTTCTACCCCGATTCAAATTCAGTTAGAGAATTTATATTTGAGTTATTCGCCCTCCATTTCTGATCTCTGATTATCTTAATGTGTAAAGTCTTAACAGAATCTACGATTCTTCTTTTCCCTTCAGGAGTGTTTGCTCGCGTAAAGTCGATATTACCAGCACCCAAGAAGCCCATTTTATATGAGCAACTCTAAAAGATCAAGACCTCCGCGTGAACTCTAAATTCAGTCATTTTTAAATAAGAACTTCCTGGGCACCGTCCTCTGAAGAACAGATTATTGTTCACTTCTGTCCTGCGGATACAGGAGTGCAATATACAAACAAGCCATGCAACAAATTGAGCTCCAACAAGCGAAGAAAATGGGAAAAACTTTCAAGCTTTGTCTTTCATCTTTCCTGCGCAGCATGGAGCGAAACAGGAGGGGAAGGAAATGAAACAGATTGTGGAAACACTTCTTTTCCCAATTAACCTGCTTCGCTGGCAACCTCGGTCATTTGCATATAGCTTATATTTGCTCTCCGCGGCTTTGATCCTAGTTCGCCCTGTTCAGAGTCACGTGGGGTGTTCAAATTGATGTAGCACGAAAGGAATTGACAGGGTCTTCTTGCCATTTTCCACGGCATCCTTTCGCCTGCCCGAACATGTCGCTGGATTGTGCAGAATGCATTCTTTGTTCCAGCACTCCAGCGATCCTCCTTTGACTTTTAGTTGGGCAGTGGGGCCTCTCTGAAGTATCTAGACGTGGATCAGAACAGTCTTTACCTTCCCATTAATCATCCACTTGGGCTGTGAGGGGAAATGGCAGGCTTCTTGTGTTCACGAGATGCTGTAATTTCAGAAGGCATGCTCCTGTCTTTTCTCACTTTGATGAAATCGACCAAGTCTCGATCTTTCTAGACCTCTCTGAAGTAAAGTGAGTGAATATGGTGTAAATGCTGTACAACTGTTCATCCTACACTGCATTTTCTCCAATGTCAGTCCGGACCTTGAAGTTCTAACCGTATATGCAAGTTTTTTTTTAACAAAGCAGATTCTTTTCGTAAGTAAAAAAGAGGGGAAACAAATATAGAGCTACAGGGATTATTTATTTTTGTACAATATAAAAAATTTAAATGTACAAAATTTTACTGTTTTTTTCATAATTTAAAGAATTTACCAAAAAAGGACAGAATTGTCAGGGTTTTTTTTCATCTGGCAAAAAAATAAAATTTCACCGAATTTGGCCCCCCTGCTGCCCAACAATTTTTGGGGTTCAAATAATTGTACAGTACATTTTGTATGACTTTAGATTTAAAAGAAAAACTTTCTTATTTTACAGTATTTTTTTGCGCCCCCTCCAGCTGCCAATTTCATTTTTTTATGTTTACATGTTTTAGCTGTTCCTGTTCAATCGCCTCAAAGCCAATGGTTTTTCAAATGGGCTCTTAGGTAAATTCATGAAAAAGCTTGTGTTCTACAGCTCTTAATATTATAAGGTTTTATTATTAAACATAAAACACACCAATAATGCCCTACTAATCCTTTTTTAAGCTTTAACGTGTATCACAAAAATACTTTAGCTTTAGCTAACACCTTGCAAAATCCCTGATACCACAAACACACATCTGGAAGACATCAATTCGATGTCTGCATTTACGTCTGCAAAACGTATTTGATTGTTTGCTCATGTGCAGTACATCTCTGAGATGTCTCCTGTATAATGTCATATAAACATCCAGAAGATGTTTGTAAGATGTTTATGACTTAACACCTGGTCCTACTAAGTGAATTGAAAGTGCATTTAAAGCTGTGCTTTCAAAGATGTTTAGCAGATGTTTTTCAGACGGAGATGGTGGTCTAGTGGGTTAAATCACTGAACTGGTAAATCAAAAAGGTTGCTGGTTCGATCCCAGCAGACACCACCAGTTGTACTTGAGCAAGACACTTTACTCCATGTTGCTCCAGGGGGATTGTCCCTGTAATAAGTGCACTGTAAGTCGCTTTGGATAAAAGCGTCTGCCAAATGACTAAATGTAAATGTCAGACCTTTAGCAGACATCTTACATACGTACCTGTGCTATCTGGGAAGGGATTAGACGTCGTGATGCATAAAAATGTAAAAAATAAGGCAACGTGGGCACAAATCTTACATTGTGGATGACGATTCATTACGTTCTTCACTTTTAATAAAGTTTGAACGAGTTGTCGGAAGCTTGGTGGTGGTGACGCTGATGCAGGGTGACCGTGTTGTAGTATGCTTAAATTTGAGATTTTTATTTCTATTCATATTTAGGATTCAAAACTTATAAATGTTGTGTTCATGTGTCAAGATAATCTTGATGGACACAATTTGCTTTCAAGCCAATGACGGTAAGTGTTGGGGTGGGGTTCATTATTGCTGTTTCTTCCAATAACTATACTGTATGTTTTGTACAGTATGATTAAAATAAAAATTATACAAATTAGCCACCTAGGAAAATACGTATTCCTGTGAGATCAGGCCTTTAAACCAGCCGTTAGAGAGCACTTTTCCCAATCAATTCCTGATAAATAAAATAACCTCCCACCTCGCAAATTTTCCCTTCTAATATTCTTCTTTCTTCACCATTTCATATCGACTAGCTCTTAGTTTAATTTCATCCATCAGAAAGCTTGTCACCATCACCCTCTTCCCCTTCTCTTTTCCGCTTTTCCCGAACTATCTCTCCAGCTTGTCCTCGTTTGATTGCTGCCCTTTAAAGCCTCACCGTGATGTTATAATTTCACGAGGTCTCGCTGCTGAAGCGATAGCGGTGTTAGCTCTGGCCTGCCGGTGCGGAGAAATGAAAGATGAATGGCCCCTCGCAGCCGCTGTGGTTAAAAATACCCCGTGGCCTGCACATCTGAGAACAGGAAGGATTTGCTCTTCCCCTGCTAGCGAAGTAGCGTATGGCACAGCCGTCGAGATGCTGGAGCTGAAGGGATTGATAAGTGCCCGCCTAGCGCGATTGATGGTGTGGCTAATGGGGTTAGCGTGCTAGGAGCTGTATCTGAGGCACAGAACAAGACAATAAGTTCAAATCTTCATAGCTTTGCAGTCCGTGTGTGACAGTGCTGTGCTACGTGATGTGGTTTAGCATGTAAGTACATGTAATTCATATCTGGTGTCCAAGCCATCCTTTTGCAGACTTGTGTAAAACAAGCAGATACATTATCACTTGTAGGCCTATGGCTTTTGTGTGAAATGTTTGAAGTATTTGTTATCTTTTCATGGATTATTTTTTATATCTTTTCTGGTAAGTGTGCAGTTAAAAATAATCAAAGAATAAAGTCTGACTCACTTCTATCTTGGTCTCTTTCGCTCTTTCTTTCTCTCTTACTCTCTTTCTTTCTCTCTTACTCTCTCCCTCTCTCGGCCGCCTCTCTCTCATTCTCCTTCCCTCCTTTCCTACCACCCTCTCTATCTCTCTCTCTCATATTACCAATGTTATGTAGCATCATACATACTTTGAGAAGTAAATTTGTATCTTATTTTACTGTTTGCCGACTTTGTTATTAGTTTAAATTCATTTAAGACACTTTGCCAAGGTTCAAAGGGCAAAATATATCCATGGTTGAAGCCACTGGTTGAAGAAACCATAAACATCTGAAACCCATTTTCATTTGTCTCCAGGTCTATGAACAAAATGGCACCCATAGTGTCAATGCTGCTATAATCTGATTAAAGTGTTTCATTATCTTTGTCATTAACACTCAGAACTGAATATAAGCTCATCATAGACTGTGTACTAGTGTAGTTGCAGGTCAGTGTGATGGTCTAATCAAGCACATTCGCATCCATTGATTCAGACCTGACTAATCACGCCTTCGCTTGATAAATTATTCAATTAATTTGTACAGCTCACTTCCTGATATAGCCATTGACATCATAATAAACCCCCCCGAGTTCTCACAACTAACGCTTCAGGAAGGACATTCGAAAATGGTTTATGTACGACGCCTTTAGTTATCAGATAGAAACCCAAGGACGTATACCAGGGAACCAGCCTGATCTTTATAATGACATATAGCGACATCAATAGCCAGAGGAGAAATATTGTCCAGCAGTGTCCAGGGAGAAGAGTGATTATCTGTCTTTGAAGTGCTTTTGAAAGGCACTCCTTCTCCATTGTTATCTTGCAATTAGTTTTATGGCTATTGGACGAAAGAGCTGGGTTACATACGTTAAACATATCAGAATATACGTATATATAAACTTGGAACCATAGCTACTTCTGATAACAGATGGAGTTAAATAAGAAATTCAAATAATATTACTACTACTAATAATAAAACATGAACAATAACAATACAATGATTAATAATAATATGAATTATAGTTTTAATATATATATATTTTTAATTTACAAGATATTTACTAAATCAATATTTATCTTATTAATATTGTAGATTAGAATAACTGTATCTGGACACTTAGATTACATTTACATTTATGCATTTGGCAGACGCTTTATCCAAAGCGACTTACATTTCATTATCCTATACATTTTACATAGGTATTTGCAATCCCCTGGGACTGAACCCACAACCTTGCGTTGTTAACGCAATGCTCTTACCACTGAGCTACAGGAAAGCTGTAAGTCACCTTTTTGCATGTTTTATCCTAAAGTTATATTCACCAACCCTTCCCATCCTTATGCATAAATTAATACATTGCCCAGCTTTTCTATTGTGATAAACTTGTACTTTTTCTTGTAATATTGAGATCCCTCTTAAAGAATGTAATCTCTATTTACAAAACATTGTGCATTTTTCTCCTATGTTTACAACCTTATAACTTTGCTCTTATCTTTCAATTTAATTGACATTTATTTGGATACCGCATGTGACAATTCACATCCTTTCGCTTTACAGAAAATGCAAAGTATTTGGATGTAGTATACATTTAATATCATGGAGTATATATTATTATATTATGGAGTTTAGTTGATAAAATATACAATTTGTATTTAACATTATTTTAATTAATTGTGACACCAAAACGTTGTTTAATTCATTTCGGCATGCACGTTTCTTTTTAAACAAGTGTGTTGGCTTTATGTAGGGGCATGCAAAATATTTGCAAGCAGTTTGAAGGGGTGGGATGTGGCAAGCTTCATCTTGCCTGCGGCATGCGCAAACACAGACACCCCCTAAACACACATGCACACACCTAACAAAGACCTCTCTGTTTGTCTGTCGTCTTGCACAATGGCATGCCACCCTTGATTTAAATCAGCAAGAACAGCATATGTTATCAAAGCACAGACACATGCCTCTCTGTCCCAGCAGCAGCACCACCAGCGGGCACAAACTGACACATAATGCATTAGCTCAGCTTGACCATATTGTGTGAGGACTCGGTTTACTGCAGGCTGCCTTCTTTAAATATACACACATGACAGCATGACAGCGTATCTAGATATTAACTGTATGTTTATTGTGTTTTTTGTTTGTTCGTGTACATGTACAGTACAGACTGCTATACATTCAAAACAATGTATTGTTGACTAAACCTCCTACATTTACAGTGAAGCGTTTGGCTGATGCTTCTTTCCAAAGAGTCTTACAGTATACTGCATTCAGGGTATACGTTTTTTATTAGGATGTGTAATGTGAGACACACTCATGTAGAACATACACATTTCCTGTGTGTGTGTGTTGCTATTTTCCGGAATCTCACAGAGACATGAGATACGAGCTATGTGTCATACAGGTCAGCGGAGGGTTAGTTAACGGTGAACTCAATTTGACTCACGGTTAGTTAAATAAGTATGTGTTCATTGTGATACGTTTCCGGTCTCATGGGCGTCGCCATTTTTGTTTTGCCACCATAGTTACATGTATTGTTCTGGGTTAAGCAAGAATAGATTAGAGGTATGGGTGTCCGTTGTAGACAGGGTTTAACATCCAGGCATGGTGTCAGTGTTCTTTAAATACCTCAAAGTGTCATATTGGTTTGCCTTCTTCAGCTGCTAATGTCAGTAAGGTCTGTTTTAAGCCATTCTATGCAAACTTCGTGCAAAGTAAAAAAAAAATTGGTCTTGAAATCACCTGCATTTCATAAGAAATGGCAAAGTTGTAAGTGCCAAATTTTTTGTTGAACCATCTATAAGCCATCAATGGGGTGTTTGTTATGGTGAGATGTAATGTGTTCAAGTGGCAAAATAACACAGAAGTAGCATAAAAATGTACAAAAATAATTCAAGCTACATTCATTCGACACAACTCTATAGTGCCTAGACAGGTAAACATTGACAAAAGCCAACGGAATATTAGTTGAATAAAAAAAATGTTTATGCTGATTTGTACATGCCGCATGATTATTAAAAGTCCGCAAATAGATGAGAAATAACTTTGATGAAAAATCATTCATTACCATTGACGACATTTTGCTTTCCTTGGTGAAAAAAAAACAATAGAACCCTGCCCAAAACAAAATAGAAAATATAATGGATTAAATGGTTAAAATGGGAATTATATTAAACTGTAATGGTGTCTACTGATGTGTGATGGATTATATTGGTTGGGTGTTATCTGACAGATTAATCCTATTGGAGTAATGCCCAAAAAAGGAAACGTTGTAATGGTTTTAATGGAAAAGGCTAATGGTTTATAATGGTATTTTAATGGGAAACATTATTTCTGTCATGTTTCTGTCGTTTTTTTCAGCAACCCACAAGTCGATCAAAAAAGGACAAACCCAATCTTGCGGTTAAATTAACCAAGAAAATATAAAAATTTGACCCAACCATGGGTGAAAACAGCCCAGCATATGTTCATTTAAATGGAACGTTTGGGTTTGTACATTTTTTGACTCAACAATGTGGTGAAAAAATTCTGCCGTTGTAAGATTATTCTGACTGTATACAATAATCAAAAAAATAAGTAAATACTTAAAAAGCGACATAGGCACTTTTGGGTGTTGTAAACCTTGTGGAGGCAACGTTTTTCCATAAAGTATAAAGTCCACACAATGAGGTCCATTATCAAAGAAAGAAGCTAAAATACTGACTTGGGGGGGAAATCAATAACTACTTCAGAACTAACAGCACTTGCTGGTCAAGCTGTGGAAATCATAGTCATTGCAGCACCTATTTAACAAGATATCGGCTTGGGGTAAATGGTGCGAACCCTTCATCTTGTTTGACTCGCATTCAGCAGTAAAGTCAAACTGCTGACAACAGACTACTCCTTCATTCACAGCGGTTCAGATGTGCTTAAAATCTAAAAAGAAATGAATAAAGGAACAGTACAGTGTGAGGACATGTGGTAGGATTTTTCAATCCAAAACCAGTTTAAAGACTGGTTGTAAGCTGGTCCAAGCTGTCCCCAACTTGTGGGGACCTGCATGAGCTTGTAGACCTTCTTGGACCAGAATCAAACGACTTATCATAGTATTAAATCTAGCTTGATCATTTTAAGCTAGTATTAACTGTTTTGTTAAAACCATCTGGACAACCAACAAAACCATATGGATGGTCCGATTAGGATTTTTACTGCTGACATCAACTACTGATCTCTTGTCATAGTTGCCGGCCGATCCAGATCCTTCATGCTTTATATAACTGATCTGGAAGCCTCATAAAATTTAATTTAATTGTTAAAATGATCTACATGGCATTACATATGTAAAGCATGAATTAATAAGAATAACATTTAAACGTTGCTTGTGTATGTTATCCATAATCTTCCCTCATTAGCCTAAAATGACACCTTATAAAGTCTAAATTAATGAACTTGCGGGGTCCCCTGGTTTTTCATTAAAACTAGACTATTAAGAGCCCAAAATAATGTTTTGTTAAAATTATCATGCTAAAACAAATCTATATTGACAGTTATTTGTCCAAATTTCATAAGACGCTATTTAAAATGTCATTTTTATCTGAAAATACGCGCAACACAGTGTTCAAATGAAGACGTGTACGGACAGAGATGTCGCGTTGAGTGGCACTTGCAGCACGTGGATCATCTCATATTTAAAGTGTTTATCTTATCTTCTATAATTTTGATATGCAAGTCTTTCTTTATGTACAATGTTATTTCACATTGTCAAAACAGATGCGATATGCTACTGAGCCACAAAGGGACATATAGGTGGTGGAAAAAATATGTTGGCTAAGGGAGCGAAAATATTTTAAAGGTGTCATGTACTGGGCTTGTTTATTGTTGTATACTGTTGTATGAAGTCTACTTATGACGTTCGCATGGTTTTTACATTCAAAAACATCAATATCAATAAGTAACTAAGTAAGGCTATTTCCTACCCGGGTTTTGAGGCTGGCTCAACGAACACTCGGTTTTAAGGGCGTGCAGCATTGAATACATGGAACTAAACGCCCACTGCTACGATTGGATAGCAGTTTGTGGAGTAAACTTAGTTGGACCTTTATGTGAATTTAGTTAGACACGTAACATTAGGTTACAAATTCGCCCTATTCCAGCGGAATTATTATTATCTGGGGACCTCATGTGATTTATAAATTACCTCCTAACATCTGTATTTCATGTGGCGCATTCGCAAGGGATAAGTGAAGCCTACAATTTTACTCAAATTTACTGCTGATTTCCCTGAAGTGATGGCAAGACTTTGCTTATAGTTTGTGTAGCCAATAGTTGTATGGTCTTTAATGATATATGACCGTACCTGTCATCATTTAAGAACCGTGATCGCGAACCTGACAAAACATCACTACGATCACGGGTCTAAAATGTGTAGAGTTTCCAGGAGAAATAATAACAAAACAGCCTCCATTATTCACAAACGGTTGATAATACATTGAACAATCATATAGGAGTCCGCCAAATCACAGAGATGATATATTCGCATGGGATTAAGATTACAGACAACCTCTGCAAGTATTGCAAATGACTGAGGTCCCAGGTAATACTAATCCCGTGCGAATAGTGCTCAGGGGACATCATCTCTAACAAGGCAATAGTGACGCATAGTACAAAAATGTTTTACATAAGATTGCTACGCCATTCCTATCGGATCCAACATTGACGGCACTGCACTGCTT
Organism: Triplophysa dalaica; assembly: GCF_015846415.1. NCBI lineage: Eukaryota > Metazoa > Chordata > Actinopteri > Cypriniformes > Nemacheilidae > Triplophysa > Triplophysa dalaica. The sequence goes on from NC_079551.1 coordinate 20,259,340, forward strand.
TTTAATTTTAGTCTCTCCGCAAAGCCAGCGTCGACCTGGGCCTTGTTCACAAAGGAATCCGCAGGAATGTTTTACCCACGTGAGCTGGAACCTCTTTAAAAATAAAATTTACCCCGCATTACTAATGTTGGAATCCGAAGGAAGGTTATGCAATGACTTTGTTCTTCCACAACCAGGCACTGACTCCACAATATTTAGCGATCTTTAACAGCATGTTTATTGCTTGCTCGCTCTATTAGGTTCCGTGCAACTTGTGTTACTTCAGTACTGTCATGCGCGAACCAGTGGGCGGGGCTAGAGAAGTATGACATTAGTTTTTCTTATTCTGCATTAATGGTTCATATGGACTATTGTCATGTACTTGATCTACGTTATATGGAGATGAACCACGTTTAAAACGCTCATATGCTTCTGCATACTTTGACTGGCTAGTTTGGCAGCCCTGTACGGACAGCCACTATTGACTTTGACGCGTCGTCTCCCTCACTCGCTCCAAATATTTTTTTATTAATAATCCAAAAAAGGGAACAGCACTGCATTACAATAATACAGTATAAAGAAGAAATATTAAATTCTTTAAATATTAAATATTAAACTTTTATTAAATAAATAAAAAAGGAAAGGAAAGGAAAATCTCAATGTTTTGATAAATTTAGAAAAACTTGTTATTCTTGTTATCAATAAATGTAAGAGATTTTACTGTAAGCAAAATCTCAGCAAGAAAGATATCACACCTAGGCATAATCTTAACAAATTTGTTTTTGTGAATAAAAGTTTTTACTCTGCGAAATAAAACAATTAACAACAAGATTGATATCATGGTCACCGCCAAAAAATAAAGAAATATATCTTTCAATCTCGTTGATTATGAACATATTAACATGTAATGTGGTCAAATTACTGGCAGCTCAGTCAATTTTTTTAAGGCTGGTTAGAGGTCTCCCCAAGAGCTTTGACACAATTCAAACACTGACTGTATACCATCGTGAACCAGCTAATAACCAGTTTGGAGCGGCTTGCAAGTTTTACTGTAACTGTGACCTAAATAAATTTTATACTCCAGCTTGTAACAGTAGAGAATTAAAGCAATGCTTTTTCCTAACCTGACATACATCTATCAGCATTTCCTCTAGTGAAAGGTGTGTTTTACATGCTCTATACGTGACAATCTCTGCATACTTGAGAATCTCAACCCACTTTCCTCTGTGACGATTTCAACCTTTAATCGGGAAGCGCTTCACACTTTTCAGTAATGTATTTAACTCACAGATATAAATATCTGCTCAAACCTTGTAGATAAGGAGTCGTCTCATAGCTCAAGATAAACTAGCAGGAGATATTTACTATTGTGCTTATTAAGTGCATGTAACTGAGAAAACAGACAACTGTGGATTTGACATGTCGCATGCTCTGAATGTAAATCCTTCTCAACATTCTCCAGTTGCACACACTGTTTTTGAGGGTAATTTTGTAGCTTCGAATAATACAACATTGCATGATGCCACCAGGTTACAAACAGCAAAGCAGATTAAATCCAGGATCAAATCCAGCGATGGCATTTGTTTGGAATCCGTCGGATGCGCAGGTGAGGGAAAGGCATTTTCAAATAAGGACTTGGGTGGTAATCTTGTTGCATGAGTGCACTTAGCGAAGAGGGTTTGAGAAGTCATTTCAAACAATAGATCTTCAAACTCCAGCCTGATGTGAATGCTAAATTGCTTATAGCTTGAAGGGTTGCTTTGGCAGCCTTTCAACGTGCCGGTCTAACACCACTTCATTGGCTTTGCTCTCAATAGCTGAGGTCAGGATTCAGGTCTTGTGGTTGGGTAAAAACACTTTTGAGATCATTTAGATAGACGGTGAGACAAAGGAATCCATTTCTAGGAGGCTGAATAAATGTGAATGTATATTTTGTGTTCAGTAAAGACCAAAGGTTTGTTGAGATTTTAAAAGCAAAGGAAAAAGTGTCAGAAATCAGTAGCTCATTCTGAGAAAAGTCATTCAAACAGTTATGTGTGACGTAAGTGCCTGTGCACTTTTTAGGGGCCATTATAGGAAATATATGTGGAATATTGCAAACTTGTCAGCAACTGATCAACATTCTGCTGAAATCTTTGTGGTGTGAAGACATCTGCCATGGAGAAAAGCTGAAAGAAATTTGATCACCGTGGGTGCTTCGCCTCACCGAGCAATTCGGTGTTGGGATGGGTGTGAAGAAGGGATGGGTCGCCTCCCCCGGGAGCCGGTGGGATGAAGAGGCGTGTTGGAAATCCAAGCAAATGCAGCTCCCGTCTGCTGGCTCACGCTTGCCGTGAAAAGCTGGCGGAGAGATTTATAGTTGTCGGGGTTTGTGTTTCAAGAGACCTCGGTATATGTTCCATCTCAGCTCCCCAATCAAACCAAGCTAATGTAATAGCCCCATCTCGGGACCGCCCGCAACCCACCTACCACCTTACACCCTTCACCCGGCCTAAACAAAAACAGCATCCGTCACCAGCCGGCTCAGTGGACCGCAGGTGCGCGCCTGGCTATAACTCTCTTTTGGGGCGCATGGCGGCGACGGGTGAAGAATGGAATCGTGGGCAACAGCGGTGGCTCTCGTAAACATTTTACAAGGATGATTACGTATTGGTTAGAATGGAGAAGCTTCCAGCCACGGCGAAATCAATCACAGGCGGACCCCTTCCATCCCAAACAATGCCGTCTGCGTAACGTGTCCAGTGTTGCATAATATTTGCGGTGGGTTTGTGCTCTGTCAGGATGCTTTTTCATTTTTGTCCAAGATACACATGGGCTGTATTGGTCTAAGCCTTGAAGTCTAAAAGGTTTCAGTGTAATTATAGTTATTTTCAGTGACGCAAATGATGCTAAGTGCTTTTCCCTTCCAAACCTTTTCTATCCATTTATGTGATCGGCAGCTGTGAGCACTGTGGAAATTGCTCCCACCACGATTCAATGATGATGGTTTGGTTTAGGTAATTAAATAAAACTGCAAATGATGTCAAAAATATATACACCCCCACGGGAAGAAAAAAAATAAGGGAGAGAAGCATTGAGAAAACAAATTAGATCATTTTATTCATTAGGCAGTCTCACATGCGTCTCAGAAGAGACAACACAATCTCACATGAATTCGTAACTATTTTATAAGGTTGCTAAATCAATTAGTACGATTGTAACGGGGTGAGAGACACGACACAGACAGGAGGGGTGATAACAACAACCCCACTGGGGCCTTTATTGCACAAATCCACAATAAACAAAATAAAAGGTTTCACCCAGGGTGCTCGTAACATAAAGTCCGCGCTCGTGCAGTTAGGTCGTTCACGCTCGTGTCTCCCTCGCTGTCCTCTCACTCTCTCGCGCTGGGGGTCAAACGAGGACAGCGGTGGGTGCGACTAACCAAGGACCCTTAGTGGTGTGAGCACGCTTCTTTTATGCCCGGCAGCTAATCAGCGTCAGCTGGACGCAATCAGCGTTAGCTGCCGGGCCGTTTCCAGGGCGACGCTGATCCTCGGTCGGCGCCTCGCCACATTTCCCCCCCCAAGCGTCGACCTGGTAACCGGGCAGCTCCTACAGGAACCTCGGGACGATAGTAGGGGTGGGAGGGAAAATATCGCCTTATAGTCCGACCCATACCGACTGGAAGACGGACTGGAAAGGCCGGCTGGAGGACGGAACTGGATCGCCGGCTGGCACACTCCTGGTACACTTTGCCGGCTGGCATCCGAACGGGACTCCCACCTGTGCAGCGCTCCATGACGGCTGGGCCGCATCTCCTGTCGGCTGAGTAGCTCGGTCGGGCGGCTGAGTAGCGGTCTCTGGCGGCTGGGTAGCTCTGTCGGGCAGCTGGGCTGCACTATCTGGTACCTGGACCGCGCTCTCGGTCGGCTCCACAGCATCTTCTGCTGGCTGGGATTGTCCCTCCGCTTGGCGCCATCGATACCTTTGTCACTCTCTCTTCGTCGTCCTCGGTTTCCTCCGGGTTGGACGCTGATGAGGAGAGCGTGTCCGTCCCTCGATGGACCCAGGAAACACGTACCACACGAACGCCTGCCGAGTCGGTCTCTCTTTGCCTGCATTCTCCACCAGTGGAACGGGGTGAGAGACACGACACAGACAGGAGGGGTGATAACAACAACCCCACTGGGGCCTTTATTGCACAAATCCACAATAAACAAAATAAAAGGTTTCACCCAGGGTGCTCGTAACATAAAGTCCGCGCTCGTGCAGTTAGGTCGTTCACGCTCGTGTCTCCCTCGCTGTCCTCTCACTCTCTCGCGCTGGGGGTCAAACGAGGACAGCGGTGGGTGCGACTAACCAAGGACCCTTAGTGGTGTGAGCACGCTTCTTTTATGCCCGGCAGCTAATCAGCGTCAGCTGGACGCAATCAGCGTTAGCTGCCGGGCCGTTTCCAGGGCGACGCTGATCCTCGGTCGGCGCCTCGCCACAACGATCTAATCCTTCCTTTTTGGGACAATCTTTTTTCGCTTTTTGGGACGTTTTGTTTTCGAGCCGGTGGCATTGGGTTTAGGGGTGGCGATAGGGAAGGGAAATTGTTTTTTCTCCTAATAATTGTATTTTTTTGTACGATTCACATTGTATAAATGTGTGATCTGCATTAGAATTTGCCATCCCAACAAAAAAGTAGTTAAACATTTTGCCCTAAATTCATTTTGTACTTTAACTCTTAATGTATGTCCATTGTCTCACGCATCTATAGCCGGGTTTTCATCTAAACGTAATGCACATTTTTTCATAGATCGCAATAACAGAAGGAAAAATTAATGTGAAATTGGTGCGTTTCCATCAACTTCCTTGAGACAATCACTGTGGTATTGGTAACCTAGTAACCATCAGTAAATAAAAAAAAAAGATAAAAAGAAAGACACCATTAGAGCTAACAGTTGCTTAGTCTAGTAAGTTTATTGCTTGATATGTCAGATCTTTTTCCCCAAATGTGTTTCCGTCTCCCATTATTCACATTAACCGTTTTTCAAAAAGAAGAAAACACCAAGCGAGCTTAAAAACTTTAAGGGTTTTTATTTCAAACTCTGGCGCTTTAATCACTCATTTCAGATGCGAAACTTTACAATGCCATAAAACCAGAGTGATAGAAACCCAGCTTATGTTTCTCCTATGAAACATCAAACATCTTAGAGAACGTAACGAAGATCTCTATAGTCTTCTGAGGACAATTTTATGAGTTTCTCAAGTTGCTTGACTGAAGACAAAACAAAAGGGTCTGTTTTTAATAGATGTTTAGTATGTATTCATACCCATATTTAAATAATCAGTTGTCATTGAGAGCAGCTGTTGCGCATTAAGCAGAAAGTGTAAAGACAGGTTTGTAAATGATAAGATGAAGCCAAAAGCCCATTTGTGCGTGAATGATCTGCCGGATTTAGCAGATTCTCAAGTGTTAGCATAACATACCAGCGAGTAAAATTATCATTGATACTGTACACCAGCTGTTCGTCATGCTTAGGTTATGCTGAGGGACATCTGGTATTCTGGCTAAACTGATAGGGCTGTCTCATCCACCTTGATACAGCAGTCAGATGAATTTCTGTGTGAATTGTTCTTAAAACATTTCAGAATGTTTTTTATGTAAATGCATTGTCACGTTCAAATTATTTAAGAATGTAACAAGCATCAATTTACACACAGATTTGTGTGACGACAAACAATCACGTTTACATAAATAAAATGAATTGCATCAATGTTCACGTATCATGAGTCCTCGCTGTCGATAATCTGTCTTATCCACAATTCCAATAAAAGACTTGTTTGACAATTGCATACCTGCAGAGCAAGGTAAAATAAAAGTAATAATACATAGTAGTAGAATGCGGAAGATATCACGTGGGAAAATCTTGCATTCCACTTTGAATGGAACTCAGCTTGAGGCTCCATGTTTATTGTATGCAATTATCTTCCGTCCAAACAAATTACAGGTTGTTACACAGCAGCAGTTTATTTTGTCAAACGTTAGAAATTCTTCTTCAAATGACCTAAAGTTAAAGATGCACAATGTAAACTCTGCCGTTCAAAAGTATAAGGTCACCTGAGTAAGGGGCGATTCACATCTTGCGTCTAAAACCGTGTGGAAAACGCGAGCTACGCCCCTTTTTCAAGTCAAATGAACCCTCGGCACACTAAAAATTGACACTGACTATTTCCATCTTGATGTAGCACCAACGAGCCTAGAGAAATGTGCGTGCCACAGCGTCTGCACGTTGCGTTTGACCCTACAAACCTTTTGATATGAAGGTAAACTCGGTTGAAAAATAGATTCGTAGAAAAGAAGGAAAATTGTGCAAAAAAAAGATGACTTGGACTGAATAATGAAGACAAAACATGTCAGTAAGAATTTAAAATAGATCCTTTGAATAATGTTTAAAACGCATCTCAGTGTGAGACCTCAAGAATCTGCTTGAAAAAATATAACAAAAGAACATATATGCAAATCTAGATAAAGGGTGAATTTTGATGTGCATATTATCATTCTAAAATGTGGATAAAAAAAACAGAAACCAGAAAATATGATAAAACAAAAGAGCATGATAAATTCTAAAATAAAAACATAAAATGCAATAAAGTAAAACAAAACAAACTGTAAAATTAAATAAAAAAACAACAACATAAAAAGGAAAATATACAAATAAAATAAAACTAAACTGATTTAAAAAATAGCAAGTAAATAATAAAAGTTTGTAAAGTAATACATATTTGTCTTATTTCCCTAGTGGCCCATACAACAAAATGTAGCAGTTACTAATATCATTGTATAAATATACCAAGGAATTTGTGTCGCAAAAAATTGCCAAAAATTGTCAGATAACAAAGAGGATATATTATGTATATGAAGTTAATAGTGTTGTACTGGTCAGGTGACATCAACAGTATGTTAGTATGTCACTGATATGACTTAAGTTTTTGCTTTAAACATTTGTTCCATTCATTTCTTCAAGTGCATTTTTAATAACATAAGGCACCTCCAAATGCGTACATTCATATAATAAATTAACTATTCTGACCTTTACAATAAAATCTCCAAACTCACATAAACGTTGAACAAGCTTTACTGTATTTATTTTTATTTTAATGACTTCACAATTTATCTCCGCCTGTCCAGACAATCAAAACAGCTGCAGAGTATAACAGTCTGGAGAGATCTGGAGAGAGAGAAAGAGAGGAAAAAGGCAGACAGTGTCCTTTCGGAGAAGGTTGTGAGTACCGCAGAGACAGACAGTAGGTGACAAAAAAAAATGTATGATGAAGCAGAGCTCCGGGCACAAAGGTGCCTGACAGGTGAGCCCGTATTATAGATGAGCCGTGCATGATGATGTCTGCAGGTGTGCAACTGGGTTTTCTTAAAGACGATGGCAAATTATTTATAAACACAAGCAGGAGTACAAGAGAAAGGTCCTGGTATTATTTTTTTAATCAATGTTTGCTTTGACTCGCAAGTGATTTTCTTTAAGCGTAATCTTTTCTGAAAAAAAATTATAACAAACATCCGGCTCCCAATTATGAACTACGTATACAGTCTGCTTCTAGCTCATTAAAAAAAAAAAAAATCTTTTGAGCCCGAGTACATTGGCTCTGCCTGGTTTCGTACGCATTTGACTGCATTTTGTTTTACGATATTGGATTTCAATTTAGATTTGTCTACCTTGACTGATGTTATCTTCCCTCAATAACCTTTGCAAACGGATTCTGAACTGCTACCTGAATCAGACACATTACGCACAAGAGAAGTTTCGCAAGCTAGACACGAGGTAAGAGTTTGTGACGTAGAGTAACATCAATCACACCGACTCTTCGTGTCCTGGAGATCCTGGGTTTTTAGAGGTGTTTTTTCCATCCTCCTCCTTTAATTTATCTTCTATCTGAGTTTGCCGTGCACTTGTATGGCACCTGGTTATATAAAACACCCTATCTGTATTTTATTCAGCTATCTTTGACTATTGGAGGGTACAGAGTTTGCGCTTCTGTTGCAAGCAGCGTAATAACACAAAGCTCCATTAATTCGAGGAATGTGAGAAAGACCCAACACAGATGTTAGAGTGAATCTATCGAAACAAGTGATGTCATGCACGGCTGCCAGTGGAGATGTGCAGAAACAGGAATTAAGTATTCACTCAGAGGAGAGGTGGAAACAAGTATCTTAATTAAATTGTCATGTAAAGCGAATAGTTAATCAAAAAATGAAACAAATCGTTTCGCATTTGTTCACCCTCATGTCATTTTAAACCTGTTTGACTTTATTCTTCTGTAGAAAACAACACCAGATATTTTGAAGAATGTTGGTGACCAAACAACATTAGACCCCATTGGCTTCCATTGTATGAACACAAAACATTTCTCAAAATATCTTATTTTTTGTTCCACAGAAGAAAAATTCAGGTTTTGAACCACATGAGGGTGAATAAATGATGACAGAATATTTATTTTGGAGTCACTTATCCTTTAAAGTCTAATACAATATCTACATCATTCCAGACCTCTCTAACAAAAATGTCTCGTGACCATAAATCTTAACCTTGTTGATCTAAAACAAGTGAGTTGGCATCTATCCAAATGCTAAATAGAGAAAAAAAAAACATTTATAAATTTATTTACAGTTATGTAACATTTTTCATGTGTTATCAGAAATATATGTCATATATATTTTCAATAGAAAATAATTTTGTTAAATAAATGTTTTTAAAATGAAAATTAAACAAAAGGTACCCAATAAGAACCCAGAATAGATGTGCATTTTTGAACAACAGCTGCCCAGTTTTATTTTCTCAGTTAGAATACTTTAAATGTTGAGCAATTCTCAGGGTTGTATAAGCATGCCATGCCAGACACGTGTCCAAGCTGCTTCTTACAATTTTCAGTGTTTATTAAGTTAACTAACTCTCCGTACTGACCCTGAAATAGCTATCCAAGAAAAGAAAGACCTTATCAACCATGTAAGTCAGTACTATCAGTACAACAAAATAAATCACATCTTTAAATAAACACTAGACATATATTTATATTTTATGAATATGAACAGAAGTCCAGCCTTTGAAAATCAACCATCTTTGCAGTAGAGACATTGACCCTCGAACTGTACGACAGCACTGACGCCTTGTTGGATCGTGCAAAACTGCCACATAGACATACACAAGTGAACAGTGACGCTGTAACCAATTTTTCAATGTTTATGATCCATTGAAATGGTTTATGAATAAACCCTCAATATTGTTTTATAATACATGAAGTACATTTCTGCCGATTCTAGTCTATAATTGTATTTGGTGGAAATCGTGCTTTACTTTATATATTTTTGTAAATTTCAAGTGTTTTGGGATATCTTTTGTTCAATAAATGCTCCACATTAGATTTTGTGTTTTTCATAGCACAGAGGGGTTAGGATCAGGCACCTCCAATCTCATCTCATTGTTTGGACTCCTGACTCCAATTAACTTTTAGGAAAGCCATTAGGGATTTGCTCAGTTTTTCCATCCTCTACTGTAAATGTGTATGCGGTGTGTTTAGTAAAGATAAACATACCATTGTTTGTCTGCTATTTGTTTCAAGGGACAGTTCACCCAAACCTTAAAATTCCGTTATTGTTTATTCTTCATCATGTCCTTCTAAACCCCAATGACCTTTGTGTAAAACAAAAGTGAATACGTTTTAAAAACAACTTTAATTTCAGTAAGTTCATTAATGTATCGAAAGATTCAGAAAATAGTGTATGAAGTAACTTCTAAGATTTATAAATCCTTTTAACAAAAATAATATTCTCTTACTTGCATTTTGTCTTCTTGTCATTGAATGAAGTCATGCCAGCTAACATAAAAGCACAAAGTATATCAAAGTGATCAAAGATGTTCTTGCAGTAACAGATAAGAATAAGATTAGAAGAATGTTTTATTATTATATTTGTGTGTTTTGATGTTTTTTACTCTATTTAAAAAAATTATATATTTTTTTTAATATTTTGCTGGAGCATGAGTAAAAAGCCCAATAATTGTTTTTCATGTAAAATTACGTTTTTAATGTCTGTCTTAAACTTTCTTTGCAGTCTTTTTCTGTAATTTGACGTATTTCAATTTAACCGCATTTCATAAAGAATAGTTTTAACAATATACATGAAAATCTGAAATACAAATAACAGTAAATGTAGAGTGCATATATATCATTGCTTAAAAACGTTCTGTGTATAGGCCAGTAAAATAACGTTTACGATTTCATAACTTAAAGAATATGTTAGCAAGTTCTTAGAAAACTTTTTCTAAGCTGGAATATTGTCTATATATTAAATAAGAAATGTAAATGTAAAAAAAAAACACGTTTTGTTCCAGACCTGCGTATATATTTAAACGCTCTGTTTCTCTAATATTGTGACTTGAAGATCAGAACGAATTTACACAAATTATTTCTACTCATTCAAGATTTACTGATTTTGTTCTTGTATACCATCATACTGTCCAGCCTCTGAACCCATATACTATAGGGTTAACTACTTAACAAACATTTTACAACCACATTAGTATTTTTTTCCTAATTTTAAATACAGTATATACTATATCATATACGTTCATGTTTATATTATTGACGTTTAATGCGTTGAAAATGTGTTTTTGCTAACACTGATTAAAATCAATTAAATTATTTATACTTTAATCTAATGCTATGACATTCATACTTTTTTTCTTCATGAAATTTTATAGTCACTCTTTATAATATTTGAAAAATTTGAATACATATTGAACGGTACTGGCCATGTACCCAAACTAAATACTCTTCGAAGATACGAAGTATACAATACTACTCTATAGGTACTCAAGATTAATATGAGATTGGCAGAAACCACGCGTGTTACGCCCGCTTTAATATATTAAATCAATTTATATCAATATTTTGAATTCACTTTTAGTGATACGTTTTAAGTTTTATGCTTATTTAGAATTTTTTATTTTTATATGTGCTTTCGTCAGTTTTATTTATTTAGCAGAACGTGAATTTATTTGTATTGCAGTTGTAGTATTATTAATTATTTTCATTAACTTTTTATTAAATTCCATTTAACTGCTAACATGTCTAAGTAGTTTCTAAAATTTTATTTTACATTTTTATCTCTGAAGTTTTTCAAATAACTTTTAGGTTGATTAAAACTAGCAAAACATTTATGTTAATTGAAAACAGGCAAATTAGTTTCAGTAATCATATAATGCATGCTATATTGTGTATTGTATTGTATTGTATATTTATGTCAAAGATTAAGATACATTAGATTCTGCATGTCATGACCCCTTTAAGTGTGGCTTAAGTGTCCAAATTCTTTTCGGAGCATCTGTATCAGCACGATAAATTCTTTGAACTTTAAACAAAATGTTCATTGTTCATGCACAGCCATACATCTAAAGTGGGAACTTAAAACAAACTCTTATCATCCTCTGAAATGACCTATACATGCTTTGCCAGTGTTTCAGCCTGTCCGACAGAAACACATGGCAGCGTTTAAAGGCTACACCAACAGTTCACATTTGCTGTGCAGTGTGTGAGTAGAGAATGTGTGATGATACACATCAAGCATGTCTGCCATTTTATAAAATAATATGGTGTGCAGTTTAAGGTTTCTACCCAAAGAAACATTTTATTGTCCAATGAGAGCTCAGGAGATTTGAAAGCGTTCTCTGTTGTGTTAAATTTAAGTATCAACAAATATCTCAGATGTTTCTTCTGAAATTGCTGAAACAAATACCAGAACATTGATCTTCACCAAAGGTTGTGATATGATGTCGCTATATATTTACAAAGCCCGAACTGACCCACCCTCCTTCATGTAGACCTGTTCTCACACATTCCTTAAGAGCCTGACAGTTTCCTTTTAACTCACAACACCCTAAAGACCCATGGTCTGGAATTTTAAGCTCCACTTGTGCTAAGCCTGTCCTCCGTCAACCCCAGGCACACAATAGACCCACAGTCATGTTCCACTCTGGCGCTATGTATAATTTTTGACAAAGACTCTGAAAACGGCTGTAATTGCACTTGGTCTGTGCGGTGTTGAAAAGGTCTCTACGGTCAGACTGCTCCGGAGCTTTTAATGGACGTTAATCTCTGTTTTAGCGCGTACTGTGGGATATAATCAACACAGTGTAATGAGCGTAAAATGTCACATGACTTTCCCAAATGGGACGTCAGTGAAGAAAATCTGTTTTGTTTGTGTTTTGGCCTAACTGAGAGGATTTAAGTGGGGCAGCAGTTGGCCAATATGGATTTTAAAGGCTGATGGTTTTTAACTGGTGGATGCATGTGTGTTGTGACTCTAAATGTCTGGTCTTTTTGCTGATTCTGATCTCAAATGTTTATCACACAAAATTTGCACTAATGAAAAGTAACATTGTCTTAACTTATAGTAACAACAGTTTTGATGTCATCTGTTGTATCTGCAGGGCTGCCAACCCCCACGCATTCCTTGTGAGTAACGCAATTGATTGTTTTCTCAAGCCACACGTCCATTTTCTCACACAGGATCCCAGCCGCCATTTTTTCTGTGGTGTGTAACCAAATTTGTGTAACCTAAAAGCCTATCTGTCGTTTTTGGTGCCGCTAACTTATTCCTCAGCGGTCTAGCAGTGTGGTGACCAATCAAATCAAAGAAGACAGCTAAGGTTCATGTGCAGCCAGAGCAACGCACAACGTTATTGGCTAGACATTCTATATTTTACCTTATTTTATGCAGTTTAGAGGTAGTATCCACTGATGCAAAGTATAAAACGCTGTTTTAAATGGAAAATATGTCATTTACGTGATTTATGTTATGTACACGTACATCACTTTAGAATTCAAATTTCAAAGTTTTACATAATTTGTATTGCATATAGGAATTTATAGTCTGTTTAATATTTGACCTGTGTTTCTCTCTCCGCTATCTTTAATGTGTGCTTTCACTGTGCGTCTGTATGCGCGCTTGTCTGTGTGTGTGTGTGTGTGTGTGTGTGTCTACTTGTGTTCGTACGTGTGCATATTGTGTGTGTGTTTTCACCTTTTTCTTGATTTTACAGTTATATTACTTTAATTGTTTTTCTTATCGTCAATATGTCTCATGTACAGCTGCTTTGTAACAATAAAAATTGTAAAAAGCGCTATATAAATGAACTTGAGAGTAGAGTCATGTACACGCATACATCATTATTTCTGGTTTTATTTCAGCAAGGCAACCGCTACATTTCAAGGAAACATTTAAATTGCAATGATTTCGTCTTAAGAGCAATAGGCTAAATGCTAATTTTATAATGTTTTTAACTAAAATGAGACAACCCAGATGACGTACACTCTAGACAAATTTGACCTCTAGAGGGCGCAGCCCTTGTCTGGTCTGTGCTCGAAATTTAAAGGGTCATTTCACGTAAAATGAATGTAAGTGATGAAATTGTTATCATAATACTTCTAATGCAAGGTCCCATGCCATCCCTAACTAACCGCCATCCCAAGCTCTCTGCAGTTCGTCCATAACATAACCCCCCCCTCGAGGGCCTAAAAATCTAACTGCAAGCCGAACTCAAAAGTTCGGCAGCCCTGTATCTGCTTTTTTCCATGAGAGCAGTTACTGTAGTTCATATCATTAAATATCATGCTGTTAGCTGTGGATGCTGCATGAGAAAAGTGCGGTCCAAGATAAAACCACATGATTGTGGTTCTGGCTGAAGGATTAGCGGCTTTTGGCTGAAATAGAATCGAGCGTATCTAAGCCTGAACAACGAGCGAAAAAGAGAACAAAAACAGTGCTATTTTAACAGCGGCAAAGCAATTAAATGTTGCCAAGGCAACGGTGATGGTTGTGCCCTCATCAGGCCGCGGATTGGCCCCTTTCTCGCAGATTGAAAGAGGGGAAGGCAGGACCTGTGAAATTAAACGTGGCCTTCGTAGCCCAGTCACATATTAATTTTATCTGTCTTTAACCCAAACATCGTGACCTTGTTAGATGAGCCGCCGCAAATATGCCTCCCCTGCATCCACAACGCTCGGTGGCTGCCATCGAATTATCATCCGTTTTACTCAACTTGATAGAGTGATGGCAAAACTATAAGAGAGTGATCAAAAACGAGATGTTTTTAATATCTCAAATGTGTCTTCTTGGATGCAACAAGATTAAATGGAAGCAAATGGGCTTGTTTGAGATACCTGTTATTTGAAGGTATTAAATACATTGAAAGTAATGGTTCCCCCAAAAATGAAAATTCTGTCATCGATTACTCACCCTGTTGTCATTTCAAACCTGTATTACTTTCTTTTGCAGAACACAAAATAATATCTAAAAAAAAATGTTGTTAACCGGCACCCATTGACTTGGTATTGTGTCCGTACAATAGAAGTGCATGGGTGCCGGTACTGTTCGGTTACCGACTTTCTTCGAAATATCTTCTTTTGTGTCATGCTAGGTTTAAGCTGTGTTTGTGATCGTGTGCGTGTCTGATCTGTGTTTGTGATCTTGTACATGTCAGATCATAAGACTGATCCTTCCACATGAACGTTTGACGCGCTCATGCGCGATGGCGCTCATTATCCCATGTGATGCTTCTTGATCTCAAGTTGGTTTGGGGTCATTTGCCTCTTACTTTAGTCCATTTTAGAGCGAACACTTCAAACACATTTTCAGAGATCTGAGTGCACATTTAACCTCCTCACAGCGACATTGAAAGCAGTCCAGCATTAGCCGGCATTATGTTCATTTCTGGATGAATTGCAAAGAATTACCTTCACATGATGTCCTCTCATCTTCACATGATATTCCTGGTTCGCCTCGAAAGAAAACCAAGGCTCCGAGGTCTTTTTTCCCCGTGTGCTACAGATGTGTGACGGCTTGGTCTTAATCTGTGCTCGGAGTTGATCCTGACGAGGAAAAAGGTGCAAGGCTGTAAAATTGAAAGAAGAAATACATCAAAGAGGGGTAATGAACCTTGTCCAATCCCAGCCTGGCCGAGAGGCGCTCTGGGCCAAGAGATGTGGAGAATTCTGATGAAGCCGTTTTCTTTGTGGGAGCAATGGCCGGGGAATGTGTGTTTGTGTGTGTGTCTGTGGTAAGTGTTAGGCGTCAAGCCAGGTGAGCAGTCTTACAAGTCTCAACCCTTTTGATGCTTTTACTCGGCTGAGAGCTCCATTTCTGAAAGCCTTCCGATCCGAGACTGAGGGTCCTAAATGTGAAGCATGTGATGAGGTAGAATTTGGTGGTGGGTTCCATACACCTTGTTAAGCTTGGTTCTGACATCCGGCAGTATTTTAACAAGGCTAGCTTGCACTCATGTAAAAATGAGCTTTCCAACAGTTTTAAAACATTCGATTTTCCCTACTCAAGAAAAAGATTGAGGGCTTTTATTAAAATTGCACTTTCTATGTGTCTTCATGCATAAATTGTCTTGCAAAAATGTTTGAAATCTTCATAGTCGGTGTACTCTTACGGTGGTAACTTTTTACTAAACAGGATTTACAAAAGTGCAAAGGAAATGTATTTGTCCTGGAACAGCATTCTTTCAATCAATGAGAGTTTAGGGTTAGATTTTGGTTTGGGATTAGGCAATATTAGCAATATTACATAATGAAACTGTTTTGTTGTTCTTTCGTTTTAATTTTTACCCGCTTTAATTTTAACATGCTAACATCGCAATAATTAGCACCACAGAATTATACAAGAACTATAATAAGGTCAGGTGAAACAATTTGTCAGACTGTGTTATCAGGGGCGGACAGTACTTCCTTTAGTTTGTGTTTTTACTCTCAAGTACATTTTCAAGTGTCCGTGCTTTGGAAAGATGTTGCTTTACTACATTATTAAGCATATTCCACACTTTGGCTCCGTTACATTTCATATAAGTAAATTTTTACTGTACTTAAGTTTTAAAGGTAAAAACGCATGTGAAAATGTAATTATAAATTGTAGAATAGAAACCATGACATGCATAACAAAGAAGTAAAAGTAAACCATTTCCAAAGTAAAAATACTAAGTAGAGAAATTACCAAAAATGCATGCGAGTAAAAATAATTAAGTACTGTCCACCTCTGAATATTATTATGAATCGATACAGTTATTAACAATTCTATTCGATATGATTACATAACTCATTTGAATGCTTGATTCTGATTGGCCAGTCGCGACATTCCAGGTTGTTATTTTCAAATAACAGTCAGTTTAATATTACACAAAAGTGTATTTTAAATATATCTTTTAATAACATTTATGACATTATATTTAAAAATTATCAAACCAATTTGCCTGTCTGTGACGTTTGAACGTCGTCTGTTACTTTAAAATCAAAACTAAACGGCATTTCCTCGCGGAAGGTCAGCTAATAAAATATTTCAAATTCACATTTTATGTGCAGTTTGTCATGTGGCATGTAGCCATAAGTGGGATAATATAAGCAGTCGGCTCTTATCACGAAATGAGCCCCTTCAGGGTGATGCAAGACCCTCCGCTTCGCGTGGGGTCCTGATCAAACTCTGTGGGCTTATATCTGCGATAACAACCGGCTGCCTGTACATTATCCCTTACTTAGTGTTATGATTATGCCATTTATAACATAAATATAACCTAATCAAATTTAAGGGTTAGGTTAATGGTTGTGATAAGACTACAAAAAGATCTTTATCAAACAATCAGATGTTGGTAAAGGAGGTAAAGACCAGTTTTTAAGGTTATAAATCGAGTTAATTTAGGATGCTTGAATAATTACTAGGTTAAATCGTGGCACATCTTCATCCTAACAATTTTTCACATGACAAAGCTACTGCTGCATTCGCTGATGCTGTTGTATTTTTAATACACCACAGTGCTGTGTCCCTTTTTGTTGAATAGATCGGAATAAAACTAAATACATAGCAATTTCTCAAATTAATTCAAGAGAATGTGGCTGTAGCAAATAATTCATTGTAAATTGAGTTTGAGTAAAAAATTCTAGTGTTAGGCCCCACTTGACAAATTTACATCATATGTCCCCTTTCAAAAGGCAGATAATGCTCTAGTGGATGAGTGTGCTGTGGCATGAGAGAACATCGACAGGATTGAACTGACTCAATGGTCTGTGCTCATGGCAGACTGTTCCAGCCCGCCTTCATTATCCAAGCCACGACTGCAGAGACGCAGCAGACAACATCAAACACGAGCGGGATTCCAGCTTGGAGAGATTTGCGAATCATCTGACACGGCCAAAAAAAGAGGATTAGAGATTGTGTCTTCTCACCTCGCTGAGATCTTTTGACTTTATCGTGCTAGTCGAGTGGTGGGTCTCCTAAATCCCGCTTAGCCACCGACTGATGTATGAGTCATTATGGAGCTATTTTGCAAATCTGGCACTGGAGTACTCTCATTTTCACACTATTGTTCCTCATAGTATCACGCCTCCCTGATGGGATATCATTTTCAGTGGTACGTAAGTGCCAAGTACCCATTTCTTTCAACGCAGATGTTGCGTGTTTTGAATGTTAGGTTTGAAGATTAGGGGATTAGTTCAACTTCAAACGAAAATTCTGTCTTAATTGACTGTTATATGTTGTTCCAAACCTGAATGACTTTTGGTGTTGAGACATAATAAGAGGCGTCATGATTAAATAATGATATAATTTATACATAGATATATGTTAGAATACATACTTTATCTGTCTTAGACACACTTTTTTTCTTGACCTTGTAAGGGACAACCAAGTTTCAGTGTTTAGACTTAGACTTCATAAGAAATCTGAAGTACGCCAACCTCTCTTCAAACAAGATGTCTGGAGCCGTCCTTGAAAAGTTGTTTTACGATTTTTCTCTGCTTTTTGCTTTTGATTGAGGGACGAGACGTATTTCACTCATCAGATCTTGTTTTAACTTTGAGGAATTGCTTTCCTTTGCGTTTCGGGCCTCTAATAATTTATTAATACCGCACCTTCGGCCGAGCAAATCCCGGTGGGCTTCAACCCGAACGCCGTGTCTTGCGCCGCTGCCTCTGGATGTTGCCCGGTGTCATTTTTCATCCAGATTTATAGCTCGGGATAGCTTATCTGCATTTTTAGTGTGATTGAAAAGTGCGCTAGATTTTTTTTCCGCCTTCACCCAGTAGATGCAATCACACTCTTTGCTGATTTAGCCTTGCCATATCGAGCATTATGGGTGGGAGTAGAATTATCATCACAGAAGATGTGCACAAAGCCCTTACTTCCTTTTAAACATGACCCTTGGACGTTTGAATCACTCCTTTCTGTGGGTGAACGTTTCCAAGGCCAGAATAACAATGGATCTGATTCACCAACCCCTGCATAGACCTTAGAAACCATGATTCATGGAGTTAGCCCTTAAACTTTTTTTGTGAAGTTACACCATATATTTAGAAATCGAAAGCTTGCTGGTCCTAAAACAGCAGGGTTTGGAATATGTCCTACATTATCGTAAAAATATGTTGTGAAGGCCTATGCAGGAAGCCCATATATGAACATTTTGTGGGCGTGTCTACTACCAACTCATTTACACAGAATAATTCAGATTTGAATTTAATGTAACTTAAAACTCGAAAATACTCAAAATCTACCAACTAAAACAACATTTGTGACAGACACCAAAACAAAAAGACAACGTTTGATGTTTGTTAAAGGTTCAATGTATGAAATTTGGCGGCATCTAGGTGTAAGGTTGTGAATTGCAACCAACTGCTCACTCCACCCCTCCCCGCTTCCTTTTTGAAGCGTTAGCGTGGCTCACACAGGGCTAAGATGTCATCACGTTTTCGCTTCTTTGCGGAAGGAGATAACATACTTACAAAACAAGTTCTCATGAGCAGTTTGTCCATTTAGGGCTACTGTAGAAACAACATGCATTCCATGCAGAGGGACCCGCGGTCTATGTAGATAGAAATCGCTCATTCAAGGTCATAAAAATGTTACGCTTCAACAAGTAAGATCTTTATACGTCCCTTAAGACTAGTTACGTATGTTATATTGCATATTTTTGTCTTAAAAAAAACACGCTGGACCTTTAAAGTAAGTTCCCTTTTGTATGTCAATCTTAAAATGCATAAAAATGGTCATTACTATAAAAGTAAATCATTTTGTTTGCTTGTTGTATAGGATTATAGAGAACCTCACAGAATTTGTAGTTAAACATCGAAATCAGTGTTGACATCATTCATTGCTAACGTCTGACAGGTTGTGTTCTCTTTTGTCATTTTTGTGCTTTTCTGAAGAATTGTTTGTTTTTTAAATTATATTGCATCCTTCGTGTTTATGATTGATCGTCGGATTACAGCTGTGTCTTCCAAATGTTTCTTTAGCATGCGTTATCGTTCACATTCCTTGGGAAGAAAACATGTCACTTGTTCTGCATAACAAAGAAAAATAGCTTTTGAAAATTCACCTTAGCTATGAAAATGTTTTCTGTATGCCTTTCAAAACGACTCTTGGAATTGTATTCTCGGTGAGGTTTTGAGTTACCAGTTCTTTGGAGAAAGCAGTGATCCAGAACTAATTCTAAATGAGCTAAGTAATGGTAATTGGCCTATTTGACAGTCGTCTGTGCCTGTGGTGATGAAAATATTTTTGAAGGTGGTAAAATTCTTTTTTTCGGCACCAATTTAAAAATATCAGCTCAATTTAACATTGCGTATTGTTACATGTTTTCCAATGTATTTTCCTAGCATAGTACATTATATTAATGCACTTATGTTTAACAACCAGAAAGTGTCCAAATAAGTTTTGTCTTTATTTTAACCATTGATTTATTGTTATTCAAACTCATTTTAAGAAATGTTTTGCTTGAAAAGTGTATTAGTGCTATTTTGTCTCTTTAAAAGAAATAGCTAATGGTTAAATAACGGTTTAATATTTTGTTAAACAATATAAAGACAGTAATTGCATTGATATACCAGTTGTCATTCCTGATCATGTTCATGCATGCTAGCCATTATGATATCACTCTCAGGAATGTGGCTTGAAAATGGCACCCTGAGGCACTAAATAACGTAATAGAAAGGAATACCAGAGATAAATGTCCCACCTACAACCTCAAAGCATTCCAGTCAATGTTACAAATACTTGATTTGTCTGTGATACGACGTATATGAATTTCTTTCATCATTTACTCACCCCCATGTCATTTCAAACCTGTATGCCTTTCTTTCTTCTGCAGAGGACAGAAAAAGATATTTTTAAGAACTTCGGTAACCAAACAACATTGGACACCATTGAGTATGATTATGTAGACACAAACCGCAGAGACATTTCTCTTCTTTTTTGGGTTCCGCAGAAGAAAGAGTCACGTACAAGTTTTGAACAAGCTGAGGGTGAATAAATGATGACATGATTACATATGTATTACACCCTTGTGAGCACATTATCATATCTGTGAACAAGAGATTTCATTAAACCCTAAGGTTTTCTGTTCTTTTGATGCAGAAGACAAGTACAGATTGGATTTCTGATGAATTTTGATTATTAGCGATTCATTTTTCATTCTCTCCTCTCTCCTTGTAATAAAAACTCAGACTGACAAATGTTGTAAAGCATTTAACACATCTGAAATGGACCGGTTCATTGAACAGCCTTTTAAATGAAACAAAAGGAGGAATAAAAACTTCACTCATCCACTTTTAGATGTTTTATAACAGCTACTGTATGAGGTATATGTAAAATTATTCTGCATATGTTATGTGCCTCTGCAAACAAAGGTATTTCATAATATACGCAATAAGATATAAAACACACTTTTAAGCTTTTTCAAACTAACCCTGTGGCTACACCGGACGTGGGACGATCTGACGTGATGAAAGACAATAGAAAGCATTAGAACCCATTATCGTTTAAAATTTTGTCCATGATGGATGCTGTCCGGTGTAGACACGATGTAACAATGCTGTATGAAGCTCTCAGTCTCAAGTATGTGCTGTGTAATTACAGAAGCCCTGCAAAGGATGTAAATTAAGAGCGCCTTCACTATTGGTCCCAAAGATAAGTCCATTCCCATTGCGGACGACAAATAACAACGGTACACGCTTTACAAATTACGGTCCACATCTGTCTGCGTGCAGGCGCAGTCACGCTACAAAATCTGTCTAACTTCAATTTAGAAGCGTCTAATGAGAACATTTAGATCAGGAAGGAAAACCTAGTTTGTTGCAATACCCTTGGTAGAAGATTAAAAAATGTAATTGGAACTATACATCTCAAAAGTCGGAGCTGTAGTTTTCTCGCAACAGAGTAGATTGCGAGCTTCTGTGCCATTATTGAAATACATATTCTGCTTTTGGGTGAACAGGTGGAATTCACAGAGTCTATGAAAGATATTAAAGTTGTTTATTTTTAGGTGAGCACACTTCTGGTGCGGTCGATCCTAGAGCACGACTCGGAGCGCACACACACATGAAATATATTTGTAGTTTTGTTACTTGAGTTGGCCTATGTTTGGCTTTGGTTTAAAATGCCCCATCACAATGGACTCGTAATTTCCATAATCATTTGCTTTAATGTCTCTTAAAGGAACAGTTCGCACAAAAATGAAAATTCTTGTTTACTCACCCTAAAGTTTTTGTATAAAGTTCTTTGTTCTGATGAACACAGAGAAAGATATTTGGAACAATGTTTGCAACCAAACAGTTCTTGGCCGCCATGACTAGCACAGTTAGAAACCATTTTTTTTGTTCTGTTAGGCAAAAAAAATAAGATATTTTGGAGAATGTAGTAAAGCAAAGAGTTCTGGGGCACTTTGGTAGTCAATGGTGGCCAAGAACTGATTGGGTACAAGCGTTCTTCCAAATATCTTTCTCTGTGTTCATTCTGCTCAAATTCACCCTGATCCAGATGATGTTACCTCTACCATTCTATATTCATTGTATACCTCCATACTCTTCAAGGATTTTTCTTCAGGGACATTCAAACACGTAATATAGTATGATGACCAGGTTTTTTTTTTTGTGCTACTGATCCAATAGTGTTAACATTTTGGACAGTCCAAATCATTAAACTGCATTATTATGCTTTCATAATTATATAAAGCATTTGGGTGCAAATCTAGTACGTATTCAATTTTGTAATTCGTCGACAATCTGTGCAAACTGAGACAATGTGCATGACAAAGCCGAAAACATATTTTGCCTCCCTTTTTAACAGTGTCTTGGCAGTCAAGCAGAGTTAAGCACATTAAGATCAGATGAACGGTTCAGTTATTAGAGAACATCACGAGAAGCTCCAAAGCGATTCAAAGGGAAACAATCAATTACTGCACATTTAGCATTCGTGGGTATAAGAGGTTCCAAAATCACAGGGTTGAGTCTTACGCAATGAAAGAATTATTCAATTATAATTAAAGAATTATTAAAGTGAAAACTGTGTGTCATGATTCTGCCTCATCATGTCATGTCTCTCTTGATCTTGTGGCAGAGTCATGGCAAAGCCTTAGGTTTCATGAGGAGAGAGGCATTACGGCCCTTTCGGTCTTCCATATTCGTCTCTGTTCCTCCCCTCTTGTCTCTTCATTATTGATTGTTCATTATTTCATACCCCGCACCGGAAGTGGGAAGTCTTTTGTTTCTGTTTAGTTACTTTGTCCTGTCCTTGTTACCCCATCGTGGGTTTTTGTTTTATTTTATGATTAAAATCTCACGTTAACCCCTTCACTGATGCCTGCGCTTGGGTTCTTCCTTCACAGGGTCAGAGTAAGTTTATATAATTGTATTAACCATCCTTATAATTATTCCTTTAGAGTTGCTTTTACCAATCATAAGCTGTTTCATGTATATATTTTTATATCTCACAGGAAAGAGAACCTCAGTGTATAATATACCTAAAGATATTGCAACGTTTCTATTAACGGAAGAGATGTCAAATGAATGTGGATTGAATAGCTCAAGCATTGGAAGAATTTATTAGGGATGCTTGAGTTCATATTAAAATCTCTCGATTGAGGAAACCCTGAGACATTGTTGAGATTCGCTTCAATGTAATCTTGTTGCCATCTCCGGAACAGATATTTGAGATCTCATTTGTGAATTTGGTCTTTTCCAAAAAAAGCATTCTTTCACATATAGACCTATAACCATTTAATGAAATATTTAAAGACAACTATTTTGAAATAACACACCCTCATGCGTCCTGCACAATTAGACCAGAAATGTGTATTAAGTTACATCGATTGCTATGCTGCACAAGGTCATGCTTGTTTTACTCAATGGCCTGCCATCGATTTACTATAACTACTTACAAATGCACCCTATCTAAGCCTGTGTGACACAGCAGACAGGTTTGTAGGGGTTAAACACATAAGGAGTGGTTCGGTTGGCGGTGAAGTGCAATATAGGCGCACTAAATTAGATGGCATGTGAGCAGGGAATAACACCGCAAACCAAAAGTCTTCGTTTGGCTCACAGGAATAATTGATTTTTCATGGAATTGAACGCTTTTACGCATCAGAAGACTTGCAAGGTCCCCTACTGTGGTCAACGGGCCCGGGAGTTCCACCGGGCCGAAACAAATGTAATTAATTGGATCAGATTAAAATTAATGAAGTAATTAAAGAAGTGCTTGGGCCGGTATCAGGCTTGTGTGGATATGGGCGTCATCGGGGCAAGGCAACACAGGCTTGCAGGTGAAGAAGATGTTATAGAAATGATTTAAACACCAGTTTGTTGCCTAATACTGGATACAGGACCACTTTGGTGTCCCATGACTTATTTGTAAGTGTAAGTGACGAAGTATGAGCGGTACAAATCTCATGTTTTAAGTTGTACCTGCAAGAAATTTGTTGTAATGATGTGATCAAATCTTCGGCAAAATACATTAATCTAAAACACAGGTACAGGTCTCTGTATAACATGGAAGGGGGCGTTTCCAGATCGTGATCAATCAAAAAGCGTAGAAGCCTTTTTTTTGTATTTGATGTTTTTAAACAGTCTAATAATAATTATAATATCAGTTAAATTGTTAAATTGTCATATTTTATAATAATATTACTATATTTGTATTATTATTCAAATGCAATTATTATGTTTATTATTATAATGTTACAGTATAACAATAATAATGCCAACAACAACCACAACAATAATAATAGCTATTATTATTGTTATCATTATATTGTAATTTATTCTAATAATATGTTATATTGAAATATATTATGTTATTTTATATTATTTAAATTTATATTATATAAATAAATAGTTTTTGAACTCCAATTTTGGTAGATTCTAACCTGAAAACCGAACCTCATTTAAAATGACCTGAAAACAAAAGTCCTAATTCGTTGTCTGCTCTGGTGACCTTTGAGGTTGACCAAGAAGTTCGGTATTTATGAAGGCACCTTCTTTCACAGTCCATACTTGAGAAGGAAAAGTTTCGGCTCCTAATTCTCCACCCGATTTGTGGAGAAGCACTTTCTTTTTCGTGTCTGCTCGACTGCTTATCTTTTCTCCAAAGCTGTCACCCTCTAGCGTGACCTAAATAAGTCATGGCACACACTCGGTGTTAAACAGGTTAGGGTTATATGAGGGTGAGCTCAAAGGTTGAAGTCGACAGTGGCATAACACCGTAACTAACACTGGCCTGTCAAGCACACGTCCAGGCACATCAATCCCTGACTGAAAACCAAAAAACAAACACATCCTCGCTGCATGTTAGCTCTAATATCAATGTCGTTGTGTATTTTACATGCAAAACAAGTTTAAACAAACTTTACCTAATTGTAATAAACTCAATTAACCTGTAACTAATTTATAGCGGTTATTTAGCAGACCTAAAATAGTGTCAATTTAACAGGTTGCAATTTTTGCAAATTTTCTGTTTCATTATAAATTATAAAGCATTTTAACTGGTGCCTATACGTTCATCTCTAAAAAAAAATGCACGCTACTGAATATTTCTCGACCAAATAGGATCAAGCATTCAAGCGCACTCTGTTATGAAATACAAACACAATGCAGAGCTTGTGAAAGAGTGTAGAAATGCAGAACCAGGTCATCTGGGAACTGACAGCAGCTCCAGTTATCCTCAGAGATGAAAGAGACGCAGAGGGCTGGCGAGGCAGGGGTGCGGAAGCGCCTCCGAAACCACGAGGCCCGGGCCGCATTGAAGCAGGGCTCGCCAGTGCTCATTGGCATTCACCTGACCCGCTCGGAAAAAACGAGGACTTGGGTTAGGAAGGCAAGACTGACAAAACAAGATAATGATGAGAGGATCTCAATTAATCTGCGCAGCGGCGTTCTGGAAGTGAGCGAGGACGGGCTTATGAGAGGGAGGAGCAGATGTTGTCAGGAGAGAGAGGAGTTGATGATAGCGCAAAATGGAAAGAGCGTAAAAGTTTGGTCTCCGAATTACAGACCCTAGGGGAGAGTGAGTCTGGCACAGTAGGGAAGAGTGACTTGGGAACTGAAGAACACAGAGATTAGAGTCTAGTTAAATCTTTTATTATTTTCTAGCATATCAAAGGGGTGTTAATATCACTTTCAACATTTAAGATAAAATGGTTTGAATATTGTTAAGTGCTTGTAGATACAATTAAAAGAGGTCCTTTTCTAAGTAATGTTAAACACAATGGGGCCAATTTCAACATCTACACTTCATTTTGTAGATCATTGTATAAGCACAGCAAATGGGTTTAATTCTCAGGGCACATATATGGGCCATTCTACAGAATTCCTGCTGTCCCACATAAAAAAAGCATTTAAAAAGCATTGAAGTAATCATATCTGAGTTGTTTACTAAGATCCTTCCATCATCTATAGAAACCCACAATACTTTTTATTATATTGGTAGGCTTAATATATATAAAATTATAATTTATTGGGTATTTATAATTGGTTAGATGGGTGTCCCGAACCCAAACGCCTACATTTGAAATTATAGACATTTTTATTTTAATTTCTTTCCAGTTTTGTTTTTAAAAATCTATTTTTGTTGTTTTTAAACATGCAAAGTTAAAAATATATATATTTTATTTTTTAATTTTTAATCTTGTTAATTTGTTCAAAAGTATGAAAATATGTGTGTAACCTTAAGGAACATCACAGCCAAATGTATTTTTTTGTCTGCAATTAAGCAAACTGTTTTAGCGGTTATTCCATAAAATTTTGTTTTCTATTCTTGTACATCTGTTCAGAACTGTGCTTGCTAACCTTGATAAGCATCTTTAAGCTAGGCTCAAAAGTATTCAAAAATTGTCACTACCAAAACAGTCACGACCGAATGTATCACTAGGTATCATTGATTTGGTAGTGACAAAAATAGTTTAGGTAGTGACAAAAAGGAACACTTAACAAATAAACAAAACTCCTATTATACAAATCATTAATATTTTAGTATGTTTAAGTAGTGATATAGTATATGAGCTGGAGGTCCTAAAACTGAAACTGAAACCTAAATTGTTAATAAATTAGTTTATTAGCTACTATTATTATTAATAATATAATAGTTTAATAATAATGAATCTAAAAATAAAATGATTTCTAAACTGCATATACATAACATTTCAAACATTAGTATTGAGTTGTTTGACATGAACATCAACTCGTTTTCTTTAACTTATTCCCAGCCAGCCTTTTAAAAAAAAGTTGCCAGCCTACGCCAGCGTTTTTTAACATTTTCACCTAACTTTAATGGCTCACAGTACATTTTCTGTAAAGAATGTATGGACAAACAATATGTCCAATGAAAGAACAACGTCTCAGGTCTTCAACAAAAGAAACCGTATTCTTCTATCTTCATTTGTTCTTTTTTATCACTCCTTAGATGTGGGTAGGTTTCTTAAAAAATCCATCCCTTTGATTAAACAGCTGAGATAATTAACGTTTTTTGTCAAAGATTCCGCCCAGATTACACTCAGAACAATCCTTAAAATTCAATAAGAAATATACGTTCTAGGTTCTTGGATTCTGTAGTTTTTCCCAAAGGTGTGTAAGAGCGCCACCTGCTGTACAACACTACAAACACTGATTGCCGTAATAACTCGTCTTTGGCGGGGAAGCGTTTTTTTTTTAAATGACGAGAGAACTCGTCAATGGCGGTGAAAGAGTTAAAGTATTGGAGATCTGCGAACATTGCTTTGTTTTTTCTATATCAGTTTTTGGGCAAATAAATGCAAATACAGTCTATATTTTGATTGATAATATCACTAGTTCACAGAAAAACTACAATTTTACTTCAAAATCCACCTATAAATAGTAAATTCAGAAAAAACTGAAACTATCTTTGATGTGGTCTCTTAACTTTTTTCCGCAGATATACTGTACTTTACTGAACTTGACACAAGAACTTTACTGAACTTGACAATAAAAACTAGCAATGCAATAAATTATGACATAACATCAAATAATAATCTGTATTGGGTGTAAAGCCAAAATGCAAACATGTTGAAAACATTTGATATATTATGTAAATCTTGTTGCCTGACACTGATGGGTAACATTACATTCATCTCTTGTGCAGTTCATACAGTATGTCTCTGTATAGAGACAAACATAGATTAGTCATTCACAGGTTGACTATAGTGTAAACACATAGCAAAATCTGTTCAACTAATGGTGTGTTTTGGGGGTTGGCCTTACAGTTTTCTGACCAATGCGGACTGGGAATGTGCTACGGAAAGTGTACCAAATTCCTATAAAAAAATATACACATCCGTTTTATTTAATAGAAACTACATTACATTCAGCAACTCTAGAGATCTATAGCTAATGAGATTTGCTGCAGCAGTATGTAACCGAGGCTTGCATAACTTTAGTTTGCTCTGCGAGCTCGATGACTGAAGGCAGCCTGTTATGTGGTTTCATGCTATGCTCACTTTGCTCCAACAATGAAGTCATCCTGGCTGCTCACCCACCGGTAGGCATTCTCTGTACAGTATTTCTTCCCTTCCATCTCCCCTGCTAAGCTATGCCGCTTTGCGCTTGAGGGTGTCACCGTATTTCAGACTTCTGGCCCATTCCAAAGCGGCGCTCCCACGGAGAAATCCGTTTCTCAGTTGAGCGCAGATAATGGAACATCACTCTTCCGGCCTGGCCTGGCAACATGCTATTGCCCCTGCCTCGCAAGAGTCCTTAAAAAAGTGCTGAGGTGAAGAACGTTCTTTCATAATAAAATAAAATTCAGATTCAGCCGAGTAGACAGTAAAAAAACAGGTGAGCTGTGTTTCATGGAGCTGTTGTGCAGGTTTAAAAAGGTTTGTTACAAAATCAACTGAGCAGTCCTTCTAAGACAACAATATAATATGATTTATTTTTAAAAAAATTGTATAATAAAAATAATCCTATTATTTTCAAACTAGAAATCACAGCAATTTCTTCACAGCAATGCCAACTTTGGGGAACCAAAAAAGGTTTCCTTAAAGAAAACATTGCTTTGCTTACGCTTCTCCAATTAAAATAACCTATTGTGTAACTATACAGCCAACAAAGAACCTTCGAGTAACCTTTATTTTTAAAAGTGTAGGTAGCAACTCTGTGTGGACACATACAGTAAAGAGGGCATGCATTGACGTCACTTTCCCACATGAACAAGCCCGGACACGCCCCCTTGAGTGGCAAAACACTCTGCAAAATGGCTGCTTTCAATGACAGAAACAAAGAATCCGAGACTAAAATGCGCAATTATTTGCTAAAATTTAAAGCAGTTGAACGTGAAAGTGATCATTACGACTTGTATATGAACCAGGTGTCCTTGGAAACTGAAGTGCTGCGTGGAAAATACACAAAACAAAGCCAGTAAACATTTTCTACTCAAGAAAAACACTTTTAGTGGTTTAACATGAAATACATCTGCTTAGAATGTTAAAAGAAATACCTTTACATTTATCTAACATCTAGAAGTGTAGAAAGTAGGTAGGTAACGGTATTATGATGTGGTTAAAAAAGACTACTTTTCTGAGTATGATATGAAAAGGCTAGCAAACATCCACGTTTCAATATTTCATTAGTTTCAGCACATTTCAGCGATACATTCGCTTATTTCTGACTTTCGGCAATCTTTAAAAGTGCTCAATCTGTTTGTACAATAATTGCACAACAACTTTTTCCTGTTCTAAATAGAGTAAAGATTACGGTAAACATTGCTGCATTCCGTCTTTCTGCCACTCAGTGGGCACTTGCATACCCTCTATAGTTTTATATTTGCATGTTGTTAAGCTAATGTGTGTAATACACTAAATAATCACATAAAAAAACTTGTTAAGTATTAATATTAGGTTAAAATAAATTCTCACTATGTAAATTATAAAATTGATTGTATTTTTCTTACATTACACTAATGAAAGTGATGTTTGAAGGTGTCAAATGACACAGCTAAAACGAATATTTTCGTTTGTTTAAGATGTAATGTAATGTGTATACACGTTTTAAGGTTAAAAAAGTATTTTCCAGAAAACGTGTATGTTTGTATCTCCTCTTTGCCCCGCCCCTCTGAAACACGCAGAATTTTTATAAAGCTTATCGCTCTGAAAAGCGAGGTGTGCTATGATTGGCCAGTTAACCAGTGCGTAGCGATTGGTTGAATACTGCAAGCGAGTGACGGAAATGTAACGCCTCTTACCATATTCGGAAAATCAGGTTACAAAGCAATTGTACTGACTGGTGATAAAATGTCATCCGTACTTCCTTATATAAATTCGAGTCTGCACTTGTCTGCATTTGCAGATCACAAACACACGACAAACTCAACTCGCGTTAGTCCGTAACAAAATCTTTTGCTATACACACAATATACTTACAGGCTGCGAATCTGAAGCGCCTGTCATGCGAAGTTGGAATGGTTGGAATGGCCCCACTTTTTAACCAAAGATTCCGTGGATTGCCGGACTTGATATCTTCCAGGTTCGTGAAGCAATCTTCGGTGAAATGTGCTGCACACACTTGAAAATTTGTATTGTACTTTTCTGGAACAGTGTTTTAAATAAAACAAAACCGTTTGTTTTTAGTAGTATCATCTTTTGGAAGGGCAAACAAAATGGCTTTCTTTTCGTAACGAAACACACAGCATCTCCACGACATGGCTGCGGCGGCGACAATACAATGAGATTTATAAGTACGCCCACCATACATGCGCATACATTTGGCCGGTCTTAGTCAAGTCATACCACGAAATGACTTACATTAGTGAGGGTGTGGTTACAAGAGGAAGCGTTTCAGGCAGGTCTGGGTGAGCATTCACTTGGATAGAATGCATCTTTTGTTTCAACACTTTAATTTTTGCAATTGCACGTGTCTAATACATGCATGGGCAACTTATAACACACCAAAGACACAGAAAGACACGTGTTCGCGCCATATGACCCCTGTATATGACTGCAAGGGCGAGATTCGAAAAACATAATTCTCTTAAAAAATATCATTGTTTTTTCTTTTGGGCGATATTTGACATATTATAACTAAGTATTATAGATAATACATATGTAATCTGCATAAGCAATCACCCAGAAAACATATAAACGCCTGTTGAAAAACTCAATTGTTGTGGAATTAGCAAACGTAAACCTACCAAATTCATTTACCCCCCTTTTTACCTTTTTTATTAGCCTGTGACAAAAGAGTAAATTTGAATAATTAAATTTGCATTTACAACAACATGCACTTGTTATGGAAATGACAGGCACTCACAATTGCTCTGTGCACCCAGAATGCATCTGTGCTCTCTGCATTGTGCCCTTTGAGAGCGGTTAGACCATGTGCCAATATCTCTTGGCATACCAACCAGAAAAAAGTCAACTGCAATTCTCACTTTGCTATTTATCTTTTACTCTCTCTCAATGCCCCTTTGCTGAGTCACAGGTTTTTCTTTTTACTGTCCTCTTGTTTTTTTTTTGACCTGCCTGAGCAGTTGTGGCAAAGTTGCCCCCCCCGAACCCACAGAGAAAATGTGGTTCCCTCGAACACAACCAAAGCTATTTCAGCAAATGAAAATCACTTTAGATGTGACATTGGGCTTTATTTGTTTCTTTCAGAGGGAAGCAAACAAGGTGACTTGTCTGACGCAATGGAAGAAGGGCATAGCTGCAGGGATGATTCCCTGTTGTGCATATTAATTGAATTCGGCCCCAGACCTCCACCTGTGCAGTTGGGGGGGGGGGGGTTGTTGTGTGTCAGCAGGGCACTTCCTGTTGACGTAGGACACATATGTGACCAATGATAATGACATTTCTCAATGCACTTTGATAACTTCACGTTGCCGTTTTGCTTTTGCTCGACCTTTTTATAACAAAATGTATTGGATGGCTAAGGTTTTGTTTTAATAGTCAGTGGCATCATTTATATCTGATTCTATTAGTGTGACAAATGGCTTATCTAAGATTATCTAATATTAATTTGATAAACAGTTATTTTACACAGTATTTCCTCAAAGTGAATGAACCCTTATAAGTTCATGTTTTGTGCCTCAGACTTTATCCAAATAACAAGCTGAACTACAGTGAATGGTTAATATTTGTTACTTACTTCTGTTACATCGCATTCTATGATATGGAAAAACAGGTTGATATTGAATAAATTTACATTCTTAAGTAAAAAGAAACCTTAATTTAATTTAAATTTATTTCTTTAATTAAATTAGAATTTATTAGAATTGTATGTAATTTAATTTAAAGCTGAATGCCATACATGGATTTCACTATTTTGAAATTAACCGTTGTCATCAAATCAAATAAAATATAAAAATATATGACCTACAATATATGAAGAGTTTGGTTCCAAAATGAGATTCCTAAAATTTTGTTTTTTATTATTTGATCATGTTTTTATTGTTTTGTCGTGTTATTTAGCTGTATTTAATTTACATACATGTATGCAGTGCACTTTAACAAGAAGTCACTTATAGGTAAACCCTGCTGCAACCTAGAAAAAACAATCACACCCAAAAAATACCAGCAAACAAATAAGCTCCCCCCAAAAAATCTATATCCCAGCTCTCCCCACACAGCCCCGGACAATCCTTTCTTGTCACTTCCTTTCCTCGGGCGACCTGGGAGCAAATCATGACTGTGGAAACGCTGTCATGGCGTGGTATGAGAAATAAACACTCCAGCCAGCGAAAGAGCGCCGCATCTTCCCTCACACTGTCTCCGGTGGGCTTTTCTCCAGTGGGCTTTTCTCCAGTTTTAACTTTCCTGGCTCTAAGCTCAGAGCGGGCACCACGATTGCCGCAGGCAAGGTCAGGCCGTGTGCTGGGTACGAAACCAGTCAAACCCCATACATGGGGCCCGACACAGAGGGGGCTCTGCGATCAAGTTCCCTTGAGGGACCGTAACCGTCTTTGAGATACAAGCTGAAAGGCAGAGGTTGCGCCTTTTACAGGCTTTGGAAAACGCTGGGTTTACTCCCTGACTGGGGTGAGGCTGACGGCTTTGGCTCTCTGGTAGATTACCAATTTGGCAGTCGCTTTGAGTTGTTTTTCTTTTTGGCTGGAAATGGCCACTGAAAATTTGAGAATTGGGAGGAATCCAAGCATTTAAAGTGCCTGAAATAGCCTACCTGTTTTCTTTTTATGCTGTATGTGGGCTAATTCCATTGACGGTGAAACAGAGAAGTCATCACATATGTCATTTAAGAGAGAAATTCTCTGCATAAAGCTAAGGAAAAACTAAATTGTGTCTAAGTACAGAAGTAACAAAATGCAAAAAATACTCCAAATATAACACTGTATACAACTTGTACTCGTACTGTAGTTGTTGTTGAAGATTTATATTTATATTTGTATTAAAATAACATCACAACTACACTTAACCCTCCATTTTTTTCAATTTTTATGATTTTTATTATTTTCATAAATTGTTATTAGATACAATTTCAATTTCGGCATTACAAAATTTCTCCACCAATACTGATAGCTGTTTATTCAGAGTGATCTGCCAAGACAGATTCTGAAAATTGCATACATTTTTCTTAACTTTCTGAATGTTATCAATTCATATAATGACTATTAATATTGAACGTCAAAAAGGATTTTTTCTTAACATTTTCTAAATACAGAGCACAAATGAATTGCACTTTCCTGTCCTTGTTTGATTGACATGATATATTCAGCTCTGATCATCTGCTGTTTTAAAACTATTGGGCGATAGCCAATAGTGTGAAAAATAGCTTTTATCGACAGATACCGATATTGTCCGATGTATCGGTGCATCTCTATTGATAACCCTTCATGTTTGTTTGTGGATTTTGCAAATATTAACCAATCAAAGAATTTAAAAGAGCTTGTCAACTTTGACAACACCGTTTGACACAGCAAAAATTTGTTGCAGTTTTGCAAATACGAGCTTTCAGTTTACGTATTTATTACTACTGTGATGTGTAGGAAGTTTATTATGTATCCCAAATTTAGTTTGTCATGTGTTTTTTTACATAATCAATGTAACCGTTTGAATCCGTCTGCTTTTCGTCTTGCCGTAAGCTAAGGGTGCGTTCATATTTCTAGTTCTGTTATTTTGGTCTGGACCAAAAAGAAATAAAATAATAATTTGTCCTGGTTCGCTTGCCGTTCAGACTGCCATTTTAACAGCGAACCTAAAGATATCGAGCCTATCAGCTTACGTGTGAAGTCGCAACATGATTGGAAAGATTTTATGATATTTATTTCAAAAGTGAATTTACCGGACATGCAAAACAATGCTGTGTGCTGGGTCAGCAGGGCAGTGTTTGCTTGCTCACCTGGAGTGTGCATTTATTTATTAGATATCATTTATTAGAATGATCTTGCTTGGTCTATAAACACCATGCACTGTGCTGTGTTTTACCTTTCTGAATTTTTTCTTATTTTCTCCTGTAAAGCTGCTTTGGAACAATGCACATTGTGAAAAGCGCTATATAAATAAATTGAATTGAATTATATATGCTCAGTGTATGCCTGCGCAGATGAGAGTATTTTTAGCCAGCTGGTAACTCACAAAGATCTCATGAAGTGTTTGAAGCAGTCAAAACGACGGCAGGAAGTCATCCATTACAAGGGCAAGCACATATCTAATAAACTTTCCTTTTATATTACCAAATCACTTGATTTGCGTGTCGTATATTGTTTTCACTTCCTGTTTTTGGTTCGGTTCGATGCCTTTGGTCCGTGTTGCGTTCATATTTCAATCGAACCAAGCCAGAGTTCATTTGAAAGTGAACCGAGATCCATCTTTTCAGCGGTCCTGGTGAGCTTATTAAGTGCGAACCAAGGTTTGGATGGCAGCGTTCACAACTGCACAATTAAACAGCACTAACAGAGCAATCACACCAGAGTTTGTTTTAATCAAACCAAACACGGCATATATGAACACACCCTAAAGTGTTAGCTTAACTAGCATTGTGTTCATATTTTAAACTTTCGAGTCCTTTATTGTTGAATGGACTGTCCATGTGTTATTTTTTTCATTATAGTTCAGGTGTCGACGTAAAAAGAAGTAAAACGATGTTTAAAACGTTACCTTCTTACTTATTATCCTTAATATGAACAGTTACTCCATGCAGTAAATACAATTTTTGTTGTATGGAATGTAGTAATATTGTTTCATTGCCCCTTTCATTTATAAACACAACATAAGGACAGCTCGATGTGTAAAAGTATGTGGATGACCCATGTAGCCTGTATAAAAATAACTATGTCCGTGTATACTACTACTAGACCACAGCTACAGCGCATCGCCTTGTCATTTATTTTTAACTCTCTTTTTACAGACACGGACTATTTACCTATTGCGTAATGTAAAACTTGAATGTAATTCTTCCACTGTGTTTGGACCATAAGATTGGCCATATTTGTTCCTGCCCTCTATCAATCAAAAACACATAAACTGAAGGTATGCCGTTTCAGCACTGCACCAACTATAAAAACACTCTCCCCACTGGCCTATCCAACCTTTCCAGAACATTCCTCTCCTGTTCCTCCTCTGGGTCAGTGAATGGCCGGTTCATCCAGTCAGGGGAGGAATAGGCTATAATCCTCCACAACATATTTTCCACTGAGGCATTTTCTAAGTTCACTTGCCTGTGAAAAGCTGTGAGATTACTGAGAGTATTAGAAGAGTTTTAAAGCCCATTAAGTTTGTGGTCGCATTTCCATTTTAGTGCACTTCAAAATATCAGCGACGGCGTGATAGATGCAACGACGCTTTATCTCACAGGCCCACACAGATGAGGTGAAAGACGGGGGTCGGAACGTGACATTAGAAAGGTCTACAATGCAGTACGTCAACAAAATATGGTAGATAGATATGATAAATAAATAAAAATAATATGATAGATAACAGGTGATATGTATTTACATGAACAAGTTATGGTTTTAAAATTTTAAACACAAAAGTTTTAAATAAAAGTTATAAAATTGTATTTCGTATTTTAGGAAAAGTCCTTACTTATGGTTAATTTCCATGTCAACTTCAATGATTTCTTTCTTATTATACAGTACTAGTACAGGAATATACCGTACTGATATAGGTTATAACTGATCGAATGGTTATGAAATAAAATGTGCATGCGATTTGTCGACTTTGGTACTTCGGAAAATCTGAGCACAATTTGAAACATGAAGATTTTTATTTATTATAAATGTACGTTTTTGTTCGAGACTCGAAGCTTCTTAAGCCGTCGGGCTATCATAATATTAGTTGACGTAAAAGCGTAAACTAGGCACGAGTGCACTCTAGCACCCCCTATGGCAGTCCTTAGAACAATATGTGTACAGTAACTGCAGTGCAATATGCGTCTTTTGGCGCGCAACAATGCATGAAATTGAATTTGTGTAGTTAGATGTACTTGTGTAGCACGGTTCCATGCATTAAGCCAAAGTTTCAGTTCGCTCTCCTTTTAATTACTTTACTTTCTAGGGTAAACAATTTACATCTCATTTGTATTTAGGTTTATGTTCATTGCAAACAACATCATCAACTTTTAATAGATACATTAGAGCGAAATGAACAGAAAATAAGAGAGCAGATGAATTAGAAAATGGGATTTGATCCATGTATTTTTCATGAACACAGTGGCTTTGTAAATCCAAGTATGCGTCCTAACCGATAAGGGTCCTAACCGCTCAGAAATCTTTTTGTAAGTTTCCATTTTATACATATGCATCATTTTGTCTTTCCAATTTGAAGAATAAGGGAAGCAATGACCGAGAAGGGAATTTCGCAGTTCAAACCTACGTAGCCTGGAGAAGCACCACAGCTCAACGTCAGAACATGAGCCTTTACCACTCTGCCACGGTTCTAACGTCATATTTTCAGGATTCCTTTAAATAATAATAAATTGTGACCAGTTCTGATGTATTTTACCTGTGTAGGCTGGATGCACAACACATTTCAATGTCAAAGTGTGTGTGCTAAACACTATACCACAGCTTTGATTTATTTATCCGTATTTATGAAAAAGTATAGAAGAACAAATCACTTTTAATTTCTGATAAAAGACAGGTTATGAAATGACAGACGATTAAGCAAAATGTGTATTGTGACTAGCAAGACAGGACAAGGACATCTCTGCGTGAGACGTTACAAGTTTCTCCTGTTGCCTCTGCCTAGTGTTTCTCTTTTCTTGTTATTTTAAATTGAAATCTAAATCTTTGACATCACTTCCAGACGCTCATCACTGGGAAGCCAACCTTGTCAAATTGTCCAATAATCGACGGGGTGCCGTGTTGTAAGATTAAGCAGAATTATAAAGGTAGAAACGGCAGGAGATGATTCTGTTTCTTTAAGGCATGCCCGGAGGGCACCATCCGTCTATCATATAGCGGGCGTGGTGTCAGTCTGTGAGACAGGAGGAAGCTCCTGGTTGTATGGTAAAGGAATAGACGAGATAGCACCACACCCCATAATGTTTAATAATTTTGTCCCCTGTGGGTTGTTTGTCTGTGTGTCAGCTGACAGGTGAAAATGACATTTGGTGTCTTTCATCCATACCACCCTCTGCTCTCTGTGTGGTCCTGTTTGTCTGAGCCTCCAACATTCCTTTATCTGATCTCAGATCAGTCACATTATACCCTGCCCTAGCCATAAACCACTTCTCAAACATCAAATCTGATCCAGGAGCAGTTTTTGTGGCCCTCATCCAGTGGTCCGCAGGGTCCGATATACGGATTCCTTTGGCACTGCAGGCGCTGGCTAATTCTGTTCAGGCCTTACGTATTTGGACAGGACGGCCGGCGCTTGCAGCTGTCTCCTGGCTCGGATTGCAGGTGCTTAAACCGCGGTGTAAAAATAAATGGAGGTGAGAAAATTGCAGGAGAAATGAAGAGAGGGGGGTTTGGCAGCAGAAAGAGAGATCGCACAACAACAAAGACGCGAGCTGTACCCACCACAGTGATTTGGACCAACATTAGACGGTTCGTAAGCGCCAGGAGCTCTCACATCACTGGCTGGCAGTGGTACAGATATCAAAAACACAATTTGTTATCAATTACCCGTCCTGTGGAATTCCCAGCATTGAGAACAGATTTTTGAAGTATGTTAAACGCTACAAATGTGCACCTATTAAACTCTTACTCATTAGCATTAGCTATAACACATTAGCTAACACGAATTAAAGAGGTTGTTCACAAAAAAAAAATCTGTCATGATTTACTCTCACATAAGTTGTTGATTTTGTTGTTCTGCTGAACACACGAAGATATTTGCAAGAATGTTTGTAACCAATCAGTTCTCGGACACTATTGACTTTCATAGTGGGGATAAAAACTATAATGCTATTCAATGGTGCCCCAGATCTGTTTAGTTTTCCACATTCTTTAAAACACCTTCTTTTGTGTTCGACAGAACAAAAATATATTTATACAGTTCGGGGACGATTTGGGAGTAAATTATGTAAGAATTGTCATTTTTGGGTGAACTATATTGTTTTAATATAGTTTTCCAGCATTTATTAGTCATTATTAATGTTTAATAAGACAATACAATACAAAACTTTGAAAACGCAGCAGTTTTAGTTTTCATGTAAACTGCAAGACAAAACTTTCTGTAAACGTTGACATCACGCACATGTGTATTACGTGAGTATAGCCAAAACAATATGGCGGCTTCCGGTACTGTGAGCTCTCGCTGCTCGACTTTGTATTAATGTGTAATTGCTGCACCAATAAGACCAGGAGAGAAATACTATTTACATTCGAGTTTTCATAAATACACATATACGTCGACCAACTGCATTTAAAGAGCACTTTTTGCTTATAACTGTGTATGTGCCGAGTAACGTCCTGTTTCTTTACACAAAGGCATCGCCATCCAGTGGCCTGGCGTGCATACTACAGCGTTTTTATCCGTTTTCCTGGATACGTGTAAATGCATACTGTTTTGATAACTCTGTCAGATATTTTCAGAAACTTTCCAAAAGCACAAAGGAAAAACTTTTCTGTTTTTCATCGTGTAAACGTGACCTTATTTGTTGTGCATGTTGTGTAGTTAACCAATTTTAACAAACGCAAAGTTTTGCTTCAATTTTGTTATCTTCTCTTTGTTTTGTTTAGAAATGGTAAAAGTAGAAATGATAAACCGCATATTTTTTTGGATATGCAAAATGGGTTTTTAGAATCAAAATACAATCTAAGTTTTTTAGTACATAGTAGCCATGTCTGTCAAGCTGTAAAAAGCAAAAAATTCTTATAATTCTCTTCATGTTTCACAGAAGCAAGAAGGTCATATCTTATGGAGAAAAATTTCCATGCTATTTATCGAAACATATTGGTGTTACAATTAAATACCCTTCACCATGGTGCACGCACAACTTTTTTAGTAAAATGCAATTTGGTCCAAACCAAACACTTCCAATAGATATGATTTATAATATGAACAACAAAATTGATGTCTTTAGTGCAACTTGTAGGGCATTTTGTTAGGCAGTATGAAAGTCATGGGTTTGAATCTCATGGAAAAACCAGGTAATTTGTAAAATATAATTTATAGTGTTGTACAATTAATCACAATTAATCATAATGGTAATATTTTCAACTATTACACAAACAAAAAATAAAATGGTGAAACAATTATTGTGCAGCTTTCCATTTTGCAAGAATCTAAAGCCATGCAGTTTTTTTATTTTGTTTTATTAGTTAAACTCTTTTTAAGTTAGGGTAATCATGTTGAAAAATGGGGTCTTAACATTGGGAAAAATAATCATGCAGACCTAATTCATAGATTAAATGTACTGCATGTCACTTTGGATTATAGTGAATGTATCAAAAATGTGTAAAGGGCATATTCCGCATTACTTTATATAATAAAAAAGCATTACTGTATCACCACAACTGAAGACTTGTCATGAAAAACACGCTTAACCTTCATCTCATCTTATTTTAAACATTACAGCAAGAACCTGTCAGTAACATTTTTATTTCATATCTGACCTTGTAAAGAGTAAAAATGCAAAACACAAGAAATCTTAATGTTCATCTTAACAGAGAAAAACCCATCCCTACAGATACCCGCGTTCTCCGTCAAGTCTAAAACTCTGTCCTCTCATCTTCCCTCTGTCTCCACGCTCAGAATAGAGTGAATCTCAAATATCACGCGGGCCGTAGGGTCTGTAAGCGGCCCATGATGATCCACTGACCTCAGAGGAATATACACTTCTACAGTAAAGAAAAACGACTTCTAGGTCACAGAAGACTCTGCACTTAATGTTGGATACTCATCACGATCTCTGTGTTTAGACATTATGGTCTCAGGGGGGGAGTGAAGCTGTACCAGGCAGCGACTCGCTGCTTACTGTGCCTCCACTATATGACCTAATCCTGCAAATAACTGCTGCTTTTGTGCACAAGCATTACTGAGCGACTTTATTCGCTCTGTGATTGTAAATGATAGACGACTGGCACTTTAAGTGAATGATTTGACATTTAAACAAGTGCATTATAGAAGAAGAAAGCCTAAAGTGCTATCTTGATGTAAAATAATACTCGCACCGTGAAACCTTTGAGAAGCGGCTTGTGTATGTTTTATGACAAGCTGCAAGAAACGTCTAGTTTTATGAAGGAGAATAGTTATTATTTTATGCGTTTTCAGCACCAGTATATTGTATATGTAACTTGAGAGATTTGAATGCTGAAAGGATAAATGATGACATTTTCAGCTTGGATGGGTAAAAATGGTGTGAAATGGTATTTGAACAACAGTAGGTCTTTCATTCAACCTCGTATCGTTTCAGACCTGTATGACTGCAGAACACAAAAGAAAATATCTTGAAGAATGTTAGTAACCAAACAACATTGACTCTCATTGACTTCCATTGTATGAACACAAAACCACAGAGACATTTCTCAAAATATCTTCTTTTGTGTTTCACGGAAAAAATAATCATATACAGGTTTTGAATGACATTAGGGTGAATAAACGATGTCCAAATTTAAATTTTTGGGTGAACTTTCCCTTAAAGAACACTTGTTGTATGCGTGTATATATGGTGCTATTTTTACCAGCCGAGAACTCAGGAAGAGCTCGTAAAATGTTTGAAGGATTCAAACCAGTGCCAGGAATTTCTTGTTGTACACAGAATAATGATACAATAAACACTCTTCCTGTGTTTTCAATTCGTGATTTCTTGGGTTGAAGTTTGTGACATCTCATCTTGGTTTGTTTACATTTGGTTTGGTTTGTCTGTGTTGCGTTCATATTTCAGTTGAACCCACAGGGATTTGGGGACTAAAATATCAGGTCTGTGTTTGTGACACTTTCTAGCACTGTTCTTGGACTCTGGATAACTTTATAATTTGTCTGCTTTCATTATTTTTTCTCTTTTACTTTTATATCTAAACTCAATATTTGCCTAGAATCCATTAGTAATGTATTTTTCTTTTTCGATGCTGCATTAAAAGGCAGTCCAAACCCTAACAACCACTAAGCAACACAAATCATCAACGCTTAAGATTGTAATAGCAATTGCATAGCCACATTCACATCACCCTGGTAACTAAATAGCAACTCACTAAAAATAACTCAAAATACCTTAGCATACGCACACAACACTGATCAAATTAGCAAAGTTTAACAGCTCTCTAAAAATCACCCAGAACAACACCATGGAACACTCTAGCAACCGTTCTGATGTCATAGCAACTAGGTAGCGCCACCCTAGAAAACATTTGCATCACCGTAGTATCTTACCCAAGTCCCTAAAATTAACCCGGAAACACCTTGGCAACCACCCACAACATTGGTAATCGCAGCAAACAAAGCAATATACCAATATTTTTTGTAATTCAGGCAGTATACTTGTATAAGGATACGGGTGAATGGATGAGTTGCTAAACAAACAAAAAAGAAAGCGAGCACGAACAACACGGTTGTCAGGGTTTCATCAACACAGGAAAATGAAAGCTCCGTAGAGCGTTCTACCTGAACACCTAGGTGTTTTGCGAAAATGTAGCCGAGCTCATTAAAGACTCCCTAGAAATGAAAGCATCCTGCTAATAACAGTGATTACTTCCCCCAATCGCTGTTCAAGCTCTTGATGAGAAAAGCCAGCCTTCCATTGTTCTGCGATGTCTTTATAAAGCTTTCCGACGGCAGAATGCTTTCATATCCAAGAGGCAGCTTAATGACCGGCCACGTCGCTGCGCAATAGAAATGTGCTATTTTTGGCTAACCGTGGGCTGCGAATGCAAATTTGCATATGTATTTTTCACGTGGCCCTCAATAGTATACAGAGATTAGAAAATAAGCTCTGTAGACTTGTGCTTCCACCAGCCACCCATCACGTGCGCCCATGAGAGGCTTTGTCTCCTGGGTTTCTTCTCCGTGTGGTCGGCAACTTGCCACTTCGCATTTTATTCCCCATGGCGTGAATCTTGCAGTTGCATTGTTGACCGCCGGATTTATTGACCCCAGCTCCCTTGGGTGCACTTACCATAGTTTCCCTTGGGTCGATCAATTATTTATAACACATTTAGAAGCAGGTTAAGGGCCTTAAAGGAAATGAAACACAATGGGGATGTTGCGGATGATTTGAGACAGAATAGGGAATGAGGAACTGGTTAAGGTGAAGCGAAGATGACTGTTGTAAACACAGGAGCAGATGGAATTTGAATTAAATACTTCTCGCCTCTGTTAACCTCGCCCACAAGTACTGTCTCTCTCCTCGAGAGGTCAATGTTTATTGCTTATCTAATGCTTTTGTGAGGTAATGTTGTGTCTTACTTTATTACGCTCTTTTCGAGTGTTTTGCAGTGTTGGGGAAGCTTTGAGACTCTTGCAAAACTACATGCTGCTCACAATTAAGTTACACAGTCGAAACTCTCTGGTTACAAATGGTTTCTTAAGCGGTTTTATAGGTTATTTACATTCACATTTATGCATTCGGCAGGCGCTTTTATCCAAATCGACTTAGTGCATTTAAGCTATACGTTTTTATCAGTTTTTGTTGCCTGGGAATCGATTGCACAGTTTTCGCGATAATAGTAGGATAATGCTGTAACAAATGAGCTACAGAAACAATTTTATAATTTAAAATATATAACCATATATAATATATAATATTTCTCTAGCACTACGTATCACATAGTGAAATGATAAAAACCACAACACTGGGTTCAATATTTTGAACAAAATTTAAGAAGCTAAGCTTGAATCTCATTAACATTTTCAATTTTGAATAACAGTTGTAATTTTGTTAAAGAATTTACTTCACAGATTGAATGCGGTGTTATTTTCTTTAAAAAAAATATATATATATATATATATGTGTGTGTAAAGGTCTAATTTGCTATGTATCAAATGTATATATTTTGACAAGTGATGTCAATAGATAACAAAACATTGTGCAGTAGCAACCCTGGCAACCCGAGTTCGAATCCCGGCTCGTGGTCCTTTCTCGGGCAATTGATTCCCTCTCTCTCATCCCATAATTTTTTTTCCGAGATTCATCAAGATTATTTTCACATAACATTTATGTTTTTAAATATACTTTTGCATTCTAATAATTTCATATTACTGTATAACTGAGAACTTTCATGTTAACAGGTAGGAAATGTACAGAAATTGAATTAAGTTCTCAATCACTTTACAGTCTTAAATGCAAAATCTTAAATTAAATAGTGAATTAAAGCTACAAATAAAATTGAATTCCTCTTTTCTTTTGATCTTTGATTAATATCAGTGACCAGAGTCACACCAGCGGGTTTAAGAATGCAGCCCCTTTAAGAGCCTCTGCTCTACGCCACTCCCATTTTCACTTTGCATTCATTCAGGATTTTATTTAACACGTTGAAATCTTTGTTTACGAAAATGCTAGGCAAAACTGACTTTCTGGCATAATCTTGTGTGGTTAAGTTCAGTCAAGCACTAAATAGGACTTAATACTGACTGTCTGACAGAGATTCACTGATTCAGCCTTTAGCCGTGACTGTATGACCTACACCAGACGGGACTGTAGCGTTGCGTTTTTGCTGCGTCTCACAGCTACCAGCTACACTGAACGCATCAAAGCAACGGTTTCAAATCGTGACATACTTTTTCAAAGGCCTTTACATGAATAAGAGCGTGGTTGTATTATGTAACACTAGACAAAGGATGACTAAATAAACGGATTTTAACACGTTAATCTGAAAAAAATGTAACTAATGCATTAACACGTTAACGTTGACAGCCCTAATTTTGACATTATACTGAACATTTGCCATCATGCTTGAAATCCATATTGGTCAATATCTAGTTAAACAATTGTTCATTTAAATTTACGCTCTTGGCAGCCGCTTTTCTCCAAAGCGAGTTATATTGCATTGTAATATACTTTTGTTTCTGACTATGTGCAGTCGCCTGGGATCGAAGCCATGACATTTGCATTGCTAACGCCATGCTCTAACCACTGAGTCACAGGAATGATACAATGAGTTGGCACAAAAAAGCTTCAAAAATATAAAACTGATTAATTACAAGATTTTCGCATGGCGCTTCATAAGTTAACAAACGCAAAATAAAACAAATAACTGCATATCATACATTGACTATAAAATCAAGCTTTTGTGGTAAATCAAACTCAGGCTGACAAACACATCGACATGTTTTGACTGATTGAGTTTTGCTCTGATCTATCAAGAGTGAAGCCTTTAAAGTTTTCAGACAATAGTGTGAAGGGTGTGTGTGTGTGTGTTCCGGCTCAGAAAGACTAATGTTAGCCCAAGAAATTTCCGCTAAATCCACCCATGAGTAATGGCTGGCGGATCTTTAAAAACATGAGCCTACATGTGCATAGGAGCAAATCGCATTACAGACAAATGTGAATATTTGAGCCTGGGGCCTAAAAAATAAATTATAGACCTCTATATGAAATATTAAGCACATAAAACCTATCCATGAACACGGACATGTATAATATATATTTGGGTGAATCTCGGGGAACGTGCCCATTGCACCTTAAAATCCAAAGAAATACTTTGCCAAATCAAACCAAGTTTACTGTAGAATTGTTAAGAATTGTTATGCAAGGTTTATTTTATTTATTTATGTAACATTTTTTTATGAATGATTTTAAACATTTGTATAATGATGATCAAGTAATTTATTTGTATTGTATTTTAACTATACTAACTTTTGTTGGCATAAAGGCAATACAATACATTTTACCCGTAATTACTAACTATGAAAAGTATAATTTTGGTACCAAATGTACATATCTTTACCGAAATGGTACATATTAGGACATATTAGGACAGCTAGGGTAACCTAAATTTTTGACCATTTTTCTTGATGGTGTATGAAATTTATATAAATATAATAGTTTTTTTCTTACTTTTTTCAAATATCGCCCACACATGTTCTTAACAAAGATTTTTTTTTTTTAGAGTGAAATCCATCATAGGAGAACTTTTCCTTAAAGAACTCTGTTAGTATAGCTGACTCGCCACCAGTCAGAT
The DNA here is from genome assembly GCF_015846415.1 of Triplophysa dalaica. NCBI lineage: Eukaryota > Metazoa > Chordata > Actinopteri > Cypriniformes > Nemacheilidae > Triplophysa > Triplophysa dalaica. The sequence goes on from NC_079551.1 coordinate 20,304,137, forward strand.
CCCCGTTGATACAAACCTCCAGCTCTCTTCTCTAACATAATGTAGACCCCCACATACCAGGACTGAGGACTTTGGCAGGCGGACCCCTGAATAATGTGACAGGCAGAAGGCATGTATGGTTATTAATGTGCCTTGTCTCAATCTCTTAATGTTCCTCTGGCCTAGGGGACGGCTACAGGTGTCGTAGACTGCATTACGTCAAATTTTTCCTCTCCAAATTTCCTGCTGAATACATTTCCCATGTAAAGAGATCCTACTTAGACAATAAACTGTGTACACATCAGTTTGTCATCATTTCAAAACCATCATTACATCTAATAATGTAATAATTTTAGCGCATCAGATTAATTATTGACCAATGAGAGGTCAGTTTTAGGACGGCCCACAGACTGTTTAATGACCTGATGCATATTGCAATCAAGGTTGTTCATATAAAACGGAAATATTACAAGTGAGATCTATTTCCAGTATCTCTATTTACCAGATATCAATGAGATTCAATGGACCGCAAATGTTTTGCTCAACTCTCATCTGCATATCATGCGAAAAAGAGCCAGAAATCTCACAAATGTCTCCATGAGAGTTTCAGAAGAGATTTCAACAATGTCTCAAACTGATAGTAGGTTAGTCAGTGTAATTTAATATCTCAATATGAACTCAAACATTTCTCATCAAATTACCCAAATCCAGATTATTTTACCTCTATAATCTACTTTATTTTGCAACTCCATTCTCTGTATTTGAACAACTGTGTCATTTGTCTCTACTTTTATTTCTCCAAAGCAATTTTAGGAGAAACATCTAAGATCATCTTGAATCTTTAATGAAACGACTGAGAACTGAGTCATGAAAGAGCAACATCTGAGCAATAACATTTTGGTTACACACTCTTGGTTGGCCAGACTTTATGACGTAGACAAAAGTGTTTTTATTTTTGTATCATTCACCATTTGGCAAGATATTTTTCCTATTACAATTAAAGATTATTTGTGGTAAATCATACAAAGTTGAGGAGCAATAGCAGGTGGCACGTAAGATTCCAACCTGATCGTAAGAAATTCGTGCCTATTTTACGGGGTGGCTAATTCGTATGAATTCGTATGTTGTCAGTCATACATAAACGAACGATTACCAGAAAAAAGCAATAATAAAGCTAATGTCACTGGTCCGAAAGCAAATCGTACAAAAATGTAAGGATTAGAATGTAATGAGATCATACGAATTTGCCAAAATTAGCCACATATTGAAATAGTTAAGTTTTCACTGCGAGAATGTGTCGAAGATTCTTGAACATCATTACTTATAACACATCATAATGGAAATCATAACTATTTTACAAGGTGGCTAATTTGTATGAATTTGAATTATATCAATTGTACCTTTTAGTACGATGTTTGGACTTGTGGTGGTTAAGCACTTTCGTTGGCTTTTTTCTAATAACTCATCAAACTAATTCATATGAATTAGCCACTTTGTAAAATAGTTTAGAATCCCCATGAGATCATGGTGCTTCTTACAGCATGTTTTAGCAAAACACGTTTTTAGACGATCACACATTATTTCATGTTATATAAACACTAAAAATGAAGAATCTGTTTAGAGCGAATTAAATTGAACTATACTTCAGATTATCTGGCTAGTTTAAATAGCAGAGTTGGGTTGTGCGAGTCGTTCCAGCTCTTGCCTACGAAAGAAGTCACGTCAACTCTGGTGAAAACTGCAGTTGTCTAATTCTCATCCATTGATCATTACTTGAGCACTAATGGTTAGACACGATCCAAGTGGGACAACGCTCAGAGAATGAGGATAAAATGCCAGCGGGCACTTAGCCCAACAGAATTGAAATAAGTGAAAATCTGTGGTTATTCCTTTGGATTTGTCTCATTTCTTTGAAAGATGCCGCAGCTACAGGATAACAGCTTTACCCTTCCAAATCTTGGAGCGCACGGGAGACGAAAAAGAGCTACGTTCATTGTTTAATGGAAGAAACTCCAACACTTATTCCCTGATGAGAAATCCATTTCCTTGCTTTCATTGTTCTGAAGCAGTTTTTCGAGAGGAAAGCACTCCAAAAACTTGCAGCTTAGCCAAGCTCTCAACCAAAGATATCCTTCATTTCCATCGGGACCCGTGGCACGCTGGTTTGTAAGGAACTTGGAGTCGCTACTGGAAAACTCCACTTATATTGAATGGCTCGAAATAGAACGATCTGAAACTGGCACTATTTATTTCAATCCAAAGGCAGTGACATTTTTCCCAAGAGTTAGGTGGGGTTTCATTCTGTGGAAGGCAAATACCACGTAATGGCCAAGTCCTATACTATTTCTCAATTAAAGGTCACTTCATTCAATTTTTTTGTCAGAAATGTTTCAAGATTTCATTAAAGAAAAAGCAAATATGCAGAAGCACAAAGACCTTGAAGGAGTTTTATCAACTTTACAGTAATTTGGCTGAACATTTGATTTAGACATATAGTCCACATAAATATAAAAGTTGATATTATTTACTGACCCTTGTGTTGAATGAAATGTTAACTTCCTTGCAAAACTAAAGGATATAGAACACTTAGAAGAATGCACTGATTTCTTTTCTAAAGTGTAAAGCAAAATTATTATTGTTGTTTTTATTGTTATTATCATCATCATCAGTGTTGTTATTATTATTTTTATTAATATTAACAATAATAACAACCAGTTGTTAATGATCATTATAATTAGGGCTTTCAAACGATTAATCGCTATTAATCGTATCCAGAACAAAAGTTTGCGTTTACATAATATTTATCTGTGTACTGTGCATATTCATTTTGTATTTATAAACACAAAACATACATATACTTGTCTATATATTTAGGAAATATTTAAATGTAATAATTTATATTTACCAATAATTTAAATTCTAAATAAACGTTTATTTATTGTTATATTTTATATTTTTCTAAAATACATACATTCATGTGTATGTCATCATGAATACAAAATTAATATGCACTGTGCACCTACATATATAAAGTAAACACAAACTTTTAATCTGGATGCGATTAATTAAGATTAATCATTTGACAGCCCAATTAGAAATTATTATAATTATTGCTGCTATTGTTGTTGTCCTACTTATTGCTTTTATGATTCAGTAATTTTTTTAAAGTGTAATATTATTTTTGGGTAACTTTTTGTTTAAGGAAAACATAGATAGATGGATATTGTAGTAGAGTAGGCGGGGCGAGACCGTGGTTCGAGTCCGGTGAGTTATTGTGAATGGCGCCAGCTGTGCGCACACCGGGCTCGAATCACGTAGGAGATGGGAGCATATAAAAGGAACGAGCGACCGGACCGTCGAAGAGAGAGGACCGGGCCCGAACTTATGTTATGTTTGTATTTATATTATGTTTTGTTCGCCGGCGGTCGTCGTGAGGGGCGCGAACGGCTGTTCCTCGCCGCCGAGTGGCCTCGCGGTGCCGGAGAGTTCGGGCAGCGCGGACGAAGGGCGTCCGCCAGTGGCTGCCTGAAGCGGTGGCTCTGGGGAAACGGAAGTGCACAGTGCGGCCACCGTCAAAACTTCGGTAGAACGGCGACCTTTGCTGCCGCGCCCCTGGGTCGAGGTGGGATGGCTTTCGTCCAAGTGGGAGCGGGGGGGTTGCCGCCGTCCGCCAGAGGCCGGAGCCTGTGTCCGTCCCCCGAGGGGGAGGAGCAGGGGGCGGAAGTGCCGGGTGAGCCACCGCCTGCCAGAGGCCGGAGCCTGCGTCCGTCCGCCCAAGGGGGAGGAACAGGAGACGGGGAACCCGCCCCGACTCCCGGATAAAGGAGGAGCCACCGCCGGCCGCCAGGGGGCGGACGGTCGAGCCGTCCACCGAAGCCCCAGGGCCACCGCAAGGCACCGCGAAGGAGAGTACTCCGGCTGGTTGAGGAACGAGCGGCAGCATGTCGGGGAACCGGATTTTTTTTTTCCTCTCTCCCCTCTCTCTTTCCGGTCGCTCCGAGTGCTCCCGTCTCCGTTGTCTCGTCTCGTCGCTGCATACCCCCCACCCCACCCCCCCCCGAGGGAGGGGGAGGGAGCTTGCACAGTCGCGGGGTACCCCCGGCCTGTGAGGGGTGATGGGGGTATGTAGTAGAGTAGGCGGGGCGAGACCGTGGTTCGACTCCGGTGAGTAATTGTGAATTAGCGCCAGCTGTGCGCACACCGGGCTCGAATCACGTAGGAGATGGGAGCATATAAAAGGAACGAGCGACCGGACCGTCGAAGAGAGAGGACCGGGCCCGAACTTATGTTATGTTTGTATTTATATTATGTTTTGTTCGCCGGCGGTCGTCCGTGAGGGGCCGCCGGCTGTTATATTACTTTATTAAATGTTTAAATGTTTGCCGGTTCCCGCCTCCTTCCTTCCATTTTATTGAGATTTGTTACAGATATGTAACAAAAAATGCGTCTAAAAAGCTTGCAAGATAAGTAAATATTTCCACCCACAACCTGAACTGAGTCATTCAACGAGTTCTTGAGCAGTTTTTATGACTCAGTAAAAAGAACCTTTGGATTAATCATTGTAGACATGGATAGACTGTAGAGATGGCCATGTGATATGAAAACACCCTTTAAAAAGATTGGTCGTGAGGTATATGCCCTGCCCCAACACAAAGGTCATCATGTTGGCTTGTCAAAGCGGACAGGAGAGGCAAAGCTAGTCAATTAGCATTAGTTAAGACTCTTCGTTTCATCTGCTGCGTTTTGACATTTCTTTTTCATTTTCACGTTCATATCCACATGTATATTGAGTTTAATCCTCATCTTCGTCAGTTAGTGCCTTTGAGATACTGTGTCAACCAAAAAATCTCCACAGATGTTTAATCTCACCTAGCCAGACTCTTGATGATATGCATAATGTCAGGTCCAAGAACTGACCAAGAAGAGCGAGTAATGTAAATAATAAAAGTTAAAGAAACAAAAAAATTGCCAGAAAAGTCTTCATTTACTCACCCCTCAAGTTGTTCCAAATCTGTATAAATTGCAACCAAGCAGTTATTGACTAGCATAGTAATTTATTTTTTATTTTTGTTCTGTTAAACACAAAAGAAGATATTTTGAAGCATGTAGAAAAGCAAATAGTTCTAGGGCACTTTTCCCTACTGTTCTAATTTTTCCTACTTTAAATATCATTAGTAGCGTAAATCTCTAAATATCACATTTGTTGCCCATGTTAAAAAGTAAAAAGCATCTGCTGTATGTTTTAAATATACACACTGTAAACCCGGATAAATTGGCAATACTCATACATTTTGAGTATTGTTAAGTTAAAGTTCTAACCAAATTTTAGCAAGTGCGACTAATTTTTCCTTTTTATGAAATTAAGTACACAGAACTTAAACAAATAAGTATACCAAAATTGCATTTTTAAGTTAACTAAACTAAAAAAAATTCAGTTTCTTTAATTAACATATTTCTTAGTCTTAATATGCATACATCAAACACCTTGACTTATGCAATCCAAAATGAGCAAGAAGAGACAGATCGAAGAACTTTCATTAGAACAGTTCCTGCTCACTGGTAACATAACACATGTTACAGGTCAAATGTAGCTTCGCAGAGCGTAAGCACATGCACCACTCTTCTAAACAATGGTAACCACAAGTCGGAAAAACATGTCAAACTCTTCTGAATATCGAAGAGAAGTGAAGAACATTAAACACTAACACGTCTTTTACTTTACTAAAAACATGTAAAATAATCATATTTGTTTAATTCACCCTCCTAATGCAGTCTGACGCAAAGCGTGCTGGGAATTGGAAATCCTTCTTGACCAATTGGGTTGAATAAACGTGTTTAAATCAAGTAAATTGAACAAGGAGCAAATACATTTTTTGAGGTTTAGACAAAACTTTAAGTTAATCAAAAGCAAAAAAGTGTGTTTAAGGGACTTAAAATATTTAAGTAAGAAGAACTTTTTTATAAAAAGAAATTTACAGTACTTAATCTGTTTGATTATTTTGAACATTTGAGTTTACAGGGCAGTCCATACCCAGACATAAGAGGATACGGAAAGTTAAGGGTGCAAGATGTGTCTTTGACCAAGTCCTACAGACTCACGGCTGCTAAACCACTCAAGGGTGAAACGTGAAAGCATGCCACATCCAAACGGAGGTGTTATAAAACCATAAAGGACGATGGCTTGTCTCACCAGAGGTCGTTTTTAAGTACTATTCCCTCTCTGTTGGCCCCCCCCAACATTATGTCCATAAAAGCAAGTGATCTTAGAAGTTCTATATGTAAACAGATGTTAGCCAGACTACTCGTCTGAGGGGGAGAACCTAATCTTACACGCTTTAATGGCATGGAAGTGACAACTAGGATATCAGCTGTGGAAAAGCTGTGTGCAGTGGGCTTGAATTTGTCGTGCCTGCTGGAGGTTAATCACTTTGCTTGGGTTAAACAACATTCAAACGCGAGTAGTTTTACATCCTTTCCATTGGCGGGATGCACATGAATCGTGTTTATTCGTTTACATATTTAGGTAACCACTTCAGCAAGTGTCTTAAAGTATCTTGTGTGCTCTACTAAATCATATAATCCCCGCTCAGACCACCAGGCTGGAATTCTTCCTCATTTTCACTTATACCACCCAGCATAAGAAAGCGTAGGATTATGGTAATGATTAACCTGCTGTTGGCAAGTCTTGAAATACAGCGTTGGAATCACTGACACGCAGAGCTAAGTTAAAAGAATCGTTTATCCAAAAATGGAAAATGTGACTCATGCGCCATACTTCAAGTCTTGATATATGATGGTTATCTTGAAGCGAGAAAGGTTTATGAAATTTCTTTCATTATGTATTCATCCTCTTGACATTCAAAACGGGTTTGACTTTCTTCTGCAGAACACAAACGAAGATATTTTGAAGAATGTTGAAAACCAAACAACACTGATCCCTATTGACTTCAATGGTATTAACACAAAACCAATAAGATATAAAATTTTCTTCTTTTGTGTTTTTTGAACGACATGAGGTTGAATAAGCAATTGTAGATTCTTTTTGGGGGGGTGAACTATCTAAAGTCATTTACAGAAATTTCCCCCTTCACTTTGACTTTCAAATGTCATGCATAGGATGTCCTATGTATGTTATGAATGTTATAACTACATAATTGCTTCCTTTGTCCTGCCTACGAACAGAAGATGAACTTTACGTCTGCAACCGATACAACTGCTTATTCCCAGGAATTTGTGCGATGTGATTCCTACGTTTCAGTACAATTTTCTTTTGCAATGGTGTTGTTAGGTTTAAGGGTGTGGTTAGGGGAGGGTCTCTGTTTAGAAAAATGTCATGTTTTTTATGAATAAATATGAATTATCTACCTCGTAAAATAGTTGCAAGTTTGGGCTGAGTTAACTCTCAGGCTGATAAACTAAACTAATAGACAAAATAAGAACACTTAAAAGTAGCACCTTTCTCAAACAGGTTTTCATACAAAAAGTGAATTAAAATATACCTACAGTTTACCAGGTACATATTATACATGTATTATAACAAACAAGCTAGGCATAATAAAAATGTGCCGCTGACCTTCTTGATAGTGTACACACACTTAAAGTCTGCTACGGTTTTATATATGAGGCACCTGGCCTTTCTAAACTATTAAAAGCACAGTAGATGTTGTTCAATTTTTATTTTTGGGTGAGTTATTAGTATACTAGACCAAGTATCTCATGTACTCTCCATATTCTTATATAATCTTGCTCATCCCACAAGGCTTGAATAGTTCTATGTTCACTTCTTCAAGAAAGTATATAAAAACATGGGATTATGCTAATGATTAACCTTAGTAGGCAGTTCTTGAAATGCAACATTTAAAGAGCTAGCATGCGGAGCTAAGTCAAAGCAACGCCGAGCATCTGTCCCATTTCACACAGTGTGTCAATCAGAGACCCTCATAGCCGTCATGTTTTTCAATAGGGGGAGATTTTCGCCCCTTCTTTGGCTTAACGTGGTCAATAGTTTCCTTTTAAAAGTGCTCATCGGGTTCACTTCCATGAGCGCTTAGGGGCCATTGAGACAGGCTAAAATGACAGGGATATAACAGTGGGTGGTTTTGGTGTGTGTGGGGGGGTGGCGTCATAGATTTGCATTCTCAAGACATGTTTGCCAACAGTATGCGGCAGCTTGAAGAAAGACACTCCCTTCTGCCTCCTTCCTCTGTGTCATTACAGCGCCCTTCCCCCGACACAGGTTAGCGCTAGCGCGCTAATCAAAATGAACATCTGAGAAATGAGGGCAGGTGAGACGCAGCCCAAATGTGTTGATGGTTATCAGACGTGGTAAAGGGAGATAGAGGCTCTTATCTGTCAGATCTGTCTGCTGGAGAATGGCAGACCCTCCTGTTTGCAGAGAATGTGTTTTAGTAACTTAAAACACTCAGAGTTCTCTAACATATGGAGAGGTGCGAACTGATTCTCCACGCACAGTTAGATGGGTGGGTTGTGTTTTTGACGCTCTCTCGGAAATTGGCTGTTTGGTTTGACACCCTTCTTTAACGGCTTAGCCAGGACTCGCGAGTGTTTGTTTTGTGTCGTTCTGAGACCAAAGCAAACAGTTACTCATGTCAATCCACCTGGAATTGTTCTGGTTGCTATATTTAGCGTATCAAAACACACCAATAGTTTGGCTATTTAAAATAGAAATGAAAATGCATGTAACTTTTTACAATGTATATGTATAGTGGTCAAAAATAATTATACAGCTACACTGTTAAAATACAGTGGAACTTAGTAATTTTTTTGTAATATTAGTCATTTCCACGTTGTCAAGCAAGTTCCATTAACGACAAAAAATAACTCAATGCAGCACAAGAGTTAAACAGCTGTAAAAACTAATACAGAAAATTCCTTAATGTTAATGTATAGAAATATAGATTTTCGTGTTCTGTGCCGTATTTTTACCTTTTTTCCTTTACGCAAAAATATTTGATTAGGTTAGCTGATCAGGTTCATGCCTTAATGTCTTTAATATGGTACTTTTTTTAAATAGATAATAATAAACCAATTTATTTATTTTATGAAATATGAATCAACCTGACTATTATTAGATTATACAAACAATGACTGTATTGATTGCAATGACAAATAAAGTCAACATGCACTACAACCCATTTACAACTTCAACTCATTGTTACTCCTCTTTAGTAGTTTCTGATTCAAACAGGATTTTCAAATGAGTGTCCAGATGATTTGTAATAGTCAGGACGTTTTTATATAGTGAAATCTGGCTGCTACGGTACATTTACCACAATGGAAGCAGGTTTATTAGGCGGGCAGGGCTTAAATTGGACCTAAAGTTGTTTGTAAAGGATGAAAATATTTCAGATGTGGGGTAACGCGTTTTTTGTACATGTTGGTAAAGGAATACAAATACAAGTTTTTTTTTTCTTTGGAATAAGGACCGCTGTTGAATACAATAAGACATGGATTCCATGTTGGGACAGATAACCTTAATTAGTCTACTATCGGTTGTATTATATATCCATTTACAGGTAACTTCTTTCTAAGAAACCAAAGACTTCCGTAGTTAACTAATATCAATGTCTTTATTACCATAGAAACAGCTTTAAAAACAACACTTCAGTTAAAAATGGCCAACTTATTTGCATTGCTAGCTCCCCTCTTCATTTTAACACAAATCTATCAGACTGTGGTTTTTGGCTCTCCGACTTCATATAATTTTAAGCCGCAAAGAGGATTACACGCACAAATCCAAACAAAGCAGAGACGAATAGTGAGGTGTTCTGTTTTCACTGTTTGAGAAGAGTTATCGAAAATATGTTTACAGGCATATAATGTAAACAGCGTCTTTTCATGTAAAATGACTTTTACGATTGCACTTAATTTGCACCAATACCAAAAATGTTTAATAATGTTGAACTTGGAAAAGAGGTACAATCAATCTATATGGAATTATACTTGTGGTATTATGACAATCTATTAATAGTATTATAACTCAATACAGTACATTGAGTCATTAGTGAATATATATGTTCTTCTCTTTGAAAAAGTGTATAAGACACAGAAGATGCTTTTTCCACAGACAAGGTGCCGGCACTGCTGCTAGAGGCGGCGGCCAATCTGGAAGCATTTAATGTGTTTCAAAAGATTGACTTCTCAAACCTGCTCGCCCCAAACCAGTAACTGCTAACGGAAGCCATCTGATGCAAAGCTAATCTAGATATCACAAAACTAGATGACTTGATTGTAACCACCTGAGTTGACAATGGCAAGTGAAATGATGTCATATGCACCAAATTTGTCTACAGTTTCAGTCATAAGATTTTAAATGAGAACTTTTAAACAACGCAAAAGTAACTAGCACCAAAAATACATTAAAGAGTACATAACTAGGGATTTTTAAGGTCTAACTTTGGTTTATGGAGTGTCCAAAAAAAGTCTATGTACATAGAAGTTGTAAAAACACTATTATTTAGAAATACCTTACTTCTTGACAGACTCTCAAATGATTCGTTCCGTGATTCATCCGTCTAATCCCCTCCTTTCCGCTAGCCTACTCTGATCTGATTGGTCAGATGGTCTAAACTGCTGTGATTGGTCTACCGCGAATGAGGCTCACAAGCTACAGTGTTTGGGGAGAAGAGTGAAGTTTTTGCGGGCAGTCCTAGCAATATGTAGGCGAGGACTATATGTAGTGACGTACATCCGTGGCGGTTCGCGAATCGGACAAGTGCGTGATTCAGAGTCAACTCACTGTTTTCCAAGCCAATAACTTTGTTATTCATTCACCTTTGGATTTAAAACTTGGCAGACTGCTTACTTTCAAACACAGCAACATTACACACTGCATGATTTTTTTTTAATGATCTCATGTTATGTACTCTTTAATAACATTTGCCCCCTATTCACAAGGTGGTCTCTCAATGACCCTGTGTCTTAGTCTAAAGCTTTTTTTAAGTAAATTAGTCTGTTCTATGTAATAGTTTGGTCCTCAATAAACAGATTAAGTAATTGTCCAGCCTTGGGCTGTGCTATTTTGAACATTTTGATTGCAGCGTTGCCAGTTCTATCTTCCCCATCAAACATTCCGTGTTGGATCCGTCTTTTCTCTGCAACACTGGCAGCTTTCCACAGAGTGCCAAGCCACAAGAAGTTAATAAGTGGTAAAGTTTGAAAACGAGTCTCGCATGCAGCACTGTCATTAAAATAGCAGTCAAGAGCATGCCAACCTTTTCCTGTTTAAAATAGAGGACGTGGGGAAAAAGTGGAAATTGCTGTCTGTGAATTGTGGCTTGTAGTTACAAATTAGTCACACTTCGAGGATTTAATTTTTTAAAAAAATTGGATTTTAAACATGTTGAGCGCAATAAAAAATTGAGATCAAGACCTGGCAAAATTGCTTCGTGTTGATGTTGGCGGAAAGAAGATGGTCTCATAAACGTATGGGATGAGATGGGACATCAGACAGAGACCGTTTATCATTTGCTCTGCTGTCTGATTGGACGACTGAGTAGCTCAACCTAATTTTTACGCGTTTTAAGCACGTGCTGCTGTTCATGATTGATTGGTGTTGTTCTGGTACCTGTAAACAACTTATCTAACACTAATTGGGTCAATTATGTTCGCGCAAGTGATTTTTAAGGGAATAATACTGGGTACAAATGCTTTTTATTTATACATGCAAAAAGGCATATAGGGGCTCTCACCATATCCAATTTTCACTGCACAATTATCGTGGCTCAAAGAATTTCAGGTAGAAATATTATCATGATATCCATTAAATTATAAACAAATTATGATATCAGTCAAATGTGTCCCAAAATTATTTTTGAAAATATATGAAACATGGAAATGTGAGGTTTCAGTCTGACATTGGCGATATGTGTATTGATAATCATGTTTTTTTTTTATTACGATTACCGACAATATTGTGACACCCCTAATTCATGTGTAAACAGTCCATTTTTAACTTTAAAGGTGCTTACACTTAGGTGCTTGAGGTGCAAGAAGGTAAGTATCAGGGTCAGGTCAGGGGTGTCTAGGGAGACATTGCCCCCCCCAAATTTTCTTAAGCCCCTTCAAAAATGTGTAGCTGACAATGCCCAACCAGAATCTGATTAACTCACAGTCCAGCCAGCCTAGTACCGGACCTGGTAAGCATAAAGATCAGTTTATGGTTGCAGATCTATAGTCCTCGTTCTGTTTTGTGCTTAAACTGGCAATTTGTTGACAGCGCTTTTAAATCTGTTACAGCGGCGTGTGCATCACGCTTTTAAATACGAAGTATAATGTGACAGGCATGCATGAAATTAGAAAGGACCGAGACAGAAATCGTCTGTTTCTCTGAAAATTAAAAGGACTTTTGGCTTTTTCAAAAACATCAGCCGCATTCCTTCAAGCAGTTTAATAGCATTGAAAATGACACGTTCGGAACGTAAATTATATATCCTTCAACTGGCGCGTTGGCAAGCTAGTGAACTGGGATGTGTTAAGATGCCTGAATCTTATCTGACCTAATGCATTCAGGAGAACATTCTGAGCCACCAGGCTTTGGACTTTCATCCATGAATTTCCATCTGAAATTCATCCATGCGGGCACTGTTTCGTCAGGTCATCGAAAGGACAGTCTAATTCCACGTAACGCTATTCTGCCATTTCTGACTAGGATGGAAAGAGATCATTAGTGACGACTGAAGCATGCATTGCTCATGCATGTATATGGGTCAGTTTGTGTTCTATAAATAGCGTTTCGGTGTGTTTGGATGTGATCCTGTCTTCTGGCAGAGAGGAAAGTCACACTTTACTGCAGAAAGCAGCAATTGGGAAGCACAGCACGATGTACGTGTATGACGAATTAGACAGAGTACGCTTATGGCTGAGCACATGTATACCCAACCAATGAAAAGCCTATATAGAATAGAAAATAGACTTTGTAAACAGTATGGAAAGCAGTGTTGTCAAGACCATCTCTGACTGAATTTGCTTCAAAAAAAAATGGTAAAACTAGAAATTTATGGGTGATGCAAAGGTCCGTTGGTAACATAGTTGCATTTATAACTATATATATAACATATATATACTATAAGATAAATGAAATAGTTAGAATTGCTTTTGGTGTGAACACACCATTAGTCAGAAAATGTTTAACTATAGACCATACTTGTCGCTTGTCAAAGTTGGTCAATAAGAGCCAAAAAAAATTCTGACTAAAAATCCACCAATAAAATTTTTAAGAAGCTGTTAGATTTAAGTTCAAATTCCTCAGTTGTTCGTTTCAGATCCTGTAGTTACTATAAAAATCCCACTTACGTCGAAGAGATGAAGCCTCTCATGGATTTACACTTAACACCGAATTTCAGCATGTACCCCCATGATAAGCCCCGAACAATTTTTTAGCAGAACCATAGAAATCCTTTTCTCAATACAATATTTAAGTCATTCCCTTTTGAAAATCCCTCACTTATATTTGTCTCTAAAGCTGCTCAATATGGTTAAACTGGCGCTTGCGAACAAACAAAATGTTTCCTATCATTAGTGAAATGCTCTAGAAGATGTCATGCTTGGCTTAGTTTAATATCCTAAATAGACCTCGGAGTCTGTTTAATTTCCTTCTTAGATTCTGTGACATTTGATGTTGTCACTGTATCTTTGCTTCACTGGGGTAGAGAATATTAGATGGTGGCTATTCTAAATATCCTTCTCTCAGCTACTGGAGAGTCTCTGTGTGCCTTTGGCATGAGTCACCGCTGTCTATTGACTCGACAAAGCTACGTCATCGGCTGTCTTATTGGAATGATTGAATCTCCAAGTCACTGGGAATCTTGAAACATAGTCACTGAATCTGTAAGAAGCGCTAGCCAAGAGATAAAATAGTTTTTAGGGAATGTCAATAAGTGTTGCTTTTACTCTTTTTCGTCTGCTAACAGTAGTAGATAAGTTCATTAAGGATGGGCCTATATGCACCTATTCAATAGCTAAAAGAAGAAGTTTTTTTACTCCCTTTTGGTTTGGAAAAGTTCTGCGGATGCTGTTGTTTAGTAAGTGTTAACAATAACGATAAATACATTGTAAAAATACAGTAAAAAACAGTAATGTTCAGTCAGCTGGGGCTTCAGAATAAGTACAGAAAAATAATGTTATATTACACCTGCCTTGTATATTTGCAGTCGGTTTTGTGATGTAACATTTTTACCGCACTGTATACTGGAAAAAAAACAATAACACTAAAAAATACGTAAAAACAGAAAATTTTCGTAAATTTTTTTTAATTTTAACAGTTTGAAAACATCAGTTTTTACAGTGAATGAAGATAAAGTTTTCAAAAATCTTTCTACATTTAATAGTATAGAGAAGTTGACACCACAACTATAATGTTATTATTATTATCGTCTGTTGGTGTGGATGTTAATATAGTTAAGAGTTGAAAATTATATTGTCATTCATACTGTAAATGACCCACTTATAATTTTTTAAGAAAATGAGTTCCCATACAATTGAAAATTAAATCGATTTCATTTCTGTGTTTACACTACATGGTTTCGCGGTTCGTACTCCAATACGGCACAGATATGATCCACAGACAAGCAAGCAGCTAAACAGCTCACAATATTCTCAGATCAGTTTCAAGCATTATCTACATGTGGAGTAGCATCTGCCATGTAAGTGTATGTTGGATATGGGTCACTTTTAAAAGATAATGTAGGCTGGTCGCTAAAAACATACACCGTCAACAAATAAGGATTGTGCATCACAACATGCAGCATATGTGATTGCGAAGATATCTATAGCACATTTCTAGTTGTTTGTTAGGTGATGTTCTACATCTAAATAGTTCATTGAAATTACTGTAGTCCCAACTGGTTTGAAGATATAGCTCAGGTCCCTCTTTGAAGTGCCAGGATTTTGTAGCCATTCTATAATCCGTCAGGTGGTCAGAAAATGTTTTATTATTTTTGTAATTTTGCTGTGCAGAAACGAGACTCTTCACCTCTAGCAAACTGACAAAATCATGAAATGCGACAGCACGTAAGCTGAGGCCAACTCTGAATGCCACACTGACAATAAAGTTTGAGGAACTCCAAGGTCAGGCAACAGCTAGAGACAAAGAAGCAGTGTGTGTTAGAGCGATATAGTAATAAAGAGAGAGAGAGTACATTCTACTTCTGCACGGACACTTAACTCTCCAGTTGTAATGTGTCCAAAATTACAGTAAAAAGCCGTTCTTCTTAAAACATATAACATTTACTCATTTCAAGGTAATTGTTTCCAAACCAACCGAGCTGCACCAATTCATCACAATCTGGTTGATTGTACACCAATTAGCCTGTTGCAAGAGGTTCTGTGTGAAAATAGAAATCAATTAGACCCTTTATTTGCAACTAATTCCAAACAGCTGGTTAGTGAGCCACGGGTGACAGTTATCCCCTTTGCTGTAATATCCTGACTATTTGCTCGGCTAAGTGGAGCGAAGCTACGTCTGTTTATCTTGCTCTCTCAGGTTGCACGCAGGCATCGCAACCCTCCCTTCTCTTCCAATGACCTTCCAACAGGTAGCAACTCTGGGTTAAAGATAAAACAAACACATCAGGCTCCAGCTGTACCTGGGGAAACACCGGCCTATTCATTGTGGAGTTTCAGTCTTGACAGGGAACATGAATGATTCAAAATGCTTAAAATAACATTTTATATTGCAAACTGCATTTTTCTTTTCCATTTTTTTCTTGTAAAGTAATTCTTTGTAAAGTAAAGGTAATAATATCCCTTGTGAAAATTTTCCATAGTTTAATTATAGTACCCATTTTTAATCAAACCTTTTGAAACAAATTAACCAAACTACCATATTTAACCATGATATTTGTAGATGCTGTGGTAATACAAATGGGAAACAATTGACCAAAAAACATGGTTTCTACACTATTTCTATAATTATTTTTTCCTAAGGGACAGTACTCATTATGCCACAATAAACTATAAAACAGATTTTACAGTCTTCTGCAATCTTTTTTAAATACGGTAAAAATTTAATTACAGAAATACTGCAAAAACATTGTACTTTTATGTGAAAAACGTATTTTACATTATTTTTTCACAGTATAGCCTATATTGCAAAGTTTTATGATTTTACCAGGGTACTCATACAAAAGTATATTGTATACTGTACAATTATATTTAAACACACTGAAGCAATCAGTACCATTCTGTGTAACATCTTTAAAGTATGAACTCATCAAATATCAGAGGCATTATTTTGTATATTGTTTAGAAAATTGATAAATGCCACGTTTAACAATGGACTATGGGCGGCTTATTTTATGTATATTTTGATATTCAATGTAAAATCTGGGACCTGAAGCAAGAGTTGAAAAGCACAGCTAGAAAAAGAAGTCTTTCAGTTCACATTTTCACTTTGGAGATAGACATGGTGTGTTTAACCTCAAATGCACACACTCTTAAAAAAAGGTGTTCTACGGAGCCAGAGAAATGGCTAAATAGTTCCATAAAAGGGATTTCTGTTTCACAAAAGTTTATTTTTTTAGTGGAAAAAGTTTTTTAGGTCATAAAAAGACATGGTTCTTAAAAGAACCTTTGAGTAAACGGTTCATCGGAAACCCAAAAAATGTCTTCTTTTGCATCTCTATGAAGAACCTTATGTAGCACTGGATTTTTTTGCATATACTGTATTTCATTCATCTTTCTATTTTTAGTATCTGAGATTGAGGTGAACCGAGGTAGAGCTAAATTAACTGTTATTTCTTTATATATTGTTATCAACTTCTGCTGCTGATAATTGCGTCAAATGTATTTGGCCTGATAGTGTGGAGTCATGGGAGTCTCGGGTTGATATCATTTAGTCTGAAGCATTAAGCAGTTGCTTCTTTGCATCCCGCGCCCTGACGCCAAAACAATTGATAATCTTTTCCCTTTGGAGTCTTCTGCTTCACCTTATCAGCTCTAATTTGCCTGTGATGATATATTTTTGGCCTCACCGAGGCCGTTTTTCTCCCTCTAAATGTGTCTGTTGTGAGCCATAGTACAGATAGCTTCAGTTGACAGCAAGGCTTACTAAGTTAGGATAAAACTGTGAGCGTCTCTGTGTGAGGAATATAAATAGGCCTTGTTAGAGCGGAGCAAACTTGCTGCTAAGCTAATGCCATGTGCTCCTGACTCGCTTGATGCTACAATTTGGATAAAATGCCACAGTCCACAACCACATTTTTAAAAGAGACCTTTGCCAAACAGTTAAAAATGACTGAGGTTTCATATTTTTGATTGTTAAATTCCAAATACAAACACAGGTCATTTAATAGTTGCTAACAAGGAAACTGATGTATTGTTGCAAAGATTTATGATTCAGCAAACTGAAGCGTTTTTTTGTGATTTTTGGCTGTAATGTTGGCAGGTTTTGCAACAAAACAGAAGAGTTAACTGCCATATAATCATGCGCAACTGTTCAAGAAGAAATTGCAAAACGGTGAACTATAATTTGTGATTAATTGCACTTTAAGATTAATGTCAGAGAAAATGAATAATTCCATGTTTTTTCCTTTTTTAGAATAACAGGACAGGAATAAGCATGAGGTGAACAGCGTGAGAGCTCAGGGTCTGGGTGAGCCTTTCGTTTTACTGGACTTCTTATCAAGCAGTAGCCGGTTTATAGTTATTTCATGAAGATTGCGGTGGCGGGCTCAGCGGGGCTTAACCTGAAATCACCTGAGAGGTAAGCTGGATTTCAGCCATGCATTCTTGCAATGGCCCACCTATACCTCAGTATTATCTAAATGTAGTTTGCCTCCTCACATCTGGAAAGGTGGAATGTGCATTGGAAATAAAGATTGTTTGGAGTTTGGTTTCATCTGTGGTGTTTGCAAGTTTTATAAGCTCATGGTGATGCTGTTTTGAGGTCTTGAATAAAAACAGAGACCGTTAAAGTTCGGTCGAACTTGTTATTTCAGTTTTCCCATTGGCCTCACACTGAAGCTCTATTTGCTCGTAGAGATACAAAGGTCAAAAGCTGAAGGTGTGCGCTGAGAAATTTCTCAACATTCACTTATTTACTTGAAAATAAAATGGAAAAATAAAAGTTAATTTTAATTGTTAATAAAACAACAGTAAGTTGCGGTTTATCTAGGATCTGTATTTTCATTCATGTACATTTTTTGTTCCCGTTGTCATTTTTTCTTTTTATGTTGACATACAAATTTATGATTTTCAATTGACTGAATGTATTTTGTGATCTTAAAACCAGCCAGATAGATGGGAACTACTCAAAAGAAGAATCTCTAGGGTGAAGAAACTGGCTGATAATACGACAATACTGCAAATTGTAGCTACTTTGAAGACACTTAAATATAAAAGCTTTGATTTATTTAAGCTTTATTTTGTCGTCACGTTATTGTTTTAAGGATTTTTTTTTTAAATTCTACATTAAAAACCTATTAATAATGAAATGAATAAGTCATCCTAAACTTTTGAACGGTAGTGTAGGATTGTATAATACTTTCAAATTTTTAAATAGTTTTAGTTGTAATAAACCTCAGATTGTTCCAAAACCTGATCAATATCTTTGTCCTGCTGGACACAAAGGAAGATATTTGGAAAAATGTCAGTAACCAAAACAGATCTCGTTCCTCTTTGACTTTTATAATATTTGTCCCCCTACTATGGCAGTAAATGAGGGGTTGAGATCTGTTTGGTTAATGACATTATTCAAAATATCCTTCTTTGTGTTTAGCAGAACAAAGAAATGTATACATATTTGGAACAATCTGAGGGTAAGTAAATGATGACAGAATTTGTATCTTTGGCTGAACTATCATTTTATCATATAAACAGACAAAAGCAGTCCCTTGGTGTTCCTTGAGAGAAAAATAAACAAATGTAATAAAAACAACATACAGGGGAACATCTACTGGATTCATCTTGAATTGTTTGTGGCTGTCAGCACACTTTAAACTCTTTTTTATGTCCGTAAATGTTAAGCAAAACATCACAATGTCCTATTGTTTGTGTAAATTTAAGCTCTCGTCGCTTGTCCATTACCATGAATGACATGAAGAGTATACTGTCTCTGCTAGAACATATCAACAACCCTTCCATCATACAGTATGATGAAACTATGGACCTGTTCACATCAGATCTATGTCATGAAATCAAAATATTTCTATTTGTTGCATTGAATCTTCTTCACATCATGTTCACATTGTACTATTCACCAAGCTTTCAAAGAATGTCTGTGGGACTATTATTCTGAAGGTTTCTGCCACAGATAGGTCAGGCCAAATGGGGTCGGTGATGTCATTCTCAGATTACCAGAACGTACAAAAAATGGCAAAGCAGATAACTCTGAAAGACCAAAATCTTAGACTGTAGTGCTCACAGATCTCCCTTGTAAGACCACAAGCACTTCTATGCAAAATTAAAGGACTCCAGCTCGTAATAAGGTGGAAAAATGAGAACAGATCGGCCGGCGAGATATACATCAACGCCGCCACCTTGTCACTGAACACCCCCAAGGGTCAGTGCATCTGCCGCTACGCACCGAAGCCACGATAATGAGGCCGTGTCATCACCGCCGAAAGGCTCGAATTTACTTAATGGTAGAAGTTCAAAGACTTATTTTACAGCAGAGACGACAATGAGACTCTGGAGTTGACCTTAACAATCTGGCCGTGGGAGCGATACCCGGAGCTGGCGTTTGCGCTGCAGACAACCGTCTCTTTGTTTTCATTACAGATGTTCTCAGTGCACCGAATAATGGAACAAATAACTGAGAAGAGCAGAAGTCATTAAGAAAGCAGCGTTGGTTTACTGTTGAGTCAGTGTTCTTTTTCACTCAAATGCATAGGAGCGTACGCCCTGCTGACATTGAGAGTCGCCCCTGCGCTTTTTCTGTTAACACGCTCATGTCTGATGAACGAACTGTTTGGAATGAAACACTTGGGTATTTAACACTCCGGATCTGCCATCATTGGAAGTATCTGAAATGTTGCTTTGGAAAAAAACAAACTAGCTAAATCTTTGCCCAATTAAGACAGTTTTTGAGAACGTTTAACTCGGTCATCCTCAAAGCGTTGTCGGGAAACAAGCTAAACCAGAGTAGGAGACCAGCTAGACCATCTAAAACCAAGCAAGACCAGCAAACCGGCTGTTAATAGGGAGAAAAAGTGAAAGCCCTGTTCATTCAATATTAGATGCAAACCAGGGACCTTTCCCTCAAGGATGGGTTGAAATCGAATCAAAACGGTCCTCCTGACACATCAGCTCCTCAAACAGGTGCTTATGGTGCTTGTCTTATTAAATTCATGGCACATTACAGCGTGTACCATATGGCCATCTAATCTGGGTAACCACCGCAGGCCCACCACAGATATAAGCAATCATTCTGTACAGATTGAGGAGTGATTTATCAGAGGTCTGGTCCACTTCTGCATCGCTTGGGCTTGGAAACGGCAGGAAATATGAGCAAATATATGCTCCTGTAATTAATATCTACAGCTACAAGGCTTAGAGGAGTAAGAAGACACAAGCAGTCTTTCTTTTCACTTTCATTTCAAACTCTGGTTGTGGTTCTAATGTGGTTTCACTGGTGTCACGGCTTTTCAGTGCCAATTTTGAGATTCCCTTCCAGATCATTACAGTTTTTCGGCGCGGCGTCAAATCGGCTGTTGAACGTGCATGTTAAATTTCAAGCAAAGCCAAAAAGCAGGGCCAGACGTTCACAATCAATTCGCCAGGGTTCAATTTACGGAGACGTGATTGAAAATTAGCATAATCCAAAGGCGAATATGACAGAGTAGGAACTTGGTTGCGATAATAGTGCAATCTTGTGTGGTCGTTCAGTAAATTGTGTATATAAGAAATAAAGCTCATGCTCAGTCTAAAAAACAAAACATTTATTTATTTACTATGGTTTATTTTGAGTTTTATTGTAGTTTCATTTATATTTTTTACTTATGTTAATTGTAGTTTAACTTTTAGCAATTTTGTCATATGCATTGATCCTTTTATTAGTTTGTTTATTTTTATGTCGCTATGTATATTGACTTAATTTTTATGTCCGTTTTTTTTTTTTTCAGTTAATACTTTTAGCACCTCAACTTAAACTTATTTTACTTTATTGTTCCGGGTTTATCGCTCAAGCTCCATTCAAACCTCAGCTGCTTCAGAGCGACATGGGTTGTGGCTTGATGAGATCCGGCTAAAATCTGGCGAAATCTCTCAAGTTGATTGATTTTCCATGATTCTGCTCACAGTGAAATTTCTATCCATCTGGCGAGATTTTTCGAGATTTGAAAGAGAAATTAAGGTTCTCATTCATTTCAGGAGGAGCTTAGTGACTTCCGGCGACACAAGCAGAAATGAGCATTGGCACCAGGAAGTGGGCATGTCTAGTGACACGAGTTGACAATTCATTAGTAGGACATGATGGCACCGGTGAGCTTTTGGGACACCAGAGTCGGCAGTGTAATTCCCGGTCTTATAACACTGTATAGGAAAAAGAGGATTTTTTGCCGACAAGTATGGGTGTTTTTCGATAAAAAATAAGAAAGTAATATATTAGGGATATGATCTTCGTTACATTTCTGAGCACTATGTTAAGCAAAAACTTGATGGTGTTATATGACCGGAAATTAGTCTGCAGACTCAAAAGCTCACCGGCACCATATTTTGCAACTGGCCCATTGTTAAACTTTGTGCGACTACCAATGGAAGTAAATCAGTGGAACTCACGCCGCCCATCTCTCGTCAATTACTGCAGTGTTTGTTTATACTGTTTCTAGGACACCTTCTAATGCATCTCTCGCTCTTTGGCTAGAGACGAGACTTTTTAGCATTTTGGTTGTTTTCATTGCAGTTTTTCATATAATGTTTTAATTGATTTGAACTGAATTTTATTTAATGTCAACAGGAATGTTTAAATAATTTAAGTAAACTATAAAAACCGTGTTGGGGATTGATGTCTTATGCAGCTTCGCATTGTAAATGCTAGCAAAATTGATACATAGGGGAGAGCGAGGCATGTTGTCACACTTTTCACACTGTGTAACATTTACTGAGCACCATACATCACAGCGGTATAAATGTTATACCAAATGAAAGAATGACTTCTTGGGCACATAATTTGAATTCATTACATTTTCATATCTTATCTCATTACGGAGTTGTAGACTGTTGAATAGAGGATGTGCACTTGTGACAATTTGCCCCATCGGCAGGTAAGTTGTCACACTAGATTATCTAAAAATAAGAACACAACTACTTAATTGTGAATATTGATTTTCATTTTTATATTCAAACCAGAACTGAAAATATAAACAATCGTGCCTAGAGAATATGAAAAAACAATTATTTCAAGCCAAACTGTACACATTTCAATCAAAACGCATTACTTTGAACTTTAAACTCAAACGTTCGGTGGCTTGCACATACATCCATTCTGATATGGCCGGATGTCCTCTGGAGTTGGTAGCCTGTTGTCAGCAATAGCATTGCTGGGTAAGGGTGAGCTGGTGGAAGCAGAAGCATAACTGGGC
This sequence comes from Triplophysa dalaica, assembly GCF_015846415.1. Lineage (NCBI taxonomy): Eukaryota > Metazoa > Chordata > Actinopteri > Cypriniformes > Nemacheilidae > Triplophysa > Triplophysa dalaica. The sequence goes on from NC_079551.1 coordinate 20,326,654, forward strand.
ATGGGCAAACTTGGTTTCCAGAAATACATCTCTGTTGTAAGGTTGAACCCCGGCCACCCTAAAGCTAACCTGAATCTTCAGGGGGTTGCAACCAGAGGATAGGCATTTGCCACAAACCCAGGAATGTCATAAATTGACATTGTCCTCCCTGGGATGTTCCTCATCCAGGAATTACACGCACTGTTGACGTGCCTCTTTAGTGGCCTCTCTTATGGTTCGAGCCGACATGAGCAGTGTGTTGGGAATGACAGCATGATTATGCCATTTTCTTTTGCATAATTGAGTCCATCAATGGACAGATGAGACTCGTGGTTTTCCAAAAGGAGTATACAGGGCTTCTAGTTTGAGCACTTTGTATGTTCACTGAAATGTTTCTGGAAGTCAACAAAGTGCGTGTCTTTCATCCATCCAGAGGAATTTGCCCCTCCTTTGCTGCAAGGTGGCCCATTGATCAGGAGATGTTTATAATGTCTATATATATTTGTACTGGGGCAAATTGTCAGATGTGACGACTTGCCCCAAAGTCATTGAGACAACTTGCCCCAAACTGACATGTGTGGTAATGTTGGCTAAATCTTAAGGTTAGCTCAACATAGCACGTCAGCTAAAGTATCAAAAGACACGTTATTGTCTCCTCTATTTTGTGCAAGATAATCATTTTTATCATTCATATCTAACAAAGTTGTATTGCATAAAATTTAAAGTGCCAATTTTTTACTTTTTAAGAAGAAAAATAAGAAAATTGTGCTAATATCAGATTAGAGCGATCTTGACCACATGTGAACAGGAAATTGACTATAGAAGAAGAAGTCACACAAAGTGGCTATTTGATTTTTGAGATAGAGCCTTTAGTGTTGGAGTTATGACCAGTGTGACAACTTACCCATGTGACAACTTACCCCGCTCTCCCCTACAATTATAGCAAACAAGTCAAAATCTCTTCATGTGTGTCATGAGGTTGATCCTCAAAGACTGCACAATCTGCTCTTGCAAAATGACTGACCACTTTGGCTTGAACATGCCGTGCCGGTACATCCCAAAATGATCACGCGATGATCAAAGCATACTTTCATCAGAGCCCAAGGATCGTGCCCTTATTGGCTAAACTTGATATCCAGACCTGTTAAAACAAGACCACGTATTAACTGGGCTCTGCCCAGCAACAACAGAACAAACTTTTCTCTGAGTTTAGAGAGACAAAAGTTTGTGAAAATGTATTGCTGCGAACTAGCATTTAAACAAGTGCTAAGACCCCAAGCTGATTTGTGAGCTCTGCTCGGCCTAGAAAGGGCTGAAAGCATTGTTCTGGAAGAGAAAAAAAATAACTGCAGCTCAGCGGCGCATCTGTTTGGTCAAAGCAACACAATCGTGTCTGTGGCATGAAAGGGCGGGGGGAGCAATTCTGTCAGCACATCTAAATAACAATGAGCACCCAATAACAGTCTGGATCGGGGACGGCTTGGTGGCACAGGGCCAATCTCTTCTCACTTTGCAATTACAAAGAGCAGAAGGTTTCGAGTAATCACCATTGATCTACTTCAGCATGGCCAAACTTCATTGATCCGGTTTAGGAGAACTTTAAAAGGAACATTTTGACCGGAGGGGATGTTTGATGTGTATGAATTTGGCTAGGAACGAAGGCTGCCGCAGTCTGTTTAAGGTTCGCTCCCACACTTGCCTGTAGGAGTGTGTGGAATTCGCCGGGTGGGATGGTAGGCGAGGTTTCGGAGGGGGTTGACCTTTCCTCTATGGTTCGATCATTTTTAAGCAGCCGTGACTGAGTTACTTAGGCCTCAGTGGCACGGAGAGGGTGAACAGGTGGTCAATGGATGACAACAGCCATGGGAATGCACCTTAAATCAGAGCGCGGTCACGAAATTATCATCTGTAGCAGAAAATTGTCCAAAAACAAGTCATGCAAAAGGATTCATTTATGAGAAATATGTTCCCTCTTAAATCCCTCATGAATGCTTGCGAGGAAGCACTACAAAGTGCTCCTTTTAGGGACTTTATTTGTCTGTAATTCCCAATTATCCACTTGTATAAGTTGTATTTGGAAGAGTTTTCTTGGCTTTGTTCTTTATAAGACAGATTTGAAATGGGATTGACATTTATATTTTATCATTTAGCAGATGCTTTTATCCCAAATGGCTCAAAAATGAATAAAAGCACTGTCAATTTATCATACAGCAGCCAACATTATGAGATGTACAGGAGTGAGTTTCAGGAGTGATCCCCAGTAGTACAAAAGAGGTCTTTTGTGCTAGGAAGTGCCTTTTTTGGTTATGTGATCATGGACGAGGTAGAATGTTGGTAACCAAACAATGTTGACCCCCACATTGACTTCCATTGATTGAGCTCAAAACCACAGAGACTTATCTCTAAATATCGTTTTTTGGGTAAGCTAGCCCTATAAGCACATGTTGGCTTCCTATAATCCAGCGATCACTGCATTTATTTATAAATATTTTTCATTTTTTATGCATTGTCATTGACTTGTTGCATCTTTAGAAGTTAGCAGACTGTTACAATGAGAACTTTTAAGACTAAACTACTGTTGCTGACTTTGACAAACTTTGCAAGGCTAATTGCATCATGTCTTAGAAAAATTGTTTTACAAGGACTTTAAATGTTCTGGCTTACATCTTAAATTTGCCACCAAATTCCTCTAGCACAACCAAGAATTACAATGTCGAGTTATGACTCTGAAATAATGAAGCTTAACACTTCAGGAAGCTTTAACCATGAACACAAACAGTTTATAATTCTTCTGGTGATGTCTGGACAGAAAAGTGCGCAGTAAATTATAAAAGCCTTCGTTCCAGAAATGCTACAATATGCCAGTATTGTAACAATATTATAATTTATACTGTCGAAAAATCTGGCCTGTGAGATTGTCTTAATTATATAACATTATTGCAGCTCTAAATAGGTTTCAAAGTAACAGAAATTACCAGGCATGAAAACTTGACAAGTTGATAAAGAAACATTGGGGGCTCAAGCCCCGGAAACCCACCCCTGACACTGCTGCGTATCTGTCCTCCATCCAGCAGTATTATTGGACTGTCTTTGGCAGTTATTCTCCATGACCCTATTCATGAAACATTCCCTTCTGCCCTCACACGAAACAACGTTCACAGGCACCAATTAAACATATAATTAGAATGTAGAGGCATCATTTGGATGGTGACACGCATGCCAGATAACAGAGCAAAATTATATGTTGCCTAGCAACATTCCATTGCGTTAACCTCTGATTTTAACTCTTGGTCTGCTCCTCACCCAAGCCCGCCGTTGCTATCCCGCAAGATTTGCAATGCAAATTAATTTCATATAAATTCAATTACATTCAATTGAGTAAAGCATGCAATATTATGAGTTGTGTTGTACTTTTACAAGGGGTGTGGCGTCAACATCCTTGAACGTGCATTTGGGAATGCCATCTAATGAAGATGGAATTTTTAATCGATTTTGCATAATGCAATTGAATACAAATTAATTATTCATAATAGCGTACGTGCGTGCGACAAGAAACGTCCCTTAACGCAGGGCGAGATTTAATATCAAAGAGACAAAGCGACATGTACCTATTCATCTCCTAATGCAATTCATCTCGCATATTTCAGTGATGACATAATGTAATTAATCTACAACATCATTGCCATAGAAACAGAGATGCTCATCTTGAGTATGTTTATGTACACGGCTGTAGTCTGGGCAAACTTGACATTCTCAGACCTTCTAAGCCAGTTTCAGCCATTTACGTCATCCAGGCTCTGCATCAAGAGCCCAGGCTTTACAGTGTTCGCAGGCAAGTAATAAGTACTTTCCTATCGAGTGGAGCCACGATTTGGGAATTGATCGGGAACTTGATACACACAAACAGCCCCGGGCTTCACAGAAATGTCACTGTGAGATAGCCACGTTCCAAGGAAGCTGACTTTTTCTTGGCATCGGACGGCTGCGTCGGGAGCGGAGCCACGGATGTTGGTTTAACAAAATGTAAATTACCAATGCGAGATGCCTGATTGTGCACTTGTTTACTTTGAAATCAATGGATCATAAACTTGCATTCAAAGGATTGTATCTGGGCCGCTCCTCAAAGCGGCTCGCTCACAATCTTGTTTAAAAGTTCTTCCACGGCCAAGAATTGCCATGAAGGATTCGCCAATTACTTACTATTTGCTTTACGGCTCATTGAATACACGGCAACACCCAGGGCCTCTCAGGAATATATTTTTTTCTGTTTTGCAAAGACAGTGACATCCCATGACACAATACAGTGTTAAGGGCTTTGCTTTTGCAACTCACTCCAGTGCACCACGACAGCCGCTTTCGGTCTGAATAATGAGATGCGACGGTACAAAAACACAAACTCCTGTTTGTGAGGTGACTACTTTTCGCAACACTGTCTCGAAGTGAAATTACTAAGGAATGCCAACACGGCCCAAAGGCTTAAGGGCGCCGTTTCTGAGGTTTGTCTTTAGGGATCTCTTGGCGCAAAGCAAGCATTCCCTGAGTCTCAGCTAAATGCAAGGGAGTGTTTTAGGATAAACAAGCCTCTTAATGAAAGGACGGCTGATAAGCAAGGTGAGACGCTTTTAGTTATGGCGCCCTGTGGACATACAAGCTTCTCACAATAGAAGAGGCCTCAGGTGAACGCAAAGGCCTCTGCCGAGTGGAATTCCAAAGGTTTGCTGGAGTTAGGTCAGGGCTTTTGAAGGAATCTCCGAGACAAAAGATCAATGGTGTGGCTTTGCTCAGAAACTTTAGTGACCCGTCTTTATGCCCCAAGGCAACGAATAGGAGAAAGATAAAGGGTGTTACTAGTTCTCACTAACTTTCCCTATTGTAAGAGGTTAGAGAAGTGAAGTTGGATCCTAACTCCAGGTAATTATTTACAGTACAGCAGGTACTAATGTTTGTGAAAGACACTACCAGTAGCTTCAAGAATTACGATACAAAGGAGAACGCAAACAAGTTCTTTCCGATTCTTCAGGACATCAATGAGATTAAATGAAAGGTTTTGTAAAAGTAAGGCTCCATTAATCTTACAGTACAATACTCTTTTAGTTTTCAGAAGAAATGTTGGTTTATACAAGCGTGCAATTAGTTTGCTTCTTTTAAAAAGTATACATTTAGTTTACTTCCTAAGTACTTTTCAGAAAGATACTTCATTACACTAAGCATGCTCGACTTACTGTCAGAAAAGTTTGTTCAATCTACTTGTACCAAATTTTTGGTCAAGGTTTATTTCAGATCTTCTCACAGTGCATTTAAAAAATAAAAAATATTACCTTAGTGGGAAGATAGTAGTTTGATTGGTGGAACAAAATACATAGATAGTAAACTCTAAGTATGAAAGAAAACAAATAAAATGTAAAGCAGGCTTGCAGTATAAACTACTAAACTATTAGTTTGAGAATGTTCTTTTATAAACTGAAAGTGTGCTACAAGTATTGAATACAAATGTCTAACAGTTGTGTCCTAAAACGTTTAGTACTGTTACACTGAAAGTATAGTTAAACAAACTAAAGTATACTTGAATAAACTAAAAAGTCGGTGAATTTAGCCTCAAGACGTATTGAAATAGTACACATTTAATTAAACTAACAGTACATTGATATTCTTATTCTTATTAGATAAAGTATACTTATAATGTACTTATGTATACACAGTGGTGGAAATGGCCAAGATTCACTAGGGTGACTTTAGTTGGGAACATATTTTATATTTTTAAACCAAAGATGCAGAAAATTACACTTTAAGTATGAAATATTCATAGCATTTGCAGGCCATTTCATGGATAAAAGATGGAAAACCTGTACATTTTGAGGTGTTCCCTCATCCCCCTTGAAATTCACTACCTGAATTCCTTCCCGTGTTCCACCTATTTCCAGCCCTGTGTATATTCAATATATATTTTTAATCAAATCTTTATTGACGTTTTAGTATTGGTTAAATATGGAGAATGACCCAGACAGTCAGCTTAACAATCTTATATTGATATAGAAAATAATAGATAATAGTAACATTAAAATATATTTACAAATAATTAAACATATAATAATTAAATAAGTATACAAACAACAATAAAACGTAAAACAGAAATATACAAAACCATTATATAAAAAATACTGTATATAAAAAAAGGTTGAGAAAAAAAAGTACTTAAGATTTACAGAAGATTTTTATACACGCAACAAACTTAACATAAAAACCAATGGAACGCCACTGAAGGAAGTCTGCTACATTTGAAATGTCTATTAAAAGCCACACAGGAAACCATGAACCATGAACATAACATCTACACATAAACAGAAAGAAGAATTATATGAATAAAGAATAAAAGGGAACTAAAGCAGAGAAAGAACACCTCAGACCAGACGATAAAAAGGGGGACGGGGGGGATTCTCCTTAATTCACAATAGCAAATCTTTAAGCTTTTCCAGAGTTTGAGCACAAAGTCTAACTGTGTCTTCTCTAGCACCGTGAAAGCATGCAGTCGACTAATAAATAATTTAAAGTTTACTTTTTTGTTAGGGATCACTCTAAATTCACTTCTATAGCAATTCAGGCTATGCAACCCATAAAATATATGCAAATGTATTATATTATAGTGTATAATTTTCAACAATTGTCTAATTTGTGTCTGTTTTATTTCTGCTCTGAAACTGTTGGAGACACATCACAGACAAATCTGAAACAAGTGAAAAACAACTAAGCACTTTATTAAGTTCCCTGAGCTATGAAAGAGCGACCTCCGAGCTATAAAATCATTCTCTGACATGTCCTCAGGCCTTGCTTCTGAAAAGTCTTTAATTTGCTAAGGAGACAGGTGCTGCCCCTTTAAATCCTTCCTCCAAAGCTCCATCTCTTTTACAAGCCAACACGTCCACTCAGATGTTTATCTTGGCCCGGTGTCATTCGATATCAGAGCCTTGCAGCTACCTGAGTGTGAACCTCCCACAACACGTCGTCTTTTGTGTACTCAAACTGCGGTGTTCGAGATGTGAGGAACGTGGGCGCATGGGTGTGAAAGTGGGTTTTTTGTCCACGAGCGTCTGTGTTACGGGCGTAATCAGAACGATTAGTTTTCATTGTTCACTTGCCGTTTGCTCAGCTGCTCAAATGCGTGTCTGGCAAAGCATTTTTTCAACCTGACCGCTGATGTCTAAAACTTGCTGAAATATATGAACACCTGTCTTTGGAAGAGATTAAAGACCACTAACAGCAGCGTACAGTAAATCATGGTCAAAATCTTTACAATCAGAAAGGCAAATATTTGTAGATATAGAGGAAGCACTTAAGAATCATGTAGCTTGACCGTGAGCTATCTCACGGTCACCTTATAAGTTAATGGCCTCTATCCCATTTAAATTCCATTTGATAAAGAATCACAAGTTTGGTTTAGGTTCACTTTCCCTTTACTTAAAGTTACAAATTGGAAGTTGACCAAGACTACGAATTGGAAAAATAGAGAAGTGAATATTGTTGTAAAGCCTATATGCATGATGGTAGACATTCTTACTTTAGGCTTGAGCAATTACCCGTTCGGGTTTAGTTTACCAAAAACTAAAACTATTAAACATTTCTGTTAATTTAAATAAAATTAAATATCAGCATTGAAATTAGAAACGTTTGCTTTTAGCCATAAAATGAAAAAATCATTGTAAAATACACTTTAAAAAAGTAGTATTATAGCAGATAGGGGGCCAGAAAAAATATAAAATCAATGATTTTTCACAATTTTTACACAAAAATTACACGATTTTCAAATTTCACTGGTAAAATTAGCAGTCTATTTCTGTAATTTTACCGCATACATTATTACATGATAATTCGGTAAAAGTTTAAGTTAAGGCACTGACATTTAAAATGAATGATTTATTTTTTAACAAATAAATACAAATGAAACTAGCTAAAATAAATTAAATTATAAACTTCAAAATAAACAAATTTATAAAAAATATTTACAAGTTTGTTAAAAATTATACTAAAATTATCATGAAAAAACTAACTAAATAAAAATTAAGCTAATTCAAAATATTTATTAAACTGCGATAAAATTGGTGCTTTTGATGCTATATCCTAGCGCCATTTTTATCTAGCACCAAGCTGCAAACCGCACTTTTCCATGAAGAGCAGCAGACACATGCTTATTTAGACATCAGTTGTGAAGAAACGCAGAGCAAGTGAATCCACACCGGTGTGTCATATCATATATTTTATATATTTATCCAAGTGGGCTAAATTGGTTAAATATTTATTTATATGCAAAAAAACATATGGTCCGGACCTCCGTTTGGAAGAAACAGAGATAAGTTGAGATGTTGTGTACGATTTTGTGGGCAATGTCAGTTTGACAACGTTTGATTTAAAATTGTATGTTTCTAACAGAGGTGGCGATATAGAGACACAAGTCGCATTGCCCTTTAAAAGAATACACAGCAAATAAACGACCTTTTCTGAGATAAAATAATTCTAAATTAATTTGTGTTGCATGTGATTGGTGTATAAAAACTATAGACATCTGTCTGAGACAAACTCAAACAATCGTTGATACAACTACTGTATAAATAACCAAAAAATGCTTTTATTACATTCTCAGATCCATTGTTTGACCCACAAGAAAAAGCAAAACATATGTTTTATTGTGGTGATGCTTTAATTACATAGCTTATTGTTTTTTTACAGTTGCAAGAGTAGTGAAACTTCGCCAGTGTGTGTAGCTTGAGCATCACATGTCATCCATTAAAGAAAATGGACTGTAATGTTATATTTTGAGTGATGAGCATTTTTGCTGCATTATGTTTGACCGAATCAATTTCTGTGTTTATAAAATCTCATCCAATTCCGATTGTTGCCTGCCAGCCTCATAATTTTACTTTACTGAAACATGAGGAAATGTGTCTTCTATGCCAGAATAGGCTGAAATGGGTTTAGCCACCAATCTCCATCATTTATCTTAATACAAACAAGAGAAATTGGAAGGCATGAGATTTACTCAAATACAATTAAGATGCAGTTATAAAGAAGTGCATGCATCTGACGCAAAGAACTTTTTGATTTCTTATTTTATTACAGTTTTCGTTTACAGAAGTGGCCAGCAGTTATCAATTTGCACAAAGCCACATTGTGTCTCTTATGAGTCGTAACAACCCAAGTGTATCGTCCTATCAGATTTTGTACAGATGAGTGATGGGACTCCACATGCTGCTCTTTAAATATAAGTTAATGAAAGCTTCTCTAACAGTGGAAGACGTGAAGGCTAATAGAATATATAGCATGATATAGATTACATATTTATCTGATTTCTCACCCTCTGACACACCATTTAGATGCTAATGCAATTCAGTCTCTCATTTTGCGAAAGGTTTGTGCGTGTGTCGGGTCAACTGCTGTAACAAAGTTTTGTATTAAAGTCTTCAGTGGCCGTGTCAGATATTTTGAATAAATTGTGAGATTGTTAAACACAATGACACAAGTTTCTAACATGTTGGAATTTATTGTTGATTCAATCAAGTTAACCCTTATGTCATTATTAAGTCTCCCTTACATCTTTCTAAAGCATGTATACTGTGTTTGTCTTAGTAGAAGCTTAAAGTAAGTTTTTACATAGATCTTGCAACATTTATGCACTAACAAATGCTTGGTTATTTTCAACCCAGCGTTTGGGTCAAAAAGGGATGAACCCAATCGCTCGGATATAAATTAACCTATGCTGTTCAGGTCTTGTTGGAGTAATAAAAACTTAAGGTATGAGTAACTAATGTTTAAAAGCACAAAACATAAATTTTTTATGTTTTTATTGATGCTAAGACATACCATTTGGAAAAAAATTCATGAGATCACATTGTAAAAATGGATTTTAGACAAGAATTCGGATTTAAATGTAACGACAAGAAACCGAACAGAAAAAAACTGTGTCGACTTATTTGATGTCCATCAGTTTTAACGTATGAAGAAACGGAGTAAAATACGTTTCGATTCTAAACATACACAGTCTAGACACATGCTTAGAATAAAGGCAGTGAATAATAACTTAATTTTGTTCCCTGCACAAAGCATGTAGTTTTTGAAGACATGAAAGATAATTTTCAAACTTGAGAGCCCTAGGTCACTTTGAGTTGCAAATGCTGCATAGCAAACATAACAAAATGTACCAATGCATTACACAGCATAAAAATAAGCGTACGAGTTAAGAACAACATGAGGGTGTGTTAATAATGACAGAATTTTGGATAAGCCTTTTCCTTCAAAATACAGAATTTTGCCTAAATAAATCAACTTGGCGTCTTATTTCACACATAACTGATAACTGCTCTTATCAAGAGTTGTAATTGATGCAGAGTCCTACTTTTTCGCAACTGCAAGTTGAAAAATATTGCATGTCAGGACAGGCCACCCACAGAGATATGATAATTTTATTTATGAATTTGGATGCGTTCGCTCATGTGATGCAACCAGAATGTTCTAGTAAAGGGGAAACGGCACAGAATGACACAATGCATTATGGGTATGCCATGATACATGTCACTATCTCAGTTTTTGCTGTTTAAAACAAAATAGCTATTTACCATGCACGTTCTAGTGAACCCATTTAACCTCATAACGGAATTTTTTTTGGCCATATTGATACATTTTTCAACAAAGAACAAATGCGACTATTAAACAGATGCTGCCTAGATGACCGTGAATGATGTGCAAATGGAGCAGTTGTCACAGATGAGAGATGCCAAATTTTATTTGGTACTCAGCTGTCTTCTTTGTCGATCTTTTAGATCCTACCCTTACTACTTGGACCCCATTTACATCGGTGATAAATTATTAATCACAGAAACGCAAAGTTCACTGCGACGCCCTATGGTGTGACTGGGTTAATCGCCTTGGGCGCGGAAAAGAAGCACACAGGTGAGCATGCGCTCATGAGCGTCCTGTCTGAACCTTGTTTGCTCAACCGTGGTACTAAACTAAAGCAGACAGGCGCATTAAAGGAGAACGTTCATGCATCAGAGCATGTAGACGTCAGTTTCTAGCCAACACACTTTAACGCGACCTGAGCAATAAACATAACCTCTGCATTAAAAATTCACGACACTCCGTATCCAGACAAGCAGATGCTTATTGTAGATATCCACCGCTTCAAGAACAACTGAGAACAAACTAAATTCTTTGGCAGTGCAGAAGCCCTGTGCCCACACATAATCCCACAGGACCAAACTGAAGATGCGAACAGCTGAGCCTGTGATGGTTGACTTTTATGGTGCGATCGTGGCGACTTTTAAGGGTATGGTATGATCCGCCTAACATGATCACAATGGGCATGATGGTTTGATGTAAATCCAGTGTTTGGCAGTATTTGATTGCTCATTTTCAACCGATTAATACAGTGTGAGCTTCATGACTGCACTTCTAACAAAGCTTAACAAAATGCGGTTGGTGAATTTCACAAAAACATTTCTCCCAAAAGAAAGAGTCTTCAAAGAGATTCACAATGCAAAGAAAACATCTTAATAGCCATAAATTGGGCTCCATTTTCATGATATTACTCCCACATGTTTACATTACTGTAACGTGAATGAGACTTTAAATCTGTATTATTTGCATTGATGATTCTCATTAGGAAGCGTAATACTGTAATGAGAGTCTTCCTGTCATGAACTAAAATTCTTATTATTTTCGTGAGCATAAATGAATGGTGTTTTTAGTTGTTATGCTTTTATGTGTGGATACTTATCCCTAATATATTTTAAATGATATGCTGGGTTTTTTCAACTCATAGCTGGGTCACATATGGACCAACCCAACTGTTGGGTTAAATTAAACTATATTTGAAGAATTCATTTGCAAAATCAGATATAACTCTCTAACACGATAAAAACATGGTAACATTAAAAATGTTCATCTTCATTTACAATAATAATAATAATACTAATTTCAAACAAATTCATGTATATCTTTTACAATATATATGTTCACTCATTACATAATGAGAATGAGAGTTTAAATTAATGACAAGGCAAACAAAATCTAGTGGTTCATGCAGAATGTGTTTGTATTCATCAAAATTTGACTTTTTTTAAAGACCAACAGACCTTTTGTCATAATAATTTTCGTGACACTCCATAAGATACTATAATGTGTGTGCATACAGTACAGTACACCGTAGGCGTGTGTATACGGCACAACAGCTCAGTGTTACAGTTTGACTGGGCGACATCTTCACGTCTAACAGCTGTAGTCCAATGAGCCAAGGGCACCATTGTTTCTGGCTTGTCGTTGCTTTTTAATACCTTAAGTGAAAAAGCAAATAGGATTTGAAGCCCAGCAAACACGGCTGCTCTCAGGGACATTGCTTTGTCACTTTACATTAAACACACTCCATTGGATTTGCTCTGCCAAACATATAGCTGCGTTCGGCTTCAGTTCGCTTATCATCTTTTAACATGATATTAGCATGGAGAAAAACAACCGATAGTGATACTGCATGACATTTCAGGGCATTTATTTTGCTATAAATACTTATTCCTTAAGAAGATTAACTTGCACATGAAGTTAATAAACTAACCTTGAACCGATGCTGCCTAATACAAGAACAGTTCATCCAAAAAATGAAAATTCTGTCATCGTTTCCTCACTCTCATTTATTTTACCGAACCTTGAAGATGTGAATGTTATAAAAGCAATTTCTATCGTTTTTAACCCATCTCTTGTATGTTTGTGAAGTATATATTGCTTGACAAGTATTAAACGCAATGCCATCCGCACTTAAATCCAATCTAGGACCCTTCAACACAATATACCATAAATATAAACTTTACAATAGGGTCCCTAGTTTCTAATCTACCTGTCGGAAAGCGTCCAGGCTTAACACCATCAATCAAACGCCTGGATGCATTTGGACTATTTCTTTTAAATGTGATCTCAGGTACTGCCGGGGACATTCGCCCTTATTAAAGATGGCCTTTATAGCCACCCCAGGTTGTCTCTCAGATGGCCACCTTTATATCCAGAAATGGCCAGATATTGATTGCGGAGTACGAAACTGTGGGGATGGTGATAATCTTATCCTCTACTACAGATATACAGAGCAACACCAGAGACCTTCAAATCTGGGTATTCACTGTCCAACTTGAAATGGCTGCAGCAGATGAAACCGCAGAGGTGCACTGCTGATTATATCTTACCTGGTATTGAGACAAACATTTGTACAGGACTGCATCTCTATGCCTGGGGGGATTTTGTGACCTGTTTTAGATATACATGAGCCAAAGAGTACATTAGGAATGAGAAACCTATCTTACCCATTTGTAGTAACACATACAAAGACAAAGTCAAGCAAGGTTAAGCCCTTACATGAGATAATATTAAACTAGATAGACGTAATTTATGTTAAATCTCTGTAAGTGACATTTCTTAATAATTGCACTGCCTTTAAAATGTGCCTTTGCTTCTGTTACTTTCATATGCATAGAAACGAAAAATTAATAATATTAATAATAACAATAATATTAACGACAACAACAATAATAATAATAACACCATAAGAATAATTATAAAAGTAAATTTAGTTTATGAAGTGCTTCGTGCGTTTCTTTCACATGCATAGAAACAAAAATGTTGTCTTTCAATTATTATTTATTTGTAATAATATTAATAAATATTATAACAATAATAATAAATATTATAACAATAATAATAATAATAATAATATTAACTTTAAGAATAATTTAAGTTAATTCTTAATAAATTATCTTATTATCTTAATTTAATAAAAGTAAATGTAATTTATGGAGAGTTTGGTTCAAAAATGAGATAACTTTTATATGTTATCATAGTTTTATTGTGTCAGTTAGCTGTTTTTTTTGTTATTATGGCATAAATCAAACAAACTAACTGAAGTGAAAATGTATTGCTATGCACAATTAAAAACGCTGATTTTAAAAACAGAGTTCTCTCATTTTCGAACCAAACTCTTCATATATTAATGATCAGGGCTGTCAAATGATTAATCTCGATTAATCGTATCCAGAACAAAAGTTTGTATTTACATAATATATATCTGTGCACTGTGCATATTAATTTTGTATTATAAACACAAAACAAACACATACTTGTCTATGTATTTAGGACATATTTAAATGATTTAATTTATATTTACCAATAATTTAAAAAAAGATTTATTAATTGTTATATTTTACACTTTTCTCTAATACATGCATTCATGTCTATGTGTTCATAAATACAAAATGAACATGCACAGTTAATTACGAGTAATCATTTGACAGCCCTAATGATAATATCTATCTATCTGTCTGTCTGTCTGTCTGTTACAGTCTGGGAAGTGGAGCACAGTAGCAACAAGAGGTGGAGGCTTTTAAGGGGTGGAGTGTAAAGGTATATTCCTCCTCCTCGGTCTGAAGGGATGATATTCTTCAAAGCACATCCACTGGAGTTACACAGCAAGTGCAGATCAGCTCTCACGTCGACAAAACCGCAGCGAAACCTTCATTTCGCTTGGTCGCATCAGCCCTCTGCATCGGGATGTCAGTCTTCCGAAGCTCTCGCTCCGCCATGTGATCGCCCTTGACTGTCGTTATGCACTTTCATTTGATCTTTCTTTTCATTTGTTTTCTCCGTCATTAAGACTCGAAGTAGGACTTCTAATCGAGCTGCGCGCAGTCGTCCCGTGGATTTGCCAGGAATAATTCATCCTCTTTCCCGGTTTGTCGTATCTTAAAAGGGACACGAGACAATCTGAGAGCGAGTGTATAAATAAACGGAAGACAGTAATAACCAGCGACACACATTCACCTGTCGACAAGAGGGACTTTTGGTTTAAACATCGGTTCATTCGCCTATCAAAGAAGCATTATAAAGGATTTGTTTGTTGGGATCGGGACAGTTTATCTTAATTCATCTCAAACGGTAATGTGTGTTTTTGTTATTAGAAAATATGTAATGTGTTTTTTCGTATCAGATGTTTGTGGGCTCGAGTGGACGGACTCTTGCTGTTCGAGTCTTCAAGCGGCCACTGAAAGTTTTTATTCAAGTATTATAAATCAGGCCTCCGGAGTTTATCGACGTAGAAATCAGCAAGGAAACTGTATTTTTATACTATTGTTATTACTATATGTACGGAATTATTATTATAAATATTGAAATACAATTTTTAATAATGAAAAGGTAGAACACCATAATACAAAAAGCGCCAATACTTTTGTATATATGCATATAAGACGTAAAAGCACATTACAAAGTTTTAGGCGGTACAAAACTTTTTAAAAGAAGATTAAAATAAACCAGAGCAAACAATAAAGTAGATTAAAACTAACATTGTTACGCAAAGAAATAGAAATAGTTGCAGGTGGACGGTTAAAGAATGCGCGAGCGCGCGGATCTTCGCTCGGCTGGTCGAGTCTCGCGGCTGCACAGTGAGGTGTTCAGATCGACGCGAGCGTGTCGGGGTTCGGCTGCTCTGGCCTCGAGGCTGGACAGTGAAAGTGTGTGTGTGCAGATTGATTCGTGTAGATGAAGAGAAGCACAAGGGCGAGATTTCTTCTCCTCCTCGCGTTCGGATGCACCAACAAGTTTGACATCCAGACGTTAAAATAGCCGAGATGTGACGCCGATCTGCGTAAACGGAGGTAAGAGACCGCGCGGAGGGCTTTTGAGGCAGCTGGACTGAATTGACGTTACCGGGGGTATTTTTAGGCTTGGCTTGTTTGTGCTGCAGAGAGACTGGCGCTTCTGTTGCGAGCCGAATGCAAACAGGTGTAAGACCCACATATTAACCGCGAGCGAGCGCCGACGCGACATACCGTAACGCTTTCATTATAATCGACGAGGCGCGTCTCGCAAGCGTTTTTAGTTTGTCGCGACGCCTTAAACGCGTCGTTAGCGGTTAAGATGGGCATTTAAACGGCTCGCGGAGCCTCGCAAAGGTGTTAACGGTTGTCGCGCGATATCGAATAATGATTGTGTTAAGACACGAATCGCAACGGCGTGAGTCATGTTTGTGTGTTTAAAAGAGCAGTCTAACGTTAGTCTAGCGAGCTGTTACGTTAGTTGTGATGTCTTCTGACAACTGTCCTTTAGCTATTTTTGGAGGACTAAATGAAGGTCTCTTGCGATCGATTAAATAAACTGTCAAGTTGGTGACCAGTTAATAAACTAATCTAACTTGGGCTGTTGTATTTGCATGCTGAAATCCCCGTGTGGGGAACTCATTTACGGTGTAAATATATTTTCCCCGTTTGTTATCGTTGTGTGTTAATTTAGTCGTTAAAGGACATCAGTGGGTCATTTAAGGTGTTATTGACCACAAACAGATGATCGACAGAATCAATCTCAATAGAAAAGCGATTAAATCTGTCATTGCTCATGTAAATCGCGAATATGGTGCAACCAACCTTCATTTCCGTGTTGCTTTCAGATGATTTCTTAAGGTGTCATTTTTCTACGGTTATCGCTTTTGGCGCCTCTGTTGAACGTTTTCGGGTTTTCAAGGTTGTGGTCTTTCTAAAACGCTCTTTTTTAAAAACGTACGGTTCGCGTTTTGCTTTAATGTGTGGTTTTAGATTGTAAATAATGTGGCATTGTTGTGTCTGACGTTTTGGAGGATTTTTTTGTTAAATAAGCACAGTCTGTTTTGGGGCTTCTGTTCAAAGGGTGTCCCTATCAAACCCCTGAAATTTGTTCGTGTGAATTTGTTGTTGTCTCTGCCTCCTAATAGAAACTCAACAAAGTAGCCCAGTGTGTACGGCTAATGAACCAGGAGAATTTTTTTGCTTATTGGCTTGTTTGGCTTTTTAGCATGTTCGTCACGTCCGACTCTCCATGGAGACGTTTTCAAACCTTTCAGCTGTGTGAGGGTTTTTTCCCTCTTCTGGTCGAGGGACGAGAAAACCTCCATAAACACACCAGACATTTCAACGCTCCCTCTCTCTTAACATTTACTTTCTTTGTTTAATGCACCTCAGTGAACTTGAATGTGTCTCCAGATTGACTCTAAATGTCTACTGTTCACAAATTCCTTGTTTTATAGTTATTTATAGTATCACATGCATTGTTTATAATGTTGTGCCTTCGTGTTTAATAAAGATATTCGGTCGAAACGCGACTAACAAGTTGTGTTTTTGCATATTTCATAATGATTTTAATGGTTTAAGTGTATTTTGTTTAGGCTATGTTAGGTTCAGATGCTATTAAAAACAATTAATAGATTACAGAAACAAAAATATGAATCAAACATTTCTATAGTAATAATATGCCATGTAAATATTTTATTTTTTCTCAAAATGATTCCAAATGTGAATTTCTTATTTTATTTTTAAAGCGGTACACAATTCCAACTAAAGAATATAAGGCTTTTGGAAAAAAGTTGTTGCTAACGTGACATGTGCTAAGTTTTATGACATCATAGATATTACTTAAAGATATTTCAGTGGATAATAATTGGTCAAACTGGTTTTAGGTTGAAGTCCAGTCTAACTCGATACTTAAACTGCTATATAGTGTTAAGGGCTGTCAAGTGATTATTTGCGTTTAATCTCATCCAGAATAAAATTTTGTTAACATGATATGTCAGTGTACTGTGCATATTCATTTTGTATTCATAAACACAAGAACATACACGTGTGTGTGTGTGTGTATATATATATATATATAATTTAAATGATATATAGATGTCTATTAATTTTTATATTTTTGTTAAATATATGAATATTTATTCAAAACTGATATGCACACTACACAGACATACAAACACAAACTTTAATTCTGGATGTGATAAATCACAATTAATCGACCGCCCTAATTTTGTGTAGCCAAGATGTGGTTATCATGTACCTTGTTTTTTTGTAAAACAGTTCAACATATTCTCAACTTTCTCAGTATTGAGATGCTTTGTTGTGTAGGCTTTGAATATCTCATATGAACAAGGCTATACTGAGTTGTTCTGGAATAAGGCCATATCTCTGTCTTGGCATGTAGTTAAGTCTATTTTCTGCAACCCCCTCATTCCTTCCCAAGGGAAACTCCAGCGAGTAAAGAGGGATGAAATTAGAGGACAGGTATATGTTTCTTGCCTACCCTTTATTCTTGTAGAAGTTCTGTAAGGGCACGTCTGCCTATTGGGTTTCACGTTCTAAACTTCATCTCCGGGTTTCTGAAAATGCTGCCCAGTTTCATGTTCTTCCCCCCATTTCAATCTGAGTTTGGACTATTGAAAGTCTGTGGTGGGAGACTGAATTAGTCCTAGGTTTTTTTCTCCCCTGTCCTTAATTTAATTGCGATTGCAGGTATTGCGGTGCCCCATGGGCTGAAGATGCAGAAGATGTTCTGGCCCGTTGTACTGTTGCACTTGTCAAGAGTTATTGATTTGTTTGCCCCTGAGAAGAACTCTCTTGCTTCTGTAATTGCATGTTCATTTATGTTGTAATTTGTTTGAGCTAACCAGTCCACCGAGATATTTATTTCTGGTGTACCTTGTAAAATGCCCTTTTACTGCGCGGCCCTTCTGGAGGAGCGCTAAGAAAACGTTAGCAGTAGTTGACAGTATTGATTTATCCTCGCACACGTGACTTGCCGTTGTTTGGATTTAAAAATAGAAGAAGTATGAGGTGCTTTTCTCCCGGCGGGTGCCTGGAAGTTTATTGTAGATGATTGTACGCTGGAGTCACAAATATGTGTTTGTGAAGTAGTTATGTGCTTTGTTGCAAATCTCTCCGCTCAAAGCCTTTAAGTTTCATTATACTGTACTGTCGCCGACCACAACAAAATTTATCATGTGTGTAGTCGTGCTACGGATCTCTCGTGCTTTCGTAATCGGACGTTGTAATCTTGCAGCGTGATTGGATTTGAGACGACGCCGCAGCCAGAACTCCGTGGCGGCGGGCTGCTCCTGCCACAAGCTGGTCTTTCTTTGCATGCACATATACGTAGCTCTTGTTTATTTTCCAGCGGGCAGCTTCAGTCTTTTGAAGGACTGTCTGCTGCAGTGTGCAATAGTTCACACTTCAATTGCAGCCTAACCTAGATTTCTGTAGCACCGCTTGTAAATAACCCTGGGTCTCTGTTCTGATGGAGGGGGCTTTAAAGGCGGTGGGAAACAGCTCTAATGCAAGGCTGCGTACGATCTGTGCTGTGATAAGACTTGCATCATCAGCAGAGGTGTGGAGCGCCGAGAGGAAGAAAGCAGAGAAATCCGGATTTCTTACTGGCACGGGGCAAGCAGATTTTTTTGTCTACTAGCGTGCACATCTGTTATGTGCAATAACACGCAATACCTTTGAGGAGACGTATGTTTTTTTAATGAGATCATGTTTTGTCATGTTGCTTTGCTTGGTTTGCAATTTCTGACATTTCTAGAATTTAGAAAAGGAATCTTTTAAAGCATAAACCAAGTTAATGATTTATTGGCATGTTTATCCCAAAAAAAATATATATTTTTGTAACTCGAAGAATAATCACTTTCTAAAACTCAAATTGTTCATCCCATTCTCTACAACAATAGACTCCACTCATATTGCTCCCAGTGGTCATATTCAGTCCTTTTTTAAAAGGATAAAATCAAGTCTGGTTCTTATATTTTTCACAATCAAAGTAGTTTCTCTCGTAAAAACGTCACATCATGGGAGTAGAATGTAAACATTTTCGTTGTTCATTAGTAGAAATAAAAAACCAACAATGGTTGTAGCACATATAAAATAAAAAAGTAATGGTAACTACAAATTAACCATGGTTGTGCTACTGTAACCGTAACTTAACCATGGTATTTTTTAATGTTAAACTATAGTAATACAAATAGTAATTAATCCACCAGAAAAAATGTTACTTCACTTTTACTATATAAAACCATGGTAAATTTACTTGAGGGAACGTGTTTAATCTTATTATTGTAGACAACCAAGTTATTTGTAGATTTTATTTTTTGTGTATAGGTAGTTGACAAATATACTGTACATGTGTCCCATTGTGTGTTATATAGCAAAAATGTAGAAAAAAAACATAATATTCATATTATTATATTATTTATATTTAAAATATAATTATCTAATGATGAAATCAATATTTCATGACATCACAATGGCAAAATGTAGAAAACAAACTGTTAATAATATTGTATTATTAATATTTAAAATATAATTATTTAATGATGACATCAATAATTAATGACATCACAATGCCTATATATATATATATATATATATATATATATATATATATATATATATATATATATATATATAGATATATATACACGTGTAGTTGACAAGCACTACAATAACACTACAAAGATTTATGTTCATATTTAGTTTTTGCTGTCACACCATAGGACACATTTATGGTATATTTGTCAACTACCCAAAATATACATTTTGCCATTGTGATGTGAGGAAGAATTGATTTCATTATTTGAGAATCACTTATGACTATTGATTTGCATATATATCAGGGATGTACAAATATGGGTAACATTATAATCACAATTATTTAGCTCATTTTCAATCACATTTTTTATTGCATTTCCACATTTGTTTTATTTAAGACAAAACTGTACAGCGTTTGTATTTGAGATTATGTATAAAGAATCAACCATTAGTCTTATAATCGTTAGATTAGTCGATTATCAAAATAATCGATTTGAGCCCTATTAGTTGTGGACAATAACCCTGTAAAAATCAATATCTGTAGTACTTGAAGGTAAACAAACGGGCCATTAGTTGTAATTCTTCAAATAGGCCATTTCTCAGAAAGGATTTGGCTGTGCGGATTTTACATATTTTAAAAACAAGTAATGCAGTATAATTTGTGACTGGCAAAACCAATATTAGCAACAACAGCTTTCGAGAGTTGAGAAAAGCAATAGTACAGCATTTTGTGAGGAGAAAAACATGTAGCTGTAATGCCACTGCATAACTTGGGTCAAGACTTTCTGTAGTGTTGAGACCTCTGGACCAAAACTGCACTCTGACATTTTTGAGGAAAAACAGCTTTGAGTACAACACACGACCTTCTCCTCCGCGTTCCTCGAACACAAAGAGGCGAATAGAAAAAAGCACTTTTTCTTCAGTGGTCGACTTGCCGAGTTCTTAGTGTTTTTCAGGTTGATTTCTATGGACTCAATGGAGACGTCCTGGCCTGTGGTCTCAGCAGAGGATGAAAAACAGATCTGTCTTACAGGGAAGACGGCATGATTCACTAGCTCAGCACGTTGTTGAACGCGAGTTTAATGTAGCATAGGATGTTTGCGCGATGGCCTGGAGACTAAGACACGTTGTCGGCTCTGGATGGGCTAAGCTGAGCAGATAAAAGCCAACTCACATGAACACACACTTAAATTACCTGCTTAAAAATGCAATAATATTGATTTTTAAAGATGCTGTTTACATATCCTGCCCGACGCTATGGCCGGCTGATGAACATGGTGTTGTGTCTGCAGGATTTAAGAGGGAAATGAAACGTTGTGCACGTTTAATGTTTGCAAGAGCCAATTTGTGTCCAGCATCCTTTTAGATGAAGGGAAGACCCCTTTCGTGCCACTCCTTTGAGATGCTCTTAGACTCAAATTGCCCGCTGTTTACACAAGTGCCAATGTGTCTTTTATGATCTTTGCAAGAATGCTTCAGGAAGGCGACCGTGGAGTTCGTCTTGATCGAGCTTAGATCTGTCACTACCTCCAGAGCTACACCAAGCTGGAGAGAGGGGGAAAACACCTGCCGTTGCTTAAAAGATTAGCCTGGTTAACCGTAAAGTGCGAGGTTGGTCGCGGACGAGAAAGCCAGTTGTACTCAGGCCACCTGCGAAGTCACAACAGAGGTCATGTGGATCGCTTCAGGCGTCGAGTTCTGAAAACATCTACTTTAAGAAAATGATTTACAGTGTAGTCAGTTTGAACAATGATGTATTAACTATTATAGTTAGGATTGCGTTTTTTCAGTCTGGAGCTATTTATTGTATTCTTAAATCCACATTTACTTGGTCTCTGGGGTTTTGTGTCCATCCAATGGAGGTCAATGGGGTTTAAAGTGATCGTTCACCCAAAATTGAAAATTCTGTCATTTATCATTTAGTCATGTATGACTTTAGTTTTTCAGCTGGACACAGAAGAAGATATTTTGAAAGATGTTGTTAACAGGACCCCATTGCATTGGTTTGGTGTCCATACAATAGAAGCGAATGGGGTCCAGTGCTATTTGGTTACCAACGCTCTTCAAAATATCATCTTTTGTGTTCTGCTTAAGAAAGAAAGTCTTACAAGACTATATCTACTTATACGGAGTACAAACATGTTTTGGGTATTTTATGGCACATAATACTAACCCTTTCCGATCTTTACACTCCATCTATAGCAGAATATTCCTTTTGATCGACTTTTTAGGAAACCTACTGCAACTTTTTTTATTTGGTTTATTTCCATTATACACCATGTTAACATCCACATGTGCTAAACCCAGGTCACATCTTTTAAAAGCCCTTCTTTAAAAAGAGTATATCAATATAAATCTTTTTATGCATTGCTGCATGCATTTCGAGGAAATATGGTTTCAGTATCTTTCACAAGCGTCCGTGTTCGGCTACGCCATTTGCACCGCTCGATGAAATCAGTGTGGGCAATGAGCAGGGGGTCTGATTAGAGCTTTAAATTCAGGGCACGCGTCCGGCTGCGCTCTGTCCACTCCTTGTGAATCTTAAATCCGTCAATTTAATTTTCCTTGAATGGCACTGTGCTGCGGAGGAGGGGGTGTCCTCGTGCCGCACAACTTGTCAATTTGTAGAATATCGCTTCAAGGAATTATACTGAGTGCCCATAGTGGATTTTTCAGTCGGCTCTGCCCCAGACTAATTCCAGAATCAAATCTGTCCACTCCTTGACGTTACAATCAAAAGACAGAGTGGAAGGTGAACCAAAAACATGTCTTTTTCCATCTGATTTGTGGTGTTTGGATTGCTGTTGCTCGTGTTCTGGTTAGGGAATTAAAGCACAACCTGGCCTGGCGCCACTGGGGTGTTATTTTTGAAGTGACCAGACGTATGATTTTTCCTGACAGACAATAAAACGGTTATAAATCATGGGCTTAAAATGAAACAAAAAGGTACCATCTATTCACCCCATGTTGTACAAAACCTGTGTATGACTTTCTTCTATGGAAAATATCTTTCAAATCATACAGGTTTGGAATGACAAAATGTTTAAGCTCTCAGCCACACAAATCAGAATATAATGGATGCTTAGGGATGGGCTAGAAAACATTGTATAGCCTTGATAGCATCACTAGCATTTTGGTGACAGGTTTTGCTTGATAAACTTTAAATATAAATTTATTGTATATAAATATATAGTTGCGACATAATGTGCATACTGCAACTTTTTTAATTTGGTGTATATCGTGGTACGTAAATAAGTTGGTGTTGCCACCTATATAGATATGTTGTGGTATATATTTTTACTGTGAAATAAAATAACTTGAATGCACAGTCAAAAAATGTAATTTCGGAAATAGACTATTCATTTATACGTACATGTCTGTGTGTTGTGCTGATATTTTGTAATTTTTAGTCAAGCATTGCCGTTTTTCTATTTTAAGGTCATGATATGTGATATGTGCCGCAGTTGATCATTAGTTAGGCCTCATCTAACCCAGCAGTCCTTAAATCATTAAACATCTTGGACACCAAACATCACTCCAAGCGTGTTTTTTACACCTCCTTTGGTGTTAAAATCTTGGCCTGTGATAAAGAGAAGAGAGAAGGTTGTGGGGAAAAGAGGGGCGCAGACCAGGTGTGTTTGACACTGACAAACAGTATAAGCTTCCAGCTGCTCGGTAACTCATAGTGCTGACCAAGTAAATACTGCAGAACCGCTGTGGAACCAGACGAACGCATGTGTGCTATTTCTCGCAAGTCAACTACACCGTGTGTCTTCTCACTGAAGGACGTTGTCTGTCTTTATTTGGTTATTTCACATCAACACGTGCACTGTAGGTGGTTCCTCGCGTAATAGTGCCAAGACATAACAGATAACAGACTGATTGTGATTTCCAGTAGCATCCATTTTGTCTATGTAGTCTGCCATCAGAAAGGGTGTTGTTCAGATTTTCCATGTGCAATGTGGGAAGGTTGGCAAGGCGATACCACTTCAGGAATGCATGTCTGTATGGAGAAAGTCAGCATTGCTTTGAGAGTATTGTCTGAAGATGGCTGCATTGGATGGAAAATTACTAGAAAAGATGGATGGGCACATAATGGGGTTCTGTTTTGACATGCTGCGAGGCTCCAGATACAAAAGATAAAGAATTGTTTTGATATCATGCAAAGAATTCTTTTAGTCAAGGATTTTTGAAGCGTCTAGTTTATGGTTTTTAGGTTGAATACATCAGTCATTGTTAAATGTCCCCACTAACTGCTTAAAGTTGGCTTTAGTTCTTGAAGTCCTAACTTCTGTAGAGTTAAAAGGGCATTTAAGGTTTTAAAAGGTATAAAAGTTGGACATGAAATTGTGGCAAAGAAGACATGAAGCCCTGTATAGATGAGTCTATTCGTATGCCAGGTTAGTTAGTTTTTCACAATTTTAAGCCTTGAGTTGAAATATGGCTCTCGTAGCATATTACAAAATGTGTAGGATCACCTGGGGTTGTCATCTAAAAAGTCACAGAAAATGTGATTTTATTTTTAGCTTTTTCTCATATTTGGCTTTTTATTTCTTTAATATCTCTGCGCATTTGATTTATGTGGCTTATATTCCAGAAACATTTTTTCCTCAAGAAAACGCCATGATATTTTAGTTTAGTCTTCTAAGGTTTCGCAGATATAGAGAGATGCCTCGGAAGTGTTACCAGTGATGTTGTCCTGTGTTATGTCTGTAGGCTTCATAACAAACAGTACATTTTCTCTTGCAAGGTTGTGTTTTGTCTAGCCCAAACCACACGTATCTGGGCGTCTTTGCTAAGTAGACAAATAGGTTGTTGATGTCTATTGTGAGGTGTTTATTGACACAGGTCGTTGAACCAAGACACCATCAACAGATGTGTTTCTGTTCAAGAAGTCAGCGATTGCGTCTCTAAGGCCATCTGTCGGCCCCTGGTTTGGGTTAAGAGAGTTGCCTATCGTTCTCTGGTTAAAGTAAGCTAAAATGGGTTATTCGTATGCCGTCAAGCTGGTGTTTGTTCTGAACAAACACTGATCTACTTTGAAGAGCTCTCTTTCTCCTGAGCAACATGCACGTGTCACTAGCACGGTTAAGCACCTGTGCCGTGGGCTTCATAGAGTCTTGTTCTCTGAAATTCTCCTTGTTGCATGTGCCGAAAGCCATCGTGCTTCAAACCCTCCCCTTTGACCACCTGTCCTGCAGATACCACTTTTCACATTCCGATGGATTTTTCCTCTTCCATTGTCCTGTTTAATACGGATGTGACATAATGGAAGCATAATAGGATGCAGTTTTATGTTGACTTTAAAAGCTGGATGGTTTGTTAAAAGTTACATAAGGGAGACATAATGCCAATCTTATTCAAGCCTTTTTGACATGGTTTGAGCCAGAGATGGGTGACTGGCCCTACAAGCAATTAGGATGTATCTGTCAAGTTATTTTGGGTCAGGATGGTGTCCTGGTACATGTTAGGAGCCTGTGGGTTCCCAGCTGTCATTGGCGTCCTTTTACCAACTAGCCCCAATCTTCTCCAAGAATGCGATTGTATTTGTTTTAATTCATTTTTGAAAATGTTTCATTTTCTGATGGTCATTGCCAGTTATCTGTCCTCAAAACGCATCTGCCAATTTAGGTTTATCTTGATTCTGGAGTGCCCTGTGATAGGCTGATTCACACCAAGATGGCAGTTTTAGAGTAAAGCTTGTCAGACGTAATTACGAAGGTCACTGTGTTCTGCATGATTTTTATTGAAAGAAGTGTCATTTGACTACAACGTTGAAAGACTTCAGCTGCTTTTTGTCCCAGTCACGCTGATGCTCTGAACCACAATTTGTTGAGATTTAAGGATGGTGTTTGAAGTTCTGAAGCGGCTGACTGGATCGCCCAAGGACTATCATTTCATTAATTGGAAAAATTGGATGACTAGCTATTAAACCTTTGAGAGTCTTGCTGTAAATTGCATCCGGTGATGCATCTGTAACACACTTTTCCCTTTATTAACAGTGTCCTAGGTTAAAGGTCTCAAAACAGGGTTTTAAACATTGTGATTGATCCTGAAACCAACAAACTTTTTAAGATAGAAAAAATAGTTACTTTTGGTTTTTAATTTCGTGTTTGTTTGGTTGCCGTCACATAATTGCAGGCAACCGAGTAGACTGTTAAGTGAATCACAGTCAAACACTTCGCGAGCCACACTGCCATCTAAGAGAAATATCTGACGACCGACTAAGTTTTAATCAAAGTGAACATGCGTTCCTTTTCGTTTGGGAAAGCGCTGCAATTCCCTAAATTGTTTCTCTCAATTCATTTTAGCTCGTCATCAAATTAAAAATGCATTAGAGAGGTGTAAAGCACCGCTACCCTTGCCTGTTTTCATATCTCCAAGCACAGAGGCTTCAAACACGGATTCTCATCCAAGAAATCGACAGCAAGTTACATCAATTCCTGCACGCAGACATTATCTGAGACCGTTGTTTGATTGGCCGCTTATAACATGTCTTTCTTAATGCGATGCGCAAAGCGGGGGTGGATATAATTGCTATGTAATCCATTTAAAGGTGTAGTTTTTTTTAAAAACAGCTTACAGGTGGGTGTTGACACTTGAGAGGGAGCTTTCTGAAAAAGCCAGAGGCTTTTAAGACTCCCATTGTTGTAGGTATGCATGTGGGGTCAATGTGTCTCCCACACCCCTTTCTCAAGTATCAATATGCTGTTGAGTCTTCCAGTTCATGTTTGCTCTGCAGACATGTGTGGACCCGTGTGTTTGCAAGGGCACTTTCCTTTAAAAGGACCCTTGGTTTGACGTCCCACCCCGTGCAGCAGTGGACCTGCTGATCACTTTTATTATGTTTTGTATCACTCTGTTGTTTTTATATGGATTTACCCCATACCGTTCTTTCCTGTTGTGTACCACAAAGAGTCACAAAGCCTTACTCTTGCGTGCCATGAATTTAATTATGTTGAGGGACATAACGTGGCTTAAACTGGCTTTGTTTATGTTTTAGGGTGTGATCAAACTGAAATTTATGTTGCTTTACCAACTTTTGGTAATGCGTTTCATCTTGTGCATCACAGCCCATTCAATATTATGCATGTTTTTTTTTTTAGATAAATTTCAGTTACTAGGGCTGAAATGTTCAATTAATCGATTATCGTTAGAGTTATTATCAATTAATCGTTTGATCAATAAAATCACTAAGCAACAAGTTATATAATTGCCTGCAATGATACAGGATGTATATTACGGTTTAAAAGTTTAAAGTTACTTAACTGAACTTAGAGAGTTCAAAAACATTTTGAACCGAAGGCATGTGTCTGATCAGTTAAGGAAGAAAAACAAATTGGACATTATCTTCAGATGTTACATGCAGTCTCGCAGTTTCTTCCATTTGCATACATGATAAAACAATCGTGGTAGATGCTTATTGGTTGTCGATTAATCAATTTAATCGATTAAATAGTCACAATGAATTCATTATCATTGATTATCTCTAGTAGTTTTTTTTTGCCCAGATTTGTTACAATTTGTTAAACCAGTTTTATAATTCCATGGTTAAACTATGGTACCGTAGAAAAACCATTGTGGTTACAGTGATTTTGCCGTAAAGGAAAGTTGTCAAAAAAAAAAAATGAAGTAATGCTTCAACATGCAACCAATAGTTTGAAAATGTTAGTTTGCTGTAAATGTATGTATTCTGATGTAGCCATTTGTTGACCAATGAGCAGTTTTTTTATTTCACATGTGATTTCAATCTGGCTCAAAATTGTTTTTGATTCGTACATTAAACAGTCAACTTTTCATAATGTGAATTCTGGCCTGCCATGTTCTAGCCACATTCCCCATTTCTACACGTGATAAGTAGCAAAGCTCCAAAAAACTGTTGTCTTTCCCTCCTTTGTTCTCAACAGCCAAAAAAGCAGAACACATTTATTGATTCGTTCAGTCACTGCAAAATCCACTGACTACTTGGCTGTTCAGCCTATATCTTTTACTGCCGTTGCCCATGTAAACTGCCCTGAGTCTGTGACTTTCATCCTGTTGCCACGGCTGGCGTGCAGTCTAGAATATGGCTTGTCTAACCGGCTTCTATCTTTTTCCTCATGCCCTGCGGTTGCCATTAATAGAAGGCTCAGCCGTGTCGGAGAAGGGCAGGGAGAAGTACAGTGTGAAGCGGAGAAGGTCAGTTTGGAGCTGACCGGGGCTTAGGCGAAAACAAGTCCTCTGATTGGCTCCTGGAGGTGTTCCAGTGGCTGCGGACATGCAGGCCGACTGCTCACGTGAACGGCCGTGCTATTGATGGCAGAGTATCGGAGTCATTAATCACCACAGGCAGTCTCTTTAGGGAGAGGCCCGCTCTCTGTTACTCACTCGCCAAATGAGGACTGTGGTTGTAACCTCTGACCCCGCTGAGGGTGCATACCTCACTATAAAGGGAAGAGTGCGACTGAGAGACTCCACTGAACTATACCGGGATAGTATGAGCATCACCGGATGAACATTTTAGTGTTGTGGTAGCTCTTTTGGGATTTGAAGCCGGGGCATCGGGTAGCTTAGCCATCACCAATGAATGCAGAAGTGTTGCATGGATTGACTTAAGTAAGCGGTTGCCAAGCGGTTCTGATTCAATTTGGGATCTCTGTCTGTTTAATAATTCATGAATATTACTTTCTTGAATCAGAAATTATTACATGAATGGAAAAAAATGGGACGTCTTGGTGCGTACCTTTCTTCTCACAGCTCAGTTTCTTAGTTTCTTTCGTTCTACAGAAACTAACTTTGTGGCTTTTTGCTGGCAACGTAATGCTTAAAGTATTTTTGAAGTAAGTTTACTTTGCTTGGAAAATATATTGGGTTTATTTAACTTTTATAAACTTCTTTGAGAGCACCTTGCCTGTGGTTATGTTCTCTGTTTTTTTTGCCTGAGGCATTTTAATTGAAGTTATCGCCTGAACTTTGTCCGGCTCTAGTTTCAGAATTGTTAAAAATAGATCACACATCACCTTGCCTATGTTAGGTTACTGGGTTCTTGGTAGTTGATGTTTATTTATATCTGGATTTTCAGATCTTGGTTTGTGGTGAGAAGTTGTCAAGCGTTTATATTTTACAGCAGTCAAAGCAGAGCCGGATGCTTGTGGTAAACTTGTTTTTGTGGCTTAAACAGCCTTTCCTTTACCTTTCAATAACCTAAATAAGACATGTGTTGTCGGATTTTATTTTTATTGTAAATAAAAATATTGCACATTTAGTATTAGGGTTGTGCTGGAAGCGCATTTTTATGTGGGGTAATTGATAAAGCTTTTATAACAGTAGACGGTAGTATTCGTATTACATTACAAAAAAAGCCAATATCAGTGTTATAGTGTCAAAAACAAGTTAAATAACTTTTTCAAATATTAACCAATAATAAATAAATAGAAAGTACAGCTTACTGATTATTTGTCAGGCGTTTAATTAAATATGATAAAACATCTTTTACTCCATACTAGATTTTAGTAAGTGAACAATAAAATGGTGATGATTAAGCTAAAGATGCCACTTTACTTGCTGTACAAAGTCAAATACATACTGTGTGTATTATAACGTAGTATTCCTGGCTTGATATTTAAATAGTCATTTTTACTGTCATATAAGTTCATTATAAATAATTAGTGCTAATTCATGTTTTTTTT
This sequence comes from Triplophysa dalaica, assembly GCF_015846415.1. Classification (NCBI taxonomy): domain Eukaryota; kingdom Metazoa; phylum Chordata; class Actinopteri; order Cypriniformes; family Nemacheilidae; genus Triplophysa; species Triplophysa dalaica. The sequence continues at coordinate 20,356,478 of NC_079551.1, forward strand.
CCGGATAGCTAGCAGTAGGATAACTTGTATAGCTTAATAGACATTTAAAAGCAGCACTCTGTGGTAAGAGACCTAACTACGATTAGCGGATTACTGTATTTTGTTAAATTACGAGATGCAAACTTTAGGCGTAGCTATCGGACCAAGTTAACTCTTCAACTGTCAGAACTGCAATTGACAATATAATATACAGCAATTTTGACGCTTTAGTTTGGCTATTTGTTTCTATGTGGTATTCAGAAACACATACATATGAGAAGTGACCCCATATAACTTTACATCATCACATAAACATTCAATCACATTTCTGGAACAACTAATGATTTGTGAGCTCTTAAAAGTAACCTTGTCATGAAAAGGAACGAACCAGTTCCCTGTACATTTACTTTAGTGTTCAGTTTGCAAACTCAACAGTGAGACGTGTTGTCTATTTAATGTCTTGGTATTATTTCATGGTACCTGGCCTTTTTATCTCAACACATTCAATTCAGACTACAAACCCACAACTCGGGCAGAATATAATTGCTTTTGCCATGGTGCTGTAGATTCGGCGGTGACGCATAGCAATGCGGGAAACATTATCTGTGAAGTAAGGATAGGGACGGAGGGTGTGCGGGACTAGTTTACCCAGTTGGAGAGGAATGAAATATTTGTGCAGATATTCCAGCTATGAATTCCAATTTGGTGAGTAATGTGTTTTCTATTTTTAGAAAATAGGACTAAGATGAATGCAGTTTTCTGCATTGTCATTTTATAAAAGATCAGATGATAAGTGGGCTTCCAGACTAATCCGGCGAGGCACCTTGGTTCATTTTTCAAAGGTGATAGCTGTGAGTAAATTATAGCAACTTGCACCAACTGGAACGAGCGACTCAATGCCTTTTATAGTCTTGTCCAATAGCACGGGCCCCTGGAGGGTGATGGACAAGGGGTGTCGCCATGGTACCGGGGCAAAGGGCATTCTCTCGCCTCGCCAGCTCTACTATTTTCTGCAAACCTATTACTGCCTGCCCTCTCCCCCAACCTACATACATCCCTGTCAAATTCTAATCTCCCCGAGCGTCCAGTGAACTGTTTCAGAGCCCATGCACAATGGCCCTCTGTAGTTGTGCTGGCACATAGGGGCCTTCAGGATTCTCATTTCTTCCTCAGCGTTGAAATGATTTTCATTCCCCTTTTAGTCTCGAAATCAGAAAGGTTCGTTTCAAAAGCGTCTCAGGTCACGTTTGACTGCTGAAAGGGTCGGTGTGTACCGCCAGTAAGCCTGGCGGCAGGGTTCCTGCGACCAGTGCAATGCCGGGCTGATCAAGGGAGGAATGCTGTGATAGGCATTTTTTTCCACCTTTTTGTAAGCCGCCCGCCATTCCTGAAAACTGAAAGGGCGTCTTTATCCGTAACCGGAGGTGAGGTTTAAGTACTTTCATGTACCTGCCAGTTCCATCAGGCTCTTTGTAAATGCTCAACAGTGGGACTGTAGTGGAAAAGCATGGAAAGCTGAAGAGGGTCACGTCACCGACTGTACCTCAAGCCGTATCTGTCAACTCCAATGATGTGCTTTAAGACTTGGCAGATCCAGTTGGAGTCGTTGTCTTTAGTCAACAGCTTTTGCCAATGATATAACACGTGTTTCAAACGTGAATGACAGGTGTTGTAAACATGACTGGAGGTGTGGAATGTTTAAAGGGCCAATGTTTCTGTGATTCAGTCTTGTTGAAGGAACTACTAGATTCAGGTGTTTCAGTCGTGATACTTGGCTTAGAAAGTTAAATGTGGCGTTCGCAACCCTTTACTTGCATTATAATGTACTCTGCAAAAATAACCGAGTCCGCGTTCTAGAATGAGATCATACCGGTTGCGTTTTTGCCAGTCTCGATTTTACCAAACCGCAAACTCATCCATACCTGTGATCAAACATTTATTTTGTTGTGGCACAAGATTCAGTGGCTTCAGAAAAAATGGTGTAGTTGATAGAAACCATGATAGAGATTATATACAACCATTTTTGCCAGTATATCTATTTAACTGATATAAAGCCAAACCCAATTACAAAGACAGACTTTTTACTTCGTTGAAATCATGTAAACAAATGAGTTTTAAAAAGGCTGCACGATATTGAAGAAAAATGCGTTACGATCCTGCCGTAGGTTTGTAATGTCAATTTAAAATATATGCAAAGATTTAAGATTATATTATCAACATGCAATTAACATTTTGTTAGACATACAAACCGCCATTACTTTTGATCACCATCATTTGTGTGCCAGACTGCTAGAACTCTGACTATACGTAACTTTTTGAAATATATATTTTTTTAGTTACAATCCATTGTGTTTAAATTGTGGAAATCAAAACTGTGCTATTTTAAAGAGTACCTTTTTTGGATTATTTATTTGTCAGCAGTCAAGTACATCTGTGCTTCTATTAGAAGTTATGATCTTGCATAACATGATGAAAGTTTGTGTTTGTACCTGTCTTCTCCCTGCATTCACTGACTCTTTCCGGATGAAGTCCGTGGCTCTTAAGAGCTGCACCAATTTAAGTTGGTCACTAAACCTGTGGTGTCTTGAAATGAATAGCTTATTGAACCGAACGGATCGGATTTAGATTTACTTTTACCTCAAAGTCTATACAGGAAGCAGCCCAGGTGATTGTCAGCCTTTGATGATTCTTGGCTTGCAAACCGTCGAGTGAATCTGATGTTTTTGTAATACGTTCTCTGAAATTCCAGCTGTAGTTTACTCGTCTCAGGGGTCGGCAATCCACAAACGCACCTTATGTTCTATCTCAACCTTTAAATGTTTTTGTTCCCTACAGTAGTTCTATTTTTCCATTGCCCATGTGTCTTTGATTTCCCTTCCATGTCTTTGTCAACATTCGTGACGATGTTTTGCAAGCGTCTGGTTGAGACGGCAAAATAAACCAGACTTTTAAAAGGGACTTATTGTTTGATCATTGTAAAATAGATAACATTCCCGCTGGTATTTAGAATGAATCGCAGAAGGATAGCAGGGCGAGTCGCACCCACGATGTTGTCCTTTCTGACGATGATGTTCTTCAGAAGAAGCTCCTCTTGAGAGACAGAGAGCGTGAGAGACCGCCCCACCTTTCTTATATCCGCTCCTCTCGTTCATAGGTTGGACGACAGGGCTCGAGAGCGGTTCTCTGGGGAAATCATCTGCATTGTACGGTGCTGCTCCCTCTTCACATGCGTAAAATCTGTAGCCCACCCTGCACTAAACCCCATCCCTTCACCGCGGGCTTTCTCCTCCTCGCTTTCTTTGAATGAAAGACCTGCATGAATAACAAACCTCTAGAGTGTAGAGAGCCCCCCATGAGACAATTCGGTCGGTATGCATTCTTCTCAAGTGTTTGAACCGGTCGGTCGTGCTGGCAGACCATTTATTTTGACCCTTATGGACGCATTTAGTCTTCCTGTGCAGGGGGCTTTTGACAGAGCTTAACTTCATGGAGCTATATAGATGAGATTGGTTTTCTTAAATTAAAAACAACTTGTTCAGGACATCATGTTTGCAATCAACGTTGTTTATTCTTTATATGTATAATCTGTATATTTATAAACATAGTCAATTTATAAATATATCTTAAGTATCTATTGTACATCCCAATTTACATCCAATGTCTCTCCTCTATCTACATCAACCTGATTTGCATGTTTTTGGAAGTAATTTGAAATAGTAACTTATTTGAAGTATTACTATTACAACTAAGTTTTAAAAACTAGAATCTAGTAATATTGCAAATTTGTAATATTTTAATAGTTTCAATACATATTAAATCGGATTGCAATGTATGTTTATTTATGTACGTGTTAATTCAGCAATATTAACTTGAATAAAATGTTTATTTGAAATATTATCTTAAAAAATGAAATAGTTTTCAAAAAATTGTTGATTTAATGTTGATATAAAAGTACTTGCTGGCTTATCCCTGTCTGTAGTAAAAAAAAAAAATTGTTGAACCCTGATGTGCATTGACACAAAATGCAGGGAGCAAATGAAAGACACGGTGCGTCAGGGAAAAAAGCAAGAGAAATTTGTGAATGGTAATCAGATTAGTCTTGATCCACCTGTGTGTGTATGTGGGTAAGCAACCGGTGCGAATCCCTGACGCTACCAGGCACCAAAAAAATAAGATCCGGCTTATACCATTAACCCAACGTGATTTACGACGCTGTTGTGATACGTTACGGATGCCTCAGTCAGACATGTCGGTATGTTCTATTGCTATTGAAATGCCTGCTAATGAATTCCTCTCTTTTTCTTTCTCACCACAGGTCTTCGAGGCAGCCCCTAAACTATGGGATTTGAGAACCACTGAGGGCGCTTTGACAAAAGGAGGGAAGAGGGGCCGACATCGAGAACAAAACGAAAGGATTGAGCCTTTCAAAAGAGGATCAGTACTTTTGGACTCGGCGGGGTGCATGCTGCCCCCTCAACTGGACGTCCTCTTTTGTGCGAGAGAGAGAAAATAAAAGCAGGCATGCGCAATAAACTGAGGAAGTTCCGGGATGCCGGCCGCCCCATGCTGGGGGACAGGACTGATTTGGTGCTGCTGGCTGTGATGGTGCTTTTAGTTGCGGATGTGAGGGCATCCTGGGATGTGCTTGGCGACGTGAGGCAGCTTGAGGCATCTATGCAGTCCACCATGCAGGCGGACCTTCGGGAGGCGGAAGCGGGCATGTCGCAGCCCAGCGGCTTGCCGGATTCCTCCGCGGTGGTGGGCAGGGTTTTCCAAATGCAAGTGCCCGTCAAAGCCAAGGGCTCCGGGAGCAAAGTAAAGGTGAGATGCTCTTCTTTTGAACCTCAGATGTGTTGCAAATGTATGCTAACAAATTTGTCCTCTAGGACTCCAGCGGGTATATTGTATCAACACTCGCCAGACAGTTTACTCAGTTTACTTCTTTGCCCCGAGCGCTGCTAAAATCGTATTTTACGCTATGCTTATGATTGATGGACCATAAAATGTGGTGGTCTCTGTAATAACGCAATACTACTTGCGAACATGTGGTCTGCATGCATGATGGGACATACACATAAATGTAGATGCATAACATAAGTGCTTATATTTGTTTTCAGATGTCTAAAATGATACAAGCTCTACCATTCAAAACGTTTGAAAACGACTCGACCCACTAATGGTCAAAAACACAATGTCAGTCTGACCAGGTGACTTGCTGACCACCCAGCGCCCATTTCTACTAACCAGTCCCTGTTAGCTGTTGTTAAAAGCACGACCTTTGCCCTTTTCTGTTCATTGTGTTCCTCTGTCCCGTCTGAATGTTGGGCGGTTCTCCCCGGCCTGCTGTGTAATCCTACATTCACTGGATCATTTCTGCCCTGTCAAGCGCATTTTTAAGTCGCAACCACAAGCCCCTTTGTGCACTTTGGGAAAATCTGTCTTGACAGCTGTGCCAAAGAATCTAACGCCCAACAGTTAAAGCTGCCTACAGCTGTTCCCTTCCATAACCATTCAGACCTGTCCAGACCAATAGCCCGCAATGAATTTTGCCTTCATGCCATTTAAACTCGGTTCTGTCATCTATAAATACATTTGTATTCATTGAAATGAAAGACAGCGAGGTCATGAATTATGCTTATGAATACAATGTTATTTATAAGATCAACACGATGTTTTATTTTCTGGAGATGATGCGATTGTCGTATTGTTGTGATTGGTTGCCAGGGCTTTTCATAGCAATGAGGTCAAAGGGATGGTTAACCCCAAAATAAAAAATCTTTCATCATTTAATCACCCCACGACTTTCTTTCTCAAGCAGAACACAAGAGAAGATAGTTTGGAGAACATTGGTAACTATTCCTTAAAGATATTGTGGGTTATGTCAAGCATGTTCTGTATGTTTTGGTGGTTATAATTTGATCCTAGTTAAAACCGCCCCACCCCCAAGTTTCAGTGATATTCTCGTCCAGGACTCGATTTATTTATATCCCTGAATATGTTCAGTAATGGTGATGCTTTCTCCCAACAAACCCCACTAATATGTTGCCATGTTTATTGTTGTTGATGTCAGTCCTGCAGTTTTTAAGCATATTTTGAAGGGCACAGTCACTCAGGTCCTTGTTGTTTTGTTCACAACGAAAGCATCACTACAATTTGCACGTAACGCTCGGACCCTCAGATATTGGTAAATAACTCGCTGTGCACCCTTTGAAGTCACTGACCTACTTCATGCATTCCCATTTCTCGCTTCGTTGTTATCAAAAGAACCAAGGGGATACACTTAAAGAGAGCAAAGCAAAGCTGGTCTCGAAAACATCCCCCTTGTCCAGTTTCGAACATAAATAAAAGCACAAAGCTGGAGTCGAAGGCAACTGACAAGCGCTCGAACATCTCTCAGGTTCTAATAAATAGAGGCAGATGTTTCTGTTGCCGCTAATGCCGTCTCTGTTTGAACAAGAGAATGTCTCTCTCTCTCCACGTCCCTTTTATTTCTCTGAATTCCTCTCCCGCTCGTCCGTGACGGCAAGAATCTTCGTCGTCTCCCGCCCCTCCCTTTCTTCAGCACACAGACTGGCACTGAAACATAATTAGCTTCAGCGGCGAGGCAGTGGAAAAGTCGTACCCCTCCAGCCCATAATAAAACGGCTTTGGAAATTTGGAGTCACTAACTATATGTTGATGTGCAGATGCGAGTAACTCGAGATAGCTCCGTGCTTGCCGTTTTATTTGTTAAGAGCGAGATGGTCTGCATAGCAACCGGGGCAGTGCCATCGAGAGATGGGATTACTGTGCCGCACCGCTGCCCTTTCCCAGAGTCTTTATGCGGTCTGTCGTTTCCAGAAACAAGGTCCTGTCTTGCCTCATTTTAGTTGCGTTTGAAAAGGGAAAGGACCAGAATGAATCTGAATGACTGCCTTGCGGTCCGGTTTATGTCCACTAGAGGGCAGGGAAGGGTTGACTTGTTAAGTGTCCTTGACTGTTCTCCTTGTGATTGTTTCTGGAAATGGAGCTCTGAGGATTTGCTGCATATATGAGCTCCTGTGCTACTCTTTATTCTTCCTGCCCTTATTTTGCTAAAATGACTATAGGAAATGGGACCATGTCAAATTCAAATGTCGTGCCGCTGCATGCGCAAGTCTGTCCGAACGGCTGTAATTTTCCCTCTTTCATAACGTGACTGTGTTCCAATAACAATCCAGGATAACAACGCTGCTTACCATTCATGAGTTTTATCTTCAGCGCCTGAATGTCTTTTCTCCCCGTCCTGCACATTTGGATTTTGTATTTCTTTGTTCATGCTTGTTCCGCCGCATAGATCAAAAGCTGACATTCGCTCCTCGTCGAATGGCAATTTAAAGTTTTAATATAAACAAACAGCAGCTCTCCCGGTGAGCCTTTATTCTGCTGCTTTCACTCCGAAGAATGTCAGCGTGCAGAATCGGCTAGCGTTCGATCACTTTCATTGAAGGGAGCCGAAACGGGCCGTCATTGGCCGCTTCGAGGCTGTTTTTATTTCTGCCACACGGATATCACGAATCCCTCTCTCAGGCGACCTGAACACACCCCACATTTCGTTTGTCATTTTTGGCTGTGAAATGGGTCACGTTCTGCGGTCCGCTCAAAAGGCGGTTTTCCCTAGATGAAAGATTTGTCGTCACTCTATCGAAATTAGAATCCAAATCCTGCTCTCCTTACAAAATTTGAAGCCCCTTTATTTAAAGAAGTATGTGCAATGAATTCAGAGGTCACGATTCATTTTTAACCAAATGGGTCGGTTCTTGTAAACATCCGCCCGGCAAAACTGAAGGTGAACATTTCCGAGCCAGTTCCTTCGCCCCCCTGCCTTTGTGATATTAAGAGAGAGAAACGGAGACAAAGACATGCCTGAGCCTACTCCTTCAGAACTATGAATCTTATCTTTTCAGCTGTCTTCATGTCCCAACAATGGGATCTTTTCTTCTGGCAGTCTCCTCCGCAAGTGTGCCTTAACAATGGGCGGCTTTATTCGCCCCGCAACCAGGCGAGTTTGGATTCAGTCATGTAATTCCTTCATTTCAGGAGGGAAAAAGTTTGTTCTTCTCATCAGAGCTTTTTAGGTTTTGGTATAACAACCTTATTATAGAGATTAGTGGTCCTAAAGTTTGTTAAATTATAGATGGTCCCTTGCCTTTGCTGCTCTGGGATGTAGAGGATCTTTTTCTCTTGTATTTTCTATAAATGCTGTTCACAAGCACCCTGGCATGCAACGGCAAGCAACGTATAAAAGAAATAACTCTCCCCAACTAACAAAATCCTCCCTCTCGTTGCTCTCTTTAGTTAAGAGAAACATGCCTTTGGCAGAAGTTATACGTCTTTAGTGTGGGTTGTATGAATCATCACTATGGAAACTGTGTGGTTCCCTAAATGTCAGTGTGTGTGGCAGTGTGCTGGGTATTTTTTCATGCTGACGGTCCTGTTCTAGTTTCAGAGGGAGGAGGTGAAGACTTTCCGTAACACTGTTTTGTGCTGAACTGAGTATTTGGAAAACGTACTTAAAGAAAGTTCACTTAAATTCTTCATTTATTCATCCTCATGTTATTCCGAATCTGTGTGACTTTTCACTGCAGAATACAAAAGATATTTTGAACAACGTTGTTAACCAAACAGAAGTGGCCCATATTGACTATCAAAATCTTTTAGAGTTATATACAGGTTTTGAATGACTTACGGGTAAATAAATGATGACAGGTGTCATCTTACTTTCAAAAAAAAAGGCAGAAAAGGCTATAAATGATCCCCTAAAGGCATATTTATACTTTATTTTACTCAAGGGGTCTTTAAAAGCAAATAAAGTCTTCAAAATATTATTTAGTACAAAAATCAAACACTAATATTGATTTTGAACTTTTTATTTTATAATTAATTCGATAAATTAGTCAAAAATCTAACTACAGCTTGCCAGGTAAGGTTTGTTCTAATATACAAAAAAACAGTTCACGTGAAAAATAAAAAACATTGACTACTGTTTTATCAGGCATTAATATTTCTTCATCCCCATGCTGTTGACGTCAGCAGTCATTCTCCTGGGCCTTGACTCAATAAACTTTGAACATGTGTTGTTTTTATTTCAGGGCTGTAGACTGCCAGTGCGACCAATTTTTCTTAATGGCCGCGCTGGTGCGACTGCCAAACTGATCAATATATAATTTTTCTGCTATTATAAATTTAATTCGCAGGAATTTTATATCGGGCAAGCAACGCATTCGATCACTCATTTTCGTCTATTTGAAATACTTGGAATATAGTGCTCAAGTTATAAGGTCTACTTTTATAATGCTTTCTTATTTTTTCCTTCATTTTACTTTATATAAACTCCTGGAGCGTAAATATTGTGCCTTGAGTGATCCATGAAAAAAAATCTCACGCATTTGGAGCAGCATGGGCAAGGAAATGGAAAACTTTTTATTTGAACTAACCCTTTAAGCAGATTGGTTTAAATCACGTACCATTGGAAGTGCAGCAACGTTGGTGTTTTAAACGCACTATCAATCAGCAGGACTACAGATCAGACTATAATTAGACTCCAACCTGAATTATTAACGTCTCTCTAACCTATCAAACAGGTTCACGATCAAATGCGCATGCATGCTCTGACTGGTTGATGAGGACATTCAAAAGGAGCTGGTGGATTTTTTTTTAAACCTTTGAAGCCCATCAATTGAAATAAAAGCTCATCTGCTGATGCCCCCCATTCCCTTAGTGACTGCTGAGTACTGGTTAGAGTTTATTGACCCGACTCATTAGCGCTGGCTTAGCATAATGTAAGAATCAGAAATTAAAAACAAACAAAGAGAGAATTTAACCAAAAATGTATATTCATTCGTGCTGCAATGCCATTGTGAAAAAAAAGATGCAATACAAGAGACTGTTCACTAAGGTTGGCCTTTTCCGTTTCGCAGAATAAAATCACAGAAAAACGCCTGTATATGCTTAAAAGGGTTAGTAAAATTCCCTTTTTGGGGTGAACTATCCCTTCACAGAGCTAGAAGCAAAAAACATATTTTTGTATTTGTAAAGAGGCTTGTTTGGGTAATGAATCTCAATGCCATTGATTCATTATTGGTTATTTTTGACTGAGCGCTCATTGAACAGCTCTCCAGCTGGTGGAGTATTTCGTACTGCAGGGAGCTCTATGCCACTAAGAGGGCTCATTCATTATAGTCTTCTCCCCTCCTGTCGTGATGCAGAATTTTTGCTTTTGCAAGGAAAAGACTGAATATGAAAACTAAAAATGAAAGAACTTTGATTCATCTAAATAATTATTAGTCACTTACTTTCAGGTATAAGTGTTTTGGCTTGCCATTGCATCCCTTCAAGCATATTTGTCCTGTTGTATTTTAAATGCGAATCATTCAGTTGCACTCAGTTTTTTCTTTCTTTCTGTTTTACAGATCACAGAAGCAAGCAAAGATGTGCTCCCAGCATGGTTGCATTGGGATGCGGAGAGTGGCACACTTCAAGGCCTTCCTCTAGAGACAGACAAGGGCGTTCACTACATTTCTGTTTCTGTTTCCAATGAGAGTAGAGTCTCCCAAAGCCCAGATGTGTTTTCCATTGAGGTGCACCCAGAGGAGCACGCTGACACTGACCCTTTTCAGCTCGCAATTCAATCGGCCAGCAACGACGCACAGCCTTTCATCTGCGGTAATGAGGAGCCCGTCACAGTGCTTACTGTCATTCTGGATGCTGACCTCAATAAGATGAGCTCCAAGCAGAGGGTGGAGCTACTTGCCAAAATGAAGAAATTCTCCGGCATGGGGCTGCAGCACATGAAGATTTTGCCCGTGGTTAATAACCGTTTGTTTGACATGTCTGCTTTTATGGCGGGACCAGGAAATGCCAAAAAGGTTGTGGAAAACGGTGCCCTTTTGTCCTGGAAACTGGGCTGCAATCTGGATCAAAGCAGCATACCTGATATCAGTAGCGTTCAGGTTCCAGCTAAAGAAGGGACCATGTCCGCACAGTTGAAATATCCTGTCGTTGGGTGGCACATCGCTAACAAGAAGCCCCATGTGCCCAAAAGGGTGCGAAGGCAGCTGAACAACACCCCAACTCCTATTCCCTCATTACTCCCCCCAACAGCTTACCCTGAACCCCCGATTCGTATTGTTCCCACACCAACATCTCCTTCCATTGCTCCTACCACTGAAAGTTCTGCCCCACCAGTTCGCAGTCCGGTCCCACTCCCTGCGAAACCAACCCTTCGACCGCGAGAACCAATCGCTTATACTCCAACCTTAGGCCCCCCTCAGCCAACACGAGTCATGGAAACCACCAGCACAATCACCATTCAGCCCACCATGACCCGGCCTGTATACGTTGGAGCTTCCGTGACCCCAGCCACACCCACCACTAGGAAACCAACAAAACGACCAGGGAGGAAGCCAAAGACGACCCCTATACCCAAGACAACTACAACCAAGGCCCCGAGACGAACAACTACCGCTGTTGTCTTGCCCAATGGCAATATTAAACCCCAGCTCCAGAACCCAATTGATCAGGTGAACGCCTACGTGGGCACGTACTTTGAGGTGAAGGTTCCGCCGGATACGTTTTTCGACAAAGAGGACGGGACTACAGATAGGTTGAAGCTTACCTTGCGATTCGGGAACGATTTGGTCGGGGATGATTCTTGGATACAGTTCAATAGCACAAGCCAGTTGCTCTATGGATTACCCAATCAAGAGCACGAAGGAAAGCATGAGTACTTTATGCAGGCAACAGACAAAGGAGGTCTATACGCAATCGATGCCTTTGAGGTCCGTGTCAATCGCTGGGGAAACAACAATAAGCCGCCAGTGTTGTTCACAGCCGTATTTGATGGGGATGCGCGTACTGTCACAAATGACATTCACAAGAAGATCCTCCTTGTAAAGAAACTCGCCCAATCGTTTGGCGATCGCAACAGCAGCACCGTTACCTTGAAGAACATCATGAAGGGCTCCATCATAGTGGAATGGACCAACAACAGCCTTCCTCAAAACCCCTGCCCGAAAGAACAAATACAGCTTTTAAGCAGAAGGATTTCTGACAACGAGGGGAGACCTTTACCACACTTCAAACATATCATGGAGCCAGACTTCAAGGCCTCAAATATCACCGTCAGAGGTACAGGTAGCTGCCGTAACTACATGTTCGTACCAATGGGCGAGATTCCAGATCCGACCCAATCTCCCGTTACTCCCGCCGTGGGCGCGGGAAGACAGAGCACGGACGACGTGTATCTTCACACGGTCATACCGGCTGTTGTGGTTGCTGCCATTTTGCTAATAGCAGGAATCATTGCCATGATCTGCTATCGTAAGAAACGCAAGGGCAAGTTGACTATCGAAGACCAAGCAACCTTCATCAAGAAAGGAGTACCCATCATTTTCGCGGATGAGCTCGATGACTCCAAGCCGCCTCCATCTTCCAGCATGCCCCTTATCCTACAGGAGGAAAAACCTCCTCTTCCCCCACCGGAGTATCCCAACATGGCTAGTCCAGAGACAACACCCCTAAACCAGGACCTTATGGGAGGGTACACACCTCTACACGATGAGGATCCCAATGCCCCACCCTACCAGCCTCCACCACCCTTTTCCGTCCCGATGGAGGGTAAAGGTTCCCGCCCCAAGAACATGACCCCTTACAGATCCCCACCCCCTTACGTGCCCCCCTAATGTTTGCAGGAGCCTCCGGATCCGGAGGACAGGGAACTTTCGTAGTTCCGAACCGTTGTGTTGTCTGCATTATTGGATTGTTTGAAAGGGTGTGCTGCAAATGGGGAATGTGGGTTTGAATGTGACGGGATGTTTTTGTTAAACTGGACTCTTATTAAAGGAGTGGTGGGAGTTATGGGGGGTTACGTGGATAATCTGCTAAAGACAACAACCTCAGCCTCTTGACTACTCTGGTTTTTGCTAAACTGTTGAGGAGTACCCTCCAGTCCTGGCGCTTTTGTGTCTAGATGGGCTTTTTGACTAATTTTTTTTCTGTTTGTTTGTTTTTTGGTTTGTTTTTGTTTTCTGACACGGAATCAAACTCCTTGCCTAACAGCACTCTTTCTATCTTCTAAATTCGTTAAACTCGAATAATATAATCGGACAACAAAACTGACTGCAGGTGTAAAAGATTTCATAGAAAAATTCAATAACAGAGGGGAATTAAAAGGAGGGGCTTGGACAGCCATGCAGACAGTTTCGTGGGATGTCGATTCATTATGGTTTTGCCTTTTAACACAGAATTAAACTGTTTTTATTGTTCTTCACATGTCTAGTTAAAATCACTACAAGAAGAGGTAGCCAAATCGAGATATTTGTTTAATCCAATGTATATTTGAAAGTTGTTATGCTAGATCATCTACATTAATTTTTATGATATATATTTTTTTTACTTTTTCTTTTTTCCACCCTTCGATCTTGGGGAAGTACGAATAAAAATCAAATCACAGACAACATATCGCAGTGAGTTCTGACTTGAGATCAATGTATAAGATGCATCACTTTTATATCCTCTCCTCAGTTATGTGAATGGAGGTGGTAGTCTCGAGTGTGCTGTCTATGCAGATTTTGCTTTTGACCCGACAAGTCCAGATTCTGATATTGATCACGTTTAATCGTATTTCTCATGGGCCATGGAGAAATCTTGGGATTTAATTGGATCTTTGCATCCTTAATTCCTCAAGTCAGAACCACGTATATACTGTACCAGTTTAACTCACGCTACTGATAGCCCTTGAGACAGTCAAAGACTTGATTTAATTAGAAAGAGCTTTGAGACGATTTGTAGTTTGTTTCTTTTATTTTTGTTATTTTTATATATATATATTTCAGTGATGATTGAGTATATGCCTTGGATCCACTCGAAATAAATCAAAATAAAGACTGAAGATTTTGATAACGGCAACCCATCTTCTACACAATGGCATCATTTATTAAACGTCACAAGTATATGTTTGCAGTTGAACGCCATATTTTGCCTTGGTGGTGTTGCAGCAAGTGTCTTCTGTACATAATATTCTCTGCCTGTGGATATAACTGTATTTATAGTCCAAGAGTGTGTAAATCAGATGGTAAAAAAACAAGAAATAGAGAAAAACTAGCTGTGTGTTTAGATGAGGGATGATTATTTTTATATATAGTGATGGTTATTAGAAAAACCTTGAGCAAATGCTTAAGGGAAAGGAGGAAAAAAACTGGTTTCATTTACAAAATCATTACAAAAAAGCTTAATAAAATCTAATGTTTTTTACATGTTTTTGATACAATCTCTAAATGTTTATTAAGAACAGATCTACAGTGTATTGCGATTTGTAAAACCTCAGTGTTAGCTTTTCATCATGGGTTGTTTTCTTACATGTAATTCTTTAGATTTGCATTAAGCTTTAATGACACTGCAGTTAAAAAGAAATATTCTTTGTAATCGTTTTTTCTGATTTGTGTTTTATGCTCGAGTTATTTTTTTAATCAGAAGTGATATTTGCAATAATAAAAGTGTGGTGTAGTTACAGTTGGTTAGTGTGAAGCGTGCAGGATCTGTGTGAAACCTCGAAGACTGACAACCCGTTGAATCAGAGATGTCTGAAACATTTCTCCACAGATAATACTTTATATAAATGTTTTTTGGTCCCTTCTTGTAATTTGTTTCCTAATGCTTCCATTTTACCTTCACTCAGAAAAAGGTTCAAAAGCTGTCACTGATGTGGTACCTTTATAAATGTCCTAATATGTACCTTTGAGGTTCTAATATGCGCTATTTTGGTACAAGCGTACTTTTGAAAGGGTACCAACCCAGTGACAGCTTTTGTACCTTTTCTCTGCGAGAAAGCCAAGATGTATTGAGGGTTGATGTAAAAATGGAGTGTGATTGAGGTGCAGTATGTTTTTAAGAGCCTATGATTTAAACCCATTTATTTTAGAGTGCTGGTATAATTTCTTTCATTTAAATTCTCTTTCAAACATTCGCTTCATCTCAGTACAGCATATGACAAACTTAACGTATCTAATATCAGAACGGAAGTGCGTTTTTGTAGCAATTTTAAGTTTCTTTTATCGTTGTTAAAATACATGATTTATGAGTCCGTAGCTATAGAGCTACTACGTTTTCATAACCACAGCTGAATAAATGTTTAGGTGGGGAAAAACCAAAGATGCAGATTACAAAATGGCTGTTGTTTGCTGCTGTGTTTTAATAGGACACTTATCGTTGCAAATAAAAATTATAGTTTTTCCTCCATCCCAAGAATGCTGTCAAAACAAGAGCACATATATATATATATATATATATATATATATATATACACAAGTGTCTGCTTATTACAAAACCTGAGTTGAAGATTAAATCTTTACCCCAGAAGGTTGCCTTTAGGGTTTCCTTCAGTCAGCCATGCATATTTACAGTATTTTAGTCCGCGTTTCAATATGTTTTAGCTTACAGTATATCTAGTATTGATTTAATTCGTTTTGAAACAATCCTTTGGTATGGCAGAAGAGGGGAAATGGTTAGTATGTTGTATATGAGTCATGTAATTCACAGAGATATATTTTTAATTTTTTGTTCATTTTCATCGATGTTATCACGTGTGCAAGCTGTATCGCAAAGACAAGCGGAGCTGACAAAAGATTGAATCGGAACATTAAAGCAATGAATTATTAAAGGTGCTGACGTTGCTTGACCTCGGTGCCAGGGTGTTACAAATAACAGTGGTGCGCAGAGCGAGAAGCCTTCGTGCTGTTTGAGCTCTGACAAAAACACGGTTGCTGCAAGAGCGGCCAGGAAAGAACCTACATCATGACGAAAACTTTCTTCATGTTCAGTAGCGTTGGTCAATTAATGCCTTCAGACACTGTATGATTGAATCTTGTATTAAAAAGTGTTCTCACTGTGAATGTTTGTGGGTTCCTTGATAATGTGTATTGTGTACGTTTTGCATTTTGAGGTTGACTGCAATCTGTGTTTCATTCATTTATCATAAAGGCTTTGTGACTGTATTCTTGAATATCCAGGCGGATGGGTTAAAAAGACAATACTACAGGCCATTATTTCAGACAATACATTTTCAATAAGCCTCAAAAATTCACATTGTTCCATGAAATTAAATAAATCATGCTTCAAGAATGACAAGCAAATGAAGATAGGTTATGAAAGGATAATACATTTCTTCAATTTAGGATTAATAGGCTCCAGTGTAGTATCACAGTGTCCATTTCGCATCCCTTTCGTTTAGGATCTAGCGCTTTTTCATAAGGCCTCTCTCATTACCATCAAAGAACGTGAAGCCTCAAGCCAGTGACCTTTAGCGTGGAGTGCCCTTCACAAAAACCTTTCGTTTTCGAGGATCTGAAGCCCCCACGGTGCACCGCAGCCTTTAAACCCCGTCGACAGCCGAAGATCAAGAACAGGGCTCCAGTTTTTCTTTTTATTTACCGTTCATGTGTTCTTGAGATAAATTACACATGCTATACATGTTACTCTCCTTTGTCTTTATTTTCAAAGAGCAAGGTAGTGTCTGTTTTGTTCGTCAAGCAAATTGAAAGGCCAAAGATGAAAGCGAGACGGTCGGATTCAAAAGCAAGTCGAGCGCTTGATAAATGTGTTTGTGTTTAGCCGATTCTTCACAGGCCTTTTGAAGAAACTTTCGCAATTACTTCCCGCCTAAGTTTCAGAGGCTTCCGTAACAAAGAGAAAACATTTATATCAATGGTACTGCACCAACAGATTTTTGTTTTTAAAGCGCACATAATCTTGTGACACTCACAGTTGACTGTTTAAAAAAACAACTTAATTGCATTTATTTCAAACCTTCAAGGTGGAAAGAATTCAATGGCTGCACATACGGTCATTGTGTGCTTTCACCTTAAAAACCTCCTATTCAGACCCCCCCCAAAAAAACAAGACGTTCTAGTCTCCACAAGGATTACATCTCAAAGCCCTTAAAGATTCTAATAAGATGCAATGTAGCGGTTTACAGATTGTAGTTTTAGTGCAAGGTACAAATGAAGATTAAAAGCGTTGGATGTGAGGAATGCACTGTGTTGAAACGTACAGATGGGTCTGTCTCTATACTCCTGTGTTTACTTAACCATGGCTATTAGGATGGATGAGCCCCAGTGTCCCCAGATACTACAATGATAGCCAACGAAATACAAACAGGAGGTGGGAAATGCTTGTGCGGAACACTTGTAATGCCTTTTTGATTTGCTGTATTAAATTTTGCAATAAACATCAAACTGCTGTACCTGGGAAACGTTGCATCATCTTGGATGCATTAAAGAATCATTTTTGTGTTTATTCAAAGCAAGCACACAATGGTTCTTTGTGTGGTTGTGTTGCTCTTACCTAAGGCTGCGGTTGCTGAAATAGTTGTTTGGGTAAATTTCCAGAAGCGCATCCAAAAGACTTCTGGGTCACAATTCAACCCTGAATGGAAAAGAAAAAATTAAGAATTGCATTACAATGATGGTTTTATTTTAATTGGAAATGAGGCAACAGAACATTAAGATATATGAATACAATAAACTTTTAGTTGAAGGGTATATATCAAAATTCCATGTTTTAACCATCTGATTAGATTCAAGTACTGTCAGAAATAGATTTAGAAGTCTCTTTTCATTGTTTGACAGTTATTACATTACCACTAAGGAAACAAATGGCCGATGAATAAGTAGTAAATGATATTTAGAAATCTAGATAAAAATACAAGGTTGCCTAAATATGTTGTGTTACGTGCTAAATTAGAGATGTGTTCAGAAGCGATGTTGTTCCTATTTTTAAACCAGGACAGAAATGTGGAACATATTAACAAATGCAAAAAAGAGCAATGTTTGTTTTTCCCCATTGTTCTCTTTTTCTTGAACATTCAGGCGCCACACAGTAGACAGTGGCAATTTATCATCTCATATGCATTTGATGCAGCGACGCAAAGCATGCGCTCGCAAACATCGAGTTGAACATGCAGAAGTCCACGTGGCGTCGCAGTGAGGATTTATTCCCAAGATCTGTTCACAATGTGCTAAAAACCTGGACTGGAAGCACACCCACCGTCAGCATTACATCCACGATGTTGGAGAAGAGGAATAGTTTACTACAGTCATCTGTGTTGTGCACAGCAGAGTAAAATGTATTACTATGAACCAGCTTGTCACACTGCTGGAAGTGCCGGAGTTTAATAATAAATGACTATGAGTCAGAATGTTGTTTGTTTTTAAAACGTATGCGAATTGACGGGAGCCCTTCGCCGTGTTTTTCTATTAATAGTACTATCATGTGTTTAGATATGTACTATAGTAATACCACGGTATGTGAATAAAGTTATTTAGTACAACTAAATATAATGCTTTTACTGTTCGGTACATTGCTTACTTTGCTATGTATATGGTATAGAAATGCAATTTCATGCAATGTATTGTCTAATGTACTTCTCAGTGAAGAAAAAACCTGATGTAAGATCGAAAGGGAGAACTAATGAAAGGGAGAATCAATGCAAATTCTAATGAGACCACTCTGTGCTGGAGAACTTATCTGTAGGACCACAAAAATGACCTAAATTAAGTCTGTTGTTAATTTGGAGCAGACGTGTGAGTTAAACCCACATGGGTAGATGTTGGTTACCAAACAGTCTCTGTTGGGGATGTCACAGTATGAGAAGCCACTGGTACTAAAAGGAATGAACAAGACAGGAATACCTATTGAGATTTACACAATACATATTCCTTCAGTTTGTTTCACTTTCCTCAACTGTTGCCACTTTTCATTTACAGAAAATTGAAAAAGTCAAGCAAGATTGCAGTATTTGAAAAAAACATTCATATCATGTCTTTGATAACAAAGGAAAAACCGAAGCATTTAACAGGCCAAAGGACACCTGCCATTTTTAGCTATAGTAAAGATATATGAAAGGGTTGCTGACATGTTGCGAAAAGCTCATATTATTTTCTAAACTCCATTAACAGGATTGTTCATCCACAAACTGTTTTTTCAACATATATTCTATAAATATTCATATATTTTATTCCGAACCTGTATGACTTTCAACTGCAGAACACAAAAGATATTTTGAAGAATGTTGGTAACCAAACCGCATTGACTTCCATCGTATGAAAACAAAACAAAAAGAGCTTGTTTGGCTTTAAAAGGATACACTCTTTAAAAAAAAAAGGTGCTTCAAAAGGTTCTTCGATGCCATAGAAGAACCTTTTGGTTTCAAAAAGTACCCCTAACCTTTCTGTTTCAAAAAAACGGTTATAAAAAATAGGAAAGAAATGGTTCTTTAAAGAACCTTTGACCAAAAATGGTTCTTCTATGGAACCTTTATAGCACCTTTATATTTAAGAATCTACAATAAAAATCCAACTTGCTACTCACAAAAAATTCCATCCCCAGCACTTCAACTCTGTGTCATATTTTAGTATATATGCAAAGATGTGTTAGACAAGGTTTGAGATGAATGATAAATAAACAGCACGGGTTACAAATTGAAACAAATCACACTAGTCTAAAATGCAAGAGTAAATGAGATTGGATAGGAAAAGGAGTAAGACTAAGCTACTGAATTATAAAGATGCTTAAAAGGTTCTTCAAAGTGATGTCATATACAAACCATTTTTGATAACTATTCAATCCAAAGTTCTTTAAAGAACCATCTCTTCTTACTTTTTTATAATTCAGGGAACCTTTCTATGAAAAGTTCTTCATGGCATTGAGGTTCTTGATTTCTTGTATGGAATCGTGAAGCACCTTAAGAGTGCTTGTGTTTCTTTAAAGTAGATTAGTAGCTGCTTCCTGTTAGTTGAATGAACCTTGGGTGACCAAATTCATTGGTTGGTTTTAATAGCTTGGTAATTCTAATCACAATTTGTTACTTGCACATTCATAGAAAAACTGAAAAATTGACAGTCCACGCTTTGGAGACTTTACAAACTATAAAGGTAATGAAGGGTTAGAGCGATACAGGCTCCATTTCCTGGTGAACTTTTCTTTAAGAGCATTATTTAACACACAGATCATATTCTGTCCATACACGGCAGGAAAAATAAGGTCAGTATAGATGGACTAGAAGATTAAAGACCAGAGGACATCAGATGAGTATTTTCCTCTGCGCTCTCGCTCTCTCTGATACATGGCGAGCTCATTCAGATTCATCCTTGGTAACCCAGGTGTCCCCTCTCGTTGCGCCGTTCCAGGCATGATGAAGCACTGGGTCTCAAGAGCTCCACGCAGGCTGTTGGCACAATCTATTATGCATGATGAGATTTGGCCTCTCTCGATCTCTCTCTCCCTCTCTTTCTATCTTGTTGGCCAGCTAGCTAGAACTCATTACTTTGTACTTGTTGAGTGGAAGCCGTTATTTCAGGCCCATTAGTTAGCCATAAGGGATCTTTATGTGACCGCAGATGCACATTTTCTACATGCTAGCATGGAATCGTTTTTTAATCTGTGGAAGCGAATGGAAGTTTGTGGCAAAGTGCCCTGTTTTGCCACTCGCCTGCGCCTCTCGTGCGCGTCCTGCCGCGATTGAAATCTGTCCAAGTAGTTCAATGGGTATGAAGGGCTGAGGTGCCAAAATGAAAACAGAGGAAACAGTTCATGCGAAAATGAACATGATGTCGGGGACACAAAATGAAGATGTTTAGAAGAACCTTTGTGCTGTTCTTTTCCAGACGGGTTTATCTAAAAAGCGCCTTAATAAATGTGTGGTTTAGAATTCAAGTCTTCTGAAGTCTTACAAAACTCGTGTGGTTAAATTTCACCCCTGATAGCGCCAATAAATCTGGGTAACGTCAATTTGATGTCTGCATTTATATCTGCAGGACGTTCTTTTTTGTTAGTTTGTTCGTCTTCGATGGGTCTCTGAAATGTCTCCTGTCAGATGTCATACAGAAATTTAGAAAGTATGTAAAACTGCTCTGAGAAGTTTATCAGATGTTTTTACACAGCAGATGTTTTCAAGATCTTAAGCAGACATCATACAGGTTTGAAAACACAATTTCACAGTGATTGGTAGCTTTGAAATGGCATATTTAGTCATACATCATCATGTTTTAGTACGATCTTTGCTCCGTAAATGGGGGAGGGGCTTCACTATTGCTTAATTCTAACAAAAGTCTTTTGTATAATTAACATTGTACAAATTCATACATATCCTGTGAAATAAATGTCCTGTGAGATCACGCAGTTTGACATTATTAACGGCAAAATATTCTCTCAAATCTTCTTTTACGTTATGCCTGAAGTTTGATGAACATCGCTATGAATTTTCATTATATGGCAAGAAATGCGTAAAGAAACGAAATAGAAGGCAATTAACAATCGTTTTTTTCCTAATACTCTACAAATCAAAATAGGCTAGCTAATCCAGTGATCCCCATAATGCGTGTTTACGTTTAAATGAGCCGCAGTCTCTGTTCTGGATCTCATGAAATCCTCTCTCATTGGCTGGAATGGTAACATGAATCTTGTCAATGATGAGCAGAATTAATGCAGCGCTGATAACTCCACGATGGCCCTTCAGCGTGATCATTGCCATTAACCGCAGCTTTCTCGCCGGGGCCGCTTGACGCATATTATTGGATCATTGCGCTAGCGGGCTGGATGACACTTCAGCAATCTTTTTCATTACCGGTTGACATAAATCCTTATGTCCTCTTGTCGCTCTCTCATAAAGCCCTCTAAATGTTATTTCCCCACTAATGAGGTCTTTAGTGTAAATACAGACTTTTTGGGATTTTGGTGTTGTGGCGAATGAGCCAGACATTAGCACAAGCAGGATCTGCCAAAATGGCAAATACAAAATGTCAACTGGCTGTGTCATTTTTGTTTCTGTTTAACGTGTGATGTTGTTGATGTTCCTTTTGTCTTTTGGGGTTTTAGAATGTGCTCATGAATGCCACTACACCCCCTCGGTGAAGATTTTTGCCCACGCTCATCTAATCTACACAATAGACCACTTCTTTAAGCTGCATTACATCATTTAGTGTGGCACGCAAGAGCCTAGGGTGATATTTGGGATTTCATATTTCGTTTTTCTAAATAAAAATAGTCACAAGGCACCCTGTAATTACATAGAATGTTTAAAGTTTTGTTTTACTAAAATTTCATGTACTTTTGAAATGCAGCCACAAATAATGTTAAATCACAGAAATAAACTGCAAATGTACAAGTTCGATGTAAAATAACTTGTAATTACAAAAAAAATCTGGTTGCCCAGCTGCCTTCTCAGGTATTTTTTTGCAATGAATAACATTGTTAGTGTCTTAAAAAAGTTAATTTAGTTTTTCATATATATACTTTTTTTCTTTCTTGATTTTGGGGTTTTCTATCACCCAGACAGTAACTGCAACATTCATCCGTGTAACTTGCTCAAATGTGTCATACCTTGACATACAAATGGCTGTTTTTACACATAGTACACTACATCGCAACTGGAAACAACATATTTTTTTTCATACTTATTTTTTTTTTAAGTAGTCGACATCTGCTAGCTGTTTGTATCACTATGTATGATTAAATGTTTAATTATCTATCCTAATTATATATCCTATCTCTTTTATCACTGTAGAGGTATGAGTAACTTCCACGTCTCCAAACCGCAATAAAAGAGAAACCCTAATTCCATATCATCTTTTATGACTTTATTATCCGATTCAATTCGTGTGCAATGGGGTGCCGATTGAAGTCTCATATTTTCACCATATGCTCGTAGCAACTCCTCTGAACGACGCGTGCTCAAATTACAACTGATAATAAATGGCTTGACATTTTGTTTTTGTAATGAAGTCCTCCAAGCCCAATTTTGCTGTTTCGCTGATGAAAACATAAGCCATTAAGGGGTGATTTGCAGTATAATCATTAGGGAGCTATTTATGACTTTTTTTCAGGTAAGGCATAATGGGATGTTTGTTTGTCAGTGATCGATGCACGTGCATGCGATTTGCATCGTATTGTGGGATGAGCTGCCAGATGAATTGCAGGGCTGTAAAATCACAAGTGGTTTTGATATTGTGCAAACGCTGTTGTAATTGGAAACAAGGACTGCAGAGCACATGCTTCTGCTAGAGTCCTAGCTAACAAAAACATGTTTTGCTAACATTTTGATAGCGTTATATATGAATGTTTTTTTTACATTCCATTAATAACGTAAGAATAACATTTTTATTCCATTGTTTTTAGGATGTTCAACAATGGAGAAAATAAACGTTTTTGATACCTTTAAGCAAACCTTCAGAAAACTTTAGCTGTGGTTCAAGCGATTTGGTCGGAAATAAAAGTATGCATTCTTCAATTTCTTTAACACGTTTATAATTTAGCTCCTATTTTTATAACTGTCAAAGACAAGAAACCTTGTTTATTCTTTGTAAATAGTAATACTGCAAGAGTCAAGATTTTTTGGGAAGGTGGTCATGTCCAGTCTAAATTGACCCCTGAACAGATTCGACAGGTATTACAGACCTCCTTCCCTTTTGCCTGATATAGCAGAGCATAAAATCTGTGACAGTCACCAATTCTCAATGCAGAATCCATTGTCGTCTTTCTTTCTCGACACTTCCTCATCTTTCTCGGCATCACACATCCTTCTCCTCGCACCTCTCTCGCTCCTTCACTCTTTCACATTCACACTTTCCCCTCTGTGTCCCTTTTCTCTGGAAGTCTCAAAGTCATTATGTCTATTCGTCCCTGTGTGAAGGGCAAGCTGTCACATGACTCACCATCAGTCACTCCTCATTCCCTTGCACAGCCAGGTAATTTGGAGGCAAGGTTTTTCTGGACCATCCGTGCAATGCAAGGTATGTTTCTCTCTCCCTTAATGTTCCAGCACCTGGCATGGGAGGAACTGTCTGAGGATGGTGTGATTTGCAATAGCGGTGAGCATGAGGGAACTGCCAGGCCTTCTGCTGTTTTGACAGACGGAGTTCTTGTGTCTTGACATCTGGCGGGCAATCGCGGCATGGTTTTTCTTCTCAGCTCACTTGTTCCTAGACAGTAACTCGGTCTAAGGCACATTGGGGCCACATTTGGGAAGAAAGACAGGGAATTAAGTTTTATTGCTTCAAAATTGAATCACATTACTTTTGTCGGAGGTCCTTGACGTGGACTGTCTGTTGTCTGTCATTTTAAAAAGTGTTATTTGCTAAAGCTTACTATTTGCTACTGGTTTATGAATTGGAACAACCTTTTCCTTTTGTAGATACAAATGACACATCAAATCCTGTTGAACAGAGGTATGCTTTAAGCGATTTAAGTTTTTTCGTTGTTGAATTAAAAGTGGGCCAAAATACTGTAAATCCTTTAACAGTACATTGAATGATGAAAAAATGTAGTTAGGTCCAATTTCATTTCTATAAAGTTTATATTTTATTAAATTTGTATTATGGTGTATCTCAGTTCCTTTCATTTTATTTTAGTTAAGTTAAATCGAGTCAAGCCAAGTCACGTCAAGTTACGTTACGTCACATTACATTCAGGTAAAGTCAGGTCAGGTCAATTCAATTCAATTCAATTCAATTCATACAATTATTTAATTAACCTGCTAATTTATTAACATCCTTAATATTGACAATGTTGTATGTGTTTTGTTTTGCTTTGCTTTGCTTACCAATATTTATTAATTAACATCCTAAACGTTGGAAATGTTGTCATTTTTTAAAATGCATTTTCAAGTCTGTAAGTTAATGACAGATATAAACAGACATTTTCATTATTCATAATTTTTTTTTTTTTAATTTTATACTATCATAGTTTTTTATGTAAACAGATGTATTAGCCTTGTGTCTTGTAAACCTCAATGTTGTTTTTTATTTCTCAGCGGGTGGCCTTTTTCTGTGCAGTTGGGTGGTTTCTTGTCAGAAATAATTCTCAATTTATCTTCTTGGGTCTGTTTAACTACATTCGCCCGAGTTTACGGCGTGGGAACGGTGGTCGTTCCATGATAAGTTGCTGCGACCTCAAAAATTTTGTGACCCACTGCTTTATGGGTAATAAAGCTTATGTAGCCGCTGCATTGTGCGCACAATTCACTTTAATGTCATCTTGGGCTGTGAGTGGCACAATTATCCAATTCGCTTTGTTTATGACGACCACCTGGGCTTGTGATGGAGGGATGTGGCGAAGAGAAATGCTCTTTAAGTATAATCCACACTAAGATAATTAGTTTATAGCAGAAACCCCTTCAATCATGTTTTAATGTTCCTATGTCAGACTGGGCACATGCATCAAGTGTTATCAACTTTAATTTGATTTTGATTGTAGAGTGATCGTTCTAAACTCTGCAAACGGTACAGCTTGACCTTAGTTAAAGGTCAAAATGGGTCAGGATAGACAACAAATGACTCGAAGTGTCTCGTCTCTGATGTGTTAGACGACTCTGTTCTTAATATCGTTTACGTGGCAGTTCAATCCAAATCTGTCATTTTATCTCCTTGACTTTTGTTGTCCCTTCTGATTTCACCATTTCTTCTTATCATTCATGGCAGAGACCTTTCATTGATTAACTAGAAACTCTCCAGCACACGTCTGGATTTGTATTCCAGGCTGAAGTCGAACATCGCATGAAAATATCACCGGCTGTTCATTTGTATGTTGATAAAACGCAATCTCCCGGTACCTGACCAAATTTGTAAATGCGATCCCTTTGACATTTCCGAATGCCAAGCAACAATTACTCCACGCTGAACTCCTATGCGTCCAGGCCTAGTGGATATCCGTGGGGATATTCCGATGTTTACACCTGGCTGTTGATAAGATTTTATGCCCGTCCAGATGTGAAATATAAAGATAACACTTTAATGCGTTGGCTAGAGCGGTTTAATCATTCCACCTTGAATAATCTTCAGCCGAGCGAGCGAACGTGTGGCAATTATGCAATTGTCTGACCGTATATTTAGCGTGTGGCTTGATGTTCAAATTACAGGAGTAACGCATGTCTGATTAACGGCCATTTCATCCAGCCCCTCATTAACTACCACTCGATGTGTTAGTTCCAGATGCAATCTGCGGATCAAAGTCGGGGCGGACCACCTTTAATATGCTTGTCATTTTATGCCCAAACACAGTTAATGGATGATGTTTATCATCAGTAAATATTTGCAGACAACTAGTAAAATAGTTTCCATTTTTATTTTATTACAATAATTGTTTTTTTTATCACATTTCTAGATGTGTTTATGCATATGTATTCATTGTTATATTTATATCAGCTTTTTCCTGATATTTTAAGAGGGAATATATCTGGAATTGTGTCTACAGGAGTTAACATGGTCAATGTCACAAATTCACTACGTTGTTAAGGTAAAAATATTAATATAATAAAAAAAAATTCAGTTCAATTCACACGTGTTTTATTTCTACAGTTTTGAATGATTGCAAACTGCTTTACAGAGAATAAACATAATCGCCAGTGTTAAAAAAAGGTCAAATTAACTCTCATAGTGTATATATATATTCCACACTTCGAGAGTGTGGATGATATATACAATGTGAGTGTTAATTTGAATTTTTTAACATTGGCTATTTTACTAAAGACTAAAGAAAAAGTGAACTTTACAACCACTTCAGAATAAGCTTGTATGTGTAGTTAATGCTAATATTACCTAACATACAGTAAACTAACAATAAACAATGCTTTTCAAAGCCTTAACTGTATTAAAGTTATTCATGTTCATTTCAACATTCACTAATGTACAGTATATTAAAATGTATATTTTTACATGCATATTTTAAACATGAATAAGTAAAACTGTTAACATAGTGAGCAAACATC
Source organism: Triplophysa dalaica (assembly GCF_015846415.1). Taxonomy (NCBI): domain Eukaryota; kingdom Metazoa; phylum Chordata; class Actinopteri; order Cypriniformes; family Nemacheilidae; genus Triplophysa; species Triplophysa dalaica. The sequence goes on from NC_079551.1 coordinate 20,383,230, forward strand.
GACAGCTGCATTAGCATTAATAAATGCTAAAAAAAAATATATTGCTTATTGTTAGTTTAGGTTAGCTAATGCATTTACTAATGTTAATAAATACAAACTTATTGTAAAGCGATACCCAAAAAAATAGTGGAAAATAAGGAAATTACAAAATATGAAATACAGGTCTCCAAACTAGAATTAATGCACATTTTCCATAAGACATGCCATAAAATGTACCAAATTGTCCCTGTGTACTAAATTAGCATTAGAAATAAAAACACATTAATATAAGCTTTAATTGTAAATATTTCCCAATGTCAGAACTTTTTCCCGGCTGTAATATGTTAATATACCTCTCTTACACTCAGTTTCGGTGTCATGAAACATTTCACTGGATTCTTTATCAAGCTGCCTCATCTTGGTTGTCAGTTTCCAGTGAGAGAGAGGCAATAATTGCTATCTGTGCTTCCAGTCAGAGCAGAACTAATTGGCACTGATGAGTTCGCAGAGCATCGTCAAAACATGACGTCAACGCACACATGTCTTTTTGGCTGTCAATGTGTCCACGCAGGCACTCGAAAGAGAGACAGAGGAAGTTTGAATGGTACATTCGAGTCAAATGTCTGCAGTATTGTTATCCTGCAGTGTTCTTGCCGGTAAGTTACCGGCAACAAACCAGAAACTTTGTAATTAGTATGATAATAGTGTCTAACGTACTAATTTGGCTCAATTTGGAACACACTACGTTTTTTTGTACAAAATGGATATAAAATGTGTTAAAAGCAGAGGGAACAGCTACTTATTGGTAGCTGAAAGCATTTTTAAATGAGCCAAAATGTGTAAAACAAACATAAGAAGGGGATTTTTCTACATACGGATTTGGTGTTATGAACTAATTAGTCCGCTCAAGTAATATGAACGACAAATAAAATAAGCACATCTAAATGCTACAGTAACGTTTTGGGTGCATGAAAATAAGTTAAACTGGGTTCCCAAGCAGTCTGACTGAATTACGCCTGGAGACAGGCACAGGATGAAAACATTTCATTATCTTTTCCCAAAGACGTCGACGTGACTCGAGGCCCAACTCTCTACTTGGCCCAGCGTGGCATCCTCATGGGAAGTGTGTCGCACACGGCGCTCAGAATATGAAAAGACTCGGCATCCCCTGATCTTCCTAGCTACTCGCAAGCGGGTCAAGATGAGTGGAATTCATTAGAAGACGCATGCTGGGATGTGCAAATCCTCTCCTGATGGGCTGCGCTTTGGGGAAAAAGCCCCAGCCACTCCCGAAAAATGACAGCGTCTTTTGTCATGTACCGTCTAAGTGCGACCCATCAATCAAAATGCAGAGAGAACAAAGAGGGTCACCGAAAAATGATTGCGCTGCCAAAAATGCTGAAGCAGTAGTTTGGACCACAGCCATGCTTCTTCAGTTATGCAATATGCAAGAAAATGGCGATTAAAAGGTTAATCAGGTATACGCGACGCGACATACTAAAAACAGCGGTTGCAGAGGTGTCGGCGTGGCACTCGACGTGATACAATAGTGGGGCAGGGCGGTGATTGTTTCGCAACAAATTAGCGCTGATAAATATGTCAGCGAGTGACCCACCACCCCTCCGGAATGCTACGTTGAAAGAGTTTGGTTAATTAGCAAATTGGTATTTGCGAAGTCAGCCGCCATTTTCACAATTTGGTGGGAGTTCAAGTGATCATTTGCTCTAAAAATGAGACCCGGAGGAAAGTGTAAACATCAGCAATTAATGGCTGGAAGTCTGGACACCGCAGTTGGTCTGGCTCTCAAGAGTTGCCGGGAAGCCAAGGGAAGTCTATCAACTGATGAAAGAGCCCATCTTCTTCTCTTCCTCTCAGTCGAATCGCGCGAGTGCATTTTAGCATTCCATTGGTCATCGTTGCCAGTGTACGTGACGTCATTGCTATCCCAATTGTGAATCATTGGAATATTGATTTATCTAAATCCTCTTGGTTTATGTCGGCCAGACAAATGAAGACAGAGTGGTTGAAGTGGGAGGAGGGTTATTGATGGCGGTGTTCCCATGGCTTGCCCTTCAGGCGCTCTCGAGGAACTTTAAATACGGATGGGTTTCTTAGCAACCTCAGAGAATAAACTGATAATGTAATCCCCCATCCCAGCTTACATGAATTTGTGAACGGCGCACAATGAATTTTAAGAATCCTTGATACCCGTAGTACAAAGGCTAAAGTTGTATGGATTATGCTAGCCGTCTCTGTCACATGAATGTGTGTTCACATTGAACGTTTTTGTTGTGAAATGGATTTCGCTTAGTTTAGAATGTGACAGCTGAATAGAGCGAAATGTTTCTTTACACAACAGAAACCCTTCGGTCGCGGCCAGGAGGCCAATGCGAAATGTATCTTCTGTGTCCTCAGTTGTCAAGGGCAGATGCATGATGTGCTTGCGGTCAAACAAGGCAAAGCTAATAAACAAATAAATGGGTATATGGCACAAAGCGTCTGAAATGTTTGCAGAATCTGTACAAGCTTCAAAATGTAATCTTATGAAGAAATTGATTGTCTTGACCATAAGCGTCAAAGAGGAAAGCACTCTACAAATTCTCTTCCATTCTTTCTATCAAATAGCTTGATGGATTGTAGCTGAGATCAATGGAGGACTGTTGGGTTTCCTTCTTTCAGACAGAATACAAAGTCATCCAAGTTTAGGCATAAGAGATGTGAAAGTCATTGTGTAATCTTGTCAATAACAATGAGTTTATTAGAGCTTTAACAAAAAAGTAGACCTACCATAATATAATGATGTAATACAACATTATTATATAAAGAAAATATGTAGGAAAAAAATAAGTTCAAGTGTTTGTATTGTGCTTTTATCTAAAAAAGTGTACTTATAGTCCACTTGAGGTATTTCTCAGAAATCTGCTTTATTTACTTCATGGAAGAACATGCACTACCATTCAAATATTTTGAAACCTTAACCCCTATTGACCTCCATTTTATGGACACAAAACCACAGAGACATTTCTTAAAATCTCTTCTTTTGTCATAAATGTTTAGAATGACATGAGGTTGAATAAATGACGGATAAATTAATGACAGAAACTATCCATTAAATGTACTTCCAGCACAGCTTAATCTCCGTTTCATTTTCATATTTTAAACAGCCTTTAACCTACTAACATCGTATAGTGCATCTATCAACTTCCCCCTTTGTTCCCATTAGCTCTCTAAAAATAAGCATTGATGTTATCCCGAAATTTGTGCACAAAGATGAGTCGAGTCAATAGTGCCGCCCGAAAGAGTAATTATTCACACAGTCAGCTACCAAATGTAGTTTGCCATCACAGGGATGGTCGTCTCTATCATAACGTCACATTTTGCCGTACATCATTTTTGAGATTGATTGGGGAAGATGAACCACTCGGAAACAGTAGCCGGTCACTCTGCAACACTTCATAACCTGTCTTACCCATCCTTGCTTTATTTAATTGGTTTTAAAAGGTGATGTCAATGATGCCAGCAGTAATTTGACTGTCAGCGGGATGTGCCCTTTGTCTTGGCTAATGAGCGCAGGCAGCAGGGAGGAGTAATTAGCCATAATTTGCACAATACTAACTTGCCGAAGGTTCCTAAAGCTCGCCTCGACTTTTCCCCTCTCCTCAGCCCCGAGAAATGTCAGTGGCCGTTGTGTTAAACGATGGTGGCATCTAATCAGCCCTAGCTGGGATGTGCCTGTGCGAATGCTCATCATTAGCTCCCTGCTACTTATAACATAGCCCGGTTTTTGTAGGAGAAATGGCAATACTTTCAATGTGACCTTAAGAGTTGGGTCTTGTTAGTACAACTTTGCATATGAGCATCGGTTGCTTCCATCTTAAACATTAACTATGCAAAAGATTTATTTTATTTCGAAAATACAATTCTCACAACGTAATGTACCATAAGATGAAACAATATATTGTGATGCTACATGGCACTCTAGCATCTTGAGGGTGATTTTGCATGGACAAGCACCACTTATACTTTCTTAATAAAATGTAAAACTACAGTTGTGCTTAAGAGAAAATCTTATTTTGGTAAGATTATACTGAACAGGACCATCGCTAGGCTATTACAAATTCAGCGATTCTCAATAATGTACACAAATTTGTGATCGCCTAAGTGCCCTTTAAATTGAATCCAAAAACTTTTGCAAACTTCGGCTTCTCCTCATCTTTCAGCACGTTTTTTAAGTTATATGCACAGAAATGATTATAGGAAATGATTACAGTGGAATGTTTACCATCCTACCCTGTTAGTCAAAGTTTCACCCTCATTGGGGGCTGAGCCCCTCTTAAATAAAAATCCATGAATCCCCCCTGAAAATAACAATTTTGAAATTGTATAGTGTTTGTGATGATTGTATACAATGTATGACTACTCATAATTCTTCATGGAATTCCTAACACGCCTTTATTGCCAAACATAATTTTCCACATGTTTGTCTCGTTTTTTAAAACAATTGTGCTATTTTTGTGTTTTCTGTGTTTTTCATTTCTTTTACATTTCTTAAATGTCTCAGTAGTTTTGTTTATTTGATGGAAGTCAATGGGGTTCAGTGTTTTTTGGTTACCAGCGTTTTTCAACATATCTTCTCAATATAAAGATACAGGTTTGACATGACGTAATAGGTGAATGTATATTTTTTATTTTAGGTGAACTGCCCTTTAAGAAGTAAACTTTGAAAACACAAGTAGTTTATAACTATATTTACATCTGAAAGTATTTCCTATTTATTATGTCTTGAATATATATATATTTATTCTAATTGCAAGGGTTGCAACAATATACACTTTCAAAAGTGCAACAAAAACTAAATTAAATTAAATTGTCAAATGTTATCACTCATCCTTTTACGAAGACAATCCAAATTTGCTTGTTGCTTTTTGGTAATACAAAGAACAGATAATCCAGAACGATTACAATTCTTCATATTTTGGAGCGCCTAACATGGAGGCAAGAGTGTGCACTTCACACACTAGCACACTTGACAAGATAACAATCATCTCCCTCAGCTGTTTACCTCGAGATTTTCAGCACCAAAAAGGCAGAAATGTCATTTTGATGCTCCGTTCAAAACGCCCGGGTACAGTTGAGGAGGGATCCAAGAAAAATTCAAGTTGTTTAGTGCGGTTGCTATTAGGGTAACAGGATGGGCAATCACTAGAGAGTTGTGCTTGAATCTCCGCGGTGAGGATTTCGAGAGCCTTCCAGTGAGTGCTGGGTTTAAGAGGGTTGAAGTCTCTGTTTGGGAACTGTAAGTCAGACCAAAAATCACCGATGCCTCCTGCTCAGCTCTCGAAGAAAATAGGCCAGTCTGTGAGCGGCGTCTCCCCTCGCAGCCGAACATAATAAAACCGGCTGTGATCCGTATGGAAATATGTACTCGTTTTATAATCTGGATTATTCATGAACCCAGCGGCCCGGGAAGGCTGCGAATTTCCCTCAGATGTGCATCTTTATTTATATAAATACACACGTGCATGTTAATGAAAGGTCATGTGGTAAAATAAACATTTTGAAGGGATTGTGGGAGATGTTTATCCTTATTTTTCGTATCCGTCTGCACTACTTTCTATGCCGTTCCGTCAAATCATTTGTCGTCCCCTATAATGTTTCTGCAGAGATGAGAAACTCGCATAATTTGTTTGTGGCATTTCGGACGAGGCGATGAAACTCGTTTCAGTTGGCTAATGACTCTACACCACTATCTCCAGCCTCCCTGACCCCCTCCTTCATCTCTCCTGTCATTTCCATCATCAACTCTCCTCTCCCGTTATCCCTCCTTATCTTTCCGGGCACGGTGCCCACCCTTTTTATCCTCGGCTTGCTCATCACCAGAATTTCGCTGCGAAATCTTTAATTAAAGTTTTACGACTCATGAGATTTCTCACCCACTTACATTGCCCCCGTAGAGCAGTCGGCGCGTTCTCATTCCCAGCCCTTATTCGTGCTACCGGTTCCTTCCTGGATTGGCGTATGACATATGCCGCCCAGCTGTTTGGAAAGATTTGGCTTGGTTTCTCGTGAACCAGACTTCGGCTTTTCAAGTGGGCCGTCTTCACGTCTCCTTAGCTGCTTAGTGCCGCTTCCATCCCATGAAGCATCTTTGGGTCAGTATCCAAGTGTCGGGTGGCTGATATCATCTTGCTAGATCTGGAATTGTCGATGCATAAAGTACTTTTCGTCTTTGTTTGGGATTTTCTGGCTCCTTGTCGTTCCCTACAATTGTAGCTGTAATGGGAGGTTGGAAACCATGTAATCCCATTTCCTTCTTACATTCCAGACTGTTGAGAAGAATATCGCCTCAGCTCAGATTTGGACAAGTCAACTTGTTCTAACACCACAGCTGTGCGTCCATGGTAATGACACAGTATAACAGCCGTTACGTACAGTAAAACAAAGTGAGAGCTTAAGAGAGGTTGCATTATCAAAAAAGCACATTAGTATAGATGGATTTTGACTTGCTGATGCAGTTTGTCACATGAATATAGATCAGCTTTTAAATATTCAGCGGGCTGAAGTATGACAATACTTTGGGCAGAGGTATTACTTAAAAAGGGATGCATTTTGTTGCATTTTATAACAAACTATCAAACCAAAAAGTATCACTTTTCTTAACTATTTTGCAATTCTACACGTCTGGTGCCAAGGTCATTTTAAATGGAAAGATGAGGTCACTTTCTATTAAGTTTGAACAGGTGCCACAGCAGAATATCCACAGGTATTGTTCATTACATTGACGATGGAGATTCATTTAGGTCTTATTTTTTGATGGTCTTGGTCTTGTCTCGGTCTCGACTCTCTTTGGTCTCTGTCTTGTGGTTTTGTGATATTTTTTAAACCAGTCAAGATCACAACTGTGGGAATGTTGCTTGTGCATTTTCAGATTTTTGTTCACATTATTATCTTGATTTGATATAAAACCTATGGCTTTAAAGGGATAGTTCACCCAAACTATAATTCTGTCATCATTTACTCTCCCCCCTCAGGTTGTTTCAAACATATATGTATACATTTCTTTGTTCAGCTGAACACAACGGAAGATATTTGGAAGAATGTCGGTAACCAATAAGATCTCATCCCCATTTACTGCAATAGTAGTGGGAGTCATTCTACGGGAGTCAATGGGGGTAAATCTCTGTTTTGGTGGTATAACAATAAATAATGTGATTTGAATTGACAATTGCATTTGTGCAACCTGCATTAATATTAAAGCAACTTTTCCATGTTGTTACTGTATTTAATGCAAAGACATTCGTATTGTACATTGAAGTCCAAATTTCTTTTGTAGTCACACATACATATCTTCCCAGACTCAAAACAGCATTTCTGATCAACTGGTTTCCATTGAGGCCCGATTCACATTTCATACATTCATACGTTTTTGTTATTCTAAAATGTAGACACGTGGCAAAATAGTGAATACTGAAATAGTGGCGACGCGGTCACGACCGCCATGGAGTGCGAGGCGCACTTATCGTGGCCCATGGTTACTTAGCGACGACAGACCTCAGGATATCCCAAAGTCCAGGCGCTTTGGAAAAAAAGGAGAACGCAGTGCAGCTCGCGTTTTTCACGTGGTTTTAGATGCGAAATGTGAATCGGACCTTAGTCACTAAATAAAAACAAGCAATGGATTTGTTTTTCAAACGCCCACTATCACTCTAATAAGCACTTTGCATTAGTTCAAAAGTAAAATAAAAATCAGAATATTACATTACAAACTTGTTGACACCTGCTGTCTTGCTTATCACACGTGTCCCAGTAACTCCATTTAGCCATAATTGCTTCAATATGAGAAGTCAGATTACTGCGACACTCTTGCAGGATGAGGCTGGTCTGCTTTCATGCCACATTTTAAATTGATTATACGGATGTAAGATGACTACAGCAAGATCTTACCAGACAAGTCACTTGTTCAGGGCTGCAAACTGATTTTTGTGTGATATTACATTGCTGTGGTACCCACGCAGTGATGAATTTATCATTAGGTGATTTAATACCCGACATATTGGACAGTTCAGTAAATCATAAACAGTATACCACCATTTAAAAGCTGACTTGTAGCTTGAGGTTTTAGCTTTCACATTACTACCGAGTATTACAGTATGTCTATATGATAAAGACCACTTCACAAGCTGTAAACACTGATCCCGAAGCACCTCTAGTTTCATTTTTCCCCCCTACACATATAATTGAATCTTACTTGTTTAACATTATGATATACTTATATATACTGTTGGTTGAAGTATGTTCAAACGTTTGGTTAGTGTAAAAAAAACGAAACAGAACGTTCTTCTGGACCAACATTGTTTGTGTCTTCCAAAGTGGTCTATAGTACATTTGATAAAAAAATCATCACAGTATTCTGTTAAACCTGCAATATTTACAACAATGGTGACTTGTAATTTGAATCTGATGTCATTTGATATCAGCCATCGTACAGAACATAACCTGCAATTTTACATTTCAAACATAGATGGTGATAGTGAGAATGCTTTGGGTAACGTTGTCATCAAATACGAAAAGTACAGGATGCTGCCAAGAAAGAACACAAACTATCTGGAATTACCAGGAATCCTAAAATTGTGACGTGAATCTAAATTCATCATAAGTATGACGTTTTAGGCTTTCAGAGAACTAGTACTGAAATCAAAATTGGTTAGATTCTTCCTGAAGAAACAACACAACCCTACAAAAACCCAATAGAATTTAATGGATGACATGGTTATAAAGTATATATATGTCCATATTTGTGCCAACGATGGGTTGGAATAACCCAGCATTATTTTAGCGTGATATGGGATGAATTTATATTGGTGGGGTGATATCAGGCAGATTAATCCCATTGGAATAATGCTGAATACACAACGGAATAGGTAAAGCTTTTAATGGAAAAAGATAATGTTTCATTAAGGTATTTTAATGGAAACCATTTGAATTTCCATGATGGTTTCAATAGTTTTTTTTTTCCAGTATGGATGTGACCTCAAGATGTGTAATGAAAGATTTTGGTGAGGCTTGATGTATGTATTCATCTGTTAGTTAATCTTTTAGTCAGACTTTATTTTGGTTTGCAGATGAACTACAAATCAACCTCCAAAACGACTGACAGTTTCTGGAAGACTCTTTCTCTGAAACAGACCATCATGTTTCCATCTCATCTGTCCAAGTGCTCCGGTGCGTGATGAGCAAGAAAAGTTCAAACATGTTGTTCCTTGATCATGAGAACAATTACTTTTCTAATAATAATGCATGCAAAGAAAGAAATATTACTAAAGGAAAAACTTCAGTATATCTCCGTGTTTTTTTATTTATTTATTTAGCCATATGGCAAAACAATGAATCATACCGAAAGATATTTGTGTGTGTGTGTGTGTGTGTTTAAAGAAAAGCCTTGTGATCATTTACATTTACATTTAGGCATTTGACAGACGCTTTAATTCAAAGCGACTTACATTGGTTTTTGTCCTATACATTTTACATAGGTATTTGCAATCCCCTGGGAACGAACCCACAACCCTTGCGTTGTTAACGCAATGCTTTTACCACTGAGCTACAGGAAAGCTATAATCTGGGGATAACATTTACGTTCTTCATTCTCAAAAGACATGGTCAGATGACCTTCTTTCTGCTAATGTGCCAGGGATAAGGAAAAAAAACTGTGTTTTGTAGATCAACTGCTGGAGCATGACTTTCACAATGTAATGGTCCAGGGTTCAATTCCCAGGGAACACACAAGTTAATAAAACATGCTTTTAATGCACTTTAAGATGCTTTGGATGACAGAAAATGTGTCCCCCAAATGAATCATATAAAATGTGTTTTTAATTTGCCTAGTCCTTTAATAACACCATAATTCCCTCTGAAATCATACCAAATAGAAGTAAAGCTAAGGATATCGAGGAGAATTCCCACCTGATGGATCGTCCGGTCTCAAGCCTCTCTTCAATGCGTCTCTTCGCATGGAACCATCTGGACACTTGTGACAAAACAGCTCTTTGGTTTTGAAAGAAGACAATCATCTGCGAGTTTATTTCATGGGCGACGACAGGGGAATTGGTTTGTTGCGTTACCAACTGCTTGCATATTATATCCTGTCTTGTTTGGCGTTCACGTACGTCAAACAGTGTACATTTGGAAAGCTTGAGCTGGTGAGTCAGAATTTGAAGATTACAAGCTGAAGTTTTGATCCTAATGAGGAACATTCGGGTATGAGGAGAACCTGAAAATATTAAGTAGCTCAGAAGATATAATCTCTGCAGTCTCAGCATGCCTACAAAGTTGCCACAGAATTTTTTTAACTTGCCACATGATGCATATGAAAGCAGTTTATTCTAATTTGCTGCAGTTGCTTTTCGTACAATTGCCATGATGCTACATAAATTGATTTTAGACTTTTATTACTTTTTCCTTTTATTGAATTACTGGAAAGAGCAGATTTTTCAATTCAATAACAAATCATTTTCATTCATGCATTTTAGGTAGGCAATGCAAAGCCCTTTTATATAAACATGAAAGTTTGAAAGATTTTGGATTGCAACGTCAGAACAAAAATTACATTAAAGGCCTCATTAGGCGCAAATGTGTTTTTCTGTGTCTTTGGTGTGTTATAAGTTGCCCATGTATGTATTAGACATAAAATTTAAGTGTCGTAACAGAAGATGCATTCTATCTAAAAGTGAATGCTCACCCAGACCTGCCTGAAACACCTTGTGTAACCACACCCCCACAAATCTACGCCAGTTCGTGGTATTATTTGCCTAGGCCGCCAAAATGTATACGCAAGTAAGGTGGACATACCTGTCAGTAAAATTGCTTTTGAACCTGATGTTCCAAATATGGTAAGAGGCGTTACATTTCCTTAACAAGCTTGCAGTATTTAACCAATCACTTCCCACTGGTTAACTGGCCAATCATAGCACACCTCGCTTTACAGAGCCATGAGCTTTGTAAAAAATCTGCACGTTTCAGAGAGCCGGAGCAAAGAGGAGATACAAACATACGCAGTATTTGGAAAATACAACGTTTTTAACCTTAAATTGTGTTTCGTTAAATATGGCCTTTATGACTTTGGACATGCTTATTTGTAATTCACTTATTTTATTCTGTTCAAACTTTGATAGTTAGGTTGTGTTCTCCATTACTCTGCCCGTCTCAAGTTCAATATGCTGACTTTTCTATTTGCAGTGATCTTGTACCCCGCCGCAGCCGACCCAAAGGATTAATGTTCTGAATTACAAGTCAAAGAGGGCACCTGTACTTTGTCACCTGTTGGAATTGTATTTTGAAACCCACAGGGGACCGATCTGATTGAAACTTTCTCACCGCGACAGACATTTCCCTACCATCACCTTCACACACACATACAGAGCTGGCAAAATGTAATGAGGTCTCAGATGAAGACCGACTCTCCCCTTTGCTTTTTCTGTTCTCCTGTTATCGCCCTCAGAGCCCTCGTGGGTCTCGCGGCTGAACAAACCGGCCATGAGTTATTTAGGCGCCTCGGCTTTAGCGCCTGCCAAATTTCCCTCTCCGTGTTCCCTCGCCACAGGACTTTTCCACTTTTCTGTTTGTGTTTGCCTTCGTTTGATCAATTTCAACTTGAGTTCCGTTGCAAGAGGAATAGTTCGCTCAAAAAAAAATTGAATGACTCATTCTTTACTGGAATATATAAGTTAACATTTTGAAGAATATGTTTTTTTACCCACAAATATTTGGAAGTGAACCTTTTAAGTACACCTTATGAATATCATACAAGCAAAATACAAACAAAGTAAATATCAATTGTATTATTACTACGCAACAGAGTCTCATTGGAATTATTAACTGTAATTATTTATTTGCGTTTATGGACATGAATTTCCCTTTTTTGTGTCAATCAGCACGACTACCAATCTAACGTAGTTTAGTCCCAGTGAAATAAAAAATTACAATGCCTATTTTTTCATGAAATATTGCAGCGTTTATTGTAAATAGTTTATCACAGTGGGTCATTCTCTCATTATCTTTACTTTTTAAAAATGCACTTAATCTGAAAATGCACTTCCATCCTGTAATAACTATCCATGTAAGATGATGTATATTAGACGGTTTGGGCGGAGCATCCGTTAACTCCTCCCCTTCAACCTGTCAGTCTGCTGCCAGTTCAATTTCAATATGCAACGGCTGTTTTAACACATCCAATCAAATCATAGAGAAAGACAAAAGCCAAGCCCACTATTTTCGTCATTCAAAATTCCCTTTTACTCGAAAATGCGTCAAAATACAGAAGTAAAAACTATCGCAACTTCCGGTTAACAAGGACTTGAATATGCGGTTTCTGTGAAATGTATAAATATAAGTCAACGCAATCTGACTGGAATTCTTTCCTATTTTACTAGGTGGCTCATTCATGTGAATTCCTATTTCTACAATCTTATTCGTATGGCCTGCTATGATTTGACTTTGCCCCTGTGACCTAAGATTCAGAGTAATTATCATTTCTTTGCCCCCTCATAAAACTCCCATTTTGAGCAAAATTAGCCTTTGCGGCTGTGATTTCAGGGTGATTTAGGGTTTAAGGAAAAATTTGAATGCTTAAAAGTTAAAATCTCAATAGATGTTTCTCTTAAAGTTGCGTAGGGAACTTGCGTAGGGAACAGAAACAAATGAGACAATTGAAGACAATTGAATGAGACATACAGTCCATGAAGAGTATGGAGGTGTAAATAAATGTGGATTGTAAAGGTAAAATAAGAGATAAAATCTGAGACGCAGGAGACTGAAGCAACTTTCCATTTGCACTGATGATGTCAAGCAGAAATAATAGACAGATTAAAAAGATCTCAACTGTGATTTTTCATTCTTATTGGTATTGCTCTAACAACATACCTCATTTGAAAGTAATCAAGTTAATGCAAAGAAAACAGATGGTAACACATATTTCTGACCTTAAGCAGAAAAAAGCCCAGCAGCGATTAACATGCATGTTTTCTCTGCAACATCCAGTGTCTGAGCCCCACGAGATACAGTAAACTGAAATATATGCTTCCAGTTTGTGTGGGTGTGTGTCAGAGAAAGAGAAACTGTTTGTTTAATTCCTGGCCCTGAGGGAAGGCACATATCCCAATGCTTTTTAGCAGAAGCTTCTCCTTTGGTGATGATGTGATTGGTCAGGGATGCGAAACAGACCCCGCTACATTATTTACAAGGGTGGTAAAGCGGTTAAAAGCCCCACGAAAGATTTAAAAACATTTGCGCTTCTGTTGGAATCAGTGTGAAAGCTGCATTAGGTTGTTTGTTTGTTGGTTTTATTTTTTTAATGATAGATATCCTGCAATAAGACTGAAATCAATGCAAACAACGACTCATTTACATTTCTTTAGCATTCGCTTATGCAAACGTAACCTTAGACTTTTGCAAGTGTCTTCTGCAGAAGAATGTTGGTAACCAAACAACACTGACCTGCATTGACTTCCATTGTATGAACACAACACCGCTCAGACATTTTTCGCAATAGCTTTTGTGTTCCACAGAAGAAAGAGTCCTTTACAGGCTTTGAATGCAAATGATTGACAACATGTTCATTTTTATGTAAACCATCCCTTTAACTATGTCTGATATTGAATGTTATCCCAATCGCCAGACCTTTCCTAGTCCTTTCAAAGCCAAGGAAGGCTGATCTTCATTCTGATGGAAGAAAAACGACCATCAGTTCATGTATAATTGAGCACCTATCAACACTCCTTGAGGTGAGCTGGGATCTAAAGGCTTAAGACCACCTCGCTTTAGCCCTATCTCCAGACGACCAGCACACGAGCAGGTGGGCCACCAACAGATGGTGTCTCTGTTTGTGATTTCAGGACCCTGCTCACAGGACAAACCCACCCACATTGAGAATGACATTCCCACCATTGATCACTTCTGCCCGTGACGCCTGCTGCCACATTCCTCTATTCAGACGGGCGTCTCTTCAAAGTCACACATGAGATGTCTTAACAAACTCTCTCCAGAACGGGTATGAGCGGCAACCTGCCTCCCAGGTGTTTTTTTCACCCAAACCTCTCCACTTTTTGACTTATTTACTGTTATGCAGGCTGGACTGCTTGAGGGGGGACTTAATCTGGATGCATGCAAAATCAGGAGGAATTTATTTTAACCCTTCAGGTGGTTCATCAAAGTAATTATCTCACACAGAGTCTCATACATATAAAATTCCACTAATGAGCCTCATGCTTCGGTTTTAAATACAAGCCAAGATATAATGGGTTGCTTGTGTTATGTTTGAAGTATACAATGTCTAAGTTTTGAAGTATACACTCTCAAAAATAAAGTAATTTTACAGCCAAGCGTTTATCTTTTTACAACAAAGAACGTTTGGAAAAAAACATTTCTATGGATGTTATAAAGGTTCTTTATAAAAAACAAACGGCCAAAAATGTTTCTTCTACGGAATTGTTTAGCATCTTTGATTTTAAGAGTGTATTAGATTTTATTAGAAAATTTCTTTAGACAATATACGTGGCCAAATGAGTACATAATAACAACTTTATTGTGATATTTACTGATTTTTAAATAAATAAATAATGCAAAATTAAGCAAAGGTTACATTTAAATATAATAGATTTTTTTCATTTATTGAATTATGATATTATCATGTATATAGTTTCAACACAACATACAAATCTTATCACAGATATTGACAAAAGGGGTATTGGGATACTGCAAAAATAATAATTTTACAGAATGTTACGGTTTAATTATACTTAATTCTACCGTTTAAAATCTCATTTTTTTTTGTAAATATTACATCACTAAATCCTGCATCCTGTTTCAAACATTCAAAGATAACAGAGAAACCCATAGATCCTGTAATTGTTTAAGATGGGCCATTGGAACAACTCTCTAAGGATCAGAGAAATCTATTAAAGAGATGCATTAAGTTGAAGCACTCTTTGAATCACATTTCATCATTTCATGTCAATTACACGAAACGCAGTTTGGCAATATAAATCCTTTGGCATCAGTTTGTTCCTTTGAACTATTTGATGTCAGAATCTGATAATTAAAAATATTTTTTATCGTTCTCTTTCATCATTCCATATTTCTTTGATTGTTTGACAGTAACAACAAAACTCCAATAAATCACTCCAAGGGCTCCCTGCATGACTGTATGAACCCAATATCTGAGAGTTGACCATGAATGAATAATTACGTAATTAACATCAATTATTTATCATGCTCGATGTGCGTCATGATAACTATGATCCATCTGTCAAAATGTGAGGTTTATAAATATGAATGCGGTAAACACAAAGAACAACTAAAATGGAAATGTTTTGATATTAACATTCTGCATTCTAATAATATTCAATATAATTACTAACCAAGGACACACAAAATTTCCCTCTGAAAAGAAATTGTCCAGCAATAAATATTTAATTGGGTTCTGCATAGTAAAACAATCACTCTTGTCAGCTAAGGCATTGCACATTAGCATTAAAAATGCTCATAAAATATGACAGAAACTAACTGTAAGAGTGCTACTGTACAGCCACTAAAAAATTGCATGATGCATACTCTAAAAATGCTGGGTTATTTTCAACCCAGTTTGGGTCAGAAGGGGACAAACCTAACTGTTGGGTTCAATTTATTTATTTATTGTAGTTTAGTTATTTGACACAACATTGGATTGAAACAACAAATTAATTAATGACCCAACAGTTGGGTTCGTCCCTTTTTTACCCTTCCACAAATAAAAAAAATGTAATAGTGTCTACAATTATTATTAAAATAATTACTCAACAACCATCACTGGGGCAAAAGCAGATCACATGAAAATGTACAAATTTGAATTCTTACGAGTTTGCCGCTAATTTTGCTAAAATGTAAAACAGAGATTGTCATGAGATTGTGTTGATCTGTAACATCCCAAGTGTATTTTTTTATACAGAAGTGCAATACTTGTTTAAAGTATTAGGGGCTTGTTTAAATCCCTAACCCTATGTGTACTGTATGAGCGAGTAAAAGTGATGCTTGCATTAGCAAACACTAATTAGCGAGAACAGTGTTAGCGCTGCCTGGAGTCTGCCACTAGCCAGACGGACTAGTGTGAATGTTTGATAAATTAATTTATTCAGTATTATGACAGTTTATGACTTGCGGCACTGGTGCATCTACATAGCGCTTGAGAAGGAAGCTCTTTGTTAGCTTTCGTCTGCATTCTACTTTGCTGCGCTTCCCATTTGACACTGCGCTCCTGGATTATTGATCTGAAAGTGCATTAATAGTTAATGACTACACAGATGGCCTTTTCTCGATGCCGAGGAGTGTGATTCAGGCTGGATAACTGTGAGAGAGGTCTAAGATCTGTCAGGGTGAACATCTGCAAAGAGTGAAGCTGACAGAGTGGTGGGTGGGTTGTCTCGAGTAGACAGACCTTTGACTGTGGCTAAGAAGCGTTTACATCACAATAACAGAGTAGAAAATTGAAAAAAAAATTGTTTAGCGTTTTTTTAAGTTTCACGTACTTTACACACAACAACTTGAAACCATTACTGTTGATGCATAAAAACGCTGTATTGTGCATGCCAGGCCAGTATTTGGTGATGTCACAGTGTAAAGAAACACTATTGTCGCTGTTCTTTTAAAACAGTGTATGTCTGTACTGTAGTGGAAAACAGTACTTTTTAAAAACTATGAAATACTGTTTTGTCAAAGTTAAAAAGCACTTTGTGAAAAAAACTCAATGAAAACAAAAGGGTGATTAATAATAATGTTTTTTTACAAGAAATATGGAAATATGAGGTCTCCTGCGCCCATGTGCATATCCAGGTTTTCGCCAAAAGTGCTTTTTAATATTTTTTTCAATGTATATTTGCATTTAAATTTGGAAATAATATGTCTCTTCTAGTCAATAAATTTACTTTTTGCAGCTTTTTTTTGGTACGCTTGTGCATTCCTGCAGTCTGAACATGTAATGCACATGCGAATGACAGCAACGTTTTTACAATTTACACGAAGATAACCACAGTGTTGTTTTAAAAAACTAGCACTTTGAAAAAAAGTTAATTGTAAAACATTCTTGTATAAGTGGCACCAAAAAGTCTGGTTCTTTTTGCATCTTAAACCCTTCAGAACCACCCATCTTTAATTATAGAACTAACATGTAAATCAACCAATTAGTTTTATTTTGCTTTGATTTCATCTCGTTTTGTGGGAAGTACTGTTAAGCTGTTTTCAAAGTTGTTTGATGCAACAAAAAAGCATTGTTTCAGGAAATACCAACAATTAAGTGCAAATGAGAAAAATGCACTCCTCGCACACTGTGTGCAGTCTGAAGACTTGAAGTAAATTGAGTTAAATCATAACATGGACTACTTTATGAAACTTTTTGACAGCCCTTAAGGTTCTGGGCTAGGCTTGAGGGAAAATAAATTGTGTAAACAGGTGCTGATTTGCATTGCAGAGAGTTGATAAAACTGTGGATGTAAGGTAAATAGCTACTTGTTTGCAGTGTTGCAATCAACATTCATTCGCACATATGGGTTTAAATCAACTAGACAATGGAAAGTAAATACCGCAATTGCAATCCCGAAATGCGGCATTATCCCTAATACTCCTATGTACACCAGGTTTGATACATCAGCGTAAAGATGAACCAATTGAAGTCATAAATAATGATCCATAAGTAATGCTGGCTCTTAAATGTGATTGGGCCATTGGTGATTGGAACACCCACACACCATTTCTTAAGCTAAGCCCTTCTACCAAAACAGCACAAATCTCCATACAAGGAAAGCTAAACGAATACCAGCAGGATTAGGAAGGTTTCGTCGACCTATTGTGGGCTTTCGGGTGAGAGGCTGATGTTTCTTTTCGGTTCGCTTGCTTTTTGGGGGTCGTGAACTACCCTCCATTGTGTACCAGAACAAACTCCTTTCATTCGCGAGTCAGTCTTCATTTCCTGTTGCTCTTCAGGGTCAACGGTTTTCTTCTCAGTGTGGATGACTGGGTCTATTAAGCTCGAGCAACAGAAACTGATTAGGTGGACCTTAATTACTCCAGCAGTACTCCATTACTCTACCACTCACTGTTTCCACTCATCCCTGTGTGTTAATCTTTCATATCTCTTTTCACACCAAATTTAGCTCAACTCCTGACTGTTCTTGATGCTTGTCATTTGATTAATTTTGCAATGCTAATATAAGGGTAGAAAATTGAATTCTTTCAAACCCTTTTTATCAAGGTCTTTGTTAAAGTTTGAAACTTTGCTGCGTACAGGTGCAGGTGGTTATTTGTTTGTTCAAGCTTTGGTTGACCTACTCCACTTTTTTGACCTGCCCAATACTCATTTTTAGTTTATCACTCAGTTGTGATGTTTGGCATAGCAGGGTTCTTCCACTTTTTGACCAACATTTTTGATTACTCTGAAAATATTGAGGTATTCTTTTTTCTATTCTCGGTTGAGCTGTCTGGGTCATTTTATAGGGTTGTTTTCTCAGTGTTGGGACGGTTTTGTGTAACGCAGATCTCTGGGTTACAGGTTAGGGCATTTTTACTGAAAATGCTTTTTATCTACAGTGTATTGTTGTATATGAGAAAATGGCAAGTATCCAAAATACTACAGTTTGCATAAATTAAATCAAAGCACGTTTTGTCAGCATTGTCACCGCTGGATCGTAAATAAGTTTATGTTTTTCTGCTTTGTAAATTATTTAAGCATCTCCTTTGTTCAAAATGTGTTGTTTGTGAGCTATTATTGTATAATAAATGTAAACACATTATATACAGCCAATGAAAAGAAGTAATAATATTTATCTTCTGAATATTATTTGTAGAGAAATTTTAAATAAAATGATCAAAATTGATTTATTCTGTGAGCACATATCAAGTATTTTTATCAGAGTGTTTTTACTTTGGGAAAATTCAACTTCACTACATTTTGAAGCATATATTACATTTGGCATGAAATGAAAGTAGGGATTGTCTTTTTTTTCTGTATCGTGACATAAACCTGATTGAAACGACTACTGAAATGAGAAAAAAAATTGCATAATTTAAGTACTTTCAAAATCGACTGTCTCACTTTAACTCTCGTAAAACATTTTTTTTTAAGGGGTCCTATGGTATGAATATGTGTTTTTCTGTGTCTTTGGTGTGTTATAAGTTGCCCATGCATGTATTCGACATGTAAAATTGCAAAAATGAAAGTGTCGGAAGAAAAGATGCATTCTAACTATTAGTGAATGCTCACCCAGATCTGCCTGAAACGCCTCGTGTGACCACACCCCCATTAATCTACTTCAGTTCGTGGTATGACTTGTCTAAGACCGCCCACATATATACGCAAGTAAGGTAGACGTACTTGTAAATCTCCTTGTATCATCGTCGTCGTCGCCGCCGCAGTCATGTCGGGAAGACGCAGTGTGTTTCGTTGAAAAGAAAGCCGTTTTGTTTTCTCTTTCAAAAGATGACACGACTAACAACGAATGGTTACATTTTATTAACAACACTGTTCTAGAACAGAACAAACTGAATCTTCAAGTGTGTGCAGCGCATTTCATAGATGATTGCTTTATGAACATGGGAGAGATCAAGGCCGGCTGTGCACCAAAGCTTTTGTTAAAAAGTGGGACAATTCCAACCATTACAGCTTCGCAGCCTGTTAGTATATTTTCATTGTAAAAGACTTTGTTACGGACTTACTTGAGTTGAGTTTGTTGTGTGTTTGTAGTGCATGTTGTTTCTTTGTGTGATCTGCAAATGCAACGTGAAAAAAGACAACATAAGTCCTAATAATCAGTAATAATGTTGCAATTAGAGGCAACAAATGTTGTGTTTATAATGTGGTTTATTGTCTTTGTTGAGTCGTGACGAGACGTGGCGTAACACTGGTTATATGACACTTCGTATATAAAAGGTAAAATAGTAAGCTATAGATTTTTAATATTTAACATAATATTTAAAAAAAAAAACGTACCAATCCTTTACTTCCTGCTCAAGTCGCGCTGGCAAAGTTGATGTACTAACTTCATTATCAGGAACAGATTCGGTCTCGAATTGATAAAGAAAGTACCGATGACATTTTATCACCTTTCAATGAAACTGCTCGGGAACATGATGTTCAAAATATGGTAAGAGGCGTTACATTTCCGTCGCACGCTTGCAGTATTCGACCAATCACTACGCACTGGTTAACTGACCAATCATAGCACTTCTTGCTTTTCAGAGTGATGAGTTTTGCAAAAAATCTGCGCGTTTCATAGAGGCGGAGCAAAGAGGATACAAACATACATGGTATGAGGAAAATACAGTGTTTTCTACCCTTAATTTGTGTAAAACATTGCATTGCATGAAAAAAAAACGATTATATTAATTTTTAGCCCTGTCATATCAACCTTTTAAGTTAGTTCTTGAGTAAAAGTAATGACATACTGTGACTTAAATATATTAAATTGTTTTTGCATTGTATTTTGCAATGTATTGCAAAATATTTAGAGTTTGAGAAATTAAATAGTGCAAAGATGTTTCAAAAAAAGTTTATATCTATGTTTAAACAACACAATACTAGTATTTTCACATGCATTTTAGGATCAGTTCAGATCAGAAAATGAATATATGATGGAATAAGCCTGAGCTTTGCCACTGCTTTCATACATATTGTAATTCACTCAGTCTTTCACATTGTTATCCTGTTTATTTTGTTGCACTACACTGTTTGAGAAGCTCTGAAGCTTTGAGGAGATCTCTGAACCCTTCCATGTCAGTGCCATCAAGTCTTTGTTTTTACTCTTGTACGCCACTCTGATACAGTAAATATTTTTCCTTATTAATGCACTGTTAGAAAACAACAATTGATATGAATGATATCTATTGATCTGTGCGATTTGTGAACATAAGTTGGATAAATAAAATTCATTACAAATAAATATTTTTATTAATAAAATGCATGAATTAAAATGCTAATCTCAACCTCTGAGTAACTTGTATCCCAAATGGCTGAGAAAGTTACCCCATTCACTGGGTTAAAATACCCCATAACGCACGCAATAACCACAGCTGGGTTAAAAATTGGGTAATGTTTAACCAAAATCTTAAAGTGTGTTTGTATTTTTAAAGCTTTTATAAAAACTTCAAGTTTTATTGCCGATGAAACTTAAGCTTTTCACACTTTTTCGTGAGTTTGTTTAGTTTTGGACAGACACAACTTGACAATTTCCTACTTTCCATATCCATTTCAGTTTGTAAGACATTTTCATTTCAAGTGACACACAGAGCATTCACAGTATGCATTTTATCAGTCTTTGTGATCGCTGGCAATTTGGCCCAGACCGGACCACATATAGCAAGATCACAAATACCACCCATCTTTGCATGCCCTTGAATATGTATTTCAACCACTGATCTATATAAACAACTGGATTGCGCCTAGAACGCTAAACCAACAGGAGGAGGTGAAACCCGAAGCAATTTTGTTTTTGTTAACATGATGCAATTTTTACTTTTCCGCATGTTATCCGATAAAGTGGCACACAAAGCTGCATTGGCCTAAAAATACCATATAGGATTTTTTTTTAAGTTTTAAGTTTAAGAAACAAATACAGTCTTGTGAATGTCTCAGTTTCATTGTGTATTGTCCATAAACACAGACAAAAGCTGACAGACTTTTTTGTCAGGTCCTATAAATATACTATTCACCCTTAAAACACTGCCAGCTGACTTAATGATAATGTTGATGAATGGTGGTTTAAAACAATGTTTTAAATGTAAGTAAGGCAATGTACATGTCTTTGTATAGTGAGATGAAGACAAATCTATAAGTTTCACTCTTGTAAAATGATAAACTGTGCAACTCATTCACTCATTCAGCCAATGGGCTGCTGATTTAGTGTGTCATGGGCCGATCTATATGAAAAATACATCACGTCACCAGAAAAATGTACACTGCAAATAGATTTACGTGGTTAAATAAGCAGTTTGAGATGTATCATCCAAAATGTGCATCAGCCCACCGGGAAAATGCCCGGTCTGCCCGATTATAAATCCAGCCCTACCTGGGAATCGAATCCATGTTCATGCTGTTTCCAGTGCCATGGTTTAACAGTTGAACCTTTTAGGTAAGCACATACTCAATGATACTTCCTGCTTTTCTATGATTGTAAGACTTCAAGCCTAGAGAAGCTTAAACATTTCATCATATGGAAGATCTAGCGCCCAAAACACCCCTAAGCAAAGAAGAGTTTTCCTAACTGTTTGTGTCTTGCTATTGGCTTCTGTATCTTTCTTAATATTATAATTTTTTGGAAGCAATGCTGGTACACTGCTGCCAACTTTATCACACCTTACTGTTTATGTTTAAGTCTTTTGTCAGTTTCTCTTCATTTATGTTTGTGATGTTGTAAATTAATGTAGTGCGGTGAGCATTCACTCAGTTACATCAGCCGTCTCAGGTGGATTTCAATTGTTTTGTTTGTATCAGACATCAAATGCATTAACAACAAAACAACATTGTGGTTTTATCTCTGCCACTGCATCCATTTTTTTAAGAACAACCTGTACTCACAGAATAACAGAATCATTACATGAAATGATTACACAAAAACATCATTCAAACAGTTCAAATTAAATAATGAACTGTATTCGCCAATAATTGCTGAAGGCTTAAACACATTATAAGCTATTTTCCAGTTCGCAAACACTGCTATATCCGTCACTCAGACTGTTGTATGTTTCAGCTGGTTATTTTTATTTAATGATGTTGTCATGAGAGTCAAATGTCTGTATGAAGTTAAAAATATATGAAACCTCACATGCACAGGTCCAGACTCTCAGTCTGGCTATTAGTCACTAATTTAAGCAGTTTGTTTGATATACTGTAGCAACTGGCATTAGTTCTGGTTTTGTTGTTGGTTCTTCTAGTTTTAGGTATTGATCAAAATCTAGCCCCATCAAGTTTGGGTAGCAATTTTAATCAGGGATGCTTGTCTTAGCCTAGCTAAAGAGAGCAAGTTTAGCAACAACATCATCAAGGATTAACCTTTGGCACTTGAAGAATTCAATTGCGACTCGCCTTTAAAGTTGAAAAACTTTTATTTAGTATATGGAGGAAAACACAAAGATTTAGAATTTAAGGCCTTCTTTGATGTGTAATCTGATTTGTTCAACACAATCTCACTGGAATTCGTATCTACAATGTGGCTAATTCGTATGAATTCGTACAGTCTTAGACATGTTTTAGTACAATTTGCTTTTGCTCAGGTGATGATTTAGATGTGGGTTTAGTTTTATGGGTTAGTTGAGGGGCTTCAAGCGGTACTTCACCGCTTTAAAGTAAAATAATATGTGGTATTATAACTTCGACTTTATTATTCTTCAAGAAGACAACCATATTCAGTTAGGATGCCTTGAGGGTGAGTAAAACATGGGGAGATTTTGATTCAGGGGTGAAGAACCTCTATGAGTATTGCTTTTTGTAAAAATTTCACATTGTACAAATTCATATGAGATCAGGTTGGATTTGTCCACCCAGTGCAATTCGTAATTTGTAATATCACAATTTGGGAAAAAAGTTAGTTTCTAAAATGACACAAAGTATCGTCCATCAGGTGATACAAAATCAACTGCCCTATTAAACACAACCACCAATAAACTAAAAAGGATATTGAATCTATTTTTTTTGCATAGAACAAATCTCACAGAAATTAGTAGCGAGGAACAGGGTGTCTAATTTACATAAAATTGTACGATGTGAATCATAAAACAATTATGATTATTAGGAAAAACACAATATTAAAGCCCCTCCCTAGACCCACTTCTAAAAGTTACTGTCACAGGCACAAAAGCAAATTGTACTAAACATACAAATAAGAATTAGCCACATCATACAATAATTACGAATTTCTGTGAGATAATGAACGTAGTCTGGTCTAAGATGTTTTTCAGATAGAACAATCAAATACCAGACGTCATGGAAATCTGTTTTTACATTAGCTGTATCAGCTGTGCTCACTGAACATTATTTTGGGTTGACAGTCAGAAAACATTGTCATATTCTCTCTTCATTCACTGGCTAATGATTTGCAGCTTTATAAATGGGCTTTTGTGTAAGGATGCGAGTTGTTTCATGTTTTAGTCAGTCTCAAGGACAAGATTGATTAAACCCGTCTTAGGAGCCACAATTTGAGTGTTTACCCATGGCAGCGTTTTATACAGTATTATATAATTACTTTGAATAGCATATTACTTTGAGTAGTGTTATAATTGCAATAGAAAAATTTCTCAAGACAACCAAGTTTACGGAGTTCTGGGAAAATCGACTTTAGATTTATTCAATATTTCATTATTATCACAGTTAATCATCCCCCCTAAAAAAATCTCCTTGAAACTGAGGACTACATTTTGGAAAGGTAAAATGTTTTTTTTAACTGTAATATTTTTAAGAGAATTAAGATCAATTTACACAAATTCTCATATGTAATGCTTTAAGATTTTTTGCTTTCACCACTGCCATCATTTTCTATAATGATTTCCACTATTAGAACAGCAAGTAAAAACTATACATGTTTTTTTTTTACAATCAGCACAAATTCTACCATGATATTCAGTATGTAGGATAACATTGTATTTTATATACACTGTAAAAACTATATCAAAAGTGCAATAAAACAGTATATCACCATTTATTTAGTTTTTTTATTACCGTTTTACAAAATGTTCATGTATTATTTAAATGTGTAAAAAAAGGAAAATGCAAATTTACAATTTGAGTGTAAAATAACACAAACATGTAATTTAACTTTAAATAAATATAATTTTAAGTTTTTTTTCTGGTGCCTTTGCTGGTGAACAGGGAGTACATGAGAGAAACAGCACAGAAATAATATAGGAAACAAAGATATGAGATGTGTAGAATAAATAATATTATTGAATACACTGTATTATAGTCATTGTTCTTAACACTATGTATATTACTGGTGCTATTAACTGATTGTAATGGGTTCCTGAAAAGAAAGATCATTTAAAATTGAATAGCATTTGACAAACCATTTCAAGAAATGGATACGTGTCAAAAATACTTTAAATTTTATCTAAAAAAGCATTGTACCTCAACGCTTTATGAACAGACGGTATAAAACGGTATATACTTCATCGACAGTATTTAAGTGTTCCTTACGTTTAGTTTTGGAAATATTTCATTTTCTAAAAGTGAAACAGGGTTTATTTTGTTTCTTGTTTCGAATACGAAAGTGATTATTTTTCTATGAAAGCTCCTCTTACAAACTAAATGGGTACATGCCCCCCACCCCCTCATTCTATTAAGACTCGGATACTGCATATGCCACCCTCCCATCCAATTTATCCCAAATCAACTACTGTTATTATCATGCTTACAAAACAAGGCCCCTGTTACTTAGCAACACCTGTCTCAAGAGGGCAACGTGTAGGGGATTGTATCTGACCGCATTCTGTGGGTTCATTTAGTGAAAAATCTGTCCATTGGCCTCTTTCCTGAAACCAGACAAGTCCCTATAGATGAAGTGTTTTGCCTGTATCATTGACTCTCCAACTCGACAACCGAAAGTCATGGTGACCTATGAACATTTCTAAATGTGAGAAGATACAGACCTCACGATGGATCTACGTTGTACTTTTTGTCTTTTGAACAGGACGGGATGTCACTTTGTTCTATATTATTTAATAAAAAATACTAATCTTGTAATTCATAAATTTTACAGAAGCCAAACGATGCAGTGTGTATAAATAAAACATAACTATTTTAAACTTGTTTAGTCTCTTGACCCCAGCAGAAATCGAATTATGTTTATGTACGAACAAATCAAATACGACTGCACGTCGATAAAATTAAATCTCAGTGGTTCTTCTGTGTCATGTGATTTATGACCTTTAGACTTGAGATGCGTAGAACCAATGAAACTCAAGATTATCGACATGCCACTATATTTAATTTGAGCATGTGTAACTCAAACATGAATTTTAAGGACTGCTTTCATTTTCAAAGCTCGAGAGCCTCATTTCTCATCGATTTCTGTCGTATAGAAAGAACAAGAGACAATATTTTGCTGAATATCATTTATGACATGTAAATCTTAAAGACTACATAACTAGGGATTTTTAAAGTCCCACTTTGGATCATGTAGTCTCCAACAACAAGTTTATGTCCATAGAAGGTGTAAAAACAATATTATTACGTTATAAAAGGCAGCTATTCTTACCTTATTTCTTGACTGACTCACAAATAATTTGTTCCGCAATTCATCTGTCTAATCCCCTCCTTTCCGCTAGCCTAGTGTCATGTGATTGGTCAGATGGTCTAGTCTGCTGTGATTGGTCTACCGCTAATGAGGCTCACGAGCTAGAGTGTTTGGGGAGAAGAGTGAAGTTTTCGCGGGCAGTCCTAGCAAAACGTGGGCGGGGACTATATGTAGTGACCTACATCCGTTGTGGTTCGCGAATCGTACAAGGGATGACTCGTTTACATGATTCGGAGTCGACTTCCATTTTCCAAGCCAATAACTTTGTTATTCATTCACCTTCGAATTTACGACTTGGTAAACTGCTTACTTTCAAACACGGCAACATTACACACTGCATGAAATGTACATTTCATGACCTCATGTCATGTACTCTTTAACAGAACTTTACATTTGGGCGAATTATCCTTTTCACAGAGATGACAGTAAATGTTTGGATATATATAAAAAAGCTAAGAAAATCATTGCAGTGTTGCATGATGGGCTATCTGCTGCAGAAGACTAGACGTTGTGAATACTGGCGTAATTGAATCTGAATAAAAAAACTATTTTTGCCCGCAAGTATATTTTCCAGATAAAGCCAAGCTCAGAATGAGCAAATGTTTATTTGGTCACGTTCTCACAGGGATATCACAGTATATTTGGATCCAATTAGGGTGCGCTATCAGCTTTCTAATCCCAGATTATTTTACACAGCGTGACAACAGCATGAAAATTGTGTAATCTTCGGTTATGTATATTTAATGCGTTTGTTTTTAATACCGAAGGCTGACTAAACTGATCAGAAGAATATGCCCACTTTTCCTAGCTGCACGGTGACCGAATGGCTTTCATGTGCTGGTATTTTGCAATCTAAATATGCTAATGAGCAATTATTACGCAATAATCCACAGCTAATGAGGTGCAATGTCAGACGGTTCACACAGGCAACTGGAAAGATGTGTAGTTTCGCACAGAGCTTCATAAACACACATCTCTTATATTACAAAGGAACTCTGGATACTGGATACACATGCTGTGTGCTTGCTACACACTGCTGAATAATTACAACAAAAAACGCCAAGGGCAAGTATAGTGAGCATACGCGTGTATGTGGGATATTACTTGTCAGTGCATGTGTGTACTTTTGCGTAAAATACAGGGAATAGTCAAGGTTTGTTTTCACAGTTATTGACTGTTCTGTAATTTCAGAATATGTTAATCAGCGTTGGGGATAAAATAACTAATAATAGCCAGACTGCCAGCTTAAACACGATTTTCAATAGGCTGACATTAATTCATGTTTTTTTGTGTGTATATTGTGTAATATTGTTCTGCTTTCCAACAGTAAGTACTGTTACAAAACAGACAAGCATAATAGTTTATTTTTTGTAGCAAATATATAATGGTCTGGCTATAGACATTTTATTGTATATATTATTACTGCATTTGGTCATTTTACAAATGTAAACAAAGCAATTGTTTTTGTATTCTGTCTTTTTTTTCTGTGTAGAAAACAAAATGATATATTTGGAGGAAAGTTCATGTTATTCTTTTATATAAACTAAAAAAACATTATGTAAAGCTTATGGGGACAAGAGGCTGTCAAACTCCAAAACAGCCCTATTAAAGTACACTGTAAAGTTAAACTTAAGTCAAACAACTTCATAACATTTTAAAGTTAAGTAAAATAAACTTAAGTTCAATTATATTGGAATGACTTAAAAAAAATCAAAGTTAATTAATTAAGTTCAATTGATTCTGTTAATTTGATTTAACTTAAAAACTGAAGGCAGCTGAAATTGATGACATTTCTTTTAACAGTGTTTTCCATGTGCCTTCTCTTCTAAAGCTATAGAATAGCTTTGTTTGTGCGCAGACCAAATGTTGAGAAAGCAAATGTAACCCCCGACAAGTGTGAGTATCCAAAAGCAAGAAGTTTGAATAAAACTGGGGCTGAAACGATTCCTCGAGTAACTTGAATAATTCAAATACAAAAATCATCTAGGCAATTGTTTTTAAAGTATTCATATGACACGGCTAAAACAAGTATTATTGCTTGTTTAGATGAAATGTAATGTGTATACACGATCTAAGGTTCAAAAACGCGGTATTTTCCCACATACCGTGCATGTTTGTATCTCCTCTTTCCTCCGCCTCTCTGAAACGCGCAGATGTTTTACAAAGCTCATCACCCTGTAAAGTTAGGTTGGCTCTGATTGGCCAGTTAACCACGGAAATGAAACGCCTCTTACCATATTTGGAACATCAGGTTACAAAGCAATTGTACTGACACAGGTATGCCCACCTTACTTCCGTACACATTTTGGGGGTCTTAGTCAAATCATACCACAAACTGACTTGGATTTGTGGGGGTGTGGTTACACGAGGTGTTTCAGGCAGGACTGGTGAGCATTCGCTTTTAGATAGAATGCATCTATTGTTCCGACACTTACATTTTTGCAAATTTACTTGTCTAATACATGCATGGGCAACTTTTAACACAGAAAAACAAGTATTCGTGCAAAAAGACCCCTTTAAATCCATTTAACTACAGCACACACTGAGCACCGCGTTTCCCCACGGACTGTTTTTACTAACTCTGTAAGTCTAAACTCTATACATGTCACAGGGCTCTCAGGTCTCACGCATTCACCATGAGACATACGCATTTTAGTCTGTTCACATGCTTACACGCCATTTCTTTTGCTGATAAATAAGTGATAGCTTGTTGAAATGGTGAACTATTAAACGTCAATTTAGAATATTTTGCGAGTGAAACTTATTTTCCGGCTACAGTGAGTCCATAAAACTAGATGCAGACTTCTGGATGCCAAATCCTGTCATTTACACAAGTGAATGAACTGCACAGTTTAACATGCTACACGCGTGATGCTCATGAATTTGTCTGCGCTGTATGAGGACATGAACACAAGAACTTAATCTTGCTCTGGGAGTTAATTTCATAAACATTTATTGTTTGAGTGAAGAAACAGACAGAAAAAAAAACGTCGTCCGACAACATGCCAAAATAATAGTCTGGTTAACTTCAGTATTTTTTGTGGACAAACATATTACTAGTTAATAGTAAAAATTAAAACCAAAACTTATTTAGATAAACTAAATGTATCATAAGCAGAAGGTAGTTGTTTTTTACCTTTTAAATTATTCTTTCTATTTTCTATTTGTATTATGTTGCATTATACAAAATGGGCTTAATTTTCACAGATATTCATGTATTTTCTAAAAAAGGACCCAAATTAGTTGTTCATTTTAAGAGACCTGTCTCATAAACTCTGGAATATTTAGTATTCCTCTTTAAAAAGGAAAAAGTACTTATCATCCGAATACTCGATTAATCGGTGGAAAATCAGTAGAATACTCGATTACCAAAATAATCGATAGCTGCAGCCCCTAAACTTTAGAAACTTGTGTGTTTAGAAACTTTGTGTGTTCCTAAACTGAAGCAAAAAGCTAATTTTGAGTTATTGAATGTAACATGTGACATTAATTTTAAGAGTTAGAATACAGTTAGAACTGTGTAAAAATAAATAAATGAATAAAAAAACATTTTATGGAAAAAAACATTTCGGACATAATCTTTGCGCTAGCGGAGTATAAATGCGCACTCTCGAGGGTCCGTTTTCCTCTCGCTGAACTGTTCTGTGCCCCTGCATCATGCGTGTGAATGTTTTTTTCATGCGCGCGAGTATAGGGTCTGAATAAACGGCATACCGTCCCCTAAAAGGGCCGGAAAAATAGATAAATCTAGTGAAAGAGTTGCAAATTTAGCAACAATGGCCAGAGAAATTATGAATTGATGGAAACAGAGTGTCACTGTAGTCATGGCGGGGAGGATTTATCGTGTGTTCGCCCGGCACAGCAAAATGAATGTAGCTGAAACACTGAATGTTATTTAGACTTTTGTTGGACATGTAGGTGATTAAAGCAAGTCAATAAAGGTTGTCCAATTAGTCCAAACAATATTACCTACATCTCTTTTGGTCTTAAGCGCCCACAAATTCAATAATAAAAACAGATTCACACACAAACAAATAAAACAAAACAAACAAAAACACACATTTTAATTCTGAATGCGACTAATTACGATTAATCGTTTAACAGCCTTAATTTTTAATGTCTCACAAGACGTGGCAAGACCCAATTAGTATTGTTTTTCTGTTAATGACTCAGTTGCATCCAAAGGCCTACAAAGCACTTCAAACATCTTCAAACAAACCAGGAAACAGTAGAAAAAATCTTAAGCATGCCATCCAGTTTTCTGCATTGTTTGTTCTGTAATAGTACTTAAGCCTTGCTTAATATTGATTTTACATGCACGGCAGAAAATACGTAATTCAATCTCCACGTGTTTTCAATTTCCAAGATTTACCAGAAATGTCAGCTGCACCATTGATTCGACAGCTTCGATTAGCTGCACAGGTGATATGGCTTTGTTCAAATTTTGCTATTGAAATGGCTTTCTAAGAAGGTTCGGATCCTGCGGGGAGAGCTCTAACCCCCGCGAATCACTTCAATCAATGAAACTCGCAGCAAGAGAGTTAAAAGCCATTCCTCAAGGGTCCAATGAATGATGATAGGACCGTCCTTGATTTGAGCTAACGTGTTAATGGTTTGATTAAAACAGAAAACAATATTCTCAACCATAACAATGTCCTAATGTATTCTCTGTGTCTAATGACTTTTCGTAATGGACAATTTGCTTCCTTAATTTAGCCAGGGACTCCCAGACGTGGGGGAAGTGAACGATAGCGCGAGAAAGAGAGAGAGAGAGAGAGAGAAAATGGAGGAAAGCGGGAAGGTTAGGAAAGACAACATTGTCTAATGAAACAGGCCAAAAAGTTCACTTAACCATAACGTCTGGACTAGTCTTGCTAGTGCATGTGCGAATAAGCCATGCATTTAATATGATTTTACTTCTAAAATAGCAAATTTGATTAAAACGCCTCTACTTCTGCACAAGAGAGGTAATTTCTGATTCAGCACGAAATATCATATTTATTTTTAAAGCCATTTGAGCATTTTTAGCTCAACGGGTGGGTTCGCCGCTTTTTGATCCAACCATGCACACTAAGAATTGCTGGGTTAGAAAATAACCCAACCTTAACCCAGCTGCTGGGTAACTATGGGACAGAACACGCGCTGGGTTATTTTGACCCAAGTGCTGGGTTGAACCATTTGACCCAAAATGCTGGGTTGTTTGTTTGACCCAACTAGTGGGTCGGGTTAACTGTGTTTCTGGGTTAACATAACCTAAACATTGGGTTATATGTTTTCCCATTGCCTTGCTACTTTTATATTTACCAATAAAAATAAATAATCTCAAGGGAATGTACAATTATTATAATTTTTCTGTACTACAATTACACAAAACAAATTAAATTTATTTCTTTACATTTATTGAATGGGTGCAATTATCATACATTTCATCCAACACCGACAGACACATAAAAACAAGTTTTTGTAGATCAGTTTCTTTAAAAACACAAAACTGGGTGAATTAGGCACTGTAGATTCCTATTCTATATGTCACATTGCAGCATTAGAACACTCAAAAATATATTATTGGCACATGAGAATCAGTCCAAACAGTATGCCATTAAAACTAAGCAAAACAAAGACTCCAAACAACAGACACTACATGTGACAACTTAAAGCATGTTACAAGTGTCCAGAAAAAACTGTTGTCCTCAAAAACTTCCCACAGTAAGACTCATGTCCATCAATACGATAAACTGCATGCTGGAGAAATTTCTAAGTAGGAAGAGACTGCTTAGTTAACATCAAGCAAAAAAAAGGACTTGAAACAGATCAACTCAGCAACAATTCAGTTTCAATGGCATGTCCCGAAACAATGGCGAAGGTCTGGGATGTCATGCTGCCTCGTCCCAAAGGCACAAAATGTGCAGAATACATCACTGGTCTCTGCATTTTGCAAGTATTCCAGCATGACAGTCCCCACCTGTTAAATATATGACAGTTAGTCTTAAAACATAACTTAAATTTAAGTTAAAATGCATTTAATGAACAAACACAGAGGCCTTATAAAAATGCTAATTTTAGAAGAAAACTTCAAACTTCACTTTTAGTATTTTACTTCATTCACTACATTCATATTGTATATCATTTAATTCTGAGGATATACATATATCACACAGTGATGGCCAAAACTATTAGAACAGTAGTATTTTTACCAGCTGGAAACTGGTATAAAAGTCAGTTATTTCTATCGTTTGCTGTCGTGTGTCAGAAGGAAATTTCTGTTTCATTTTCCAAACATTATTTTTGTCATTAATTGTAATAATCAGTGAGTTTAAGAGGCATAGCTTTTAGCTAATGCAGCTAACGGTAACGTTACCTGAGGGAAAAAAGCGCGAAAATGCTACATTTTAAATTATTGCTAGTTGGTTGGATCCGGCACGTCGCAGACACTTGAAAAAAAGTCCCCTTAGATTAAGTTTTGTATGAAATTATCTAATTCTGACTAAACATTACAACGCCATACTGTCGGCAAACAGTAACCGAACTGTACCATGTATTTCTGACCTAAGGCTAGTTGATACGTTTCCATGAGGATTTAACGTGAAGGATAAAAACCTTTTAAAGTAAAAATATGCACATGTACACACACACATATATATATATAACATAAGGATAAAGCGATTGCTAAGGCCTTTTTTTGTCAAAAAAATTAGCATGCTAAGCTGCTAAATTACTTAACGTTAATCAATCACAGAATAAAACACTTCCTCCGCACAGCGACATATCAAATACTGCATTAAACAGTAAAATCAGTGTGCTCTTACCACAATTTATTAAAAATAATCATATTATCATATTAATTTACCTTATAAAATCAGCTTGCTGTGATGTGTGTTGCCGTCTGACAAGCAGACGCGTGAAGGATCCAGAAGGTTCGATGAAGTGGAAAAATGAACAAACCGGTTGGGTCAAAATAACCCAACCCAGCTGTTCAGTGGTGAAATAACCCCTACAGTCCATTTGACCCAGCATGAGCAACCCAACTGTGTGTTTACAGTACCTCAAACAACCCAAAATTATGACCCAGCACAATTAACCCAAAAATGTGTTTACAGAAATAACCCAGCATTTTTTAGAGTGTGGGTTAAAGTAAACCAGCTTTTTTTCAATTCAAGTTTATCCAAAGTGCTTTTCAAATTTTTGCATTATTGCAATGCAGCATTATAGTCCGTATTTTTATGATATAGTATTTTTATTTTATGTATATTATATTATACTTTTATTTATTTAAAAAATAAATAATTTTTGTAATGTAAATGGTTTATATATATTTTTTTATTTTTTTTATATTTAATATTTTTCTGTATTTTACATGATTTAATAAATGAACTTACAGAGTACTAATATGTACAGGAAAGCTGCTTTGCGACAATACAAATGAGCAAAAAACAATAGTAATATTACACAAACAAAAATAGTGTATTCTTTCTAATAAATGAAAAATTTTAAATTCCACAAAAAGAGAACCAAAATGAGATATCAATAAATATCAATATGAGAAATATAGGCCCATTTAACTTGAACTAAATCATTGGTTTAGATCAAAGACCCCATCTTAAAATTCAGGCCCCTTAGGTGTATGAGATTTATATAGTCTGTATAATCCTCTCTCACGCGAAAATCGCAAATCTGCTTGCTTAGAAATGTAAAAGCACGTCTCTCCTCAATAAACCTCATGATTTGAGGCATCATTGTAGCAAAAAAAGATTTGTGATGTGTACCACACCACGCAGGGATTTGAGGAACCCCTCTCCCCTGCTCATTATTAGACTTAACAAGCATCATTAATGACTCCTCTGATTAAATAAAATCTGAAAAAGTAGATGTGATAAAATATGCATAAAACTTTTGCACCACAGTGACTGGAATACAATAATTATACAGAACACATGCTGTAAATTATTAAACAAGGATAAAGGTGTATGAGAGAGGGAACGGGAGGGTGATTCAGTAAAGAATAAGACTTCCCGCTTGTCGAATCCATTCCCATATAAAACAAGTTTAGCTGTGGTTTTATGTAATTGAAATCTATTTTTGCTTATGTGCATTGAATGAATCCTTAGACGGCACTAGAATGCGGGCATCGCTCCATGAGGGTTGCACTGAAATGCTTGCTTCAGCTTGAGCAGAAGTTATGCCTACTCCTCAATGTCATCTTTTATAATTCACTTCATTGCTTTGTGTTTCCTCTACGGAGATGAGGGACCCCTAGGACCAGCTCATAATGCGGCAGAGCGTTAAAATAAGGTGTAAAATAGTGTGTGATGTGGTCTTGCATTTCTAATGTCACATTATCCTGTTTACACAAAACCTTTTTTTATTGAGGCCTAGTTACTGCAAAGTTGGTTGTATATGTGTACTCTATATCAACCAATTTTGAGAATAAATGATGACAGCGTACTGTCATCCCTTTAAATCCATTTAGGTTTTCGATCAAAATCTGTGCATGAACTTTACTATTTACATATAGCTAAGCCAAAATGTCTATGCAAATAATACTAGAAAGATTTTATGTAAATGAAGCTCCGCATCATTGATCAGAAATTTCATTTAGCCGCATTAAAGTGGCACTACTGCAGTGAAGACAATATCTCTTAATTTTTCGCAGAAAAACAAAACCAGTTTCCTTTTTTGAAAAGCATATCATGCTGTGAACTTCATACAATCGTGGAGCGTTTGATTGGAGCTCTTAGCTTTGTTCTCGCCATCCTAATCATTCACCAGTTTCACCATCTTTTTTCGACATAACCTATGAAAACAAGCGTCTGACTGTTTCATAAAACTACTTCGCTATGATGGCACAGTATAAAATTGTGCATCGGAAACAATATTTGGCAATCTCTAGCTGTTTTAATGCAAATATTCCTGGGCTGCATTTGATGTTGCTCATCTTAAAGCCCTCGGCGTATTTTTGCTCGAATTTGGTCGAGTAAACAATTTCCAGTCGGCGTGCACAGGCTGTGAATGTGAGCGTGCAATCTGCAGCGCAGAGAAGAAATTCATGTCATACTTTTATCAATGGATTATTTCTAAGGGAATAAATGTCATGATGAATTTTCTCGCGGGTGTAAAACTGCTTTCATAGTGGCTATTTAATGATGCCAAGCAGTTATCGCTGAAGTGCCAGGTACAGTGTAAAACGCTCGCATGAGCTGCCCAAGGCGCCTCAGCAGTTCCCTCTCCGTTAATGAGGTTCAAAATGAACAACTCGCCACTTAATTGAACTTTGTGTTCTGCTGGAGTTCAAACAACGGATTCACTTTGGTGTTCGCTTTAGAGGTGCGGAACGCAGGAAAACATGCTTTTCACGTCGTACGTGAAATGCTGAGGATTTCAACAGGATTGTAAGGACAATGCCATACGTCTAAGGGTTTGTTTGATTTTTTTATTGTTAACCTGTTTCTGTACCTACTGTATGTCACATTGTTATTTTTTAATTTATTTTTTATCTAATTTATGCTTGTATATTGTATTATATTTTGTTTAATTTAATAGTTTCATTAAAAATAAATATGTATATAAGTTTAGTTAAAGAGACAATAAAAAAATGAAAATTCTTTCATCATTTACTCAACCTCGCTTGTCATTTTAAACCTATATGATGTTCTTTCTTCTGCAAAACACAAAATAAGATATTTAATAAAATATTGGTAACCTAACCGAACAGGCGGTACCTACTGACTTCCACTGCTTTTCGGTCCGTACAATAGAATGTGAAAAGGTACCTCTTACCAACATTCTTCAAAATCAATTATTTTGTGCTCTGCAGAAGAAAGAAAGTCACAAGTGTGAAATGACAAGAGGGTTACTAATAAATGTTGACAGAAATACCTTTCAAGGTTAATATAGTTTACTACAGTTAAAACTTTGAAAACGTTTCAGTTATACCTAATAAAAAATGGCCTAAAATGATTGGAAATACCTCAAGTAAACAAAAACAAAAATTTTGCATTACAAAGCAAAACAAGTATAGGGCACTAAAATAAAATGAAATAAACAAAATAAAATAAACGGAAATAAAAAATAATTAAATGCATAATAAAATGAGAAAAACACGTAATAAAATTGCTAAAAATAAAAAAGAATTTAAAATGTTAATAAAACTACAATAAAACTATAATAACTTTTTTTGGGTGAACTTTCACTTTAAGTAAAATTACTTTTTCCTCCATAGAGACATACAGTAAATAAATCGTTTTTTTATTTGTTGGTATCGCTTTTATTTGTTAGAGCTTCACAGAGATTTATTTGTCTAATTCTTTCCAGTATAGAGAAAATAAACTCTTGTTCCAGATATAGTGGCTCTAAGGAATTCTGTAATACCTAAAGTGAACTATTTCCATGCATCTTAATAGAAACTGCTCTCCAGAACTACCCGACCTGCACTGTGACATCATTGTTCATGGACACTTGTTTTTAAAGGAATCATGATTTGAACCCGACCCACTGACAGTCATCCCCTTTTTCCCCAAACAATATGTGGGCAGC
Source organism: Triplophysa dalaica (assembly GCF_015846415.1). NCBI lineage: Eukaryota > Metazoa > Chordata > Actinopteri > Cypriniformes > Nemacheilidae > Triplophysa > Triplophysa dalaica. The sequence goes on from NC_079551.1 coordinate 20,420,036, forward strand.
CCGATGCGTCAGCCCAGACACAAATACAAGAATACAAAATAAACCAGAATGAATGCTGACATTGATATCTAGTGTTGCATATGTTTATACATCTTAAGGGTCAGTTACTTACTGACTTGTGTTACCATCAAAACAAACCCAGCTTTATTAAATTCTACATGTTCGCAACCCTTCACACAACCTTACACATCAGAGCCATCAACAAACATGATCAGTCAAGTAGCTATCCGTCTCCGGTCGCATCAAGATAAGGGGCTTCAATTTGCCAATGTAAAAATGCTTGACAGCAGCTGATACATTAGTCCCCATAAAAGGGGAGAAAAGCGGTCTTAAATAACATCAGAAGAGGAGGTTATGTTATTGAATTACAACAAGGGCTGGGAAACAATTAAGTAGTGATTAAATTCAGTTTTCGCTGACAGGAACCAGAGACAAACAGCAATTTCCGCTTTCCGTAGATTCAATTAGCCACCATCAGCATGCTTCCATTGAAGTTTGGGGGTCCCGAAGAGTCTATGAGTAGATTAGTGACTCTGAGCTCTGAAGTTAGTAATGCGGATCGACGATTGATTGGAAGATTTGGGGAATGTTTAAGCAAATTCCCTCATCTCGGTCATGACCGGTTTAGATCAGACTCAGGAAAAAAAAGCAACTTTAAACTTCCAAGACGCGGCGAGCCGCTGTTCTGGACTACAGGTCGGCCTATCCGGTTCATCATCCTACAACAAAATTTCACAAATACATTGCATGTGATTAGAAGGAAACATTAGCGAACGTGTGTTTTCGTCGGCTCCCAGGGTTGACAAGCACTCAGGTGATAAGTAGCAATTGAATTTGAAGATGATATTACAAATGTTCATTATGATTTAATCTGGGTATAATTGGATAACATTGATTTGAGTGACACTTCACTTAACGTGTCCTCGGTTAGCCAGAACAGCTGTAGTTTAGCCATTTTGCTGCGAAAATAAAATACTTACCACATTTCAAGCTGTTTTACTGTAATGACACCACTCCAAAAAGTGTTTGGACGCTTAGGTCACACTTGACATGCGATCTTCGCGTGGCAACAAATAAATGAGGCTAGAACTAACTTTATTTTAACTATTTCCAAAGGGATTTGTTGTGGATTTTTGGTTCAGGTAGTTCATCACATTGCACAACATGAAAAATATGTTTAATCAACACATCTGTTGTAATATAAAACCAGACGTTTTGCTTGACTCGTGCTATTTTTCCTCTCACATAATGCACACTCATGCATTTTTAAGTGCCCGAATGCATTTTGAGACCACTACTAGCGCTACCGAATAAACCCTACGTGAGAAAATGCATGCAGGTTTGTGCGTTTAAAATTCTCCGTTCTGGAGACCTCACCCTCCTGAATCTGCCAGAATCCATCGAGGACAAAATATCAATCATGATAGTGCACTGAATTGCAATTTCTGGAGACTTGATATATTTTTATTGAGATTTATCGTACCGGTGTGGGCAGGTGACACTCATCAAACCAACATTCAGCTTGGCCCGTTTCTCAACGCCGCCTCATCCTGATGGCTATAAAGTGTCTCCCAGCTGATCCTCACGATGCTGTACTG